>NC_133150.1:22546834-23779458 GCF_048418815.1 Hemitrygon akajei | reverse complement strand
ACAGCCTCCATAGTATCGAGACAGCTTCAAGAAGCAGTGCCTTAGGAAGGTGGCATCTATCATTAAGGATCCCCACCACCCAGGTAATCTCCTCTTCGCAGTGTTACCATTGGTAAGGAGGTACAGAAGCCTGAACGTACTCACTCAGTGATTCAGGAACAGCTTCTTCCCCTCTGCCATCCGATTTCTAAATGGACATTAAACTCATGAACACTACCTCACTACTTTTTTTATTTCTGTTATTTTGCACTACTTACTTAACTATTTAAAAGACACACACACACATATATATATATATATATATACTTAATGTAATTCAGTTTTTTCCCTATATTTATCATGTATTTCATTGCACTACTGCTGTAAAGTTAACAAATTACACCACATATACCCTGTGACTTTACATATACTAGAGTGACCAACCCATATATAATTGTTTTTTTAATCAAATTTAAAATATTTTATCTTAGAACTAAAATGAGTTAAGATGCCCGAGGAATACCTTACCAAGTTACCTTGACTTGTGTTTGCAAGTGCTTGGAGGAGAGGCACCACATCAAAGGAATATGTGCAACTTCAAATTTGGCGTCTTTAACTCCTGCATCACTATTGTAGTCAGATTTCTACTTTCCTCCAAATCCACACGTAGGTTTTCCCAGTGTAATCTGTGGTATGAGATTAGAACGAGAAATCCTGATTGATTATCCTACTCTTTGTCAAATCTTAGCAATTGAAGGGTAACTGTTGCAATATCAGCTAAATGCATGCAGGGGAGTGGGGTATCAAATATACAGGTGTGAGGGGCAACAGATAGTTCTGGTTAGGTGATGATTATAAGCCAATTTTAAGTTGCATTTTTAATTTGGAGTTGTGGACGATTGGGCTGACCTGAGAATGTTGTGTTCTTGGAACTTGAATACAGAAGGAGCTATAAACTTCCAGAGCATTGCTCTTCAGGTTTATGGCCCATTCTGAGCTGTTTAATTAGATTGTTGCTTTGTATTAACTTTCCGCTATCAATTTTTATACCATGTGTGTTTAAGTCATGTCCATGAAAATATGTTCCATTTTTCCTGGAGGTGCCATCGCATCGCATTTTACTTAATTAATTTAACTAATATTCTACATCCTCATTGTGTATTTGTTAACTCTTGGCTGGATGTATACTGCAACTGAAGCTTTCTTTTCATGACTCCTAATTTTCCATAGCTGAACCAGCTAAAGAGACATTTTTGACACCTTCCAAAATTTGTTACAGCTAATAAATAAAATCACATAAAAATTGGGGAAAATCATTTTTAATGATGATTAAAATTCACTTTTTCTCCAGCTGGCATCAATGTCCAAGAAGCATATGTTTAATTCCTGGAGATTCAAAGGCACTGTTAGAAAATTGGCAACCTACAAACCTTCACTCTACAAAAAATAATTAATACCTGAGTTAACTATTTTTGCCTTTATTTTTGACTTCTAATGTTGTTCACTTTTGCTTATCATTACCTCCATAAATAGTAGCAAGCAGAGTAACCTCCAGAAGCATGCAAAGTCAGCTCCAGTGGACTGGGCAGATGAGATCAACAGTGTGATGAAATAGCCAGGAAAGCAGTTCTGCCACACTTGGTGGAGAGCAAAGGGCATAACAGGGCACAGAAGTCAGGGTCACCCACTGCATCCAGGGAAGTCGCCAGTTGTGGTGGCTACTCATACCACTGGAACCAGACCTCTGAAGTTGAGAGAATGGAATTGCCCTAGTGCAGTGGCTTTTCCCAGTTTAAAAACTCTCTTGCAATGGTTTCTTCATGTAGTTCACATCATCTAAAATAGAACTGTACAAGCCTAACTGTCATTGTTGGATATGATGGACAATCAATTCAATCAATCACCTCCAGAAGTGTGAATTTAATGAGGAATTTATTGTATTTGTTCACAATACTTTCTCCTTTAACTCATTTAGCCTGCACATAATGTGGTGAGCCAATGTGCTATTATGTTTTGTCTGCTAGCTTCTCTCCCTTTAGTGGGCATTATCCAGAGCTGCATGTCTGCTTGTGGAAGAGAACTGCTGCCTGAGCAAATGTACTTAAGAAATTAAAATAACAAGAGGCAATGTTTCTCAATATCTTAGTTTACTTTGAATTAATTAGAGCCAAACAGTTCTTTTGCAAGCACAAGAATCAATCCTAGGTAATAATCATAAAATAAATAATTCTTAAAACTTAGCTAATTTATTTATTTGCAAAGACCGTAAAAATGGTATCGTTGATGGTGGTTAAGTGTGATAACAGGAGCAGAGTCAATACAGCTGTGATTCTATGAAATAAGGAGGAGAAGAACGCATATTCTGACAAAGAGTTGACATAAGGAAAGGTAGAATGCCATTATCCAGCATGTGATATGGGATTGAAGAGTTAACATTGTACAGTACATAGAGTTACTGGACTATGAATGCACTGAAACTCAGAATGTCAGATGCATGTGAAAATATATTTTCTAGGATCTAGGTTTCCAGGTTTCCCTCTAAATTAATGTGATTGGATAAAAGGAACTGCATATGTTTCAGGTTTTCAGCATATTTAAATTTTTTTTTTGCAAACACAATTTGTGTTGAGTAGGCTTGATTCTTTAATGTGAGGCTTTTCTCCAGAATTCTAGATGATGCACTTCTTGCGCTCCGAAAGCAACAGTTTCTGATATTACCTTGAAAGAAGTGCAACAAAATTAGATACCCGGACTTCCGAGATCAAGGGAGTGGAACTGCCTTTGTGTAATGGCTTTTCCAGCTTAAAGACTCCTGCACAGATGGTGCCTGTGAATTTCATGCAGTTCACGTCATCCAAAGTAGAACTGCACAAATCTAACTGTCATTGTTGGAAATGATGGACAACCATACCATCAATTACCTCTATAAATGTACTTCTTTGTGAATGATATGTGGACGGTATCAATGAGCCATATGTCCTAAATCTGCTCCTGTATCTTATACTGCCTGGCAGGAAGAACCAAGCTCATCTTTTGCTCTCTTTCTTTTAAACATTTCAAATCAGCAGTTCCCTCCATGACCCCATGCTGTGTCATCCAAACATATTCTTCTCATCCCACAGCGACTTAGCATGAAAGAGCAAGACATAAACTTACTCATCATTTTAACTCCTCAGGGATTTCAAGGACTTTTTCCAGTTAAAGCACCAATTCACTTATACATCAAATTGGTATACTGCATTCTCTGCTTGTAATGCAGTCTCCGTTATATTGCAGATTAAATGCAGATTGGTGATTGCTTTATGAAACATGGCCATTAAGGCTGGAAGTATAGCCTTTACCTTCTCATATCAGATCATTTTACTTCATGGTAATTATTAAATCGTTGTTTGTAAGAGCTTGCTGCGCACAAATTACTTGCCATATTTCCTGTAAACTTCAACAAGTACTTCACTACTGCCAAGTATTTTGAAGGAAATGTGAATCATCCTTTATAAATTCTAGTCATCCTCTTGTCTGCCCTCTGCTTCCTACATTATTGTACTAAAGTGCAATGAAAGCAAAGGAAATCATCTCAGTTTTCAAGTGGACACCTCTGAACTTTCTAGAGTCGGCACCAAAGTTAACCAGTTTTTGATCAAACTGCAGTCCCTTTTCTTCAGTTAGATGCTTCTAATGAATCATTAGATCCCTCTACACTCCTCTTCACCTCAAATTTGATCTAAATCCAATAAAATCTCATCTTCCTAGCATTTGAAAACTTTATGTCTTGCCTCTCCCTTTATCAGGAATCTTTACTCTCCTCTTCCCTTACTTGGCCAAAGTCTGTCATTTCTGTAAATGTTTCCACATCTGATGATGTCATTGACCTAATGTTAGACCTGCTTTCCTGTCTCCACAGGTGTTGTCTGATTACATTTTATGACTTTATTTTGGATTTCTGCAATATTTTGCTTTTTCTTTCCTTAATGTTAGATTTCCCAATCTATATCTTCTCTACTTGGTCAAGACTAATGGAAAAGAAAATAACACGTACATCCTTCACCTACCTGGTAAAATCTAAGGTGTATAGAGTCTAGGTCTTTCTATAGCTAAGATTATGAATGATATACTGGCCCTTCAAGTTGTGCCACCCAGCAACCCACGATTTAACCCCAGCCTAATCACAAGACAACTTACATACCAACTGGCATGTTTTTGACCAATGGGAAAAAACCGGAGCACTCGGAGGAAACCCACATGGTCACGGGGAGAACGTACATACTCCTTACAGACAGCGGCGGGAATTGAACTCCAGTCCCCTATCCTGTAAAGCGTTGTGCCAACCACTATCACACAAGTTAATTGCAAGGAATTATAGCATGAACATGAAAATGCTAATCAATTTGATTTCGGAGAGGGAATGGAGCTCGAATCGGACTTGAATATTTGAGTCGCTACGCCACGTTGCTTCCCTCCTCAGTTCAATCACTTCAGGAGCAAAGAAGTTAACAGAAGGCAGTCAGTGGGATTGCATTAACAGAATCTCAACAAGAACTCATAAGCAAACTTTAAATTGCCGGGTGCACTCTTGCTCAAGAAAACTACCGCTCCAATTTATGCTGTCACAGAATGGCAAACCGTTAGTTCTAAGGTGAATTTGAGTTTCGTGTCTCAGATCAAGTAATGTGGAGAAGAATTTAAGGACATAAGAATAGGATCAGGAGTAGAATACTCAGCTCCTCAAATCTGCCTTGTCATTCAACAAGGCTGAGCTACCAGGACCATTTAAAGCATAGCAAGTAACCAGCTGTTCTTTTCCTTTTTGATGGGCAGGGAAACTATTGTAACTAATTTGATTCGACGAAAGTCTGATGAACCGGGTATTTTTATTGAAATTTGGGTGAAAAGTAGACTGCAACATATCATATGAGTTTAATAATATTGTAACATCATTTTATTCTGTTACTGAAGATAATTCAAACATACTCTGCTATTGTAGTGCAATACAATAGCATAATTTCGATTTCCTTATTTGCAAAATCTTTCAGTCAGATTTTAATGCAGTTGAGGGTACAGAAAACCTCCAATTATTCTGCATTTTTCCAATCCCTTTCAGGACATTTCAAAGCACTTTATAACCAAAAAACTGCTTTTAAGGTCATTGTTTTAGCAATATTGATCACTTGCGTGTAGTGAGGAACCAAGTGCGAGATATACATTGAGGAAGATATTTGAGAAAATTGTCTATAGAAAAATGCCAAGGATTTTTTACATCAGCCAGAGAGAGTGCAAAGCTCCTTGCTTTTACATCTCATCCAAAAGTAATTCTGCCAGTACTGAAGTTCATCCCTAATGTAGTACAGGCCATCTTTGGGTAATGAATGAGTTCCATTTTTACAGGCATCCTTGTTGATTTTGGCCATAAGCCAAAAAAGTACACAAAAATCACTCAATATGGTAACCTTACCTCCACAGTAGTTTAATGAATGGCATCAAAAACACATAGCACTGATAAGAATGAACAAGTACTAAAAATGGAGAGAGAGCGAGAGAGGAAACAAATTCTATCATTTAGAGTAATGAATGTATGAATGTACATCAAACTTTTGAATCAAATTATATTACAGGAGCATGTAGGAATGTTTATAACATGGGTTTGGCCTGGTCTAGAATGTCATTTGAGAGCTGTAGCAGAACTTAACTTTGGAATCTTCTGAGTCAGAAGCAAAGCAGACACTCGGCTCCTAGAAATAGTTTACTACTCCTTTTAAGGTGGAATTTAAATGAGCCTTCCAACGGCTGAATTGCTTGTCTGCTTCACTTACATTTGTGATTTTGGATTCTGATTACAGCTTTGGTAGAAAACTGGGTGGTGAATGAGGAAATTGCAATGATTTGTAATATTTAAAGAGTTGAAAAGAAAACACAAGTTATTTTTATGGAAGTGCAAATGCTTACTTTATAGTAGAGCTGAAAATCCAGGGTTTATTTCTAAGCTGAAGCCAGAAATCTCTGCTGACATTTCAGTCAGTACCAAGGGGATGTAAATATTTGGCATTGCTACCTATTGGAAGTCACCCCTGACATTGTTACTCTATGCCATTTCAACTGGACAGGTTTCAATAAAGAGCAGGGAAATTATCCCCACTGTTTTGGCTGATTTTTATCCCATGATAAATATCACAAAACAGATTTTCAGTTAAAATTACAATGTTGTACATAAGCAGTTACTGTGGTAAATTTCCACACATTATGACATTGACTGCACTTTAAAAATGTATTTGATTAGATGTAAAGCATTTTGGGATAACCGGCAATTGAGAAGACAGCACATGTAAATGTAACTTATTGCCCGCTATGCTCCTGGCATTTAGGACAGTAGTGAGGGTCCTCCATTTCTGTCTGTCCTGGGCCATCTTCTCTATTGCGCCCAGGTGTGATTCAGGTCCTCAGTTCTGCCTCTATGGTATGGCGCCAAGTTCTCTTTGGTCTCCTGCGTTTCCTAATGCCGAAACATAAAATGAGCATTTTTCCACGTGGAACAGAAGAGATGGAAAAGTACTCTTTGTTCAAAATGTTCCAGAACTAGTAAAAATCTAGAAAGCTTAATATCATGAAGGATTTCAGTTAACCTGTACATCATGTGGCTGTTCGTGTCAAACAGCGACAGATCCAGTGGGAATGTCAGTTTCCAATTTTGTTGTTTTAAACTTCTAATCATTGTCATTGTTTTCCTAATAGTTGTTCGCAACTGTTTTTTAGCTGTAGCTGAATTCAATTTCATCCACTAGATAAAAGATCACAAGTGTGTCAATGAACAAAAGTTTGCCAGGGCTTGCACAGAATCTGTTGAAATTGTGCACAAGTGTCAAAAATGCACCCATAACATTTAATATGACTCCTTGATGTCTTATATTATTGTAAGGTAATTGTTGTAGAATATGGTAGATTTTAGAGTAATTATGAGTGGACCCTTAAAATAAATACTGGAATAAAGGTTTCTCAAAGATAGTGTAGTATCCTGGCAAGATAGTCATTTCAGCAGTGTACTTCTGCCCTGATTTCTTTATTGCCAATAATGACAAGAAGAAAATGTCATGAAACTATTATCACCTTGAAGGTCATAAACAAAAGTCATATTCAGATGCTCAGGTTTTGAATCTGTGGGCAAAAGTTAATTGCCTCATGGGAAATATGATTTGTTAAAACAATGACACACTTTAATGCTTTCTTGAATCACAATATTTTCCTTGTATTTTTATGGGCTGCATAAAACTTACTTAAGTGAGTGGAAAAGCTTAAAAAATGGTTCCACTTCTGAGTCTGCGTTCTCATGTCTACCTTTCATCTTGCCTGAAATACGTGTTTAATTTGCAGTAAAAGTACTTTAGGTGGAAAACCAAAACCACAATTTTCTTTTTTTATGATGGCTCGGTGCCAATAGATTTTAATGAGGTTCTCCCCCACATAATATCTTTAAACCTCATGTATTAATCTTCCCACGAGCCGTCATAAGTTATATTTGGCCTATTTTGTTCCGATACAAATCGAGTTCAATTATTTACTAAGCTTTCACCAGCAACCTTTTCTGTTAAGATGCACATATGTGATGTCTGAGATTAACAGACCATGAATTCGGCCAGTGCTACCTTGCCCGTTCTTGTGTACAGGACACTATCAATAATATCAAGTTTTCCTTCTCCTGAAGTGGGAAGTCTGCTTAATTTAAGATTATTATCATCACATTATGGATGTTTAGCACTTGGGGTTTTAAGACAAAAGCAGTGGGAAGAGCAGTAGCCCCTAACTTTCATTTTAAAAACTGTCCTGTTACAGCTGGATCCTATTTGAAATGCTCCCCTATTATTTCCATCTACATACACTACATTTTAATTTAAAATTCTCTCCTTTTGAAGACAGCAAGCTCTCAATATGTCAGTCCTTTGTTCTTCATGTGTGAAGCGGCCTGATAAGTATTGGCAATCTATTTCTACTTGTCCGTTGTGTGTTTATTTTTAGAATATTAATGCTGGCAAGACCATTTTCTTGAAATGAAATTCCTCATGGTGGGCTAAACATGTTATATGGAAGTGACAACAGAACAAATTCGATGGAAGGAATTTCAAAGATAGTATTCAATACAAGTATTCTGCCTTTCATGCAACCTACCAGAGGCAGGTGGTGGGGTGGAGCTATGTCTCTACCAAAGGAGGTGTAAGGTGCTTCTTCCCTCCGCTGGCCTGCAGGTCACCCTTGAGCAAGGTGGAGCACCTGCTTAGCCCCTGGATCAGGGTCATGTGAAGCCATGGTAGCAGGTGGTGGATGGTCGAATGAGCAGCTGTCACATGTCACAAGTCCTGGTTGTGCTACCACTGATGCCAAGCAGACATTCTTTGAAGAGTATTCATAATGGCTGGGGTCACCCGCCTTGTAAAGACACTGCCCAGAAGAAGGCAATGGCAAACCACTTCTGTAGAAAAATTTGCCAAGAACAATCATGGTCATGGAAAGAACATAATCACCTACATCATACAAAATGGTATAGAATGATGAGGACTAGAGATGAATTTTTAGATACTTGTCTATTTGCCACCCCTGGATGCTTACAGGATGTGAAGAGCTTTTCCCTTGATACTTGATGATCATTGTTGTGACAGTGCACCCCAACAGTATGGGATAAGGAATTTAAGGATGTTGACTCATAACTTGAAAAAGACCTTGAACCTGATGATACTGTCATGGTATTTGTCAGTTTTTCATTTTGGGCAGTTAAAATTGATCAGGGGAATGATTCAGATTCAAATTCATTTATTTATCACATGTACATCAAAACATGTAGTGAAATGCGTTGTTTGTGTTAACGACGGCACAGCCTAAGGACGTGTGCTGGGGGCAGCCCGTAAGAGCTGTCACGCATTCCAGCACTAACATAGCATGCCCATGATGCTCAGCAGAACACAACAAGACAAAACCCACAAACAGCAAAACAAGGGCAGTAAAACAAGACCCCCCCCCCCCACACACACACACACAGACAGTCCTCTAACCCCTAGACAGGTCTCTGGGCTTCCAGTCTGCAGGCTTTGACCATTGGGCTTGTACTTTTGAAGGACTATTGAAGTCATCTTGTTGAGGTAATGTGGTGCACCTATCATCATGCTGTGCCCCGTGAAAGGGGAGGAGAACGCTGTTTCAGTGACTGGGCTGTGCAGCATTTGCTTTGTCTGATACTGAACTTGAGTGTTGTGGCATCTGCACCCATCAGTGTGAATGGGGAGTAATCCAGCACACTCTTGAAGTTTTTGATAGATCCGAATCACAACACATTTTGCGGTAGCCATCACAGGGGTAGAGCTATAATGCTGGAATGACACCTACTTTTCTCCCCTTTTCCATCACTATAACGCCAGCATCTGCCCAAGATAACAGGAATCAACACAGTTCAGGACAAAATCTGATATTTCACTGCACTCTTTTACAGCACTTGGGGTGCATACCTATGGAGCCCTAGGTTGAGTCCCATACCCTATACAAGCTTATTGTAGAGTGGTGGTCACCAACCTTTTTAAGCCCAGGATCCCCTACCTTGGCCTTAGTGAAAGGCAAGATTGACTCCAAATCGATTAGTTACACGCATGCGCTCCAGGGCAGAAAGGACCGGAAGTAAAACCCCACAACCCGGAAGTAGAAATAATGTATGAACACCAGGGGTCACCAACCTTTTTTGAACCACCGACTGGTTTACTATTCACAATATTCTCGCAGACTGGCCAACGGGGGGGCGGGGGCGGAGGGTGTTAAACACGACTGGAATACGTCGATACTCGAAGCAGGTTCCTTATGTCCAGTCTAATCCGCAATTTAGTTTACGTGGTTGTCAGCACTTAGCTACTGTCCAGCTTGCTCATGTTTTTTCCGCTGGAAAAAAAACTCAACAGGTTTGTCTTTAAATGCGAGGTGCTTGGACTCAAGGTACCGAAGCAGTTTTGAGGGCTTCCTTGCCTCATTAGACAGCCTCTGGGCCCGAACTCCAGCCTCCCACCCGCCCGCCCACTGGCAGACGCCTTGGCCAGGTGCGGCTGGTCGTGGGTGGGATGAGAGGACAAGGTGAGGGCTGGAGGTCCCCGTGCTGGGGCCGCGGCAGTTGCAGTCTGGAAAGAGCGACCGACCGAGTGAGGAGTGCGACAGGGCGTGTGCCCCCCCCCCCCCCCCCGTAGGATCAGCCGACAAAAGTTTGGCTCGAAGGATGACTTTCATTAGATCGCGGCGAGGTAGCTACTCCGCTACTTACGAAACCCTGAGCCCGAATTAGGTTGTCTGCGAATATTTTAGCACCGGGTTCCCCACGAATATTCAGTGTGCTAAACAGGGTCAGAAGCGGCGCCCATCTGTCCGTGCTCCAGGCCAGTAGCATCGGCACTTCCCGCCGGCCGCACAAAGCGGCCGGATACCTGAGGCCAATCAATGATTGCTGACTCACTTGGGTAATGACCTCGCGTATATTCAAGTCAACAGTGGGCGTGACAGGGAATGAGGAAAGCTGCAGCTGACTCATATCGTTTCCTTGCAGCCCAATGGTTGGGGACGACTGAAGTACACTGTAGTGCGTGGCGGGGGAGCTGCATGCATGCGCACTGGGCAGAAAGAACGGAACTAAAACCCCGCATCCTGGAAACAATCTCTCAACAGTGTTTGTGTATTTAATTTTCTTTTTTTTTCGGGATCTGCTGGGAAAGTCTCAAAGATCGACCAGTCGATCGCGATCGACGGGTTGGCGACCACTATTGTAGAGTATATGTTTTATCTTATAAAAAGCTCTTTATAGCACATTGACAAAGTGTAAAGTTAAATAATTTGGGCTGAATTTCCAAAAATTTTATTTAGATTCCCTCATGAATCACTTACACACTGCAACACTACCTCCCTGCCCTTAGTTTCCTCATGTTCCCTTTATGCCCTTTCCAAGCCTATGGATTCCAGTGTCATTTTGATTCAGATAAGAGACCCTTGAGAATATCAAATAGTCAGTAATGTAGATGCTTATTAATGTTTACTGTTAAACACAGTGGGTGAAGATATAAATAACTAAAAGTTAACATTAAACAGTTTTTTTTGTTACCAACAATTGACTTTCAGTATTACCCTCACTGCAGGTGTGACCAGAACGTGCAGAGTACTACTTCTGCTGATATCAATAACTTATTCCAGCTATAAATAACTCTGAACACATCTATTCATTGATGAGGTCCTTTACAATAATTGATGAATAAAAGCAGTGATTATTTGCAGAAGTGTTTTTTTTGCCTGCTATACTTCCACTTTGGTTCTTAAAATGCAATTCATTTTCTTTTATTAAACTTTTACCAGAAAATGGTTATCCACACACTTTAAGGAACACTAAGCTCACACTTTGATTTTTTTTTAGACTTTGTTTTGAAACCAAACATGAATTATTCATTTGTTTCACATCCTGTTTATACAATTTTCTGAAGAAGGGTATTTTCTGAACATTATTATTAATAGATTAATTCAAAGCTATCTGTTAAATTTGATGTAAAATACCCCTTGGCACGACTCAAAGAATAATGTGAGTTCTTCCAGTGTCAGAGTTAACGCTCATCCCTCACTACTGACAAACCGTGTACCTATTACATTTGGGAATTTGCCAAATTTTATTGCATGAAAATTGGCGTCTACTTTGCCTAGATAAAAAAAAGACTGATTACACTTGAAAAGTACTTCACCAATTTAGAATTACTTCAGGACATCTCGAAATCATGAAACATCGTAACCAATTACAGATAATTTCAGTACATCAAGAGCATCAACATAAAAATATTTTGGTGAAGAAAATCCAACAGCTCATACGTGTAGAGTTGAGAAGAAAGGGTGGTGGTGATGAAAGAGGTGGGCTAGCAACGACTTTATCTTTTTCCATCAAGTTTGTTTTTAACCACTTTCTTTCATTTCTGCACTTCTGAAGCCATTGACGCTTGACAGAGAAAAAAAATTCCACTGGTTTTGGGCACTTTTCAGTATTTACTCTAGATACCAACAGTGATACATGACTCATGATAGCAACAGTTGGCAAGTTCTTCAGTTACTAGAATTCAGAAAAACAATGAAGTGTCTGAAGGATGATTTCATATCTACCTAAGGGTTCACTTTATATCTGTGCATATTCCATTTATAGCATTTCTTGCCAGAGAGTTCAGGATTGGGAATCTGTGTATTTTACACTTTCCTAAGTCATAAGCTTTCCTAAGTTCATTGCAACATTATAGAAATGTTAAAATTACTTTTCTCAACTTGGGGAATGAGCCCAGGACTTTATGGCATCAGCTCTTTATTGCATAAATAAAAATTTCAAAGGTAAGGATTGTGTTCATATTACACTAAAGTTACACTGCGTGAGTTCTCACTTCTATTTAATTTACAGAACTCTTCGTCAGGATTGCTCTTCAATATTCACTGAACACTAAAACATGCTCAGATAGAGTAGACGTGGAGAGGATGTTTTCTGTTTAGGTGGTGTCTAGGTCACAGGTTCAGAATACAAAGGCACCCTTTTAGAATGCAGATGAGGAAGAACTTTAGCCAGAGGGTGATGAATCAATGGAATTCATGGCCACAGATACTTGTGGAGGCCAAGTCATTGGATAAATTTAAAGCGGAGTTGATAAATCCTTGATGCATAAAAGCATCAAAGCTTATGGGGAGAAGCCAGGAGAGTAGCTTTGAGAGCGATCATAAATCAGCCATGATGAAATAGTGGAGCAGGTTCAATGGGCTGAATGTCCAAATTCTGCTCCTATGTCTTTTGTCTTACGCCAAAGTATGGAATTCAGTCAACTTTTAAAAAGACATGAATGCAGAGTTACAATGCGTTAGGTTGCTGCTACCAAAAGGTTTGTTTGATAAGCTGATACACTCTGTACAATTGGATCACAAATTAGTGCACCTAAATAACCGAGATCAGTTATAAACCTGCTGGACAATGGGCAGTAGTTGAAGCTTGAAACAATGAATTGTATCATTTGTCAATTGAATGAAAATTATTTTCAGCGGTGAATGATTTTCCATAAGATTATATTCAGCTCTGTTCAGTCTGCAAATGAAATTTGAAACCTCCAGTCATCTTTGATTTCAGAATCAGATTCAGGTTTAATATACTGACATATGTCATGAAATTTGTTGTTTTATGACAGCAGTACAGTGCAATACACAGAAATACTATAGATTGTATATATATGATATGTGTAGTGCAAAGAGAGGGCAAAGATAGTGAGGTGGAGTTCATGGGTTGGATCATTGTCTAATCAGAAATCTGATAGAAGAGAGGGATAAGCTTTTCCTAAAATGTTGAGCCTGTGTCTTCATACTCCTTTACTTCTTCTCTAATGGTAGTAATAAGAAGAGAGCGTGTCCTGGGTGATGGAAATTCTTAATGATGGATGCTCCCTCTTTGAGGCATCACTTTTTGAAAATGTCCTCAGTTTTGGGGAGGCTAGTGCTTGCAACCCTCTGCAGCTTTTTCCGATCCTGTGCAATGGCCCCTCCATACCAGACGGTGATGCAAGCAGTTAGCGTGCTCTCCACTGTACATCTGTAGAAATTTGCTGGAGTCTTTTGTGTCATACCAAACCTCCGCAAATTCCAAAAGAAATATAGCCACTGATGTGCCTTCTGCATAACGCATCAATATGCTGGTCCCAGGATAGATCTTCAGAGATGAACTTGAAACTGCTCATACCTTTCAATTCTGATCGCTCAATGAGGACTGGTTTGTGTTCCCTCCACTTCCCCTTCCTGATGTCCACAATCAATTCCTTGATCTCACTGATGCCGTGACACCAGCTGACCTATCGCAGTCCTGTAAGGCTTCATATTGCCATCTGAGATTCTGCCAACAACAGTTATGTCATTGGCGAATTTATAGCTGGTGTTTGAGCTGTGCCTAACCACATAGTCATGAATGTAGAGAGAGTAGAGAAGTGGGCTAAGCATTTATCCTTGACATGAGTCAATGCTGATTTCAAGCAAGGAAATCTTATTTCCAATCCACACAGACTGTGATCTCCTGATGAGGAAGTCTAGGATCCACATGTGGAGCTTCATTGTGACTGTATAAGAAACCATGAACAGAAAGGGTAAGAGAGAGATTGGGATGGTGAATTAAAGACAACTAGAAGTTCAAGGGAATGTAGGTACTCATCAAATTGATCACCCAATCTTTGTTTGGTTTCTCCAAAGGACACCTCGTTGTGAACATCTAATGCAATACACTGGATGAATTGCAACAAATTTCTGTATCATTTGAAATTATTTGAGTCCCATCAAAGATGAAAAGCCTGGTACAACAACTCCCATGCTTACACAGGAAAGCACAATAAGACAGGGGCTGATTAGGAAAGATGGAAGAGTACAGTGGAGTCTCACCCAAGGGCACAATCTCTTCATAATATTGTAAAGGGAGGGTAATATGAAGTTTCCTTTCATGTCCCATTGCTACTCGCTGTCATCTTGCCTTATCTTCCCCTTCATCTGTGATCTATCTTGCATTTTGCTCTGACATATACATCCACTTCTGATCTTTCCTTCCTTCGCCCTTTCGCTCTAAGTAAAAATGCTGACATTTAACCTTTCCTCCTTTTTCTTTCTGCAGGTTACCTGACGTGTTGAGAATGTTGAGCATCTTCTGCTTTTATTTCGATCTTCTGCCATGATTTAATCTTGCTGCAAACTTTCAGCTTTTGCTGAAGTTTCTTTCCAACTTGTGGGTTTGAGTTACATACATTCTGCACGTCGATTTCATTGGTCCCTTTCCCCCACTCTTTCTAAGCCATTACATCAGAGGAGAAAGAACACCTTCTTCCTTTTTACTTTTCTATCTCTTTATATTTTTATGATCATTCTAAGATGATGCTGAGCAAGATATTTGCCTTGTCACAATTTCTCTTTTACTCTTCAGATTTTGGGCTTCCTCCTCAGAACCTAATCCATGAAATTATGGTCTTAAGTGCAGAAACCAGAGCTCATCTTGAACTGGTCTCACAGAGACTGCATAATTCTACTTTAAACTATTTTCAGTCGATTTTTAATGGAACTGCAACAGTTACTTTACAATATTGAATAACATGCAAATTTTCAATGGCAGTTTTTTAAAACTAGGCAGGAAATGAGCAATATCTGTAACAAAACTGAATGAATGTTCCTATTAATGTGAAAATTCTGTAGCTAAGTGTAAATGACGCTGAGAAAATACTCATTAAAAACTAATATGCAAACTTTGTTTTGGTGTATTTTGAACTAGATAAAATACCTCTAGATCACCAGATAAAATCTACTTTCCAGTCAGTGTTTCAAATACTTAAACACAGATAAGAGGTAACTCATTTTACGCATAAAACCGTTGTGTATTCGATGATATTTTGAAGACAGTGAACTATATTTAGATTTGAATGAAAGCCTTCGTAGATGTCACATCAACATTTCTTTTCTGTGTTCAAGTTTTGGTATATATACTCTTCTGCTTTCATGTCACAATACAAAAATTCCTGTTTGAAGGCTGGTAAGAACATTAGCAGTGAATTCAGAAATCAACAGTCACACAGTAGTTTATGACCCATTCATCTGCAGTGATGGGATGTCCCCCGTGCTGCTAAGTTCATGTCCAGCTGCCTGAAGTTAAGAGATGACATTAGCTGGAGTGTTTAGCTCCAATAGCAACACTGGCAAAAAACCAACACTGCCCAGTGCCAAAATTTGCCTATTCTGTTCACATCTTGCACGTATTCCTTAACAGAGCTTGATATGTATTCAAATTTTGCAAGGTGCTTTCTGTATGTGGTATGTTACATCATGAGAGAGTGATGTGTGTAAGCAACCAAGTTTTCCTCAGTATCTTCTTAAAAAATAAATTCCCTCCCATTTTTACATCATTCTTAGAATTATCATTATTTACTTTCTATTTTAGACATCAACAGGTTTTTGCTCATGGTAAATTTTCTCACTTTCCTTCTTTCTTTGTCACTTTTGTCCCATTGTGTATTTAACCTTATATTGCAATTCATTCAGGTAGATGTCATTCATTTATCAACACCTGATTTCATCCTTCACTCCCGGTACCCACAATCATGCACTATTACACGGGGTCAGAGGAGGCAAGCAGGAATTCAGGACAATTTAACTTGTGTTACTTTCTCTGGCATGTTGAAGGTTGATAGGCCGGAGGTTGAGGGAAGACCTGATAGGGCGGAGGTTGAGGGGAGATGCGACAAAAGTTTTTAAGATTATGAGAGCATAGATAGAATAGACAGCTAGTATCTTTTTCCTAGAGCTGAATTATCTAATATCAGAAGGCACGTGTTTCAGGTAAGATGAAGTAAGTTCAAAAGAGATGTGCAGGCCAATTTTATTTTACGGAGAGTGTTGGTGCCTAGACTGAGCCATCAGGGTTGGTAGTAGAGGTAAATATGCTAGAAGCAGTTAAGAGGCAGAGGGAATGGAGGGATACGAACATTATGTTGTCAGATTAGTTTAATTAGGCATTTAACTATTAGTTAAACACAGTACACCTGTGTTGTACTGTTCTATGTTTTATGTTCTTGTTACTATTAGATTTTCACTAGCTTAACCAACATCTCCATCCTCCTAAATCAGTTTGAAATACACACTTACAAGAGAAAATCTGCAGATGCTGGAAGTCAAAGTAACACACACAAAATGCTGGAGGATCTCAGCAGGTCAGGCAGCATCAACAGAACAGAGTATCAGATGAAATATGAGGGGAAAGAGTATCAGAAATCAGATGAAGGGTCTCGGCCTGAAACGGCAACTGTTTTTTTTTCTTTTCCATAGACGCTGCTTGTCCTGCTGAATTTCTCCAGTATTCTGTGTGTGTTCCTGAAATAAACACTCCATGGCCTGCATGGTTCAACTGTACATTGCCTAAATGTGCTTCTCTTGACTTTTTATTGGTTCACATCATACCAGGAGACTTCCATGTTCCCTATGAGAATTTATAACATAGTTTAACAGCCATTTTTACATGTGAAGTTTTGTTTAGTTGATTAATTAAATTATTTATGCATTCTTTTGCTTTAGCAAATAGTGTTCTAACATTTACAGACATAAAATTCCATCTGGATAATAAAACTGTTAGTCGAAAGCAGTATGCATTTTAAAATTCAATTAGTCATTAACCCTATCTTCATCTCTCAAGAGAAACATTTATCATGTAAAAGGAGAGTAATTAACCTGATGCCATCTGGATTTATATTCTTCAAAATAAATTAATTATAGAGAGAAGAGCCAGATGGATTGTCATATTCTTAAGAGTCATAGATTAACATTTCAAATCAGATTATGGATTAAATTTTCACAACATTTATGAATTTTTGCTTCTGAGAGAGAAGCAAATTGTGCTGTCACAAGAAGTGATAACACAAGCAGAACCATGAGATGGTACTGAAAGAAATGTAACTTATTTTCCCCCTCCCACTTTATTAGAAGCTTCTCCTGAGGGCACAGGTGCTAGAGGGTAACATCAGAAGCACCAGGTGCCAACAAACGCCCTCAGTAATTCACTGTTCTTCACTAGAAAGTAAGCCTCTTCAGAGTCTTTTTTTATTGTGAAGATCTAACCTGACATTATTCTCATCCATGTACTCACATACAAACTTTGAGTCACAATTTGCACCCGGATATCTGTTTGATTTTGTTTCTCTCTCTCTCTCTCTCTCTCTCTCTCTCTCTCTCTCTCTCTCTCTCTCTCTCTCTCTCTCTCTCTCTCTCTCTCTCTCTCTCTCTCTCTCTCTCTCTCCCCCCCCCCCCCCCCCCCCCCTGGGAAACTAAGACAAGTTGCTCTTTTGCTGGCTTTAGGATCAGTTAACTTAAAACACGCGGGAAGTGAAACCTGGCACCCTCTGGCAAGACAGGTTTACCTCTACAGTTATCTGTACTTTTATACACAAGGCCAAATAGGGCAGCTCCTAAAATCCAGGCTGCATAAATAATTCATGCTTTGTAATC
This sequence comes from Hemitrygon akajei, assembly GCF_048418815.1. NCBI lineage: Eukaryota > Metazoa > Chordata > Chondrichthyes > Myliobatiformes > Dasyatidae > Hemitrygon > Hemitrygon akajei. Next base: position 23,761,464 of record NC_133150.1, on the reverse strand, counting down.
CTCATGTTACTCAACATGTTAGAGCTGTTATTTGTTCCATTTGCTAGTTATTTGCTGGCGTTGCATTTCTTCAATGGTGTTTTAATGTAAATACTCGTTTTCATGGGACCACATTAAGGGTATTTTTTTCCATATACAAAGCACAGAAATGTTAGCAATAAATATGACAATAAAATATGCAGCTGCTGTTGCTGAATCTGATTTTTTTTTACTAATTTTTCCAAGGCAGACTGGTTAAAATGTGGTTCCTTTCATGCAGTGCTGTGCTGTCTGGAACCCCTCCACCATCACATTCAGCTCATGATCAGAAAATGGAAGTCCCCATTCCAAGAAGGGTGATGTGACTTTGAATGAGCCAGACAGGGACTGAAGATGAGGATGTAACAGGTCTTCTTTCAGTACTCCAAGCAGACACACGGGGAAGGCATGATGCTAGAATCTCTTGGGAAGTCTCTTGGAAGAATGTTAATATATATGGAGTCTTACTGTTCTATAACAGCAAATATAACAGTGGAAGGTTGAATATAATTCCAATAATTACAATTGCATAGTTTGCTTTCAACAATTGGTTCTATTGAATTAGGTATTTACAATGGGAGCTAACATCAAATGACAAGACCACCTCTGAATATTCAAACATCTTTGTTGGGAATTTACCTTTATATAGAGGGATTGTTCTCAGGATACACAGATACTCCAGATGCTGACTGACAGAACAAATACTCTATCTCCTTGCTGATGTGTTAAGTCAGTCTGGAACTTTCCCCTAATGTCATCCTGGGGTGCGGCGGGTGGGGGTGAGGTTCGGTGCAGTTTGATTAACATAAATATTCATCTCTCATTTCCTCTGTGTGATTTGTAATGCGGCAAAATTCAGGATGTCCCACATCTTGTAATTTCATCCGAACAGTTGAAGGTTGTTTTTTGTTTGTATTACCAGCTGTGAAATATCAAAATAAACATCATTCATAATAAAAATATTTAAAAGAATAAACACGCAATGTTTTTCATTCTTTACAATGCTCTCAGTACTGTTTTATTACATATCTACACACGAACTGCACACTGCTGCAAGCACGTTTCTCATTGCATCTGTACATACCTATATTGTACATACGACAAGAAATACAGCTTTGATTTTTGACTTTGCTATCCCCACAACGCATTAAGGGTCCCCATGCCTAACAATCCCTAACATTGTCGAGTTAAATTGATGCTGATGAAGAGTGGAAGTCCTGGAAGGAATCATGGGGAACAAAAGACCATAGTCAGAGATATCACTTCACATTTAGCGAACAGTTTCATTTGTTAGAATCAGAATCAGATTTACTATCACCAGCATATGTGGTGAAATTTGCTGTTACGGGGCAGCAGTGCATCGCGATACATAATAAAAAAACTGTGAATGTCAGTACGTCTATATATACTGTATATTGTGGCGTTCGAGGGGCATGATCGACAGCCTGCTCCAGCATTCCTAGTGGCCAGCACTACTTATTGTTCTTGTTTTTAAAAAGCGTTCATGTTGTGCGTGTTCAGTAGAAATAAGGTGGGATGTTCAAGTTAATTTATTTTAGCTCGGGTTATACAGTTGTTCGTCTGTGTGTTTGTGGGTCACCCTGACTGTAACCGGGGTGTGTAATAATCACCTCGCCGATCGGTATGTGATGGAGTTGGTTCTCACCGAGCCAAAACACTCTGTCAGTCATTGTGCTCGTTGCAATAAAAACGGCAGTTGAGATAAACGAGCTCTTCTCGTCTGTCATCATGGTCTCAATGCTTGCCACGTTGGTGTCAGGAGTGGGATTAGTAACTGACGGTGAAATTGAAGAGTTGTGACAGCAGGTAGAGCGCCTTAAGACCCAGGGAATAAGTTGAGGGACTGAGTGGTATTCCTCTCTGCAATCCCGCGCTGGGCCCCGAAGATGGGACGCCGACCCAGAGGGAGAACCTGGGAGTTGAGCATCGTGCTGTCCCTGGGGCAAGAGTATGCAGGCTCCCCAACCTGGAGTACGTGGCGGAGTGCATCACCCGCCTCCAAGACGCCGCAGGCACAGGAGGATCGGCAAAGTGGCAGGCATCGCCAATGCCACTGGAAAAAGTGCACCGACTGGAGGGGGTCGGCCATTCAAGGGTTGCACAGATGTTGGGCAAGCTGCACAAACGCTTTTATCGGCCTTGGCGCAGGCAGGACGTGGAGCTGCACGTGCACTGCAGTGATGCTTGCACGTCCCAGAAGGGACTGGGCCGCCAGCCAACGGTGCCAATGGAGCGTCTGGGGGTGGACATCCTGGGCCCTCTCCTCCGCACTGGCGCCAGGGTCTGCTACATTCTCGTGGGCATGGATTACGTGGTACTGGACCAGAGCACTCTCACCACTGTTGAAAGACTCGTAGAGGAGATCTTCTGCTGTTTTGGAGACCTGACAAACTCCACAGTGACCAAAGGCGCAGGCGTTTGGTGAGTTCTGCACGCGGCTGGGAATCACCAAGACGCGGACCAGACCTCTTCACCCGCAAAGTGGTGGGCAGGTGGAACATTTTAACCACACCCTAGCTACGCAGCTTGCCATCCTCGTCAGCCAGCACCGGCGTCACCTATCCCGAGTCTTGTGGGCATACCGGACAGCAGTTCAGGGCAGCATCAGGTGTACGCTGGCTGTGAGAGCCGAAGTAAATTAAGATGTGCGAGGTTAAAGTCAGAAAACAAATGTGATTTAATTATGTCTGATAAGCAGGAATGAAGAAGCCCTGACGAGATTAATTGCTTGTGGAATCATTGAAGTCCTGAGATATGGACTATTGTTTTACAGAAATGTGTAAAAAAAACAACTCCAAATATGGAATGGGAAAACACTGTGTACCTCCCGAGTCAGGGAGGGGAGGGGTAAGGAAGAAGGATAAAACCTGCTGCCCTGTAAGGTTCAGGGTTCCCTTCTCTGAAGGCACCCAGCTCTGCAGAACTGTTAATAAACTTTAAGTTTCCTTGAATTTGTCTTGAAGCCATTATTCGGGAGCGTGGCTCGTTTCTGACACTGGCTGTGCTCATGTTCGGCCGGGAGCTGCGCACGCTGGTGGATCAGGTGCTTGGCCCCTCCTCCCGAGCCAGAGCTTCCTGGGGAGTCCGGGTTGGAGTGCCTGCAGCACCACAGGGGGCATCTGTGGGTTGTTCATGGCTGCCAAAAGTGGGCTTATGATGCCCGCAGCCAAGGGCAGGAGACCAAGTAAAGGTCTACTGCCCCACCCAGAAGAATGAACCATCCCCTAAGCCTGGAAGCCACTGGAAGGGACCAAGAGAGGTACTCGACTGCACCGCTGACGTGCTTTACTGGCTGTGGCTGCCTGAGCAGTGGAAGGCACTGGGACAGGCTGTCACTTAATCAACTCTTAGCCAGCACTGAGGCAACGAGGCTGAGGGAAGGAGGAACACTCCGGGTATCCTGCCTCTTACCTCCCCTAACAGTGCCTCCATCGGAGGTGCCGCAGTCACCCCCAGCAACCCGGGTGGTGATGTCAACCACTGTCAGGACTTTGGGTCTTTTCTGTGGACTCTGGGGCTGCTGAGATTGGCTGACCCCTTGGGTGGGGGCAGTGCGACGCTCTAGGGTCAACAGTGTCAACAGCCCACCCCAGCATTCCTAGCAGCCAGCGCTACTTATCGTTCTTGTTTTAAAAAGAAGCGTTCGTGGTGTGTGTGTTCAGTAGAAATATGGTGGGATGATCAGATTAATTTATTTTAACTCAGGTTATACAGTTGTTCGCTTGTGTGTCACCTGACTGTAAATGGGGTGTTTAATAATCAGCTCCCTCATCTGTACGTGACTGAGTTCTTTCTCACCGAGCCATGGCACTCTGTCGATGATTGTGCTTTAGGTAAGTGAGCTCTTGTCATCTGTCATCATGGACCAAGTGCTCTGCACTATTCATACTGTACATTCATACGTGTGTTGGTGTGTGGCCAAGTGGTTAAGGTGTTCGTCTAGTGATCTGAAGGTCGCTAGTTTGAGCCTTGGCTGAGGCTGCGTGTGTGTCCTTGAGCAAGGCACTTAACCACACATTGCTCTGCGACGACACCGGTCCTAATGGGGGAGACTTGCAGCTTGGGCAACTGCCGGTCTTCCATAAACTTTCCAAGGCATGCAAATGCATGGTCTATCGAGACTAACGATACATACACACACACACATGTATATATAGCTAAATGAAATAAGTAGTGCAAAAAAAAAGGTAGTGTCCATGGGTTCAATGTCCTTTCAAAAATCTGATGTCAGAGGGGAAGGAGCTATTCCTGAATCATTAATATTCACATACTGGACACATTATATGGGGTTATTATATTAGTATAAGTATATGGATAGGAAAGGAATGGAGTGCAGAGGTATGGGCTGATTGCAGTGGGACTAGGTGAGAGTAAGCATTCAGCATGGACTAGAAGGGCCGAGATGGCCTGTTTCTGTGCTGTAGTTGTTATATGGTTATAGGTGAAAAAGAAGACTATTAAATTATGCTCAACAATGAAAATTCAACGAAGAGCCTTTTCACTTTATAATTAACCACTTTAAGTTGCCCCTGGTGTGTAGGTGCTAAATTTGCCCCTGGTGTGTAGGTGAGTAATATAATCTGGGGAGACTTAATAGGAATTTTTTTTTTAATGGGATTAATGTTGGATAAGTGCAGAATGGTACATAAGAGTGAGTATGGACTCAGTGAGCCATGAGGCATGTTTCTGTGCTGTATCTCTTGTAAATCTGACACTTTTCATTAAATGAAAGTATTAAAAAAACAGAATCTTTGTTATCAACTTTGCACCTCCCTGGGACTGAAGCACCTTGAGTTGATTTTCTGAAGCTTTTGCACTTTTCTCTATGTAGCTTTTCAGTGAGTGTGTGGGACAACTCAGCTTAAATGTAAGTGTCATAAAACAATTGTTCCTGTCCACAACTCTCAAAAATTTTTAGATCTCCATAAAAGATTGCAACTGTTCCTGTTACCATAGATTAGAAAAAAGAACAAGCGTAGAAATCTGAAATAGGAATAGAAAATGCAGAAAAATCTTAGCAGGTTAGGCAGTGTCTGTGCAGAAAGAAACAGAAATTGTTTCAAGTTCAGGTCCCTTCGTTAGATTTGGTCACCATCCAGACTGGACAATAACAGTGATTGATCTTTAATCATTCTGTTTAGTTGAAAGTTCAAGGCAGATTGACTATTATCATGACCTCCAGTTTACATCTGATATCTTAGTTGAATTCAGCAATCAATTCTGAACTCTACCTGAAAATTTTAGTGGCAGAATAAAGAAAGACATCGCACATATACTGTCCTTTCAACCTCAGACATTCCAAAGCTCTTTAGAGTTTAAGTCTTTGTATTTTTGAATTGCTGTTGTGATGTACGCTGTTCAGCATCCCCTGAGGAACTAGGAGTACACCGGATTTTTAATTCGTCATCAATGAATTTATGATGCATTGCCATTTTAATGAGAACTTCAAGGTATTTCTAAAGGGATGACTTTAATTGATTAGACCATAGATCATAAGACATAGGAGCAGAATTAGGGCATTAGGCCCATCGAGTCTGGTCCACCATTCAATGATGGTTGATCCTTTTTTTGCTCCCTTCAGCCCCACTCCCCGGCCTTCTCTTCATAACCTTTGATGCTGTGTCCAATCAAGAACCGATCAAGCTCTGCCTTAAATACACCCAACGACCTGGCCTCCAGAGCTGCCTGTGGTAACAAATTCCACAAATTCACCACCGTCTGGCTAAAGAAATTTCTCCACGTCTCTGTTTTAAATGGACGCCCCTCAATTCTCAAAACTGCTTCAGTAGGGAGTTATGATCAATCCGAGCATTGGAAACGATAAATTAAAATGAAGCCAGGAAAAGTATGTACAGATATAGGCAAGCTTATGTTCATTGTAGAAAACAGTCACCAGTTAGGCGACAAACAAGTGAAAGAGTAAATTAAATTGGGGGGGGGGGGGTATTGTTTTATTTGGTTGTATGTGCTAAATCTGCAGTGTGTTATCACATTATATGTTTCTCCACTTCTGAAATTTGATCTTATTGCCTTCAGTGGAACAGAATTTGATGACTGAGTGGAATACATCTATAACTGAATCATGCATTTTGCTTATGCTAACAATGACAAATATATAGTTTAATAATAAAGAATAAATGGTTTGGCAACAGGATAAAATAATCTGGACATCCTTCGCCAACTATAACCCACTGTTTCCCCACAGCTAATACAAACCCATCAAAAATTCAGAAATCAAGGGGAAATCTTTGCCATTGTGATAGAAATAGCTTTGGCAAGACCAAAGTCCATTCTGCAAAACACCAAAGACTTGTGTAGCTGATTGAATTCTCCTCTCAGCTTCCGGATCTGATGAGTTGGTGTTGGTCACAGCGCTTCCTAAGTATGTGAAAGAGTCAGAACGTTTCAGCGCTACCCCATTGACCGATGTGACTGGTGCTTGGGTCTCACTGGGACTACACAGAGGAGGAGGCTGGTACAGAAGTTCGGTTTTGGAGACATTGATTCTTTGGCCAAAAAGAGTGGCAGCAAATGAGAAGCGGTCTACAATTTCTTGAATCACATTAACATCAGTAGCATGACATTAAAATGGCAACCAAGGTCAAGGTGTATAACACAGCTTTTTTACCATCTCCGCTTTACTTAACTGAAACAATGATATTGTATCGGAAGCACATCAAGAAATTGACCAAGACACAACTCAGGCATTTACACCAAATGTTACACATCAAGTGGAGACTTGATACCAGATGTGGAGGTTCTCAAACGTGCTGGGACAGACAGCGCAGAATCACTCATCACAGCTTCTCAGCTGCGTTAGACTGGTCACGTCACAAGAATGAGCGATGATCGTTTACCCAAAGCTGTTTTCTATGGCGAGCTACATGAAGGAAAGAGGAAGCACGGTGGTCAGAAGCTGCGCTACAAAGATGTGCTCAAGCTCCATATGAAGACCACTGACATGAATGTCAACACCTGGGAGAAAGATGCTCTGGACAGAAGAAGTTGGCGCTGCATTGTCAAGAAGTCAATCCCAGCTATCGAGGCGAAAAGGCAGAAGAAATATGAAGCAGGTCATGAACACAGACATTCGGTGCTACACCAGTCAAATCACAAATGCAGCCAATGTGGGAGATAGTGCTGATCCAATGCTGGTCTTGTGGCCCATAAACGTGCCTGCAGAGATGAAACTCTCAGCACAGTCAACATCGAAATCGATGGACAGCCGAAGAAGAAGAAGAAGGAGGAAATAGCTTTGAAAGTGATAATCTTGTTAATATTTTCATGGCCTTATAAAGATTCAAGAGAGTTACAAAGAATCCATTGGTTCAGATATTAAGATTTTACACTATTGAAAGACGATACAATGGAATTCCTTTTGCCTCAGGGGTACATAACATAGTTGTCATCTTTAATGAACTTGCTAAATGTAAAATGTGTGAATTGATTTGTTACCTGTCTATTCCTCTGGCATTTATTTCAGTTCTCAATATTCCCAAAGTTGAACACAAAACTATACAGATTTAATTTAAATTTGATTAACTGAAAGAGTTCTATGGGACGTCCTAATAAAAGGCCATTGAATTAAATTGTAACTAATGCCTAGCTGAAGTGGAAAGTGAATTTCCCAAAGTGTATTAAATTAAAGTTGCCTTTAATTGCTCATCTGCTTGCTTTTCAAGATTGTGAGTTTCTATATGTGGTGAAGGAAAGAGGTTTTGACATCTACAACAGCTCAGTTGATAAGCACTCTCATCTGAGTCAGAAGGCTGTGGCTTTTCCCACTCCTGAGGCTTGCGCACAAACATCTAAGCTAACACAGTGCCGAGCTGTTGTGATGCACTCTTTCAGATGAGAGCATGAATTTCTCAAGAAAGATCTCAAGGCTGTGGTCTGATAAAAAAAACACGAATTAGCCCTTGTGCCTAACCTACGTTTATCCTTCAATAAGTAGAATTAAAACCATCTATCGGTCTATTGATATTTGCTGTTTCTGGCAGCTTGCTGAATGCAAACTGAGATGTTCCCAATGGTGGGGACATCCTGAAAAAGAGGTCACATTTCTTTCTTACATATAGTTTTCTAACTGCAACAATCTAACATTCAATCCAAGTAATCATCTCCCCAATCCAGTCTCCATCAATTGTCTAAATTTCTCTTCTGGCCTTGCCAATCATTTACCCATGCCCTCAGATCGAGGCTTTTCTGTAAGCCACAACCCTTCTGATATTCCTCCTGGTCTCTACAATCTACCTTCTAACACTTTCTCCATATTCCGTGAAGTGACAGGAGATGATAGAGGAAATATTTAACTCTGCGGAGTAGAATATCCAAGTCTGAAAGCTATTCAGTTATACCAAACCAGATATTGTGATGGACTGAACTTGTCTCATGGCAATATCTTGTGCATTGCTATTGCAGTGGCAAAAGAAATGTGGTTTTAAGTTGAAAAGGATTTCCTTTACCCGGAGAGTTGTGAGAATGTAGCATTCAGCCCCGAGGATCATCATGAAAATGGTTGCCATCATGTCAACACTCACATTTCGATTGAGTATTTGGGTGAAGGGGCAATAACGAAAGCACACATGAATGGATTGGATAAATTTGTTCATGTGGTAAGTAATTGCTGAATGATGCTTTATAGACCATCTATGTCTAAAAATCAAGTTCTGGGTTCTGCTTTCACTGGTGTCGAGTCAATTTTTAGTACACAGAAGTCACACAATATGGTGAGCATACCTGCTCTGTTTGGTAAAAAAAAACATCATAAGCACATAAGGCTGATAAGAACAGAATTAGAATCAATATCCAGTTTCATATCACCAGCATATGTCGTGAAATTTTTTACCTTAGTGGAAGCAGTAAAATAAAATACATGATAAATATAGAAAATATAAATAAATGAATTACAGGAAATATATATATATATGTAGAATAGTTAAATAGTTACATTTTAAAGTAGTAGTGCAAAAACTGAAATAGTAAATAAAGTGAGGTTGTGTCCATGGGTTAAATGTTCATTTAGAAATCGGATGATAGAAGGGAAGAAGCTGTTCCTGAATCATTGAGTGTGTGCCCTTAGGCTTCTGTATCTCCTTCCTGATGGTAACAATGAGAAGAGGGCATTTCCTAGTTAATGGTGTCCCTAATAATGGATGCCGCCTTTCTGCGGCATCACTCCTTGAAGATGTCTTGGATACTACGAAGGCTAGTACCAAAGATGGATCTGACTAATCTTGCAACTTTCTGTAGCTTCTTTTGATCCTGTGCAGTAGCACCAACCACCACATCCCCCCCCCCATACCAAACGGTGATACAACCTGTCAGAATGCTCTCGAAGGTACATATGTAGAAGTTTTCAAGTGTTCAAGGTGACTAACCAAATCTCCTCAAACTCTGAACTAAATAATAGCCACTATCTTGCCTTCTTTATAGCTGCATCGACATGTTGGGGCCAGGCTAGATCCTCAGAGATCTGGACACCCAGGAACTTGAAACTGCTCACTCTCTCCACTTCTGATTCCTCTATGAGGATTGGTGTGTGTTTTCTCGTCTTACCCTTCCTGAAGTCCACAGTCAGCTCTTTGGTCTTACTGACATTGTGTGCAAGGTTGTTGCTGCGACACCACTCGACTAACTGGTATATCTCGCTCCTGTATGCCCTCTTGTCTCCATCTGAAATTCTGCCAACAGTGGCTGCATTATCAATAAATATATAGACAGTTACTAAAAGTGCAAGGTACAGGAAACTATTTCTTCTATTTGTAGCAATGTACATAGGTCTAATATTTGATTTTAATACAATTATAGGAGATCACTTGCATACAAGGGTATCCACAAGTTGGGTATTCTTAACCCGGGGAAAATCTATAGTAAGTTGCATTATTGTTGTTTTTTGCTTCAAGCTAGTATGGTGTATCTTCATGGGTCATCTCCAAACTAAAGCAACTTGAAGTCTTGCATATGAACCCACTTTTCAAACTCCTTTTAGTCTGCCTTTTCACAAAGTATTGGCACATGTTTGAAAGTCTGAAGGTTAGGATAATGTGTGATCTGCTAATTACAATAGTAAAGGTTAAAATTTAGCTTTATTCGTCACATGTACACAAAAACACTCAAACATTCAACACAGTCTAAGGTTTGTGCTGGGGCAGCTGTCAGTGTTGCCACGCTTCCAGTGCCAACATAGTATACCCATAACTCACTAACCCCAACTGTACAACTTTGAAATATAAGAGGAAACTGATACACCCAGAGGAAACCCCTATGGTTACAGAGAGAACATCAAAACTCCTTATAGATAGCAGTGGGAGTTGAACCCCGATCGGTCCTGGTGCTGGAAAGCGATTCTGCTAACCATTACACTACCCTGAGATATAAGTATTTACAGGAGTGACATTTGCTGCTGAAATCAATAAGACCATAGACTACAAAGCAGGAGTATGCCATTTGGCCCATCAATTCTGCACTGACTTTCAATCTTGGTTGACTTTTTTTCAAATTCATTTCCCTGCCTTTTCTGTTGCCCTTGGCCCCTTTATCAATTAAAAACCAGTCAATCTCTATCTTTAATACATCCAATGACTTGGCCTCTATAGCTATCTGTGGTGACAAATTCCACAGATTCAATCCTTTCTGATTGAAGAAAGTCCATATCCTTTTATTCCGAGGTTGTGCCCTCAGATCCATAACTCTCTTGCTAATGGAAATATCTGCTCTTTGTCCACACTATCCAGGCCTTTTAGTATTTGGTAGACATCAGTGAAATGCCCCTCATCCTTCTGATGATGTTGCTACAGATTGGAAATTAATGGTGAGTTTTTTTTCAAAAGTGGAAATAGGAATTTTGGTGATGTAACAATTATGTGATAAAATTATTGATAGCAAGACAGTACACGTGCAATGATTTTGAGATATTCTGGTCTTAATCTCCACACGGAAAGGTTCTTTGCTAGCTGAGCTGATTTATAAAATGATTCCTGATATAGGTTTTGACCAAATCTGCTGAAACTTTATATGCAGAGTTAGCAAGAAACCATGAAACAGAATCATAACCACAGTAAATGCAAATCTGAATTCTCCGGAAAATATTTGCATCTGATTATGACTAGTTTAGCATTCTAAATTACACTTTTGTTCTGTTCAAAGTCCAGCCTTCATCTTGGTTGATGAGAAAGATAAGCTATGTTTTATTTTAATGTTTCAGGATGTACATCCTATTCATTGAAGTGGCTAGTAGTCTGGTGGCACACACACACACACACCACAGAGACATTTGTCCCTCCAAAGTGACAAGATGCCAGCTTTGTCCAGCTGTGAACTACCTCACCAGAAAGAGAAAGAGTGATCTGTGTTTTTTTTTAACTAGGTGATCAACAGCAGTTTGGGTACAGACTGTCATAACACAAATATCCCATCCTGCTCACATAGGTTTCTTGATAACACAAGATTAAATTGAAAGAAATCAGAAAACACCTCAAAGTTAAACACAATGCTCTGACCACATTATCCCAATGTGTAACCAATATTATATTTGAGAACTGTAGAAACACGCTTCAAGGTCACTACATCTCTTCCAGGGAGATTAAAAAATTGGAATTTGCATTTTTCCACGAAAGCCATTTGTATTTAAATATCCATGCTCTTTAATGTGATGTAGTTTCTATTTTAGTTGTAGACTATGCATTGCTCTGACCAATAAATTAATCATGTCACGATAGTAATGCTGACTTATCTGTTCTTTTGTTGCCACGAAACCTCTTCCAAGTACATAGACAATGGTCTCAAAGGGTATTCTGTAGTCAATGAGCATGTGGCATGATTTGACCCGACAGGCAGGACGATGTCAGCCCTATTATCTTTCTATAATAAAGGCCCTCTCTTCTGCATGACATTTGATCCAGTATCTCAGCCGAGATCTGGCGAACTCCAACCAGTTTCAGCAAACTTACAGAAAAGTGCCATCACAAAAAGCCGCATAAGATACAAAGTCAACACAACACCAGATCATTCTACCCTGCAGTCACAAAACGCAATGCTTTCAAAATAAAATGTTGTCACAACAGGTCTTAAAACATATTTATCCAGGATGCAGTTTTATTTAATGAAAGCCTGTTCCTTGTATATCCACTAATATGGAAACAACTATAATTGATTGATACTATAGCAAAGTAATAGGAATTATAAAATGGACAATGTGTAGTTTCTCCCATTGTCACTGGCATGCAAGGAGGAAATGCCTATGGGTCAAGTCACAAAGCTAAGGATGTAATTTGGAATGTTAAGCACAATATCTGCAAGCAGTAATTCCTCTTTAGACTTCCACAATTAAGTACTTAACATCTCCCCAGATGCAATGATTGAATAGATCAAATAAGTGATTTCCAATTCTAAACTAATGTGAACTTTTGTTACGTTAAGTTTGTAAACACTGCCAAATCCTTTTAGCAATCTGTTTGTAACAGGTGTTGAATATTACATAAGGTCAGATTCTGTCTGCAGCTATAAAAATGGGTTATCAGAAATTAAGTAGAGTTTCCTAGTAGTCATGCGCAATGCTTTGCATTATGTCAGGGTTTCCAGATTGCAGTTTCATCAAGAGATAGTGGGCGTGATAGCTCTAAAATTCTTGGGACTCAAGGCACCAAAAACATTGAGATCCTTCTCTGTTTGATGCATTTGAATGCAAACAAAAATTGGAAAGGCACATGCCAATATTAACATTGCAACAAATCTGCTGGCAGTTGTGGTAACTTCTACTTTACAAAAAGACCACTCGACAACTTGATGGCCAAAAGAGCATCTTTATCTGGGACGGCAAATGATATTTACAATACAGAGGCTTCCCGGTACCTCGTGCGGCATGGGTGGAGGAACTATATACAATGCATACTGGGAGTAAAAAGAACGGAAGTAAAGACCCCACCAACCCCAGATCCTGCCTCTGGCTATGAACAGCTTCCCGATTAGTATTAACTTACTTTTAATAATACTCACGTTACAGAACTTCTCCCCCTTTAAAATCCAACATTCCCCAAATATAGAAGAACCGGGAAATAAAAACAGTGGTATCGTTAGCAACAGGTTACCAATACAAAAACACCTAAAAAAAAATTGCAAATTCAACATTCAATCTAACAACAAAAGAAACTATTCAAAGATTCACTCTGTCAGGAGGTGTGCGAGGGCGCTGCGATCTATGCACTACCCCCTGGTGACCCAGCAGTCACCGCTAGTGAGGATGTTTTGGGTGGATCTAGTGTTGGGGACACAAGAGGGGTCTGTGTGTCCGCGTGAGAATGTCCATCCTCTTCAGGGGACTCTGCCCCCTCTGCCAGTGTCTCTCCCTCAAGCAAAGTCACTGGTGGACATGCTTCCCCAGTAGTCCGTCTCACCATTGGAAACTCCATGGAACTGTCCACCTCTGAGCCGGAATCATGACGCAGGTGCACATGGTCCTGATGTCTGTGGAAAACACGCCCATCAGTCAGCTTAACAACATAGGAGACTGGACCACTCTGCTTAAGAATAGCACCAGGTAGCCATTGCTGATTGTTTCTCACATAGACATTGTCATCCGGTTCTAACTGTCTGTCTCGCGCATGTTGATCATGTCCCTTCTTCTGCTTTTCCTGTTTTCTCTCCACTTTTGCCTTCATGTCCAGGCACAGCAGGTCCAATTTTGACTTAGGCCTATGCCCTATCAGCATCTCTGCTGGAGTGCGTGCAGTCGTAGTCTGTGGAGTGAGGCGGTATTTAAACAGGAAACGTGAAAGCCGGGTGCTAAGAGAGTCCCTGTCATTGCTTCAGGCCTTCCTTCACTGTCTGAACAGCCCGCTCAGCCAAACCATTTGAGGCTGGGTGGAAAGGGGCCGTCCGAATGTGACGAATGCCATTCTGCCGCATGAACTCACCGAACAGCTCACTGGTGAATGTCGGGCTATTATCAGTGACCAGAGTGTCAGGCAACCCGTGGACTGCAAACAGTTGCCTGAGTTTGTCTATGGTTGAGGGGACTGTGATGTTGCTCATGATGTGAGCTTCGATCCATTTGGAATGTGCATCTACCATTACAAGAAATATTTGTTCCATAAAGTGGCCAGTGAAGTCCAAATGTAGCCTAGACCAGGGGTAGACTGGCCACTCCCGTGGGTGCAAAGGAGCTGGTGGTGGCATGTTCTGATTGGTCTGACGTTGCGTGCATGATTTTACCTTGTTCTCCAGATCCTGATCCATTCTTGGCCACCAGACGTAGGATGTTGCAAGGCTTTTCATTCGAGACACCCCTGGGTGAGTCTCATGAATTTCCTCCACAATCTGTGAACGACCAGGGGGAGGCACGATGACCCTCACCCCCCAGAAAATGCAACCATCCTGCAGACTCAGTTCAGTCTTGCGTTTGGCATAAGGTCTCAGTTCCTCTCCTTCCACAACTCCGGGCCAACCTTGTAAAAGAAATGTCTTGAATTGAGACAGGGCTGGGTCCCTCTCTGTCCATTGCTTGATCTGGGTCGCCTTTACAGGTGTCGCGGACAGCCTGTCCAATGAAAACACAGTCTTTGGAGGCACATATGTAGTAACAGGCGTCTCAGGTAAAGGGAGTCGACTCAGCGCATCAGCGTTTGCATTATCCCCACCCACTCTGTACACGATAGTATACTGGTAGGCTGACAATGTGAGAGCCCAACACTGTATCCTGGCTGAGGGTAGCGGTGGGATGCATCGGGTCTCCCTAAAAAGGCTCATCAGTGGTTTATGGTTCTTATAAAATGTGAATGCACTAACTTATTAACTTATCTTTATTAATACTCACATTACAACAGCAGTATATCCAAGTATTCGGCAGATTTATGCACAAACCTGATTAAAAAGATCAAGGCATCAAGGCCAAGGATGAAGGACAAACTGGTGTTCAGCTCACTACTCTGTGAGGCTTACTTGCCTCAGCACTGAGCTGACTCGACAACTGTGGTCTGCAACCACCAGCGCACGTCTCAGAGCTAAACTGGCTCTGTGCCTGTGGCCTGCAGCCGCTGGGCTGATGGTCTGGCTTCACTCACCTCAGCGCTGTTCTGGCTCTGTGTTTGTGGCTTACAGCCATCAGGCCCCTGGACCGGCTGCATCGCTGGACTAGCTTTATGGCTGTGAACTCAATTTCGGGGTTTCTGCGGTTCATTCGCCATATGATATTAGTTTACGTTTTGATTGTTTGCATGATTTGTTCTTTTTTTTTCACACATTGAGCATTTGGTCTCATTTGCTGTGTGGGGTTCTTTAATGGGTTCTAATGTGCTTCTTTGTTTTGTGGCTGCCTGCAAGTAGACTAATCTCAAAGTTGCATATGGTACACATACTTTGATAATAAATGTACTTTGAAATTTGGTAGAAACGTTTGATTTATACGGAGTTTTTTTCCTGTCTGAGCATGCATGCTGCCAAAATCACCACAGCACCTCCAGTTGGTGGCTTGGGTTTCTGAGAGCAGTGCACGTAAGAAGCAAAAAAAAGGCAAACGGCCTCCCCTTCAGTAACATCATGGCTGATGTTTTCACCTCAGCACCATCACTCTGTACTGAACCATATCCCTTGATTGGCTTAATGTTCACAAATTGATCAGTTGTTGTCTTGAATCTACTCAAAGACTGATCATGCACAGCACTCATGGGTAAATAATTTTTAAGATTCACAACCTTTCATGTGAATATATTCTTTCTCCTATCACCACCCATTTTACCCCTTATTCTGAAACTACGATCCTTGACTAGCCAGGGGAACTATCGTCCCTGCGTTTATCCTGTCAAGTCCCGGAATAATATTGTGTACTTCAACAAAATCGCTGCTCATTCTTTTAAACTCAGAAGACTATTGACCCAGTTTACTTAATATCTCATATGATAAGTCTGTCATCACAAAATTCTACCTGATGAACCTTCACCACTCTCCTTTTATTGCAAGTATATACTTTGCTAGATAAGGAGACTAGACCTAGACACCATATTTCAAGGGTGCTTTCATGAGGGGCCTCTATAATGTCACAAGATGTCAAATCTTCTGGCAATAAAGGCCAACATCCTGTTTACCTTCTTAATTGCTTGCTATATCTGCATGTTAACTTTCAATAATTCATTTACAAGGACATCAGGCCTTTCTGAACACCAGCTCCTTTCAACTCTAGGCCTCTTTTCTGTTTTTTTTAACCACACTGAGCAAACTCATATTTTCCATGTGCTCAACTAGGCCTGGAGATTAGACAAGTAGAACAATTTAAATATCAGTTACCGAATCCTTTTCATGTGCAGTTCAAATTGGTGCAAAATCCCAGCTGAATAAAGGGGAACAACAAGGGTTACATTTTCATAAATTCATTTGAAGGCCAATCCCTCAGAGGAATTTCATTAATATTAGTATTAAATGAGGGTCAAATCCCTGGCGACTTTTCAATCTTTAAAATTTAGTATGTTTAAACAATTTGATTTGTCCTGCAAAAGAGGGCCAGAACTGCCAAAATTGAAGGTTTGCACGTCAAAGGCTTTTAAACACAGATTCTTTGGGGGAAAGGGATGGTCAAAATCAATAGATTTTTTGCTTTCTTCCTTTAATTCTGTTTACTCGTGGAATCATTCTTTGCTTTATTCAATTGGCAAAAGAAATTTAAATCCGGTCAACACAACTGGTAGTTTAGATTGTACTTTGGAGATGAGAGATCCCCAAGAGTTCAATGACTGGAGTAGACGTTGAAATATTTAGGTATTTTAAACATTAATATTTTTTCCATTTTAAATAAATCAATGTCATAAATGAAACAATTGCAAGATTATTTAAATTTCCATGCAGAATCAGGAACGTTATCATCTGGATTGGCACTGCCAAATGCAACACAATCTATTTGCCCATGAATGCAATCTTCCCTGCTCACCCATGCATCATACTTCGCGAGATAACTTTTAGGACATTTAAAGTTGATTTGGTTGGGAGCAGTGATTCTTTCTGTAAAAGATAGCAAGCAATGATAGTTTATGAGCAATGTATTATAAAACATACTGAGCAAAATGAATTCAACAATATTCTGCTTAAAAGTGAATTTGACATATAGTGAACCACCAGAATTGTGTTTATTGCATCTAAATATAGCATGCTTTAGACCCACGAGGCATTATAAAGGATTAATCACTGATCAGAACAGTGTTTCAAAATCGCCTACAGATAGAAGCATAATTAAACCTAATCAAATTAATTTTTTCAAATGTCATTGGCGTGTTATACTAAGTACAAACGCTCAGAGCTGAATGATGGCTAAATATACCACGAATAATTCTTCAAACTGCTTTTTTTTCCCATTAGGAAATCTACAAGGTGTTCAGCCCAGTATGGAAAAATGGATAGCTTTATGAATAGAGTTTTATCGACTGATTCTTTTGACAATCCCAAGGACCTGCAAATGTATAGGACAATGTCTGATGTCCTGTTCTGTTGAATTCTGTTCAGATTTATGATATAAATGAAACCTTCTGTATTTGTGCAACAGAACTATCATTTCAATTTTGAACTGAAGGAAGGTTCTACATGGAATTCTTATCACCTGCCCATGACTGCTAACCAGAAATTTCTCCTAATTTGGAATTATGAGGCTATTAGGGACACGCAAGAAGCTGGAATCTTAAAACACATGGATATCAGTGGATTGTAGAACTGGAATAAGTTATGGAAGTAGGGAGAAACAAGGACTCAGAAAGACTGGAACACAATTTTGTAAACTTTAATATCAAGAGACTACTGGACTGGAAGTAGATGCATGTAAGAATGGGAAAATGTCTCAATGGGTTTTGATTAGGAAGTGGTTTTTTTAGACAAGTCCAAGTTTAGGGAAGATGAAAGGCTGATCTTGAGGGCACTAGAATTGTCAGACTGGAAACCAGATGCCCTTTGTCAGCACTTCAACCAGCAGATAAGCTGAGAGAAATGGACAAAATGGAATAGATTTAGAGGTGGCAGAGCGGCATATTTGTTGCACCTACTGGCTCTCAGCTCCAGTAGTCCAGGTCTGATCTTCACACTGTGTTGTCTGTGTGGGGTGACTATTCTCCCTGAGACAATGTGGGCGCTTCACCCGACTGCTCCAGTTTCTCTCCACTTTGCTGAAGAGGTGCTGACTGGTTATTGCAGGTAGTGTAGTGTAGCTGAGTAGCAAGGGATGTTGCAGTGTTGGAGATATAGTGAGAACCTGAAAAGAAAGTTGGGAATGTTGTAGGATTAGAGAAGGTGAGTGGTTCATGTTCATCCAGACATGATGGGTTGGGGGGCCCGTTTCGACGTTCCCTGACTCTGTGAAATGGATGGCCAAGGAAAACTGAGGATTTAGATTAATACCTTAGCTTTGCTTCAAGTAAGTTGCTATTATCCTGAATAGTTTGGCTCACTATGATATATTAGCCAAGCAGGGGTCTGAAATCAGTGATTATAGAAGAAAATTTATGACTGAAGTAATTGGGACAGAAAGTCACATGGTGCTGAATATACCGAGTGAGTGATTCAGTAATTTATATGCGATGGAACTACACTTTGATATTCTTTATTGACTGAACCGTGGCAGAACCCAAGTTGACGTGACAAGATGGTTGAAATAGAGCCATGTACAAAACTTGACATCTGAGACTACATCAAAAAGCAGGCGACAGAACACCCTTTCCTCCGTCCACTGTTCAAAGATGAGCCATGAAGGGTTCAGGACTCTGTGCAAGAACTGTTTTATGTGCAACAATGGAATGATCAGTGGTTTTGTTGGATAGATGCAAGGAATAAAATAAATGAAATCTTACAAGCCCTAATGGTTTCAATCTTTCTTGTGTTTGATTGGATGAACATTAGGCAATTGAGTATCAGGCAGATCATTTGACAAAAATATCTGTTGATGGTTGAATGAAGTAATATTGAGATTCCCAATGCAATATTTTTTATATATTTTTGTGAAAGGGAAAGATGTCTTTCTCAAAGGAAAGTATTCTGAGGTATTTTTGCAAATTATCTGTATATATCTTAATTATAGCTGGATACATTTAAATAAACAAGGCAAACAAAGCTGGAGGTGGGAGACAATCAGCTTCTGTTTTAAGTATCAAGTGGATTAATTGAATCTCCATGTTCATTTTCCTTAACTAATGGCCTAAATAGAACTATTGCGACATTAATCTCCTTCTTAATAGATTATTTTTTTCCAAACAATTGTCCATGTCAAAAAGATGAGGTGAATATGAATATAAAGTGGTTGTGTTATATTTGATGGAGTCTGAGAGGATGACGTTCCTTGTGCACAATTCATATCTATCCTGGATTTGGCAGGCATGGATTAAACCTACCCTTTGATTCAGGTTAGCCAGAGTTCAGTTTTAGATGGTAGTTAAGTATTGTTTTAGACTCACCACACAACCTTACCATGACATTCTAAACCTCAATGAGTTCATTGTCTGGGTCACAAGTTAGCTGCATTAAAACTGGAAATAGCAGGATGGAGACATAGCTAAGTTTCTTATTTTAAACATTTTTACAGCACACATGACCTTTTTGTTATGAAGATGTTAAAATCTAAATCTTGCTGCCTTTAAAAATTTGCCACTTCCAGGCCCTTGTTTTGGGGTTTCTCTCCCATTAATTATATTACGTCAACGCAATCTCATGTCCTTGGTACAAAGAGCAGAAATAGATGACCCATTTTCATTCAGATGTTATGTGAATAAATACAGAACATGGATTATGGCAGCAGGGTTCATACAAAAGGTCTTGAAACCCACTCGTATCTTTGTCCCTAAAGGGCTATAATCCCTGGTTACTTTGTAAAATATTATCTATGCATGCCACAGAGAGAGATTTTTAAATTGCATGCTTAAAAATGTTATATTTTGCATCAATATTTTACTACGTGTTATATGAACAGAATTCAAACTGCTCTTGATTATAAACTTCTCACATTGCTGCGTGTTAATAAACATTATCCTTTGAAGTGGATGATTGGTATGTCAGGATTTACATTAGAATGGCTCTTTAAAAGGTATTGTTAAAGTTATATATCCTGTGGCTATGTGTAACAACCTGCTCTCACCCACTCTTCTTTTAAAATTTATATTTAATTAGCAGTATAAAGGGCAGAAATAATAATAAAAAAGACACATTATTTCGTGTAACATCCTGTGCAATTCATGAATTTTTACTATTTTAAACAAAGAAGTTTTTTAATTTTCAGCATTCGTCTTGATAAAATATGTAATGTAAAATATAGCTGTAAATTTATGCACAAAGGCTTATTCCTGCAAGCATGAATATTGTAAAGTGTGAATAAAATCTAAAAAAAAACTATTCACACCCTGTAAACATTTAATTTACCAAAGCTGCATCTTCCATTCCATGTTGTACAGTTAGTTGTAAGAGCTGCCTGTTGTATTTGATACTTTAGCTCTTGTTGGGTGCACCATTACAATATTAAATAATTCATTTGACTCCCAGGTGACTATCTTCTACACAGCTTGCTGATTTAATGTGTGTAGTTGAATATTAAATAACAGCTGAGAAATTCATACTTCACATTCTATGAACGTACCTAGTCCAGTTCAAGGGAAAGACCATTAAGTAGAATAACATTAAAATAGCAGTTCAAATTCACCAACAAACTTTAGGGGGAAAAAATCAGAAACGGATGCTTTTATTGTATGCTGTGATTTTAAAGCAGGGTGTTTTTGTTGGGATTATAACAGCTTCCACTTGCTCCAATCTTGTATCCCAATCAAGAACTCCTGAGAAAAATTAAATTCCACAGAAAGTTAGTCTACTCTGCCTTAACATTAAACTTTATCTCCTGTCTCTTCAAAGCTCTTTCTTTTGCACCATCATTATTCATCGCTGTGTTTCCTCCAAGTTATTCTACCTCTGAATTGTGAGATTATTTTTACTGTTAATAACCATACATTCAGTAATGGTTTATTGATTCCCAACCTTTTCAGCTCAAGGAAAGAAATCATGGCACAGGGCCTCGGCCTAAAATGCCAACTCTTTATTCATTTCCATAGAAGCTGCCTGACCTGCTGAGTTCCTCCAGTACTTTGTGTGTGATACTCTGGATCTCCAGCATCTGCAGAATCTCTTGTGTGTCATGGAAAGAAATGTTTTTCATCCCATCAAATCAGCCTAAGTTGATATTCAGTATGCAAAATGACAACAACTTTGTTCCAATGCAGTCCAAATCCCAACAACAGAACTGATCTATATCTCAAGTACTTCATTAGCTTCTTGTAATATCTCTATGTTATGTTATGTTATAAAGTTCCTCAGATTGATATATTTTGTGCATTGTTTGGCATTTATAGACCTTCATTGCATTCACTCCAAAACATTTCAAAGTTGATCAGCTAAGTCAATTTGGTTATTGAAACAATAGTTCAATATCTTTGCCATCATTGATGACTTAATGAATTATTTAAAAATATTGAAACAGAACAAAGTAGTGAAAAGCATGAAGCATTAAGCAAAATATATATAAAAAATCAAGTGGATTGTTCTTCTTTGTAGCAATTAGCATTTCCTTAAAGGATAGTTGTACCTCATAAAAGAACACATGTATACTATTCCACACACAAGAAAATCTTCAGATGCTGGGACTCCAAGCAACACACAAAAAATGCTGGAGAAACTCAACATTTCTGGTGAAGGATCTTGGCCTGAAACATTGACTGTTTACTCTTTTCCGTAGAGCCTGCCTGGCCTGCTGAGTTCCTCCAGCATTTGTGTGTGTTACACGTATGCTATAGTTTGTACTACTAATAAAACAAGACCGTAGAAGAGATATATATATATATATATATACACACACACACACACACACACACATATATATTTATATTTTAGCTGTGTTTCTTTTTTGAGGAACATAGCAGAATGTTTAACGAGCATATAAAGCAGAAGTTAGAAATCATCGAACGGTGAAAAGCCAATAGAAAGGTATTGGGGTTTTTCACACAACTTGCAGGCTCATTACATTAATAAAGTCTAATATTAGTCAGGTGACTCTTCTTGCCCATTTCTGATTAACTGACTTACATCTGGAAAGATCTATATGCCTGGAGGAATGGGTTAAAGTGCTTAAACAATGACTGGCTCTCATTTTCTTTTTGTAATCCAGACATTTAACTGGAAAGTTGGGTACCATAATAACAGGGTGCAGCTGGGACAATGGAATTTTTGAGTGGTAGGTGCTGGTGCCTGACTCTTTACTAAAACTAACACACGAGCTTCAGTGGTATAGGTTGCTCCAGTCTTTCTCTGTAATAACTAGTTAATCAGCTTATCATCAACCTAGTTCAGGAGATTATTTGAGGTAAAGATCAGAGGTGAAAATCTCTCATGAATGCAAGAGTGTGTAATTTCACAAATTACTTATTTAACTAGGTAAAGATAGGTTTGTAAATGATAAAACATGACAGCTTCAAAGAAACATAAAAAGAAGATTAAGTGAACCATTAGGCTTTTGTTTGTGATAAAGTCAGCTGTCAGTGGGATGAATAATTATATTTTAATTTCAGCAAGTGAGATAGTGCAATGCTGTGCTCTGTTAGGATAGGCAAGCACAAGCAAGTAGAGTTTTGAAAAAGAGAAAAGAGCAATCAGTTCTCTCCCTTGAATAAGGAGAAATGCTAGTCGAGTAAGGTGTAGTTCACTCAAGTTTCCAATGTAATGAGAAGAGAATGCAGTTGCTTGATGGTGCTGTCAATGGTAAAATAAATAATCATGCTTCCCATGTACATAATTGGTTTCAGCAATAAAATATGTCATTTTGAAAATTAGTTTTCAGAACCAGCTTTAATCTACTGGCATACTAAATAGTCTTATTTTGATGCAATATTTAATACACAATATGAATTTTTCCTTATGACGTACAAAATATTACATTAATGTCCTAATCATTCTGTACGTACTTTTCACATAATTTGTGTTTGTAAATACAGTGGATTCTGGTTAATTGGGACACATTGGGATCAGTACATTTTGGCTGCCTCAATTAACTGAAGCTTCATGGAAGTAATTATAAGATGTAAAAAGACAAACTAACATTTAACTGAATAACAATTTATGTATTTAAGTGAAATACAGAACAAATGAGAACACCACCAATATCTCTACGGTACTATAAAACTGTATATTAGTTCTTAATAGTTATTGACAAAAGAATTCATGCGCCGAATTCTTATGATAGACTGTAAATGAACAAAATTAGTGCAGGCACCAAGTGCAGATAATGGACTGCCTTTGTAAAATGCTTCAGACCAGTGCTTCCCAAAGTGGGCAGTGGGAGTTTCTAATGAAGCAATAAAGATAAAGGGAGCAGTGGAGGTGGAGGGGGGGGAAACTCTCATTAGCAAGGGGGGCAGCTGAGAGGCAACAGGCTTAATTTAAGAAATAAATTGCTTATTATAAGCATTTGATTCTCAGCCATTCATAATTGAATGCTCATGTAATCACTTCGTTTTTTGCTAACCCAACATTCTCTTAGACTTTGCTGAAAGTGCATTATAATTGTTGAAAAGCCATGTGGCACTTCTGTGTTTGGCATATCATGAGAAATTGGGACTGAAGAAATCATGTTATTTCCAGTCTCAGTTTGTGCACTATTACCATTCACTACTGTAGTACAGTGTTGGCTGATACGATTCCAATACTCTAATCACGCGGTGACACAACTATTGTGAATTAGAGCATGGCGCTCAGTAAGGTAAAGTTTAGAATCTGCCGCAGCCCAACCATGATATTGCTGCCCTACTTTATATACCTTCAGGAAGAAAGTCAGGATTTGCCTGAGCTATGATGACTTCATAAGTTTTTCCTTTAGTGAAAGGGGAAAGGGAAAAGGGGAAAATATGGTCCAGACTTGTTATTTGCAAGGGGAATTCAAAGGGGGATACAAAGGGGGAGTCAAAATTTCATGTTGTTGAGCAATTTTTCAAAGAGGATACTACACGCATTAACACTTTTGGTTTCTGTGAAAACTTTCAGAAATGGAAAACACTTCAAAACATGTGTGCCAACACTTCTGAACAAAATAGTGATGGTTTCTGTGCTTTGTATAGCATTTCATTGTTCATTGCTAAATCTGGAAAGTCCCATACTACTAATGAAGACTTGTTTCCGCCAACTGTAAGGGAGGCTCCGAATATTGTTTTGCCTGTCAGCATACCAAATAATTAAAGTGATTCTGCTCAGCGACAACTCTGTTCAAAGACGAATAGATGAAATACCTGAGAATGTGGAAGATACATTGTGCAGCATA
This sequence comes from Hemitrygon akajei, assembly GCF_048418815.1. Taxonomy (NCBI): domain Eukaryota; kingdom Metazoa; phylum Chordata; class Chondrichthyes; order Myliobatiformes; family Dasyatidae; genus Hemitrygon; species Hemitrygon akajei. The sequence goes on along the minus strand of NC_133150.1, from coordinate 23,737,121 downwards.
CATAGGACAGCAAAATTTGCTCTGAATGAGTCAACTTTGCCAGGCAGCAACTCCATACCTCTTGATTGTGTTTGCTTCATAAAAGATGAAAGCATGGTTCAAGAGTTATTATTTACAAGGGACTAGAAGCAGATATGAAGGGGGAGACATTCTCCAACAGGATCCCACCACCAAGCACATATTTCCCTCCCCCTCCCACTTTCCTGCTTTCCACAGGGATCTCTCCCTACATGACTACCTTGTCCATTTGTCCCTCCTCACTGATCTCCCTCCTGGTACTTATCCTTGTGAGTGGGACAATTGGCACACCTGCCCCTACACCTCCACCCTCACTACTATTAGGGCCCCAAGCAGTCCTTCTAGGTGAGGCGACGCTTCACCTGTGAGTCTGTTGGGGTCATCTACTGTATCTGGTGCACCCAATGTGGCCTCCTGTATATTGGTGAGGCCTGACGTAAATTGGGAGATTGCTTTACTGAGCACCTGCACTCCATCCACCAGAGAAAGCGGAATCTCCCAGTGACCATCCGTATTAATTCCCCTTCCCATTATCATTCCAATACGTCAATCCATGGCCTCCTGTACTGTCGTGATGAGGCCACACTCAGGGTGGAGGAGCAACATCTCATATTCCGTCTGGGTAGCCTCCAACCTGATGGCGTGAACATTGATTTCTCAAACTTCTGGTAATGGCCACCAACCCCCCCCCCCCACCTTCACCATTTGCCATCCCCTTTTTCACACTCTCCTCCTCCTTTTCTTTCTTCCATGGCCTTCTGTCATCTCCTATTAGATTTCTCTTTCTCCGGCCCTGTTTCCCTTTCACCAATCAGCTTCCCAGCTCTTTACTTCACCCTTCCCCCTCCCAGTTTCACCTTTCACCTTGTGTTTCTCCCTCCCCTCCCCCACCTTCTGACTCATCCTTTTTTCTCCAGTCCTAATGAAACGTCTTGGCCCGAAACATTGACTGTTTACTCTTTTCCATCGATGCTACCTGGCTTGCTGAGTTCCTCCAGCATTTTGTGTGCATTGCAATAATTTTATTTGTAGCTTTAAATATATTTGAATAATTTTTGCAATTATTTGTCACTGCTTTGAATTTGGAGTTCCTATTTTCTTTCACTGTGCATCATAAATCTAAATCCTCTATAATTTTAATGTAATGGCCAGAAAGGGAGGGGGAGCATGCTGGAGATGTGGTCTGGGAGTCACAGGGGGCAGTAACTCAAAAACATTTGGGAACCATTGCTTTAGACAATCACTTACTCAAAGTCTTCATTTTCATCGTAACATTCAAGATGATTGTCAATACCTTCACATTCTTGGTAATTCCTAACTTGTTGAAGTAGTGGAATTGTTTTGTTTTTACTCCAAGCTGTTTCTAGCATCTTCAAGTCTGAATGTTGAAGCCACGGTGAGCAGAACTGTTCCAAATTGTCTTACTCTTTTTATCTCGCCAGCTATCAACTTGAATCCACTGAACTGCCAAATAATACTAATGTGTCATTCATAAAATAAAATTCTGGTAGTTACCTTCCATACTCATTACAGTAATGTTAATTGCTGATATTTCTCATTCAAATAAGAACATACCAGTGTATGAGTATCGAAGGATCCAACAAAAATAGATGCAAAAATGAAAGCAATAATCAAAATGCCAGCTAAGTTAATGCACATTTCAAGTATAATTTATCAATACAAACATAAAATAATGAATAGTAGACCTTTCTGAGCAGCATTTTAGATTCTTTTGGGAAAAAAGAAATTCTTTATTGGTCCAGTAACCTTGGTTTAATCCTGCACTCATCTGAAGTCTCTGTAGAGTTTGCACATTCTCCTCATAACTGAGTGGATTTCTGCTAGGTGAGCCAGTTTCTTCTACATTTCAAAGATATGCTTGTAGATTATTTGGCCACTTTAAATTACTCCTTAGTGTAGCCAACTGGAAAAAGAATCAAAAGGGATTTATTCAATATGTAAGAGATAATAAGTCGCAAGGCTATTTTGAAACAAGAAGAAGGAAAAGCGAACTGATGAGAGCTTGCAGAGATCCAAAGGGCCAAAGGGCCTCCCATCATGACATAATTAAGTAAATAACAAATATGATAACCTTCACGTAAAGAGTATCTGCAACATTCAACAAAAATTCACCCTGCAGGACATTGTTAGGTTTATCCTATCAGTCAACAAAATGACTTATTATCCAATTGGCAAAGGCTCATCTAACAGGGAAGCAATCCAATCGTATGAGAGAGCTCATAATTTAATTATCGAGAAACGCATTCAAGTTTTCAGGTTTTTTGTGTCTTCATCTTGTCGTGATTTTGATGAAAGCCAACGTGGCGTTGTCTCGATGAACGGATACCAAGATGCAGAAATAAGCTGCATAAGGCACTGAAAATGGGTGATGCGAACATGCAGGAGATCAGTTTGCTCCTACTGCTTTCAATGCAGTTAGCAGACTGACTGTAAGCTGCCTCCATTTGCACGTTTGCCAGCTGCTGGCAGCATTAACTATAATATTGTTGCACAACAGAGCAACAGGTATTATATCATATGCCTAATAATGCTAGCTTGTACCTTCCAAAACAGAGTACATTCTGTCTGCAACAAGTACTGGAAGTCATTGTAAAATACACACAATGACTACTTTATTAGATACAGCTGTACACTTGTGCTTTAATACAGATATCTAGTCAGCCAATCATGTGGCAGCAACTCAATGCATAAACACATGCAGACGTGGTCAAGAGGTTCAGTTGTTGTTCAAACCAAACATCCGAGTGGGGAGGAAATGTGATCCAAGTGACTTTGACCATGGAATGATCGTTTGTGTCACACGGTGTGGTTTGAGTGTCTCAGAAACTGCTGATCTCCTGGGATTTTCATGTACAGCAGTCTCTAAAGCTTACAGAGAATGGTGTGGGGAAAAAAATCCAGTGAGTGCCAGTTCTGTGGCCTTGTTAATGAGAGAGGTCAGAAGAGAATGGCCAGACTGATTCAAACTGACAGAACCATAGCTCTAACTCAAATATCCATGCTTTATCAAAGCGGTGTTCAGAAGAGCCCCTCTGAAGGCACAACAGCCAGACAGACAGACATACTTTATTCGAGAGACATCAGGTCTTGATGTGGATGGGTAAGACAGCAGCAGAAGACCACAAGCATACTCTCAGATAGGTTCAGGAGGGAGCTAATAAAATGGCCTATGAGTGTACTTTGTGACCTGGGAGGCAGTGAAAAATGGCATAGTGTGAACATTTTTGTCTCCATGTTTTTCTGCTCTGGTACGACCAAGCACATCTCTCATTCAACTTTTATTCACTATATGGTTCAGTATATAGTGAAAAAGACACTAAAGTGATCGCAGGAGCAAGCACCAGGCTTGCTTAAACAGGCAGCATTCGACTAAGTATAACATCTATGAGCAAAATAGAAGTTCATGGACTTGGGAGGGGGAGAATTATCCATTGACTGTGGTCATACTTTCCATAATGAAAGGTATTTTGGGTTTATCAAAATCTCCTCACCCGATGGATGGAGAATCTTTGGTATTTTCTAACCCAGGAGGCCCCACATTGATTACACATGAAATACATTTCTGGATCTTAAAGAATTTGAAAGATATGGGAAGAACACAGGGCAATTGTGTTTAAGGTAGAAAATCAACGTTACGTTTAGAGAGATATAGCCTCCTCTTTCCCCCTTTCCCCTATTTCTTTTGCTTTTATGTGCTTATAATCTTTCAATAGAAGTAAGGAAAGTTAAAAAGCAGACATACTTTTATATTAAAGGAAAGCAGAGGGGTACAGAGAGGTGCTGCCTGACCTGAATACTTTCTGAATGCATAATTTTCAATCCCATTTGTTCAGTCGTTAAGTCGAGTTCGACTCTTTGTGACTCCATGGACTCCTGCACTCCAAGCCTTCTTGTTGGAAACTGCCTGTCTAAGATCCCTCAAGGCCATATGCATGGCTGAGTAATATTATCTATCCATCGTAACCTCCGTCATCCTCTCCTTCTTTTACCTCTGTCAGGCGTGAACTCCGGAAAGTCATTAAGGGCACCAAGAGGCAATATCGAGCCAAGTTGGAAGCCCAGGCTAACCAGAGGGATGCCAGTAGACTATGGCAGGGTCTAAATGAGATCACTGGGCACAAAGAAAAGGCTGGGAATATCAATAACTGTAGCGCTTCTCTTCCTGATGAACTTAAAGTATTCTACGCAAGATTCGAACAGAAGAGGAGCGTCCCGCCCCCTCCGGATGAACCGGACCTGGTGGCATCAAGATTCATCGTCACCGAGGAAGATGCTAGAAGAGCCTTCCTGAAGATAAACCCAAGGAAGGCGACGGGCCCAGATGGCATCCTGGGATGGGTTCTCCGGGCCTGTGCAAGCAAGTTAGCTGGAGAGTTTGCTGACATCTTCAACTGCTCCCTGCTTCAGTCTAAGATCCTCTTGTGTTTTAAGAAGGCAACGTTAATCCCGGTGCCGAAGAAAAGCAAGGTGGCATGCCTGAATGACTACCGACCTGTGGCTCTAACATCAATTGCTATGAAGTGCTTCAAGCGATTGGTTATGGCACACATCAACCATAACCTACCGGTCAACCTCAATGCTTTGCAATTCGCCTACCGGAGCAACAGGTCAACGATAGATGCCATCTCTCTGGCACTCCATTCCTCCTTAGAACACCTGAAGAATAAAGACGCATATGTAAGGCTCCTTTTCATTGACTACAACTCTGCCTTTAATACTATCATTCCAAATAAACTGATTCCTAAGCTCTGGAACGTGGGTCTTAGCTCTCAGATCTGCAGCTGGATCTTCAACTTCCTCACAGACAGGACCCAGGCTGTAAAAATAATGGACAAGCTCTCCTCTACAATCACTGAGCACCGGTGCCCCACAAGGCTGTGTACTCAGCCCCCTGCTGTACTCACTGTACACCCAAGATTGTGTAGCTAAGTTTCCATCAAACTCAATATATAAGTTTGCTGATGACACCACAATTGTAGGCCATATGAGTCTGTATGGTCCGTATGAGTCCGTATGGTAATGATGAGTCTGAGTACAGGGAGGAAATTAGGAACCTGGTGGCATGGTGCGAAGACAATAACCTATCCCTCAACGTCAGCAAGACGAAGGAATTGGTTGTTGACTTCAGAAGGAGTAGCGGACTGCACGACCCCATCTACATCGGTGGTGCGCAGGTGGAACAGGTCAAAAGCTTTAAGTTCCTCGAGGTGAATATCACAAATGACCTGACTTGGTCTAACGAAGCAGAGTCCACTGCTAAGAAGGCCTACCAGTGCCTTTAATTACTGAGAAAGCTGAAGAATTTTGGCTTGTCCCCTAAAACCCTCACTAATTTTTATAGATGCACCGTAGAAAGCATTTTTCTAGGGTGCATCACAACCTGGTATGGAATTTGTCCTGTCCAAGACCGGAAGAAGCTGCAGAACATTGTGAACATGGCCCAGCACATGACACAAACCAATCTTCCATCCTTGGACTCACTTTACACTGCACGCTGTCAGAGCAGTGCTGCCAAGGTAATCAAGGACACGACCCACCCAGCCAACACACTTTTTGTCCCACTTCCCTCCGGGAGAAGGTTCAGGAGCATGAAGATTCATATGGCCAGATTTGGGAACAGCTTCTTTCCAACTGTGACAAGACTGCTGAATGGATCCTGACCCGGATCTGAGCCGTACCTTCCAAATACCCGGACCTGACTTGCACTACCTTACTTTCCCTTTTCTATTTTCTAATTATGATTTATAATTTAAATTTTTATTATATTTACTTTGATTTGTTCTTCAGGGAGCGCGAAGCGCAGAATCAAATATCGCTGTGATGATTGTACGCTCTATTATCAATTGTTTGGTAACAATAAAGTAATTGTAAATTGTAATTCATTCTTTTATATTCAGCCTTATTAATAGTCCAGCTCTCACAGCCATTCATCACAACTGGAAATACCATCGAGTTGACTATATGGATCTTCGTAGACAATGTTATGTCTCTGGTCTTCAGTATTTTATCTAAATTTGCCATTGCTGCCCTCCCCAGAAGTAAGCGCTGTTTAATTTCGTGGCTGCAGTTACCTTCTAAAGAAATCTTTGAACTGAGGAAGACAAAATCACTCACTGCTTCCACTTCCTTTCCATTTATTACCATGGGGTTAATAGGGCTGGTTGATATAATCTTGGTTTTCTTAGTATTGAACAACAAGCCAGCTTTTGCACTTTCTTCTTTCACTTTGATTAGAAGCTTCTTCGGATCCTCCTGATTTTCAGCCATTAGAGTGGTATCACCCATATGTCTTAGGTTGTTAATATTTCATCAGCCAATTTTGATTCCAACATTTGAGTCCTCTAGACCAGCATTCCTCATGAACTAAGTAGCCTTGATGTATTCCTTTCCCATTCTTGAACCAGTTGGTTTTTCCGTGTTCAGTTCTAACTGTTGCTTCTTGATCTTCATTCAAGTTTCTCATAAGGCAGATCTGATGTCCAGGTATCCCCATTTTTTTAAGGATTTGCCATAGTTTATTATGGTCCACACTGTTGAAGGCTTTAGAGTAGTAAAAAAAACATAGATAAATACTTTTCTGGAATTCCCTCGATTTCTCCGTTATCCAGCAATTTGGCCTCTGGTGCCTCTGCCTCTTCTAAAACCAACTTGTGCATCTGGCAGTTCTCATTCCATATATTGCTGGAGACTTGCTTGCATGATGTTTAGTATTACCCTGCTAGCAGGTGAAATCAGTGAAATTGTTCAGTAATTTGAATATTGCTTTACATTTCCATTCTTGGGAATTAAGATATAAACTGATATTTTCCAATCTAAAGGTTATTGTTGTGTTTTTCAGATCTGCCAGCAAATTGCATGCAACACTTTTACAGCATCACCTTTTAAGGTTTTAAACAATTCGACTGGACTCCTGTCACATCCTGCAGCCTTATTATTGGCAATGTTATCTACCGTCCATTCAACTCCACTTTCCAGAATATCCGGCTCTAGATCGATGAGGGTTGCAGATGTCTTCACTGTAGGGATCTTTCTTGTACAGTTCTTCTGTGTATTCCTGCCATCTTTTTTTAATGTCTTCTGCTTCTGTAAGGTCCCCCCTTCCTTTGTCTGTTGCTATACTCACTTTTGCATGAAATGTTTTGTTGATTTCTCTAATCTTCTTGAATAGATCTCCTGTTTTTCCAATTCTGTTGTCTTCTTCAGCTTCTTTGCATTTCTCCTTTAAGTAAGTTTCCTTATCTTTCCTCGATAAGGAACAATTCCATTTACACATTTAAAATAAGTATGTTAACTCATTCATGCAAGTCACAGGCAACATTCTGGTATGGACTGTTAAGTTGCAAGTGACATACATATTCAGGCAAAAGTTATAGAGCAACAGCACAGTGATGATTTCCATCACAACCCTTGACATTACAGAGAATGACCATCACGAAGCAAACCACCAAAACATCCTTTGGATTGCCATAGATCTGAAGCTTAATTGGATCTGTCACTTTAAGAGCAGGATTCTAGCTGTGCATCATGAGAGTGGTGGCTGATCTCCCAAATCTTCAAGGTCCAATGAAATTCCACAGGCCATATTGTAAGGCAATACTATGGTGGAATCACAAACACGAGAGAATCTGCTGATTCTGGAAATCCAAAGCAACACACACAAAATGTTGGAGGAACTCAGCAGGCCAGGCAGCATCTATGGGAAAAAATTAACAGTCGATGTTTCAGGACCTGAAGAAGGGTCTCAGCTCGAAATGTCGACTGTTCAGTTTTTTCCATATATGTTGCCTGGCCTCCTGAGCTCTTCCAGCACTTTGTGAGTGTGGTGGAATATTTGCTATTGCAGTTGGGTCTGAAGATTGACACACCCTGCCCATCAGAGAGTACCTTCACCAGAAAAACTAAATGGATTCAGCATAATGGCTTCAACTATTCTCTCATAGGCTATTTGGAAAGGTCAATAAATTTTGCCAGCAAATGTTCACTTTCACAAAAAACGTGAAATAAACCAGTATCTCAAAATGAAGATTCAGCTGTATACTTCGAATTTCTGTATAATCTGTAATTCCAGGAATTGTTCTAAGGTTAGTTCCCACTCAAGAAACACAGTCTCATGAACCAGTGCTACCATTCAACAAGATCATGGGTGATCTAATTGTCAACTCTACATTTGCACATACCTAATCCTTTTCAGCTTTTATTCCTTGAGTTGTTCACCAGCTGATGATTATCACAGTCTGCACAGACAACAAATTGGTTAACTTTGATTTTCTCAACTTTTGCAGTTATATGCCAATATACTACAAGTTTTTAAAATGTTTAAAGATATTCTGTCTTGTTATAATAGAACCATTTAGAGTATTTAAAGAGATTGTAAGGCCCAACTGTTCTGATTAATTCTAGATGCACCAATATTTTCCAAATTACTTTTTGTGGAGGAACTAGCACCCCTTAGGATGGAAAAGGCTTCTTCATGGAAAAGGCTTCTTCATTATGGGGTCCTCTCAGCATTTTCTATGGTGGCATCCGTTGGTCTCAAGAGACCATGGATCTGCGCCTGGAGTTTCCAGGGTGCAGGCCTGGGCAGGGTTGTACGGGAGACCGGCAGTTGCCCAAGCTGCAGGCCTTCCCCTCTCCACACCACCGATGTTGTCCAAGGGAAGGGCACTAGGATCCATGCAGCTTGGCACCGGTGACATCGCAGAGCAATGTGTTGTTAAGTGCCTTGCTCAAGGACACAAACACGCTGCCTCAGATGAGGCTTGAACCAGTGACCTTCAGGTTACTAGTCTGATGCCTTGCCCACTAGGCCATGCGCCAACATCTTGGGGCTGCTGTGGAAATAAGGTTAAATGTTTTTTAAATGAGGGTGGTGATGAATAATAGTATTGGTTGCTGAACAAAAAATCTACCCCATTATTTCTCTTCTCCCCCTGTTAGCTGGTTTTGACATTATATCACAGAATTTAGGGCAGGTTAAATCATAGGTGTCACTTAAATGTGGCTCTTGTCATTCTCTGATTGCTGCACAAGAAATACAGTACATTTCAAACAACACTAGACATTTGAGGTTTGAGTCATTTTATCTCGTCTGCATGCACCCCAAGATTTTTATGCTATGCTTCATCCACTGACCCAGATGATAAATCCACTTATTGGCAACATGTAAATTTTCCACGATGGCAGTCCTTTGACATCTGGCGATTGTAAGCGCACATTTGATCAGCCTGAAAGCTTTTCTCTTGGTTAAATTTGTGTTAATTTATCTGACAATGATTTCTGTTAGTTATAGCATGTTAATTGTATCAAACAGTGGCAATGCCAGTTATCTGAGGTAGATGTGGAAGATCACATGGTAGTATTTCCAAGTACAGAGGCATTTTTTTCCCCCAGTTTTGTAGCCAATATCTGTTCCTCAACCACAATTACCAAAATAAAATAAGTTGTTTGCTCTTTCTACATTGCAGCTTCCACATTATTATGCACAAATTATTGTTGTGATTCTGGCATTACAGCAGTGACTGCATTCCAATAGTACTCAATTAGCCGGAAAGTGCTTCAGGGCTTCCTAAAGTGGCTTTGTGTAAACCTTTCTTGTTTTATTTTAGGTTCATCTGTTCTGTGTGAAGTCAAGAACTCACTCCGCAGCAAACTAAGCACCAGCATTAATGACACCTCACCATAATAGGAGTTGCAGACTGAAATCCTTTATCGGTTTGGTTTGACCTCCGCTATATTTAAACAACTACAAAATTTCCGGACAAAGTGGGGAAGCTGAAATCAATGATAGATTTATGACAGAATAAAGGGCCTATTGTAAAGGCAGCTCATGTGGATGTCTGATGACTGGGTGAGGGAGCTGCATTTAAATCAGGACCTGCTTTCAGCCTGCTTTCTTCCTCTTTACTATTGTCAGATTACCGAATGAGATAAACAACCTGAACTAATTGAAGCAAAATAAACGAATAACTGAACAGTATCAAACTGCATTCTGACATATTCCCGAGGGTTTCCATAACCTCGGTGAAACCATTGCCGCAATGCCGGTCAACATGTCCCCCTTGTCACTCTCATTAATACTAGCCTGCAGCTGTCTAACAATCTCAACGTGCAAGTTGACATGAGGTAACACTCATGCCTCCAGAGTCCTTTATTTCCTCCAGTATAGCCTGTCAACTACAGTAACTCTGTGAAACCTATGACTTGGGATTTGAATCTTTAAAATCATACAGTAGATTTCCAGCAGCCGGTGGTTAAATGTGACAAAGTTTGCATGTTTTGACTTATTTATAGCTTAGCCCTTGAAGACCTTGAAAGCCTTGACAGTAGCATTTCACTATTCTGCCACTAAATATGACAGGGCTAGCACACAATATTAATTTAGATGTTCACACTGCCATCTAAACCTTTTGAAGCATTTGCTTGATATATTAGCTATGATTTATTCAGGAAATATTATGAGAAAAGAAATTTTCTTTGTGTTTAACATTCTGAGAGTAGAATTTGCTTTTCTATGTTCAAACAATTAAATGGAAGTTATGTTTGATAAACATCCAAATTATGGGCTGTGCAGAATCATAACACATTTCTCAAATCATTCTTTATCATTTTTAACATATTTATTTTCATTAGGTAATTGGGCAATGTGACAGCATTTTACATAATGTCAGGATGAGCTATCTAAGACCTTAGCCATCGATCTGAAAGCTAAAATTCAAATCCTAACACGGCAGCTGAAATTAATTCATTAAAAACAGTTTGGAAACAGAAAACAAAAAATAGAATCAGAAATTACCACATCTGGTTCTTTAATTTCTGTAATGGAAGAGAATCACCCACACTTTCCTAGTTTAGTCTCCATGCCACCTCAGAGCAATATGGTTCTAACTACCCAGTAAGCCATGCAATTGCCAAGGTTGTAGTTCAAAGGCAGTAAAGCAGAACAATGTGGCATTCACATCTTATGAATGAATAACAATGTAAATAAGTGAATTAAAGAGAAATACATGGCAAGAGGCTATGTTCTTATTATTCCAAAATATTCATCCTAATCTTCATTCACTTCTCTTATATGTTTCAGAGCACTGGAATGCTAGGACAAAGTCCATTTGAATTCACAATTTAAGTTGCTGATATTGCTCTGATGACATGCATAGGTAGGAGCTACAGTACACCACTTAATGGGATTTATGGCACAGCTAGACCACAAGTTTATTTCTTGGGGGTGGAGGGGGGAAATTCATCTTAGATGCAGGCAGTGGATGGTCACTAGCACGAGAAGTCTCCAGGGGTATCATCTTTGCATGCACTGCCCTGTTGTCTTCATAATCCCAGATTTCTAGACAGTGTGGAGCAGCCAGAACCAAACTGGGACCACTAGAAGGAACGGATCCGGGATTTGTTTGCTACTCATCAACTCGCAGTCAAACAGACAATGAGTTGACAGGGATGCCACACAACTGCCATGTTATTCTCCGCGCTTCAGGATGAAGCATATGAGCCCCAGAACAGTATTGCAGCAAAGAATACAATTTACAACAGACATAGTGAGGGAAAGGTGGGGGAGTAGAATTAGAAAACCAACAAATATCTAATAAGCTTTATTCAGGCATTATTTCTGATCTATGAACTTTGTTATTATAGGATTTCCCCTGCAAAAAAGCAGAATGGAATAGGGCTCCAGAGAAATTTGGAGCAAATTTAAGTCAGATCACCTATTGTGCTTAACAAGGCTTTCTTAATCATCTTCATACTATTTGTACATGTCGGTGACACGATTTTTAGTCACATTTATAATGAAAACTGACTGTATAAAAATCGATTAAAGCCGCAGATGCTGGAAATGTGAAACAAAACAGAACATGCCACCTCATTTACTGACTGCAAATAAATTTTGTTATGATGCTGTGATTATATTGTCAAACCGCTGGTGTATGGTAGCGTTTTCATTTGCATCACTCCCTAAATGCAGAAGAATGCTTCAATCATTTATACCTCACTGCTTCTCAAATTATTCATAAGGTCAAGTTACAATTAGGATCAAAATATGCAACATTATAAAGAGAGTTTAACCATCCCTGCTTTTACCCCATCCATACACTTCTTTTCTCACTCTTTTCTCCCTGCTGCCATCAGGTAGAGGGTACAGGTGCCCCAGAACTCATACCACCAAGTTCAAGAAAAGTTACTACCCCTCAACCACCAGGCTCTTGCATAAAAGGGGACAGTTTCTCTCATTTAAGGACTGTTTTATCTTGTTATTTCATGCTCATTATTTATTATCAGCATTTGCACAGTTTGTTTACAGTTTTTAGTTCCTGATATTTACAGTTTACAGTTCCTGATATTTAAAGTTTACAGATTCTATTTACAGTTCCTGTTCTATAGATTTGCTGAGTATGTCCGCATACGGTGACATGTATGTTCTCTGATAATAAATTTCACTTTGAACTTGATCAGAAGGATAGATTCATGAAGGCCCTCTATTTATTTCAACAGGATTTGTAACCTTCATTAAAAAAAAGTTTAGCTGTATTTTTGATTATTTTTCCAAATTTCACTCAATGTTTTTACTGAATTAACAGTATCACAATGAGTTTTAACTGTTTCTTTATTTTTCACTTAATTTTAAGTTAATTTGTATTATTTTAATTCATTCTAACTGTTTTAAGTAGCTCTGAGCAATAGAGACATTGGAAACATTTCTGATGGGTTTTGACAACAGCGAGCTGAGGCTCCACTGCCTCCTCTTTTGCCCTTTTAGAGCTGGTTACCCCTTCAAAACCCACTCTGTTACATGATTGACTCATAGAGTGAAGGCCTCCTGCACACTGCCCATTCTGTAGGTGTGGCCACAGTATGTGGAGATGCAGTATTAGTGAGGGTGCGGGGACTAAGGGTGAGTGGAGTGTCAGCTTCTATATGGTCCAGTCCTATATTTCTGTAGTAGTCCATGTATAGCCTTGATCAGCCTAAGAAAACCTTTCATATGGGTAGATGACACAAAATATCTGAATGTGACAGGGATCTCCCCACAGTTTTTCACTTCTATTGAAGTTAATTCGATTTTAATAGGTAATCTGCCTCAGCTGCTGACTGCCTAATTATATACACTCAGTGGCCACTTTATTAGGTACACCTATGCACTTGCTGATTAATGCAAACATCTAATCAGCCAACCATGTGGCAGCAACTCAATGTGTAAAAGCATGCAGACATGTTCAAGCAGTTCAGTTGTTCAGACCAAACATCAGAATGGGGAAGAAATGTGATGTAAGTGATGGTGCCAGACGAAATGCTTGAGTATCTCAGAATCTCCAAGGACTTTCACACATAACAGTCTCCGGAGAATGGTGCGAAAAACAGGAAGATTCAAGAGTGGAAGTTCTGTGGGTGAAAGCACCTTGTTAATGAGAGAGGTCAGAGGAGAATGGCCAGTCTGACAGGAAGGCGACAGTAACTCAAATAACCACGTGTTACAACAGTATGTCTTTGAATGCACAACACATCGAACCCTGAAGTGGATGGGCTACAGCAGCAGAAGACCATGAACATACACGCTGTGGCCGCTTCACTAGGTATAGGAAGTACGTAATAAAGTGGCTACTGAGTGTATAGTTCTGTCTGATAGAAAACCTGAATATTTTTGAAAATTGCAGGCATTGTCACTCTGTAATTAGTTATTCCATTTCATTAATCATCCTTTTCAATTTGAATAGTAACTATTTCAGCATCAGAAGGTATGCAGATACTGGAAATCCAAGGAGCACACACTAAATGCTGGAGGAACTCAATGGGCCAGGCAGCATCTATGGAAAAAAAGGGCAGGCAACGCTTCGGGCCGAAACTGATGGTATGAATATAAATTTCAAAGGTTCAATTATTATCAAAGTATGTATCCAAATACAACTCTGAGATTCTCCTTCTTCAGCTAGCCACAAACATAGTAAGAACATGGAGGTCATTCAGAGAGAAACATTAAACTCACCACCTCCTGCACAAAAAAGAATTGCATCCCATCCATCAACTCCCAAACCCTCCTATCCTGCACAAACCAGAAAAAGAACTTCAACCCTCAACCCCCCCTCACCCCACACAAAAAACTAACAGAACACAACAAGAACATCAACCCCCAAACCCCTCCCCTCATACTACAAAACAGAAAAAAATGGGTGAAAAACACAGAATTCTGCCAGTCTGCCATGAACCTCAGCCCCAAACTCCTGATATTAAACTCCTGATTCTGAATCTAAATACAACACCTACATTGCAGAATTTATATAAATGTCAGTCATTTATTATTGTTCGGGATCCTCAAAAAGTACAAATAAATATCAAAAGATATATTTAATTCTGAACACAACACAACACAGACCTCTCCTACCCATTATAATTTCTGGATTCATCAGGACTGGAAAGAAAGAGTGGGGGGAGCCAGAATAAGAAGGTGTGGGCAGTGGAAGGAGTACAAACTAGAAGGTGACAGGTGAAGCCATGTGAGGGTGAAGTCAGGTGGGAGGAGAAATGGTTGAAGTGAGAAGTAGGAGGCTTTAAGTGGAAAAGGAAAATTAATATCTCTCTTACTTTTTTTACTTCTTAATTTGGTTTCTTAGTAACAACTGTCATAATAACTGTAGAGAAAGACTTCAACTCTCTTTTTACTATTCAAGATTGAGATAATGCCACACTATACTTTGCGGTCATTGTTCATACAACACACGATGTGGGATAATTTATTTTTTGCCAATTGTACTAATATCTGAAACTCATTATTTCTAACTTTTAACTAAGCGGTCTCTTCTTTATTTAACTTTAGAATGATTACAAATGAAAGTTCACAATATTTTCCTATTGCTGTCACACATCCCCTTTTGTTATTTCTTTGTAGATATTCTAAATGACTTGTTAGATATTTAACTGAACATGGCTTCCCTTAATTGCCTTGCACCATTATTTCTTTTGTCATTAAAACACTTCTACCTTCCATTTTCTCATACAGTTGTAAATAGACAAGTGACACAATTATTTTCCCCTACTGACATTTTAAAACATTTTTATTTTTAACATTTTCCAAATCTGATGAAGGTCATTATCCAAAAACATCATCAGAAGCTGTATGGCCCCCTGAGTATTTCAGGTATTTTCCCTTTTTATTTCACCTTTCCAGTATTTGCTGTTTTTGTTTTACTTCAACAAGCTAGTAAGGTGACAGATACAATGCTGCACCAGATGTACATACGTAGCTGAGTAGCATTGGGAACACTGTATAGCCCAGATAGATGGAAGAGAAGTTGCTATTTCTGTCACGGTAAATTGAGTCTTGAAATTATAGTGGGTAGGAGAGGTCTGTGTTGTGTTAGCTTCAGAATTAATTAATTAATCTTTTAATAT
The DNA here is from genome assembly GCF_048418815.1 of Hemitrygon akajei. Taxonomy (NCBI): domain Eukaryota; kingdom Metazoa; phylum Chordata; class Chondrichthyes; order Myliobatiformes; family Dasyatidae; genus Hemitrygon; species Hemitrygon akajei. The sequence continues at coordinate 23,721,695 of NC_133150.1, read as the reverse complement.
TTACTTGCACTTTTTGATGAACCCGAACAATAATAAACGACTTACATTTATATAGATTCTGTAATGTTTGTGTTGTATATAGATTCAAAGAAAGAATCAGAATCAAGTTTAATAGCAGGAGTTTGGGGCTGAGAGGGAAAATGGATCAGCCATGATCTAATGGCAGAACTTGACTTGATGGGCCAAATCGCCCAATTCTGCTCCTATTTCTTATTGTCTTCTGGTCTTATCACCGGCATATGTCATGAAATTTGTTGTTATGTGGCAGCAGTGGGTTGCAATAAATAATAATAAAATCTGTGATTTACAGTTGTTGTTGGCATCCCTTTGTCTCAAAGGACAATGGGTGATGATCATCATCACAAGACTGGGCGGAAGATATGGAGATCCTGAGATGCCCAGTCATCAAGATCCCCCTCTCGGCCTCACCACTGTAGGCCAAAGGAAAGCTTATGAACCAATATGTTTGGAACCAGTTTGGCTGCAGGAGCTGCCAGAAGGATGTTCAATGACATCCTGCTGCCTTAGAGGCTCTACTCTGGATTTGCTCTCTGGTTTACTCCCATAGTCTCCATCTGCTTACAAGGCAGTGGGGCTATTTACCCATAGCTGGGGATCTGGTTCACAAGCACCAGTGCATGTCCACACACCGGTGGTCCTGCGTGCTCCTTGTGCAGGGGCCAGACCTTCGCTCCGTCCTCTGTAGTTCAGTCTGAATCCAAAAGGAGTTCAGTTTCCATGTGTCACCAGTGGGGAGGCACTACATGAAGACTGCGGTTGGGGAGGCAGCTGACCAGCAGGGAGAGACTTACACATTCAACTCACCTTTTCACAAGGCCATTGGCCAGTGTTGCAAAAGCTGAAAGTGAGAGCGACAAGCATTACCCACTACACTACCACACCAGATCAGATGAATCACAACCATTTTGACACCAAATTATAGGAAGTGTTTATATATTTTAAAAGTTAAATTAAATAAATAGTGCAAAAAGAGAAGAAAAAGAGTAGTGAGGTAGTGTTCATGGGTTCAATGTCCATTCCGAAATCTGATGGCAGAAGGAATAGACAGTAGTGGATTTCAGCATATCCCATATGCTTTTGAAGTGTAATCACTGACTAAGAAAACATAGTTGTCACTTTGGTTCCTCAAAGTTAAATGTCATATGAGCAACAGGAAGGGGAAGTCGATGGAACACAGATCAGTCCTCATCAAGGGGTCAGCAGTGGAAAGGGTGAGTAGTTTCAAGTTCTTGGAATCAATATTTCTGAAGCCCAACATACTGATGCAATTGCAACGAAGGCTCAGCACTGGCAATATTTCATTAGGAGTTTGAGGAAATTTGGTATGTCATCAAAGACTAAAGCAAATTTCTACAGATGTATCAAGGAGAGCATTCTAACTGGTTGCATCACCTGATCGGATGGAGGGGCCACTGCACAGGACCGGAAAAAGCTCTCGAGGGTTGCAAACTCTGCCAGCTCGATCATGGGTACTAGCATTCCCATCATCCAGGACATCTTCAAAAGGCAATGCCTCAAAAAGGCAGCTTTCATCATTATGGATTTCCCAGTGCCCAGGACATGCTCTCTTCTTATTATGACCATCAGATCATAATATTTAAATATAAAATTTAAATTTTACATTTTTTATATTTCTTATTATAATTTCTCTATTTTTATATGTTGCACTGTACTGCTGCTGCAAAACAACAAATTTCACAGCATATGTCAGATATGTCATAGATCATATATCAGATATTAAACCTAATTCTGAGCTAACAATCTGTCTAAGTCATCTTGTTTGAAGAATATTTATTGGGAAGAACTCTATTGCAAGTTCCTACCCTCTTCTTCGAACTGATGTCTTTGGATCATTTATACCTACTATTCCCGAGGGAGCAGATAGGGCTTTGCTTTAATCATGGTTTAATGCACTGCACGGAGGTGTCAGTCAAGATTTTTGTGTTGATGTCTTAAGTGAGAAATGATGAAAAAGAGAACATGACATCCAGATGGCTGGGGCACAAGTTTTCATCTCTAGTATGGAGGATGAAAATGAGCTCAAATTGAAGTATCATATCACTAAAACTTGTAAGGATTGTAGTTAAAATGACATCTATCATCAGCAAATCAATCTACGATCAGAAATTCTCTACAATAATCTCTTTCAGATCATCCATGGGTTATATTCTGATCAACAAAGAATTAATTTAACTCATTTACCAATTTCCACTTTTTTCCTTGCTAGTCTTTTCCAAGAAAATGAATACAGGGGTATCAGTTCCTCTTTTTCATTATACTTTTGCAACTTCTTCAATTATAGAATGTTGGAAGATACAATGAGATTTGCTAAACTTTAATTTAGCTTTAAGCAAATCTAATGTAATATGTTTCCTTTCAATCTATTACTTCTTCCAGATAATCTAACTGGTACAGCACGGAATGGTTAGCATGAGCTTTTACACTTACCCATCCTAATAGAATCTTTTCTATTGATACAAACTAAAATGAGATGATGTGCACCAGTACCTCTGAATCAAAGGGTTCAAATGTTCATTTATTATCAAAGTATATATGCTGTATACAACCCTGAGATGTATCTTCTCCAGATAGCCATGAAACAATGAAAATGATGGAAGTCGTTCAAAAAAACCCATCAACAGCCCTCGCAAATATCGCGAACAGCAACATGATCATCAACACACCTCCCCCTCACCACAGCATACAGGAAAACAAATTATGCAAATGGCAAGTACATCAAACCCTAAACCCCAATCTCTCCCCCACTAACAAACTGCATCAAACAGCAACAAGAAAGAACGGGCGAAACGGTTACATTTTGGATGAACCCAATTAGAGTTGTTCAGTATAATCAATGACGTGTGCAGAATTTATACCTGATCAGTAATAATAAAAACAAAACTCTTTTAAAAATGTATAAATTTCTGTTTGTCCAAAATATATCAAAGTTCAAAGTAAAATTATTATCAAAGTACATGTATGTCAGTATATACAACCCTGAGATTCATTTTCTTGTGGGCAGACCAAACCAATATGCTCTCATCAGTCCTATGCCTTTATTGCCTCAGGAGGCTAAAGAAATTAACCTGTTAACCCTCAGATGTTTTTATCAATGCACCATAGAAATTATCCTCTCCAGATTCACCATGGCTAGGTATAGCAATTGTTCATCCCAAGAACATAAGTAACTGCAGAGAGTTTTGGATACAGTTCACCATTTTATGGAAACCAGCCGCCCCTCCATGGACTCTGTCCACGCCTCTTACTGTCAAGGTAAAATGGTAACGTAGTCAAAAACCCTACTCAAGATTCAAAGTTCAAAGTAAGTTTATTATCAAAATACATATATCTCATCAAATATAACCCCAAGATTCATTTTTTGCTGGCATATTCAATCAATCCATGAAATCTTCTGGACGAAGATGGTGCTTCCAGTTTAAGATAGTGCTGGTGAAGCTCAGTTGGTGGCAAATAAAACAAAGAAAACAACTAAATATTTCATTAATTACACTTCTTCTGCTAAATGATCTCTGCAAGCAACAGACTGCAACTTCCCTGTCGGAGTTGAGCTTTTGAACTGCCTGCAATACCTAGCGTTTCTGCAGTGGGCACTGAAGTCTCAAAGACACAGGACAGTTGCGACATTGTATGCATGGGCTGAATCAAGGCGGTGGGGTCTGGGCTGGAGACAAGGGAATGTTTGGCTATTCCTGAAGCAAACTTGGATGCATTTCAACTTGGCAGAACTGAGGTGAGGCGAGCAGAGGCCATGTTGAGTCGAGGCGGTGGGGTCCGGACCCGGGCCTGAGAGCAAGGGAAGACCTGAGGCTTGATCAATTTAAGCGCCGAGCTGAATTGGAAAAGTTGCGCACAGGCCGAATTGAGGTGGCATGGCATTGGCCAGAGAGCATATCGAAGCAGCAGGTTCCACGTCCAAGAGCAAGGTCTGGGCAATTTAAGCTCCAGACCAGTTCAAATCGCTGCTGCGCAAGGTTTACTCATCTCTGCACTGAACTTCAACTCATCACTCCAGGAGGGTTACTCATCTCTGTGCCAAACTCTGGCTGTGGCCTGCAATTGTCACAATGTGAACTCACGTCTGTGATCTTCACTTCCCAATGTTTTTTGCTTACTTTTATTGTTTGCACTTCTTTCCCCTTTCTTTCCTCTGCACGTTGGGTATTTGATGGTCATCTTTTGTTTTATAAGTTCCATTGGGTTTCTTTGTTTTGTAAAGAGACAAATCTCAAGGCTGTATAAAATATACATACTTTGATAATAAATGTACTTTGACTTTGAATAATAACCATAACAGAACCAATGAAAGACTGAACCAACTTGGGCATTTACCAGTGTGCAAATACAAAATGAAAGAAACAATAATAATAAATAATTAAGCAATAATTATCAAGAATATGAGATGAAGAGTCCTTGAAAATGACTCCATAGGCTGTGGAAACATTCCAATAATGGGGCAAGTGAAGTTGAGTGTTATCTCCTTTGGTTCCCTTTGGTTATCCCCTTTGGTTCAACAGCCTGATGGTTAAGGAGTAGTAACTGTTCCTGAACTTCGTGGTGTGAATCCTGAGGCTCCCGTACTTTCTTCATGATGGCAATAGCAAGAAGAGAGCATATCCTGGCTGGTGGGCGTCCCTGATGATGGATGCTGCTTTTCTGAGACAACGCTTTGTGTAGATGTGCTCAATGGTGGGGAGGGCTTTGTTCATGATGAACCAGGCTATATCCACTAATTTGTGCAGGATTTTCTGTTCAAGGACATTGGTGATACACCAGGCTGTGATGCAACCAGTCAATATACCCTCCACCACACATCTATAGATGTTTCTCAAAGTTTTAGGTGTCATGCTAAATCTTCACAAACTCCTAAGGAAGTAGAGGAGCTGCTGTGGGTTCTTTATAATTGCACTTACATGCTAGGTCCAGGACAGTTCCTTTGGAATGATAATACCAAGGAATTTAAAGCAGCTGGCCACCCCCACTGTAGATTCCTCAATTAGAACTGGCTCATGGACCTCTGGTTTCCTCCTCCTGAAGTCAATAATCAGCTCCTTATCATGGCTGGAATACTGCTAATTTCTCTTAAAATCTTCTCGATATAAAGGTTGAATAGGTTGGGCGAGAGAACACAGCCCTGTCTGAATCCCCTCTTAATCTGGACAAAATCACTTGTCTCATTTTAACTCTCATTCCACTCTTTGTTCCCAATACAAATTTCTGATGATTCTGATATCTTTCTCATTACTTTGCAAGTGCTGAAAGATTTTTATAAGCTCCTCATGTCTCATCTTATCAAAAGCTTTGATATAATTGATACAAAATAGGTAAAGGTCTTCCTGGACTCTTTGACACATATTTTGCATTCCACTATCTTCAATGAAGCCTCACTACTCTTGTGCAATCTCGGCTTTCATGCTTTTTCTTGCTCTCATCACGATGATTCGTAGGAGTTTCACAACTTGACTCATCAAACTAATTGTACGGTGGAACTCACATTCAATTACTCAAGGTTTTATCAGCAGTACAATAAATACTGACTTGCTTATTTCCTCAGGTATTTCCTTGCTTTCACTCATCAAATCTGTCAACTTTTCAATCCTGAAGTCTTCCAGTACTTGAATTATTTCTATAGCAATGCTATCTGGTCCTAATGCCTTATTCTTTTTCATTTCACCCATTGCTACTTTAACTTCTTATTTCATAATCAATGGGCCATTCATGGTCTTGGTAATTATTAGCTTCTCTCCTCTCATACTTTCAAACATGTCAGCAATGTATTCAGATCATCTAGCCAGCATATCTGCTTTCTCCATAAGTATCAATCCTTCTTTCACCTTCAAACACCCACCAGATGTGGAAGAATTAGCAACCATGGGCATCCTCACCTTCTTGTGCAAATTGGCAGAATTTTTCAGTTTCTCTACCTCCTCAGATTCTCCATTTATCCATTGTTCTTTCACTTCCCTACATTTTTGCTCAATTTCTTTGTTCAATGTTTTATATATTGTACATCACTTTCTTTGGTGTGAATTTCTTTCTTTCACTGGATCCAAAATTTCATACACATCCATTTTTTTCCTTCTCTTTTCTCTTTTTCAGTATCACTTCATGAGACATACCCACCACTGCCTTTTTAAACTTCAATCAGCTTGGTGTGTTCTCCACTGTCAGAGCTTCACATCTGTTCCTCATTGCTACAGTGTATTTCATCTTCATAGCTGGATCTTTCAAGCAAGCCAGATCTAATCTAGTATTACCTTTAGACTTCTTTAACCATCTGAGTTTAACCTTCATGGTGCATATCATTAGAACATGGTAATTCTCACAGTCCGCTCCTGGATATGCCTTAGACTATTGGATGACATTCTTGAAACTCTTGCTGATTGTGATGTGTCTACTTGATTGTGGTATCGAACTTCTTGGCTTTTTGAAGTCCATAACATTCCTATGTGCTGCTTGAACCATATGATTGTTATTATCTGATAATTCACACAACACCAGATTATGAATCTCTCAGCTCTACCAATCCAAATGTGCTGACAATTTCACCATCCTGTTCTTGTCCAACTTTAGCATTCATCATGCCCTATCACCAAAATGATATCTTTGGATCTGCATTGGTCTTTGCTAGGTATCATAAAAACTTTCTGTATCTTCTTCACTACTATCGGCTGTTAGAGATATGTCTCTACCAAAGGAGGTGCAAGACACTACTTCCTTCTGCTAGCCTGCAGGTCATCCTTGAGCAAGGTGTAGCACCTGCTTACCACCCCCCCCCCCCCCGATTAGGGTCATATGAAGCCATGAGAGCAGGTGGTGGATGGTAGCCTGAGCAACTGGTACCTATTGTAAGTCCTGGCTATGCGATCACTGATGCCAGGTAGACAATATCTGAAGAGTATTGATAATGGCTGGGGCCACCTGTCTTGTAAAGACACTGCCTAGAAAAAGGCAATGGCAAACCACTTCTGTAGAAAAATTATAGTCACAGATAGAGAAAAGAATAAGAACAAAAGTGTGAAGGAGGTCTTCCCCACAGGCAATGATCCCTCGCTTGGTAGTGACACTCATGTATGACAGGTGAGGCTTGTCCACCATCAGGCTAATGTCTGCAACAGAGATTCCATCAAAATAGCAACATGGAATGTGAGAGCTCTTTATCAAGCTGGAAAGCTAGAGAATGCGAAGTAGGTGATAATAGCAATTGAGACAGTAGTTGGTCTTCTATTGTTATCTTCATATTGACGAAGTATCAGGAGAACAAGATGCTCTTGGATTCCCATGGACTCTCTCTCCTGAAGTTTCATTTTGTTGTGTGAATAAAAACTTTTACATTTCCCATTTATAGCTTCTGTGTGACCCAGTTTTAGTTCAGTCACCATAACTGGTATGTATGTATTTACTATTATAAATTATAATATTTTACATCAAGTCTAACTTAAAAATGCATTTCATAACATTTTAATTCCAATTCTCATTCCCAGTCTGACGTGTCAGTCCATGGCCAAGATGAAACCACCCTCAGGGTGGAGGAGAAACACCTTATATTCCTATGTTCCATCTGGGTAGCCTCCTATCTGATGGCATGAATATTGATTTCTCCTTCCAGTAAAAAACTCCCCCCCCCCCTTTTTCTATTCCCCACTCTGACCTTTTCCTCTTCTCACCTGCCTATTACTTCCCACTGGGTCCCCTCTTTCTTCCCTTTCTCCTATGATCCACTCTCCTCTCCTATCAAATTCCTTCTTCTCCAGCCTTGAACGTTCTCACCAACATAGCTTCACCTTTCACCTTCCAACCAACCTCCTTCTCCATCCCCCTTCTTTTTATTCTGGCATCTTCTCCCCTTCCTTCTCAGTCCTAAAGAAGGGTCTCAGCCCGAAACATCAACTGTTTATTCATTTCCATGGATGCTGCCTGACCAGCTGAGTTCCTCCAGCATTTTGTGTGTGTTGCTCTGGATTTCCAGCATCTGCAGACTTTCTCGTGCGCATAACATACATGATTTTTTTCCAGCAGTTCAACTGATTTTCTTTGATTACAGTGAAAAGGGATCCCAAACAAGCATGGTCTACGGAGGCGCATTCATTCACTAACAGGAACTTTGGAGCTTCTGCAGGAAAGCAGATTCGTACAGAAATAACAAGGTTTCTATTATTTCACAACAAAAGCCGAAGTTGTTTTTTTCTCATCCTTCAACAACAATCTGTGGGCCATTTAAAGCTGCAACTTTCAAGTAGGTCATTTGGTTGATCTGATTTGGTGATGTCAGTCTCAACAGGATTTGTTGAATCATAGTGGTCAGTATGAAATTCCCTTCTTGAATAACACTTCACTTGCAGCCCTGATGGCTTTTGCACTTGTGCCATTCATTCTCAGTAACTGCCTTGATCACACCAACAGCCATATTCTTTCTCATATCAGGGGCAACAAAGTGGCCAAGAAGTGGATATTTGGGAAATATCTCATACACATGGAGTTTAGAAGCTTGTCCATGAAGCCTGTATCATACAGGCGTTGTGCCTGTGATGTCACCACAGGCAAGGTTTTCATTGTACCTGTGTATACATGTACTTGTGCATCTAACAATAAACTCAGCTTTGACTTTGACCTCTTGCCAGATGGATGATTTAGCTCATTAAATTTGCAGGCAATGTGAGCAATGAATAGAACAGTCTTACAAAGATTACCAAGGATTACAAACATCAAAGATTAGTATTGGAAGGGGCAAGATAATAAGATGAGTAATGTATTGTTTCAATGAATGACGGAGTCTGCTGTCACCTAACGGAGAGATAGTCAGTGGTTGATACAGACTGCACCCATTCTATGTTTAGACAAACAGCTCCATTGCTTTTGATGACTGTGATGAGATGCTTAATCAATTTTATTGGAAATTGGTTTATTATTGTCACATATACTGAGATACAATGGGAAGCATTTGTTTATATACTGTCAATGCATTGAAGAAGTACAAAAAAGTCAAGAATGCAAAATTTAGTTTTACAGTTATGAAGAAAGAGTAGTGCAGGGGATGAAAGTGCATAGTCCATGACAAGGTAGATGGAGGGATGAATTATTCAGCTTTATCAGATAAGATGTCCATTCAAGATAGTGGAACAGAAATTGTTGTTGAGCCTGATAGTACACGTTCTGAAAGTTTTGTACCTTCTGCCCAACGCGAGGGCAGAGAGGACAGAATGTCCAGGGTAGAAGGGGTCCTGGACGTTATTGGCTGCTTTCCCAAGTGTCAGTGAAGGGGAGGCTGTTTTTTCTGATAGACTGGACTATGTTCACAACTCTCTGCAAGCTCTTGTGGTCTTCGTCAGAGCTGTTGTCAATACCAAACAGTGATGCATCTGGATAGTTTATTTTTGTCTATTTTTTCATGCAAATTATGCATAATTTGCATTAATTTATGTTCATCTTGTTTGTAATGTAATGTAGTGTTGCTGCAAAAAGCTAATTTTCATGGCATTTATAGCCTGTGTATGAATGCCTATAATAACAAACTTGAACCTGAACTTGGGATAGGATGCTTTCTATGTTGATTCCTATTTGACCCTGAACTGTAATTCTCAGCCAAATCCTCTTCATCATCAGTCTACTCCCTGCTCTGTAATGTTGCCTTTGTCCTTATTTTAACTCATCTGTTACTGAAACCTTCCCACATCCAGATGACGGTTGAACCACTTACGTTCTATCTGGCATAATTTATAGTGAAAGCATCCAAGACTGTTGATCAAGCTCATCACTCCAGCTCTCAGTAATCTGAGCTGAGTCCCGGTGCAAGAATGCATTGATTTTGCTATTCTCTTTCTAGCCTCAGTCCACCTCCTTATGCCCTCATTCATTTTATCTCCAGTTTTCTGCAAATCCCTGATTTTCTTCACCATTGGCAAGTGAGTTCCTGAACTCTGAAACCATATCTCAATATCTAACTACCTTGCTCCTGCTCTCTAAAACAAGCTCCTTAAATCTTTGCCTATAACTAAGCTTTTGGCCATCGAACTTCCAAAACTTCTCAGTATACGGGGATCTTGAGAAATGGGCTGTCATTGCTCTTTTGCCCATTGCCTGTTGCATAGTAGGGGAATTAAGGTTTATGGGGAAAAGATAGAGATGAGTCCATGGCCAGATCAGCCATGATCTTATTGAATGTCAGAGCAGGCTCAACGTGCCAGTTGGCCTACTTCCTGTTCCTATTTCTTATGTTATCACGTTGACAGTACCCTTGATTTTAAATTAGTATTAAATAAATTGCAAGTTATTTTTGTTTGGCGCATTTCCCCCCTCTTTTTTGTCAATTTAAGATCCCTTCAGTTGAAACCATCTTCTGGTTACTTTGATTAAGTAGATATCCCACATATAAAGGGGCAATCTGCTACCAGGCCTCCATGAATGTGCTATGAGCAAGCGATTTGATGTCTTTTCGGGCAAGTCACAATTTTTCTCCATTTCTACTACAGCATATTCCTCCTCTGTTCAGTATGTCCCTGCTACAACTCTTCAGAGTTGACAGACCTAGAAGTGTGGACAATTGTATCCCATATTTCGAGTCAAATTTTCCAAGATTGCATGTAGGTGTGATTAAGCATTGAGGATTTGTATTGAAATAAGGTTGGGCATTCACACCCTGGCTCCTAAAAGACTAGAACTCAAAAAATAAAACATTTCCCTCCATACGGTCCCAATGGTCCCAACAAAGCTTTCAAAGGAAAGCTAATAAAACATTATTTCCCCAACACTACAGCAAAAGTATACATATTACCTTGCCATATTTTCAACAAGGCTTTAGGACAATGATTTATGTTGTATGCAGCCTGTTTGTTCTTTCCATTTGAAACAATGTGCAAGTGACCCAGACAGGATGGCATTACACACAGAGGTCAGGATGACTCCAACACAGAAGCACATCCATTGTTTACAGAGAGCGAAGGAGTCCTGTGGTCCAAAAGAAGTTAACAGTGCAGATAAAATTAGCCCTGCATATGATTCAGTGAAATGAGAACTGAGGCTAAAACAAATATGTTTTATTAAGCACACTGATATGTGGCTTCATTTTTCAATGACTGATTTTCCATCTGCATTATTTTCTTTACTTAAGATAGAATTCCTGAATCAGCATGGATAACTACATCACTACTACATTGAACTGGTTCTACAAAGTACAGACTCACCTTCAAGGACTCCTTACAACTTATATTCTCAGTTCTGTTTTCTTTGCACAGTTTGTCTTCTTTAGCACATTGGTTGTTTGTCTATCTTTTGTCAGTTTTTTTTCATAAATTCTATTGTATTACATTTTCCCTATGAATGCCTGCAAGAAAATGAGTCTCAAGGTAGTACACCATAACACTTCCGTACTTTGATAATAAATTTACTTTGACTTGACTTTGAATTCTGTAATGATGCTTTCAGTTTATCCTTACACTTGAAGACTTTGGTCTGCATGACTGAAAATGCTCTTCTAGTCAGGTATTACTGGATGTGCTTTTTCTCTCTCTCTTGAGGGTCTCTACATAGGAATCAAGATCAGAATCCCATCATCCTTTTTGTCACGTTTATCTCAGGCTAATCTGACTGCACCCATCAAAAACGAACATCGATGTTGACTAGAGTTCAAACCTTGGAACTTCCTGATCTGAATGACTCATTGTCGCAGTACCTGGGAACCATGATGTGATAAATGTGAACATCTAAATCAAAATTCCCCATTTAATAGTGTCATTTGACTGTTAACCATGAATGATTGGCAGATATACCACCTACAGACTTTCACAGTGAAACTGTAGCTAGTTTTAATAGGGACAGCTTTGACAGAAAAGTTTTGATTTAATACCAACTCCACCTTTCAATCATATCAGTAAAAATATTATTGTAAAAGCCGTTGTTGCTGTAAACATCAATGACCTTTGAAATATTTTCAATATGACTATGTTGACAGGGAGAATTTATTCAACTTGCAACTAGAATTCTAGATGACTATTTGGTATTAGTGGGAGTTAATATTTAGTGTAGTGAATGGGTGCCAATAAATTGGGCTGTTTTATCCAAGTTCCTGTCAAACATATTGTGTGCTATTCAAGCAAAACAGAGGAATACATCCACAGACACAGCTTATACCTCCCTTTAGTCAGCAATCTCTTCACTGAACATCAAGACATGTCTCTCAGACAACCACTAACCTTATCATCTTTAGAGATTTTCCCTCCACAACCCCCAGCTTTCTAACACCCAATCTCACACAATCTACTTCTACATCTTGCCCAAGATCCACAAGAATTACTGTTGGTCCCCATCAAACTCAATGCCTCCGCCCTAATCCCATTATGTCTATCAGACCATTACCACTTATATCTGTGACGTCTTTTTTTAAATTTTCTACCACTTCAATTATCTTCATCTTCACCATGGACATACAATCTCCTTTCAATTTCCTCCCACTGTTGGATGCTCTGACAGCCCAGAGCTTTCTCATTGAGCAGAAGTCTCTCCACTAACACACTCAGAAATGGAATTCCAATGTGGGTGTGGGTTAAAGCCTATGTTATGGACGCTGCAGTCTTTAAGAAATCACCTTACTTTGTTACTTTGATAAACTTTGAGGGTTTTCTGTGTGCTGCCAAGTAATCATTAAGATGTTAAGTTCTTGGCACCTGATTGGTGGATGCTGCATATTGTCATCTTCAATTGGTCATTGACAAATATCAGCAAACGTCATCGGAGGCAGACAGGGTTGACATTCAAGGAAGCTTTATTTAGTAATCAGTTGGCAGCTGAAGTCATAAAGACATGTAAGATAGATGCTACAGAGGTTTTGGAACTGTAGGAAACCTCCTTCACAACTCTGACACGTGTTTTATCTCATTATTGCAAATATCTTCCTGCATTGTTCCTGGGATCTGAATAACAAAGATAAAAATTAGCTTTATTTGTCAGATGTATGTCGAAGCATCCGATGGCTGTGTTGGGGGCAGCCCACAAGTGTCGTAGCACTTCCGCTGCCAACATAGCATGCCCACAATTTACTAATCCTAATCATACGCCTTTGGAATGTGGGAGGAAACTGGTGCACCTGGAGGAAACCCACGTGGACATGGGGAGAGCGTACGAACTCTTTAGAGACAGCAGTGGGAACCGAGCATTGGTCAGTGATTACTCTACCTGCTGCTGTGCTGCAAGGCAATGCGGGCAAGGTGAGCATTAACTGTTAGCCCCCACTTTCAGAGGGCAGTTATATGCCATTTCAGAAAGTGTTTGCAAGCCCCCCACATTAGTGGGTCTGGAGCAGTGTTTAAGCCATATCAGATGAAAATCACAGTGAAATTGCAGAAGCTAGATTTTGAGCACAAATTAGTAACTTTATCCACTCCAAAGCCAGCTTTTACTCTTTAATAATTACAAAGATTCTTTAATTTGAATTACCCATTGCTAGTGCGAAATTCAAAATCAAATCTTCAGTTGAGAAGTTCAAATCTCTGGATACTAACCCAATAACAACCATATCCCATTCTGTACTGGCCTACATTCAAAGGAATTGCATTTTTATGTGAACTGCAGGGAGATCTGGCACACACTGACAATAGGTCCATTTGCGTTGACTCCTACTTGGAAGCTAAAATATTAATTCTGCTTTTATAGGCAGTTGAAGATCACAGTGACCTGACGTGTGTGACCACACTGTGGCATAACCATAACTCAATTTGGGTGGACAAGCATCAAATAATCACTACATAGCAACGAGCACCAAAGAGTCATCAAACTATACAGCATGGAAACAGGCCGATCAACCTAACTATGCATTCCCATATGGTTTTGTGTGAATATGTAATTCACTCAGAACCACATAATTCAATCCAACACATTATACGAGGCTCACTCAGACATGCAAATCACAAATTGTAAAAGAAATTTCAAAAAAACAGAAACTCATTAATAAAAAAAGGCATTACATGAGTGAAATTCTACCCTCTATCAACTAAAGGGTCTACTATTGTTGTGCACATACCTACATTCTAATATACGGGATTAGTTTAAATGGGTTGCTTGGTCTTGTGGAAAATGTTTGATATTGCTTTGAGTCTGAAAGCAAGAAGACTCGGAATCAGAAACAAGTTTAATATCACTGACGTATGTCATGGGATATGTTGTTTTACAGCGCAATACACAAAAACACTGTGTGTATATATATATATATATATATATATATATATATATATATATTGCAAAAAGAAAAATAGTGAGGTACTGTTCATAGATTGGTTCATTTCCCCTCCAGAAGTCTGTTGGCAGAGGGAAGAAGCTATTTCAAAAAAATGTTTGAGGGTGTTCTTCAGGCTCCTGTACTTCCTCCCTTATGCTAGCAATAGGACAAGGTCATCTCCTGGGTGAACTCCTGTGTGAAAGGAGGAGGTTTGGGCATGGGTCTAGCAACTCCATCCCGCAAAAACCCAGAGCTAGAGAAATGCCAACAGAAGCTCCAAAGACATCATCCCTGGGACAGAAAGGATCTTCACCTAAAAGATATATGACGGGCTACACCTGGGGACAACTTGAAAGACTGAAGCAGGACAGATGACTCTGATATGCTGCTGTGGAGGCCCATGGCCCAATAGGGTGATGGCTTAAGTAAAGGTAAGTATGCCATTTGGTGATGGGGGTCCTTATTGATGGATGTCACCTTTTTGGGCATCGCCTTTTTTAAGATATCCTCGATGCTGGGGACAGTTAAAATGCTCTTCAGAGTACATCTGTAGGAATTTGCTAGTGACATACCAGATCTTCTCAAACTCCTAAAGAAATAAAACTGTTGATAATCCTTCTTTGTAGTTGCATTAGTATGTTGGACGCAGGATAGATATTCAGAGCTGTTGGAACGTGAAACTGCTCATCTTATCCACTGCTGATCCGTATTTGAGGACTGATGTGCGTTCCCTCGACTTCCCATTCTAAAGTCCATAATGAATTCTTTGGTCTTCTACTCACTGCTGATAACACATGTAAAAGTTTTAGTAATTTGTTTCCCTTTATCTAGCAAGGGAGAGGTCCAGGATGTTTTTGTTCCTCTGCCCAAATAACAATTGTTTCAAAGTTGGCATGAATGACTACAGCAAACACTGTGAAACTATTCGACTCTGAGGAATCACAGTCCAATACAATTTTGTCAAGGCGCCATGATGCTCACTTACAGGAGGTAGGGGTAGTCATTATGGGAAGAAATCTTGACTGATCTTCTTTCACATTCAGACCTCTTGAGATGAACACACAAATTGCCAGATATAAAAAGGTGGGGACAGAGGAAGGAATAAAAGCTGGCAGGTGAAATGTGAAACCAGCTGAGGGGGAAGGTGGGTGGGTGCTGATTAAGGATCCTGGCCCAAAACATCAATTGTTTATTCCTCTCCATAGATACTACTGGACTTGCTGAGTTCCTCCAGTATTTTGTATGTGTTGCTCTGGATTTCCAACATCTGCAGAACCCTTTATGGTTAACATTTGCCCATGATGTCATCCTGACGGTAGCAAACTCAAAGTTCAAAGTAAATGGATTATCAAAGTACATATATGTCACCAAATACAACCCTGAGATTCATTTTCTTGCAAGCATACTCAATAAATCCATAATAAGATAAATCATAATAGAATCAATGAAAGACTGCACCAGCTGCGTGATCAACCAGTGTGCAATGGACAACAAATGATATAAATACAAAAATAATAGTGATAATAATAAATAAATATCAAGAACATGAGATGAAGAGAACTTGAAAGTCAGTCCGTAGGTTATGGGAACATTTCAATGATGGGGCTTGAAATTGAGTGAAGTTATTTCCTTTGGTTCAAGAACCTGATAGCTGAGGGGTAATAACTGTTTGTGAACCAGGCGGTGTGAGTCCTGAGGCTCCTGTATCTTCTTCCTGGTTGCAGCAGTGAAAAGAGAGCTTATCCTGGTTGGTGGGGGTCCCTGCATTCCTGGGACAGTGCTTCATGTAGATGTGCTCAAAGGTGGGGAGGGCTTTACCAGTGATGGACTAGGCTGTATCCACTACTTTATGTAAGATTTTCCTTTTAAGGGCATTGGTGTTTCCATACCATGCTGTGATACATCCAGTCAATATACTCTCCACCACACATCTATAGAAGTTTGTCAAAGTTTCAGATGTCATGCTGTATCTTTGCAAACTGCTCAGGCAGTAGAGATGCTGCCATGATCTCTTCATACATGCACTTACCTATTAGGCCCAGGACAGGTTCTCTGCAATAATAATGCTGAGGAATTTAAAGTTGCTCTCCAGCTCTGATCTTCAGATGAGGACTTGCTCATGGACCTCTGGTTTCCTCCTCCTGAACTCAATAATCATCTCCTTCATCTTGCTGACATTGAGTAAGACGTTGTTTATTTTTCATGTGGCACCACTCAGTTTGATTTTCGATGTCCTTCCTATATGCTTATTTGTCACCACCTTTGATTCAGCCTACGACGATGGTGTCATCAGCAAACTTGACTACGGCACTGAAGTTGAGCTTAGCCACATAGTCCAAAGTGTAAACCGAGTAGAGCAGGGGGATAAGCACATAGCCTTGTGGTGCACCTGACATGATGGAGATCGTGGAGGAGATTTTGTTGCCAATCTGAACTGACTGGGGTTTGCAAGTGAGGAAATGTAGGCTCCAATTGCATAAGGAGGTATTGAGGCCATGGTCATGAAGCTTATTAATTAGTTTTGAAGGGATGATGGTATTTTAATGCCGAGCTGTAGTCGATAAAGAACATCTAGATGTATGCAAATTTGCTGTCCAGATGTTCCAGGAGTGAATGAAGAGTCAATGAGATAGCATCTGCTGTGGACCTGTTGCTCCGGTAAGCAAATTGGAGCAGATCAAAGTCACTTCTCAGGCTGGAATTGATATGTTTCATCACCAGCTTCTCAAAACAGTTCATTACTGAACGAAACTGCTACCGAACTTTTGAGACAGTTTTCCAAGTTCTTCTAAGGGCCGGTATACTGTACTTCCTTAGAAGGTTGGCGTCATTCAATGTCTGTAGTGAGATGCTGAAGATGTTCTATAGGTCAGTTGTGGAGAGCGTCCTCTTCTTTGTGGTGGCGTGTTGGGGAGGAAGCATTAAGAAGAGGGACGCCTCACGTCTTAATAAGCTGGTAAGGAAGGCGGGCTCTGTCGTGGGCAAAGTACTGGAGAGTTTAACATCGGTAGCTGAGCGAAGGGCGCTGAGTAGGCTACGGTCAATTATGGAAAACTCTGAACATCCTCTACATAGCACCATCCAGAGACAGAGAAGCAGTTTCAGCGACAGGTTACTATCGATGCAATGCTCCTCAGACAGGATGAAGAGGTCAATACTCCCCAATGCCATTAGGCTTTACAATTCAACCGCCAGGACTTAAGAACCTTTTAAAAGCTATCATTAATGCTTTTTGAGATAGTGATTTAGATGCATATCATATTTTTTACTGAGTTAAGTATTGTATGTAATTAGTTTTGCTACAACAAGTGTATGGGACATTGAAAAAAAAGTTGAATTTCCCCATGGGGATGAATAAAGTATCTATCTATCTATCTATCTATCTATCTATCTATCTATCTATCTATCTATCTATCTATCTATCTATCTATCTATCTATAAGTGAAGTCTGCTTGAAGCAGGTGGGTGCCTCAGACTGCCAAAGTGAGCAGTTAAAGATCTCAGTGAACACTCCAGCCAGTTGATCAGCACAGGTCTATAGTACCTTGACCACGTACCCATCTTGTCTGGATACTTTTCTTGGGTTCACCCTCCTGATGACTGCTCACACGTCGGCCTCAGAGATTGAAGTCATAGGATTACTGGGGGCTGCGGGAGTTTGTGATGGGTTCCTCCATGTTTTTAACTGGATCAAGTATAAGATTTTCTTATTTTTTAAATTTTCCTCTGTATTCCCTCAGTAATTTGGGTTCTCCAACGTAACAGAGAACACACAACGAGAACCTCATAAAAGTACACTAAATTAGAACAGCAGCATCAAATCTCTGCTTCATCCGGAAGCAGAGTTCAAGTCCCTGGATGGTGAGAGGGGAAGTGATCAGCATGCACCAATGCAGAGGTTCACAATTGTTGTAGATTCAGCCAGCTCCATTATGAGCCCAACACTACCCAGCATCAAGGACATGCTCAAGAAGAAAGCATCCATTATTAAGGATCGTCCTCACCTGTACCTGCCATCTGCTCATTACTACTATCAGGCAGGATGTACATGAGCCTGAAGACACACACTTAACGATTCAGGAACTGCTGCTTCTCCTACACCATCAAATTTCTGAATGGTCCTTGGAACCCATTAACACTGCCTCATTATTCCATTTACTTGCTTTTAAATTGATAGTAATTCTTTGCCTTTGCACTGTACTGCTGCTGCAAAAACAACACATTTCTCAGTGACAATAAACTTGATTCTGGCATTTGTGAATTCTCTCTGTCACTGGTGGGCTTCCCCTGCGTAATCTGCATTCCTCCCCCAGGTGCAGGTTGGCAAGTTAACTGGCCTACTGAAAATTGGTGTGCAATGGTTGATATGAGTTGGCTGGATGAAGGATCAGCTTATGTGTCATATGGTTCTATGACTCTATGATAAACTCTTCCATTATGATCTTTTACCTAATCATATGCCGCAGACTCACACTACAGTTGGGATATTTTCAGACGTGATTATATGATGACTCACAATACAAAAGTAATGATCAAGCTCAGCTGTGGTGTCAGGAGTGACCAAACACTTCAAGACACCAGGAGTGAGGAAACAAGACAGAGATTCTTGAAAGAGGAAGCTCAAGAGAGAGGAAGGCTACGAATTGAAGTGATTGCGTGTGTGGGGGTGGGAGGAGCACGGAGAGACAGGGAGTCTAGGTGTAAGTCAGTATAAAAGTTGAAGAACCAAGAAAATAAAGTAAGAGGAACAGAAGCCCTTTTTGAAAGGCATATAATTGAAAGAAATTGCATGATTAAGATTGACAGAGCTAGAGAAGAGGACAGAGATATAAAACTAGTTTTGAGTGAGCATAGCAAGAAAATATGCTTCAGAAAGGAAACGGATATAGATTAGTGGAAAGCAAACTGATGGACTTTTTGGGACGGTATTTTGGCAGTAGGAGTTAGGACATGAGAGTTTTTAGGAAGAATTTAGTTTTGAGGAAAACTGCCTGGTAGTAGCATAGCAACAACTTGATGTAAACATCAGGTAGAAATGGAGCCATGCAATGTGGTCATGGAGCAAGTCTCCCAGCTGGTCAGTTTATGTGAATTGGTAATGCAAAATGCTGAGTAAAATCACCAGTTGTGGGAAATATAAAAATAAAATAGAAAAATGAGGGAAATGAACAGCAAGTTAGGCCACAGTTCTATAGAGAGATAGTATGGATTACTTTTACTGGCAGATGATTTAGCATCAGGCCTTATTCATTCAGACATCAAGTGGAAAAGCCAATTATTCGAAAGTGTTTAAAATGATGACTCTCCATGTAGTTTTCTGCCTGGGTGGAAGATGAGTTATTGTTTCATAAGCTTACCTTGGGTTTTATTAAAATAGTGCAGAAGTCCAAAGATTAAGAGCTCGGAGCAGAGTGGGATGATGAATTAAAGTGGCAGGCAATTGGAAACATCAATTTACCCTTGCATGAGAAATGGAGATGTTCTCCAAAATGTCTACCCAATCTGCATTTGGTTTCTCCAGTGTAGTGAAAACCACATCTTGACAACTGACTACAGAAAAGTAACTGTCAAGGAAGGACAAATAAATTCTGATTCACCTAGAAGGAGTGTTTTGACCTCAGTGTGATGGGATCGAGGTAAAAGGATTGACAGTGCAACTCCTGCAGTTGCATGAGAAGATGCCATGAATAAGTGTGTGCTCATGGAAACAGAAGACAAAACAGGTTACTGTTGAGTGAATGATTCCAATGGAATGTAGAAGAGAGAGGGAAGGGGATGACATGTCTCCAATATGCCTCACGACCATGCTGGTTACAATAGGTTCCATTCATTACATCTGTGATGTCTTCCCTTTATCTTAACTCTAGGTCCCCTTTCATTATAGCTGGCAAGGCTCTCAGAAGTGTCAGTTTCGTTTATCACTTCTGCTCTCATTTGCTTTCTTTCTCCCCAGAACACGAAAAGAGTTTCATTTATCTTGAACTTCCACTTTAGCAGCTTAAGAATTCCTTGAATTCATTGGATCATCTTCTGTGGCTTCCACCATCTTTTTACTCTCTCTCCCTTTGTTTCCATTCACCTGCTTCTATTTGTATCTCCTCCGGACAGATCAACTACAGCTATCAGCTTCACACCTCTCTCTGGTAGCACCGTTCATCCACATTCTCTAGATCATTATTCTCACCTAGCACCACTCTATAAGTTAACACATACACTCTTTTCTAACTTTACCTCATCTGATACAAAAGCATTGATCTGAAACATTAACTTTGTTTTTCTCTCATGCTACCAGCCCTTTCGAGAATTTCCAGCATTTTCTGAAATACAAGAGATTCTGCAGGTGCTGGAAATCCACAGCACCATACACAGAATGCAGAAGGAACTCAGCATGTATAGAGAAGAAGTAAGAGCCAATGTTTTGAGCCAAGACCCTTCAACAGATCTGATATGATCCAGCATTGTGTGTGTGTTGCTACAGCATTTTCTGTTTCAATATATTCAACTCTGGTTGAGCAGATTGTCTAATATAAGTTGAACAATAAGAAGTGAGAGTTTTGAGCCAGTAGGATTTTATTTGCTGTCTGTTGAATACGCTAAAATGAAACGGAATTACATGAAAACGTTGAATTCCATTGCTGAACACAATGACATTGAACTTAATGGAAGTGAACTTCAGAAGTGATTTTAATACCCGTTCATTAACACATTAGGTATTTATTGAATACAACAGAGAACAAATTTTACCCCCTTGCATATTTGGTACAGGATGAGTTTGAGTCTTCTAATGTTAAGTTAGTATGATCCAGTGAAACAAGTTATTATTTTGTTCATGATCAAACTGACAATTCCAAAGTTTTCAGTTCTTGCAATACAAGAAGTACAGGTTCAGGGCTGGAGACTTCACACATTTTGCAGTTACAGAAAAGCAAAGCATTTTCCTGGCAACAAATTTGTTTTAACTGAACAACAACAGAAGTGAAAGTAAGATTCAGAAAAATAACTCATACATCAAAACTGTTTAGTGTGAAACTCCTCCCTATAATTGTCTCCCATCGGTATAAATTATATTGGTCCATTCATGGATCTGATTTCTGCTTTCGTCTCATGATAAAATTAATCACCTGCTTTTGTGGCACACCCATGTTTGACAACAACAGATGCCTTTGATTCATTCACTCTGCTAATGTTTTCCATTGCACAAAATATTGTAGTTCTCTGACCATTACTGGGGAAACCCACGTTCATGAATCACATCAGAATCACCAGGGCTTTAATCACCCTGTACTTTTATACCAAAATCCCTTCCAGCACATCCACAAAGTCAAAAAACAATGCTTTATTTACTTACAACAGTTTTAATACTGCATTCCTTAAAGCTTTGAAATTCAAATCTATTCTTCTATAGGACAGATATCTGTACTAACTTTTTAATTTTAAAGAAGTATTGAAAAAGATGAATTGCAGGCTGGTAGGCAGATGAAATTAAAGTATGTCAGTTAAAAAAATAAAACCAACAAAATGGAACTTGCTCGCCTTTTAGTCACTGACCATTCACACTATTTCATATCGCCTTTTAAATGCGCTTGCAATGCATGTGACAGGATCACTTTTTAGTTAAAGGTGACAGTCTCACAAAGGTCACCACAGAAATGCGGTCAGCTCATTGCAAGCACGCCCCCCCTTCCCCCCCTTGCATGGACAGTTCCCGTAATGGGTGGCTACGATATGCCTGATTTCCCTGAAGTAACACCACAAAACCCCGGATTCACTTTAAAGATTACGCAGATAAATTCTGAATGGAAATTTTCAGTTCCTGTATTTTCTTGCCCACTTTATTTAAAAAAATCCTGAACTTTCAGAGCAGTTTAAAACTTGCTATTTACTTCCTCACAGGCAAATTATGTCATTGGAAAAGTTACATCTAAAAAATTGATTATTAATCACTTCTGAGTATGTTTGAAATAGTGTGACCTTAATCATAGCATTGAAGTTGGAGCAGAAAAATAATCTTAGGGAATTTAAGTTTGCAGAATAACACTGCTTTGTTTGAATATTAAATTCAAAATATGCTTTGTTTACAAGAAAAATACATGAGCCTAGAAAAGATATCTATTGCCTTTAACAGTCTGAGGGAATGCCTTTGTAAGGCTGTGTTCTATTCTCCAATTTAACACATTTAAAGTAAACAATTTAATATCAACATTTTGCTTTTATATCTATTAGGATTAATATGGTGCTCGTAAAGTGATCAACAGGAAGCGAGAAGCTATTAACAATGCTATCTTTCATTGTACATCCCTAATTATTCATGAACTGAAAATCCAGTCTACCACACTGATTGCATGGAATCACATTCAGAGCAACCCATGTAAAGATGGTCGAACTTCTTCCCAAAGTACCAGATAAATCAACAAGCGAGAGTGATCTAAGACTGAGACCAAATTTTTCTTAAAGCCCCTGCCCAATTTAATGGCTTGAATTTAATTTCTCCAACTGCTATGATGAGATTTGAACTAATATCTCTAGATTAATTATCATGAACAATTCTATAAACAAGCACCTTGTGAGCCAATGTGGGCAAAATTCCAGACCTCAATGCACACAGTTTGCCGTGAAACCTATCAACGAAGAGAATTCCTCCTCATATTACAAATGACTATCCAAAATGATGACCATTCAGCTGATTGATAAGTATATAAAGACAAAGCATTCGGCGGACATACCACAATTAACAGCGCACTGATGATGGCTCCTCATACTGCAATGAAACTTTTCCAAGTATATTGCCAAGATTAGAGAACAACTCAATCCAAACACTTTCCCTTTCATTAGTTCTCCCAAAGTGTAACACCTCACACTTGATCCGATTAAACTCTTTCTGCCATTTCTCTGTCTTTACCTGTAACTGATCTATGCTCTGCTGCCTCCTTTGACGGACCTCTACAATGGCCACAACTCAATCAATCTTTGTGTCATCTCCAAACTTACAAATCCACTCATCTATATTTTTATCCAAGCCATTTATGTACCTCACATGCAGTGGTCCAAGCACTGATTCCTGAAGAACACCATTAGTTATGGACCTCTAGCCAGAAAACACCCCTTTAATCATCATTGTCTGTCTTCTATGAGCAACCCAATACTAAATCCAAACTACCCAGTCACAAATCATCCCATGAATCTTAACCTTTTGGATCAGCCTACCATGCCAGACCTGGTCAAATGTCATACTAAAATCCATGGAGACAATGTCCACTGCTCTACCCCTCATTCATCATTTATGTCACCTACTTAAACAACTTAGGTTTTGTAACACATGACATACCTTGCATAAAACCATGCCGACAGCCTCCGACAATGCAAACCTCTACCTGTTAGTCAAAGTATGTTGTCGTACCTGCAATGCAAACATCACCATTCCATTTTTTTGAGGTTGTGAACACCCTCACACACTTGTTCATAAGTGTGGAGATTTGGTTCACATTTTCCACACTTGTAAACAAAAGAAATTCCAAAGAACCAGTGTATAAAAAATAAACTTTCAGTTGCTCCTCCACTCTTTGAGTTCCTCCAGCAATTTGTTTTCTCTTCGCTCCGATTTCAGCATCCGAACTCTCTTGTGCCTGTTGCAGTTGGTCGCTAATGTCCATTTTGGTTGTGTGTTGCAGCATTCAGAGATTCTGTTGTGACAAAAGGAGAAGAAGGACCTTATGTGAACGGGGAGGTCATCGCATTGGTGGGAAATTGAGGATCTGGCTTTGAAGAATAAGACCCAGATGGTGATATTCTAGAGTAGCTGTCCATTTTATTAGTTACACTAGTACACCTGGTCCTTAATGCAAATATCTAATCAGCCAGTCATGTGGCTGATACATAAAAGCATGCAGACATGGTCAGGAGACCAGACCATAACATCAGAATGGGGAAGAAATTTGATCTTTTGACCGTGAAATGATCGTTGGTGCCGGATGGAGTGGTTTGAGTATCTCAGGAACTGCTGATCTCCTGGGATTTTCACACACAACACGCTCTCTAGAGCTTACAGAGAATGGTGTGGTAAATAAAAAGACACCCAGTGAGCCACAGTTCTGTGGGAAAAAGTGTCTTGTTAACGAGAGGAGTCAGAGGAGAATAGCCAGACTGGTTAACGATAATAGGAAGGCGACAGTCAATAAAATAACCGTGCGTGGTGTGCAGAAGGGCAGCTCTGAATGTATAACACACTGAAACTTGAAGTGAATGGGCTTCAGCAACAGAAAGTCATATATATACTCTCAGTGACCACTTTATTAAGCACAGGCAGCACCTAATGACTATAAAGGGGCTATAGGATTCATTAACTGTTAGCAAAACATGCCCAAATGAACTTCTGGACTGATGCAAAGTTGTTGGGAAATAATGACTAATACTCTTTATAAAAAACTAATTTCTTGTTGAATAACAATGAAAAAAGAATTATGCAATTGTTGCTTAATAATCGTTAGTGTTTGCAACAAATCCCCAAATTTCCAAGCAGTACATTTGTAAAATTTCTACTTTTATAAAAGTTGTTTTTCTACTCATTTTAATTTATTCAAAAAATATTTGGAGCCAGTTATCCATTTGGAATAAACCAGAAAAATGCAAAGTTGCTTGTCCCTAAAAAATGATGAGGAATGCAAGAAGAGGAACTAAACAATTGCACACACTCTTGGATTATTTCCAGTGAAGTAACATGACACACCATTTTATACAAACAAACTTGCAACATAGTCAGGGACAATTGTGATGTGGCCAAGAGATTATCACCAGGGCAAAGTGTAAGGTAATCAGTTTATACTTCACTAAGAATGCTGGCATCAGTTCAGTATTGTGGAGTCTGCAGTTTGAACTCTCAGAATGAGTGGAACAATGCCATCAAAGAAAAATGGAATAACAGTTTATCCAGCAGTTTTAACTTCGAAAGTATGCCGCTGTGTTGTACTGGTGATGAGGGCAGAATAAAGGTGCAAATAATAAAGAATATTTATATTAACAAGTAGTTGTGTTTTGAAGAGATTTTAACAATAGATGGTGAACAGTGATAGTTGGAGGAGAGTGAACGGTGACAGATGGTGAACAGTGAAGTTGGAGTGGCTTAAAGCTCAATCGATGGTGATCGAGTAAAGAGAAATGTACGGAAACGTCATCTATATGGTAGCAGTTGTAAGGCTGCTGGATGATAACAGAAGAAAGCCATACCATCTTTTCACAGCTACCATTGAGCAGGAGGTACACAAGCCTGAAGTCCCACAGATCCGTTTCAAGAACAGTTACTTCCTTTCAACAAACCACCAAAACCCTGCAGTTTAGCAAATCTATGACCACTTTCTGCTAAAATGGATTTCTTTTCTTTTCTTATGTGTTCATTCTTGGTGATAATTGTGCATAATTTATGTTATTTCTTGTGATGCTATGTGCTTATGCTGCTGCAAGTGAGGTTTCCATTACACATATGCATGCATGTACTTGTACATATGACAATGAACTCGCCTTTACTTAACTACTGCAAAACAAGTGTAGTTTTTTACATTTTAAAGAATCACAAATAAGGTGCAAGGTCCACGATAGGGTAGATTGTGAGGTCAACGATTCATCTTCATCATGCAAATATATGTTCACATTAGAATTAAAATTGGAATTTTATTTCTTACATCCATCTCACAATATGAGGGAGTAAAAAGCGTTATGTTGTGTCTCCACCGCTATGTACAAGCAATAAGGAAGGGAAATGTGGGAGGAAATTTCCCAAACACTAAGATTGTATACATAATTGTTTGATATACACGTATGTACAGATAGACATGCAATCAAATCAATGTGCATTGATAAATCTGATGGCCTGTTGAAAAAAGTTGTCCCAGAGCCAGTTGGTCCTGGCCACAATGTTACAGTACTGCTTGCCAGACGGAAGTAGCTGAAAAAATTGTGGTTCGGGTGGCTAGAGACCCTGATGATACTCTGGGTCCTGCTGCTGTAAACGTCCTGAGGAAAGTTCACGTCCACAAATGCACTGGGCTGTCCGCACTATTCTCTGCAGTGCCCTGCGATTGAGGGTAGTACAGTTCCTGTACCAGGCAGTGACACAGCCAGGCAGGATGCTCTTGATGGAACCCCTGTAGAAAGTCCTGAAGATTTGGAGACTTGTGGCAAATTTCTTCAGCTGTCTGAGGTGAAGGAAGCGCTGTTGTGCTCTTTTCACCATACAGCCAGTATGTACAGTCCAAATGAGATCCTCGGTGATGTATATATGGAGGAACTTGAAACTACTCACCCTCTCAATTACAGTTCCATTGATGTCAATAGGGCTAGCCTGTCTCTGTTCCTCCTGTAATCCAAAATCAACTCCTTTGTTTTTTCGACACTGGGGGAGAGGTTGTTTTCTTGGCACCACTGTGTCAGGGCGTTGATTTCTCCACTGTAGGTGGTCTCATCATTGTTGGAAATAAGGCCAATCAATGTTGTGTCATCTGCAAGTTTGATCAGCAGATTAGAGCTGAGCGTTGCAACACAGTCATGTGTGTGTAGGAAGTAGAATGGGGGCTCAAGACACAACCCTCAGGAGCTCCAGTTTTGAGGGTCAGAGGGGAAGAGGTGATGGTGCCCATCCATACCACCTACCAGCGAACCAGCTGCAGAAGGTGGGTGTAGGCCCAGGTCTCTGAGCTTCTTGTCGAGGCTGGGGGTAGTTATGGTATTGAATGCTGAACTGCTGTCCAAGAACAGCATTCTAACATAAGCATCCTTCTTCTCCAGGTGAGTGAGGATGCTGTGCAGCTATGGCAATGTCTGTTCTTTGGTTGTGTCGGTAGCGATCATACATGGAGATATTCACTACATGATTCAATAACACATACTGTGTATAAAGTGATATATAAAGTGATTTACAGTTTTTGTTCTATAGAGTTGCTAAATATTCCCACAGAAAAAGAATCTCAGAGTTGAATGTGGTGACATGTTCAAAGGTACAAATGTTCAAAGGTTCATTTACTATCCAAGTATACAACTTTGAAAATCTTCTTCTCCACAAAACCAAGAAAGAAAAGAATGGCAGTGCAGTCATCAACCTCCTAATCCCTTCTCCCCAAACTAAATAATGAACAAAAACAGAACAGGCACATCATCACCAACACGCTCAATCCCCCTCCCCCACATACAAAAAAAGAGAAAGAATGGGCAAAAAACACAGAATACAAAAAAAATTGGACTGAAAAAAGTCCACATCCAAAATGCAGAAAACCTGGACAATGTTCTCCCTCTCCATGGCAGAACGATCTCACCAGCAATAAAAAGGCAACCTTCCTATGTATGTGCTCTGATAATAAATTTTACTTTGAACTTTGGTCTAAGATGTGGTAAGTTGTTACTCTCTGGACTTTAGTGTCTCTAAGACCAGTGGAAAATGAGAAATAGAAGCTTACATTAGTGAATTGGCTAAGTAGTTTGAAAGAAATTAATTTATATGGCAGAATGGAAGAGTTGAGTGGACTCTGCCTTCAAGTGATGACACAATTATGATGTACCAGTTGGATCCTATGTCACAATCCAATGATTTCATTGGCATTGTTCCTGACTTTGGCTTTACTGCAGAGGTTATAGATTAACTGAACTCACCAGAAGCAAAGACAGGATTCAAAATTATGTCTCCTGATCTGAAGAGCTGGTATCTAAACTAATGTGCCATCTTAACTACATTGAGCTTGACTTCACCATCCATTGCAGTAAAGTGTATGAAAAGTAGACAAAGGCTTATTAATTCCTAAGGTCAGCCATGATCTTTGTGAATGATGGAGCAGTCACAAAGTCAAAATGGATTGGTCCTGCTTTCATCACTTGTTTTTATACTTAAAAATAAACAAATTAAAGATAAGATAAAGATGAAGATAAAGCTTAGTTTTACATCACATGTATATTGAACATCAGAACATACAGTGAAATGCGTTGTTTCCCGTCAAATCGAATAATTATGTTGGGGGCAGCCAGCAAGTGTTGCTACGCTTCCAGCACCAACATAACATGCCACAGCTTACTAGCCCTGACCCTAACCATATGTGTTCAGAAGATAGGTGTAAAACCAGAACACTCAGAGGAAACACATGCAGTCACGGGGAGAAAGTACAAACTCCTTCCGGACAGTGGTAGGAACTGAACCCCGATTAATGACCAACAGCTTTTTAAAGCAATTGCACTTACCACTACACAACAGCGCCAAAAATGGCTCATAATTAATAATTAACATCAAAGTCAATTTATCATCAAAGTGCAGATAAGTATGTCACGATAAACTACCTTGAGATTTATTTTCTTGCAGGCATTTACATCAAAATAAAGAAATACAATGGAATTTATAAAAAACTTTACATAAACAAAGATTGACAAATAGCCAATGTGCAAAAGAAGGTAAATCATGCAAATAATAAAAAAATGAACAAATAATACTATGACCTTAAGTTGGAGGGTCCTTTAATGTGAGCCAATAAGTTGTGGAGTGATTCAGCGTTGAGGAGAGTGAAGTTATCCATGCTGATTGAGCAGCCTAATGGTTGAAGGGTAATAACTGTTCCTGGATCTGGTTGTGTAGAACCTAAGGATGACAGGGGTCCTTGATGATGAATCCTGTTTTTTTTCTGCAACACTTCTTGTAAATATGCTCACTGGATGGGAGCGTTTTTGCCTATTATCGACTGAGCTGTGTCCACTACTTGCTCCTAAAAAGATATTTCTCTCTGAATTATAATTCCAAGCTTTTTTTTTCACAAATATATAAAGAACATAAACAGACATTTTTTCAAGGTATTTTGAACAGTTAAGAAAGGGGAGGGAAGTGAGTGAAATGTGAAGATAAACTCTTCTGAGAGCTGTGTGTAGAAATACATAGTGGTCTGCTGTTGTTGAGGAACTTTTAAGTAATGCCATTATCTGTACTACACATAAGGAACTGTTATCTCCTTGGTTCACATTTCTAGGTATTAGACATACATCTAGTTGGTTACTTTTTCTCCTTAAAGCTAAAACATTTACAGCAATCTTAAAGCCTGCAGCAGTTAACACAAAATGCATGGATTTTAATGATGGTATCAAAACATTCTATAAACTCTATTGCAGAGGCTCAGCATTTTAGCAGCTAAGAAATTATTATTCTTCTTTGTCTCTGGTTGTTCACTTGATATGATTTTTCAAAAATTCAAGAAATCTTTTGCACTTATCTCCTTCAAATTTTTCAGCGTTTGAAGATGATTGACAGAGATTTGAAACTGCACCAATGAAGCAAGATAGAATATATTTTGTAAATATATTTTGTAATTTATTTATTGATATTTTTTACTCAGAGATACAGCACAGAACAGGCTCTTCTGGGTCACCAAGCTGGGCTGCCCGGCAACCCACCGATTTAACCCTAGCCTAATGACAGGGCAATTTACAATGACCAATTAACCTACTAACCAGTACGCCTTTGGACTGTGGGAGGAAAACAAGAGCACATGGAGAGGAATGTACAAATTTCCTTCCAGGGGATGCCAGATGCCCTGCGCTATAATAGCATCACGCTAACCGCTACACCACTGTGGCACCTTGATCCACAAGTAACCAATCAGGCTTCTTGTAAAATGCATTTCCTCTTCACTTGCTGTCTTAAGCTATTGCTATGAACTGAGGTACCTCACTATCTGCCCTCTGGTGCTCTTCAATTCTTAGGACGTGAATAACGGAATTTTACAGCACAGTACAGGCCTTTTGGCCTATGATGTAATGCTGACTTTTTAACCTACTTGGCATAACATCAAGTCATGTAATCCAAACTTTACCCTTCATGTTCACTCGACTGAAATCTTCTGCTCATTTCATTTTAATTGGACAGGAAATTGCAGCTAGAAGCATGGAAGTTGACAAATGATTGCTGAACAAATTATCAACAGCATAGACAGTAACTGCTGTGGAAATTGAACAGAAATTTGCTGTTAACCTTGGCTACAAATGAGTTAGACTGTAATTTTCTGGTTGTACTTGGTGGGTGTTTAATATTTCCTTAATATTTGAGTGTGGTGTGTTGGCCTCCATTAGTCTCGATAGACCATGGATTTGCACCTTGGAAAGTTTCCAGGGCGCAAGCCTGGGCAGGGTTTTATGGAAGACCAGCAGTTGCCCAAGCTGCAAGTCTTCCCTCTCCACGTCACCGATGTTGTCCGAGGGAAGGGCATTAGAATCCATACAGCTTGGCACTGGTGTCGTCGCAGAGCAATGTGTGGTTAAGTGCCTTGCTCAAGGACACACACGCAGCCTCAGCCAAGGCTCAAATTAGTGACCTTCAGATCACTAGACCAACGCCTTAGCCACTTGGCCACGCGCCAACACAATATTTGAGTAATCTTGTATATATATATTGTTTGATTAAGCATTCATGTTTGTTTAAGTGATTCATTATGGGTTATATGTATAAATATATGAATCACATACATCACACTACCACATGATATGAGTGCAATTCTTCTTACAGATTTTTCTTTTTTGTCACGTTTCATCTTAGTGATCCCTCCAATCCCTCAACTGAACTTAGCCATTGAGCGATCTCCAGTGCCAAATATTGATAGGTAAAGATTATCAATAAATGGCAAATTAACATGAAGTGCTTGCCCCCTTCCCCCCAGTTAACATTGCTCATACTGAGAAGAAATGCGGCAAGAATGACCTTAGGTTTGCAGTCATTATGCTTGCTGTCATGCACGTGGTTTGCATACACACATCTCCTTTGAGCCTAACCACTGCATTGAGACAAAGGTCATGTTGAGGTTTGAATTCTAGTAGTCTTGGTGGAACTCAAATTTAGTTCTAGTGTGCAGATTATTGGTGAGGATGTGCATGTCGTTGAAATTTGCCTGGTTGTCCTGACTATAAATAACAGGAAAAATCTAATCCAACTAAACATTATAAATAATTATGCTCCCAACCAGCAGAAAGTGGTGGAAGGTATCCCTACTCGTGCCTTTAACAGACTAGACCACTTTGCTGAGTATCTGCACTCTCTGTCATGGCCATCCAGAGATCCCAAATGCAAATTTATTTTCATTTCCCTCTGCATTTCCACAGGGATACGCTCAGACTGATGGCTTGAGATGTGCCTATTTTAATGCAAGGAGTATCATGAATAAAACAGATGAGTTTAAAGCATGGATCAATACTTGGAGCTATGATGTTGTGGCCATTACAGAGACTTGGGTGCCTATGGGGCAGGAATAGCTACTTAAAGTGCCAAGTTTTAGATGCTTCAGAAAGGACAGGGAGGGGGGAAAACCCTTGACAAGGTACCACACAGAAGGCATGGGATCCAGGGATGTTTGGCCAGGTGGATTCAGAATTGGCTTGCCTGCAGAAAGCAGAGTGTCATGGTGGAGGGAGTACATTCGGATTGGAGGGTTGTGACTGGTGTGTCCCGAAAGGATCGGTTCTAGGACTTCTACTTTTCATGATTTTTATTAACGACCTGGATGTGGGGGTAGAAGTGTGGGTTGGCAAGTTTGCAGATGATACAAAGGTTGGTGGTGGATAGTGTAGAGGATTGTCAAAGATTGCAGAGAGACATTGATAGGATGCAGAACTGGGCTGAGAAGTGGCAGATGGAGTTCAACCCGGAGAAGTGTGAGGTGGTACACTTTGGAAGGACCAACTCCAAGGCA
Source organism: Hemitrygon akajei (assembly GCF_048418815.1). Lineage (NCBI taxonomy): Eukaryota > Metazoa > Chordata > Chondrichthyes > Myliobatiformes > Dasyatidae > Hemitrygon > Hemitrygon akajei. Next base: position 23,689,760 of record NC_133150.1, on the reverse strand, counting down.
GAGTATAAAGTACATGGCAGGATACTTGGTAGTATGGAGGAGCAGAGGGATCTGGAGGTACATGTCCACAGATGCCTCAAAGTTGCCTCACAGGTAGATAGGGTAGTTAAGAAAGCTTATGGGGTGTTAGCTTTCCTAAGTCAAGGCATAGAGTTTAAGAGTCGCGATGTAATGATGCAGCTCTATAAAACTCTGGTTAGGCCACACTTGGAGTACTGTGTCCAGTTCTGGTTGCCTCACTATAGGAAGAATGTGGAAGCATTGGAAAGGGTACAGAGGAGATTTACCAGGATGCTGCCTGGTTTAGAGAATATGCATTATGATCAGAGATTAAGGGAGCTCGGGCTTTACTCTTTGGAGAGAAGGAGGATGAGAGGAGACATGATAGAGGTATACAAGATATTAAGAGGATAGATAGAGTGGACAGCCAGCGCCTCTTCCCCAGGGCACCACTGCTCAAAACAAGAGGACATGACTTTAAGGTAAGGGGTGGAAAGTTCAAGAAGGATATTAGAGGAAGGATTTTTACTCAGAGAGTGGTTGGTGCATGGAATGCACTGCCTGAGTAAGTGGTGGAGGTAGATACACCAGTGAAATTTAAGAGACTACTAGACAAGTATATGGAGGAATTAAAGTTGGGGGGTTATATGGGAGGTGGGGTTTAATGGTCGGCACAACATTGTGGGGCAAAGGGCCTGTACTGCGCTGTACTATTCTATGTTCTATGTTCTAAAAGAGGAGTGGGCATGGCACTACTGGTCAGAGATAGTGTTGTGGTTGCAGAAAAGGAGGAAGTCATGGAGGGATTGTCTACGGAGTCTCTGTGTGTGGAATTTAGAAACAGGAAGGGGTCAATAACTCTGCTGGGTGTTTTTTATAGACCACCCAGTAGTAACAGGGACATCGAGGACCAGATAGGGAGACAGATTCTGGAAAGGAGTGATAATAACAGGGCTGTTGTGGTGGGAGATTTTAACTTCCCAAATATTGATTGGCATATCCCTAGAGTGAGGGGTTTAGATGGGGTGGAGTTTGTTAGGTGTGTTCAGGAAGGTTTCCTGACACAATATGTAGTTAAGCCTACAAGAGGAGAGGCTGTACTTGATCTGGTATTGAGAAATGAACCTGGTCAGGTGTCAGGTCTCTCAGTGGGACAGCATTTTGGAGATAGTGATCACAATTCTATCTCCTTTACCATAGTATTGGAGAGGGATAGGAACAGAAAATTAGGAAAATGTTTAATTGGAGTACAGGGAAATATGAAGCTAACAGCCAGGAACTTGGAAGTACAAATTGGGAGCAGATGTTTTTAGGAAAATGTACAGCTGGAATGTGGCAGATGTTCAGGGGATATTTGCGTGGGATTCTGCATAGGTACATTCCAATGAGACAGGGAAAGGGTACAGTAACCATGGTATAGAAAGGCAGTTGAAAAGCTAGTTAAGAAGAAAATTAAAGCTTACGAAAGGTTCAAAAAACTAGATAATGATAGAGGTCTGGAAAATTATAAGGCTAGCAGGAAGGAGCTTAAGAATAAAATTAGGAGAGCCAGAAGGGGCCATGAGAAGGCCTTGGTGAGCAGGATTAAAGAAAACCCCAAGGCATTCTACAAGTATGTAAAGAGCAAGAGGATAAGACGTAAGAGAATAGGACCAATCAAGTGTGACAGGGGAAAAGTGTGTATGGAACCAGAGGAGATAGCAGAGGTACTTAATAAATACTTTGCTTAGTATTCACTACGGAAAAGGATGGCTATTGTAGGGATGACTTACCGCAGACTGAAAAGCTTGAGCATATTGACATTAAGAGAGTGGATGTGCTGGAGCTTTTGGAAAGCATCAAGTTGGATGAGTCGCCAGCACCGGATGAGATGTACCCCAGACTACTGTGGGAGGTGAGGACGGAGATTGCTGAGCCTGTAGCAATAACCTTTGCATCATCAATGGGGACGGGACAGTTTCTGGAGGATTGGAGAGTTGCAGATGTTGTACCCTTATTCAAGAAAGAGAGTAGAGGTAGCAAAGGAAATTATAGACCAATAAGTTTTACTTCAGTAGTTGGTAAATTGATGGAGAAGATTCTGAGAGGCAGGATTTATGAACATCTGGAGAGGCATAAAGTGATTAGGAATAGTCAGCATGGCTTTGTCAAAGGCAGGTTGTGCCTTACGAGCCTGATTGAATTTTTTGAGGATCTGACTAAACACATTGATGAAGGTAGATGTAGTGTATATGGATTTCAGCAAGGCATTTGAAAAGGTACCCCATACAAGGCTTATTGAGAAAGTAAGGAGGGATGGGATCCAAGGGGACTTTGCTTTGTGGATGCAGAATTGGCTTGCCCACAGAAGACTAAGAGTCGTTGTAGATGAGTCATATTCTGCATGGAGGTGAATGACCAGTGGTGTGCCTCAGGGATCTGTTCTGGGACCCTTTCTCTTCAACATTTTTATAAATGACCTAGATGAGGAAGTGGAGGGATGGGTTAGTAAATTTGCTGATGACACAAAGGTTGAGGGTGTTGTGGATAATGTGGAGGGCTGTCAGAAGTTACAGAGGGACATTGATAGGATGCAAAAGTAGGCTGAGGAGTGGCAGATGGAGTTCAATCCAGATAAGTGTGAGGCGGCTCACTTTGAAAGTCAAAAATGATGGCAGAATATAGTATTAATGGTAAGACTCTTGGGCTTGGGACTGTGGAGGATCAGAGGGATCTTGGGGTCCGAGTCCATAGGACACTCAAAGCTGCTGCGTAGGTTGACTGTGTGGTTGAAAAGACATATGGTGCATTGGCCTTCATCAACTGTGTGGCTGAGTTCAAGAGCCGAGAGGTAATGTTACAGCTATATAGGACCCTGATCAGACCCCACTTGAGTACTGTACTCAATTCTGGTCCCCTCACACAGGAAGGATGTGAAAACTATTAAAAGGCTGTAAAAGAGATTTACAAGGATATTGCCTGGATTGGGGAGTATGCCTTATGAGAATAGGATGCGAGGTGACCTGATAGCGGTGTATAAAATGATTGATCATGTGGATAGTCAGAGGCTTTTTCCCAGGGCTGAAATGGCTAGCACAAGAGGGCACAGTTTTAAGGTGCTTGGAAGTAGGTACACAGGAGATGTCAGGGGTAAGTTTTTTATGCAGAGTGCTGTGAGTGCATGTAATGGGCTGCTGGCGATGGTGGGGGAGGAGGATACAATCGGGTTTTTTAAGAGACTCCTGTATAGGTACATTGAGCTTAGAAAAATAGCGGGCTATGGGTAAGCTTAGGTAATTTCTAAAGTTAAGTACATGTTCAGCTGAAGGGCCTGTATTGTGCTGTAGGTTTTCTATGTTTCTATGTTTCTTTCCTTCTTTCCTATTCAGGTGTTCTCACGTGTACCTTCTTTCTAAACATCATCCTCCAACTCTCCATCATCCAGTTCTTTCCCCTCCTCATTCACCCCACCAGCCCAGAACCCATAAACTCTTCTTACTGGGTCCCCCCCACCTACTGTTTCCATCCGCCCGCCCACCTACTTAATTTGAATTAGATGCTCGACCTTCACTTACGATGAGATTCCATAATCCGGAGTCCTCTATCACTATTATCACCCTCACCACCCCCATCCAATTCCGTCTGCTAATCAAACCCTCCACACCTGGATCCACCTATTTCCCTCCATAGATGCTGCCTGAACTGCTAGTTATTCCAGCAGATTGATTTTTGATCCAGATTCCAGCATCTGCACTCTCTCGTGTCTCTGTTTTGTTACCATCTTGATTAGTAATTTTTCATAGGATTAGAGCTCACTCTCTTCTCCAGTGTGGCTCCATGCCTGCAGTGTGCATCATCTACAAGATTTACTGCAGTACACAATCCAGAATCTTACTATAGCACCTCACAGACCCACAAACTCTATGCAGGTTCATGGTAACATCTCTTTGCTCATAATCCCATTCCAGATTCTGGATATCTCCTATTCACTGCCACCAACCTCAGTCGACACTCACCACTATCCATATTGACAGAACTATTTATTCTATGGCATCTGTCATGCACCTGCCCCCGATGATGCACCATCAATAACTCACTCTGAGACATAAGAAGCGAGGTATCGGCTTTTATTGACTGGAAGAATGAACAACACTACATCCTGGAGAATGAGGCCGGGCATCAGGCCTCAATCGCCTTTATACAGGGGTCTGTGGGAGGAGCCACAGGAGCAGTGCAGACAGGTATATGTAGTTCACCACACCCGACACACTTTGAAAACAAGGACACTTATTTCAGAATGCTGTTTCTGGATTTCAATTCAGCATTCAACAGTATTTTTCCTTGATGAACAAGTCATGCTCCTCAATCTAAATACAGCGTTGTACAGCTTCTTGACTATCTGAGATCTGTTGCTTCGGAACTGGGTGTTGGACTTCCTAAACAACAGATTTCAGATAGTCAGGAAGCACAACCACATCTCCTTCCCCATCATTCTCAGCATGGGTGCCGCCTCCTTAAGACTGTGTGCTGTACACTCTGCCCACACATGACAGCATGGCCAAACGCATGAGTAATCACATTGCCAGGTTCGCCGATGACATGACAGTGTAGGGACTTGTCACCAAGATCAATCAAATGGCCTACAGAGAGAGGGTGGAAGAGCCTGAGGCCAAGTGCCGGGCAAATAACATCTTCCTCAGTGCCAGAAAGCCACATCTCACATAATCTCTCATGGTCCCAGACACATTCTGCACTATCAGAAAAGTTCACCAGTGCCTCTATTTTCTGAGGAGACTGGAGAGAGCTGGACCAAACACATATGTATTTGTGTCCTTCTATAGATGGGCAGTACAGAGCATCATCACAACATGGAACTGAAACTGTACTGCAGCTGACAGGAAGGCTCAACAGGTAGGTAAAACTGCCCAACACATCACCAGCACCAGCCCACTTGCCTACAAGGAGATAAAGACAGAAAGTTGCTGGGAAAGACCCAATAACATCATGAAGAATACCACTCACCCTGCTCATGGACTGTTTATCGAACTCCCATTCAGGAAGAGTCTACATAGCATCCATGGCAGGATGACCAGACTCAAGAACAGTCATATTCCCAAATCAGTAAGGCTGAGCAACACCATTTTAATTTATTGTGTTGATTTTTATAAAAATAATTACTCGTTCTTTATCTTATTGTGTTTTGTTTCTGAGCTGCATTGGATCCAGAGTAACAATTATCTCATTCTGCTTCACACTTGCATACTGGAAATGACATTAAACAATCTTGAATCTTGATTATCTGCAAAGACAGGGAATTGGGCTGTGGGTGTGTTTACACACCAACAACATACTGCCCTCTTCAATCTGCAGAATCAATGCTTCCTTGCTATAGGTGGAAAAAAATGGGACTTGGATTTTGATTGTGAATGGTTCTGTGTTTTAAATAATTAATTTCATCTCCATTAAACCCGACCTGCTCTTATGAATTAAATCAACTGTCAAGGTGTCACCTTGTTCATTTATTTACATATCGGCCTATCCATGCAGCTCTTTGTGTCATCAGTAACTTGCCAGTACCACCTCTTCAATCTTTTCATCCCCAGGGTATAGTTTCAAAGAAAGTAAGCTCTATAGTGTCAAATTGATTCAGTACCTTCTGATGATTAATGAACCAAGGACAGGACTCTCATAGCATCAGAGTGAAAGAGTGTGATTGTCGAATTTCATGAGCGGCTAGAACTTTTGTAATTTAAATGTTCAATATCAACAGACTGCTTGGTCTGTATAGTAACATTAATTTAACAGGTACACTTTTCATCTGCCAGAAAATTTTCAAGCATAAGACATACAGTGGGTCCTACCCACTCAATGAGACGCGCTGCCCAGGAACCCACCTACTTAATACTGCGTTAATCACAGGACAATTTAAAAACAATTAAACCTACTAATCAGTCTTTGAACTGTGGGAGGAAACAGAACACTTGAGTGAAAGCCACGTGGTCACAGCAAGAATGTGCAAATTCCTCACAGGCAACATCAGAATTCAACTCTGAACTCCGAAGCCCCAAGCTGTAGAAGCATCACTTTGTAACCCACTTTTAAAACGTGTTACCAATGAAGATGTAGAACCAGACTCACCTACACCTTGTACAATATTGTAGACTTATTCCTTCCACCCAGGGATAAATTGCAAGCCATTCCTTTCCTAATCTACTTGTAAAATACTCTTAATTTTACATCTGAGCACCTCAGCCCTTAATTCTTTCCATGATGAAATAAAGTATGACTTTATTACCGATCAGAAAACCAAGACACATGAGTTACCAAAGCATGAATACTCTTACACCAAAAACTGTTGCTGTAAAAGTTGTCAAAATTACCATTTTACAAACTTGTTTAAAGAACTCCTTTCTACTTTTGGCAGGAAAAAAGTTCTAAGTAAAGCTACCTCTCGTTTCTGTATCTATCTGCCTTTTCAAGAAGTGCTCTGATTTTTTTTGGGCTCTTGTGGACTTCTTGTGGCCAGCTTGTTCTAATTTCTCAATTTTAGATTATGAAATTAGGCCATGCCAGTAAATTTTCAGGCATAAGAATAATCAGGTCAAAGGGTTATCTGGTCATGTTGAAATCAGAACATGCACTAACAAGTCTAAGTAACCATCAATACCAGATGTTGTGTTCCTTACATTCCCCAATTTAACAAAGAATATTTTGCCTAATTATTTTCATAAAAACAATCTACTTTTAACTTTATATTGTATGGCATTTCTAGATGCTATTTGAGCTATGCCTAGCCACACAGTCATGGGTATAGAGAGAGTAGAGCAGCAGGCTAAGCACAAATCCCTGAGGTGCACCAGTGTTGATCATCATCGAGGAGAAGATATTATCACCAACCTGCACAGATTGTGGTCTTCTGGTTAGGAAGTCAAGGATCCAATTGCAGAGGGAGATACAGAGGCTCAGGTTCTGTAATTTCTCAATCAGGATTGTGGGAATGATGGTGTTAAATGCTGAGCTATAGTCGATGAACAGCATCCTGACATAGGTGTTTGTGTTGTCCAGGTGGTCTAAGGCTCTGTGAAGAGCCATTGAGATTGCATCTGCCTATTGTGGCGATAAGAACATAAACAAAAATAGCAGGTCAGTTCCAAAAGTTCTTTTTGACTCAACTAGTCTGGGAAATACGACTGCAAACTGAGTTTGAGAAAACTCCAGTCAGCTATATTATGAGGCTCCCAGAGCACATGGAGATGCAGGACGAATTCAAGACCTAGTTGAAACTTCTGACACCCTTCTTTTCCCTGAGCAATATTACAGAGTTAACAGGAGATCTATAGTGCAAGTGATTCCATTTAAGAGTGAGAAAAATAAACCCTTGTGGAAGAGTGCCTGAATATTTCTACCACATTAGTTAATCGATGAGGAGCTCACCAGTTACTGCACACTTCAACAAAGATGTTGCATTAGTACAGGGCCACGCTAACCAAGCACCCTTGGAAAACGTTACACATTTGGAAACTGCAATTAAAATCCAAGGGAAGCAATCAGTGAACAGTCGACATATCAGTCCAAGACCCTCCATCAAGACTAGAAAGAAAGAGGAGAAGCCAGGAGTCCCCCAGCATTTTGTGTGTGTTACTCTGGCTTTCCCGCATCAGCAGACCCTCAAGTGTTACAGAAGAAGCTGAAATTACTTAGTAGGTCATCTGAGGAAGAATCTTCAAAATGAAGCCCCTTTCTTTCCATAGATATTGGCCTAATATGCTGAGTGTATACATCATTTTCTGCCTTTATTTTAAATTTCCAGCATCTGAAGTTTTTGAATTTCATTCCCTTCAGAAATCCTGGCTATCAGAGATCATGATCTGGATCATTAACCATCTCATGGATATGGATTCTGTTCATTACAAAGCAATACTTCCAAGCAGTAGAAAAATTTTTACACGAACCTGATAAATTTTAGAAACTGTTGCAGAATGGGCTATTAATTAATCGCTGCTCATTTAGTTTATGAACAGTAAAAATAAAATACCAAAATTAACCTGAATATATCCAGTATTTTAGGTGCAGGAGTGGACATTTCTTTATATCTTCAGCTTCTTTCACAGAATAGCATTTCTTAGATATCTCAACATGAGGTTTTAGCTTGGTTACTGGAAAGGAAATAATGCATGAATGATGTGCTCGGCCACAAATAGGCTACTTGTCATCTTTGTATGAATTTCCGGGCATTTGGTGTATTTCTGAGTATGCGAGGACACTAGCCTCTGCATTGCATGAAAAACACTTATAGAAATTCACAGAATTCTCGCATAGTCAGTGCTCAGTTTACAAGAAGCTCAATATCTATTTATTCTATTTTCTCTTCTGCCTGCTCGATTCCCAGATCTGCCAGCATTGCTCTCAGTGCAAGTCACCACAATGCAGGAAGGATGTGATAGCACTCGAAAGGGTGCAAACATTCGAAAGAGTGCAGAATAGGCTCACAAGGGTATTAACAGTGCGCATGCACTTTAGAAATGAAGGTCCCAGACTGAGAGATCGTCTTCTCTGTCTTATCTTCAGGAATATAAAGCTCGGTGTGATGCTCTTCCTGCAGGATAGATTGACTGAAATCAGTTATGTAAATATGAGATGTGTTTCACTGAGTGTGAAGAAACAATTTGAGAAGTCCCTGAAAAGTAAATAACGTATTTTCCAGAGTTCTTCGTGTTTCCTCTCATATTCTTCTGTACACTCAGCATGTGACCCATATATGTGACCTACATAGAATACAAACATATACACTATTAAGGAAATTGGCATGACAGAGAAAAAAAGTAGAACCTGACACCTGACAGAAACCTCCAAAGTTCCTGAAAACAATGAGTGAGCAAAGGCTCGTGGTTGGTGACTGCAAATTCATTGTGCAGGCTTGACGCGATGAGATTTGAGTTCAGATTCAAGCATAGGAGAAAGAAAGGACGGCGCATGCTGAGCATTGAGAAGCTGAATCGTCTTGTGCATCTGCCTTGTTTTCCAAACACCAAGTGTCATTGACCAGGTTTACCTGCCCTCAATGTTGTGAAAGATGGTCCCATCCCAGTTGCTAATGTAAAGTTCTATTCCATTAATCTGTTCTGTATCTTGCAGAAAAAAAGACCAGTGGTCTGTACCAGATGTTCTGAAGGCCCTGCAGGAGAGATGATTAATGTTGTTTGATAGATTCCCAAACAGACTGTCCAAGTCATTTGGAAGAATGGCTCATTATCAAAACTATCAAACAACCACCAAGAACTCATTGAGTAGCAATCAATACAACAAATACAAATACTTTATTGTCACCAAACAATTGATACTAGAGCGTACAATCATCACAGTGATATTTGTTTCTGCATTTTGTGCTCCCTGAAGTACAATATGATTTAAGATAGCGCCGGTAACTGGCGACTCTGTGCGTGCTCTGCCGAGCAAACTGCCCTCTACACTATCCTATACCCGAGAAACCCTTCTAAACCTCCAATTTGCTACATCTAGCAAGATCAACAACACCCTGGCTAAGTTACTGACATAGCTGGAGATCATCGACGTGACAGAATTGCTTCAACTCCAGACCGTACCTGGACCCGATCGTCGAGGCCTGGTCCGAGGTCCACCACATCCCCGGAGACCCGCGGCCTGCTGCAATCACTTGGTTGGGTGATGAGAACCACCCGCTCCATCACATCTTTGTGCCTAGCTAGAGTCTCAATTCAATTGGATGGGGACCTTTAAGTGGCTATGAATGGATGGGTATCTGCTTTCTTGTGTTTCCCAGGAAGGTTCATGAAGGGACAGAGGCGTTTATGTCTATCTTTATCCTCCGCAATTACATAACTGAGGGCTCTGTGCTCAGTGGGCTGTTCCTAAATGCACATTCTGAGACAATCACCAGTTGTTGCTGGACAATCATTAACTCAGTGAAAGATGCTTGTTGGTCTGCCTGAGAGCTACTGTGTCTTCCAGTGCAAGAAGGCTTCCACAAGCAAATGTTGCCAACTAGCATATCTCACAGGGACACTCTGTACCTAGATGCAAACGAATTATCCAGAGTCTCAGCCCGAAATGTCAACTCTTTACTCATTTCCATGGATGCTGCCTGACTTGCGGAGTTCCCCCAGTATTTATGAGTATGACTCTGGATTTCCAGTATCTGTAGAATCTCCCGCATTAATAATTGAACATTGCATCCTTACACCCTGGGTTCTGTATAATAGCCTCTCAAATATTACACTGCAATAGTTGAGGATGAAGAACGTGAATATATTTAATTGCTTGATACAATGAATTAATTCAATGATATTCCCTGAATGTATTGCTATATCATTTATGAATTTTTGTATTTTTGTAACTATTGATGGAAATGGAAATTTGATGCCGTATTGGCATGGTGTAGATATTGCAGGTGAACGTGACGAAGTGCTTGATAGAGGATGTTGTGACTGAACTGAAACTGAGTTACACGGAACCTGTGACTGGAAATTATAAAAGTCTTTATTCACACAGCAAACATTCGGGAGAGAGAGAATCCAAGAAAATCTCACTCTCCCGACAAAATTTTTTTTACTTCAACACAAAGATAACAATATGCAATTAAATACAATTCCAATTGCTTATAATCATGTACTTAGCTTTACCATTTTGAATATAGTCAGGTGAATTTACAGAATTACTTATTTACAATTGTAGCTCATCCCTACTAGCAGAACCCCTTTGAATACTCTGTTCCGAAAGCCAGTCACCCAAAATATACCCTATGTTTAAGTTTGTTGAGGACACCACTGTCATTGGCTGAATCAAAGGTGGTGACAAATCAGCAAATAGGAGAGAGATTGAAAATATGGCTGAGAGGTGCCACAACAACAACCTCTCATTCAACGTCAGCAGATTAATGACTCCAGGATGAGGTCCATGCCCATGCTCATTGAGTGATCAAAGGTGAAGAGGGTGGCAACTTTAAATTTCTCAGTGTTATCATTTCAAAGGATCTGTCCTACCTCTAGCACTTGTGCACTATTACAAAGAAAGCACGGTTGTGCCTCCACTTTCTTAGAAGTTTGCAAAGATTTGGCATGTCATTTAAAACTTTGACAGACTTCTATAGATGTGTGGTGGAGAGTATATATTGACTGGTTGTATCATGCCCTGGTATGGAAACACCTACAAAAAGTAGTGCAGATAGTCCAATCCATCACGGGTAGAGGCTTCCCCACCATTGGGTACATCTACATGGAGTGCTGCTGCCAGAAAGCAGCATCCATCATCAAGGACTCCCACCACCCAGGCCATGCTCTCTTCTCACTGCAGCCTTCAGGCAGGAGGTACAGGGGCCTCAGGACCCACACCATCAGATTCAGGATCAGTTATTGCACCTCAACCATCAGGCTCTCGAACCAAAGGGGTTAATTTCACTCACTCCAACACTGAACTGTTCCCACAATCTACAGGCTCACTTTCAAGTACTCTTCATCTCATGTTTTTGATACTTATTTATTTATTTATTAGTTTTTTCTCTCTCAGCTCAAGCTAATAAAGCCTGAGGTGCAAGCAAAGCCAAGCACATTCACTTCTAATCATTATTATTATTATTATTATTGTATTTGCACAGTTTGTTTGTTTGCTTGTCCTTTGTATATCCGATCTTTCATTGTTTCTATTGTGTCTCTTTGTATTTACTGTCAATGCCTGCAGGAAAATATATCTCAGGTGAAATATATGTTCTTTGACAATACATTTTACTTTGAATTTTGAACTTTCAACTTTTTTGTTACATTGTTAAAGGATGGCTCCGTGAATGTACAACTAACCAGAAGATTAAAAGGCAAAACAGATTTGTCTTGCATTGTGCTCTAAGTGACAAGGATACACCTTTAACAATGGGCTAATAGCAAGAACATTCATCTATTGTCTTCCACACATGCCTTTAACAATGTGCTAATAGCAGTAACATTGTCTCTCCATACGTAGCTTTAACGGGACAGATCAGAATATTGCATTCAAAAACACATTCAAAATCTGCAGATGTTGGAAATCCAAGCAACACATCCAAAATGCTGGAGGAACTCAGCAGGCCAGGCAGCAAAACCATAAAACCATAAGATATAGGAGCAGAATTAGGCCATTTGGCCTATCAAGAATCTATCAAGCTCTGCCTTAAATATACATAAAGACTTGGCCTCCACTGCTTACAAAATCTGCAGATGCTGGAAATCTGAGCAACACCCACAAAATGCTGAAGGAACTCAGCAGGCCTGGCAGCATCTATGGAAAAAAGTGCAGTCAACATTTTGGGCCGAAACCCTTCGGCAGGTCTAGTCTTGAAACGTTGACCATATTTTTTCTCCATAGACGCTGCCTGGTATGCTGAATTCCTCTAGCATTTTGTATGTGTTGGCCTCCACAGCTGCCTGTGGCAAAGAATTCTTCAGATTCACCAACCCTTGGCAAAACAAATTCTTCCTCATCTCCATTCTAAACAGACGCCCCTCTATTCTGAGACTGTGTCCTCTGGTCTTAGAATCTCCCACCATAGGAAACATTTTCTCCACATCCACTATATCAAGACCTTTCACTGTTTAATAGGATTCAATGAGGTCACCATTCATTCTTCTGAATTCTAGTGAATACAGGCCTATAGCTATCAGACGCTCTTTACACGACAAGCCATTCCATCCAGGAAACATCTATGGAAAAGACTAAGCAGTCGACATTTCAGTCCAAGATCCCTCTTCAGAGACTCCCTTTAGCCTGCTAGAGGAACTTGGGTCAAGCATCTTCTGTGGGGAGAAAGGATTTGATGATACTTCAGGTCAAAATCCTGCATCAATCTTGAGTTCCTCTAGCAGATTATGTTTTGTTTCGAACTGAAGGAGGAGCAAGCTGAAAAGCTATATAAGTTCAGATTCAGAATCAGGAACAAAAGTGGAATCAGGTTTATTATCACAAGCAAGTTGTAATGCATGAAAATTCTTGTCTCGCAGCAGCGGTACATTGCAAGAGACACAAGAATTACTATGAGTTGCAAATAAATAAACAGCACAAACAGGAATAACGAGATAGAGTTCATTGGTTCATTGATATGTCAGAAACCTGATGGCGGAGGGGAAGAAGCTCAAAATGTTGAACGCTGGACTTCAGGCTCCTGTATCTCCTCCCCAATGTTAGTAATGAGAAGAGGGCTTGTTCTAGATTGTGAGGGCATTTAGTGATGGATGCTGCCTTCTTGAGGTCTCAGCTCCTGAAGATGTCCTCGATGGCGATGAGGGTGGTGTTCATAATGGAGCTTGCTGATGTGACCAATCAGAATGTTCTCGACCGTAGTACATTTGTAGTAATTTGCAATGGTCTTTAGTGACATACCATATCTCTTCAAATGAAATAAAGTCGCTGATGTGCCTTCTTCATGACTGTATAAATGTGTTTTGCTCAGGCGAGATCCAGGAACTTAAAAAGTCAAAGTTCTAAGAAAATTTATTATCTGAGTATATATATGTTATTATATATTACCTTGAATTTTTTTTTGCAGGCATGTACATGAAAAAAATAAAACGCAATAGAATTTTAAGAAAAACTATACATAAACAGCCAAGGACTGGCAAACAGCCAGTGTGCAAAAAGGCAAACTGTACAAATAAAAAAATAATACTGACAACCTGGGTTGCTAAGAGTCTTTGAAAGTGAGTCTGTAAATCATAGGTTTATAGGCTCAGAGTTGTGAATCCAAGCCAGTTCAGAAACCTGAGGGGTGAAGTGTAATAACTGTCCCTGAACCTGGCGGTGTGGGACCTAAGGTTCTGTGCCTCCTACCTGACTGTGGTAGTGAAAAGAGGGCAGGGCCCGGATGCTGAGATGCTTTTTTTTATTGTGGAAGCGCTCCATGTAAATGTACTCAATGGTGGGGAGGGCTTTGCCTGTCTTACGGGTGTATGAGTATACAGTGAAACTTCCTTACAGAGCAATAACTGTGACGAAATTATGTCACCAGATATAAAAAGTTACCAGTGAATCGAAGAAGATTCACAGCCAGTTTTAAAATAACAGGTGAAATGTGATTTTAAATTGGCCTATTCATATTTTCATTTATCATGAGTTACATCAAGGGATGGACGCGCAAAGGTTTTGAGGAGGTTATTAGAATTTGTCGTACTAAAGTTAGATGGAAACTCATGGCTGCCTACGTCATTTGACACGGCATATAATGATGATGATGATATGCTTGTTTACACAGCAGCAAGTGAAGAATCATGAACTATGACACCTCAACCTTCCAATTTACCATCCAGAAATAAAAAATTAGTAATTTACACTTCCAGGGTTAAACTCCACCCACAGTTCCAATGTATCCATTTCATTGGGAATTATCCATTATCATACATCAACTTTTTGCAAAAGATGTTCTTGTTGACAGACACAAGATTTACATCACTTAGTAACTAGCTTTATCATGTGACTGTGTCTTGAGATCCATTACGTAGATTACTGAAGAACAAGACAAACACCCAGCATAGTGGTTCTTCGATCTACAGCAGATCTTTCAGATGTTCAGATATGTAGTCGATCAGTGCTGTATAGTCCTGTGGAAAATTCATAAGCACGTGAAAAATGTTATGTGATGCAAAGATCCTTTCAAAATACTGAAATGAAAATTTCCTGAATATCAAAAAATTACTGTAAAGAGCGGTAAACAGTAAAAAGCTGAATCACATCAATATTTGCTGTGACCACCGTTTGCCTGTAAAACTGCATCAATTCTCTTAGGTACACTGTCATGCAGTTTTATAAGAAAACCATCTGGTAGGTTGTTCCAAGCATCTTGGGGAACATATCACAGTTCTATAGACATTGGTTGTCTTGCTTGTTTCTGTCTCTCCAGGTAATCCCAGACACTCTTAATGATGTTGAAATCAGAGCTCTGTGGAGCCCATGCCATCAGAAGCCATATCAAAAATCTAGGGTGCACATAAGAAAATGAGAAATTTCAATGCTCAAAGTATTATCAAAGTACGTGTACCATATAAAACCCTGAGATTCATCTTCTTACTGACACCCAAAACAAAATAGAATCCATGAAAACTACCACAACAAAGACCAACAAATATTCAATGTGCAAAAGAGGTCAAATTGTTCAAACAGTTTTAAAAAAACACACACAAATAAGATATAGGGCATGAGCTGCAGAGTCTCTGAAAGTGCATCCGCAGCTCAGAGTCAGTTCAGTGCTGAGGTGAGAGAAGCCGGTATAGCTGCCCGATGGCTGCAGGGCACCAACTGCACCCAGACCCGGTGAAGTGGGACAGAAGACTCCCGTACTTCCCACTCAATAACAGCAGTGAGAAGGGGAGATGGCGCTGAAAACCAGTTCATTTTCCACCCTTAGCGCTCAATGCTTTAATCTGCCTTGATGCTTTAATTGGCAAGGAGTAATGGAGCTGAGCATGGGTTTGTTTTCCACTTTTGAGCCTTGACACAGCACCTGCCCCCAGCAATGGCCACTTTGGCAAAGGCCATACCTTCATTCTTAAGAGTCATGTTAGCCGAATCCTTCAGATCATAAAATTGCTAGTTAGCTTTTAAACAGTTCTTGAAGGAATATTATGGACTGTGGATTACAGGGATGATAGTTCAGAATTATAACTAGTAGAGTATCTAGTAACTCACACAAAATGCTGGTGGAACGCAGCAGGCCAGGCAGCATCTATAGGAAGAAGCACTGTCGACATTTCAGGCCGAGACCCTTCGTCAAGACTAACTGTGTGTTGCTAGAATTCCCAGCATCTACAAATTTCCTCGTGCTTGCAGAGTATCTAGTAGTTTTGTCAGCTGACTGCTGTATGTCACCAGCACTATCTTACAGAGGGTAAGTAGGAGTGGGAGTTGGTCACACAGCTTCTCAAACCTGCCCTTCCATTGCACACTATGGCTGACTTCCCCCAGGACTCATCTCTTCTTCTGTGCCAGTTTCTTTAATTCCATAATCTATTAATTAATTATCTATTTGCTCTTTAGATATATCTAATGATCTACCCTCCACAGACTTTCAAAAGTTCAGAATTCTGGTTTCAGCAGCATCCACGAGAATACCCCCTAGTCTGGGACTCTCACACTACTAGAATTTGTGCATAGTACTCCACGTGTGGCCTCACTGGCATCCTGTACAATAGTAACTATATATCACTATTTCTAAACTCCAGGCCTCTTACAATGATGGCCAATTTGTCTTCCCGACCACTTGCAGCATCTCTCTGCTAGCTTTCTAATAATGTCCTGATTCCTCTACACTTCACCCGTCCGCAGTGGGCTGTCATTAGATTTCCATTTGCAAAGGGCATGAACTCATTTTTTGTCACAATAAGGACGATGAGTTGAATCGTAGCAGAAGCTTGACCAATATAAACCCAATGACTTTTGTAAACATGTCACTCATTTTTGATGCACTTTAACAATGGGCTAATAGCAAGAACATTCATCTATTGTCTTCCACACATGCCTTTAACAATGTGCTAATAGCAGTAACATTGTCTCTCCATACATAGCTTTAATGGGACAGATCAGAATATTGCATTCAAAAACACATTCAAAATCTGCAGATGTTGGAAATCCAAGCAACACATCCAAAATGCTGGAGGAACTCAGCAGGCCAGGCAGCAAAATCATAAAACCATAAGATATAGGAGCAGAATTAGGCCATTTGTCCTATCAAGAATCTATCAAGCTCTGCCTTAAATATACATAAAGACTTGGCTTCTGTAACTCTCTGTAACTTGAGCTCGTTTGCACAATCGGTAAGCCTGACCAGAAATGTTAGTTAAGTTGTGAATGTACAATAAGACCATCCATTTAAAAAGCACATTAATGAGGTGAAAATATCTTTAGATACTTCACACTAGTGTTAAATAAAAAAAAGTTGTAGGCCACATAAAGAGACGATGGGGCAGATAAAATACTTAGTCAAAGATGCAGATTTAATGCAGAATCTTAAAGGAAGTCAGAGAGTTGAAGAGGCAGAAGAATTATATGAGAAATTCCACAAAATGTGGGTCTCACATGAAGAACAAAATTAAAGCTAAACAAGAAATGCTCAAAAGGACAAAAAGAAAGCGCCTTTGGAAAATGTAACTGTGCCAGGAAACTACAAGCTGGTGAATCTAATATCAGTGGTGGGCAGGTTACTGAAGGGATTCTGAGAGACCAGCTCTAGCTCATTCGGAAAGACTGATTGGGAAAAGTCAACATGGGCCTGTGCATGGGAAATCATGTCTCATGAAGCTGACTGAGTTTTTGAAGTGATAATCAAGAAGGTTGAAGAGGACAGGATAGTAGACATTGATGTGAACATTAGCAAGGTTTTGTCAGGGTCCCAAACAGCAGCTTAGTCTGGAGGTTAGATCACATAGCATCTACGATGAGCTAGCCAACTGGATACAAAATTGGCTTAGTGGAGGACAGCAGAAGGTGATAATGAATTATGTACTTTTTTCTGAATGAAAGACTGATTAAAACTTTGGGGAAGAAGTTGGTGCAATCTCCATCATTGTTTGCCAATTACCATTGGGATTAGAATGTATTTGGCATGGTTAGTAGGCTTCTGGATAACACCAAAATTAATGGCATAATGGACCTAAAATTTAAAAAAAAAATTATTTGGTTCAACTCGGAAAGTGGACCATGAAAAAAATTGCATTGTAACTTGAAAAGGTATGAAGTTTTGCATTTTGGTAAGCTAAACCAGGGCAGGACTTACACACTAAATGGTAGGGTCCTGACACCCAGAGGTACAAGTAGATAGTCGCTTGAAAGTAGTAACGGGTAGACAAGACTGTGAAGAGGGTGTATGGCACATTTGCCTTCATCAGTCAGAGTACCGAGCATAAGACTTGTACATCATGTTACAACTGCACAAGATGCTGTGTACCATACACAGGCTATTCTAAGTGGAAAGCTAAAGGAAGGATGTCATTAACCTGGAAATGCGTAGAAAAGATTCACAAGGACGTTACTGGCATCGAGTTATAAGAAGAGACAATCAAGGCTGGTGCTTTCCCCCCCCGCCCCCAGAGCATAGGAGGCTGAAGGGTAACCTTATTAAGGTATATAAAATCATGAGATGCAAAAATAATTCAAATGGTTACAGTCCTTTTCCCCAAGATAGTAGAGACTAAAGCTAGTGGGCATAGATTTAGGATAAGATAGGAAAGACTTATGGGGCAGTATTTTCACACTGATGGTGGCGGGTATATGAAACAGGTTTGTCATTTGTTAGCTTTTACTAGCTTAAGAATGATACAGAGCTAAGTCATACAGTCATAGAGCACAGACACAGAGTCTTTGACTCATCATGTCCATGCCAACCATTGTCCTTATTTTACTCATCCGATTTGTCCACAACAGAGCCATAATCTCAAACAAGAGAACATCTGCAGATACTGGAAATCCAAAGCAATGCACACAAAAAACACTGTATAATCAAGGCATGGAAGGTTATGGCTCTGCAACACACACACAAAATGCTGGAGGAACTCAGCAGCCCAGACAGCATCAAGGAAAAGAGTACAGTCGACGTTTCGGGCCAAAATCCTTCGGCAGGACTGTACTCTTATCCTAGGTGCTGCCTGGCCTGTTGAGTTCCTTAAATTTTGTGATTGCATCTGCCTTCAAACCTCCCCAAGCAGCATATTCCAACTATCAGTCAAGCTCTATGTGAATGCCCTCTCCAGTGCCCTCTAAACCTCCTCCCTCGCACTTTAACCATATGCCCTTTAATTTTGATAGCCTTACATAAATCGTTACTGTCCACCTGCTTCTTATAAATTTATGGATTATCTATCCAGACTCCCATGGTCTTTGCTCCAGGAAAAAGCCTAGACTATCCAAGCGTTCACCACAAACACTATAAAAGCTGTAACATGATGTCGCAACTTTTATATTCTGTGCCACGACCTGTGAAGTCAAGCTTCCACGTGCCAGTACCAGGGAACACTTTCATGGACTTGAACCTCAAGGTCTTTCTTTTCATCACTGCCGCTTAAGGCTCTCTCATTTATTGCATGTGTCCTGTCTGAATCTGACTGCTCAAAATTGATCACGTATCTAGATTAAATTCCATTTGTGGGTGAGACTGGGTGTACCTTGTGTGACTCAGCACACTGAACATGTCCCACTATCAAATCATTCTTGCTAGAGATAAAATATTATGGGGTCGCTTTGTCTCCTGCCAAAATCGGTCACTTTGTCTCTCTTATCAGATTAATTGTTTTTGGTTGATTAACATTCTATGAAAAGTTCCAATGCCCAGTTTGAATTGACACAATCTTCAGTATCTCTTCTTGTTCTTTTGTTCAATCACAATTAATCCGCCTGCAAGTGACTTATCCATACTGATAGCAGGTCAGTTTTAACGTTGTGATGAAGTAGAAGTTTGCTACTGAATTCTGAATCTGTAGCAGAGTCATTTCTTTTTTCATCAAAAAAAAACAAGTGTCATTTCTCCATGGGAAACAAGGGAGAAAAAAAACAGTGGCATTCAGAAAAAAGAGAAAAGAAGTTCGGATGCATTATACCAAATGGCACTTGGGTTCAGAAGTTCAAGTTTTTAGACGGTATTACAGAAATTTGCATCGTACTCCTTCATAGAGTAGACAGGGACAAATGATCTCCGCTTCTTGAGAAGGCTGGTATTAAGTAGTATAGAATTTATCCCTCGTTTGTAGCACTCACACTATTTTAGTAGTAGAATGCTCTATATACAGCCTTAAACTATAGTTACAATGCAACGGAATGCCATATGCAAGCATTGCACACACTGTTAATTATTAATTTTTTAATGTAAAATTTATAGATGTTAACCAAAGTTATTCGGTGATATTGAAAAAGATTGGTATTTGGGCTCAGATCATCTGTCAGCCACAGTGTAATTGAACACTGAGTGAAATAGGTTTAACGATTAAATAACACACACAAAATGCTGGAGGAACTCAGCAGGCCAGGCAGCATCTATAGGAAAAAACAGAGTCTTGGCAACATCACTGTACGTTTTTCCGTAGATGCTGCCTGGCCTGCTGAGTTCCTCCAGCATTTTGTGTGTGTTGCTCGGATTTCCATCATCTGCAGATTTTCTCTTGTTAATGATTAAATAGACACGTTCCTGTTGCTATGCTCTTCTTGTTCTATGAGATGAAAAGAAAACTGATTGTACGTACACTTAGTGGAGAGAGTTCCTGTGAAGAAACTTCAGAGAGATTGTGCTAACCCAGTGGATAGCCCTACCATTTTCCTTGATTCTGAAATCACCATCTTTCTGTTCATCACACTAGATGCTGTTCCATCAGCTCAGTGTTCAAGTCAAGTCGCTTTTTACTGTCATTTCAACCATAAACTGCTGGTACAGTACAGAGTAAAAATGAAACAACGTTCCTCCAGGACCATGGTGCTACATGAAAAAACACAAAACTACACTAGACTACTACCAAGCACATCTTTCCCTCCCTACCTCTCTCAGCTTTTCACAGGGATCGTTCCCTCCGCGACTACCTGGTCCACACATCCCTCCCCACAGAGCTCCCATCAGGCACTTATCCCTGCAAGCGCAAATGCTACACCTGTCCCCACACCTCCCCCCTTACCACCACTCCGGGCCCCAGACAGTCCTTCCAGGTGAGGCAACACTTCACCTGCGAGTCTGCTGGAGGTGTCTATTGCATCTGGTGCTCCTGTTGCGGCCTCCACTACATCGGCGAGACCCGACGCAGATTGGGGGACCACTTCGTCGAGCACCTATGCTCCGACTGTCACAATAGACAGGACCTCCCGGTTGCCACACACTTCAACTCTGCCTCTCATTCCCATCTAGATATGTCCATACATGGCCTCCTCTACTGCCATGATGAGGCCAAACTCAGGTTGGAGGAGCAACACCTCATCTACCGTCTGGGTAGCCTCCAGCCTGGTGGTATGAACATTGAATTCTCCAATTTCCGGTAATTCCCTCCCCCTCCCCCTTCCCCTATCCCAGGTCCCTCTCTACCTCTCTCCCCTTTCAACTTTCTGCTTCTTTATCTCTACAGTTCTTTCATGCTTAACCCCTCCTCCTCCCCCTTTATCTTTCCTTTGATTGGTTTTCCACCTGGCGCCTCTAGGCCCTACCCCCTCCCTTATCTCTATTACTGGGCTTTGGCCCTCTCTTCCCCCCCATTCCTGATGAAGGGTCTCAGCCCGAAATGTTGGCTACTCTTTTCTCACGGATGCTGCCTGACCTGCTGAGTTCTTCCAGCATTGTGTATGTATTCCTAGACTATGTGAGACAGCTCAAGGCTACACTAGACTACATAAAACAGCACAAAAACTACACTAGACTAGAAACCTACAGAGGACTACATAAAGTGCACAGTCTGGTCGTGAGAGCCCTAATGCTCCGGTACCTTTTGCCAGATGGCAGGAGGGAGAAGAGTTTGCATGAAGAGTGTGTGGGATCCTTCACAATGCTGTTAGCTTTGCGGGTGCAGCGTGTGGTGTAAATGTCTGTAATGGTGGGAAGAGAGACCCCGATGATCTTCTCAGCTGACCTCACTATCCGCTGCAGAGTCTTGCGATCCGAGATGGTGCAATTCCCAAACCAGGCAGTGTTGCAGCTGCTCAGGATGCTCTCGATACGTCCTCTGTAGAATGTGATGGGGACAGGGGGTGGGAGATGGACTTTCCTCAGCCTTCGCAGAAAGTAAAGAAAACTACTCGGCATTCACCTGCAAAGTTGTCACTCTGAATAATATCTGAACTTTTATGTCACTGATGTCCTACTTGGGGCAGTTTTGACAGACCTCTCTAATTAAAAAATACAATTAATCGTACTGTCATACTATATTTATTGAAATATCTAATGACAAAAATTATAACTAAAGTTTGGGAGCAAACTAGATCACTTGCCATATTTAAAATAATGTTGCCACTTCGAAGGTGGCAAGTGTAAATCAGAAGTCTCATTTTATTTTACATTCTTCAGAATCCAAACCTGAAAGTGTCTGATGTGGCTGAGTTTAAAAAGTTCAAGTTAATTTAATCATTTTACCACTGACAAAGAAATCATACCGATCTTTCTGCATCTTGGTAAACGGGTTGAAATCTGCCCCTTGTTTTCTGTGATGACAAGCATATTTCTGGAACTCTACTTTTGCAAACATATCCATTGAAGTCAAAGGATTCTAATTTCAGAACGGAGTTCATTTTTCTTGCATTGCTCCACTGTCTATTCTGCCTATGCAGTAACTAATACGTAGCAGTTTTATCTGACTCCAGATGACGAGGCAATGAAAAGTAAGAAAATACTTCTTTCCCATTTTGGACTGGAAACATTCTTCAGAGAGTTTGCCTGAACTGATGAGGTTCTCCGCCATTATCTGTTTTCATCGTGGAATCAATGCTTTATTTTAAATATGATTTTCTTCCAAACTCAACATCATTATAATTGTTTTATTGCTTTGGGATAAATTAGTAAAATTTCTGTAAATATTTACATTTTGAATTAACTCAATGAACTCAAATAACTTTGTGAAAATCAAAGTTTGAAACAACTGACATGCAGTTATTTCTGTCATAGGTGATCAGCAGATTTTTCCACCACTCTAGGCAAAGTCTAGTCTGAAATCAATGCTGTGCATTGAACAATTAGTCAGAAATTTGTTGGTATATATGAAAAGAAATACTTATTTGATAGATTTGCACTTTGGGTAAACATTTGCCTCTTTCATTACCCAGTGTCCCTGACAATGCTCTTATTACTGTGCTGTGTGCTGTGCATTCATCAAAAACTAAAAGCTGAGCTATTTCATTGTTTGGTCTGATTTGTGATGGCTTTGGACAACAAAATATCAGAATGGAATATAATCCTTTTTGTTCATATCTTTTTGAAAATAAAATTGTTTTAAAATATTTTGACACGATGATAAAGCTACGTTAATATTTCAGCTGTAACTCTTGAATGCTAGGGAAGGAATGCAAATGTAAATGGTTTATTTTTAAGTTATATTCTCCATTTTAAACTATGTTCACAAAGGTCATTATCTGTTGAAATGCTCACATCAGTGATACATTTCTTTAACCTTTGTCCCACACTCATTTGGTTTGTTGAACAAAAATCTCTGGGCTGATTTTAAAGAACAACTGGATGAATTCCTATTTAAGTTGGACCATGAAACTATCATGTCTTGAATTACGATTGAGAAGTTCGATAGATCGATTGATTGATTGATTGAAATTCAGTGCAGAATAGGCCCTTCTGGCCCTCCAAACCATGCCACCCAGCAATCCCCTGATTTAATCCCAGCATAATCACGGAACAATTTACAATGAAAAATTAACCTACCAACTGCTATGACTGTGGGCTGTGGGAGGAAACTGGAGCATGCAGAAGACACCCATACAGTCACGGGGAAAACATACCAATTCTCCACAGGCAATGGCAGGAAATTAATCTGGGTCACATGTACTTTGTGCTAACCCCTACCCTACAGTCCTGCCCTGCTGAGAGATTTGAGATTGTAGTTTGAATGAAGTAAGGTCTACATTTTTATCTGTCTTGGACAATCTTACTAAATTGAACTGAATCCCAGAGTTTACTGGTGTGATTTAAACTTGTGATCCTGATTTAGTAGTACTGCCTAGTGCTGCTATTTCAAGTCTCGGTGCATTATCAAATGATTTGTGATAACATCTTAATAACCTAGCATGTATATATTCAAAAACAAACTATTGTATGTCTTTCAGTGTTTGTGATAAGGAATTCCAAAAATATAACCAGAGCTACTAAAGAAAGAAGTTCATTTCACAGGATGTAGTAGTCCACAGTTCAATGTTTCAGAACGAATGGATGGTAATTTGATAAATTTACTCAGCATGTAACTGTATCAAAGATTCATTGGTAAATCACAATTTTGCTTCTTTAGAGCTATCAATCTAATGCATTCTCAAAAATAGTTATTGATGTGCAAATGTTACTTTAGGATTAAATGAGTTGAACCTGTATGGTCTTCAATCTCCACTTGGTGTTCTCACACAGTTAGGTAATTTCTGAAGATACTTGGCTTTTTGCTTCAAATTTAAAAGATTTTTTTTATTCTTTATAATATAGTGTAAAAATACACTCTCAGCAATTCTTTTTGTTTTGTAAGCAGGCATGATTTTGTGATAAAATTATTGAAAATATTCTAAATAGCGTTTGAATTTTTGTGCAGATTTTTCTACAGGTTTTACACAAAAACAGATTCTAGTTATTTACCACAAACAAGAGAAAATTGGTAGATGCAGATTATTTAGGATTTAACATTTACTTATTTAAAATTGTTAAAGGTGCTGGCCTAGAATTGTCGTGCATCTTTGAGGACACATCCTGTGGTCTTTGTGTTCATTACTTTTGTCATGACCTAGTTGCTGCAGGCTTCAATAACCTGAGTTTGAAGGCCACACGTTGGGAAAGGAGAGAGGGTTGGCAGTGGGAGCATTCTTCAAAGCCCAGGGCCTGAGGCTTAGGGCAGGCCAGTGATCAGCATGGATCTAAGCAGGAATTGGAGGAGGGTATTGTGGGTACATGAGGGGAGATGGAGATCAAAGAATCAGGGTTATAAAGATTTGAGTATCCATAGGGAGCTTTAGGGGATTGGAAAACTGGAGTCCTGAGGCATCAGTGCCATTGCAAAGCCAGGCGAGCATGGGTTTGGGAACTGGGAATGGGCAGGATATAGGCCTTTCATTGTTTGGGGAGTAGGATCACTTTGCACTTATCTTGTGCCTAAATCATGTCAGATGTGCAAATGTTATTTATGGAAAGTATGAGATCAAATTTCCAGAGCAAAGTGAAACAACATCAGGAAGTGATTGATAGTGTGTTTCTGCACACCTGAAATGCATTTCCAGTAACACGGTACTGAAATAAACAACCGTTTTACTATGAAGTTTTTTGAGTCATTATGCTTTCGTGTTGATATATTTAAGGTCTACAATGAATTGTTTGGGACATTTCTTATCTGCTTCGAAATTATTTCACTATGTCTATGTAGGAGAAAATTCTGTCTGTCTAAGCTGAGTTAGCTGATTGTAATAGGGACATCAGCTCTCCTGGAATTTAGAATGTGAATGCCGTATCCAAGTTCCCTTGAAACAGAACCGAGCTCGAGTGTGAAGAACAACATACTGTAGTTTACTCTTCTCCATATTCACATGAAAGTAAAGACTTGGGCAACATGCAGACTATTATAATGATGCATAAAGACAAAAATAGGTGGGTGACCAAGTAGACAAAGAGTGGGAATGAAGAGTAAACACAAAGTACACTGCAGATGCTGTGGTCAAATCAACACGTACAAACAAGCTGGATGAACTCAGCAGGTCAGGCAGCATCCATTGAAAGGAGCAGTCAACGGATGCTGCCCGACCTGCTGAGTTCATCCAGCTTGTTTGTACGAGTGGGAATGAAGGTTGGCTGCTGGTGACTGGTGGTGGGTTTGGTACATTTTATCTTACAGGTTAATGATCTGGATGATGGAATTGATGGTTTTGAGGCCATGTTTGCAGGTGATTCAAAGATAGATGGCAGAGCAGGTAGTTATCAGTGAGCAGGGAATCTGCAGAAGGATTTGGACAGATTAGGAAAATGGGGAAAGAAGTGACATGGAATACAGTGTTGGAAGTGTATGTTCATGCACTTTGGTAGAAGGAATAAAGACGTAGAATATGTTCTAGATGAAGAGTGAATTTAGAAATTGGAGGTGCAAAGGGACTTGTAAGTCCTAATGCAGGACTACCTAAGTGTGAACTTGCACATTGCATTAGTAGAGAGGAAGTCAAATGCAATGTTAGATTTCTTTTAAAGAATATAAAAGCAAGGATGTAAAGCTGAGTCTTTATACTGCATTGGTCAGACCACATTGGGAGCAGTGCGAGCAGTTTTGGGCCCATATCTAAGAAAGGCTATGCTGGTGTTGGAGAAGGTCCAGAGGAGATTTATGAGAATGATTCCAGAAGTGAATGGGTTAATGAATGAGGAGTATTTGATGGCACTGGGTCTGTATTCACTCGGGTTTGGAAGAATCAAGTCAAGTCAAGTCAAGTCAAGTCAACTTTTATTGTCATTTCGACCATAACTGCTGGTACAGTGCATAGTAAAAATGAGACAACGTTTTTCAGGACCATGGTGTTACATGACACAGTACAAAAAACTAGATTGAACTACGTAATAAAATAAAACACAGCGAAAGCTATACTAGACTACAGACCTACACTGGACTGCATAAAGTGCACAAAAACAGTGCAGGCATTACAATAAATAATAAACAGGACAATAGGGCAAGGTGTCAGTCCAGGCTTTGGGTATTGAGGAGTCTGATAGCTTGGGGAAAGAAACTGTTACATAGTCTGGTCGTGAGAGCCTGAATGCTTCGGAGCCTTTTCCCAGACTGCAGGAGGGAGAAGAGATTGTATGAGGGGTGCATGGGGTCCTTCATAATGCTGTTTCCTTTGTGGATGCAGCATGTGGTGTAAATGTCTGTAATGGCAGGAAGAGAGACCCCAATGATCTTCTCAGCTGACCTCACTGTCCGCTGAGGAGCGGATTTCATTGAAACCTACCAAATATTGAAAGGCCTGGATATGAAATGGCAGAGTACACTCAATGGATTGCATGGCCTTCTTATGATGTGATCAGTCACCGGAGTAGCTAGTGATATAGAAGTACAACACATAGGCTTCATACTGGAGACTCTCATGGAAGAGGCTCCCCAACCCCAGTATTACATCACATTTTTATATGTTGAAGAACAAAGGTAACAACGGGACAATTTCTACAGTTACAATACTTTGATAATGATTCCGTCAAGTTGCACATTATTTTCAGTCATCTAGATCTTGACAGCAATACCTCCAAAATGTGTGTTAATCACCAGTGTCTCTGAGCTGTGTTCATGTATATGTAGACATCTCAGGTGAATGGAGTGCTTCCTGGATTGCAATCAAACCCAGACAGCAGCTCCAGGAAGACCATTGTTCTAAGCGGCATTTTAATTCAATCTACAACCCACAAAGACCATTGTTATTCGGATCTGAAGACTGGTTGCGGTTGAAAAGAATATTTGCTGCATTGCGTAACTCCAGAATATGCCCAAACAAACCCAATTCTACTCTTATGTCTTATGGTCTTATGACATGTCATTGAATGAGTCAATACTTGTATGAGATTATGAGAATAAAATGAAAAGAAGGCAACGTGCTGCAGAATTGTAATTCCAATACATAAACAATGAGGTATAAAGAGTTGTTTTGGACATCATAAATTGTCTGTCAAATCCTCCCAAGCATTGTGTTTTATTGTGCACACAGTTAAATGTTTTATATATCAAAACATCAAAGAACACATTAAAGATTTTTATAGCCTCAGAGCTGTATAATGCTAATCTAATACAAACAGCCAAAAATCTTTTTTTTTAATTTTGAAGAACTTGCATGTTTTGCTAATATCACAGCACACTTCCTTCTTGAAAGATAGGTGATGTCCAGGCTTGGGGAACTCTGGTGCAGTCATTTCTGTGAAACTGGTACAATCTAGGGCAAAAATATCCACAAAGCATCAACATGACGATAATAGAATTTTCTATGGGGAATTGGATCCTGCATACAAAATAACTTCTTTCCATGCTTTTATTATTAATTCACAATGAAAATGGAAGAGGAAATTTTGCAGGGCAATTTTTTCACACACAAAGCACAGACCACCAGGGAAAGGGGTAGAACCAGATATGATTACAAATTTTAAGCAACATTTAAACAGATTTAAAAAAAGCTTTTGGGAGTTGAGAGATGCGGGCCATGTGCAGGCACACGTGGAGTTAAGATTGACACCATAGTCTGTACCGACATGATGGGCTGCAGAGAATTTTCCTGTGCTGTTTTGTTCTATGACAAAGAAATTGGTTTTATGGAGTACCTTAAATATATGGAAGACAGACAGAGCAGGGATATTTGAGGAAGGAATTCCAAAGCATGGCAGCTGATGGCACAGACTGCTACATCAACAGCCCAGAAAGAAAGGTGTACAGATACCAAAGACAACGAAAACATTGAGCATAAAAACACAATGTTAATCAATTCATTCAGATTACCTGCTTTGTTGGATCCTTACATGAGCTGCTAACAGTCTGATCCTCTTCCATGGGATTCAAATATGCAGTAGAAATACACTCAATGTGTACACCTGTTATTAGGAATACCTGTACACCTGCTCATTGATTCCATTTTCTCATTTTTAAATATTTTTATTAATTATTATTGAAGATTAACAAAAATACATTTAATCAAGAT
Organism: Hemitrygon akajei; assembly: GCF_048418815.1. NCBI lineage: Eukaryota > Metazoa > Chordata > Chondrichthyes > Myliobatiformes > Dasyatidae > Hemitrygon > Hemitrygon akajei. The sequence continues at coordinate 23,661,428 of NC_133150.1, read as the reverse complement.
GTCATTACATGCAATAAAGAATTAAATTAGCAAATAACTAATTAATATAGCTAAGCAATATATCAATAATTAGAAAAAATAAAGTGTTAAGAATATTTTTTGAAAGAAAAGAAGGAAAAAAAAAGAACCCCTACTAACTGAAAAAAGAACAAAAACAAAGAAAAAAAACCCATTGGGAGCACAATCCTGGAGCTATACATCATACAAGCTTCCAAAAAACCCCATTAATCAGCCAACTCAAATCTACTTAAAGAAAATCGGAAGGAAACCATATTAATTAAGTCAAATCAGATGATAGTAGCGGGCGAATGAACCACACCTTTTCTCAAAATCAAATCGAGGATCAAAAGTTCGACCTCTGATTTTCTCCAAACTAAGACATAATATCACCTGAGAAAACCATTGTATTGTAGGAGCAGAAGCATCTTTCCATTTCAACAAAATAGCCCTTCTGGCCAATAATGTAACAAATGCAATTACATGTTGGTCTGATGGAGAAATACCATGAATATATTGAGGAATTATACCAAATAAAACCATCAATTTATTATGTTGTAAATTACTTTTTAAAACTTTAGAAATTGTAGAGAAAATAGACTTCCAAAAATGTTTCAATACAGAACACAACCAAAACATTTGTGTCAATGTGGCTGTCTCAGTTTTACATCTGTCACACTGCCTATCAACATTAGGAAACATTTTAGACAGTCTCTCCTTTGTCAGATAGTAACAATGTACAATTTTAAATTGAATTAAAGAGTGATTGGTACAAATCGAAGAAGAATTGACCAACTTGCTCATTGACCTAATCAACCAATCATGTGGCAGCAAGTCAATACATAAAGCCATGCTGACATGGTCACAAGGTTTGGTTATTGTCCAGACCAAACAACAGAATTAGAAGTGTGATCTAAGTGATTTTGACCATGGAATGATTGTTGATGCCAGAACAGTTGGTTAGTGTATTTCAGAACAGCTGATCTCCATAAGATCATAGGACCTTAAGACCATTTGCTGGGATTTTTACACACAACAGTTTACAGCAGATGGTGCGCAAGACAAGAAGACATCCAGTGAGCAGCAGCTCTTGCTAATAAGAGAGTTCAGAGGAGAATGGCCTGACTGTTTCAAGACGTCAGGAAGACGACAGTAACTCAACTGACCACGTGTTATATCAGTGGTGAACAGAAGAGCATCTCTGAATGCACAACATGTCAAACCTTGAAATAGATGGGCTACAGCAGCAGAAGACCACAAACATACACTCAGTAGCCACGTTATTAGGTAGAGGAGACATTAATAAAGTGGCCATTGAACATATCTGGGCAGGCATGAGCAAAATGCTAGTCTCACATTGAAGGACAATATTGAGAAAATTTGCTGTATTGCTGGCATTGCAGTATTAAGTCAAGTAAGAGAGAGTTTTTAAAATTTATTGGGTTGACTGGCGCATTGATTGTGTGAGGGAGAATAAATGTTTCCTAATGTCTTTATTTTGTAGTCCTGGCGCCAAGTAGGTTTATATTTATGTGTTTTGGGCCTTCAGACGATCCAGCACTTTATCTACAAAGAACTGGTTCAACGTACACAAACTCATTTCGTATTGGGCCTTATTTCATACTCATTTCACACTGGCAGACAGATGTCACTTTTGTAGTATTGCATTTGATACCTTTTAAAAATCGCAAACACCTTCAAGTTAGACGCAAGCGACTCTGCAACTGCTGGAAATCTTAAGCAATACGCAAAAAATGCTGGAGGAACCCAGCAACTCAGGCAGCATCTGTGGAGGGAAATATACAGCCAATATTTTGGGCTGAGACTCTTCATCAGGACTGGAAAGGAAGTCAAAATAAGAAGGTTGGTGCAGGTGGGGGGGGGGGGAAAGAGGAGCATAAACTGGCAGGTGATAGGTGAGATAAGGTGAGGGGGAAGGTGGGTGCGTGAGAGGGGGAGGGGTTGATGTCAGAAGCTAGGAGGTGATCAATGGAAGAGGTATTGTGCTGAAGAAGGAATTAATAGGAGAGAGCAGTGGACCATGGAATAAAGGGAAGGAGGTGTGGGGCAAGAGGGAGGTGATGGGCAGGGGAAGAGAAGAGAAGGTGCAAGAAGGTAACCAGAATGAGGAATGGAAAAATTGATGAGGGGAGAGGGCAAAAAAAGGGGATTACTGGAAGTTAGAAAAACTGGTGTTCGTGCCATCAGGTTGGAGGCTACACAGATGACAATGAGATTTTGCCCCTCCAACCTTAATTTGGCCTCATTGCGACAGCAGAGGAGGCATTTAGATATGGGAATGGAAAAACAAATTGATATAGGTGTCCACCGAAGATCCAGCCTTTAGTGACGGACGGAATGCGGGTGCTCAGCAAGACAGTCAGTCCCCCAGTTTATGTTGGGTCTCACCGTCTTACTCTGGCTTCTGCCCCCTGCCTTTCCAGAAATGACGAAGAGTTTCAGTTGAAACCATCTGCTACCATGTGTTACAACAGCGATGTGTAGACGAGCACAAAACATCGGACTTTGAGGTGGATGGCCTACATCAATAGAAGACCACAAACATACAGAATTACACTCAGTGGCCTCTTTATTAGATACTTCCTGTACCCGATATATTCGCCACTAATTGCATACCCAAGTTTGCAGGCGATTCGAAACTGGCAAATTAAGTGCGCAAGATAAGAACTCAAAATGGTTCATTCATCTGGCAAAAAGATGCTATTGTCCCCTCAGTACTAATCAACAAGGTTCAATGCCTGGGCCTCTGTCTGTCACTCTGATACTGAATTGTTGATTTCCTCACTGGGAGACCACAGTCTGTACAGATCATCTTCTTCTCACTGACCTCGCAGATGTGCGCTTTGTCCACCATTCTTAACTCCGGTCTACACCCATGACTGTGTAGCTGGGCACAGCTCAAACATCGTCTAGAGATTTGCTAATGGCACAACTGCTGTTGGCAGAATCTCAGATGTTGATGAAGGGGCAGAACAGGAGTGAGCTAGATCAGTTGGTTGAGTGTTTTCACAACAACAGGCTTGCACTCAGTGTCAGTAAGGCCAAGGAATTGATTGTGGACTTCAAGGAGTTGAAGTCGAGGGAACACACACCAGTTCTCATCGATGGATTGGCAGTGGAAATGTTGAGCAGTTTCAAGATCCTGGGTGTCAATATCTCCGAAGATCTGTCCTCAGCACAACATATTGATGCAATTATGAAGAAGGCATGCTAATATAAGAGATTCTTTCTTTTCCCGTATCCATTTGGATTCCCATTTATATATAGAATCTTCTGGTATATTTTCTCCTATCTTATCTAGTTCTATTCTAATCCATGCCGGTTTTTCTTCATCAAAAAAAGATGCAATAAATCTAAGTTGATTTGCTTTGTAATTATTCTTAAAATTTGGAAGTTGTAACCCTCCTAAATCAAATTTACATGTCAATTTTTCCAACGATATTCTTGACATCTTTCCTTTCCAAAGAAACTTCCTCACACATTTATTCAATTCTTGAAAAAACTTCTGAAGCAGTTGTATTGATAATGTTTAGAATAAATATTGTAATCTAGGAAATATATTCATTTTTACAGCATTAACTCTACCTATTAATGTTATTAATGATTGATTTATGGAATAAGATAAATATGGATGATGAAATAAAGAAATCCTTATTAGCAAAAAGAACTTTAATTCAAAATAGGCTTATTCCTTTCACAATGGATAATCAACTTTTACATAACTGGTTTCAAAAAGGGATCAGATATATAGGTGACTGTTTTGAAGGAGGTATATTGATGTCGTTTGATCAATTAGAAAATAAATATAAAATATCAAATAACACTCTTTTCTGTTATTTTCAGCTAAAGGCCTATTTACGAGATAAACTGGGTCAAACAATGTTAATGCCAAAACCTAATGAAATAGAAATCTTAATTCAAAAAGGAAAAATTAAAAATTTACATCTTGTATGTATAATTTGATTCAAAAACAGACAATTAAACCAGGAATCCATAAATCAAGACAAAAATGGGAAACTGATTTGAATATTAAAATTGATGAAAAAAATTGGTCAAGACTATGTCTTGATAGTATGGTAAATACAATAAATGTCCGACTTAGATTAGTACAATATAATTTTTTACATCAATTATATATAACACCACAGAAAATAAATAGATTAAATTCAAATTTATCTGACCAATGTTTTCTATGTAATCAAGAAATTGGTACCTTTTTGCATTCTACTTGGTCCTGTTCTAAAATTCAACCTTTTTGGATAAATTTAAGACTTTTACTGGAACAAATTATTGGAATACAACTCCCACATAGCCCAATATTATTTTTATTAGGTGATATTGAAGGGATAATACCGAAACCTAAATTGAATAAATATCAGAAAAAATTTATAAAAATTGCATTGGCAGTAGCCAAAAAAACCTATTGCAGTTACTTGGAAATCAGATTCATATTTAACTACGGATCGTTGGAATAATGAAATATATAGCTGCATTCCACTTGAAAAAATTACTTATAATTTAAGAAATGAATATGATATATTTTTGAAAATTTGGCACCCCTATCTACAAAAGATAGGATTAAATATATAGGTCCTTTGAAGATAAAATTATAAGTTATTTGGGGAAAATAAAAACTGAAGTTATTTTGAACTCCATGGAGCATGTGGGGATCCTCCGATATCCAGGCAATCTTTCTATCTTTTTTCTTTTTTTTCTTTTTTTTCAGATAGGGGTCAAGGGGGGGGAGGGTTAAGGGGAGGGGGGAGGGCTAATATTAATTTTTCATTATTCTAATATTCTATTCATTTTATGTAATTCTCTTTAAAATTTAATAAATAAATAAAAATTTAAAAAAAGAAGAGGGCATGCTAGGAGTCCACTAGGAATTTGAGGAGAATTGGTATGTCATCGAAGACTCTATGAGGAAGAAACTATATTATCCAGAACTTAGAAAAGGAATGGGAGAATTTGAGGATAGATATACAGTTTTTGGTCAGTTTGACAGTGTAGGTGCCCTGTGGATAATTCCTCTGAATTGGAAATTTTGAGCTGGGGGTTAAAATCAGAATCCGAATCAGGTTTAATATCACCGGCATATGTTGTGAAATGTGTTGCTTTGTGGCAGCTGTGCATTGCAATACATAGTAATAAAAACTATAAACTACATTAAGAAGTGTCTATAAATAAAAGATAAAAAAGAATAAGAGAAAAAAATTTAAATATTAAAAAAATTAAAAAAAAGAAGTGTATATAAAAAATAAATAAGTTGTGCCAAAAAAGAGGGGGGAAATACTGAGGAAGCGTTCATGGGCTCATTGTCCATTCAGAAATCTGATGGTGGAGGGGAAGAAGCTGTTTCTGAAATGCTGAGGTGTGTTTTCAGCCTCCTGTACCTCCCCCTTCATGGTAGCAATGAGAAGAGGGTCTGTCTTGCCAGGTTACAACTGATACGCCAGATCTACTTCCTTTAAAGTCAAGTCAAAAACTAACCAGTCACTACTTCTATGTAAGAACTCTTTAAACATATTTTAAAGAAGATACAAAGTCCACTCCAATTGAAGCCTTTTTTCAAGAAGTAAATTCTGACTGCTTTGTTTTGACTTGTTCTTCTGCTACATTTCTACTTCCTTAATTTGAGTCCTAAATCATCTTTCTTTGCCCATTAACACTAACTAATTGACAAGTTCACATTGTTTCCACCTGTCTTAATAGCACATAATATACATACTGTATGTGTACTCAATTGATTAAGTGTCTTAGTTGCTTGAAGCAAGCAATTGACTGATGGGAATTTGATTGCTATTAAATGCTGCAGTGCCTTTGCTGGTAATATTACCAAAGTTGTTTTTCAGCAAAACCTTCAGTGACGTAATTATAAGATTGTCAGCCTGGGGCAATTTTATGTAAACAAACAGTCAAGATCATTTTTATTGGATAAATTGCACCCTCAATTTTTCCCAGCAAGTTGAAAGGAAAACATGAGTATTGAATAATTGGCTGTTTTCTTCTGAACTTGCCTAAAATCAACAAAGCATTGGTAATAAAGGATGATTGGCAGATAAGTAGACAGGGCAGGCCTTTTTGTTCCTTCCTGTGCATGGAGACAGAACAATCAATACAAGCGATATGTACTCACTGGCCTTTGATGAAGTGTGTTTCTAAACACTGTCCTTTAAAAAAGTGACAAAAGATTGAAACTATTTCTATTTGGGTGTGTTTATTCAAATAGATTTGGGAGATGTGGATCAATAACGGACAGTAGCATCTAAAAGCATTGTCAATTTCAACTTGTTTTTAAACAAATAGCAATTTGCACAATACACACAAAGTCAGTCTTTTTAAAAATATAGAGCATATTGATGACCTACTGCTTATCAGGGAAAGTGAAGAGGTGATAGACAGGAGCTACAGGGAGGTAGTCATCCCTAGGCTACAGGGGTCAGAAAACTGGGTGACTGTCAGGAGAGGGAAGGGAAATGCCCGGATAGTGGAGAGCACCCCCTGTGGCTGCCCTCCTCAGCAACAAGTATATCGTTTTGGATGCTGTTGAGGGGGATGACCTGATGGGACGCCACGGTGACCGCGGTGGTCTCTGGCACTGAGCCTGGCGCTGTTGTGCAGGAGGGAAGGAGGGAGAAGAGGAATGTGGTAGTCACAGGGGATTCCATAGTCAGGGGAACAGACAGGAGATTCTGTGAGCCTGATAGAGATACCCGCATGGTGTGTTGCCTCCCAAGTGCCAGGGTACGGGATGTCTCGGATCGGGTCCAGAATATTCTGAAGGGAGAGGGCAAGCAGCCAGCTGTCTTTGGTACATGTTGGTACCAATGACATAGATAGGAAAAGGGAGGAGGTCCTGAAGAGAGATTTCTGGGAGTTAGGAAGGAAGCTGAGAAGCAAGACCTCCAGGGTAGTAATCTCAGGATTGCTACCTGTGCCACATGCTAGCGAGGGCAAGTATGGTAGGATCAGGCAGATGAATGCGTGGCTGAGAGACTGGTGCAGAGGGCAGGGCTTCAGATTCTTGGATCATTGGGATCTCTTCTCGGGGAAGTATGACCTGTTCAAAAAGGACGGGTTACACCTGAACCCAAAGGGGACCAATATCCTGGCAGGACAGTTTAACAGAGCTGTTAGGGAGGGTTTAAACTAATTTGACAGAGGGAATTATAGAGCGGAAGAGGGGGAAAACAGAAATAAATCTAAGATAGGGAGTAGTAAAGATGTCAGGAAGGACAGGCAGGTGATGGGGCAAATTTGCAGCCATTGGGATGAGTTGCAGTGCAATCAAAGCAAAAAGTACCAAACACTGGACTTAAGGTGTTATACTTAAATGCACACAGCATAAGGAATAACGTGGATGATCTTGTCGTACAGCTACAGATTAGCAGGTATGATGTTTTGGCCATCACTGAGACTTGGCTAAATGATGCATGTCTCTGGGAGCTGAACATCCAAGGATACACGGTGTATCGGAAGGATAGGCAGGTAGGCAGAGGGGGTGGCGTGGCTTTATTGGTAAGAGATTATATTAAATCATTAGAAAGAGGTGACATAGGATCGGAAGGTGCAGAATCTTTATGGGTTGAGCTAAGAAATCGCAGGGGTAAAAGGACCCTGATGGCAGTTATATACAGGCCTCCTAACAGCTGCAGTGATGTGGACTACAAATTACAACAGGAAATAGAAAAGGCTTGCCAGAAGGGCAGTGTTATGATAATTGTGGGGGAATTTAACATGCAAGTGGATTGGGAAAATTAGGTCGGCACTGGATCTCAAGAGAGAGAACTTGTAGAATGTCTACGAGATGGCTTTTTAGAACAGCTTGTTGTTGAGCCCACTAGGGGATTGGCTGTACTGGCTTGGGTATTGTGTAATGAACCAGAGGTGATTAGGGAGATTGAGGTGAAGAAACCCTTAGGAGGCAGTGATCATAACATTATTGAGTTCACTGTGAAATTTGAGAAAAAGAAGCTGAAATCTGATGTGTCGGTATTTCAGTGGAGTAAAGGAAATTACAGTGGCATGAGAGAGGAAATGGCCAAAGTTGACTGGAAAGAGTCACTAGAAGGAAGGATGGCAGAGCAGCAGTGGATGGAGTTTATGTGAGAAGGTGCAAGACAGATATATTCTGTTACAAATGTGCCACAACTCTGAGGGGCCAAAGGGTACAAAGTAGCCCCCTCCTTTTTGAGAATCGCAAGATCGCTATTAATTCGGGTCTGGGACCCAGGAAATGAGAGAGAGACGTCCAGAATACACAGGTTTGGAATGTGTCCTGGCCTCAGCGATACAAAGCCACGGATAACAGCCATTGTCTCTTGGAGACGGAATTGTGTATTGAGTTCTGTACTATTCATTGAAGCCCTCAGGGGGTGACCTGAGTGGGCTGGTTGAGGGATTGCATCATCCCAACCTGATTGACATCTGAGACCCCGTGAGTAAGGATAAAAGAGGGTCTGGGGAACAACTCCTTCAGACACACCAGGAGAAACGTATGAGACCGGTGGAGGCTTGTGTGTGTGTCCATCCTTGCCCGGATGACAAGTCCTCCACAGAACGGCCTCGCTAAAGGACGAATACGGATCAAGAGCGGATAAAGGAAAGCTGGCAAGTTTCTCTTCTCAAAATCTCTCTCTCTCTCTCTCTCCAACAATTGAAAACCCAGCGGTCCCCAAAGGCTGAAGCCTGTATGAACTGAATGAACTGAGTGACTTTTATATTTCCATCGGACAATACATTATCCCCTAGACAACGACAGAGCTTATTTCTTATTGATTATTATTATACCCGCACTTTTAGATTTAGTATTGACGACGTATATTATCTGTATGTTTGCATTGATATTATTTTTATGTATTTTTACTAATAAATACTGTTAAAAATAGTACCATCAGACTTCAACGGACCTCTCTATCTTTGCTGGTAAGTAACCCAGTTACGGGGTTCGTAACAATTCCAAAAAAGAAGAAATTTTCAAATGGAAAAAGGATGCAACCGTGGCTGACAAGATAGATAGATAGATAGATAGATAGATACTTTATTCATCCCGATGGGGAAATTCAACATTTTTTCCAATGTCCCATACACTTGTTGTAGCAAAGCTAATTACATACAATACTTAACTCAGTAAAAATATGATATGCATCTAAATCACTCTCTCAAAAAGCATTAATAATAGCTTTTAAAAAGTTCTTAAGTAGTTTACTTAAATACATTAAATACAATCAACCCCGGCACTTTAACATATCTTACTCCTGGCAGTTGAATTGTAAAGCCTAATGGCATTGGGGAGTATTGATCTCTTCATCCTGTCTGAGGAGCATTGCATCGATAGCAACCTGTCGCTGAAACTGCTTCTCTGTCTCTGGATCCAAATCCAAAGTATGTATGTCTTCATACAAGGAAGCAAAAATTAGTGGGAAGACAGAGGATTGGGAAGTTTTTAAAAGCTTACAAAAGGAAATTAAGAAGGTCATTAAGAGGGAAAAGATAAACTATGAAAGGAAGCTAGCAAATAATATCAAAGAGGATACTAAAAGCTTTTTCAAGTATTTAAAGAGTAAAAGACAGGTGAGAGTAGATATAGGACCGATAGAAAAGGTAAGAGAAATTGTAATGGGAGATAAGGAGATGGTGGAGGAACTGAATGAGTACTTTGCATCAGTCTTCATTGAGGAAGACATCAGCAGTATACTCAAGGGTGTCAGGGAAGAGAAGTGTACGCAAATCACAATTATGACAGAGAAAGTACTCAGGAAGCTGAATAGTCTAAGGGTAGATAAGTCTCCCAGCCCAGATGGAATGCACCCCTCTTGTTCTGAAGGAAATATCTGTGGAGATCACGGAGGCATTAGCAATCATCTTTCAAAAGTCAATAGATTCTGGCATGGTTCTGGAGGACTGGAAGATTGCAATTGTCACTCTGCTATTTAAGAAGGGGGCAAGGAAGCAAAAAGGAAATTATAGACCAGTTAGCTTGACATTGGTGGTTGGGAAGTTGTTGGAGTCGATTGTCAAGGATGACGTTACAGTGTACCTGGAGGCATATGACAAGATAAGCAGAACTCAGCATGGTTTCCTTAAAGGAAAATCTTGCCTGACAAACCTAGTGCAATTTTTTGAGGAAATTACAAGTAGGCTAAAGAAGGGAGATGTAGTGGATGTTGTGTATTTTGATTTTCAGAAGGCCCTTGACAAGGTGCCGCACATGAGGCTGCTAAACAAGATGAGTGCCCGTGGAATTATGGGAAAGTTACATAGGTGGATAGCGCGTTGGCTGATTGGCAGGAAACAGAGAGTGGGAATAAAGGGATCCCATTCTGGTTGGCTGCCAGTTACCAGTGGTGTTCCACAGGGGTCAGTGTTGGGGCCACTTCTTTTTACGTTGTACATCAACGATTTGGATTTTGGAATAGATGGCTTTGTGGCTAAGTTTGCTGATAATACAAAGGTAGGTGGAAGGGCCAGTAGTGCTGAGGAAACAGAGAGTCTGCAGAGAGACTTGGATAAATTGGGAGAATGGGCAAAGAAGTGGCAAATGAAATACAATGTTGGAAAGTGTATGGTCATGCACTTTGGTAAAAGAAATAAACAGGCAGACTATCATTTAAATGGACAAAGAATTCAAAGTTCTGAGATCCAACGGGACTTGGGAGTCCTCGTGCAGGATACCCTTAAGGTTAACCCCCAGGTTGAGTCGGTAGTGAAGAAGGCAAATGCAATGTTGGCATTCATTTCTAGAGGAATAGAATATAAGAGCAGGGATGTGATGTTGAGGCTCTATAAGGCACTGGTAAGACCTCACTTGGAGTTCTGTATGCAGTTTTGGGCTCCTTATTTAAGAAAGGACATGCTGACGTTGGAGAGGGTTCAGAGAAGATTCACTAGAATGACTCCGGGAATGAGAGGGTTAAGATATGAGGAACATTTGACCGCTCTTGGTCTGTACTCCTTGGAGTTTAGAAGAATGAGGGGGGACCTCATAGAAATATTTTGAATGTTGAAAGGCATGGACAGAGTGGATGTGGTGAAGTTGTTTCCCATGGTGGGGGAGTCTAGTATGAGAGGACATGACTTGAGGATTGAAGGGCGCCCATTCAGAACAGAGATGCGAAGAAATTTTTTTAGCCGGAGGGTGGTGAATCTATGGAATTTGTTGCCACGGGCAGCAGTGGAGGCCAAGTCATTGGGTGTGTTTAAGGCAGAGATTGATAGGTATCCGAGTAGCCAGGGCATCAAAGGTTATGGTGAGAAGGTGGGGGAGTGGGACTAAATGGAAGAATGGATCAGCTCATGATGAAATGACGGAGCAGACTCAATGGGCTGAATGGCCGACTTCTGCTCCTTTGTCTTATGGCCTTATGGATTTTCACATATTTAATTTCTGCATACACTCAGAGGACACTTTATTAGGTACACCTATTTGTTAATGCAAATATCTAATCAGCCAGTCATGTGGCTGCTTCTCAATATATAAAAGCATGTAGGCATGGTGATGAGGTTCCCTTTGCAGGGTCTGGGCTTGTGTGTACATTTCTTATGGGTCCCTACACAAGTTGGCATTGAAGGAAATGAGGGGGCAGACATTCTAGCAACACACACAAAATGCTGGAGGAACTCAGCGGGCCAGGCAGCATCTGTGGTAAAGAGTAAACGGTTTTTTTTTTGGGGGGGCTGAGACCCTTTGTCAGGAAAACTTTTTTCCCAGTCCTAATGAAGGATCTTGGCCTGAAATGTTGACGTTTACTCTTTTCCACAGATACATCCTGGCCTGTTGAGATCTTCCAGCATTTTGTGCGTGTTGCTTTGATTTCCAGCATCTGGTTTTCTCTTGTTTGTGATTATAGCCAAGCAATCACCTAAAATTAAGGAAGTAAGTGTACAGGTGCCTTTGCCTTCGGTAGAAAAAATGAAAGGGTTGACTGTTTTCTAAATGGAGAGAAAATACAAACAATTGAGGTACAAGGGGACTTCGGAGTCCTTGTGCAGGATTCTTTGCTGGTTGAGTCTGTGGTGAGGAAGGCAAATGCGATGTTAGCATTCATTTCAAGAGGACTAGAATATAAAAAGCAAGGATGTAATGATGAGACTTCATAAAGCACTGGTGAGATAGATAGATAGATAGATAGATAGATACTTTATTCATCCCCATGGGGAAATGGACTCGCATTGAGTATTGTGAGCAGTTTTGGGCCCCTTTTCTTAGAAAGGATGTGCTGGCACCAGAGAGGGTTTGAAGGAGATTCACAAAAATGACTTCAGATTTCATCTTACCAAGATTGTTTGATGGCTGTGGGCCTGTATTCACTAGAATTCAGAAGAATGAGGGGTGACATAATTGAAACCTATCAAATGGCATTGATAGAGTGGATGTGGAGAGTATGTTTCTGTGATGGGAGAGTCTAAGACCAGAGGACACAGCCTCAGAATAGAGGTGTATCCGTTTAGAATGGAGATGAGGACTTTTTCAGCCAGACAGTAGTGAAGCTGTGAATTCTTCACTACAGGCAGCAGTGGAGGCAAAGTCTTTATGTATATTTAAGGCAAAGGCTGATAGATTCTTGATTAGTCAGGGCATAAAGGGATATGGGATGAAGGCAGGACACTGGGGATGAGAGTAATTTTGGATCAGCACGATGAAAAGGTGGAGCAGACTCGCTAGGCCAAATAGCCTAATTCTGCTCCTATGTCTTATAATCTTATAAAGCGGATGTGAAAGCCATAATTAAAAAGTCCATTCAATCATTCTAGCACAAAGTTGGGATAAAGAAAGGAAAGGGTGGCATTTATATAAAATTCAGAAGATTGTGAGAAATGCAAATGAGAGATGGGTATAAAAGGAGGGAAAACATTATATTTACAAATTCATGTATTGGACATAATAGACTTTGTTCAAAACTAATATGCATGAATTGGCATTTACGGGAGGACACGTGTCAAGAAATGGTGCAACATATGTTGTTTGAGGGCTATGCAGTAGGGAAATTCTAGGCAGCTTCTAGAGTAGGTTGCATGGTCAGCACAAATCGTGGGCCGAAGGGCCTGTAATGTGCTGTAGGTTTTCTATGTTCTATGAATGAAGCTCCTTTGAGATGCAAAGGAAACATGAATTGCTAAACTGAGATCTTTGGGACAGATACAGTTTAACATGGAAAGATCATTAGGACATCATTGCCACTTCCAATATAACTCGGAGTCCTGCCATGTGCAGAAGTTCGCTGATGACACGGCCATAGTGGGGTGTGTCAGGAATGGACAGGAGGAGGAGTATAGGAAACTGATACAGGACTTTGTGATATGGTGCAACTCAAACTACCTGCGTCTCAATATCACCAAGACCAAGGAGATGGTGGTGGACTTTAGGAGATCTAGGCCTCATATGGAGCCAGTGATCATTAATGGAGAATGTGTGGAGCAGGTTAAGACCTACAAGTATCTGGGAGTACAGTTAGACGAGAAGCTAGACTGGACTGCCAACACAGATGCCTTGTGCAGGAAGGCACAGAGTCGACTGTACTTCCTAAGAAGGTTGGCGTCATTCAATGTCTGTAGTGAGATGCTGAAGATGTTCTATAGGTCAGTTGTGGAGAGCGCCCTCTTCTTTGTGGTGGCGTGTTGGGGAGGAAGCATTAAGAAGAGGGACGCCTCACGTCTTAATAAGCTGGTAAGGAAGGCGGGCTCTGTCGTGGGCAAAGTACTGGAGAGTTTAACATTGGTAGCTGAGCGAAGGGCGCTGAGTAGGCTACGGTCAATTATGGATAACTCTGAACATCCTCTACATAGCACCATCCAGAGACAGAGAAGCAGTTTCAGCGACAGGTTACTATCGATACAATGCTCCTCAGACAGGATGAAGAGGTCAATACTCCCCAATGCCATTAGGCTTTACAATTCAACCGCCAGGACTTAAGAACTTTTAAAAAGCTATTATTAATGCTTTTTGAGATAGTGATTTAGATGCATATCATATTTTTTACTGAGTTAAGTATTGTATGTTATTAGTTTTGCTACAACAAGTGTATGGGACATTGGAAAAAAAGTTGAATTTCCCCATGGGGATGAATAAAGTATCTATCTATCTATCTATCTATCTCTATCTATCATTGTAATGTATATAAGCACGTATTAGACTTTCTGATATTATTTGAGTTTTTTTGTGGGGGGAATTTAGTGGGTGTACCTCCTTTCTCTTTGCTCCACACTGCAACTCAGTTGGTGGCAGTAATGCACCTCATGTTGCTCTGCCAACTGTGAAGGAGGAGGAGGAGGAAGAAGAAATAGAAAAGATGGTTTGTGTAGCTCAGAAACTGCTGATCTCCTGGGATTTTCATGCACAACTGTCTCTAGATTTTATACTTGATTTATGCTTGATTTTATACTTTACTGAATTTTGATTGACTTTTGGCATTCAACAAGGCAAATTCTATCTGAAAGCCATCGCCAAGATACTAGCTATCCTATGGTATCTGATGCAATTTGCATGAACTGAATGCCAACAGACAACTTGCGCATTGTAACTAGGCCTAATCTTATCTTTGTCCCATAGGCATCTTTTCACATGTTTAAGGTGATGAGATAACAATCTTGTGGTATTTATTTAACAGCTACAATCTGTGGTAGTGAAGTTACCTATAAGCACTTGTACTGTTGCCCAGTGAACATTGGTGCAGTGACTTAGATATAAACTTTTTGATTTTAGCAGATTTGATCAGTATTGTATTCATGATTTAATCACTGACATATTGGAGCAGCTAAAAAAAAGTTACTTCTATAAAGCACGTCCATAATCTTCCTTTAAAATCCATAAGAACAGTTCAATGAGAATTCTCAGCTAATGAAATGAATCTTCACAACAAATTTCTCTATTTGATGGAAATATACGCTGACGTTGCCAGCAATGTCCACATTTCTAAAACAAGTAGCAGAAATTTGTTATCAGCTTAATGTACATGGCTACTTAATAAATGATGGGAAAATCTATTATCACAGCCAGGCATGCAGTGGACCTGATTTACCCATTTCAGAAAGGGTGGGTTTCCTGTACAGCTAAACTGATTTTGATGGCACATCTGTTAAAGCAATTGTATGATGAGCTCTCTGCTCTATTACAATTGATTAAGCATTTCCTAAAGACCTGTAAAATCTCAGGTAACTTTTCAGGCAGAATTTGTGCATAAGATTCATGTGGCATTTGTGGAAACTGGTTGCTGATACCAACCATTTCTTCTTGATGGAATTTAATTTGAAAGTTGCACCAGCAAATGCAAAGAAGATAGTAAGTATGTTAACAACCTGTATGTGAGATAAAATTGACTGGATCTGACTTTGAAGATATTGTTGATCCCTGCAGTGAAACCACACACATAAGTGCATCACTGGCTCATGTAGTGCTCCATCTCTTCTCCCTCAGTAGATGAGACTGCTCCTCCCTTATTCATTTTCTTGTCTTCTCCCCTGGTGCCATCAAACTCCTTGCTGAAATAATAATAATCCTGGATAACTATCAAGTGAGTCAAGACAAGTACTATTTCATATGTTTTTCTTATAACCGATAATCTAGAATTCTAGCAATTTCACTGGAGTATATTTTGGAGGTGGAGCACAACACATTAACATCA
Source organism: Hemitrygon akajei (assembly GCF_048418815.1). Lineage (NCBI taxonomy): Eukaryota > Metazoa > Chordata > Chondrichthyes > Myliobatiformes > Dasyatidae > Hemitrygon > Hemitrygon akajei. The sequence goes on along the minus strand of NC_133150.1, from coordinate 23,645,790 downwards.
CCATTGAATGCATTTCTCATGTTTAAAGCACTGCATTTACAGTACATTGAATGGACTGACCAGGGATAGATTTCTAGGCAAGTAGTTATTAAAATATATTGTTGGTCAGTACAGTATCAAATTCAAATCACTGTGCAATTTTCTCAAAAAGATCTCAGGTTCTGATCCTATTCCAGGGAATTTGGAACATAAATCTCAGCTGACTCGCCAGTTTTGTATAGGTGGGGTGCCATCTTTTGGATGAAATGGTAAACTTGGATCCTGTATGTAGCTTCACATAAACACAAAATATCTTATAATGTTATTTAATAGGAGTGCCAAGGACTTAACACTGATACCTGGACAAAACATATTCTTGAGTCAACTTTTTTTCCAAAAATTCATCATCATTTGGTCTATATGTGAGAGTTTGTTGTGAGCTGATTGGCTGCAGAGCTCCGAAAACTCCAGAAGTTTCTGGACACCAGAAGTTTATCATTGGTTGTTAGGCTCTCCGTTACATTCCATATGGAATGATTGATCATGTCTGAGAGAAGCAACTGTAACTAATCTGGATGATAGGTCAAATATTCAAGATTGTTAAATTTAGCCTGCTGTTCTCTGAAGGGAAAGCTTCTGTCAATTTGAATCAACTTATCACATTCCATGATTTTTCTTGTTCTATCAATATGAATCAATTAAACAAGATTTTTTCTTTGCATTTGCCTTCAATGTCATAATGTTGCTGTAGCAAGCCATGCATACTTCACAAACAACAACTCCTGATGAAGCGTTTTGGCCCGAAACGTCGTCACTACCTCCTCCCATAGATGCTGTCTGGCCTGTTGAGTTCTGCTAGCATTTTGTGTTTTTATTTTTTCATACTTCACAAACTTCACCTTTTACTCTTTGAGCGTAGAGATGAAAATCATGCTTTTGTATAGCCCCTTTTGCAAACACAAAGGGTTCCAAAGCATACTACAGCTAATTAAGCACTATCTAGCTGTAACATGGTCCTGTGGCTTGTGTTGGTGATGTAAATTTGGAGATTAAAAAACAGCCATTACATTCAGGGGGTCTGACACTGCATCAGAATTGTACTGTGGAATTTTTGATATCCATCTGAAAAAGCAGACTGGCTCTGAAGCCTCAGCTGAGGTTATTGTTCTTAAGTTTCAGTAAAGGGGAATTGAATACACAATCCTACTGCTCAGGGGCTACCAACTGCTGACTACAACAGAAGCACGAACTGACTTCCTTCCAAGGGAAGCTCACTCTGCATGGTACTGAAGTTAAATTAATCTGACAGTAAATTCAAGCTTCATTTACTTGAGGCAAACAGAAAGCAACTTGCATCAGTATTCCGGTTATAGTGTGAAAGCTGCACAGTTTATAATTATCAAGCTAGCTAACTGAAACTCTGAGTGGTCTTACAGCTGTATTACTCTGGACCCTCAGTGTAAAGGAAATTTATTTTGCCTGCTTGTTGTTTTACTGTGTACTGGAATGGGTGGGTGAAATTATTAGAGCAATTTTCTTAATTATTCTGGCAAAATCTACAGATTATTACAACACATTTATTTAATTGTGAAATGTAAATTCAATCAAGTGAGAACTAAATTAAACCAGTGGCTTGGAACCAGCAATGAAAAAACTCATTCTGTAATTAATAAAATAAAAAAATAATTAGTATTCTCCTTTATAGATATAAAAATGTTACAGAAAGTGATGGTTCTATGAACAGCCCTGTGCAGTTCAGTACAGAATGTTTGACAAGTTGAAAAAAAGGAATTTCTGCAGGGCACAGAGGTTCTTGTTTTGGAGCAAATTAACACATCTTGATAATCACATCATTTGTGATAGTGGAAATTTAGACAAAAAGGAAGAGTGAGTCAGACAGTTCTCTGACACCATCATAGGTAGTGGATGGGTCAGGCATTTCACTGGAAGTAAATTAGGTAGATTGAAAGCTTATCGGGGAAAACAGAAGCCAGAGCAACATAAGGGAAGTGAATCAGGGAAGCTAAGAAGTCTTTTGTGGGTAGGATGAGAGACAAACAAACTAGGGTGATTAGCTGCTTCATGGAAAGAGGATGTGGAATTGAAGAAAGAGGAAGTGTGGGAAAGGTGAACCTTTTGTGTTCTTTTCCCAAATCAATTTATTCCTCTTTTCCTGTTAGAATTGATCCTTTGTAACACATCAGAGCTCTTTCCGTCCTTTATGCTCAACAGTAAATATGAAACAGGCTTAATTTGTTCCAGTGAAGTTGAAGCATACGTTTAAAATATTTGTTAACTAAGCTAAGTAAGGCAGAATTATGTCACTTCCTGAAAAGGTGACTAGCTTTGTGTTTGTAATTTTTAGCACTGCTCAGATAAAGAGCTGATTGGAAACACTGCACGTGGAAGAAATCACAAGTAGATTAAAAACAAGGAAGAGGGCAGTGCGTAACACTATGACTGGGGGGAATTTTAACCTTCATGTCACAAAGAGCCCACACAAATAGAGCAGTATGCATGAATTTGTGAATTTACGGTTACATAACGGAATTTTAAAATGGTATTCCATTATGTAAGATGTGACATGGTGAGCAGACTGCTTTATTTTTCTGACAGATGTCTAGGATTTTTGAACAATTTAAAAATTTCTCTCGTAGACTGAGATAGTTAAATACATAAAATAGTGAACAAATATTTGGAAATAAAACAATTAAAACGCTTTAAGATCAGTAAATAAATAAAAAACATTAAAATAAGTTAAAATAATCCAAACACTTATATCTGCACTTTCCCCACATGTCCAGTAACCCATTTCAAATGAATGAGGTTGCCATCTGTAAGTACGGATCTCTAGTGTGTAGCTGAGGGTCGGAAACAATTCTCTTCAATATGACAGTGTTCCACCAGTGTGCTGTAAGGTAACTGGTGTCATAGCAGGGGGTTAGATAAACTGCATTTAACCCCCAGCCTGTTTCAGTTCCTGCAATTCATGACTACTTGTATGTTGGTCCGATGCAGCCACTTGAACGTGCAAGAATGGAATAAGCTATAGAGAATGCTGGTCTTAGCAAAATACATCACACACACACACACACACACACACACACACACACACACACACACACACACACACACACACACACACACACACACACACACACACACACACACACACACACACACACACACACACACACACATCCCTCCTCACCATTATTGCTGGTTTCTACGGGAAGTGCCACCTCAAGAAGTCAATGTCTATCATCCACCGTTCGCATCATGCAACGGTTAATTATTTTCCATAGGTGCTGCCTGACCAGCTGAGTTCTTCCAGCATTTTGTGTGTGTTGCTTTGGATTTCCAGCATCTGCAGATTTTGTGGTGTTTGAGATTCCAGAACAACTGCTTTCTTTTCTTCTTCTTGTGAATGCTTCTTATAGGATGCTATGTGCCTGTAAAACTTGTGAGAAGGCTTTTCACTGCTCCTGTACATACAGTACCATAAGATATAGAGCAGAATTAGGCCATTTGGCCCATCGTCTGCTCTGCCATTTCATCATGGCTGATCCAATTTTCCCCTCAGCCCCAATCTCCTGCCTTCTCCCCATATCCGTTAATGCTCTGACAAACCTCTGCCTTAAATATAATTAAAGACTTGGCCTTCACATCTGCCTATGGCAAAGGATTCCACAGATTCACCATTCTTTAGCTATTACAATAGCTAATAAAGGTGTTCTTTATCATTTCTGTTCTAAAAGGGCATCCCTCTACTCTGAGGCTGTGAGGTCTTAGGCTCTCCCATCATCGGAAACATTCTCTCCACATCTACATTATCAAGGCCTTTCACCATCCAATAGGTTTCAATGAGGTCACCCCTCATTCTTCTCAGTTCGAGTGAATATAAACCTAGAGCCATCGGTCATTCTTCATATAACAAGCCATTCAATCATGGAATTATTTTTGTGAACCTCCTTTGAGCTGCCTCCAGTTTCAGCGCATCCTTTCTAAGATAAGCAGCCCAAAACTGCTCACAATTCTCCAAGTCAGGCCTCACCGGTACTTTATAAAGTCCAAACGTTACATCCTTGCTTCTATTGAAATGAATGCTAACATTGCATTTGCCTTCCTCACCACAGACTCATCCTGCAAATTAACCTTTAGGGAATCCTGCACAAGGACTCGCAAGTCCCTTTGTGCCTCAGTTTTTTGCACTTTCTCTCCATTTAGAAAACAGTAAGCCCTGTCATTTCTTCTACCAAACTGCTTTACTATACACTTCCCAACACTGTATTCCATCTGCCCATTCTCGTAATCTGTCAAAATCATTCTGTACCCTCTCTACTTCCTCAAAACTACATGCCTCTCTACCTATCTTCATATCATCTGCAAACATTGCAATAAAGCCATCAATTCCATTATCCAAATCATTGACATATAATGTAAAAATTACCAGTCCGAACCCAACACAGAGCCCTGGGAAACACCACTAGTCACTGGTAGCCAGCCAGAAAAGGTTCCCTTTATTCCCACTCTTTGCCTCTAGCCAATCAGCAACTGCTTTATCTATGCTAGAATCTTTCCTGGAAAGCCATAGGCTCGTAGCTGGTTAGGCAGCCCCAGGTATGGCACTTTGTCAAAGGCCTTCTGAAAATTCAAGTACACAACATCTATTGATTCTCCCTTATCTATCCTGCTTGGTATTTCTTAAAAAGAATTCCACCAGATTTGTCAGGCAAGATTTTCCCTTGAGGAAACCATGCTGACTATGGCCTATCTCATCAAGTTCCTCCAAGTACCTCGAGATCTCATTTTTAATAATCGACTCCAACCACTGAGTTCAGACATAAGCAAAAGCACACATACTTGTCCTTCTGACAATTAACTTGACTTTGAATTAGACCAAGCATGGTCAGCTATCAAGGTTATATAGTGCAGAAACCGGTCCTTTAGCCTAATGAGTTCATGTTGACCAAGCTGTCTACTATTTCCACACACTTGGCCCGTATTCCTTGAAACTATTCCTGTCCACATACCTGCCCAAAGTGAAGGAAGGCCAAAACCTATGGTCCAGTCAGCATGAGGCAAAACCATCATTAAAACAACTAAAACTACAGCTTTTCAAGTCAGCTAGAGTGATCCTGGAGTTTAGAAAACTGCGGAGGTTGGTTGGGGGGGGGGGGGTGGAGTGGATCTTATTAAACCTACCAAATATTGAAAGGCCTAGATAGTATGGATATAGAGAAGATTTTTCCAACAGTGGGAGAGTTGAGGATCAGAGGGCACAGCTTCAGGTTACAAAGACTTTGTTCTGTTTTGTAGCTCCAAAACAGTCAGAAAAAACTAATAGGAAGAAAAACAAGGGAGCTGGGAATGTGAGTTTTTACTTTAAGCGAGGCACATGCATATGACATGGTGATGTGATGATGTATACCATTCATTTACTTTGTGCATATAACCACAATGAATTATTTAAATGAACAAGAATATTTATTCAAACAATATATTTACAATATTACTCCACTAATACAGAAATATTAAATATGCAACACTCCTTCCTGCTTAGCTATAAACCAACTCAATATAAAATACACCTCAACTATATACACAGTATATTATTAACACAACTACTATATAGACATCCACAACATAGGAAATTTTAAATTGTCCCATTCAAGCCTAAAGATTTAATCGCTGTGGGGGATAATGTCATTCATGACAAAGGAGATCACTCTGCTTGTCAGATGAGACATGGCTGTGAAACAATCTCAAGTTTTAAGGTTTCCTCTGTGGTGTTTGTAGGAATTGGCACTGAGACTGCAGGAAGTGGTTCTGACAGCTGTAGACACCTATCCTCTGGGGGTGTTGGCCTCCCAAAGAGTACATGGCTAGCTTCACTGCATGGTGTGTATCATAATGTGTGAGTACAGTGTTGGACGTCACCATTTCCCTTACCTTTTGGAAAGCCACCTCACACTGCTTTGTCCATTGCCATTTCTTCCTGATCCGTAGGAATGAGTTCAAGCGGTGGAACACAGTCGCCCGTTTTGGCATAGTAATTAATGAACCCTAAAAATGACTGCAACTGTGACACATCTTTTAGCCTTGAGGCATCCACCACTGCTTGAATTTTCTCAGCACGCTTGTGTAATCCTTGTGGGTCAATGGTATGACCACAGTAAGTGATCCTTGGATTAAAGAATTCATACTTGTTATGTCATCCTCTAAACCCATAATCTTCTAATCTTGTTAACACTGCCTTGAGATTTTGGAAACATTCCTTGCCATCCTTACCAGTAACAATGATGCCATCCAGGTAACTCTGAGTGCATGGACAGCCTTGGAGCACCTGGTCCATAGTTTGCTGCCAGAGTACAGGTGCAGATGCTATTCTAAACATAAGCCTATTATACTGATAAGGCCCTTTGTGAGTGTTTATGTTGAGAAACTCTTTGGATTCTTCTTCTGTAGACCTCAGCTAAGTCCACTTTCCCAAAGCGTTTTCCTCCAGAAAGGTTTGCAAAGATATCCTCTATCCTGCGTCTTGATCTACTTTCAGTATTGGGTTAATGGTGACCTTAAAACCACCTGACAGACCCTTTCTTCTTCTTGGCTAAGAAGATTTCTTGAGATTTCTTGCTATCTTTCTTTTCAGTTAGTCCTGACAAAGGGTCTCGGCCCGAAATGTCGACAGTGCTTCTCCCTATAGATGCTGCCTGGCCTGCTGCGCTCCACCAGCATTTTGTGTGTGTTGCTGTTTGAATGAGCATCATTTGGAGAGAAGAGAGCTAGCTAATGGATCGATAAGGTTTTTAAACTGACCTGATCATGAGGCTTTCTCATATGCTTTGGCAATGGGGTTATATTAATTGGCCTACATCAAACTAGCCATCAGACATTTTGAGTGAAGTTATATTACATCATTATGACAGAGATCAAAGAAACTTTCAGACCAGGATGGTGATTTTACAACATTGTACATCAAACGTGGCCATGGGCATGTTTGCTCTTGCAATCAACATTTCAAATATAATTAATTTAGTTACATTTCCAAATTACGATGAAGAGGTATGGCATGATATTTTATTTGTGCCTCACTGACACTGAATTGGCAGCTAATTTGCTTGGTAAGTCTTATTTCTAATGTATTAAAAAAAGGAGAAAATATTGTCATAGAACATCAAAGGCAGGCCTTCTGGACCATGTGTCAGTGTCAGCAATGGACATTGACACTGGCTGTAGACCCTCTGTATTTGAACTCTCATTGCATTGATTGGTCTTCTGATAAGGGAAAGCCAAGTACCGGTAAATATACCTTACCTTTTGTATCAGGAAAATAAACATTGTTAAATTTCACCCTCAACCTATTTTCAATAACATTATGGGACAGAACTGGTCAGAAAAATCATGTCAAGCTTCAAGCTTGATTAACGAGGGGTTGTTTCAGGCCTTCTTAAAGGAAGAGGGAGCTGCAGAGAAGGATTAGGAAAGGCTTTCCAGAGTATTGAGCATGGCTGCCAAAGACAGGACAATAAGATAGAGACTGAAGGATGTAGCTTTTCAGGCTAAAGAAGTTTAACTCATAGAATTGTAAATTGTGTTTTTTACATTTGTGTTCCCAGGATTTCAAAGTTAGCAAGAACAGTGAGGTGGGACAGATTGCATTGGTGGTGGGGATGAAAATTCAGTTTGTGATCAGATGAAACAATGATTTTGCTGTAGGTAATGGCAGAAGCCTGGAAGCGGGTAAAAGAACTAGAAAGGTTGTATCATTTGTATTGCGCTCTGAAGAAAATTAAGTCACATGTTGAAATGGAGAATCTTTTAAATCTTTCAACATTTTAGGCAGTCTGATTGCATAGTGATAATGGATACATCTTGGGAGATAGTGAAAAGGAAGAATTAGATGTTACAGGCAGCAATAAGAGCATTGATTCTGCATCCTCAATTAATATTAGCAATGGGTTGGAGGTGGATGTGGAAAAGGATAAGAGTGGAAGGTTAATGGCCAATGGTGACTCCTTGTGGTGATCATGGGAATGGAGTGAAGTTGAAATTGGAAAACAATTTTTATTGAGCAATCCATTAGCTGGAGTAGAACCAAACAGCGGCACTTCCAGAACGATGAACCTACATTGCATGCAGAGGAGGAGGATGTGGTCAGATTTATCATAGTTATTACACAGGAAGGATGGAGTCCCTTGTTAAGTCAAGAACATCGACAATCAATCAATAAAATTGCGCAACTCAGAATAAGTTCAGGTGAACACAGATGAGTAAATATATTCCATGCCATTTGTATCAAGAAAGTAAATATTGTTGGATAAGTCATCAACTTGTTTCCAGTAATACCTAATGTTCCTTATCATGAATACATTTGGCCACAATATTAAAGCACCCTGGTTATAAATTTGCCAGTGATCTATCACATTGTCCCTTATTCATCTAATGGCTTATGTTTTGAATCACTTTGCACGCTTTTTGACTGTAATTTTTTCATTACTGTCCACCCACCCTTGAGAAAGATTGGGAAAAAAGAAGTAAAATCCCTTTGGAAAATGGTGATACTTCCAATGTTCTAAGATGAGAAAATCTGCAGATGCTGGAAATCCAAGCAACACACACAAAACACTTGAGGAACTCAGCAGGCCAGGCAGCATCTATGGAAAAGAGTAAACAGTTAGCGTTTCAGGCTGAGACCCTGATGAAGGGTCTCAGCCCGAAACATCGACTGTTTACTCTTTTCTATTGATGCTGGCTGACCTGTTGAGATCCTCCAGCATTGTGTGCGTTGTTTCCAATGTTCTGTTGTGTTTCAAATTTCCCCTCCCACCACATTCTATTCCCATCAGCAAATTTGCATCAGAAACTTCATATTATTATAAGAAGTCTCACATTTGAGCTGTAAAAAGTCCAGTTCAGAAATGTGTCAGTAAAGTTTATCCCAGGTGTTAAATAAAATACTTAATTTGAAATAAATTTGGATACCACATGCTTTTTGTACCATATTTTCCACGTGCTTCTTACATTTCTCTTAACATGGAATTCTGCATTTGTGGGAGATTTGACTAAATACAGTTTTTCAGAGTGTTTTATATTTCAGATAACATGTAAACATGCACAAATAGAGTAAATATATTAACAAGACTATGAATCTGTTAGCTATAATAATGAGAAATTAAAGCAAAGCATTCATGTCTTCCAATTGACTGGCTTGTTGATTGATTTCCTGGACAGTTTTTTCTTTATATGCCTTATACTTTTAAATTTCCTTCAACATCCAGGGTTCTCTGCAGATTTTGAGGCATCTGCCCACAGCAGGAAATCTTAATCATGCTTCACCATTAAGGGCATGAAGATAGAAATGCAGTTTAGGATGAGGGATGGGGAGGCAGGATGAGCAAAGCGTTTGAGAGCTGTAAACTGAATGTGTGAAATGGCCACCTTGACCAACTCAATGAGGATGTCCTTCCATCTACACATGGTACCACCACATGCACTGAGTCATGTGGCTGCAGCTCTGGGTAAAGATGGAACATGGACTTTTCCAGGATGCAAATATTACAGACAGCTTAGAAGTCCATGAATCTACTTGTAGGTTTACTGCATGGGATAATGCTCTTCACTATTCGTTGCTAAGGGAAAACAAGAGGCCTCTAGACATCAAGATCATTACTGGCTCTGTAAGGGAAAACAGCATCAACGGTACCAATGATGCCTCACTCTCTGACACTCCTGACAAATTTTATGGATGCTTTGAGGCATGCAACACAACACTGGCCATGCAAGCTACCTCCACCCTGCCCCCCTCCCCCAGGGTGAGCAGTCAATCTCTGTAACAGCAGCAGACATGCAAAAGACTCTGCAGAGAGATTCAGGCCCCATAAGGTGGCTGGGCCAGACAGCATCCCAGGCCAAGTACCCAGGGAGTGTGCACACCAACTCCCTGATGTCTTTACGGACATCTTCAGCAAATCACCCATCCAGGCTGCTGTCCCCACATGCTTCAAATCAGCCACTATCATCCATGTGCCAAAGAACTCTATGTATTCAGAACTAAATGACTACCTCCTAGTGGAACTGATGCCAATCATCAAGAGGCGATTTCAGCGGCTGGCAATGGCACTCAGCAAAATTTCCATTGCTGCCCCATTGGACCAATATCCTTACCAAAAGAACCACTCTACGACAGATGGCATACCACCTGTCATGAACCTGGCCCTGACATACCTAAAAAAAACCCAAGGCTACTTATGTCAGAATGCTTCTAGATTTCAGTTCGGCATTCAATACTATCATCCCACACACCTTGGTGAACAAACCCCTACTCATCGGTCTAAATGCACCACTGGGCAACTGGCTTTGGAGTTCTGAGCCAACAGACCTCAGAGAGTCAAGGCGCACAATAACTCCTCCCTCCCCTTCGCCCTCAACATACGGGTGCCACTCTAGGACTGTGGGCTGAGCCCATTGGTCTGCACTCTGCTCACACATGACTGCATGGCCAATTGCCCAAGTAATCCCATTTTGCCAATGCCCAGGTTCGCCAATGACATGTCAACGCAGGGGCTCATCACCAGCAACAGAGAGGAGATGGAAGAGCTTGATGCCTGAACCACACAAATAACCTCTTCCTCGATGTCAACAAACAAAGTCAATGGTTATGAACTTCAGGGGAAGTTCTGGGAGTGGTTCAGGGAACCACTCACACTCGCCTTTATGTTAGCAGCACGTCAGTGGAAACTGCAATCAGTTTCAAACTCCTGGGAGTCACATCTCAAAGTAAATTTATTATCCAAGTGCATATGTGTCATCATGTACAACCCTGAGTTTTATTTTCTTTCAGGCATACTCAATAAATGCATTGACCATAAATGAATCATTGAAAGGCCACACCAACTGAGCATACAACCAATGTGTAAAAGAAAACAAAATGTGCAAATACAGTAGGAAAGAAGAAATAATAATAAAAGCAAATACAAATGTTTGTAAATAAACAATAAATATCAAGATCGAAATGAAGAGTCCTTTAAAGTGAGTCAATATGATGTGAAACATTTCATTAATGGGGCAAGTGAAGTTGAGTGAAGTTATTCAGTTATTCCCTTTGGCTCAAGAGCCCGATGGTTGAGGGGAAGTGACTGTTCCTGAACCTGGTGGTGTGAATCCTGAGGCTCTTGGTGGCAGCAATGAGAAGAGAGCATATCCTGGGTGGTGGAGGTCCCTGATGATGGATGCTGCTTTCCCACGACAGCGTTTCATGTAGATATGCTCAATGTTGGGGGTTGGCCTTACCTGTGATAGACTGGGCCATATCCAATACTTCCTGTAGGCTTTTCTGTTCAAGGGTAATGGTGTTTCCATCCAGGCTGTGATTCAGGCAGTCAATATACACTCCATCACACATCTATAGAAGTCTGTCAAAGTTTTAGTCATCATGCCGAGTCTTTGAATACTCCAAAAGGAATAGAGACACTGCTGTGCTTTCTTTGTAATAACACTTATGTGCTGGGCCCAGGACAAGTCCTCTAAAATGGTAATTTTGAAGAATTTAAACTTGTTGACCCTCTCCACCTCTGCTCTGCTGATGAGGACCAGTTGTTGCACCTCTGGTTTCCTTCACCTGAAATTAATAGTAATTTCCTTGAACTTGCTGACCGGGAGTGAGAGGTTGTTATTGTGGCGCAACTCAGACAGATTTTCAATCTCTTCCCTATGTGCTGATTCTTTACCAACTTTGATCCAGCCTGTGACATCTTGCACAAATTTTCATGGTTCTAGAACGCATTCTGCACAACCAGGAAAGCTCTGCTTTCTGAGGAGGTTGGAGAGAGTTGGACTAGCACATCTGTACTCACATCATTGTACAGATGCACAGCAGAGAGCATCATCACTGTATGGTATGAAAATCAGCAGTGCAGTCGAGAGAAAGGCTCTACTGTAGTAGTCAAAACTGCCCACCGTCAAGGAGATATATACAGAGAGGTGCCTGAAAATAGGCAGTAACATCATGACGGAGTCCACCCACCCTACTCATGAAATGTTTGTCCCACTCCCAAAGGTACGAGGCAAAGTAGCAACCACACCAGGACCAAAAAACTCAAAAAGTTACTTTCCCCAAGCAGTACGACTGATCAGCACCTCCACTCAATAATCCCCCCCCTACACTCACCACTTACTTATCATTTCCTGTTGGCCACCTTATGTACAGACGCTCATGTGCCTAGCATCACTTTAAGGACATACAATCAATCTATGTATGTTTATATTTACTGTCCTGCTGAAGGGTTTCGGTCCGAAACGTGGACTGTACTTTTTTCCACAGATGCTGCCTGGCTTGCTGAGTTCCTCTTGCATTTTGTGCGTGTTCCTTGGATTTCCAGCATCTGCAGATTTTCTCTTGTTTATATTCATTATGTTTTTAAAAATTACTTTTATGTTCTCTATCTTAATATATGTTTTTGCACTGCATTGGATCAGGAGTAATTATTATTTTGTTCACCTTTACACTTGTCTACAGGAAATGACATTAAACAATCTTGAATCTTGGTATTCTCCAAAGGCCGAGACTGTGTTTACACACCAACAACATACTGTTCTCTTCAATCTGCAGATAGAATCAACATTTCCTTGCTATACATGAAAAAAGGAGCAGGATTTTGAATGTAAATAGTTCTGAGTTTTAAATAATTAATTTTTATCTCCATTACATCTGACATGCTCTTATGAATTAAATCAACTGCCAAGGTGTCACCTTGTTCATTTATTTATATGTCGGCCTATCCATGCAGCTCTTTGTGTCATCAGTAACTTGCCAGTACCACCTCTTCAATCTTTTCATCCCCAGGGTATCGTTTTAAAGAAAGTAAGCTCTATAGTGTCAAATTGATTCGGTACCTTCTGATGATTAATGAACCAAGGACAAAATTCTTATAGTATCAGAGTGAAAGAGTGTGATTGTCAAATTTCATGAGTGGCTAGAACTGTTGTAATTGAAATGTTCAATATCAACAGACTGCTTGGTCTGTATAGTAATAATAATTTAAAAGGAGCACTTTTCATTCATTCATTCATTCATTTATCTATCTATCTATTTATTTGTTTGTTTATCTGCCCATTTATTTATTTATTTTATTTGTTTGTTTATTTATTTATTTTATTTAGATATACAATGCAGATCGGGCCCTTCCTGCCCTGTGAGCCAAGCCACCCAACACCCCACCTACTTAAGACTAGCCTAATCAAAGCACAATTTAAAATGATGAATTAACTGGTCGACCTTGGACTGTGGGAGGAAACCAGAGTACTCAGAGAAAGACCATGCAGTCAGAACACTTGTCAAATGGCATGGAAATTGAATTCTGAACTCTGATAGCCTGAGTTTCAATAGCATCACTTTGTAATCCCCTTTTAAGATGTGTTGCCATTGAAGACATTGAACCAGATTCACCTGTGGCTCATTCAATATTATAGACTCAATGTTTCCTTCCATCCAGGGATAAATTTCAAGCCACTGCTTTCTTAATCCTCTTGTAAAATACACTTAATTTTATATCTGAACACTTCAGTCCTTAATTCTTTCCATGACGAAATAAAGTCTGGCATGAAAAGTTCTAGAAGGTCACTGGCATTCCGACCAGAAAACTTACAGACACATGAGTTATCAAAGCATGAATACTTTTACACCAAAAATTGTTAAAATTACCAATTTCAATCTCATCTGAAGAATTCCTTACAACATTTGGCAGGAAAAAGTCGTAAGTAAAGCTGCCTGTATTTACTGTATATATCTAAAAATATATGCTGGCTTATTCTAATTTCTCAATTTTAGATTACGAAATTAGGCCATGCCAGTAAATTTTCAGGCATAAGAGTAATCAGGTTAAAGGGTTATCTGGTCATGTTGAAATCAGAACATGCACTAACAAGTCTAAGTAACCATCAATACCATAAGATGCTGTGTTCCTTACATTCCCCAATGTAACAAAGAATATTTTGCCTAATTATTTTCATAAAAGCAATCTGCTTTTAATTTTATATTGTGTGGCAGAATAGTTCTTTGTGGTGGAATCATCTGTCAGATAACTAACCTCACATAAGGCAAATTGAGTTAAGAACACTTTGAAAACAGCAAGTAAAACAAACAGTTGAGAAAGAATGGGAAGCTATAGTCCTGGTAGACTCTATGCCAGGGGTTCCCAACCATTTTATGCCATGGACCCCTCCCATTAACCAAGGTGTCCATGGACTGCAGGTTCGGTACACCTGCTCTACACTAATGGTTATGAAGCGATCTTACTTGCAACATCATTTACTGAGTGTCATTTTTAAAATTGTTTCATGGTTTATATTTCAATGAATTCTTTATCAGTTGTTGTGGTCAGTAGTGTTTGTTCTGCTTTATTCTGCTCTTCTAATTTTCTACTGTTTAAACATTAAGTTGTGTCAATATTATCATCCCACTCTAGTGTGTTAATATTGGTTATTAAGTGGGTGACAGGTCCTCTGAACTGTTACTTTATTAAGTCACGTGTCATGTGATCAGCTGACCACTGGCTTCTAACAGTGTGTGAAGGTTTATTAAATCAGTCTAGACTGTGAGTTCCCAACTTTTTTTTATGCCATGGACCAATACCATTAAACAAGGGGTCCATGAACCACTTTGAAAAAAAGGGAGTTATCATGGTGGGCTCCTGGTCACAAGAGATGAGTAACAAATATGATTTTGATGGCGGTGGGAAGACAAGGCTACAGAAGATGTGAAAAATGAGCTGGGATCCTGATAAGAACATACACAAAAGTAGCAAGTCAGTTCCAAAAGTGGATTTTGATTCAACTAATTGGGGAATTACAGCTACAAATTGAGCTCTAAAAAGCTCAGATTAGTTATATTATGAGGCTCACAGATCAGTTGTAGACGCAGGAAGAGTTTAAGATCTAACTGGAATGTCTGGCACTCTTCTTTTTCCCAAACAATACTACAGTGTAAACAGGAGATCATGATAGTGCAACTGATCCCACTCAAGAGTGAGAAAAGTGCACCTTTGTGGAAGAGTGCAAGCGTTATTCTAGCACATTGATTAATCTGTAAGCAGCTCGCCAGTTGCCGCACACGACAACAAAAATGTTGCAATATTAAAGGGCCACTTTAACCCAGTTAAAGTGAAATGTTCGTAGCGGCAATTAAAATCGATGGGAAGCAATCAGCAATTTGATTTTGGCAACACAGTTAGTGTGATACTATTACAGCTTGAGGTGTCAAAGTTTAGAGTTAAATCCCGTCGTCCTCTGTAAGGGATCTATATGTCCTCCCCTGTGGAATGCCTGGGCTTTCCCTGGATGCTGTGGTGTCCTCTCACTGGGTCGGGTAACTGGTCGTTGTAAATTTTCCCGTGATCAGGTTAGGGTAAAATCGGGGTTGCCGGCGGACGCTGGTGCTACTCAAAGGGCTGGGAGGGGTAGTGCGCACTGTATCGCTAAATGAAAAAAATTAAAAAATTAAAGGATTTTTCACGCCACTGCCTGTTCGGTATATTTCTATAAATGTGCTGGAGTGAAGCAGAATCAGAATCAGGTTTATTATCATTGACACATGGCATGAAATTTGTTGTTTTGCAGCGGCAGTATAGTGGCAAAACATAAAACGTACTGTAAGGTACAATAAGAAATATGAAAAACTAGTAGTGCAAAATGAGCAAAATAGTGAGGTAGTGTTCAAGGGTTGCTGGCCCATTCAGAAATCTGATGGCAGAGTGGAAGAAGCTGTTCCTGAACTGTTGGATAAACTATGTGTGGTCTAGTAAACAAGCGTATTTAGGCTGAGCTCTTAAGTATACCAAATCTCACCTAACAAAAGTTTTGGAGATTTGTGACAACCATGGGAATAGTATTATAAAATGCAAGGGAATTCTGTTTGAGCCAGGAGGCAAACGTGCTGGTATATGCAGGCAGTAAACCATGAGTGAAATATCTACTGGTGGTGCCTGCTTCATAAAGCTCTGGCCATGCAACCACAAGAGGGTGTCTTAGTGAGAAAACATGTTAATCTTTCAGGATGAGTAATTAGCTTAATTATGTCCATTCATAACAGTTTACTGCTTTCACAGCTACTGAGGACACTGAGCAAGTTTCTCCAAAAGGCAGACAGAGTGCAACAAGTATGATAGATAGATAGATAGATAGATAGATACTTTATTCATCCCCATGGGGAAATTCAACTTTTTTTCCAATGTCCCATACACTTGTTGTAGCAAAACTAATTACATACAATACTTAACTCAGTAAAAAATATGATATGCATCTAAATTACTATCTCAAAAAGCATTAATAATAGCTTTTAAAAAGTTCTTAAGTCCTGGCGGTAGAATTGTAAAGCCTAATGGCATTGGGGAGTATTGACCTCTTCATCCTGTCTGAGGAGCATTGCATCGATAGTAACCTGTCGCTGAAACTGCTTCTCTGTCTCTGGATGGTGCTATGTAGAGGATGTTCAGAGTTATCCATAATTGACCGTAGCCTACTCAGCGCCCTTCGCTCAGCTACCGATGTTAAACTCTCCAGCACTTTGCCCACGACAGAGCCCGCCTTCCTTACCAGCTTATTAAGACGTGAGGCGTCCCTCTTCTTAATGCTTCCTCCCCAACACGCCACCACAAAGAAGAGGGCGCTCTCCACAACTGACCTATAGAACATCTTCAGCATCTCACTACAGACATTGAATGGGCATTTGGAATCCAAAAGAGGTCTGATGGAAAGGACAATGATTTACAAGGAGCAGTGCTGAGGACACCATTTAGGTAAATACAGTAAGGACAATGAAGAATGCATTTTAAGTGGAACTAATGCCTCTGGCAAAAGCCAGAAGGCAAAAAGCAGTGATTTTGCAAACAGTATGAATATGAATGAATGAAATTTAGAGATGGAAGATAAACTGCTGCAAACAGTTCAGATATGGGATTACATATTTAAATAAAAATGCTTAGAAGGATCCATTAACCAACAGTAATATAGTTCAACAGACACAGGCACTGGCTCTCTAATTACTTCACTCAGGTAAACAAGCTGCATGTTTTGAGTGTTAGATCATTCTGATAAGAAACCTATAGCAATTGCACATCAAGGTGCACAAAAATCAGCAAGATCGCTTTTTGATCGCCATGCAAGCATCCCCACATATAGGTACATCAAGACTAAAAATATTCTGGGTGGCAAAGAACTTCACCTCATGAATTGATAGTTTCTTCCACCAGCGGGTGAAATAAAAATACCAGCTTTCAAGAAGCAGAATTAACAATCGAGGCACGAACTTGCCTCATCCAACTAATGTCGAAAGACAAGTTAGAAAAAAGGAGTGTGAACCTGATTGAAATCCCACTATTGAGCCTTTATGCAGTGCATCTCAGAACAAGCTCAAACTCTTTAACCTGGTGTTTAGGAGTTCCTTCATGTTTCTTCAGTGGAAGCTTGCATCCTCACAATCGTCAGCAATGGGGAAGAAGGGAGACTGATGCTGAACCAGCACCCAGGAAAACAAAAGCTGACATGGAACCTGTAAAGGAGTCAATCATTTAAAAATTAGGTGCACAAAAATTCCTTCTCTCAAAGGGGACTAAATCTCTGGAATTCTGCTCCCCCCCGCAAAGAATGGTGGATGCCAGGCCTATAGACTTACTGTATTTAAGGAGGAGATTGATAAATGTTTAAAGATTGAGGAATTAAGAGTTGTGGTACAGAAGAGGAGTTGAGGCCACCATTGTTCAGCTATGATCATATTGAATGGTGGGGTGGCCTTCAGGGACTTGGTGGCCTATTTCTGCTCCTATTTTCCCGTGTTCTAGAGAGACCCATGAAATAGAGCGATAAGCTGTGCTGATCTCCTGGTCTGTGTGTGCTCACTACTACAAGGTTATGCAACGAAAGCAAGTTTTACACCTGCTGATTCACATCTATTCAATGGTTGCTGAATTTACTATCTCCACTTTCTTTCTAGCTTGACTTTCTTTACTAGGTTGTTTTGAACTAACAACAGGAACGAGGATTGGAGACGACAGCGGAAATTGCAATTCAATACCTAAGCAGGGCGTAGGCTTTGTTGAGGAGGTGTAGAGGGTGAGGGGCAGGACATATACCGTTTCCTGACAAAACTACATTCTATTATTCAGGGCAGTTTGTGGAAATGCGGGTACATCCTGTAGCAAAGACAGCTATCTCACTTTCATGGAGATAACCACACAGACTTTTTTTTAACCCTTAAATACCATAAGTTAAAAGCAGCATTTTCAGCATTTGTATTGTGTTCAAGCTATTAAAACGAAGAAAAAAGAAGAGGGCAACAATTTTACTGAAATGTTTTAAATGTGCAAGCTGGATTTCATAGCTGTAAATGTAGTGGCATTTGAAACAAAAACAACAAAAGGGTAAAAAATAAAGCTGATGTGAATAACAGAAACTATGCATTGATCAGGGTTAAAGATAGGAAAATAAAGTGGGAAATTTTGGCAAACGCATATTTACAACAATGGTAACATTGTGGCGACCCACTTTCTGCGCAGGCGAACCGGATCACAAATAGCCAGCTCATGGGGAGAGACTTTGGCGCCTCTGACATCATTTCCGCCCGGAGAGGGCGGGCGCTAGGAATTAAATGCCAGCGCTGCGAAGTTTAAATAAACTAGTCTCGAAACGACTTACCGACTGCGTGTCGTTATTTCAGCGCTGTGTGTAGCACATCACTACATTGGTGACCCCGACGGTCCAAACGGGATTTGGACCAAAGATGACCAACTCTTCATCTGTTCACGCAGTTTTGCTGAAACTGCCGACTTTCTGGATGCTGCGACCACGTGTGTGGTTTAGCCAAGCAGAAGCCCAGTTCCAGATTCGGCAGATAACTTCTGATTCCACACGTTATTACTACGTGGTGAGCGTCCTTGACCAGGAAATGGCCGCCCAGGATGCGGATTTCATACAGTCACCCCCGGAAGAAGGCAAATATGAAGCATTCAAAGCGCTGCTCATTGAGACCTTTGGCCTCTCACGGCGTAAGTGGGGTGCCCGCCTGCTTCACCTGGACGGTTTGGGAGACAGACTGCCGTCAGCATTGATGAACGAGATGCTGGCCCTGGCTGATGGACACAAGCCCTGCCTCATGTTCGAGCAAGCGTTTCCAGAGCAACTGCCCGAGCACATACATCTGCTGCTGGCCGACGCAGATTTCAGCGACCCCCAGAAGGTGGCGGCCCGGGCAGACGTGCTGTGGAAAGCCAAGAGGGAGAGCGTCCGTCCGTCAGATTACCAGGCCATGCGCCCAACAGCAGACCAGACCAGGCCCGGCAGGAGTGAGGAGGCCAGTGAACAGTGGTGTTTCTACCACCAGCGGTGGGGCACAAAAGCCCTCCGTTGTTGCCCGCCCTGCAAGGGCCAGGGCCAGGGCCAGCGGCCGCTAATGACTATGGCAGCTGGCCACCAGGACAGCCTCTTGTACGTCTGGGACAAACAGTCGGGACATCGCTTCTTGGTCGACACCGGAGCAGAAATCAGCGTCTTGCCCCCGATGGGGTACGACACCCGCAACAGGAAGCCAGGACCCACCCTGAGGGCCACAAACGGCAGCACGATATGGACCTATGGCACCCGCACAGTGCAGCTGCAGTTTGGCACCAGCCGGTTCATGTGGGACTTCACACTGGCCGCCGCGGCCCAACCACTCCTGGGGGCGGACTTCTTGCGAGCTCACAGCCTGCTGGTCGACTTGCAAGGGAAAAGACTGGTACATGCAAGACTTTCCAGACATTCTCCCTGGGTGAAGCCAAGTTGCCGGCCCCACACCTGGACTCCATCACGCTGTTGGACAACGAATTCACCAGAATCCTGGCGGACTTTCCATCGATTCTGGCACCACAGTTCACGGCAGCCATGACCAGACATGGAGTTCAGCACCACTTCCCGACCAAGGGACCACCCCTCCACGCCCCTGCACGAAGGCTCCTCCCGGAAAAGCTCCGCCTGGCGAAGGAGGAGTTCAAGAGGATGGAGAAATTGGGGATCGTACAGAGGTCTGACAGCCCATGGGCCTCCCCCCTGCACATGGTGCCCAAAGCAGCCGGGGGTTGGAGACCATGCGGCGACTACCACAGACTGAACGAGGCTATAGCTCCAGACCGCTACCCCGTGCTGCACATACAGGACTTTGCAGCAAACCTGCATGGGGCAAGAATCTTTTCCAAAGTAGACCTCGTCCGGGGATACCATCAAATCCCAGTGCACCCTGAAGACATCCCCAAAACAGCACTCATCACACCGTTCGGCCTGTTCGAGTTCCTCCGAATGCCGTTCGGCCTGAAGAATTCCGCACAGACGTTCCAGCGGCTAATGGATGCGGTGGGATGCGAACTGGACTTTGCATTCATCTATTTGGACGACATCCTTATAGCCAGCAGTAGTCGTCAGGAGCATCTGTCCCACCTCCGCCAGCTCTACTCCCGCCTGAGTGAGTTTGGCCTCACGATCAACCCGGCCAAATGCCAGTTCGGTCTTGATACCGTCGACTTCCTGGGCCACAGGATTACCAAAGACAGGGCAACATCTCTGCCCGCCAAGGTAGATGCGATCCGCCACTTTGCCCGGCCCAACACGATCAAAGGCCTGCAGGAGTTTGTTGGTATGGTGAACTTCTACCACCGTTTCCTCCCCTCAGCAGCCCGTATCATGCGCCCTTTGTACACCCTGATGTCGGGTAAAGGCAAGGACATTACTTGGGACGAGGAGGCCGCGGCCTCTTTCGTTAAAGCCAATGAAGCCTTGGCAGATGCCGCGATGCTGGTGCACCCCAGAACAGATGTTCCGACCGCCCTCATGGTGGACGCATCCGACACAGCAGTCGGTGGGGTGCTGGAGCAACTCATCGAGGGGCGCTGGCAACCCCTGGCATTCTTCAGCAAGCACCTACGACCACCCGAACTCAAGTACAGTGCTTTCGACCGGGAGCTGTTGGCACTGTATCTGGCAATCCGGCATTTCAGGTACTTCTTAGAAGGCAGGCCGTTCGCCGCGTTCACGGACCACAAACCGTTGACCTTCACGTTCACGAAGGTGTCCGATCCCTGGTCGGCTCGCCAGCAGCGACATCTGTCCTACATCTCCGAGTACACAATGGACATCCAGCACGTCTCGGGAAAGGACAACATCGTGGCAGACGCACTCTCCAGACCAGCTGTCCAGGCCCTGTCCCTGGGGGTGGACTATGCAGCACTGGCGGAGGTGCAGCAGGCAGATGACGAGATGCCCAGCTACAGGACCGCAGTCTCGGGTTTGCAGCTGCAGGACTTTCTCGTAGGCCCAGGTGATAGGACCCTCCTGTGTGACGTGGCTACCGGCCAACCTCGCCCCATCGTCCCGGCAGCCTGCAGGCGGCGAGTTTTCGACTCCATACATGGTTTGGTGCACCCATCTATCAGGACAACCGTCCAGCTGGTCTCCAGCAAGTTTGCGTGGCACGGACTTCGCAAGCAGGTCAGTGAATGGGCCAGAATGTGCGCGCAGTGCCAAACAGCCAAGGTGCAGCGGCACACTAAAGCCCCGCCGCAGCAGTTCGAACCCACCCACCGGAGGTTCGACCACATTCATGTGGATATTGTGGGCCCTCTACCAGTGTCCCGAGGAGCGCGGTACCTCCTAACTATGGTAGACCGATTCATGAGATGGACAGAGGTGGTCCTGCTCACCGACACATCTGCCGATTCCTGCGCCCGAGCACTGATCGCAACCTGGGTAGCACGCTTCGGGGTAACGGCCCACATTACCTCCGACAGAGGCGCCCAGTTCACCTCCAGCCTGTGGTCGGCTGTGGCCAGCCTGTTGGGAACGCAGCTACACCACACAACTGCCTACCACCCACAATCAAACGGACTAGTGGAATGCTTCCACCGTCACTTGAAGTCGGCTCTCATGGCCCGCCTGAGAGGACCTAACTGGGTGGACGAGCTTCCCTGGGTCCTGCTTGGAATTTGCACAGCGCCCAAAGAAGATCTGCACGCCTCGTCGGCCGAATTCGTGTACGGCGCACCCCTGGCCATCCTGGGAGAGTTCATACCAGCCCCAAGGGGACAAGAGGAAGAACCCGCAGCAGTCCTGGACAGGCTACATGAAAGGCTCGGCAACCTGGCCCCCATACCAACTTCACAGCAGTGACGGACCCCGACCCATGTACCCAAAGACCTGCAGAACTGTAAGTTTGTGTTTGTACGAAGGAGCAGACACTGGGTACCGCTACAGCGGCCATATGAGGGGTTGTTCAAGGTGATCAACAACGGGTCCACGTACGTTCTGGACATTGGGGGGAGAGAGGAGGTTTTCACGGTGGACTGACTCAAACCAGCCCATGTGGACTTGGCGCAGCCGGTCGTGGATCAGGCACCGTGGCGCAGAGGCAGACCTCCCAAACAGAGGCTGATCCAGACTGTGGACATTGGAGGGTGTATCACCGGTTCTGGGGGGGGCTATGTGGCGACCCACTTTCTGCGCAGGCGAACCGGCTCACAAATAGCCAGCGCGCAGGGAGAGACTTTGGTAATGCCCCTCTGACATCATTTCCGCCCGGAGAGGGCGGGCGCTAGGGATTAAATGCCAGCGCTGCGAAGTTTGAATAAACTAGTCTCGAAACGACTTACCGACTGCGTGTCGTTATTTCAGTGCTGTGTGTAGCACATCGCTACAACATGATGATTACTATATTTAGCAAAGATGTAAATGTTTTCCAGTAAACTCTTTACAAGGGGAAACACCCTTTGAGTAACTCTCATGAAAACTCCAATTACATTTTATACAGATGTGGTGTATATTTAGATGAGATCGCTCTATAATTAGGCACATTATGACAAATTAGTTTTGATCTGTTTAAAACTTTGTGAGATTTATATGTGCAAATATTTTAAAAATATATTTAGATGCAGCATTAAAGATTTTCAGACTGGTTTGTTAAAAAATAAGTTTTTCCTTTCTGCTCTGTCTTATTCCGGTCAGAATCACATCCTGGTCAGATTTATAACTGACCCATTCAATTATTACTCATGAGCTTTTGAGAAGCCACAACAAATCTAGCACAAATCACATGAAATTAGTAGAGATGCTGAATCCTAAAACTCACTCCCTTCGTAAACTGCATTAAAGGGCAGATTTTGATGTCATCTCTTGATGGAAGATAAGTAAAAAATGTTACGTGAATTGTACACAATTCTAATTGTGCAATGGGGCAAAGTGGATAATGGCCAAGATAGATTATTAGTCTTTCATTTTTTAAAAAAAATTACTCATTTCATATATAAAACAAATGAAGTGTGATTTTTTTTCCAAAATAATTTTATCAGTTAACTTGTAGGACCTTCAATATATCATTGTTTTTTTCTAAGTATATCAGTTTTCAGTAAGACCTTCTATATTTCATGATCAGAAATTCTTAAGTTCTGTACATTATGCAGAAAGTTTGTAATTGTTAACAGAAGTATTTGTCATATCTATTTAATTGATAGTAATCTGACAGTGCAAACCTTCAATTTGCATCAGAAATTTTGATAAGGGGATGGAGTGTGAGATATTCTTATCTGCAATATCTTAGAAGAGGGAATAGTCTTCATGTAAATAGTTACCAGTGAATTATTCTGTCCTACATTTGACTGCTAATATTAATTAAAATCATTTCTAGGCTACTGCAATTTCCAAGGGAGAGGCTTAGAATAGGTAATCCCTTTTCAAAATCAGTTGAACAAAAATGATGGTTAACTTCCTTTTGTGTTTTTTTCATTTCTATTGATTTCCTGAATACTTTTGTGTAAATGCATCGGTAAGCTGTTGACCTCATCGGGGCATTGCCCTGGGAGGAATTAAAGTCAAACCGTGTTAAAGCCGAATTAACATCAGGATATGCAGTCATTAGCCTAGAATGATACAACAATTGCACTCTTTCAACTTGGAATGATCTAACCAGATCTTAAAATATTCCAACCAATGTCTTCGTATTAAGTTTTTACAAATGATAAAACGATGGAAGATATCCAAATGTCAATTATTCAGAGTTGTGTGATGTGTGGAAGGGATAATGAAGACTAGAATTGTGAGATTCATTAACACAAGATCTTGAGAGAGGGTCTCAGTGTGTGTTTCTCTTTTAGGTTCATAATATATATTTTTAAGTCTGCACATGGTACGAAGTAGAAGTTCTATTAGAATGGTAGATGTATTGATGATTCCATCCTGCAGACCCCAAAAATTGCCATTGAGAATTGAATGCAACCGAACTTCTTGACCCTGTCTGCATGCTTTAATGTATTGAGTTGCTGCCACATGATTGGCTGATTAAATATTTGCATTAATAAGCATGTATACAGATGTACCTAATAAAGTGGCCACTGAGAGTAAACCATGTCTAACAAAGACCAGCACAAACTCAGGTACAATTCTTTCCATTGACATAAATATTTTATGACACTGTATCTTTCCAAAGAGGCTTCCAATATTGAACTTCATATAAGAGATTTTTTAAAGTAAATTATTATTACTGATGGTGACCCAGGGTGGCACGGTAATGTAATGGTTAGCACAGTGCTTTACAACACCATCGATTACCGTCCAGGGTTCAATTCCTGCCACTGGCTGTAAGAAGTTTATACATTCTTCCTGTTTCCTCCGTGTGTTGCAGTTTTCGCCCACATTCCAAAGATATGGAATTAGGGGTAGGGTTAGTGAGTTGTGGGCATACTATGTTGGCCCTGGAAGGTTGACCCCAGCACAGTCCTCGAACTATATCGGTCATTGACGCAAATGGCATATTTCTTTGTATTTTATATTTATATCAAATATTTCATTGTATAGTTTGGTCTTTGATGTACATCTGACAAATAAAGCTAATCTTTAATGTTCACACAGAGCCCATCTAAAGTATACACTCAGTGGCCACTTTATTAGGTACACCTGCCCACCTGCTTGTAATGCAAATATCTAATTAGCTAATCATGTGGCAATAATGCATAAAAGCATGCAGACATGGTCAAGAGGTTCAGTAAATGTTCAGACCAAGCATGAGAATGTGGAAGAAATGTGATCAAGGTGACTTTGACCGTGGAATGATTGTTGGTGTGTGACAAAATTGTTCGAGTATCTTGGAAATTACTGATCTCCTGGGATTTTCATGCAAAACAGTCTCTACTGTTTACAGAGAATAGAGCGAAAAACAAAACAAAAATCCAGTAAGCAGCATTTCTGTGGGCGAATGTCGAGACTTGTTCAAGCCTACAGGAAATCAACAGTGACTGAAATAACCATGCGCTACAACAGTGTAGAAGAGCATCTCTGAATGACGCAACTCTTCAAAGTGGATGGGCTATAGCAGCAGAAGCTCATGGACATACACTCAGTGGCTACTCTATTAGGTAAAGGAAGTGCCTAATAAGTCAGAGAATGTATTTCTACTGTAAGCTCTTATGTTGGAGCAGATAAGATAAGACTCTGAGATGACCAGGTGCCAGTCTCAGATTAGTAATGGGCATGCTAGAGAATTTTGGCTAAATACTACTGCATTTATTGGACCTTTGAGCAATGGTATTCCCCATCAAAACTTTGGAATGAATCTAGCACTAAAGCGTTCAAAACCACTTTGTTTTAAGGTTTCTGTCAACAAAGCCAAGAATAAAAAATAAAGCAGAATAATCTGCAAAGGAGGAAAAATAAACAATAAATTAATCAAAATGTAGAAAAAAACAATATTAGTCAGATGGTGGTGGTAGTCCAGTTTCCACCAATGAATAAAGACTACTCGCCAGAAGCAGTGGAGATATGAGCAAGAAGACTGCAACTTCAAAATTAAACACAGAAAACTAGTGAACAAAATAAGAATCTCTAACAGCAACTTTTGGTGACAAAACAATGATATTATTTTACTTTATAATAGAAATAACATTAATTTAATCTTGCAAGGTGGTGGTTTGATTGTTGATTTGTTTTCCTTGGAGTATCATTTCTGTTGCATTATTTTGCCACAGTGTTTGTGTTGATGGCATTCCTGTTACCTTGATTAAATTATTTTGTCATATTGTAGTTGACAAACCACAGTAGCATGCAACAGATGCCAGAGAAGCATTTCATAAATCTGGTTTACATAAAGACTCCTGAGGACACAGGAGTAACTCTTTTCCTGATGTCACTTATTGTTTGCACTGTGTTTACATCCTGTCATTCATCCTCTATTTCAGAGGACAACTGGGCTAGAGTAAGAAAACTTCTGTAGTTCTGGTATTTTTTAAATATGGCCACCTACCAAATAGAATGCTAATGGCAGGGTGTGGCCTTTTACCGAAAGAAAATCATTGTGTAGAATAGTAATAATAATTCTATGCTGCAGACAAAGAGGAAATGGTCTGCATCTGAGACAGGTAATTTTATTGACACTGGAGAGTATTGTAAGTCAAAGGTTCCCAGACTGACCCCTGCTTAATGGTATTGGTCCATAGCATAACAAAAATTGGGAAAGCCTGTTATAAGTGAAAAAGTCAATCTCTATATTCTTGTTTTGGAAAATGTCGCCAAGCTTCAGTCAAATTTGGCAGAATTGAGATCTGATCACGAAGTCATTTTATGAAGGGTAAAAATTTGCCGTAATCCTTTGATCTCCAAATGACTGGTATATATTCATTTGGTTGCTTTGGTACTTGTAGAATATGTTTAAACACGCAATAGGAAGTATCCAAATGAACACAGGGGCTTGGCTGTCTCACCCTTTGGAAATGATACTGGATAAATAAAGGACTTTACAGCATGCAGTGAGATGAGAGTCTTTTGTTCAGCTTCATAATGGAAAAACCATTATGTGGAAAGTGGTGACATCATGCACGTGTTTTTATAATCTTATTCACTACCATTTCCTTTATTTATTTAGTTATTTTATTCACAGACTTCCTGTCCATTTTACTAGGATTGTCCAGCCATGGTTATCCACTACCTTTATTTATCTTTTTATTGTTCTTGTCTTCTTTTACTATAGAAATCTTTTTACAACACGGAGGTCTGAAAAATGTCAGGTTGGAGCTATCCAGCCTTTTGAGGTCTGCACTAAAAATAGAGTGTTAAGCAATAATAATTAATTTGCTATTTTTATAAGCAAATTCAAAGTCAAAAATAGAAAGTTATTTCTAGTAATAAAGGTGCAATGTATTTTAATGCTGTGCTAAAATCAAAACATTAATTTAAAAAGTGAAGTAACATATGGACAGAAGTATACTGTACATTGATAACTAAAGGAAGGGTTCAAACAAGTGTAAGAGCTTGCTAATGATAAACATTTGTGCCTTGTATGTTGTCAAGGGAGCAGGTCACGCACGACACAGTTATTCCAATATTTTCAACTGCTGCAGACTAGGTGCGTCACGATGCGTGCTGGCAATGTCAGAACCAAAGTGCAGAGGAAAGACAGACTCCAATGCATAGACGGCAACCAGAGTTTAGTCATAAGAATTCAAACAGAACATCGATGGCTCGGCTGAGTGACACCGCGAGATGTAACATTCTCGAAACTAGGACCCCACGAATAATGCTAAGTGGGCGTCCGCTTAAATAGTACAAGTAATATGGAGTCCCTAAGCTTATAAAAATAAACTTAACAAGTTTAAACAGAAAGCACCAGGAGACCGCATTCCAAACAGTCAGCCACTCAAAAAAAAGCACAACGAACTCTAAAAGATTAATTAATCTCATTAGACAATAATTAACCTATTCAGCTGCTCTTAAAAACCTTGGAGCCCACTGCTCTCCAGCTCCCTGTACAGGCCTGAGGGGTTCATTACAAATTGAATCAAATGACAAAGGACATAAAATAAAAATAATCATTCAAATTCCTATTATTAAACCTATGAAGGGTTTATGTAATCTGCTCTTTCAGCAAAGCAAGGAGACATATATATATATATATATAATTTCTCATGGCCATTAAAAGTAAAAATGGCAAAGTTTTAGGGTGAGTTCAAATTTGCCAAAACTATATGCCAGGAGCAGTGTGTGGGAGGAATGCAAGGCTTATACTTGAAGGTGTGATAGCCACGCATTTTAGAAAATGTGGTTATGCTTCTCTAGACTTAGATATATTGCTTGCTTTCTTTATCATTATCTCTCCGTACATGCAGTCAAAATAACTGATATCCAATCAACAGTTATCAAAACGAAGCCTCAACATCTTAGGATACCTGCATTGCCATTTGTCACTTAAAACTGACAAGATACTTTCAACCTGGACATTTGCAAAGCCTCTTAGGGTAACAGTATCAAATTGTAATTCTATAAAAGATCTACTCTGTTACTCGAGCAGACTTTGCTTCTGTCACTCCGGACAGAGACTGTTTCATGCAAATAGTACAAAGAGAATTCCTGTATTTGAATTTGAACCGTGTTAAGCAAGATATAAACAAAATAATATGTTATTGACCATGTATTGTGCAATAACATCCAACATAGTCAAAATACGAACAGTGTTGGCAGCTGGGAGTGCAAGCAACGTTGTCTTCTTCAAGGGCATTTTAACACCAAAGGCATATTCTGTGAAAATATCTGACTGATCCATCCACAACACACTGTTAGCATATCAAGGAAATCTTCTGGATGTGCTTAACAAAGGCAAAGTGGCAGAATGTGAGGAACTATGCTAAGCTAACTCAGTATTTGGTAAGGAAATTCAATAGACCTTTCCTCATTTAGATACTACTACAGTTTGTGGAAGAACTGAGAAGGCTCAGGAAAGATATTTCAATTATGAATGAAGCAATAATGGAGGGTGGCTTCCTTTATGAAAAGTCCAAGTGAAAAATTATTGCAGCTCCTCTTTCTTCAGTGGCAAAACCACTTGTTCAGTTCTCAAAGTGTGCACTGATTGTTCATTAAAAGATGAGTGACCAATAAAACAGCCAACAGTGCTTTTAAATACAACCTTACTTTTGTAATTCATCATGAAATATGGACCGTGTCAGGATGCACAGGATAGAAAGTATCATCCAAAAGTCAATGAAGCTCAAGCCACACAATACTCTCAGATTGTCATAAGGAGAGTATGCATCATATGAAGTAATTAATGTAATAATCAAGGAGATATGTTAAATGGTCTCAACTATTGCCTTTTTTTTTCAAGAAAATGGGTTGAAATCTACCCATTCATGATCATCAATAAAGCTAGCCATGAAAAAATATCTTCATCAATATACAGACTGATATAGGATTAAGTCATGGATAATGATTTTGTTACACTGTATGCCAAGACAAAATCGGCACAATCTACTTTCTTAATTTGTTTGATTGGAAATGGTTAGCACAAGAGGGCAAAATTATAATAGTCCCTTTATCATTAAGATACTTATTGTGACCAGAAGTATAGAGGTTGTTAATTTAAAAGCAATTTCAGTTCTTTCTATATCTGATATTCTCAACTACGTTCTGCAGGGACATGATAACACTATGCTATGATTTAGAGTGATTTGAGCTAATTGGATGATCCTTATGAAGTTATTATTGCTAAGAGTATTTCCCTCTTTTGGAAATATCCACTATGCCTATCAATCTAGTGCATTTTCATTCTCTAGGGCTTCACTCATCAAACAACACATCCAGATAATGGAATATGAGTATTTATAGGCATCCGTTAGTCTGGAGAGACCATGGATTTGCGCCTTGGAAAGTTTCCAGGGCGCAGGCCTGGGCAGGGCAGTATGGGAGACCGGCAGTTGCCTATGCTGTAAGTCTCCCCTCTCCACGCCACCGGTGTTGTCCAAGGGAAGGGCAGGAGCTGATACAGCTTGGGTACTGGGTATATGATTATTAAGCCATTTATAAAACGCAGAGGTTCATATTCTATAAGGAGAAGCACTGTCGACGATCCTGGCACTTATCCTTGTAAGCGAAACAAGTGCTACACCTGCCCTTACACTTCCTCCCTCACCACCATTCAGGGCCCCAGGCAGTCCTTCCAGGTGAGGCGACACTTCACCTGTGAGTCGGCTGGTGTGGTATACTGCGTCCGGTGCTCCCGGTGTGGCCTTTTATATATTGGTGAGACCTGACGCAGACTGGGAGACTGTTTCGCTGAACACCTACACTCAGTCCGCCAGAGAAAGCAGGATCTCCCAGTGGCCACACATTTTAATTCCACGTCCCATTCCCATTCTGATATGTCTATCCATGGCCTCCTCTACTGTCAAAATAAATCCAAACTCAGGTTAGAGGAACAACACCTTATATACCAGCTGGGTAGCCTCCAACCTGATGGCATGAACATTGACTTCTCCAACTTCCGTTAATACCCCTCCTCCCCTTCTTACCCCATCCCTGACATATTTAGTTGTTTGCCTGTTCTCCATCTCCCTCGGGTGCTTCCCCCCCACTTTTCTTTCTCCCGAGGCCTCCCGTCCCATGATCCTTTTCCCTTCTCCAGCTCGGTATCACTTTCACCAATCACCTTTCCAGCTCTTAGCTTCATCCCACCCCCTCCGGTCTTCTCCTATCATTTCGCATTTCCCCGTCCCCCCACTACTTTCAAATCTCTTACTATCTTTCCTTTCAGTTAGTCCTGACGAAGGGTCTCGGCCCAAAACGTCAACAGTGCTTCTCCTTATAGATGCTGCCTGGCCTGCTGTGTTCCGCCAGCATTTTGTGTGTGTTGTTTAAATTTCCAGCATCTGCAGATTTCCTTATGTTTGAGGTTCATATTCTGCTGGGCTTAGTGCAGAAGCAGCAAAGAATGCACTTGAGTCAAACTTGAACATCAATGTTTCAATCTACTTCTTGGTTTTAAGGTGCCATTCAAAATTTTTCAAGTTGCTGAAGATGTGTCTAAGGTAATGCATTCAAAAGATATTATATCCAATATTGACAAATGTATGACTAATAATGTTGCTAATAATCAGATGCTAATCATCTGGTAAAACAGCATAGGTCAGGAGAATTCTATTTATCCTTTGGGTTTGCACAAGAATTTGAAATTGAACTGCAGAAGCTACATGTCATTTCCTAGAAATGAGTTGCCGAATTGCCACAGAGCAGATCTTTATCAGAGAACAACTCCAGCAAGCTGTTCTGCAGAACATCACTTTGTGCTGATTAACTCTGTCACGCCTGAATTCATGTTAGGTTTGACTGAAAAGAATGAGAGAAAGGCTTGCAGGAGCTATCATATCTCAAGCACTTCACACCTGGTTTTTGAAACAAATCTTGCAATGTATACAATTTGTTCACAGTAAGATCCTGCAAACAGCAATGTGTAAACGAACGAATAATCTGCTTTTGTGATCATGACTGAGAGATAATATTGCTCTTGTCCTGTGAGATAACCCATTTATTGCTTACTTTTTCAATGAAGTACTATCCAGGAAGCTTTTAAATCTACTCAAGGAAACAGATAAACTTTAATTTAATGTTTGCCCTATAAGTCTGTCCTCTATTGTAGCTTTCCAAGTGTATCAATAAAGCCCTCACAACTACTGTCAGTGATCGGTACATAGTGAAATATTGGAAAATATTGTGGAAATGTATCTTAACGACATTGAATTTGCTTGTCCAATACAGCCTGCAACGTTCACAAATCTCTTGAAAACTTCATAAAAGATCAAAGGCATAGACCGCTAAATTAATAGAATCATAACCAAACATGAGCAGACCGTTTGGTCTGTCAAATGCATACTACCATGCATCATGAAGTGGTAAATATGAAAATATTAATGGTAAGATCAAAGATCCGCTTTATTTAAGCATTTAGCTTTCTAGTGCTTTCACCAAGTACCACTTCTGGTGTCTCCCACACACTGCATTGAACTTCATTGACAAGAAAGCATAGAAACTCTTGGACTATCTCCAGATTCATAAACGTATCATGAAAATTCTACAAATCACAAATATATTTATGTCACTTGTGTTTTTACTTGTGACTGCAGAAGTTTGATTTATAAAAGAGTAACAAAAATGATAAATTCACATAAAGATGAACTTCTCTCTGGTGCAGCCTGTCCATTTTTGTATTCATCAGCATTTCTAAGTATGTAGTTTTAATGATATCCAAAAAGTTGGAGAAATAATCATATTATAAGGTTGCTCCTTTATGGGGAGATCTTTACCTCTCTGCAAATGTATTTGTTATTTTTATTTACCGATGTGTCTACAGCACTCTCCAAAGCAATTAACTATTAAAGAATGTAATAATTAAAGTACAATGAGATACAAACTTCATTGTCACTTGTATGTGTCAGATACACCATGTAACTTCATCAAAATGAATTTCAGAAACTGTTAATAAATTTACTTTTAACTTTAATCTTAAAGTACACATATGTCACTGTATACAACCCTAAGACCCATTTTCCTGTGACCGTTCTCAGTAACTCTATAGAATAATAACCATAACAGAATCAATGAAACACCATCTAACATGAATGTTCCATCAGAGTACAGAAGACAACAAACTGTGCAAATACAAAAAGAAAGAATAATATTAATAATCAAACAAGGAATAAATATTGAGAGCATGAGATGAAGAGTCCTTGAAAGTGAATCCATTGGTTATGGGTCTTTTGCAATGATTGGGCAAGTGATATTCAATGCAGTTATCCCCTTTGGTACAAAAGCCTGATGGTTGAGGGGTAATAACTGCTCCTGAACCTGGTGGTGTAAGTACTGAGGCTTTTGCTGACAGCAACAAAAAGAGAGCATTTACTGGGTGGTGAGAGTCCCTGATGATGGATGCTGCTTTCCTGCGACAGTGTTTTATGTAGACGTGCTCAATGCTCAATGGAGGGGAGGGCTTCACCCGTGATGGACTGGGCCATATCTACACTTTTTGTAGGATTTTTCACTCAAGGGCATTGGTGTTTCCACACCTGGCTGTGATGCAGCCTGTCAGTGTACTCTCCACTACACATCTATAGAAGTTTTTAAAAAGTTTTAGATATCATGCTAAATCTCTACACACTCCTAAGGAAATAGAGGCGTTTCTGTGCTTTCTCCTCAATTGCACTTACATGCTGGGCACAGGACAGGTTCTCCAAAATAATAAAACCGAGGAATTTAAAATTGCTGACCCTCTCCACCTCTGATCCTCTGAGAAAACTCCAATAAATTTAAGATGTAAACATTTTGTCACATTTAATAAATACAACACAGATGAACATTCACTTGATGAATTAAATATGAACAAGAACATTTGTAGTGAATCCCAATACATTATTCAATACTTGTTCAGTGTTGTTGGTGACACATACATAGTAAAACCAGTACTGTACAACAAATGAAGTATAAAAATAACTCACAGCCAGATGTTTATAACAATATTCCAGCATGGTCACAAGTAGTATTAATCGTTAGTTATATTTCCAGAATTTTTAGCTTATATTTCCAGTTGTTAATGTTACTGTTGTACTAATTAAAATCTCTGAAAAGACATAATGGATCTGTTATTCGATAGACACAGGGCAGAACTAAAGTCTGAATGTTACTTTTATGATGTGCTGTGAGCAGAGAGGACTCCAGTCGTGGGCGAGTCTGATGAAAGGTTTCAGCCTGAAATGTCGACTGTTTAATCTTTTCCATAGATGCTGCCTGGCCTGCTGAGTTCCTTCAGTGTTTTGTGCCTGTTGCTTAGAGTTCCAGCATCTGCAGATCTTCTCTTGTTTGTAGCAGACCTGGCATTTTCCTTTGTCAGCTGTAATATTAAAATAATATTTGTAGTTCTCCCAATGAGTTAGTCAAAGTGATAGTGTCAATTCACTTTCAAGAATGATATTTGATTAAGCTTGGAGTTGGTTACACTGCACAGCCTGGTAGGAGGTGGATGCCAGATGTGGCAAGACTGGTTTGGGATTCAGTGGCGCCTCCTCAGACCTGGGGCATGATGGGAATCACATTCCTGCTGATAGGAGGAGGGAGGCAGATACCACAACTGAGTCCAAGAAGTCTGCAGGACTGTGATCTGTAGTTAACAGGGATATTGATCTCTGCTCTGGGATTCGGCATCAAGAGCAGTTGAGTAATTCCGTTTGGTCAGGAACAATGAGTTGATGGTATATTCAGCACTGGTTGACCACACTGAGCCAGATGATAATGGCAATGCTCCCAGACAGGAGGTCACTCATGCTGAGGCTGCTGTGCAACATGACTTGTGTCTGACACTCACCAGTTCACTGGGAGGAGTAAGGATGAACCAGCTGCTGAACCACAAAGGAGCAGCAGCAGGTGATGAGTAGTAAGAGCCTGTATCAAGCTGTCTCAGAGTCAAGGCAAGTTTATTTGTAAAGCATTTTTCAAACACAAAGCAGTGCAACGTGCTTTACAAAGAGGGAAAAGAATGCCTCGGGTGCTAGCCAGACAAATGCACTTGCAGGTTGTTGATGAAGAGGATGTCTCTAGATCAGTTGCTAAGGGCTTGCATGGCAATGGCATCCACTTTGGTCCCACTGAGAACTCTTATCCAGTATGGATGAAAACCACTTCAACAAGAAAGTTTTAAAATTGAGAGCTTTTGTGATAGTGTTTTCACAAATTGAAAGACAGGCCGCTTTTTGAAGCATCTCCAAATCGGTTCTGATGAAGAGTCCCTGACCTGTAGTGTTAATTATTCCTCTTTCTACAGGTGCAGTTTCTAACAACCAAGCTCACCATGCAGGTAAAAGTAAACTGAGATATGGCCAGTTCAAGTGCTGAAAGGATTCTGTGGGAGTTCCAAGGATAATTTTCCCATTACGATCATTTTGATTATGTGGGATTTTAACCATCATAACCTAAAGTTGATCTGCCCAAATACCACCAGATGATTAGCTGCCCCACACTTGAGGACAGAACTTTGGACCACTTCTATTCCAACATTAGTGGGGCATTCTGCCCTTTCCCATGGGAACCTTTGGCACAGGAGAAAACCATGGATTGGCACGTCAGAATGGGAATGGGAGTCAGAATCAGAACACAGCTTGCAAAACAGCAGTTTAATAAAGCTCTGACATTTACAGGACTGCGGAGAAAGAGAAATACTTCAACAGCTGGGCAGTCTGGAGTTCCCTGCAAAGTCTTACCAACTTCAAATGGAAGAGCTCCCAAGTCTCCCCCTCTCATACTTGAGCTGATTGACCAATCAACTCTATCAGTTTTATTGACAGTTTGATAAGGACAATCAATACCTGTCACTTCTCGCATTCTCTGATCCTGATATGCTGAGCCCCTATACCACCCCCTTTCACAACAACACCAATATCATCATCCCCCACTTTAATCCAACCCCATTCACCTCCACCCCTTCTTTCCCCCTCCCCCCATCCCACCCTATACTTCTTGCAAAGCTAAAGATGCCTGCAAATTATTGGGAAAAAAGAACATTAGGAAAGCTGTAGGCTTTGCCGGTGTCTCCCTGGTGCTCTAAGGCATTGTACAGATCAGCTAGCCTCCGTCTTCACCTGCATATTTAATACACCCCCTCCTTCCGCAAATTATGCAGTGTTAAAGACAGATAGATAGATAGATAGATAGATAGATAGATAGATACTTTATTCATCCCCATGGGGAAATTCAACTTTTTTTCCAATGTCCCATACACTTGTTGTAGCAAAACTAATTACATACAATACTTAACTCAGTAAAAAAATATGATATGCATCTAAATCACCGTCTCAAAAAGCATTAATAATAGCTTTTAAAAAGTTCTTAAGTCCTGGCGGTAGAATTGTAAAGCCTAATGGCATTGGGGAGTATTGACCTCTTCATCCTGTCTGAGGAGCATTGCATCGATAGTAACCTGTCACTGAAACTGCTTCTCTGTCTCTGGATGGTGCTATGTAGAGGATGTTCAGAGTTATCCATAATTGACCGTAGCCTACTCAGCGCCCTTCGCTCAGCTACCGATGTTAAACTCTCCAGTACTTTGCCCACGACAGAGCCCGCCTTCCTTACCAGCTTATTAAGACGTGAGGCGTCCCTCTTCTTAATGCTTCCTCCCCAACACGCCACCACAAAGAAGAGGGCGCTCTCCACAACTGACCTATAGAACATCTTCAGCATCTCACTACAGACATTGAATGACGCCAACCTTCTTAGGAAGTGCTACAATATTTCCAGTTCCCAAGAAAGACAAGATTATTGGACTTAATAATTATAGGCAACTCTGATGTTGGCCTACCTTAAGTCCATTACTGATTCCCTTCTTGAACCACTACAGTTTGCTTATAGAACAAATCACTCAGATAAGGATGCAGTTAACTTGCGCCTGCATTACATTCTTCAACTTTTGGACTTCCTCAGCACCTATTTGCGAATCTTGTTTGTGGATTTTAGCTTGTTCTGGAGGTGCTCCACAGCAAGCTAACCCATATAGCTGTACCTTCATGTCTGTCTGGATTATGAACTTCCGGACAGGAAGGAAGCAGCACGTAAGTCTGAGCTCCTACTTGTCCAATCCAATGACTATAAGAACAGACTCTCCCGAGGGCTGTGTTCTTTCACCCCTCCTGTCTTCACTTTATACAAATGACTGTATCTCCACAGCCAAATCCATTAAAACTCTAAAGTTCATGGATGCCATGACTGTAGTTGGTCTCATCTCCAATAATGAAATGACCTGTTGTCAAAGAGAGGTAGACCAACTTGCAGCATGGTGCACTTGTAATAACTTGGAGTTTAATGCTATCAAGACAGTGGGAATTAGGATTGACTTCTGCTGACAACCCCTTACCTGTCTCCTCTCCCTTGGAAATTAATGGTCATGCTCTGTCTGTGATTGAGCTGTTCAAATTCCTGCGTACTACCATTACCAATACATTGAAGCTCATCTTCAGGAAAGCCCAACAGAGACTTTTCTTCCCATGCCAGTTTAGGAAGCTTTACATCTCAGGACTTATCCTGATGGATTTTTTATTCAGCCCTCATTGACAGTGTAGTGACCACCTCTATCACCATTTGGTTTCCCTCCATTTCCAAATCCAGGTTGCGATGAGTGGTCCACTTGGCAGAGAAGATCACTGGCTGTCAAACACTGACATTTAGAGACCTGTTCATTGGCAAAGCAAAGAAAACAGCTGAAAAAAAATTGTTGTTGACTCCACCCGCTCTAGCAGTCATCTATTTAACAAATTGCCATCAAGGAGATGCTGCAAGTCCATCACCACCAGGACTACACATCATCTCCGAAGTTCTTTCCTGTAGCTATCCAGAATCTCAACAAAACTCACTCAGGTGTAATACCCTAACTGTTCCTGGACAGCATCTTTTAAATGGTCTTTACGCTGTTTGTGTACTATCGATAATTATTGAGTTTGTTCATATGTTAACATTTATTTAAGTTTGATTATTAAGGTTTACATATGTGACCACTCTACTAATGCCTCATGGCTGCTCACATTATTGTCTTGTAAATTGTTGGTTGCTATTGTGTTGTCCGTTTTGGTATTGCCCTGTGTTTTATGCTTGGCATTGAACCACAATCAATTCTAATATGTTTCACATACTGGCAATAAAGTGATTCTGATTCTGATCATACTTGAAGAAGAAGGGACTTCTCTCTTCCTGACCTGCTAGTGCTTCCATCAGCTTCTTGTAGTTATTCCAAATCCCTGTTGCATGCTTCAGTTCAGTACCAAGGCTTCACTGAAGATCTACCTTACATTTTTACCATTTTATTCTTTTTTTACATTTCTGATACCTTATTACCATTTATAGAAGTGTCCAATTTCCAAACTTTGATCACTATTAGCCAAAACAGCCTTTCTTAGCAAAGGCTCCAATGTTAATGTATTTTTGTTGTGTGATAGCTTTCAGTCCATTTGTCGGGCTTGATAGATAGATAGATAGATAGATAGATAGATACTTTATTCATCCCCATGGGGAAATTCAACATTTTTTCCAATGTCCCATACACTTGTTGTAGCAAAAACTCATTACATACAATACTTAACTCAGTAATAATATGATATGCATCTAAATCACTAACTCAAAAAGCATTAATAATAGCTTTAAAAAAAGTTCTTAAGTCCTGGCAGTTGAATTGTAAAGCCTAATGGCATTGGGGAGTATTGACCTCTTCATCCTGTCTGAGGAGCATTGCATCGACAGTAACCTGTCGCTGCAATTGACTAATGAATGAATTGACTAATATTCCACCTGAAATACTTACAAATACATTTAAGCAAACTTTTCCAGTGGCTTCCTACTGACTTAAAGTTTCTATTACTGTTCCAGGCTGCAGCTGGTAGGGACAAGGGTAATTTAATAGGCCAGACTTAGAAGATGTCTCAAACAAGCTGCAGGGACAACTTGTAATTCATTACTACTCCTCTGTCTCTCACGAGGCCTCCACCATATGATTGTCTGCTGAGAATTCATTCTTAGAAAGGAGAGGAAGTAGTTTAAATTGATGACAAGAAGAATCCTAATCTTTGGTTCAGAGGAAAGCAGAAAGGATGGCCCAATGCTTCCTGTGTAACAAATGGAAAAAATGATGCAGACATTTACCGGCTCTGCTGAAATGAAAGCTGAGTGAGTTTTTTTTGTAAAAAACAAATCAGTGCATACCACACCTCTATTATTTTGTCTTCTTCAATATCAAAAAACAAGAAGCCAGACATTGCTCAGCCACTGACCTAGAGGAGGGCATCTCTCCCATGTCTACAGTGCAAGGTTAGGACTATAGTAACATGTTAGGACTTCCTCTGCCCGCCATGGAAGTGGAAGGAAAGCAATATGGTTTTAAATATCAAGTTAAAGAAAAATATTGTGGGTGTAAAGAATGAAAGTATGGGAATGAAGGAGAGACTATTATTTTAATCCTTTCTTTATTCAACTGGCACAATTTAAAGCCTTTCTTTATTTAATATAGCACCTTTTAAAATCTTTCTGTATTCAATGTGCATGAAACTATAAAAAGGAGCTCAGTTATTATTGGACCAGTGTAGAGATCCAGACTGATATGAAAGTAAGCGTGGGCCAAATACAAACTGCTCCAGGAGCTCAGTGGCTCAGGCAGCCACTATGGAGGGAAATGGACAGTCAAACCTTTTGGATGAGTTGAGTGCAGTTGAAAGGTCCCATTGACTATGCATTTCCCTTCACCGATGCTGCCCGATCCATTCAGCGTCTCCAGCAGCTCGGGTTTTGCTCCAAATTCCAGCATTTGCAAACTCTTTTGCCTCCTGAAAATAAGCCTGCACCGTTTGGTCCACAGAAAACAAAGTGGCCAGGGTAGTCAGTAAAAAAAGGATTAAGTCAGAAACTGTATTTGTAATTCCTGAATGCAGCCAGTTTTCTTTTACCACTCACAGTATTTACTCTTACCTTGCCTTCAAAAGTAAATGTTATCACACAAATGTGGCAGACTGGAAGAATGTAAAGTGCTGTTTCTGCACTAAAGTTGCAGCAGCACCTCCAATTGGGCAGTATGCCTGTGGCATTGGTCTGAAGAATGGAGCTTGAATCCCACTATAGCAACTAGGAACTTAAAGTCATGTAATTAAATACATCTGGAATCAAAAAGCTGGTACCGATTACTATGAGCATTAAACAATGGAACTGTTGTTGAAGATTGCATTTGTCCTTTTAGAAGACAGCCTATCACCCTTATCCAGTCGGTTGTATAAGGTACTTCAGACCTATAGTAAATGGGTAGACTCTTACCACAGCAAGCTGCACAGTGCGAGAGCAATACTTTCTAACCAGGTGTAGAGGATTGGAGGACAGCTAATCTTATTCAGTTGTTGAAGAGAGGCTCTAAGAATAAGCTGAGAAATTATAGACCGATGAGCCTAACGTCATCAGTGGGTACATTATTTGAAAGTATTCTAAGTAACGGGATATATGCAGTAAGTATTTGAATGGACAGGGACTAATTAGGGATAGTCAACATGGCTTTGTGCATAGTAGGTTATGATTAACCAATCCTATAGAGTTTTTTGAGGAAGTGACAAGGAAAGTTGATGAAGGAAAGGCGATGGATGATGTCCACATGGACTTTAGCAAGACCTTTTACAAAGTCTCACAGTGGAAGCTGGTGTAAGAGGTTCAGTCACTTGGCATTCAGGATGAGGTAGTAATTTAGATTTGACATTGGCTTCCCGGGAGAGCCAAAGAGTGATAGTAGATGGTTGCCTCTCTGATTGAAGGCCTGTGAGTAGTGGTGTGTCACAAGAACTGGTGCTGTTTCCACTGCTGTTCGTCAACTACAGTAGATCAGTGATCTGGATGATAATACGATAAACTGGCTCTGCAAGTTTACAGATGACACCAAGATGAGGGTGTACTGGAAGGCTATCAAAGCTTGCAGCAGGATTTGGACCAACTTGAAAAATAGGCTGAAAAATGGCAGATGGATTTAATGAAGTCAAGCAGGAGGTGTTGCCCTTTTGGAGGATAAACCAGGGTAGAACTTTCACAGTGAACAGCAGGGTAGTGAAGAGTGCAAAGAACAGAGGTATATTTGAATCCAGATCCATAATTCCTTAGAAATAGTATCGCAGGTAGATAGCGTCATGAAGAGAGCTTTTGGTACAAAGGCCTTCAAAAATAAATGATTACAGGAGTTGGGATTTTATGTTGAAGTTGAATAAAATTGGTGTGGGCTAATCTGGTGTAATCCATGCAATTCTGGTCAGCTATCTACTGGAAGGATATCAGTAAGATTGAAACAGTAGAGATATTTTACAAGGGTGTTGCCCAGGACTTGACAACCTGAGTTGTAGGGAATGCTTGAATAGGTCAGAACTTTATTCCCTGCAGCATAGAAAGGTGAAAAGAGATTTGATAGAGACATACAAAATTATGTCTGGTATGTAAAATACTATTTGGTATGGAGGGGCCACTGCACAGGATTGGGAAAAGCTGCATAAAGTTGTATACTGTTACGGATTCAGCAACAATAAATATATAAGTGAGGAAGGGTTTTTTAAAATAACAAATAAAACATTTATTAAACACTGAAAAACAAACCCCAAAAGTAAACAAAACTTTGCAACTGGAAATCAGCTGCTGTGCGGCAGCTTAAACAGTTCTTAAGGGATAAAGTGAAAACAGTTCTTAAAATGATGTTGCAAAAACAGTTCTTCAAAGTAGTACTGCGAAAGTTCAAAATGCTTACAGTCCATTAAAGGAGAGACTTTTTTAGACGATTTAAGTTCTCTTTCACGTCGTGTTGCTGCGGTTCCAGTCGAACTATACTTTTCCCGGAGAATTTACGAGATGAAAATGAAACGGTTTAAAGGCACTGACCTTTCCTTAGCGAAACTGTACCCAAACCTTTCTGCTATTATTGCAGGGGTTAACACGGGGACAGCCAACAAATTCCTTCCGAATGAGGATCAAACAAGGTTGAACCTGTTTCACCATCGAAATCGACTTTCCTCGATCTTTTAGCTCCCGAACTCCGATCTTCACTCTCCACTGATTTTTAACTGGCAGTATTGTAAAGAAACTGCTGGCAATGACCTTTTAAACTTTCGGCATTAAATAAAACTCCACCTTTCAACAGAACTGCGTCATAATATTGGACCACACAGTAGCATGGAGTCAAAATGGCAAATCCAGCCAGGAACTGCCCCTCCTCACAGGGAGGGGTCCTCCTTTAAGACCCTGTTAAAAAAAAACTGTCACATGACCTCTACTGGCGGGAAAATGACGTCACTTCACCATCACAAGACCATTACCTTAGGTCCAGTATAACTTCAACACCACTGTCATGTGACAAGTACAAGATACCCACGGGTACGTAACAATACTCAGCCAGCTCCATTGGAAGCACCAGCCTTCCCAGCATCTAGGACACCTTCAAAAGCAATGCCTCTAAAAGGCAGCATCCATCATT
Source organism: Hemitrygon akajei (assembly GCF_048418815.1). Taxonomy (NCBI): domain Eukaryota; kingdom Metazoa; phylum Chordata; class Chondrichthyes; order Myliobatiformes; family Dasyatidae; genus Hemitrygon; species Hemitrygon akajei. The sequence goes on along the minus strand of NC_133150.1, from coordinate 23,603,981 downwards.
AGAGACCCCCATCACCCAGGACATGCTCTCCTTTCATTGGTACCATCAAGAAGGTGGTACTGGAGCCTAAAAACACACTCAACATTTCAGGAACAGCTTCTTTTCCTCTCCCATCAGATTTCTGAACAGCCAATAGACCCATTATTGTATTTCTTCCCTTTGTTTTGCACTGCTTATTTAATTTATTTTTTATATACTTATTGGAATTAATAGTTTTTATTGCTGTGTATGACAATATCCTGCTGCCACAAAACATATTTCACGACATATGCCGGTGATATCAAACGTGATTTGGATTTCAAGTCATCTGATTTTGAATTATGAAGGGTATAAATAGGGTAAATGCAAATAGGGCTTTTCGAGTGAGGTTGGGTGTAGTTAGAACAAGAGGTCATGTGTTAAGGGTAAAAGGTAAATATTTAAGGAGAAGATGAGGAGGAACCTCTTCACTCAGAGCACGGTGAGAGTGTGAAACAGGTTAGCAGCAGAAGTGGTGAAGGCAGGTTGAATTTCAATATTTAAGAGAAGTTTGGATAAGTACATAGATGAGAGGGGCATGGAGAGCCGGTGTCAATGAGATCAGACAGCATAATATGTTAGCCTGGACTAGATGGACCAAAGAGCCTGTTTCTGTGCTGTAGTGCTCTATGACTCTATGACCTGTAACATCCTCAGTCAATAACCCACACCTTGTATCATAAAAGGAAGACATGAAGGGCTTAATTGTTTCTTTACATGCAGGGTAAGTTGTTGCACCCACTCAAACCTGAGCCAGAAAATGCACTGTAGATGTTCCTTGTGAATACAATCTTGGCACAGGATGCAGTTAGCAATGTATTTTCTTCTACATTGAACTCTGCATTGAGAACAAAGCACAAGAGCTGTTCACAGGGACTAGCTGTGGGATAAATTACAAGTATTAGAAGGTTTCTTTGGAAGATGCAAAAGTGGACTTACATTAAAATTCTCATAATGTTCAAAATAAGAAATATTTATCTGTGGAATTTATTTACAACAGTTTGAGGCGGAACTGTTTGTTACAGTCATGTCAGATCATTCAGTTTACTGCAGTTAAGGTCAGTACATTTATAATGGCAATATTACTGAGGCTGAACAATTTACGAATGATTAACCTTCTCACATGATCACCTTTCTCAAAGGGGAGAAATCCCTTCCTATTCAATCATGATGCATCTACTACCCTGGAACTCCCTCAGAGTCGTTCTCTTTTAGCCACTTCAACTGGCCTCGTCCCTGTTTACTTTTATCTGAATCGCCCAATTTCTCTTTAAGGTACAATAGCTCCTTTTTAAATATGTTTGTCTGCTAGGCATCACTTCCCTGCAGTACCCAACTTGTAATGGGACTGAAATGAATAAATCTCACAGGGAATCATGCCAGCTTGCTGATGGGTTTCTGAAGCCACTCAGGACCCTGCATTCACTAACCAGCAGTGGAAATTTATTATGGTTTATATCTTCTGCATTTCCAAACAATCTTCCATCTGTTACTTTGATGTGTATTTCCATTTATAGAAGTTAACAGAATAGTTAATTTTTCTAATATTTTTCTTCATATTATTAATACATTTATGATCAAACATGCTTTATTTGTTACTTTTCCTTTGACTTTTCTGCATATGAGTAGAATACCAAATCTGTACAAGGAATGCTTGGAGTGAGCCATACAGCCTGTCCTTTTAAGTTACACCACATTTTAAGCTCTAGTTATAGCTATGGCAGGTACACACTGCCATTTCTCATGACTGAATGAGATGTAGAACTGTGCAGTACAGATTAAAGTTTGAATTCAAATCGCTTTGGCAGGATTCCTGCAGCCATTACATTTCTTTGATTGTTCTGAATTTACATGATGCGTCACCTTCTTGAGAACAATGTGGGCTTTCCTCGTTTATGTCCTGTCTCTCTGGATGCTTGTGAAGCAGCTCTTTATAGATAAGCAATAATACAGCATAACCAGTCAAACAGATTTGCTTTGTATCAATGACAGGTAATTCTTTTTGATCCTTTGGTGTCCTCATCCATGTCCTAACACTTAGCAGAATGATTAGGCCCATTAAATGTTAAATAACATTTTGAATCCATTCCTGGGATAGAGGCATTGTTGGCAGTGGCTCTAAGGAAGATGTCAACTCAGAAGTTAGTTATTATCCTACAGTTGATTAAAAATTAATTGCTTATATGTGGAAATAAGTTGAAATTAATCCGATGCTATTTATTTAATTTTCAGTGAATGGATATTCATTTTAGGATCAAAGAAGCTGAACATAAATTATTACTTTTTTATCAAATAGGACCTAATCTGATTTATCATTGCTCCACTTAAAATATGGGCTGGGAAAGAAAAAAGTGTTAAAGCAGCTACTCAGTATGGTATAAGCCAGTATTCAAGGATTTGTGTATTTAACATAAAGCAACACACAGTAAATGTTCTAGTAGTTCTCAAGACTGTCAGCAGCAACATGAAGCATTTTAATTAAAAAGCTTGTTCCAGCTGTCCTTACTATGTAATCAGAAAGTGAAGTGCTCAGCTTATATCCCATCAGCCTTTGGTTTGTTTTGTCCTGCTTTGGCAATTTTCCAATCAAAGTGCAGTTGATGTGAGCTCCTGAGATGGATGATTGTGGGAAAGTGATGATGCGGAGTCTTGTGACTACACTGTTGGAATTGTTGAGATGAAAACATGGGAACTGAGAATAACAGGAAACTTTGTTATTACATGAGTCACATTCCAAGGTCACCACTGGATATTATTAGAATAGTTATGGAATGAAATAGAATTAGAACAATTCCCAAGTTATAAATAATGAAGACAGCCTTTTCTTTTTAATCACATGACTTCTCACAGGGCTTCCGAACTGATCCTTTCCACTTCAAAACTGATCTTGAAAGTGGAATGTTTCGATCCAAAGCTGATCAATTTGCAATGGACCAAACGTTAAGCTGCATAGGAAGTCCTGACGAAGGGCCTCGGCCCGAAACGTTGACTGCTCGTTTCAACGGATGCTGCCCGACCTGCTGAGTTCATCCAGCTTGTTTGTATGTGTTAACTTGACCACAGCATCTGCAGTGTACTTTGTGTTTAGAAAGTCATTCCCTGCCATTCTGAAACACTACTCTTCAATCATTCGAAGAACTCTCATCCAGAATTTGTTGTGCATTTAATATTTCAGTAATATTTGAGTGATAGTGTAAATATATAGTTTGATTAAGCATTCTTTGTTTGTTTACATAATTCATATGTAGGAAGCATGTGAATGGAATATGTCATTATGCCACCATGTCATATTTGCATGCCTCACTAAAAGTTAACAAAGTGTACACATTATCCTGGGCTCCGATGGTTTTCTTTTGATTAGATTCTGAAGGTACAAAACAGAACAGAAATCATACATTAATATTTTTGTTCTGAAGTTGTATTCAACGTACAGTATATTACTTCCATAGTTTTACAAGTGTGCATTTACAAAAAGTCATGTTAAGTCAAGCCAAGCCAAGTTTATGTGTTATTTATCTATATACATCTATATAACATATATCATCATATGATGTACATTGAAATGAGACATTTCTCTGAAGCAGTGTGTGAAGAACGTTAGTACACTTAACATCATAATATACAATAACTTATGAAGGTAAGGATAAAATCTATAGATGAATCATGCATAAATAACAAACTAAAGTGCATAAATTAAATATTATAAGGTACAGACCAGATTAATTAGTAATACTTTGAAGGCAATGCAGCAGGGAGTTCAGAAGCCTATTGGCCTGAGGGAAGAAACTGTTTCAATCCTGACAGTTCTTGCTTTTATGAATAAGAGTCTCCTGTCTGATGCTGGATGGATAGGTGGAAACCTTAATAATACTAAGGGCCCTGGTATGCAGCACTCCTGATAATATCCCCAGTGGATAGTAGGGAGACCTCTATATTCCTCTCAGCTGTTCTCACAGTCCTTTGGACGGACTTCTGGTCCGATGCATGCCTGCTTCCATGCCAGATGGAGGTGCAACTCGCCAGAATGCCCTCAGTGGTGCTCCTGTAAAATGCAGTTAAGATGGGGGGGGCGGTGGGAGGGAGCTTTGCTTGCCTCAATCTCCTTAGGAAGTTGAGGCACTGCTGTGCCTTCTTGTTCAAGGAGTTGATGTTAAAGGACGAGATGAGATCATCCATGATGTGAAGTCCCAGGAACTGGGATTACTTAACTCTCTCTATGGAGGAGCCAAGTATTCACAGAGGGGGATGGTTCATTTGCACTTTCCTGAAGTCCACAATGATTTTTTTTGGTCTTCTCCACATTCAGGCTAACACCAATTCACCAGCTGCTCCACTTCCTTTTTGTACTCCATCTCGTCATTGTTGTTGATGAGGCCATCTACTGTTGTGTCGTCCACAAACTTGATAAAAGAGTAAAACTTGCAAAAAAAAAGTGCAAAAGTTTGTATGATAACTTAGCCAAAATGTTTGTATATTGGAATTTATAGTACCAGACTAGATTCCCATTAATTGGAGCTGACCTACCCTGTTTTGTTTGCCTTGAACCATTCAGATCATTTGCTGACAACTTGCAGAGTGGAATAGGTGGATCAGATTTAAGACATGAATTGTAAACATTTTGTTTTGGTCAGTACTAATGTTTATGATTCAAATTTGTTTAGTCAATATTGTCAAAAAGCAAAGTGGGATTTCTTTTCAGACTAAATTGTTGATGTAGGTATTCTTCGAATGCACATAGCAGACATTTTTATTTATAGTACGTTCAGTTTATATTTTCTATTTCTAGAGGGGTGAGAATGAGGGGACTGATCAGATTGACTTTTTAACCAGCTGATGGTTGTGTTGTAGTAGAGTAACAGTACTTATTTCTCATGTAATAAGTAATCGGTCACGGAGGGAGTTTGCTATGTTTTCTATGTTTGCTAAGTATATCTCTGGCGATGATCTTTGCACCATCAGTGGGGATGGGAGAGGTTCTGGAGGATTGGGGGGTTGCGGATGTTGTTCTTTTATTCAAGAAAGGGTGTAGCGATAGACCAGGAAATTATAGACCAGTGAGTCTTACTTCAGTGGTTGGTAAGCTGATGGAGAAGATCCTGCGAGGCAGAATTTATGAACATTTGGAAAGGTATAATATGATTAGGAATGGCTTTGTCAAGGGCAGGTGGTGCCTTACGAGCCTGATTGAATTTTTTGATGATGTAACTAAACACATTGATGAAGGAAGAGCAGTAGATGTAGTGTATATGGATTTCAGCAAGGTATTTAATAAGGTACCCCATGCAAGGCTTATTGAGAAAGTAAGGAGGCATGGGATCCAAGGTGACATTGCTCTGTGGATCCAGAACTGGCTTGCCCACAGAAGGCAAAGAGTGGTTGTAGACGGGTCATATTCTGCATGGACGTCGACAGGTGCCTCAGGGCTCTGATCTGGGACCCTTACTCTTCGTGATTTTTATAAATGACCTGGATGAGGAAGTGGAGGGATGGGTTAGTAAGTTTGCTGATGACACAAATGTTGGAGGTGTTGTGGATAGTGTGGAGGGCTGTCAGAGGTTACAGTGGGACATTGATAGTATGCAAAACTGGGCTGAGAAGTGGCAGATGGAGTTCAACCCAGGTAAGTGTGAAGTGGTTCATTTTGGTAGGTCAAATATGATGGCAGAATATAGTATTAATAGTAAGACTATTGGCAGTGTGGAGGATCAGAGGGATCTTGGGGTCCAAGTCCATAGGACGCTCAAAGCAGCTGCGCAGGTTGACTCTGTGGTTAAGAAGGCGTATGGTGTATTGGCCTTCATTAATTGTGGAATTGAATTTAGGAGCTGAGAGGTAATGTTGCAGCTATGTAGGACACTGGTCAGACCCCACTTGGAGTACTGTGCTCAGTTCTGGTCACCTCACTACAGGAAGGATGTGGAAACCATAGAAAGGGTGCAGAGAAGATTTACAAGGATGTTTCCTGGATTGGGGAGCATGCCTTATGAAAACAGGTTGAGTGAACTTGGCCTTTTCTCCTTGGAGCGACGGAGGATGAGAGGTGACCTGATAGAGGTGAGAGGCATTGATTGCATGGATAGTCAGAGGCCTTTTCCCTGGGCTGAAATGGTTGCCACAAGAGGACACAGGTTTAAGGTACTGGGGAGTAGGTACAGAGGAGATGTCAGGGGTAAGTTTTTTATGCAGAGAGTGGTGAGTGCATGGAATGGGCTGCTGGCAACGGTGTTGGAGGCGGATACGATAGGGTCTTTTAAGAGATTTTTGGATTGGTACATGGAGCTTAGAAAAATAGAAAGCTATGGGTAAGCCTAGTAATTTCTAGGGTAGGGACATGTTCGGCAGAATCTTGTGGGCCGAAGGGCCTGTATTGTGCTGTAGGTTTTCTGTGTTTCTATGTTTTTAATTCATGATAAATAACTGCAAGACAACAAATATCTGTGGTTTAATCAAACACTGCTATTTATTTGTTCTGGCGAGTATTCAAGGATTTGTGTATTTAACATGAAGCAACACAATTTTATTTTCAAGTGGACCACCACCTCGCCGTGACTTGGAGGCTTGTGTGCCTCAATGGCCCAGAGAGCTATGTTGGCTGGAGTCAGGGCTGTATGTTTTAGCTCATGGTCGGGTCATCCATGCCAAACAGGAAAAAGGGTAGAGGCCAGACTAAGAGTGGTCTGCCGGTCCTCCAGGTTCTGGGGTTCAGCTCAGAACTAACAACCCGGACTAGTAAAACAAAACTGTTATGGAAATAGCAATGAAGAATCTTTCTACATCTGTGGTATTCCTGAGACTCCACCTGCGACTTGCGTAGTTGACAGCAGTGAAAATTGAGAGGAAGCTACCGGCACAATGAAGGAAGCCCAGAACACTGCAAAGATGGAGGAACTTCACTGCTGCCCTAAGTGGTGTAATGGGCAGTAAATAACTAAGTAACTCCAGTTCTGCTTTGGTGTCGCTAAATACCTTTATCTTGACAGAATGAAGCTCATCAACTGGTCATGATGGTGCCAGTGTATAATGCTCTTTCGGTCAATATCTTCTGGATAGAACATGAAGCCATACATTTCACTTCTTTTCTGTCTTTTACATTGCTTTTTATCTTGGATGAGTTTCTGGAATTGTTGGAGCCTGTGATTTGCTGTTTAGAGACCATTTGGGTGTTCCAGTATTCGGCAGTGATGCACCATCAATAACTCACGCTGAGACTTAGGAAACGAGGTATCGGCTTTTATTGACTGGAAGAATGAACAACACTACATCCTGGGGAATGAGGCAGGGCAACAGGACTCAGTCGCCTTTATACAGGGGTCTGTGGGAGGAGCCACAGGAGCAGTCAGCAGGGGTCTGTGGGAGGAGCCACAGGAGCAGTCCAGACAGGTATATGTAGTTCACCACAGGCAGTCTCTGAGAGGATTCCAGCAGACAGAGGCAGCATGCACAAACTTTCTGTGGACTGGAAAATTGCAATGTCACTCCACATTTTAAGAAGGGAGGGAGGAAGAAGAATGGAAATTATAGGCCAGTTAGCCTGACTTCAGCGGTTGGGGAAGATATTGGAGTCAGTTATGAATCATGAGATTTCAGGGTACTTGGAGGAACATGACAAAATAGGTCAAAAATCAGCATGGTTTCCTTATGGATAAACTTTGCCGGACAAATCTGTTGGAATTCTTTGAGCTGAATAAATAAAGGAGAGTCAGTGGATATTGTTTTTTTGGAATTTCAGGAGACCTTTTACAAGGTGCTGCACATGAGACTGCTTAACAAGTTAAGAGCCCGTTCTATTACAGGAAAGATAGCATGGATGGAAGATTGACTGACTGGCAGGGGTCAAAGAGTGGGAATAACGGTGGCCTTTTCTGGTTGGCTGCCAGTGACTAGTAGTGTTCTACAGAGATCAGTGTTGGGACTGCTTCTTTTCACGTTGTATGTCAATGTTTTGAATGACAAAATTAGTGGCTTTGTTGCAAAAGTTGTGGACCGATACAAAAGGTAGGTGGGGGTATGTAGTGCTGAGAAGTAGGGAGTTTGCAGAAGGACATGGACAGATTGAGAGAATGGGCAAAGAAGTGGCAGATGGAATATAGCGTTGGAAAGCATATAGTCAGGCATTTCAGTAGAAGGGATAAAGGCGTAGTCTATTTGTGAAATGTGGAGAAAATTCAAAAATCAGAGGTGCAAAGAGATTTGGGAGTCCTCAAGCTAGGGTTTCCTAAAAGTTAACTTGCAGGTTGAGCCGATGGTAAGGAAGGCAAATGCAATTTTAGCATAAATTTCAAGAGGACTAGAATATAAAAGCAAGGAGTATTATGAGCAATTTTGATCCACTTATCTAAGAAAGGATGTGCTGTCATCGGAGAGGGTCCGAGCAGGTTCGCAAGAAAGATTCTGGGAATGAAAGGGTTAATGTATCAGGTTTGTTTGATGGCTCTGGGTCTGTACTCCCTGGAGGTTAGAAAAATGATGGGAGATCTCATTTAAACCTATTGAATATTGAAAAATTAGACTGAGTGGATATGGAGGGGATGTTTCCTGTAGTGGAGGGATCTAGGACCAGAGTATGGCCCCAGATTAGAAAGGAGCTGCATAGGAATTTCTTTAGCCAGACGATAGTAAATCTGTGGAATTCAGTGCCACAGATGGCTCTGGAGGCCAAGTCATTGGGTATCTTTAATGAGGATGTTGATAGGTTCTTGATTAGTCAGGGCTTCAAAGGTTACAGGAGAGGGCAGGAGAATGGATTTGAGAGGGATAGTGAATCAGCCATGATGAGCCAAATGGCCCGTATATGCTACCAAGTCTTATGGTCGTGGTCTTATTCACAATCAATCCATCTACAGCCATACAATTGCCCTGGTTCTCAGCCCAACACCATCAAGAGTGCATTTTCAAGCCAACAAGATCTCTGTCCCAGAGGATTATAGGATCATCGTAGAATCCACATATATTGTGAGATAGGGAAGCTGAATCCTTGAAAATGAAACTGACCAATTCTGTTTCTAATGATTGCTTTTTATGTATGCTCTAAATTTGGGTCTTTAAGCATAAATGAAACACTTTTTAATCTGACTGGTTTCGATGTTGACTTCTATCAAAGCACGTGTTTGCTTACGTCAAATCTGTTGTGGTATGCTGGGAAGGAAGTAGCCTGCCTGGATACCAGATAATGCTTCCTCCCATTTGTTCAACTTCTAAATGGAATTACATAGTTATCAACTTTTATTTTGACTTCTCGTAAGTAAAGTCATGTAAAATTGTGACTGCACTTGTTCTTCCCACTGCTGACAGTGTTATACATATTCAGGAATTAGCAGACTGTGATGATTATGCATGTGCTGAAGAAACATATCTTATTGCACTCTGTAGCATTGGAGAAAGATTCAACTTCGTTGAATTTTGTTAGTGAACGTTGACTTGCAGACAGTGGGCTGTAAAATGTTGTGATTAGCAGTGTAAAATGCTCAGGGTTGGCATGAAGGTCCCAACAGCGAGCCCATTGGTATGCCCTTTTCAATCACCACAATCTCTGGGTTTAATTGGTTCTCATTTGTGTTTAGCTCAGTATATACTCTCACACACTGGACATAAATGCAGATCACAGGGCTTGGACCCATTGCTGTGATTGGAAGTTTTCAACTCACTGCATAATTCTGAAGGTACTATTTCTCAGCAATTTCTGCCTTGTTTTCTAAGAATGTTTGACCAAATAAAACCCAGTTAGTATTGGGATCATGGAAGACAGACAAGATTTTCAAGACATTCTGAGTCCTTGTTCCAAATCATGCATTGCTCTAGGCTTAATTTGAACTTCCTTGTCAGTATTATATTATATCTGTAATTCTAGGATGATTTCTTGCCTTTCTATTCCATTTGATGCTAATATCTTTAAGTCAGATCTGTTTGCTTCAGTAAGTAGTTTCACAATGAGCCCGATATGCTGATGTAGACTTAGAATGATCACATGTTTGGGATCAGTCAAACTCTCTTACAGATCTCTGGCAAGTAGCCAGTCAAGCAAGAGCCCACAATATTTCAAATTGTGATTCATCAGCTGTCTGAAAATGGTTTTATCTTTTTCTACAATAGATTTTAATTTTTGACCTTTACTAATCTGGGGAAAAAGTGAACTCGCCATTCCTCTGTGAGATATATCATATAATACCAACTCTGAGTATATATGAAAAGTGCGGCAGTAATAATAGGTTAAAAACTACTGACTACAGAGCTGAAAATGAACTAGGAAATGGCAGCCAATTTGTTCTCCATATTCACATCAGGTGCTAAATACTATGGCCTCATTTATCAGCTAAACAAGAGTGATCATCACCAGATATTGTGTGCCTCAGCATCTTCCAATACATAGTCCATTAGTTACTGTGAAACCATTTACTGGAAAGAATGTGAAAGATGACACATGTTTAACAGCTCTGCAGAACTTGCCTTTGCAATGAAGAACTTGAAAATATCTGATTTTGAATTAAACAGTTTTCTTTCCTACTAAAAAGCTAGAGTGATTAATACTGTGCTTTTCATGTCATTTTCAGAATGGCCTAACTGAACAGTTGTCAATTTGATCCCTTCAGAGTCCCACTGCAGTAGTAAAACAGATCTTTTTTTTGTGAAATTGGCCAAGGAATAAATGATGTTCATGGCATCTGCAATAATGCCCTGTTCTTCTCACAGTAGTTAGTGCTGTAGCCTCAGCTTCGGAGCAGTAGGTACTTTCCTGGTCTTGGATACAATCTGTGGGGAACCTACACATCTGAGTGGTGAATTTGTGGAATTCATTGCCACAGGTGGCTGTGGAGGACAAATCATTGAGTATATTTATGGCAGAGGTAGATTCTTGATTAGTCAGTGCATGAAGGGATATGGGGAGAAAGCAGGAGATTGGGGCTGAAAGATAAACTGGGCCAGCCATGATGAAATGGCAGAGCAGACTCAATGAGCCAAATGGCTTAAACAAAAAAAACCCCTGCAAATTCTGGAAATCTGAAATAATAACAGAAAATTCTGGAGGTAGAGAGCACACAAAGAGCTCTGGCACAGAGAGAAATAGAGTTAACTTTTCAGGTAGGTAACAACCACTACCAACTACACAACCCAAATTTTACCTCTGCTTTCATTAAAGATTGTCAGTGTACATTGGAGCAACATGCACAACATGCCGAAGGAACTCAACAAGTCAGGCAGCATCTATGGAGAAAAATAAACAGTCTATGTTTCAAGACACCACTCTTCATCGGCACTGGAAAGGAACAGGGAAGAAGCCAGAATAAGAAGATGGGTGCAGGGGAGGGGACATTATTCAAGCTGGCAGGTAATAGGTGAAACCAGCTGAGGGGGAAGGAAGTGCAGTTTGGAGGTGGACATCAGCAGAACACTACATTTTGTAAGGTCTTTTAATAATTGGAATTATTTTCAAACTGTGTATTTTGATTTTATTTTTCATTAGTGACACTTTAATACAATATTTTAATACTTTCAGGTGCAAATGAAAGAACAAGAAAACTAAGGTCAAGTAATTGTCAAAGTTGTAAAAATAAATCAGCTGCAGTTTCTTTAGAATTTCCCTTAAATTAACAAGCACTGTGCTGATCTCAGCATTTTAATGAAGTGCTAGGTTTGGATTTTCTTTTGGAGCATACCCTTTCAGCACTGAATGTGCTTTGCTGCTTTCCGAATGCACAACCACACACTTTGTCACTGCACTTGCCAAACTCACATAAAGCAACTTTCCAGTATTGGGTATAATAAACAGAAAAAAAATGTGCAAAGATTGCTCTTGTAATAATTCCAATGTACTCAATTACAACATCCACTAAAACTGTCTTGCTCCAGCACTTTTCCTGAACGATTACTGGTCTGGGTTTTCTTCAAAGTTCTGTTGCAATTGTTGAACACTACACTATTTTCCAAATGGCTGGAAGGATGACCACAGAATATGAATTTAACTCTTTCTTTTACTTAACTTCTTTGTTTACTTATTGCTACTCAACCTTCTGATTTTAATCCTGATCTGCAAGGTACGTTGTGCAGAACATTTCAGAGTATGTAGTGTTTTACATAATATTCTAAAGACAGGGGAAGCAGGGATGAACTTTTGGATTTCTGAAAATTTTAAAAAAGTTTGATTTAGTTCTGTCAAGGAAATTCTGAAATGACCCAGGTCCACGTTCCTCTTTATTGTGAGATCTTTCGAAGCTATAGGGACAAACTGTGGGGTTACCACTGGAATTTTGATCACCTCCTTGAGAGATGGTCCCTGCGATTTCCCCCTTCCATCATTTTTGATTTTTCATTTTGACTATAGTAAAACCCAAGAGGCTGAGTACAGAAGAGAGTGGACAGCTTCCACACACAAAATGCTGGTGGAACTCAGCAGGCCAAGCAGCAGCTATAGATAAAAGTACAGTCGATGTTTCAGGCCGAACTGATCCTGCAGAAGGGTCTCAGCCTGAAACGTTGACTGTTTACTCTTTTCCACAGATGCTGCCTGGCCTGCTGAGTTCTTCAGCATTTTGTGTGTGTTGCTCGGATTTCCAGCATCTGCAGATTTTCGCTTGTTTGCGATTTGACACTACACTGTGAAGTCTCTTCCAGGGATTACCCTGAAGAAGTTTAAATCTCCCCCGAGAGGTTTCAGCCAGAAACGCTGACTGTATTCTTTTCCATAGAGGCTGGCTGGCCTGCTGAGTTCCTCCAGCATTTTGTGTGTGTTGCTTGGATTTCCAGCATCTGCAGACTTTCTCTTGTTTGTGGACAACTTTGTTGAGTGGTGTGGGATGAATCTCCTGCAGCTCAACGTCCCTAAGCAAAGGAGTTGATAGTGGACTTTAGGAAGGTGGAAACACCCTGCACTCCCACCTCTATCAAGGGAACAGATGTGGAAGTCATCCGGGACTACAAACACCTGGGAGCTCACCTGGACAATAAACTGGACTGGACTAAAAATACAAGGGTTCTGTACAAGAAGGTACAGAGCTGACTGTACTTCCTGAGTAGGCTCTGGTCATTCAATGTCTACAATACCATGCTGCAGATGTGATGCACCATCAATAACTCTCTGAGACGTGAGGCAAGATATAGGCTTTTATTGGCTGAAAGAAAGAACAAGCAGCAATTGACCACCATACTACATCCTGGAGACTGAGGCCGGGGCTCAGGCCCCAATTGCCTTTATACCGGGGTCTGTGGGAGGAGCCACGGTCAGTGGGAGGAGCCACGGGAGCAGTCAGCAGGGGGGGGCGTGTCCAGACAGGAATATGTAGTTCACCACAAGATGCTTTACGACTCAGTGGTTGCCAGCGTTCTATTCTACACTGTAGTCTTCTGAGGCAGCGGGATGAAAGCAGCTGATGCCAGGAAAATCGCTAAGTTCATCAGGAAGGCTGGTTCTGCTCTGGGAGTGGAACTGGATTCCTTGGTGATTGTGTCTGAGGGGAGGATGCTGCAGAAGCTACGGAGCATTATGGACAATCCCTCTCATCCCCTCCATGACACACTGGGACAAACAGAGGAGACCCTTTAGTAACAGACTGATTCTACCGAGGTGCTCCACTGAACACCACAGGAGATCCTTTCTCCCTGTGGCTATCAGACTCTACAACTCCTCCTCCTTAAGTACATATGTCTCTGGTTTCATTGCACATCTGTATTTTGCACTATTACTTTTTAATGCACACTCTGTATTTTTCTCATACCTCAATGCTCACATTTTGTATTTTAAAGTGTATATTTTTGACTGAGCAATTTTGCAACAATAATTTTCTTCAGGATAAATAAAGTTTTATCTTATCTTCTGAAACACTGATACTTCAGAATCTGGCTCACCAGTGGAGCTGTCAGTCCTGCCCTCAACACAGAGGGGCCCATGTTGTCCACACTCTCTCGAAACCATCTGGTACTATTTCCCGTGCTCTCTTGAAATTCACCAGGTCCCAATTCCATGTTATGTAGAAAATTCCCAGGATTTGTTTTCCACACTCCCTTTCAAAGCAGATGATAAGCTCAATAAGACTAAACTGAAACTGCAAAAGTTAATCAAAAACTGTAGACAACCAGACCAAATAAGCATGAAGCCAAAAAACTTATCATTCAAAATTGGAACCATGGATTGCTTTGCAACCAAAGTAATTAAAGCTATATCAATAAATTCCGTGATCTTCTCCACTTGCTTCATGACATTAAACACATGAAACTTAGAAAGGAGATTTGTCAGTCCCTGCTTTTTAGGTCCTAAATATTCATATAAAACAATTTAACCCAAACTAGATTACACTGATGGGGTGGCAGCGTAGGATAGCTGTTAGTATAATGATATTTCAGCACCAGTAATCTGGTTCCAATGCTGTTGCTGTCTGAAAGGAGTTGTATGTTCTCTCTGTGACCATGTGGGTTTCCTCTGGGTGCTCCGGTTTCTTCCCACATTCCAAAGATGTACGCATTAATGTCAATAAGTTGTGGCCATGCTATGTTTGTGCCAGAAGCATGGCGACACTTGTGGGCTGCCCAGTAAAATCCTTGCTGATTTGACTTCATGTGAATGAAGCATTTCACTGTATGTTTCAATGTTTCGAGGTTCATGTTACCATGCTGTGTGACTAAATAATAAATCAAAAAATTAAAAAAAACACTCTGTGAAGTAGCGTCTTTTGAGAAATTGGTCCACAAACTTTTATTTTCATTACACCTTAGTGTGTCTGACATTTATCAATCATCAGTCATTTACCTGAAATTATGTACAGTACCTTTCTACCCTTACTGTCATGAACTTGAATTTTGAGTGCAGTTTTTATTCAATAATCACTAAAAACCTAAACGTGCATTGCACCGAGATGACCAATGAGATGGCAATTAAGGGGTCTACATCCTGACATTGATGCCTTTCACACAACATCTGTCAATTTCAATTTCCAGAGCCCAGGAAATCTGGCACCTCATCAGGGTTTGTCTCATCACTAATTACAATTGTTTCATATAGTGCAGATCAAAGCCTGATGATGTGATTCTTGCCTCTTTGATCATCCCATTCCTTGTAGTGGCATGGAGCCATTCCAGCTTGGAAATCATTCAGAAAAGGCAGTTATGTAGGACATTGTAATAATCACTCCTTGTAATAATGATCAGTGAGGCACAGAGAATCCGTGTTTACTGACAAGTAACTCTTATTGTCTCAACTAAAAGGCACGTGGGTTCAGCCAATGAAGTGAAAAGGTATCTCCCAGGAAAGGTGTCTCCGTTGGCCAGGTGTTCCTCATGGTCCCGATCTCCACGTCTGTGGGGTCCTCCTTATCTGTGATGGTTCGTCTCTGGTCAGTGGAAAGTTGTTGCCCCGTGTATTTGGAGCTCCTGACTCCCATGTTGCTCCTCATTAATTGAACTGGTGGATCTTCAACCCATTGGCTCGAGGTCACCTGACCTACCACGGCCACCTTCTTACTGGTTCTTGTACAGGAGTACAGCCAACTTTGTTAAATGGTTCTGCCCACCCCAGCCTTGCGTATTTGTGTCTTTGACTGCTCCAAACCAGTTAAATGAGGCAACCCAGACAAAGTCTAATGAGATTATACTGTATATAGCTACTCATCTGAAAATGGTCGCAGGCCACCTGAAGTTCCTTGTGTCCACATTGAATTGCTTTGATTAGATTGTCCCAGAACAAGAATCAGTTCAGGATTCACCCTCTTTACATAACAAGTAGCTACTTGTCTGAGAATGGTCTCAGGTTTAGCTGGCCATTACCTGAAGTTCCTTGTGTCCACATTCAATTGCTCTGATTAGGTTATCTTCGAGCAAGATTCAATTCAGAGTCCACAAGATGTGGGGGGAGGGGGGAGAACAAAGACAACTGCTTTGTCTGCTTCCCCTGTCCTTGATTGATCAAATCCACTAATTGCATACTGTAGTTTCTTCTGGCCAATGACATGTCCACATGTTCAAAAGACTATCATGTATCCCTTCCCACGTTTTCCCTCAGCTCTATGCACTTCATTGAAAAGATTCATTCTGACTACTGTGGGGAGAGTTCTTTCATGGTTGACACCCTTCCCAATGATCATCTTAGCAATCATATAGTGGCTTGAGGCTTTTCATGAAGCTCTCCTTTGTAAACTCATAGGTTCCATTTTAGCACATTTTTCTGGATGTGAACAACCATTTTAATGTATTTTTTGGCAAATGTTGCTATTTTTGTAAGAAATCTTATTGAGTGTTATTGTTTAAACAGCAAATGTTTAGTGCACTAAAAACAAAAAAGAATCAAGTTTCTTGCAAGTAAAATTCTATATCATGTGACTAGTTGTATTACCTGGGGAATTATGAAGTCTTTATCAGAGCCTCTGGACAATTATGAGAGCAACATAGGTTGAAATCAGAGAATGACTGAAGCACAGAAGGAACCATTTAGCTCATCATATCCATGCTGGCTCTCAAATGGAGCAACTCAGTAGTTCTATCTCCTGATCCCTTCTCCCTTGTCTTGACAGAATAATGAAATGGTTAGAAAACGGAAAGGTGTTGAAGTGTAAAATCAGAATCTGGTTTAACATCACCAGCATATGCTGTGAAATTTGGTGTCTTTATGGGAGCAGTACAATGCAATATATCATAATAGAGAAAAACTGTGGATTACAGCAAATATATATATATTAGTTAAATAAAATAATTAGTGCAAAAATAAGAAAAAAGTAGTGAGGTAGTGTTCATGGATTCAATGTTGATTCAGAAATCAGATGGCAGAGGGGAAGAAGCTGTTCCTGAATCATTGAGTGTGTGCCTTCAGCCTTCTGTACCTCCTTCCTCATGGTAGCAATGAGAAGAGGACTCACCCAGAGTGATGGAGTCTTTAATGATGGATACCACTCTGTTGAGGCAACTCTCCCTGAAAGTGTCCTGGATACTATCAAGGCAAGTGTCCATGACATAGCTGTGTACAACTCTCTGCAGCTTATTTAAATCAATAAGAACTGTAATTTCTGATTCAATATGAGACTACAGAATGATCAATGGAGTAGATAGCATTTGTAATGATGAATCTGTGTTCATTGTTTCAGCCCGCTTCCTCACAAGGCTGGAATTCCTTTTCAGTCCACAGAATGGTGTAAAAATCTCTCCCTGAGCCAAGGCCATAATTCTTTTGCTAATGTGTGTTGGAATAATCATTAGGAGAACAATTTTCATTATTTCAGTGTGTTCAGGAAGTTTGGGAACGTGGTAGTGTTATAGGGGAGACACAAGAGACTGCAGATGTTGGAATCTGGAGCAACAAATAATCTGCTGGAGGAACTCGGCAGGTTAAGCGGCATCTGTGAGGGAAAGGAAATGCTGTCATTTACGGTCAAAACTTTGCTTCAGGACTGCAACCATTTGTGTGGCAGTGTTATTGTGTTACTTGCAAAAATTAAACATATAATGTTATACATGGACATACATAGTAAATGGTAGGGCATTGAGGAATGCAGTAGAACAGAGTGATCTAGGAATAATGGTGCATAATTCCCTGAAGGTGGAATCTCATGTGGATAGGGTGGTGAAGAAAGCTTTTGGTATGCTGGCCTTTATAAATCAGAGCATTGAGTATAGGAGTTGGGAGGTAATGTTAAAATTGTACAAGGCATTGGTGAGGCCAAATTTGGAGTATTGTGTACAGTTCTGGTCACTGAATTATAGGAAAGATGTCAACAGAATAGAGAGAGTACAGAGGAGATTTACTAGAATGTTACCTGGGTTTCAGCACCTAAGTTACAGGGAAAGATTGAACAAGTTAGGTCTTTATTCTTTGGAGCGTAGAAGGTTGAAGGGGGACTTGATAGAGGTATTTAAAATTATGAGGGGGATAGATAGAGTTGAAGTGGATAGGCTTTTTCCATTGAGAGTAGGGGAGATTCAAACAAGAGGACACGAGTTGAGAGTTAGGGGGCAAAAGTTTAAGGGTAACACGAGGGGGAATTTCTTTACTCAGAGAGTGGTAGCTGTGTGGAACAAGCTTCCAATAGAAGTGGTAGAGGCAGGTTCGATGTTGTCATTGAAAAAAAAAATTGGATAGGTATATGGACAGGAAAGGAATGGAGGGTTATGGGCTGAGTGCAGGTCGGTGGGACTAGGTGAGAGTAAGCATTCGGCACGGACTAGAAGGGCCAAGATGGCCTGTTTCCATGCTGTAATTGTTATATGGTTATATCTTATATGTGCCATGGTGGCATAGTGGTTAGCACAACACTATTACAGTTCAGAGCGTCAGAGTTTGGAGCTCAAGTCCAACGCCGTTCTGTGAAGAGTCTCTGTACACCCTCCAGTTACCTCTCACAGTCCACAGTTCACTTCATTGGTCATTGTAAATTTTCTTGTGATTATGTTGGGGTTAATTGGGGTTGTTGAGGGTTGCTGGGGTGGTATGGTGTAAAGGGCCAGAAGGGCCACTCTGCGCTGTATTGCTAAATAAATAAAAAATATAGCTTAGGCAATGATAGGGAAGCATATAGGGTGGGGCACGGTACATAAGAAATAGGAGCAGGAATAGGCCATCTGGCCCGTCAATCCTGCTCCGCCATTCAAAAAGGTCAGGGCTGATCTGACCATGGGCTCATCTCCACCTACCTGCCTTTTCCCTATATCCCGTAATTCCTCTATTATGCAAAAATCTATCTAACCTTGTCTTAAATATATTTACAACAAAGCATTAGTTGTGTTTACTCTTCACTTCTTAGTGTTCCCTTTTACATTTCATCATCTTCAACACTGATTCATTTTTAATTAACTAATGATGACAGGCAGTGAGAGTGTCAATGTGACTGAACAACACTCTCTAAGTCATCCTCTTTATGTAACCTGTTATAGATACATCGGGGCATGAGCGAAATGGCGTGTGAGCATTATTGTGGTGACAATACCCCCAGATCATTGTAAACGAGCTCTCAGATGTGATGTACACCATACCACCACCTTGGTAAATAGGATCTGCATAGAAAATGTTCATTAGCTCAGAGGTGGACATTCAGGGCTCACGTTGGCACATAGGATGTGCATACAAACATAGAAAACCTACAGCACAATACTAGCCCTTTGGCCCACAAAGCTGTGCCAAACATGTCCTTACCTTAGAAATTACCTAGGGTTACCGATAGCCCTCTATTTTTCTGAGCTCCACGTCTCCGTCCAGGAGTCTCTTAAAAGACCCTATCATATCCACCTCCACCACCGTCGCTGGCAGCCCATTCCAAACACTCACCACTCTCTGCGTAAAAAACTTACCCCTGACATCTCCTCTGAACCTACTTCCAAGCACCTTAAAACTGTGCCCTCTTGTGCTAGCCATCTCAGCTCTGGGAAAAAGCCTCTGATTATCTACATGATCAATACCTCTCATCATCTTAGACACCTCTATCAGGTCACCTCTCATCCTCCATCGCTCCAAGAAAAACAGGCTGAGTTCACTCAACCTATTCTCATAAGGCATACTCCCCAATTCAGGCAACATCCTTGTAAATTTCCTCTGCACCCTTTCTATGGCTTCCATATCCTTCCTGTAGTGAGGTGACCAAAACTGAGCACAGTACTCCAAGTGGGGTTTGACCAAGGTCCTATATAGCTGCAACATTACCTCTCGGCTCTTAAACTCAATCCCTCGATTGATGAAGGCCAATACACCGTATGCCTTCTTAACCACAGAGTCAACCTGCACAGCTGCTTTGAGCATCCTATGGACTCAGACCTCGATATCCCTCTGATCCTCCACACTGCCAAGAGTCTTACCATTAATATTATATTCTGCCATCATATTTGACCTACCAAAATGAACCACTTCACACTTTGTAGCTTTGTAGCCTTGTAAGATTGTTCTGGATTGGAAATTCCTACGGTACCTAAAGTTGAGGTGCAACCTGGTGATTTGTTCCTTCCTCCCCTCCTCACCTGCCCATCACCTTTCTCTGGTGCCCCTCCTCCTTCCCTTTTATCCCTAATCTAGTGTCTTCTCCTAACAGATTCCTTCTTCTTCAGGCCTTTACCTCTTCCACCTATGAACCCAGCTTCTTATTTCCTCCCCCCTCTCCAACCCACCAACCTTCCCCTCACCTAGTTTCACCTATCATCTGCCAGTATGTGTTCCTACTCCTCCTCTCTCCCCTTCCCCCCGCACCATCCTATTCTGGCTCCTTCTCCTTTACTTTCCAGACCTGATGAAAGGTCTCAGCCCAAAACATCGACTGCTTATTCCTCTCCATAGATGCTGCCTGACTTGCCGAGATCTTGCAGAATTTTCTGCGGACTGCTCAAGAGATACAGCATCTGCAGAAACTCTTATGTTGATGTTACAATGAAGAATCGGAATCAGGTTTAGCATCACTGGCATATGCCGTGAACGTATTTAAATTGCCACAGCAGTACTTTGTAACACGTGATCATTAAAAACTATACATTACAATAAGTATAAGAAGTATATATAACAATTAACTTAAATAAGTAGTGCAAAAAGAGAAGAAAAAGTGAGGTAGTGTACATGAGTTCATTGTCCATTCAGAAATCTGATGGCAGAGGTGAAGGAGCTGTTCCTAAACTGTTGAGTGTTTGCCTTCAGGCTCCAGTACCTCCCCCTTGATGGCAATGAAACACTCTGGTTTCCTTGGCTGCGTAAGACTGGGGTAGACAATCTCCGGCCCCGCGAAACGTGTGAGATTGAGGCGTGGGCCCACCCCAAACCCCCGTTTGTATGGATGTGGTGTCATTCGTTACCCTGTTACAAATGAGTGCCACGAAATAACAGACAGTACACCGCATACAATTAGAAGATTTAGCTTTATAATTCTTAATTGGACTTAAGGGTTAGTAAAGAAAGAACAAAAAGAAACTGACCCATTTTAATGAAGCAGTCTAATGTGGACAAGTTGGAGCTCATGGTTTCCCTGTCGCCGATCGTCCATCGATCACCCCAGGCTTCGTCGAGTCACTGTCCCACTCCGGGCTTCGTCGGGTCACGGTCCCACTCCGGGCTTCGTCGGGTCACAGTCCCACTCCGGGCTTCGTCGAGTCACTGTCCCACTCCGGGCTTCGTCGAGTCACTGTCCCACTCCGGGCTTCGTCGGGTCACGGTCCCACTCCAGGCTTCGTTGAGTCACGGTCCCACTCCGGGCTTCGTCGAGTCACTGTCCAACTCTGGGCTTTATCAAGTCATGATCCCACTCCGGATCGAATCCTACGACCGCTTCTCTCCGGCGACTTCTCTCTTCATCTCTCTCTCTAATAAAAGTCCCAAGCCCAACCTTAGTGTTCCTCACCAGAAATTCCTCCCCTTAATCTGACCATCCTAATTGAATGGCGGACATGTCTCCTCATCTCTTATCTTCAGCAATAACCCAAACTTAAGTGGAAAGCAAGCAGCTCGCACAGAACAGCAGAAAATGAAATACAGAACAGTATAACAGTAAAAAATATGAACCAGGACTTTACAGCAGCAATGGGAGGTGGGCATGTCCTGGCTGACAGGGGTCCTTAATGATGGATGCCTCTTTTTTTCGCCTTTAGATGCTGGTGAGTCTGGTGCCTGTGATAGATCTGGCTGAGATTACAGCTTTCTGTGGCTTTTTTCCAATCCTGTTCAGTGCCTCCCCCCTCCATACCAGATAGTGATGCAACCAGTTAGGCTGCTGTCCATGGTATATCTGTAGAAATTTGGGAGTGGCTTTGGTGACATGCCAAGTTACTTCAAACTCCAAATGAAATATATCCACTGTCGCGTCATGTCTACGTGAGCAGCTTAGCAATCGCACGGCCAAATAACCAGATCAAAACTCCACACTCCTCCCACAAATGGTGGTGAACAATTAAATAATTAAGGCACATTGGAGGCTCCGTAAGAACATGACTAAATACATCCTGGTGGAGACCAACACAAAAGTTCAAAAGACAAGATTAACAGATGTCAGTCTTCAAACAGATCCACTCTCTTCACTCCACAGCATGAAAATCTAAAGATTACGAGGCTGACAAAATCCTTACTTTCCCTTGAAGAGTGCTGCCATCTTGAAGGACTCCCAGTCCAGGCCATGCTCTCTTTTTTTGCTGCTGCCATCGGGAAGGAGATGCAGGAGCCTTAGGTGCCACACCATCCGGTTCAGGAACAGTTATTACCCTTTAACCATCAGGCTTCTGAACCAACATGGATATCACTAGCCCCAAACTGAACCGGCTGCACTACCTATGGACTCATTTTCAAGGACTCTGCAACTCATGGTCTCAGCACTTGATATTTATTAGTTTATCGATTGATTGATTTTTAAAAATTTTCACAGTTTGCCTTCATTTGCACATTGTTTGTTTGCTAGTCTTTCTGTGTAATTTGTAATTGATTCTATAATATTTCTTTGTTCTGATGTGAATGCCTGCAAGATATGAACCTCGGGATAGTATATGGTGATATATATGTACTTTATTAAGAAATTTCCTTTGAACTTTGAACTATAGTACTGAAGACTTGTGCTCTAAAACCAGTTGTATCTCTAGCTAAGTAGTTGTGTCACAGTTGTTAGACAGAATCTCACCTAAATAGAAAAGTGCCCAGTGAAGCAGTGATCACAAAAAGTTGGACAAATCCATCCTGGCTAATTGCCAAACCATCAGTATGTTGCCATATATTGCGATTTGTTGGAAGGTGCCATTGACAGTGCTAACCAAAGGTAAGGTGGTAACTCATCAATGAAATCTCCACCAGTATTCACATAGGGTTTCGCTAAAGCTACTTAGCTCTGCATCTTACAGCCTTGAGCTCAGCATGGACAGAAAGGAAGATATCAATAAAATTGAAAGAATACAGAGAAAAATTTCAAAGATGCTATAAGGGTTTGAAGACCTGAGTTATAGGGAAAGGTTGAATAGGTTTGGACTTTTTTTCCTTGGAGCATAGGAGAATGGGAAGAGACTTGAGAGAAGTATACAAAATAATGAGGGGTAGAGATAGAGTAAATGCCAGCAGACTTTACACTGAGGATGGGGGAGGCTAAAATTAGAAGTCATGGGTTAAAGGAGAAAGGTGAAATATTTAAGGAGATCATGAGGGGTAACTTCTTCTCTCAGAGGGCGGTGGAGTGTGGAATGAGCTACCAGCAGAAGTGCTGGAAGCGGATTTGATTTCAACATCTTAGAGAAGATTGGATAAGCACATTATGGGCAGGAGGATTTTGGAGGGCTCTGGTCCTGGTGCAGGTTGATGGAACGAGGGAGAATCATAGTTCAGCATTGACTAGATGGGCTGAAGGGTCTGTTTCTGTGACAATGACTCTAAAGCAGATGGTTTGCAGAGGCGAGGTGACAGACTGCCTTTGACATTGAATCAACATTTGACTGCACATGGCATCATAAAACTCAGGCAAACTGATGGAATCAGAAGGGTTTCTCTTCCAGTTCAAAGAAAATGGATGCGTTAATTTTATGCTGGTTTTCTCAGTCCTTGGATGCACCTTAATATTCCTATCCCCAACTGTTTACCAGATGAATGATGATTTCACAATCGTAGCATGTCCAACACTTGGAGGAAGTACTCCACCAACTCCTCAATCAGTTGTGATTAAGAAAGCTATACTTGATAATGATACACACCATTCTGGATTGAATAAAAACAAAATCTGTTTATGATTATAGCTGATTTAATTTATCTTACATTTGCTGAGCAGATTCCACCGTAAGTGGATTTTTTGTATATAGTTGTAAGTTAATTCTATTATTTAGCTCTCTGAATTGCAAACTGTTTACAATTTGATTTATCAAGCAAATTATTTAGAAGAATGCAGCCAAACAATGAAAACAAAAACTAAGTATTGTTTTACAAAAATATTTAGTTGGGTTTTTCTAAGAAGTAACAGCAATGCAGGAAACTGAGGATTCCCAAGCACAATTGCAGAAATCCTATCTGTAGTCTTGTCTTCAGCAAGAATGTGCAAACCATGGTGAACGAAAACTGGTTATAATCCCAACCTGAGGACGTTGTGAGGAACCTGGTGTCAGTGCTGAACTTTTCCAACAGACTGTAGACTGAGAGGAAAGGCTGGGGAATTTATTTATATAAGAACAAGTTTTTCTTCTGGATCTTGCTATGTTGCAAAGTAACATGACATTGAGTAGATGACAAGATGCCACTGATGTCTGTGTTAGTCCCCAACAGGCATTTGCATGTGTAACTATCAGGAGAAAAACATGGTAATAGCTTCCAGACTGCTGGTGAACTCAATCATTTCCCTCCATCAAAACATCTTTGCTGCGTTATTGTCTAAAAATGAAACTTTCTCTAGAACCTTCACCCAATTCCACATTCCTGATTGACTGACACAGCATTCTTAAGTTGAACAACACAACCCCTTATCTTTACCCAAAACCCAAATGCACTATCAACAAGACACACTGCTTCCACAGAAAGCTACTAAATGAAATACCCTGCAGCATCAGCAGTAAAAATCTTAAGCAGGGCATTACACAGGTAACACTTATACTGCAATTCCCTAGCTCTCTCATTGCAGAATCAAATTTTGCACCAAGTGAAACAAAGCATTGGTTCATTTGACTCCATTAATTTCAATAGAGAGCAGTAGCTGAAAGAGAGAGCTATAAGCTTTTGGTGATCCATACGTTTTTTTTAAATTGCAAGTTTCCAGGTGTATTGTAGAATCTGGCGCTCTCTGTGTGCTATTGGATTCCCTGCTAATTCACCCTACTGGGGGCTGGTCCCCTCTTGTTGGGGCTGCACTCCAGTATCACTTCCAGGAATGCAAACTAGATTGCCTACATTTGCTAGTGCAGTGCATGATAGGAGGAACTGCTGTGGGCTGTTCTTACAGAAACATGGCT
This sequence comes from Hemitrygon akajei, assembly GCF_048418815.1. Lineage (NCBI taxonomy): Eukaryota > Metazoa > Chordata > Chondrichthyes > Myliobatiformes > Dasyatidae > Hemitrygon > Hemitrygon akajei. The sequence goes on along the minus strand of NC_133150.1, from coordinate 23,579,129 downwards.
CCAGGAAAACATCCATACACCACCAATCTACAGGCCATGGCACTCAGGAACTTGGGCTATATTATTACTTTTTAAATATTATTTTTAGTATCTGTACATTTTTCTGCTTTCCCAATTATATGTGCTATATGTGCCATGTGCTGTGTGTGATTGTTGGTTCTGTGCTTTGCACCTTGGCCACAGAGGAAGGCTGTTTCATTTGACTGTGTGTATGGTTGAATGGTAATTAACTTGAATTTGAACTTGAATCATTGAACCAAAAAAATCAATAGGAATGCATAGGAGGCCATTTTGTCCTTTGAGTTCCTAATGCTCCTTGTATCCATTCAGCCACATTCCTAGAGTGTCCAGTAGGAATTATTTTTCCTCCAGCACCTATTCACTTCCCTTTTGAAAGCCACGACAGAATGTGTTTTTACCATTATTAGAGTCAATCAGTCCCAGAACATCAATACTCTTCACACTGAAAAAAAAAATCACAGTGGCAACTAGTGATCAAAAAGTTCAATGGGCACAAGCCAATTTTGAATATATCCACTTGAAACTCACCATTAGCGGTTTTTCATCAATAACGTTGCAGCAGATCAATCTTTAATCCTTCATTATTAAAGATTATTCCTCCAATGACTGATTCCTGCTCCATTCAGCTAACTGTTCGGGCTGGTCTCCTTCACAGCTTGTGACAAACTCAGGATTCATGGTGCAACTCACAAGGAAGTGAGCCAAGATGAATGTTCCCTTCTAGTTCCCAAGAAAATGCACCATAGTACATCTAGCAGTTGCAGTAGATGCTGGAGACGGGCCTAAGTCCTCTGTTACAAGCAGTAACTGCAACCTCTGCTTTCTTCCATCAACATTCCTTCCAAAAATCAAGATAGACTATCAGTTTGTTTGTTAAAGGTTAGTTGTGTGTTGGAATGCAGCTAGGATTCACTGGCCTCTAAAGATTGACTGACACTGCTTTCTGCTTTTGGCCCTGGCAGACACTCTCTTTTTGACAATTTTGCCAATCAGCCACCTGGAGACTTGACTTAGTTGGGTGTCAAATATATTTTATCATATCTGTGGCTATCCTGTTTCTGTCATGCAACTCATTTATTGACCTTGGTGATGAAGTCAAAGCCAGGTTTATCCAGGAAGTGGTTGAGGAACATTCAGTATGTAAAATGTATATTTGGATCTTCTAGTCAGACGAATGGCAAATAGAGATGGCTCATAGGTGACTGATAATTCTGGGCTAAAGTATTTGGTTAGTCTTTAAATTAACAAATCAGAAAAAAATCAGTAACTTACATATGATATTATTTGACAACAATGAAATATAAAATTCTGGCTCATCGACCTTTTTGAATTTAACTGAACCATTTTCACGAACATTCTTTTTCTTCAGGACAGTATCGTGATTCATACAGAAACATGCAATTGAGCAGCTTAGCAAAGGAATGCTTTGATTCTTAGCAACACCGATAATCCTAAAAGACTGCATTCTTCAAGAGCTGAATTCTTTAGCTTGTTTATGATTTCTGATGATCTTTTAGAGATAACTAAACTCAGCACTTTCAAATAAAGAGAGTTGTTTGAAAACATAATTTTTCTTTCATCAAAATGATGAATATGTTTGGGTCCAACGTGATACAATGAGAAACTGTAATTTTATTCTTAGAAGTGTCATGATAGAGTTTCTGCTTTGAGTACTAATAACTGTACACAAACTTTGGGCTTGTTTAAAGCAACATTTTCCCCTCTCGTTTCCTCAATTTATTTGAATATGATATTACTAGTAATGGTCTATGCTTTTTGTGTATTTAATATTTCAGTTTATTTTGAGTAATCTTGTATATATATATTGTTTGATTAAGCATTCTTGCTTGTTTAAATAATCCATTATGGGTTATATGTATAAATATGTGAATTGTACACATAATCACGCTACCACGCTTAAAGTAAACTCTAAGTTACACCATCATTTCGGAATTCCTGTGTCTTTGTATAAATTAGTCCAATGTTTTGAAGTTACAAAACATAACATTGGTGACAAGAACAGGATTTCCAATAAAATTGTAGTGCTTTCAGCCGATCACACCACCACAAGGCTGGTCCTCCTGTTTTTACCAAATACAAACTCACTGTGACTTGTTGGTTGCTGAATTTCACTGTTACGAATGCCATTCCATATTTATTCTCCAGTGTAAGTTCTTAGTTGAATACCTGCAGGTTTCAGTTTGGTATCTTTGAAATGCCGTTCAAACTCATTTTTTTGAATGATTGAAAGAGATGAACCAGTATCTAACTACATTTTAATTAATTTGTGTTCACTTCTGCTGTAAGCCATATTGCTTATCCATTGTTAATTTTCACATTGCAAATCGCAAGGTTACACAGCCCTGTGTCACTCTCATCATTATCAGATTTTTCATCAACAACATGCAGATTAGTGTGTTTTTTAAAACTGCAACTTGAATTTTTATCTTCTTCTCTTCCCTGTGCGGTCCATTTATTTGTGACTGCCTGACATGCTCTTTGTATATGTCCTACATTGTTGCATTTTCTGCAATCTTCACCATTAAATGGGGTGGTAAATTGGATTAGTAAGTATGCAGATGATACTAAGTTAGGTGGCGTTGTGGATAATGAAGTAGGTTTTCAAAGTTTGCAGAGAGATTTAGGCCAGTTAGAAGAGTGGGTTGAATGATGGCAGATGGAGTTTAATGCTGATAAGTGTGAAGTGCTACATTTTGGTAGGAATAATCCAAATAGGACATACATGGTAAATGGTAGGGCATTGAAGAATGCAGTAGAACAGAGTGATCTAGGAATAATGGTGCATAGTTCCCTGAAGGTGGAATCTCATGTGGATAGGGTGGTGAAGAAAGCTTTTGGTATGTTGGGCTTTATAAATCAGAGCATTGAGTATAGGAGTTGGGATGTAATGTTAAAATTGTACAAGGTATTGGTAAGGCTGAATTTGGAGTATTGTGTACAGTTCTGGTCACCAAATTATAGGTAAGATGTCAACAAAATAGAGAGAGTACAGAGAAGATTTACTAGAATGTTACCTGGGTTTCAGCACCTAAGTTACAGGGAAAGATTGAACAAGTTAGGTCTTTATTCTTTGGAGCGTAGAAGGTTGAGGGGGGACTTGATAGAGGTATTTAAAATTATGAGGGGGTTAGATAGAGTTGACGTAGATAGGCTTTTTCCATTGAGAGTAGGGGAGATTCAAACAAGAGGACATGAGTTGAGAGTTAGGGGGCAAAAATTTAACGGTAACTTGAGGGGGAATTTCTTTACTCAGAGAGTGGTAGCTGTGTAGAACAAGCTTCCAGTAGAAGTGGTAGAGGCAGGTTCGGTATTGTCATTTAAAGTAAATCGGATAAGTATATGGACAGGAAAGGAATGGAGGGTTATGGGCTGAGTGTGGGTCAGTGGGACTATGTGAAAGTAAGCATTCAGCACGGACTAGAAGGGCCAAGATGGCCTGGTTCTGTGCTGTAATTGTTATATGGTTATGTGGTTATATAAATTTTAATTGATCTGGTGTATGTGAGCCCCTGCTACAATGGTTATCACAATTTGTTCAGCCAGGCTTGTTTCTGTTTGGACGCTGCAGATTGCAACTCAGTTGTGCTCTGCTGTTTCCATTGAAACAGCAATTTCAACTGTTCTTTAGGTAGGTGCCATTTTTGAATGTTTTATTTTAAAATTCCACAAATTAAACAATCTCTTAGTGTATCTTTAAGACCATTACCAAACTGGTAATGATCTCTTCAATTCAGCCAGGTACGCTGAAATGGACTCCTTTTTGCTTCTGTTTATGAAACCTAAAGCATTCTAGTTTTGATTCTTAGTGTTCCTACATTGCTTTTACAATAGCAGCAAAGATAATTTCTGATGGTTTGGTTGGACCAGTTAAACTTTGAAGCAAAGTATATGTCGTTAACCCAATGCACTCACCAAAATTAGCACTCATTTCACATTCGTTATTTCATTTGCTTCAACATGCTGTTCCAGCAGCTCAGTATGCATGAGCCAATTATCCATTGCGTAATCAAACTTGTCAATCTTTTTGATGTAGTCATCCATTTCTGCTTTTTTAAAATATGATTATTATCACCCAATACTCACTCTTTATGAACCCTGAATTCTTCTGTTTATGGCCTTTTTCTTTTAACTCAACTGCGTGTCCGTGCTGGGCTGCTTATATGACTCGCTGTTCCTTGCTGGTTCTACTTGCACCTACAATGTCACTGATGAGTGTAGGCTAGTGCTTTGGGAATTCTTGAGAGCATCGACACCAAAATCATTTTTAGCTTCCCACTGAAAACTTTCTCCATCTCAATGTTTACAGAATCAGATGAAGTCTTAACAATCAATCCAAAAACATACTTTTTAAATTCCTTCACATTGATTTCTTGGGAGAATCTTCATCTAGTTTTTATTACATTTTCCAAGATCTGCAGTGCATAGTATTTGCTATTCATATTTAGTGAAAACTCCAGAACAGGATCAATTCTTGTCCATGTGTTTGGATTCTGTTAAAACCTCATGATCTAGTCATTATTGTGCACCTTCTCCATGGTACATGCAATTTACTATATGGTCCAGGAGCCTTATATCAAGCTTCTGAGCGAATGATCTGCTGAAATTGTTATTATGACAGTCTCAGAGTTAACTCCTACAACCTCCATGGAGAAGGTCCCCCATAACCAGAGACAGTTTCACAGCTGCAAGTCTCACCTGCCAAGCAGAGGGACCCCCCTTTTCAGGAAAGACGTTATCCTTCAAGAGTAAGAAAGCCTCCACAGGGATTAAATCTTTTGGCCTGAGTGGGTCAATTTAAAATTCACTACACCGTAGATACCTACATATTGTAGTTGTATTATATAGTATGTTGTGTATATACATGAGATTCATTCTATTGAATTTGAGTTTATAGCTAAGCAAGGAGACATGTTGAGTATTTAATATGTCAGTTATATTTGAGTAATTTTGTGTATATATTGGTTGATTAGGCATTCTTGTTCATTTAAATAATCCATTATGGGTTATATGTATAAATATGTGAATTGCATACACAATCATGTGATACACGCACACATCGCTTAAAGTAAACTCAAAGTTAGATCCGCATTTCAGACCCCTGTGCCTTTGTTTGAATTAGATTAATGTTTTGAACTTACAGATGTAACATTGTTAACCCCTGCTTCCAAGACCCAGGCTTCCAAATAGAATTAAAAAATATTCCTTATTACATTTGTTTGTTTAGAACATGTGAAAATGCTTTATTTATAAGGAAGAGCTTTAATCAGTAGCCAGTAAAATAACCCAATTTTATATAACTTGAAATGGACTTCATCAAGCTCAGTACATGTTAGTCATATTGATTACAACTGTCATTTTTTGAATAATTCAAACAATAAATTCCCTTTGAGTTTTCAAAACATACCTATTTGTCTTTTTGTGTCTAAATAAATTTAATTTTATGAATCTCCCTCAGCCCATATTGGCACAATTCACAGAAACCTGCAATGGTGATTAATTTGATCTGGGTTCATGGCTAGACTTGGTGGGTGTGTCCAGCTTCCAGCACAGTTTTTTCAGACTATGGCAAAGGCTCATGGTACACATTGGATATAATTTGCCCTTAAAATGCCATAAGCCTTCTGATATTCTCAACAGATTTTGGAGCCACACAATGAGAAAAAGATCATAATCCTATGAAAATCCTTTTCAACCAAATTTATCAACAGTTTGCGTTGAATTTGATTTTCATCCTATAGATTATGATGCCAGATTTTCTATTGTAATGTGATATGTGCCAGAAACATCATCAGTTACAGTCTGGCTATAGTAGATCAATAATTCAGCCACTGGCTCTTGAATGATTCCTCAGGAGGACATTCAAAAGACTCAAGTGCTTTACACTGGTCACTATTAATACATGGATTGGTATCCGACATCATATTTTAGGGACCAGTTGGAATCTTGAAATAAATATGGATACAGTACACAATATATGTCTCAGTACTATAATCAAGTTGTAAAGCAAACAACAACATGAAGAAAATGGAGACACACAAGAAATCTGGAGCAACAAAAAATCTGCTGGGGGAACTCTGGGGGAAGCAGATTCTGTGGAAGGAATTGGGCACTCATTGCTTCAGGTCGAGACCTCTAAGTAGGACTTTCCATTTCCAGTCTTGCGCAGCATAAAAGACACTAATATCTTTACTGATCAGGTTTTAGATTAAATTTATTTGGATTCCAGAAAATAACATTGCATTTGAGAAATACAGTCTAGTCCCACAAACTTACGAATAATATATTTTGAGAAGTTAGCAAGGAGAGGATTGGAATAATCATCTCTAAAGGAAACAAGGACATCAATGAGGACTGAGTCAGAGGTGCACTTCTTTACAGGGTCCCAAAAGATGATATAAGCCTGCTTAATTCACTTTTACAGAGAAAGCTGAAGGAAGTATAGGCTACCAGGGCTACATCTATGGTGACTATAACAAAGTACACCATCGTCTGTGTCAATTTTTTCTTGAATTATGGTAGTGTTTATGAATATTTGTCTTTTTGCAAAACCTTCCTAACACACAGAATGGATGTCCCTTCCTGTCAGACTGGAACCCCATTTGGACCTTCAATCCCACCTTTTGTCTTTCACACATCTTCATCCCTGGCTGTGATTCTTTTACGAGAGCCTAGAGTTTTTGTGACCTGAAAAGGCAGTCTTCCAAGACAGCTGCAGCACCGGCATATCAATGAGGCACAGATCTGTCTGTGCTCTACTTAAATTGACCATTGACCCAGTAATTCAATAATTTGGTAAGTTTTGGAGTAATGTGATCTCAGTTATTCAGGTCTGTAGCACTGTAGCACTTATGTTACTCAGCATTCAACTTCTTCAGCAGTAAAGACGGACTCCCTAACGTTTATTGAAGTTAAACAATTGATTTTAAAATAGTTTGGTCAGTTAACAGTAAGCAGAAAATAAACTAAATAACCACAAGAAATTCTGCAGATAATGGAAATCCAAAGCAACACACATAAGAAACTACATGCATTGCTGTTGGTTCTTCTCATCAATGTTTGCACTTGTTTGACGAGAAGCTCATCTCACTATCCATTTATGTCAACAATATCACATCTTTAATGTCCATCAAAAACTTAATTAACTTGCCAAAGATTCAATTACCTTGCTTTGCATGAATCATCCAACACAATGATGAGGTCCATTCTTGATGCTTTCATCTAAATTGGTAAATAGGTTTATTGTTGTTGCATGTACTAAGATACAGTGAAAGCTTGTCTTGCCTGCTTGGCATACAGATCAATTCATTGCAACAGTGCGTTGAAGTAGTACAAGGTAAAACAGTAACAGACTGCAGAATAAAGTGTTACAGTTACTGAGAACATGCAGTGCAGATGGAAATAAGTGCAACCTCATATTGCGGTAGAATGCGAGATCGTGAGTCCATTGAGATAGGTTATGAGTTCAAAAGTATCAGGGAACCACTTAGTAGCCTTAGAACAGTGGGATAGATGCCATTACAAACAAGAGAAAATCTGCAGATGCTGAAATCCAAGCAAAACACACACAAAATGGTTGGAGGAACTCAGCAGGCCAGGCAGCATTTATGGAAAAAAGTACAGTTGATGTTTCAGGTAGAGACCCTTCAGCAAGCTACTCTTGAGCTTAGTAGTATCTGCTTTCAGGATTTTGTTTATTCTGACCAATTTTAAACTGTCCTATCCATTCTGAATGATCTACAGCATGTCAGCATTAAGAATAGCTGAATGTCCTAAGAAGGCAAAAGAATTGAATTGAATTGACTTTATTTCTTACATCCTTCACAGACATGGGGAGTAAAAATCCTTATGTTACATCTCTGTCTAAATGTGTAATGTGCAATCATAGTAATTTATAATAATTTATAATAAATAGAACAGTTAATGTAACATAGAGTACATGCAAATCAGTGTGAGTTAATCAGTCTGATGGCCTGGTGGAAGAAGCTGTCCCGGAGCCTGTTGGTCCTGGCTTTTATATTGCAGTACCATTTCCTGAATGGTAGCAGCTGGAATAGATTGTGGTTGGGGTGACTCAGGTCCCCAATGATCCTATGGGCCCTTTTTACACACCTGTCCTTGTAAATGTTCTGAATCATTGAAAGTTCACAACTACAAATGCACTGGGTTGTCTGCACCAGTCTCTGCAGAGTCCTGCAATTAAGGGAGATACAGTTCCCATACCAGGTAGTGATGCAGCCAGTCAGGATGCTCTCAATTGTGCCCCTGTAGGAAGTTCTTAGGAGTTGGGGGCCCATACCAAACTTCCTCAACTGTCTGAGGTGAAAGAGGCGCTGTTGTACCTTTTTCACCACGTAGTTGGTGTGAACAGACCACGTGAGGTCCTCAGTGATGTGGATGCCGAGGAACTGAAAGCTGTTTACCCTCTCAACCCCAGATCCATTGATGTCAATAGGGGTTAGCCTGTCTCCATTCCTCCTGTAATCCACAACCAGCTCCTTTGTTTTTTCGACATTGAGGGAGAGGTTGTTTTCTTGACACCACTGTGTTGGAGAGATGACTTCTTCCCTGTATGCCACCTCTTTATTGTTTGAGACAAAGAGTAAATATATTGATGTATGGATCCTTGTATGGCTTCAGATATAGTGGGAAGAGTAATTTCCATTGAAAAATGTTTTCTAAATGTCAGCCAAATAGAGGTAATTGTACCTTTCTGCAAACACTGGATGTAGTTGCATTAAATCCCACTTAGATAAGGTGATGCATGAATCATGACATATTGATCAATATCGAAGTAAACACAACTAACTGTATCCATCTGTAAAGAGTACACACACACACACACACACACACACACACACACACACACACACACACACACACACACACACACACACACACACACACACACACACACACACACACACACACACACACACACACACACACACACACACACACACACACACACACACACACTCCTGAAGAAGGATCTAAGCCCAAACCGTCGACTGTTTACTCTTTTTCATAGGCGTTGCCTGACCTGCACATTTCCTCTAGCGATCAGTGTGTGTGCTTTGGATTTCCAGCATCTGCAGACTTTCTCATGTTTATAAGATGATTGCCAGTTGTTTCATCAAGTCTATCCCTAAACCAGGATTTTGTGACAAGCTTGAAGCTTATGAAGAAAAACAAAATAACATGCTTCTTTAGTGAACTATTTGATGCGCTGTTCCTTCGACATTTAGATCCCAGAGCCAAATGGTTAGCTTATTCTTTTAACACACAAAGGGCGTACATGAAAAGACCATGGTTATACCTACACTGCTAGCACCACTACTGTGCATCGCTTTACACTCCAGCTGAACTGAGTGCTTTATGTTTATGATTTCTGTTGAAAGCAGTCTTTCAGCCAATGAGTTGGGAGGTGGAATGGGAGAAATATCTGATCTTCTCATAAACAGCCAATGATACTGTAGTCAGGTGGCAAGGACAGCAAGGACTTTGTAATTGGTTTTGAATAGTGATATTATGCTTTCTACTCAGTTTATTGAAATGTTGTGACATGCAAAAATACTGTTGTAGTAATGGTTAATGTGTCAAGAATGTGGTAAACAACTTAATTAAAGCTGGTTGCTATAGTGATTTGTAATGCAACAGGAAGTACTTATCAGAGGGGAAAAAAGTTGTTTGATCATGTGTTTGGAAGGATATTTTGCATAATGAAACAAGTGCCTTCAATGTATTGATTGGATCTAAACAATGTAATAAACTAGTGTTGTGTAACAGGTTCAGCAAATAATGCTTCGCTCACTGACTCAGTAAACTGGGCTGAAAAAAACTATAACTTCTCTTAATAAACAAAAGGGTAATTATGTTAAGTGCTCAGTAGTTCCATACAAATTTAACCCTTCAGTTCAAATGAGGCATAGTTGCTTCCTGCTCATCTGATCTATGCAGACACCAAACTTAATCAAGCAGCTTCACCAAGTCTTAGAAGAGTGTTGACACTACACATGACATTATGATATTTTAGCTTGAATGTTGTATAAGATCAAGAAAAGCAAAATGCACAAAATAATTAAAGAGCAATAATACTCTGCCATTAAATTTGGATTATATTCCAAGATTATCAGTGCTTTGTTTTGTGAACTAAAATGCCCCACTTGTTACCTAAGTTGAAACAGCAATCAGTGCAGTTTGGAAGCAGAGGAGATTGCAAATGCTGAAGGATGGAGCAGAAGATAAACTGCTGGAGGAAATCCGTAGGTCAGACAACATCTTTGGAGACAAAGGGACAGCCAAAGTTTCTTGTTAGGACTCAGGACTAATGCAGGGTCTTGACCCAATTATTGGCCATCTATTTCCTTCCACAGATACTGCTTGACCTGTTGAGTAAAAGGCAGAGAACATGAAACAGCACAGCACAGGAACAGAGCGTTTGGTCCACAATGTTTGTGGCAAATATCACGCTGAATTAAACTATATATCTTCTGCCTGTACATGTTCTATATCCCTCTGTTCCCTACATATTCATGTCTCTATCAAAAGCCTCTTAAACTCCCCTATCATATCTGTTTTCATCACTATCCTTTACAGTCCATTCCAGGTACCAGCCTCTCTCTGTGTAAAAATAAATTGCCATGCACATCTCCTCTAAGTTCTCCCGTTCTCACCTTAAATACACATCCTCTAGTATTTGACATGCCTGCTGAAATGCTGAGCCCCTCCAGCAATTTATGTTTTGCAGTTGGTACAATTTGTCATGTCAAATAAATCATAATGTTGAGAAAGAAATATCCCAAGAGAATTCATGGAGGAGCAATCGGAAAATGAAATAATGCTGACCCAAAGAATATAGTAGGTATAAAGGGGAGCAATCAAAACCTTGGTCAAATAAATAGGTTTTAAGGAGAGCTTTAAATCGGGAGAAGAATGTAATTGGTTAACAAGGAGTTAAGGTGGGCTTTTCCAAAGGTTGAAAGTATGAGCTATACTTTTGGGAAAAGCTGGTGGAATGTTAGCAACGTAGAAGTGTGAGCACAGAGATCAGAAGCATTTCCAATCATAGAACAGACGAGGATGTCCATGCCATCTAGCTCAAGTTCATTCTTAATTGTCATTCAGCCATACACGAATACCCATGAGTACAGCCAAACGAAACATCGTTACTCTGGGGCCAAGGTGCAAGACGCAGTACCAACAGTCACACACAGCACAAGGCACAAAAAAGGTAGCAAGCACACATAAGATATCAGTAAAGTACAGTCACACAAAAAAATATACAGTCCAAGATTCTGAGTCCATGAATGCTGCGACAGTCTGCAGTTGAACAAAATACAGCTTGTCTTCTGTCAAGCAAACCCTGGGGGCAGCACCAGCTTCAGCCACCTCTAGTAGAGCACACCGACTCTGGCATATCTCTCTTGAGTGGCGTAAACAGGTGACACCACGGCTTGAGGCCTAGTCTTTGCTACAACCGAGGCCTCACAGCTCCTCCTGCTGTCTGGCAAAAAAATCAGTGAATCAGTATTTCGTATTAACGGTGTCCAACAGGGTCTTGCACTCACAAGCAAAGTGACTAAAACTACCACTCGCTCTTAGACTGCCTGGTGCCTTCACACACTGACTCCAATGTCTCTTTGACACAGCATGATTCGGATGGTCTAACAACTCAACGATAGATACAGAGAGTCATAAAGCTTAGAGTCAGGTCCTTTGGCCTAGACTGTCCATGCAGATCAAGATCCCCATCTCAGTTAATCCCATTTGCCCATGTTTGGCCCATATTCTTCTACACATTTCTTAACACTGTACCTGGTAAAATATCTTTAAAATATCTTTTTTTTTGGTACATTCTCGGCACCTCTTTCTGTGGCCGCTTATTCCCAATACACAGCATTCTCTGAATAAAGAAGTTATCACTCAGATCCCTTGTATGTCTTCTCCCCTCTCACCTGAAGCCTATGCCCATGAGATTGTGATTCCCTTTCCCTGGAATAAAGACTGTGTACGTTCACATTATCTTTGCCCCTCGTGATTTTATACACCTCCAAAACAGTGGTTCTCGAAGTAGGCCATATGGTCCTCTAGGGGACCATGCCAGATTCCATAGGGGCCACAAGTAAAAAAACAAGAGACTGGGGGCCACAGGAGTTTCTAAATGGTTCGTGATAACTTTATTGTTTTAGTGAAGTATTACCAAAATATATAAATAAAAAAATAAATGAATATATGTAACTTAATTGGAAGCCTGAATGAAATGAATGGGAAAAAATACTAGATGATGTAGGTGAGGCAGCAAAACAGTTTAGCCTGTGTACGTGTGTGCATACGTGTGTATCATGAAAATGGTTATCTCTGCTCCTGTTTGATCTCCCACAAAGCACCGTTCACACCTTGCAGAGCGGCCCACGAAGCCCAGCTCCACATCCACCCCCAGGATGGGTAGTGGATCCATTTGGCGTAAATATGTGTAATGTTGACATCACATTGCAAGAAAGACTTATTTAGCTGCAGAGTGATACAACTCAAGCAAAATTCAAATGCAGCAAGCAAAATTCTGGATAACTAGCGATTTTCAAAATAAGTTTTCAGAGCTCCGGGAGAAAGCAAAGTTGTTTTTAATTGGATTTCACCCCTCTTATCTAGTTGAATGTGGTTTTAGTCAAGCTCTTCACCTGATATCAAATGCTTGTAACTATTTTGATGTGAAAAGAGGTGATCTTTGATTATATTTAATCAAATTGCAACCAGATATTCAAAAATTTGTTATTTGCATCAGTTGCAAGGATATCACTAAATATCCAGAATAACAATATCAAGTACTTTTTGTTGCTGGTTGCTAAACAAAAGGCAAAGTGATCTCCCTTTCTCTCTCCCACCCATCTACAGCACAGAGCAAACTTCTTAGGCACACACATATATATAGCTAGGGTGCCCACGACTTTCGTAGAGCACTGTAGTAATTTTATGTATTGCACTGTACTGCTGCCACAAAAACAACAAATTTCATAAAATATGTGATTCTCTTGTTGACAGAGAATGGGAAGGGGGCGGGAAGAGGAGAATCATGGACGTGAAAAGGGGAAGGGAGAGGGGAGGGAGCAGGAAGCATCAGTCAATAAACCAATTGTTTCAAAGCAAATAACCTTGCCTGGTATCTGAGGGCTGGGTGTATCTGCACCCATGCCTCCTCGGCACTCATTCTCAGTCACCTGTCCACACCCCTCCTGCGGTGCTCCACTCTCACATTCCCAACTCCTTCACACCTACCAGACTCACAAACTCACTCTCCACTCCACTGTGACAAATACTATGCAAAAGTCTTAGTGTGTGCCTAAATTCTGCACAATGCTATACTCACATATATAGACAGTCCTCTACCCCCAGGACAGGCCAAGTACAGTGTAAGCACTATTGCCCCAGACGAATCAGATCAAATTGGTCTCTTCTAAAGTTGGCTCAGTGACTTTTCTGGTCTGCATTTATCAATTGGAGACAATTGGGGATGCAAATGACTTAGAGTTGTGATGGATATTCACTGTTCAGGACCCGGGGGAGGGGTGGGGGTGGGGTGGGGGGGCAAGGTGCTTTTTGCCAAGCTCAGCTTTCTACCATAGCAACTGACACTTGTAGAGATCCAAGAGTTGTTTTTGGATAAGTTAAACTCCCAACCGATATTCCTTGCTCAGCTTCTTCTCAAAAACAAGGACAAGTCTTCGGCTCATAATGTGCTGCAAATTGCAAGCAATAATCAATCTGAAGTTAAAAGGATGGCTTTGCAAAGAAACAGGACTATCTACAGAGGACAGTCTGCTAGCACACAGCACGGGACTGGCAGTGCAAGACAATGGGGTTATGTTAATAGAGCTTGTATCAAACCAGACAACACTGGCAAAGTTACTTAGTTCAAGAAAGCTTGCAGCCAAGATTGAAACTATCACGGTGTACATCAAATAGCTGACCTATAAATAGTTGGGGGTTTTGTATAATCAGAGGGTCAGCCTTCACTGTATTAATGTTGGATGTCTGGTTTCTCTGTCCCCTGAAGCTTTCAGACCATAGTTGAGAATTTCCCAGTAAAGATATCTTAAAATCATCTCATGCTTGTAAAGTCCCCAAGTAGGAAAAAACTGTGTTAGTGTAAGAGAGCAGTCAGGCTTGTTAGGAATAATCAAGGATCAACAAGAATGACAGAAGAATCCATTCCTCTTCCTTTGAATTCTGTGAAGGACGTCTCATTTGTGTGCAAATCATTAGTATGTCTTTTTAGCTTATAGGAATTGTAGCTATGATTTGAAAGTCTTGTGTTTTTGAAATCATTTGTAATTTAAAGACCTTTTTATAAGATAAAAGACTTCTGTCAGTTTTGAAAGGGTTCTAAGAACTTGAACTAAATTTAAACATGTATCACTAAAAGTAAATTAAACGTGTTTAAGCTTCTTTGTTAGCTGGAAGTATCTCCTCCATGGCAGAGGGGGGACCCACCGCTCAATTTATGGGTATGGCAGCTAGGCTCACCATGGAGAAGAAACAGGGAAGTGAGCTAACTTTTGAAGAGTAGCTGGCTACAGTATAACCTCCCGTAGCTATCCATATCGGATAGAGTTTAAGATCTTTATTTGAGTTTAGAACTTCATGGACAGCAAACACAATACCCCCACAGGGTGATAACTTCAGCCACTGAGGCTTTGTCATGACCATTTTTGAAGTGTGAAGGTATATTTGATCTCCCAAATTATTTTAAAGTCATTGGAAAAGGAAACTCTGCTTTTGGACTTTTGATAAATACACAATGCGCCATGTGGTTCACTGAGAGCTTTAACCTCTCACTTCTGCAGCCTGAGGTACCCTTCGGCTGGAGAATGGCTTATGGTGTACAGCATGGAGACAGTTGCGGCATTACCCAGTATCTTTCTTAATTTGCTTTCAGGTGGCTTCATTGCGGGCAATGTGGCATGCAAATTGTGGATGGATCATGAATCAATTTGTAGATGTCTCAGCCAATCATGTCCCCACAATGCTGGTCTTTCCACATGCAAGATCAATGTGGCTTGTTGGTTGTTGTATTTCTTTGTTACAAATGTCATTCCAATTGAAGTTATCTGTTCTCCATTATAAGTTCTTAGTTGGGTATTTGCAGGCTTTAGTTGGCTATGTTTGAAATGGTATTCAAACTCATTTCATGGACTGACTGAAACAGCTGAAACAGTGTCCAATTGCATTTAAACTAACTTTCTGTTCACTTCTGGTTTGAGCCATATTACTTATCTCCTATTAGTTTCCAAATTTGCAATTCTCATGTCTAACCTGTCCTGCATCACTCTCATTAGTATCACTCTCATCAACAGAATGCAGATTAGTGCTCTTTTTGAAATTGCAACCTGACTTTGTATTTTTTCCTGTACCCTGTGCAGTCCATTTATTTTCGTCTGCCTGACATGCCTTTTGTATGTGTCCAACTTTGTTGCATTTTCTGCGAGTTCTGCCCTTAAACTTTCATTGGTCTGGTGCATGTCCCCTGCCACAAAGATAACACCATTTGTTTTTTCTGTTACACACTTCAATTTTATTCTCACTCGCTTTTTCATTCCTGACAGCAAGGTAATTGCATCCTTGTCTGCGGTTTCCATTGAAACAGCAATTTCAATTTCTCTTTTGAATATAAGTTACACTTCTGTTAGGCACCATTTTTGAATGTGTTCTTTTAAGATTCCACAAACTAAATGATTTCTTGGTGTATCATTTAGCCCATCACTGAGCTGACTTTGCTCAGACAATTTCTTCAATTCAGCCGTGTACACTGAAATGGACTCGCTACCTTTTTATGAAACCTAAGGCATTCTGCCATCAACAACGGTTTCAGTTTTAAGTGTTCCTCCATCACTTTTACAATTGTAGCAAAGCTCATTTCTGATGGTTTTTGTTGGAGGAATCAAACTTCAAAGCAAACTGGATGCCTGTCAAACCAACGCATTCAACAAAATTGACACTCATTTCTCACTGGCTATTTCATTTACTTCAAAATACTGTTCCGACATACATAAGCCAACTATACACTGCGTAATCAAGCATGTCAATCTTTCAGATGAAGTCAGCCATTTCAGCATTTTTTAATGATTATTATCACCTGGTACTCACTCTTTATGAACCCATGAATTCTTCCACATAAACCCAGTGACCACTTTATTAGGTACACCTGTACACCTGCTTGTTAATGCAAACATCGAATCATCCAATCATGTGGCAGCACCTCAATGCATAAAAGCATACAACATGCTCAAGAGGTTCAGTTGTTGTTCAGACCAAATATCAGAATGGGGAAGAAATGTGATCTAAGTGACTTTGACCATGCTCTTAGGTGCCAGGGTAATCTGATTATCTCAGAAACTGCTGATCCCCTGTGAAATTTGAAAAGCATCTAGTTCATGGCAGCTCTATGAATGAAAACACCTTGTTAATAAGAGCCATCAGAGGAGAATGGCCAGACTGGTTCAAGCTGGCGGGAAGGTGAGAGTAACTCAAATAACATGTGTTTTAACAGTGGTGTGCAGAAGAGCATCTCCGCATGCACAACATCTTGAACCTAGAAGTGGATGGACTGCAGCAGCAGAAGGTCACTTTTCATAAGGTATTGAGTGCAAGAAGGGAATCCTCCACTTTGAGGGAGGTGATCACGTGCATCTTGTGAGAAAGTTGATCATTGGTAAATTGTTCAGCCTAGTAATATTGCCATTATAAATGTGTTGAGTTTAACTGTAGTAAGCTAAATAATCTGATGAGACCACTGAGTATAGCATTTGTATAAAACATAATTTATTTTTATTTCCCATTACTAAAAAACTGGCAAGCCAATCAAATACATTTTGCAAAACTTGGCAATTTTTTCATGTTAGGTTTGTTAATTAACACATAATGCATCTGTTCAGTCCATCACATTTCCATTTGTTAATGGTTTGAATATCAAATTATAATTTTAATGTAATTAATAGCAATTACTAAATTACATAATTACCTTTGTTGATTGTTTTCCATTATCATAGAACTGAATTAATGCTCTTTATCTGCTTGAGTGCTGTGATGAAAGACGTTGACATTATTCAGAAATCTTCAAGTTTGTACTCTGCATCATCTATATCTATATTCATAGATCATTTAATATGAACCTTAATTTAATAGATACTGGTCTATTGATAATGATTTGTCATTGCTTCGCAAGACTAACATTTCAGTATTATACAGAGGAAGTGTCGGAGCTGATGTCCATTGAAAGATATTGTATTTGTCCTGTAAGAAGGAGGAAATACACCCTATAATGTTTTTTGTAAACATGAGGAATTCTGCTTCTCTCATCTGTTGCCTTGACTAATATTTATCAATTATTACAATGGTATATTTTACCAGTTATATCATTGGTACAAATAGGCTGTTATGCACAATTGTCATGCTTTTCTTTATTCACAGGATGTGTACGTTACTGCCAAGGTTAAAATTCATTGTTCATCCCTCATTGTCCTTTAGCAGGTCATGTCGAGTCACCTTGCTGAACTCTTGCAATCTGTATGTGAAGGAACTCTCACCATGCACTAAGATTTTTGATTCAATGATAGTGAAGGAGCAACAATACCTTTGCAAATCAGGATGATGTGTTATTTGGGGGTGATTGTGTTCGCATGCATGTGGTGCTCAGGGAATTATCGACTTACTGCAACAGCAGTTGGGGAAGAGTTGAAATCGAGAATGAAGGATGCAATAACTGCCCATATAGTAAAGAACAATAAGGCGAAACAGACTCAATGTGGAATTACAGATGGGAAATCACGTTTGATGATTTCCCTTAATTTTTTTGAGCATATGGAAATTAGATAAGGGGGATCCAGTAGATCTTGTGTATTTAGATTTTCGGAGGCATCTGTAAAGGCCTCCCACAGAAGGATGATCAGAATAATTAGAGCACTTAAATTGGCGGGGGGGGGGGGAGTGCAATGGTAAAGTACTGACAAGGATGAATTGGTTAATGGACAGAACACAAAAAGCATGAATAAATGGAGTCTTTCCTGGTTGGGCGCCTCTGACTAGAGGGTTAGTCAGGCTTAATGACTGGACTTCAAGTATTCACAATTTAAATCAATGATGGGACTGAATATCCAATTTTCAAGTTTGCTTATTTTCAATGTTGGAGTCAGTTGTGAGCAATGAGGAGAATATCGAGAGCCTTCAAGAGGATATAGGCAAACTATATTGGGCACGAACTCGACAGAATAGAAAATGAGATCAATACTTTGATGTACATAGTCGAAAAGCAGTGCGTGCTTTTTAAGTCGTGGAAGATTGGGAAGTACTAATGTTCCAAGGGGCTTTGTGTCTTTTGTAACTCTGCTAACACACCAGAGTTACAAAAGCAAATAGTAAGTTGCAAATAAAGTACAGGAGGAACACAGCAGGTCAGGCAGCATCTATGAAGAGGAATAAACAGTCGACATTTCGGGCTGAGACCCTTCATCTGTTTATACCCCTCCATACACACTTCTTGACCTACTGAGTTTTTCCAACATTTTGTATATTACTCTGTATTTCCAGCATCTGCCGAATCTCTTGTATTTACAAATAATCAAGTTGTCCTTGAGTTAAGATGCCTTACTAGGCTTGTAAAGGGTCTTGATGAGATTGCACAGCTTTAAAGCAGTCTGAGATGTGCACACAAGTAGTTTGAGGGATGTTATTTTGCTATATGATAAATGTTTGAGTAGATTGAGCATGCAATCTCTAGAGCTTACAAGAATGAGAGAAGATCAAATTGAATCTTACAAAATCATTACTGGATAAATGCAAGGAGCGTGTTTCAACTGTCTGACAACACCAGAATCGGGTCATAGTTTCAGAATGAAAGATGGGCCATTGGGGACTGAAATGAAGAGAAATCACCTCAAACAGATCATGGTGAATCTTTGGATTTCTCTACCCTGAAAGACAATGTGTGAGGTTCATACACTGAGTCAATTCAAAACAGGAAAGATTTCTGCCCATCAATGGATAAAGAGATCATGCAGAAAAATGGAGCTGAGGTAAATGAACAGCTTTAATCTTGATTAATGGTGGTGTAGGGTTAATGTCTGGAAGATTTATTCCTGCTCTTGGTGCTGGATTGCATATTGTTAGATTTTTCTTAGTGTGGAACAGGGGTTCCCAGCCTAGGGCCCACAAACACCTTGGTTAATGGGAGGTGTCTGTGGCATAAAGGTTGGGAACCCATGGTGTACAGGCTGCAAGACTGGGAGATCTTGCTTTTTAAAAAAAAAAAAAATCTGGCAAATTGCTCCACTGCATCTTGTAGTCATGTTGTAACGCTGACATAAATAATGGGTGTATAACGTGCCAGTGTTTATGTCACTTGGTTATGCTGCCATATGGAAAAGCGTGGTAGCATTGTGGTTAGCATAACGCCTCACCGTGCCAGCGATTTGGGTTCAATTCCCACCTCTGTGACTGAAGGGTTCGTAAGTTCTCTCTGTGAACATGTGGGTTTCTTCTGGATGCTTTAGTTTCCTTCCACATGTCAGTGATGTAAGGGTTAGTAGGTTAATTGAGTGTACTTGGACAAAATGGGTTATTTGGGCAGGAAGGGTCTATTACCATGCTATGTCTCTAAAAATATATATTTAAAAAAAAAGTCACGAAATGACGCCAGGTTCCTCGAGTATTTCTGGAATTAGTTAGGCCAGACCAAATTATTCCACAGCACTTCTGACTGCAGTTTGTCAATAGTGAAAGACTTCAGTGATTCATGAGGTGCATTGCTTTTCACAGGATACAGTCACTTGTCCTTGTGATCAATTTTCTGGTCAGTGGTGGCACCCAGGATGTTGAAGGTGGAAGATTCACTAAGACTTGCGGAGGTGTTTACACATCCTCTTGACAGAGGCAACGTTGCCAGACTGATGCTATTTGTCACTTCGTCTTCCCCCTTTCTTTGAATGGGTCTTCGCCTGAAATGTCAACCATTTTTTTTTTCATTTTCATAGATGCTGCCTGACCTGCTCAGTTCCTCCAGCATTGTTGTGTCGTCACTTAACAGTCCAATTGTAGATATTGACCAGGTCTGTGTTGTTGAAGGTGTGTCTGCAAATGAACAATGCAATAACCAGCAAATATCCCCTTTTCGATCCTTCTAGAAATTGTCCATTTGTACTTGAGACATACATTATTGACACTAAGCGTAAAAGGGAATGTGTTAAACCAGGGAAATAATAATATTATTTGGGCACATGATATGCCATTTAATTTTATATTATGTACCCAAATGAAACTCCTGTTCAAATGGGGTGTTACATTTTTTTTCTGTCAGCTATGTTATTATCTGGAATTAGGAGTTTTTGTAGACTGGTTCTGCAGATGGTGCATGGTTTATAGAATTAACCTTTATCTTAATCACAATAATCTGCATTGTATGCAGTTCTCCTCTTTGGCACTGAATACATCAAATATGAAATGTCAGTAATTTAAAAATAAACCAGAATTTAATATTTGTTTATGATTAAACTACCAAAATCAGCCATCCCCCAAAATATGAAATAATCAAATATAATTATAATCAACAATGTGCTCATAGGATTAAATATCCTGTTCAAAACCTTCTGGAAAGTCAGATCCTGCTTAAAATCTTCTGGTGTTCCTTTCAGCTCCTGTTTAAGCTGTGCATCGCTGCTATTACCTTATTACATATTATCCTTCAGAGATCTTAAGATCATTATGTACGTATGTTCCAAAAGTAAAATAGAAAGCTAAGATAAAAAATAGTAACTTCCATTTCACATACAAAATAAATCATCAAACACAGAATGAGAGGTTTGCTTTATTGCGAGAGGCCTGATGAACCTGCACTCTTTAACAAATGAGGATAATTTTTTTGAAAGATTAAAAAATCCTCACATGTGCATATCAGGATAGGATGCCAAGACGTTTTCACCAGTGAGAGAATCTTCAGTGAGGAGACAATTACAATAAGGGTGTCTGGTCATTAAAAATGAGGTACATAAAAATTTCTTCTTGGAGGGCAGAGAATCTTTGGTGTTTTGGAACTACTTTCATTGTTCCACCCTTCCTGAGTTCTGAGATTTCTATTAACCAATTAAGTATTCAACTAATTCTTGTGCGTCACTCATTCCTTTGCTTTACTTTCGGTACTTGTGCACTCCAAGCTCCACACCTCAAACTTAACAATTTCTTACCCAAGCGTCGACACTTTTTTTTTCCAGGCAAAAACAAAATGCAGATCTGGAAATCTAAACTGGGAAATGCTGGCATGAGCAGGTGAGAAAAGGTTTAAACTTTCAGATGAGTGCATCAACTGAAGAATTTGTCGTGGCACATTGCATTGCATCCACGAAATGATCAAACTCTCTTCCATATTCATATCTTTAACTCTTAACCTGCAAGAAAGTATATTTTACAGCCCTTTTGCTTGAACGAATATTTATAAATATTACTCAAATGAACCAATAGGATGAAACTCCTATGCTTTACCTGGCAGCAGACTGTTAGTAAAGGCGTGGTGCTGATGAATTGCCGGTGAAGTCATTTCGACTCACCTGTGAACACAGGTAAGAGTTTCAGTGAAACTCAGATTTATAGATCTTTGCATGAATCATTCCATGCGACTTAATCTCCCACAATACAAAGGCCACCCATGTTTAAAGTGATTCTCAGATCATTCACATGAACACAGCAAAATGCCAAAGAGCTAACCTCAGGAGTTAACTTCCTTTTCAAATTAATTTCTGCAGTAAAATAATGTGTCATATAAGAAAGAACCAAGTGCATATTTCTCATGTGCCATCTGATGACAAGGAAATGAAACATTTTAGACAGATTAACTGAGGATTAAAGATCCTCATTTATAAAGCAGCCATCTGTTTCACTGAGGATTAGTCAACACTAAGCGCCAAATAAATAAGATTGCTCTCAATCTCAAATTAGCCACTTGGAGCCATTTTGCCAGCAAATTCCCACAGGTGAACATGTACATATTATGACAAACTTGTCATCGAGGCATCTTTAGATGATTGATGATTTTTAGGGAGGGTGGGGATTATCAGTTCCCAGTTAGCAACAGAATCTATGGAAACCACTAACCTGGGAATTATGGAACTCGCCCTGACCCAAATAAATGGGAGTGAAATCAGGATCTTTGGATTCAGATTTTCCTAAATTATCTGGTCAAAGATTCAGGGGGCTTGTTAAATAGCTCACATCTCTCTAACTTGATATATTGACAAATGTGTTAATAAGTTTTTTAAAATTGCAATGCTTTGACTGAACTTTAATACCCTATATGTGATTCAGATAAATAGATATGAGTCATCATCCCAGTAAGTGATTGAATAACACTAAGTACACATTTAGCAGACCAGGCTCATCTCTGGATAATCTCCAGTGGACAACAGGCATATATATCTATTCCTATTGAGCTTGGTATCTGAGGGTCAGGAAGGAGACTTGGTTCACAGTTGACTTCCTAGCGAATGACTGATACTCATATTTTGAGTTAAAATAGAATTGTTTCTCTCTTATTTAAGGCCAGATACTCAATTGACATTCACAATTGTCTTAGCCATAAAGAGTAGCCATACCAACAACCTGCAACTGGCATACAAAATCCACAATGGCATTCAGAACCATTAATGACCACAGTGATGAAAAGAAATAGTAACAAATGGTATCCAAATAGTGGTTTGCTAATGACATACAACGGGTGGGGGGGGGAGGGGGGGTGGAAACCATCGTAATAACCTAGTTGGCTTTAGACTCTCATTTAAAGTGAGCTATAAATCCGGTAATTGGAATTAAAACCTCTAAAATAGTTCAAACAGGGTCTGGTACCTTCTCAGGGAACAAGGAAAAGAGATTAACAGCAGCACTTCATCGCCACTTACATGCTGAGAATAAAAACAAAAGGAAAAATTGCTTGCAGTAATCATACAGCAGGTCTCTCTAAGAAGTATGTACTGTACATGAGGCCTTGTGTAGGTTGGGGTCAACCATAGCTATTGCGTCCTAACTGTCTACATGATACGCAAGCCAGGGCGGTACAATATGGAGGGTGGGGGCAAACTGTTGCCACTGCAGCAGGCCCCCCCTCTCCATGTAGCTGATGAATCCAAAGGAACAGCAGAAATCGATGCAGTTTGGCACCAGCAGCATTTACTGACCCTTCCAGTCAGCATTGAACATTGGACTGCCTCAGGGTCTGCAGCTCTGAATTTCCCCCTCTGGGTTTGCTCATGAAGCCTACCCCATGAGTGGGTATCGACACGAGGCAACGGAGGATTGAGGTCAGAGTTTTCCTTCTCTTAGATGATTTGTCAACCACATCTGATGAGCCCCATCTGCTCGAAGCGACTGGTTTTAAAGTGCCAGTAACCTGCCTTTGTCCCTTCTCCAGCCAATAGAAATAGTTCCACCAATTTTTATTAGCCAGGCCACAAATGAAGGCCAGGAGCTGGACATGGTTATCAGAGGCTATTTGAACGAATACCATTAGAAGCATTTGATAGGTAGTGGGAGCTTGAGCCCATTACCTCCCCTGGCTATTACAACCATAAGGAACCAAGTATGTATGTACATGGTCCTCATGAAATGTACTGTATACCACTGGAACTGCCGATGATATTGATTTACTTTGTGCAGTTTAATTTAGTAACTATTCTGCTTTTAGTACGTGCTCATTCATGGTGGAAACATACACTTGATCTAAAGTCCAATTAAAACAGCATTATATTAAGTCCAGGCTTCTGGGCACAGATGATTTCCTAGTGTTGCACTAGAGCATTTTCTCTTACTGTACATTTTTTGGTTCCTCACCAAGATGATTTCCCTTTCTGGCCTCAGCAAGACAATACTAAATAATGGCTTTCTGTTTAAGAGATTTTTAGGAGTAGTTTGGCTGCTATGTTTCTTACAATCAAGAGAAAGTGGCAAGATGGTGCAGCAGCTGCTGGCACACAGCTCCTGAGAGCTAGGATTGATCCTCAACTTGACTGCAGTAAAAATAGTTTCCTGATTTACCAAAGCGTCCTGATTTTGTGTTCGATTTCCCCTATTAATAAACACAAATGCCTTGTCAGCTTTCCTAACGCTGGGTTGTGGGAGAGAACTGGAGTATCTGCAGGAATTTCATGTGGAGTGTCTGCAAAGACGTGACTGAGTGTTGTATCTAAAGTCCAAGGTATACAAGATAGACAGGAAGAGAGCCAATGCAGTCCCCTGTGGGGCCCCAGTGCTGCTTATAGCCACGTCTGACAGACAGCTCTGAAGCCTCACGAACTGTGGTCTGCCAATCAGTGAGTCCATTATCCAGGATACAACGGGACTGCCAAACTGCATTGAATGGAGCTTTACCCCCAGCAATGAAGGCTGTATCGTATTGAAGACCCTTGAGAAATTAAAAAAACACAATCCTCATTTAGTACTGCCCTGCTTATCCAAATGGGAGTAGGCTCTGTTCAGCAGGTAGATCACTGCATCGTCAACTCCAATGTGCACCTGGTAGGCAAACTGACAGGGATCAAGTCTGATCTGACCAGGGGTTGGAGGTGAACCAGGACCAGCCTCTCCAGGGTTTTCACGACATGTGAGGTCAGGGCCATTGGGTGGTAGTCAGTCAAAACTTTTGGAACTGGGACCACGCATGATGTTTTCCCCACAGTCAGGACCCTTTCCAGGCTGAAACTCAGATTGAACACGTGCTGGAGAATTCCACACAGCTGCTCAGCACACTCCCTCAGGACCGTGGGGTTCACAAAATCCAGTCCCAGTGCTTTGCCGTGTCTAATTTTCCCCAGAGCTCTTCTCGCCTGCTGAGTAGTGAAGGTGAGTCCATGATGACTGGGGAGTTGATGGAATATGGGGTCTGGGGGAGGTGAAGGTTGGGATGGTAGCTGTTGGTAGGTGGAAGTGCAGAGCGAGGAGGGAATGTAGACAGAGGTAGCCTGTGTTCTTTATCCACATGTTGAATGGGGGGTGGGGTGTGGGAGAGGAGGAAGGAGGGGAGACTCTGGTGCTGAAGAAGCACTGGGTGCTTCAGCACCTGTACCGGTGTTCTAAGGACGGTGTGAACAGGAGGGCAGTTGTCAAACCTATTGAAGAATTGGCTTAAGTCATTAGCCCATTCACGGCTGCATTCTGAGATTCTACAGCTAGGGTGATTGAAGCCAGTGATGTTCTTTGTGCCTCTCCACACCTCCCGTGTGCTACTCTGCCCAAGCTTGTTCTCCAGTTTCCTCTTGTTTTCCTCTTTAGCCACCCTGATCTCCTCCTCAAGCTCCCTCTACACAAGGGCTCTCTCTTAGTGGTTGAGAAGAGCCTGCAGGTCACTGGTGGCCCATGGTTTGTTGTTGGGAAAGCAGCAAACAGTCCCTGATGGTATTGCAGTGTCCACACCGAAGTTGATGTAGCCAGTGATGCAATCGATGAGTCCGTTGATGTCCTCACTTACGGTCACAAAGCACATGCCAGTCAGTAACATTAAAGCAGCCCTTCAAGGCCTCAATGGCCTCTCGAGACCATTTCTTACCTTGGTGGTAGCTAGCTGTTGCTGTACTTTTGGGGTTGTGTGAGGGCATGAGGTGAGCCAGGTTGTGATCTGATCTTCCAAGTGGGGGGAGAGCTGTATGCCTCCTTAACACTTGTGTACAAGAGACCCAATGCTTTATTTTCCTTTGTATAACAAGAGCACCAATTAACAAATGGATACTATCTCAGGAATGGTAATTCACAAGTTGCAGAGAAAGAATCCAAAGCCTTCAAGTACTGTGTGACCCATGTCCAATGGACATTACATCTGTTCGAAATTAGAATTAGGTTTTATTTGTCGGTTGAGTAATTTCACAATGGGATGCTTTCATCTTGGCTGACAATATATTAGTTTTTTTTAAAATAAAGGGTCTTCTCATTGAAATATTAACTCAATTTCCCTTGTCACAGATTATGCTTGACTTTCTGAGCATCTTCAGTTTTAATTTCAGATTCCTAGGAGCTGTAGTTTTCTTATTTTCCTGTCATTTGTACGTGGAGGTATTGTAGCTGAAGGAAGGCTCATGGTTGAAAAAGTTTGAGTCCTTTAACAATATAAAGCAGTGTAAAGAGGAATCATAACGAACCTCAGTAGAGTGGTGTTAGAGCCATTTCCAAAGCAAAACTGAAAATGAGTTAATCTGATTTATTTTAGCAGATTAGGTTTTAACGGTTTGTTTGGAAAAGCTTGCTGGTGCATCAAGCTCCTTTTAATTCATAAGGTCAAAGAGTCTATGTGGAGTCCATTAGTTAATTAAGAGTAATTTTAATATATTAATTCACTGCTGCGGCAATCTGCTTCAGTATATTTGTTTGTTTTGTTATCATTTGCATGGTTTCTGAAGGCTGTAGCAGAGATGGTGAAATTATCAATTGCTTTTTTTCATCCATTGATTTTATAGACACTAAGTCTAATTTTAATCGAGAAATCTATTAACCCTAGTTTCTAGGACAAGTGGAAAGGTAAGGTGTCCAGGATAAAGTTAAGTACATTTGCCAAATGTGCTGGGAAAGTTAAGAAAAACAGTGACACTTTAGCTTTCTTTGGTATATTAGCTATGCAGTATGATATTTCAATGAAATTGCTTTTTTTTTCCAGAGAGATTAAGCAATAATCCCTTGAAATTAATATTTGCCAAACTTTTGGGGGATAGATAGATACTTTATTCATCCCCATGGGGAAATTCAACTTTTTTCCAATGTCCCATACACTTGTTGTAGCAAAACTAATTACATACAATACTTAACTCAGTAAAAAATATGATATGCATCTAAATCACTATCTCAAGAAGCATTAATAATAGCTTTTAAAAAGTTCTTAAGTCCTGGCGGTAGAATTGTAAAGCCTAATGGCATTGGGGAGTATTGACCTCTTCATCCTGTCTGAGGAGCATTGCATCGATAGTAACCTGTCGCTGAAACTGCTTCTCTGTCTCTGGATGGTGCTATGTAGAGGATGTTCAGAGTTATCCATAATTGACCGTAGCCTACTCAGCGCCCTTCGCTCAGCTACCGATGTTAAACTCTCCAGTACTTTGCCCATGACAGAGCCCGCCTTCCTTACCAGCTTATTAAGACGTGAGGCGTCCCTCTTCTTAATGCTTCCTCCCCAACACGTCACCACAAAGAAGAGGGCGCTCTCCACAACTGACCTATAGAATATCTTCAGCATCTCACTACAGACATTGAATGACGCCCCTGTGCTGCTTACCACCGTGTCAGACCTACAGTCTCCCAACCACACATACTGAGGTCTATCTGTCAAGTAGTCCACTCTCCAATCCACCATGTGAGAGTCTACTCCCATCTCCGTTAGTTTGTGCCTTAAGATCTTGGGCTGGATGGTGTTAAAGGCACTAGAGAAGTCAAGGAATGTAATCCTCACAGCACAACTGACACTACGTGTCAATTTATTCAGAAGTATTTCTTACCAATTTCATATGTGACTGAAGCATAACTTCCCAATTTTAGTATTCAGCTTCCTTAGCAATAAACACTAATATCCTGTCTGCTTTCCGAATAGGCACATTGGCCTTTTGTGAATCAAATGCTAGGGCATCTAGATGTATTTGCATTTCAAGATAAGACATTTTATCTTTGGCATTTCTTATGACCTCAGAACATAGCTAGATGTAAGGATTTTAATAAGATTCTCCAGTCCATTTTGTATTGTATTGAGTTTGCAGTTAGGTAAGTGATTGTTTTGAACTTGACAAGTTGCAGCTTATAATCTAAAACTGTGCTGCCTTGTGTCCAATGGTTTTTACACAAAAATAAAGATTTTTCATTGCTCTACTCATTTTTCACTCTTTAACAATGCAAACAACTGGGATCTGCGTGACAGGCAGTCCCCAGCCAACAGCGCGTAAAATTTACTCTCTCCAGGTCAAATTGATGAACTGAGGGGAATCCCAAAAGACTGCAGGTGCAGGACTCTGAAAGGACAAACATGTGACTACTGGAACTCAATATGTCAGGCAGCATCTGTGGAGGGAAATGTACAGATAATGTTTCGGCTCAAAACATTGGACTGTTTTGACTAATTGGACTAATCATAAACATGAGAAAGTCTGCAGATGCTGGAAGTGTGTGTCTGTTGACTTTGTTGCTCATGTCTGTTCATGATGAACTAAGTTCCTTGATCAGCTATCAACATTAGAGCCCTTGTGTTCTGTGTTTCAGCATGAACGCTGCAGTGACTGGAATCTACTCGGCTCTGAAAAGTGTCTGTCTCAGAACTGGAGTACCTGCAGTGTAAATTCCTCTGGCCGTGTGGAGTTTTCCTATTCTTTATATAAATTCCTGTGGGCGCTTCAGTTCTTTCACTCAACGCAAAGACACAGTGGAATTTATTTATGGGCTACTATTAATTATTCCTTAGTGTAGGTTAATGACAAAAGGAGTCAAAGTGGAGTTGATAGGCTTGTCCGAGAGTGAATATATGGTAAGGCAGTAAGGAATGAGAGGATGGTCTAATGAGATTGCCTCCCAAGAACTGCGTGAACCTTTTGGTCTTAAAGTCGTCTTTCTGTGCTATTCCATCTATGTTCCATTCATATCCTGAGCAACACACACAAAATGCTGGAGGTCAATAAACAGTCAACATTTCGGACTGAATTCCTTCATCAGGACTCTTTAGTCATATCCTGCCTCACTATTCTCCTCGGAAGTAATTAACAAAATATTGCTAAGGATAGGTTTGAAATTTCATTGGATGGATTACAGACCAAGCCTTGAGTGGAATGCTAAACAACATTTCTCACCATGAACTGCAGAAGCACATTATCCATGTTATGGTCTTTAGGATTATGGTAAAGTCCATTTCTCCTAGTGGGGCAGAGCTTTGGCGGCAACTGGAATCCAGGAGACATGGATATCACAAGCTGGATTAATGAAGATCTATCATGCACATATACAGAGAAGACAACAACTTCCAGTACTCAATTTCCCAGGCACGTGATTTTCTCATCAAGCCTTAGACACTGTGGGATAAAGGGTCAGATGTGTTAGCTACAGTAGGCCGTCAAAGTCAAAGTCCAATGTTGTATGTAAGCTGAACAAAAATTTAAACACTACAAATGCTGAATATCTGAAATAAAGCAAAATTAGCCTTTTCCTTTTCGTAGATGCTGCCTGATTTGCTGAGATTTTCCAGCGGTTTCTGTTTTAATTGCATACAAACTATTTGATCTAGATTGCTCCGCCTTCCTAGGTAACAAAATATTATTCTGATCTTTCTTCAGCCCTTTACTTCCACTGATCATCTCCCAGATTCTTACTTCATCCTTCTCTACCCTCCCTCACCTGGTTTCACATCACCTGGCAGCCTATACTCCTTTCCCTCCACCCTCCACCTTCCTATTCTGGCTTTCTTCTCCTCCCCCACCACTTCCTTCACCTTCCTTTCCAATCCTGATGAAGGGTCCCAGTCCAAACGGTTGGCTGTTTATTCCTCTCCATGGATCCTGCCTGACTTGCTGAGTTACTCCAGCATTGTGTATGTTTTGCTGTGGATTTCCAGCATCCACAGAATCTCCACCGCTCCCCCCCCCCCCCCCCCCATCACTTTTCCCCAGTCCTGCTGAAGAGTCTCGGACCAAAACATCGACTATACTCTTTTCCATAGATGCTGAGTTCTTCCAGTATTTTGTCTGTTATCTGCAGAATCCCCTGTGTTTATGACTGGAAAGTGCATTCTTATTTTCAACTGTGTCCTTCCCCACCCCCAAATAAAACTCGCAGTCTGAATCATGTATTTTGTGGGCAGGAGATCCTTTAGTGATGCAATTAGAATGAACAGTGTAAACCTTAAATAACATGAATTTAATATGAATAGGTACAGTTTTATTTTTTATTCTACCTACTAAGAACTGTACTGGTTCCTCCAAACATCTAACACAGATGTTCTATAAATGTCTTCAGCAATATTTTCAAGTCCTGTTCTTATGCTGTGGCTGGGAGTATTTGGCAATTTATCCACAAATCAATGGAGAATGGAGATGGAGAATAACAAGCACTAGATACAGGGGCAAATTCATTTGCAAGAGTACCATGACTCCAATTTGGATGAACGTTTATTACGTCTAAAAGTCATAAATTTTTTAAAATCAATAGAACTATCAAATGCAATTATAAATCCCATTACTAAGATCAGAGACAATTTTATTTGTATCCAGATGATCTGAATTTAAATTTCTGGCCACACATCTGGTAATATTTACATATATCTGCTTGATTAATTTCCTGGAGGGACAACATTCTTCCAGAAACACATAATGTGCCCGTCCCCAGCTGCCCTGTGAAGAGGTCTAAAGTGATCTGGCGGGTTTCTGTCCCCTAGATTGACAATCATTTAGTCCGTGAAACATGGGGTTAGTATGTAACCTGGGCTGCATGCCATGAAGGAAGCTCAAGTGACCCCGCAAATGGCTTACCATCTGGTTTCTGTACAAACACCATGTTCTTTAGAGCCAAATCAAATATAGTCAGTGTGACTTTGAAAGTGCAGCCATCATTTTAAGGTGGAATCGGGTGGCACACGATCTGTGTGCACACCAGTAAAACCATTAGAACAAAGGTAATTTTTTTTGTGTTGGTAAGTGGGACGAGGTTGGCATAGATGCACTCTTGCTTTGCATAAAATTAACTTGGATTTCTTTCCACACAAGCGTATTCTGCAAAAGCCCTGAATTTGATCCAAAGTTTCTGATAATTTACAAACTGTACTTCTGTTTCTAAAGTTGGCTCCTGGAAATTTTGATGGAATTCTGAATTAAGCACCTTTCATTCAATTCTCTTTTAATGGACATAAAACCCCTGCAGCCTGAGTATTGGCTGGAGGGTCACATGAGCTTTGCTGTTGTGTTCATTGCCCTGTGTGAATAATCATCCACTGATATCAAGTCCCTCTAATGTTGATTTTGAGCCCCACTTTTGCAAAAGTGAACTTTGGTAAATGCATCAATACTGCCATGACAAAATCTGTAGATACTGGAAATACAAAGCAACAGAAAAACAAAATGCTGGAGAAACTCAGCAGGCCAGGCAGTATCTATGGATAAGAGTAAACAGTCAACTATTTCGAGCGCCTGACTGTTTACTCCTTTCCGTAGATGCTGCCTGGTCTTGAGTTCCTCCAGCATTCTCTGCATCACCACTGCTTTGGCAGCTTTTAGAAAGCAATTTCCAAACCAGCAAACCATAAAGGGAGCACTTGAGGATGTGTTCATATCAAAATAAGTATTTCAGGTAAGAAGAATAATAATATTCCCCACTTGTTCATTGAAGTGTTTTGGAATATTGACCTCTCTCAGACAGCTTTCCAATCTTTTGTCTTCTCAATTGCCTCATTTTCCCAATACCACAGGGGTGGGGCTCATCAGCAAAAATGATGAAACAATGTACAGGGAGGAGGTCAAACACCTAGAGAGCTGGTGCAGTGACAACAGCTTGATGCTTAACGTCACCAAAACCAAGGAGATGATCGTCGATTTCAGACGGTCTCAGCCTGAGCACACACCCCTCAGCATCAGCGGCTCCACAGTGGAGAGAGTGGAAAACATCAAGTTCCTTGGGGTGCAGATCTCGGACAATCTCACCTGGTCCAGGAACACCACTGGGATTGTGAAACGAGACCAGCAGAGATTGCACTTTTCGAGGAAGCTTAAACAAGCATCACTCCCCACTAACATCTTAACTACATTCTACAGAGGAGTGGTTGAGAGTGTGCTGACCTTTTGCATCACAACCTAGTACTCCAGCTGCAGAGCTGTCAACAAAAAAGCCTTGCAGAGGGTGGTTAGGGGAGCAGAGAAGGTTATTGGGGTCTCCCTACCTTCTGTCCAAGACCTCTTTCAAAGTCGATGCCTCCAGAAGACAATGTACATCATTAAAGACCCCTCACACCCTCTCCATGAACTGTTTGTTCTTCTGCCATCAGGTAAACGTGACAGGAGCATCAAAACTAAAACCACAAGGCTACTAAACAGCTTCCTCCCACAGGCAGTCAGACTGCTAAATAGCTGCTCTACCTGATTCTGCTTTGGACACTTTTAACTTGCACTGGACACTTATAACTTGTTTTTAACTGACATGTGGTTGTTGTATTTTACTATTTATTGTTATGTTTATTATTTAGTGTTGCGTTTGTTATGTTAGGATTGCACTGCTCCTGGGAAACGCTGTCTCATTCTGCCCTGCAGAGCTGATGTATGGTTAGAATGACAATAAAGTTTTTGAATCTTGAATCACCTTCTGTTGACCCCTTTTTTTTTCCCCATCACTCTGCTAATGATCAATTGCTGCACCCACCTGCTAACCGTTACAAGTGATATAATAACTTTCAAATCCTCTTTCCCAAACTTGTTCTTAAAGCAAGTTTGACCTTATTATCATTTAATGTTATCAAATATCCGATATTTTCTACATGGAATAACTATTAATTGGGGTGTGTTGTAATGGTGACTGCTTGTAACAACCAGGAGAATGAACGAAAGGAAGCCCTGGCATATGTCGGCTAAAATGGAGAGGACCATCTAGAAACCCAACAAAAGTGATTGATAGAAGGTACACTGGATTTCCTACATTATCCAACTGCTCATCCTGTCAAACATTTCCTTTTCCACATGCTGTAGAGTCTACCAAATTCACATCAGTCATCTCAGAACCAACAGAATTGAATTAGATGTGAATTAATCAAGAACATAGTACAAGTTGAGTTAATTAAAATCATCAGATAATTTCAGGCAAAATATTGGAAGGTGGATGTTACAGCAATTTGTAAATATGACCAAATCTTGTAGTTAAGGCCACGTGACATATAATTGAATCCATTATGTCTTGCCAGCATCAGTTTTATTTTAGAGCTTAGTTACTCCAAAGCAGTAATGGACCATTTCTGTGTATCAATGTTTTTTTTTATATAGCTATCTAAAGAACAAAATGCACAATTGATCACAAAAGAACAAAATAATTGCCTTGTACCCTTCTCTGAAGACAAAATTAAGTGACTTTTGAGGTACGATCAATAAGATTCAAGAGCAAAATAATAACCAGGGTTTCTGTTCATGAAGGGACATTGGGTTCTCCCAGAGCACCACACATGAGCATTGTTTTATTTTTTTTAAATGACACCCTGCTATGTAACATTAGAGCAAAGGGCCAAAGGCTTGGTCAAAGTAAGTGTTAAAAACCATCTTGAATGAATAGTGAGCTGGAAACACAGGCCTTATGGCCTTGTCAGCTAAGAGCATAACCTGTATGATTGAGCAACCAAGTTTTAGGGATGATTAATAAGAATTTCTGTGTTCTTGTGCAAAGATGCGTTAAATTTAAAGTTTGCAGATCTAATGACAGTCTCACAATGAAGAGAATGGATTGAAAAAGCTAAGTGAAATGCATTAATGAAGCAATAACATAACATTATTACAATTCTGTACACAGAAAAACTTGTACGAGATACCTCAAAAGGAAGGTGAGAAAGAAAGATGGCATGGAATAGGAGGGTGGAAAAGGCATTTTGAAGTGTTTTCAGAATGCAGAGGTGGAACTCAAGGTACTGACATCTCTGTTGCCACTGATACCAGGTACACATTTGGAGTATGTCTGACTGGAGGAGAATGAGGACAGGTGAGCCATAGAAATGCTTGTAAACAAAAGCAATACAGATATTGCAACTGATACTATGGGGTCACAGGAAATTAGATTGGAAACCAGGATGAGAATATTGTTGTCCTTTGTCTGCATTGTCAGTGCGTCATGGAAATCAACCACCCCTCCATAGACTCTTTCTACACATCTTGCTGCCTTGACATTCTCTCTTGTCCCCTCCTCCCATCAGACAGAAGATACAAAAGCCTAAAGCAACTCACACAGGACGCTGGAGGAACTCATCAGGTCGGGCAGCAACTATGGAAAAGAGTAAACGGTCAATGTTTCAGACCGAGAACCTTCTTCAGGATCTGGCCCGAAATGTCGACTGTTTTCTCTTTGTCTTCAGAGATGCTGCCTGCCCTACAGAGTTCCTCCAGCATTTTGTGTGAGTTGCCTTGAAGTTCCCGGCATCTGCAGACTTTCTTGTGTTGGTGATGCAAAAATCTGAAATCGTGCACTACCAGGCTCAAGGAAAGCTGCTATAAGACTATTGATTGGTACCCTAGGACAACAAGATGGAATTTTGACCTTACAATCTGCCTCATTGTGACTTTGACTACCTACACTGCACTTGCTCTGCAATTGTAACATGTTATTATTTTAACTTGTACCACCTCAGCTTACTGTTGTAATGAACTGATCTGTAAGAGCAGTACACAAGACAAGTTCTTTTTTACTGTACCGCAGTACATGTGATAATAATAAACCAATTATCAATTTTATTTACCATGATCTTATTGAAACATGGAGCAGGCACAAGTGGGAAAAAACCCTGATTCCTCACTATTGCTTATGCTGTTTCGGCATTCAAACTTCAACTTGAATAGTAATAAACCACTTGGCAAGCTTTTTCTCTTACTATTGAAACTTACTTCTACAGTTCAGGAACAAGCTAAAATCAACCTAGATGTCAGTTTGCATTGTGTTCTAGGTAAATGATGTTCTGGTCCTGAGATGAAACCCCCATAACTATTTTCAACAGTAATGTCTGTAAAAGGTTGGATTAGGCACTACCAATGGCCAAAACCTGGTTGACTAAACACAAACGACGTCCAGCCGACACTGGCAACACTGGACAATGAAGATTTTGCTTCCTGAATACCTTTAGGTATATCTTATGAATTTTGGGCTACTGATCATGAAAATAACCATGAAATTTCCCTATCACACACCATTTTTTAAATAAACATGTTTATTTCAATTCATAATACAAGTCAATTAAAATGTTGCCTACAATGTAAGCTGGAAAGTTTCCTATCTTGTGCATGCATGTTTGGACATGCTTAGGCAGTGCGGCTGCTGCATGGCAGGACAGGTTTCAGTAATAATTATTGGGTTCAGGACTGTAAGGATGGAATTTGCTATCATCAGGCACAAAAATTTCTATGAAGGATTTTGATATTTGAGACAGATGCTTCCCAGAATAACTGATGACAAGATTAAGGAAAGCATTTTTGTTGGTCCACAAATCAAAACAGGTCATCAATGACAGGCAATTTGAAGAATTTCTAGTGGGACCGGAGAAAATCACATGGAAGGCATACAAAGAAGTTGTTGAAATTTTTCTCGGCATCTACAGAGCACCAAACTACATGCAGCTGGTTGAAAGCATGCTTCAGGAATATAAAACCATGAAGTGCAACATGTCACTAAAGATTCATTTTCTGCACCATGCACCGAGCACGGTGAAAGGTTTCACCAGGACATTGCGATCATGGAGAAAAGATACCAGGGCAACTGCAATCCATCAACGCTGGCAAATTATTGTTGGACACTTAAACAGTGAGCCTCAGACACGTAGTACAAATGAAAATCAAGAACAAAATATTTTCAACTTAGTTGATCTATTGCAAGGCATCAGCACCATTATGCAATTAAACACATTATATTCAATAAAAGTTCATCTGTTGTTTCTCCAAATTCCTATGTGATACAAGTAGTCTGAAATTATATTTGTGTTCATCTTCAGGCAGTCTATCATAAACAAAAAAAGTTCTGAGGAAGCACACTTTTGAAAAAGATTCGTTATCCAGTGAAATCAAAGTCAGCTTTCAAAAGGAGATGATTCGTCTGTTGTTTATGATAAATTTATTTGTTTCCTCAAGAAAAGTCACATTCCTACTTATTGTCTCAGGGTGTGAGGTTTCTTGTTTATTCTGGGTGGTCCAAATTGGGTGATTAGTGTTTACTAGGCCAGTTACAACAGTTGCTCCCATATTCACTTGTTTGCTCACACTTTGATGTCTTCTGGCTTTCTGACCAGTCTGGCTACATTTAGTTTGATCATCCTCCTTTCCACACTACCAACCCAGAAAAGCTGAGATATGTATGCTGAAATATTTCATTCCTATAATCTTTTCAATAATGACACTTATCTCATTAATTAATACTTTTCTTTAAACTAAGGAACTTGTAAACCACAACAGCATCCTGAGTAACAAGTAAGCCATTGGATGAAATAGCTTTTTATTAGAAGACAGATTGAAGACTATACTCCATTTTGAGTAAATTATCTACATTTCACTCATAAAGCCAGCTCACTGACTAGCAGTGCAAATGATTGTCTATATATGCATCTTATTTAATGTCAGGGAGGATGGTCCACTTTGCTCCTAATGCAAAATTATTAAAGGAGTTGGTAAGTTTACAGCTAACACTCTGAAGATAGACAGAACTTGCTGTTAATCAGCGTGCAATTACATCTTAAGCCTTATTATTTTCATCTCTGAGCACCAAGTTTCACTTAGAAGCTAAGGTTCAACCCAAAAGCCTTTCACAACTTTACACAAATGAAAAGACGGCAAGTAGAGGATTGGGCCTACACCAGCACTATTTAATGGGATTGTCAACAGTTTTCCGATTGGCTGCTGACTGATTTCTACCAGCAGTCAGAGGTGAGTTCTCTAAAATGTGGGAGCCTACAGTAAGTGACAGTGCCAGCTGCTAAAGAAAACTGTATTGGTTTCAGAACAAACATTTGGTTCCTGAACTGGAATTGTTTTTTGGAACATAGTATGATCTGGAAATAAGAAAAGGCAATAGGAATCAGGATAGGTTGATGGAAAGGGAGGAGGACAAAAGCTTTCAGGAGCAAATGAGTTTCTTTTGTTAGTGGAATAACACACTACTCCCCTTCTAGAACTGATTAGTTTGAAGCAGAGTCCTATGCAAGATCGTTCCTAGATTCCTCTGTTTCCCTCTGCACATGGGCTTTCTTGAAGGTTCACCAATGCATCTATCATGTCGTCATTAATCTCTATCCACCAAACAGTTCTGAGCACTCTGCAATAATACTCGACGGCAGGAGACTAGCAATTTCCTCCAAGCATAATTGCAAGACACTTGAGCCTGTTGTCTCACCACCATCAAATACTTCTCTGACGCCATCCTCCAAATTGGATGGAACATCAGGAAATGAACTGGTGGATTCAGTGGGGAATTAATTGTTGGTGTGTTTTGTAATATTTCTAGGATTTTTACCTGTTGATCCTTCACTACCTGTTTTGCAGTTGTTTTTTTTTCTTTTGGAGGGAATCTAAAAGCAGAAAAGAATGAGAGATAGTTAGAGGAGGTACTGCATGGTTACAGAACTGGCAGCTTCTAAATCCAAAAGGATTTTATGATGACAGAAACATGGGATGTGATGGGAAGGGTTAGAACCCCATAATGTTCATTGTCTCCAACCCATTGCTGGTTGTGGTTTCAATAAATCACTGAATGCATACATACGGACAAGGGCTAAAAGGTGGCAGTATGTTCGAATGAGATTTTGCTGATGTACAGTACATGTTCAGCAGTGTTAAACTTCGATCTTGAAGTGAACATCGGAAAGTATGAGTCCATATTGATTGTGCTACAATATAGCTCACTAAAGAGCATAATGGTGTTGTTTAGAGGCTAACATTACACTGTTCATTATTCTGTGTTGATGACATATTCATGACATAAGAGCCTAAATTGTAAACAAGAATGTTTAAAAAACTAAAAGCAAGTTTCAACCTTTTACATGAATCGTGAAGTGGGTTTTTTTGGCAAGTAGTGGCTCCTCAAGTTTTGTAGCCTGGTGAAAATTACACACGCAGGACAAAAACTTCTTTGGTGTTTAATTCCTTAATTATTAATTATCTGTTTTAGCTGTTTTAATGCAGATAGAAAGCATTGAAATAAAAATGATGAAAGGAATTAAAAAAAACACAGTTCCTGCTGTTACAATCTCAGTTTAATTTTGGACCATACCCTTATTGCGTAAAATAACTAAAACTAAAACAAAATATACAAAACCAATACAGTAATGGCAATTCTTTAAAAAAATACAGACAAGGTTAGAATCCCATCAACTCTGTACCTTATACATAATGTAAAAAGAATGAACAAAAACAGGCCCTTCAGCCCATCAAGTCTGTGCAGAATCTTAATGCCACATAGTCTCATCAACCTGCACTCAGACCATAGCCCTCCATAACCTCTGGTCATCTGATGACCTCACTATAGGAAGGATGTGGATACTATAGAGAGAGTGCAGAGGAGATTTACAAGGATGTTTCCTGGATTGGCGAGTATGCCTTATGAGGATAGGTTGAGTAAACTTGGCCTTTTCTCCTTGGAGTGAAGGAGGGTGAGTGGTAACCTGATAGAGGGGTATAAGATGATGAGGGGCATTGATTGTATGGATAGCCAGAGGCTTTTTTCCCGGGGCTGAAATGGCTAACACGAGGGGGCATAGTTTTAAGGTGCTTGGAAATAGGTACCGGGAAGATATCAGGGGTAAGATTTTCACACAGAGTGGTGGATGCGTGGAATGTATTGCCGGTGGCAGTGTTGGAAGAGGATATAATAAGGTCTTTTAAGAGCCACTTAGCCAGGTACATGGAGCTTAGAAAAATAGAGGGCTGTGCGCTAGGGAAATTCTAGGCAGTCTCTAGTGTAGGTTACATGGTTGGGAACATTTTGTGGGCTGAAGGGCCCATAAAGTGCTGTAAATTTCTATGTTCTATAACCCTCCAAACTATGTACCCATCCAAAGTTCTCTTCAATGTTGAAATTGAGCCCGCATACACCATTTCCACATTCCACATTGTCACCACCCTCATGCTCCTCTTAAACATTCCAACTCTTACTCTTAACCCATGACCTCTAGTTCTGGATTCATCCAACCTC
Source organism: Hemitrygon akajei (assembly GCF_048418815.1). Classification (NCBI taxonomy): domain Eukaryota; kingdom Metazoa; phylum Chordata; class Chondrichthyes; order Myliobatiformes; family Dasyatidae; genus Hemitrygon; species Hemitrygon akajei. The sequence continues at coordinate 23,540,210 of NC_133150.1, read as the reverse complement.
AGTGGAAGAAGCCTGCTTCCATTTACCCTATCTGTACCCCTCATAAATTTTTATACCTCTGTCGAGTCTACACTCTCCTATGCTCTAAATTCCTCTATATGAGGAAATAGTCAAGATCAAGACAGTGTGACTGCAGAAAAGAGACATTTACAGGGATCCAGAGAATGGTTCCAGAGAAGCCTTACAAGTATAAGATTCTTCCTCCCTCTCTGGACGAAGGTGGGGACTCCACTGAGCACGGACTGACCATGCTTTTCAGTAAGAGATGTCAAGGACAGGTGATTATCTACACTTAGTGGCTATATTTTTAGGTACACCTGTACACCTTCTCATTATTTCAAATTATGCAGCATCAACTCAATGCATCAAAGCATGCAGGTATGGTCAAGAAGTTCAGTAGTTGTGCATATTAAACACCAGAATGGGGAAGAAATGTGATCTAAGTGACTTTGACCATGGAGTGATTGTTGATGCCAAACAGGGTGTCTTTAAGTATCTCAGAAACTGCTAATTTCCTGGGATTTTTATGCACATCAGTCTCTAGAGTTTACAGAGAAAGGTGCAAAAAATGCGTGGTTGTTTTGTGGGGGGGGGGGGGGGAGAATGCATTGTTATTGAGAGAGGTCAGCAGAGAATGGCCATATTGATTCAAGCTGACAGGAAAGTGATTGTAACTCAAATAGCCACACATTCATTACAACAGTGGTGTGTGGAAGAGCATCTCTGCATGCACAACACATCCAAACTTGAAGTGGAAGGGCTACAGCAGCAGAAGATCACAAACATACATTCAGTGGCTATATTTTGGAGACAGGTGATACCTGATAGAAACCACCGAGTGTACAGTAAATGGAGTGGGACTGATTGTAAGTGAAGTACAGGAAGGTCCGGGTATTCCACCATGAATCATAACAAAGTTAGAAGTTAAGTCCAACAGGTAGTTAAGAAAGGAAAATGGCTATTTGGCCTTCATTGCAAACGGGCTAAGTGGTTAAGGAGTCCATCTAGTGATCTGAAGGTCGCTAGTTCGAGCCTTGGCTGAGGCTGCGTGTGTGTCCTTGAGCAAAGCACTTAACCACACATTGCTCTGCGACAACACCGGTGCCAAGCTGAATGGGTCCTAGTGCCCTTCCCTTGGACAGCATCGGTGGCGTGGAGAGAGGAGACTTGCAGCTTGGGCAACTGCCAGTTTTCCATTAAAAAACCTTGCCCAGGCTTGCGCCCTGGAAACTTTCCAAGGTGCAAATCCATGGTCTATCGAGACTAACAGAGGCCTACCTACAAAGGGGCTGGAGATAAATAGGAAAGTGTTGGTGCAATACTGCATATCAGTTTGCTGATAGGATTATGAGAGGAATAAATAAAGTGGACAACCTGTATCCTTCTCCAGGATCAGCATTTCTGACACTAAAGGACATGCATCTAGCTGATAGGGGTGAGTTCCAATGAGATGGATGGGCAAGATTTTTACACAGAAAGTAATAGGAGCCTGGAATGTGGTGGCAGAGTGTTGCAATGGAGGCAAATATAAAAGAGACTTTATACAGGCACGTGGTGTGCAGAGAATGGAGGGATATGGATACAGTGTAGGCAGAAGGGAATAATTCAATTAGGTATTTAATTGATTTGGCACAGTACTGGGTGGAAGGCTCTGTTTCTGTGCTCTACTCTTCTGTGATCTAGTATATAGATTTGGTCCCTTACCTAAAAAAATTATATAGTAACATTGGAGACAATACAAAAGTGATTCACCAGGCTCATTCTTGGAAACTCAAATTTCCTTTCATGGAACGTGGACTAAGGTAAGCAGGGAGCGTTGTCGCTGCGCTTTGATCAAGATTTGACAGGACTGACACAGAATGAAGAAGGTTAAACACAATTGCAAAGAAACCCTAATTGGCTGGAACGTGAGCTTTCTCATGAGAATGACTGCCATCTTCTTTCAGCTGCCCTCATGCGAGAGCACCCAGACCCTGGTGCGGTGTCTGCGATTGTGACAGGATGAGAACGTTGTAACTGAAAATGTAACTGGAAAAGCAAATTACTGAATGTTGGGAATCTAAAACAAAAGAGAAGTTATCTAGGAAATGCTCCCCAAGCCAGGAAGCATGTCCAGAGAGAGAATAAGGGGTTAATTTTCAAGCTGATAAACATTCACCAGTATATTACTCTTTTGAGAATGTAAGCGCCCCTTGTCTTTGATGGAAACTTGTGTGAAAGTCTCAAACAAGCCAGCTTTATGAGTCAGTGTTCTTGTCTGGTGGCAGAGCTCACCAGAAACTTCAGCACATGCTGCTCATTATTTTTAAACATTAAATAAACGTTCAAAAGAGTCACAGGGGATATATCACTGGATTTCACACATCTTTGTGGAGGGCAAATCCTCCCAGCAGTGGTGAGGTCTAATAAAATTTGCCTTGATTGCACAATTAGAGAGAATTGTCATGAACACAAGGAGTAGAATTTTAACTTGCATTAGTAGTAGGCAGCCATTAATCCCAGGGGTTCGTGGCTTTGCGCCTCTGGTGGACTGCGTCCTCTCCAGGGTGCAAGCCTGGGCGGGAGGATTTGAAGAACTGGCTGTTGCCCATGCAGTGGGATCCCCCCTCTCCGCGTCACTGATGTAGTCCAGGGGAAGGGCAAGCGCCGATACAGCTTGGCACCAGCGTCGTCGCAGAGGTTGCAAACAACATCAAACTGCCTTAGGGACCCCGGCTCTGGATTTCTTCCCCGGGGTGTACTCCGGAAGCCTGTCCCGCAGCCACAAGGCTGCGGAGGTTTAAAATCGGAGTTCTCCTTCTCCTAAGTGGGCTGCCATCCAAGGCTGACAAGCCCCACCTGCCCAAAGCAACTGGTTTTGAGGTGCCAGTGGTCCGCCTTTGCCCCTTCTCTTGACAGTAGAAACAGTTCCACTGGGCCTAGTAGCTAAGCCACATGGTTGGCAGAGGCTGTTAGAGACACACGCCACTTAGAGCACTTTATAGGTAGTGGGAGCTTATCCCCACTACCACCCCCAGCTATGATAATTTACATGAATAAAGGATATAAATACAGATAATTTGTTACTGGATGACTACAAATATGGTTTCTCAATATTGTTTAAATTTACAGGACAAGGCAGAGCCTTGATCCTCCAACAATATGTTAGTATACTGTTGGGGTATTCCAATTCTCAATTCCTCTTAATTGGTGTCATTTCAAACCACCTCTAAACTCAAAAACGGCTGAGATAAATCTACCAAAGTCTGCTGCCACCTCAGTTCTTTTCTTTGAAGAGGCAAAAGGGGCCTCTAATAAGGGCAGGCTGATTCTATGTGGAGATATTGCGTCTTGTTGAGTCAACCACAGATTGCCACGATCATGGTGATCAGTCAACAAGAGAAAGTTGGGGCCTTACCAGCAGTGGTGGCAGCAGTCTGCCTTGTTTCAGGTTTAACTCCAATAATATTTGCATCTATTTCTCTACTGAAAATCTTTTTAACTCTTTGTATGACATTGTCCTTGTCTTTCATGACTTTTAATCAATACTTTGATGCATCCACCAAGTTTTAATTTGGACATAATATATACTCACATAAGCCACCCTCATTATTTCACTGGAACACTGGGACACAAACAAATCATTTTTCCTCTTGAGTTTTTTTCTTATTCAGGTAAAAGACAACTGATCTGTGACCCAAAATAGTGTTCAAATGTATTGGCTAAAGTGACACGTCTTTTCCAATATTTCCTCAAGACGCAAACATTTCATCCCAGATTTTAATATGTAGCATTTACCTGCCGTTCTTCCATGACTTATGTTTTGGTATCCAAAACTGGAGCCAGTACCCTGCAACTTCACTGACACATTTCTTGCTGTACATATGATGTCCAATCCATTAATGCATCTGTGAATTCTTCTCTTTCATCGTTACAATTTCCACTACAATTGTTGTGAACTTACAACATCCAGTGTTCCTCCTATTGTATTCAATCATGCATTTATTTGTAATGGACATCATCTGTTGTGGATTAGCCAGATCACAGATTTTGTCTAACTTTTTTGCAAAATCCTTGGCTTCTCTCACTCATAATCCCATACTTAGAATGCTTTTGGCACTAGACCACACTTGGATGTGTCTACCTAATACATTAATACAGATTAGGAACAGCAGGAATCTTTGACCCAAACCATACAACATTTTACTAGCCCCTTCCTCTGACAATACTTCCTTAACAGCACCAGCTGCTTCCCATTCTCTGCCAATTTTAACATCTAAACCTACAATTTATCTTGAAATGGTTATGCCAACCATTTATCTACAGATTTAACATATTGAAGTGAAATACTAAGCAGTATTCCAGGTGATTAGACCTAAATTAAACCAAAATTAGACTCCATACCAATATGGCTGATTCAAAGACTTGCCTGGAAATTCATCCCAATTAGTATACTAAATTAATGGTATAGTTATTGGAACAAACCTTTGCAGTAGAAATTGATAGCTCCAGTTTATTACAAAAATTGTTATCAGCCACAAGGAATTTCTGGGCAAATACCATGGAACACTCACTCAGAGAATGATCTAAATGCTGATGATTATTTTGTTCTCAGAAGAGCTCCAGGACAAAATGGATAACCACTGTTCAGAAGCAAAATGAACCTTTGTTTGGGAGGTGGAGCAACATCTTACATTCCATCTGAGAGACTCCAACCCAAACCAATGAACATCGATTCCTCTTTCTGGTAAAAAAACAGATTTCCCTCCCCCTTTCCTATTCCACTCTCTGGCCTCTTACCTCTTCTCACCTGCCTATCACTTCCCACTACTCCCCCTTCTCATTCCCTTTCTCCTATAGTCCACTCTCCTCTCCTATCAGATTCCCTCCTCACCAGCCCATTACCTTTCCTACCCACCTGGCTTCACCCATCACTTTCTAGCTATCCCCCTTCCCCAGCGCCCCCTCCGGCCTTTATATTCTGGCATCTTCTTCCTTCCTTTCCAGTCCTGAAGGTGGGTCTTGGCCCAAAATGTTGACTGTTCATTTCAATGGATGTTGCCTGAACTGCTGAGTTCCTCCAGCATTTTGTGCACGTTGCTACGAACATTTGTTATTTTTTTTTGTTTTATTTGGTGCGAAAAAGAAATTATACAAATTGGTTTGGGCATCCCTTCATGGCTTAGGATCAGTGTTTTTTAAAAGGTGTTCCTGGTGTAATGACTTTTTATGGCAACAAAAAATGTTTATCACAATAGAGTGGTTGAATCCATATCTGGAAGAGCAACTAAATGATTGTGGTCAAATATATACAGTAGGTACAGTGAGGCAGTGGATGGGTAAACAGCTTGTTATTTATGGTTTGGACCAAATAAAATTGTTATTAAAGAAAATTAATGGTGATATTGCTGAAGTGCTGCTCTAGTAAGTATTGCTGGAACTTTTCAGTTACACATATCCAGCAATGAGGATGCCTGTAGCGTCTTACAGAAAAATACTTTTCTATCTTTTTGAATCATCATTTGTATTCTACCTGAGTGTGCAAAGATGCAATATTGAACTCATGGTTTGCTGGCTGGTGATAACATACCTCTCATTCCTGCTTGAAAGTCAGTTAAGCATGGCTGGACAACTTTATGGCAGAGATTGCGCATCTAAATATTCAAGAGATGTGTCTGAGCCCCTAATTTGTGATAAAAATGAACACAGTAATGCCATTGGTGTTTTTACATGTGCCTGTTCTTCAGCAGTGTATATTAGCCCACAAATTCTGCACAGACTACATATAGAGTGTTGTGCTTGTCCCTTTTACCATTTGCAGGTCTGGGTTTCAAATAATGTTAGTCTATTTGCAGCAAGTAAATAGGAATGGCATACATGTTATCCCCATTTTTGTTCAAAGACTTCTTAATTCACAAAAAATAAACTGTCAATAAATATAGTCCTGCAAGTGAGAGAAATGTGACACCTATCCGTTCACATCCTCCATTATCTCTATTAAGGGCCCCAAACAGTCCTTCCAGCTGAAGCAAACTTCACCTGTGAAGCTGTTGGGGTCACCCACTGCATCCAGTGCTCCTGATGCAGCCTCCTCTACACTGGTGAGACCCGACGTAGATCGGGGAGCTGCTTTGTCAAGCACCTACACTCCATCCCCCAAAAGCGGAATTCCCAGTGGCCAATCATTTTAATTCCTATCCCCATTCCTGTTCTGGCGTGTCAGTCCATGGCCGCCTCTTTTGGCGTGCTGAGGCAACTCTCTACATGTAGGAGCAACACCTCATATCTAGGGTAGCCTCCAACCTAATGGCATGAACATTGATTTCTCCTTTTTAACCTCCTCTTTCCTCATTTTTGTATTCCCCACTCAGGCCTCTTTACCTCTTCTCCTCACCTGCCAATCCCCCACCCTCAGTGACCCTCCTTCTTCCCTTCCTCCCGTGGTCCACACTCCTCTCCAATCGGATTCCTTCTTCTCCAATCCCTTACATTTCCTACCTACCTGGCTTCACCTATCACCTTCCAGCTAGTCCTTCTTCCCTCCCCCCCACCTTTTTATTCTGGCATCTTCCCTCTTCCTTTCCAATTCCGAAGAAGGGTGCAAAATAATACCAACAAATGCAATATTTTCATACACTACTAGCAAAAAATCTGACTTTTAAAATATTTAATTATGGATTTCCAACTATTTTGGCAAATGTGACACTCCGATTTTTAATTTGAATAAGGCTGTATTTGAATATAGACTTCAGTTCAGCATTCAACACAATCATCTCTCAGAAACTGATTGGAAAGCTGAGCCTACTGGGCCTGAACACCTCCCTCTGCAACTGGATCCTAGACTTCCTGACTGGGAGATCTCAGTCAGTCCGGATCGGGAGCAGCATCTTCAACACCATCACACTGAGCACGGGGGCCCCCCAGGGTTGCGTGCTCAGTCCACTGCTGTTCACTCTGCTGACCCATGACCACGCTGCAACACACAGCTCAAACCACATCATCAAGGTAGCCGATGACACGACCGTGGTGGGTCTCATCAGCAAGAACGACGAGCCAGCTTACAGAGAGGACGTGCAGCGACTAACGGACAGGTGCAGAGACGACAACCTGTCTCTGAATGTGAACAAAACAAAAGAGTTGGTTGTTGACTTCAGGAGGGCACAGAGCAACCACTCCCCGCTGAACATCGACAGCTCCTCGGTAGAGATCATTAAGAGCACCAAATTTCTTAGTGTTCACCTGGTGGAGAATCTCACCTGGTCCCTCAGCATCATAGCAAAGAAAGCCCAGCAGTGTCTCCACTTTCTGCAAAGTCTGAGGAAAGTCCATCTCCCACCCCCCATCTTCATCACATTCTACAGGGGTTGTATTGAGAGCATCCTGAGCAGCCGCATCACTGCCTGGTTCAGAAATTGCACCATCTCAGATTGCAAGACCCTGCAGGGATAAAGGGGTCAGCTGAGAAGATCATTGGGGTCTCTCTTCCCGCCATTATGGACATTTACACTACACACTGCATCCGCAAAGCAAACAGCATTATGAAGGACCCCACGCACCCCTCATACAAACTCTTCTCCCTCCTGCCATCTGGGAAAAGGCACCGAAGCATTCAGGCTCTCACGACCAGACTATGTAACAGTTTCTTCCCCCAAGCTATCAGACTCCTCAATACGCAGAGCCTGGACTGAAACCAACTTACTGCCCTATTGTCTTGTTTATTATTTATTGTAATGCCTGCATTGTTTTATGCACTTTATGCAGTCCTAGGTAGCTCTGTAGTCTAGTGTAGTTTTTTCTGTGTTGTTTTTTACGTAGTTCAGTCTAGTTTTTGTACTGTTTCATGTAACACCATGGTCCTGAAAAACATTGTCTCATTTTTTACTGTGTACTGTACCAGCAGTTATGGTCAAAATGACAATAAAAAATGGCTTGACTTGACTTGACTTGATTTTATTTTTACGACTTTTCTCAAGACACTATATGGTTTGTGCTTCTTCAAGAAGAATGGCAAGGAAAATTGAAACAAATATTTTACCTGTTCTAAACTATGATCACATTGCACTATTCAGTACACATTGGAAGGAGCGACCCATTTTCACACTAAGTCTGAATCAGACACGTGAAACCTGTTCTGTGGCAATAGTATAGTGCAAAGCCATAAAATTCTTATAAATTACAAGCATTACTATATTTTTGAAATCTGATATCCGATGGCAGAGGGCTAAGGCTTCCATGAATAGCATGTCAGTGAACCTTCAAAGGAAAACGCTATCTTAAAGATGGTACTGTGCACTGAGACGGGTAAAATTGGCAATCTGATTGAATTTCTGATACAAATAGAGGGTATAATTTATTATATATATTATATATTGTTAAATAAGTAGTGCAAACCACTTAGTTAACACTTGGCGCGTAGCCAAGTGGTTAAGGCGTTGGTCTAGTGATCTAGTGAGCCTCAGCTAACGTGTTGTGTACTTGAGCAAGGCTCTTAACCACACATTGCTCTGCGATGACACTGGTACCAAGTTGTATCGGCCCTTGCCCTTCCCTTGGACAACATTGGTGGCATGGAGAAGGGAGACTTGCAGCTTAGGCAACTGCCGGTTTCCCATACAACCCTGCCCAGGCTTGCGCCCTGGAAACTTTGGAAGGCGCAAATCCATGGTCTCTCGAGACTGATGGATGCCTACTAAGTAGTGCAAAAGCAGTGAGGTAGTGTTCATAGGTTCAATGTCCATTCAGAAATCGAATGGTAGAGGGAAAGAAGTTGTTCCTGAATCATTCAGTGTATGCACTTAGGCTACTGTACCTCCTCCCTGATGGTAGCAATGAGAAGTGTGCATAACCTGGGTGATGGGGGTCCTTAATGATGAATACTACCTTATTGATGCATTGCTCTTTGATGATGTCCTTGATGCTTAGTGCTCATTATGGAGTTGACGAAGTTTACAACTTCCTGCAGATAATATTGATCCTGTGCCCACCTTGGATAATTAAGGAAATAAATGAAGGCATCAAACTTAAAAGCTTATGCACACAAAGTCGCCAAGCATAGCAGCCAAAATTTTCCCAATCTTTTTCCAGGATTGGGAAATCTTTAAAAAGTAACAAGAAACCAATATGCAAGCAATAAGGAAAAGGAAGATAAATTACGAAAGTAAACTAGAATAAAATATAAAAACAGATGGTAAAAGTTTTTTAAAATAGTTACATAAAGCAGAAAAAGGTAGTGAAAGTCAATATTGGTCCCTTGGAAATTGAGTAAGGGGAATTACAATTGGATAAAGTGGAATGACTATTCTGTTTCATGTTGGAGGACATGTCCAAAATGTCAGAGAGAGATGTTATGGATGCGATTGGGGTGGGGGAGAGGTAAGGACCTCTATTCAATTGCTGTTACTAAAGAGGTTTTGATAAGCAAACTGATAGACCAAAGAAGGCCAAGTCCCCTGATCCTGATAGGAGGAATCCCAGGGTAGAGAAAGAAATGCCAGAAATTATAGTAGCTATGTTTGTGATCATTTATCAAAATTCTCTGTGTCCTGAGCAAGTCCTGGCAGACTGGAAGAGAGTGAATGTCAGTTCACTGTTTAAAAGAGAATGTTGGCAAAAGGCAGGTAACTATAGACAAGTTAGCTTAACATCTAAAAGTGGGAAATGCTTGAAACTATCATTAAGGAAAGACTAGTGAGATATCTGGATAGATATGATTCCATCAGGTAGACACAAGATGGATTCATGAAGGGCATGTCCTGCTTGACAAACTTGCTGCAGTTCTTTGAGGTTATAATTAGTGGGTGGAGAAGAACAGGCACATGTTGTATGCTTAGACTTCCAGAAGGCATTTGATAAAGTGCCACATAAAAGATTTATCCATAAAATAATTGTGCATGGAGTTAGAGTAATGCAGAGGCTTCCAACCTGGGATTCATGGACCCCTTGCTTAATGGTATTGATCCATGACATAAAAAAAGGTTGGGAACCGTTGTAGTAATGCATGGATTTAGCATGGTTGTAGCATGGATAAAGGATTGATTTACTAATAGAAGGCAGAGAGTTGGGATAAGTGGCTGTTTCTTTGGTTGGCAGTCAGTGGTGAATGGAGTACTTCAGTTGTTCATAATATATGTATATTAATGATGTGGAAGAGAGGCTCAGTGTGGCATATTTAAGTTTGCTGATGACACTAAATTGAGTGGAGAAGCAAATCGTGCTGAGGATGTGGACAGTCTTCAGAGAAACCAAGATAGGTTAAATGAGTGGGCAAGGATCTGGCAGATGGAATACAGTATTAATAAATGCAAGGTCATACAGTTTGGAAGGAAAATAGAATATTGAATTATTATTTAGATGGTGAAATATTGCAGCATGCTTTTGTGCAGAGGGTCTTGGGAGTGCTTGTGCATGAATTGCAAAAGGTTGGTTTGCAGGTTATCAAGAAGGCAAACAGTCCTAAAGAAGGGTCTCAGTCCTGATCTGCTGAGTACCTCCAGCATTTTGCTTTGGACTTCCAGTAACTGCAGACTATCGCATGTTTAACATAGTATGTTTGCCTTTATTGCTGAAAGTGTTTTATTGCTGAAATTTTAAAGCAGGAAGTTATGCTGTGAAGTTATGAGATACCGTTGAGGCCACTTCTGAAGTACTTCATGCAGTTCTGGTCTCCTTACTTAAGGAAAGGCATTCTGGGTTTGGAGGTAGCAAAGAGGATTTTCACCAGGTTTGTTTCCAGAGATCAGTGGGGTTGGCCAATGAAGAGAGGTAGAGTCGTCTAGGCCTATACTCATTGAAATTCAAAGGGATGAGATGGGCATTTTATAGAAACATATAAAATTATGAAAGGAATAATTAGGATAGAGGCAAGGGAATAGTTTGTGCTGATAAATAAGACAAGATCTAGGACACATAGCCTCAAAATTCAGTGGAATAGATTTCTGACGGAGATAAGAAGAAAATAATTTTCCCAGAGTACTGAATCTGTGGAATTCTCTACCCAAGGAAGTGGTAGAGGATACTTTATTAAATCTATTTAAGACCATTTAGATAGATTTTTACATAGCAATAGAATTAAAGGTTATGGGGGGGGGGGGGAAACAGGTAGGTGGAGCCAAGTACATGGCCAATTCAACCATGATTTTGCTGAATGGCACAGCAACTTGACAGGCCAGATGGCCCACTCCAGATCATTTTTCGTATGTCTTTGTTCTTTAAGCAGTTCCTGAATCATTGAGGTTGGGCATCTCTAAGGCTACCTCTTCCGAGTTGGTCTTAATGAGAAGAGGGCATGTCCTGTGTGGTGAGGATCATTAGGGATGGATGACACCTTCCTGAGACACTGTCTTGAAGGAATCCTTGATGGTGGGGAAGGTTATGCCCATGATGGAGATGGCTGAGCCTATAACCCTCTGCAGCTTCTTGTAATCCAGTACACCGAAATTAATTCATCGTTTAAAGAAAGTAATTACATCCATTGCTTTATTCTTATTGCAAGTCATCCATTGCACTTGAAAGGACAAAGAGCTTAGTTCCCCAGCCTGCGGCTTCCCCTGGGAATTTACAGAAATGATGAAATTAAAGGTAAATGAGTTCTCGTACTCCTTCCAGACATTATAGAATTCCCAACTGACTAACTGATCATTAAACTACACCCTAGTACTGGCCAACTGCTTATTAGAACAAGGTGTCCTTTGGTGGTCAATAAAAGATCATTGCTGAAGCAGAAGTAGGGGGCACAATTAGTTGAGAATCTTGACTGGGATGAAATGTCAAACAAGAGAAAAAAAAAGGTCTTTTAAGCATATATTCCTTTGCCAAGCATTTTCCTACTTCTTAAATGAACCTGTTAGAGATTTTTGCTCATACATTTTTAAAAGAAGCTTGCATGAGATTAAAATGACATATCTCGTGTTCACTATGGAAGGCGAAATGCAAAATCTGTCCATATAAGTTCTAAAATGAAAATGATTTCTTCATTATTTTCCTGGAAGTTGCAAATAGTTGATAGGAATGTGCGGTTATGCTTGCTTTGTTGTTTATTTTGCGTTATGTGTATAATTTATGTTAATTTATATTTGACCTCATCTTGTAATGTACTGTGCTGCTGCTATAAAAAGCTAATTTTCATGGTGTTTATGCCTGGTGCATGTCTGCCTATGGCAACAGTAATTCTGAACTTGATTGTGAACTTGAATTTGGAATTTGACAGCGTTTTTAAGGAAAGAATATTGGCTGCAAGAGGACAGTACAGACAGTAAATCACATCTGGGTTTACTATCTACTTAGTCCTTTGGAATGTTTTCAAAATTCTTATGTGATGGTGTAATTCCTTAGAAACATTTATTACTTTTTCATTTTCTTGTAGGCTAATGCCACTTGTAATACTTAACTGAAGACTGTCATCTGGACATAAGCGGAAATTAAATTTCAGAATAGCACTCATGCAAATGTCACAACTGACATGTTCTGTGCCTTCATAATGGACGTCTGACCATGGGAGAGTAAAATATTATTTCCCCTGAACATAAAGAATGAAAGTGATGGATGGATAAGCTACCTTGTGATCTTGGAGCTATCAATAGATTTTATTGTGCTCCAGCATGTACTCATGTTATGTTGTTGTATAAAATAATTATGTCATTCATAAAAAGTGGACTGCAAAATCTCAGGCACTGGTGGAATCAGTATTTGCACATTTTGAAAGGAGGGAAAATCATCTGGAAATGAGCAGTAATGTGTTTTCTGCTCCGATTTCCCATCGATAGTATTATCCAAATGTGAGGATAACCCTACCACAAGGAACAGCAAGCTGGAAATATTGGACTAATGTTATCTCCAAGCTGATAATTTTATTGGCACCAACAAATGAATAACATATTTAATGATTTCACAGCAGTAAATTATGAACTGTGGATGTAACGCAAGCTTATTCTTTCACAGAAATAAAAAATAGCTAACAGTATCTTACTAAATTCTTAGTCTCCTTATCAGTTTCCAATGGAGAAAGTATTTTTGTGTTTATAAACCATAAGCATCAACTTCTGAACTTCACTATTGTAACTTTTTTAAAGCTCCAGATGACAAGAACTTGTACAAGGGTATCAAGCAGAATTTCTGCACCCACAGAGAGCTACAATACATGTGAGACCATTTTTCTTGTTAAGTGGCTCTGAATACAGATCCATGGGTTGCTGCTAGGGCACAGGCTGGGCTCTGATCAACCCCGGTCCGGTTGCCTGGGCGAGGGTGTATGATGTTGAAAGACCTGAAACACCTGACGACCCCAGGTGACATCACTGATGATGTGCCATAGCTTAGCATCATGCAGATGTTTCTGTAAGAACATATAGTTCAATTAACATCACCGGAAATAAATGGAATATTGGTCCTATTTTGTTATGTGAGCGTCAAACAGCAGCTTCTTTGGACAACATTTTCTTTGTGGTGGTAAATTTTCTGCAGACAAGCTGAAATATCTATCTGTTTGTAGAATTTTAAGGGCTATAAAAAGGACAAACGTTATAATTTACCTGTCAGCTTGCAAAAATTTTTGATCTATCTTTTATCTTCTATTTTCTATACAAACTATGTACATATTCTCTCCTTTATAATTTCCATTCAGACCTCATGATACTTATGTATGTGCAGAACATGCTGGTATTAGTGTGATCTATCATTCTAGCTCATCTAGTGCACATGGTAATACATAGCATTGCATAGACTATAAAGCGGCATTTGACCCAAAAATTCAGTAGGCTCCTGTTCTGCTTGAATATCTCCTTGCCTTTCCTTATCAGAATAACTCCCAATTGCCAGCTTTATCATTTTGTAATCATCTCAAGAGGTGCTATTGTTGGCAACAATATTGATGGCCTTGAGTTTTGCTCCCTCTCCCATGTGGAAGTCTGTCCTCTCTGGCAAGTTTTCCTAACTTTAATGGCCTCTATTATGCCATCCCGTAACATTGCATTATAACCCCATTTGACGTCTCTTTTCAAGAGATTCATCCCATCCTGATAGTTATATTTGTCTCTGGTGGAACCTAATTTTCATTGAATTCCTAACATGCTTACCTAATTGAAAGGATGCAGTTTGTTTCACTCCATGACATCATTAATTTAAATCCAGGCAAAAAAATAAGAAATTTGTATTCCTTGCACATTTATTCCAAAGAATAAGAGAAGCTTTGACTTAATGATTCAACTTTTTATTTTTCAGACTTCACTGAAAAGATTTTTGTTTGATCTGACTGGGAGTCTGACTGCTTCTTGAATTATTGTCACAATAATTATACTGGCATAATTAGGGCAGAGCAGTTAGTGCAAGGCTGTGCAGTGGCAATGATCACCAATCTGGGTTCAATTCCAGCTACAGTCTGTAAGGAGTTCATACATTCTGCTATGACCACACCAGTTTCCTCAAGGTGCTCCAGCTTCCTCCCATGTTCCAAAGACATATCATCAGGGATAAGGTTAGTGGGTTGTGGGTATGCTATGTTGACACTGGAAGCCTGGCGATACTTGTAGGATGCCACATGCAAAATCGTCCAAGTGTGCTGCTTACTGATATAAGTGGCGCATTTCACTAAATGTTTCGATATACATGTGACAAATAAATAAAATTAATTTGTTTACAATTGTAAACAAATTGTATATTGTAAACAGTTGTTTACAAACACCAGGAGCCCACTTACAATCAGGAAGTTGATGAAAGTATTTCATTGTAACCATTGTAGTTTTATTCTACTTATTACGGTCTGCTAACACAAAACTAATCTGATTCTAAATCGCAGCACAAGTAAAGGCTGTTATAAAGAAAAGTGAAAACAAAGGGAGGAGATGACACATTTTAAAATTATATCTGCCAGCACCCACCTTTATGTTCACACATCTTTTTCAGTTACCCAAATAGCCTCAAGTGGGTGAATACAAAACATGCAGTCTTTAAAGTATTGCGGTTACATGTGCTGCAGCCATCTGTGGAGAAATCACACACAGAGCTTGTATTTTCTAAATATCAATGGAAGTCATTAGGTAAAGAGAAAATGTCATCCATTCTAGAATCTATCTCCCACAGACTTGTCCAGTGCAGCTTCCCAGTGGCTGTGTCTTCAGAACAAGACATACTTCAACCATGTGCATCATATAAACTTGGATTTAATTTATTTATTTTTTGTGGTGTAATATATAATTGATGTAAAAAGTTATATTGCACTAATCTTAACCGAACATTTATTGTATTTGTCATACTATCAAGACACAGTCTTGACCAATTTGTTTCTTCAATTTTAATATTCAAATCACTTTCCCATTTTTGTCTTGACTTATGGACTCCTTGTTTAGTTGCCTGTTTTTGAATCAAATTATACATACAAGATATAAATTTTTTAATATTTCCTTTTTGAATTAAAATTTCTATTCCTTTAGATTTCGGCAATAACATTGTTTGACCTAGTTTTTCTCTTATATAAGCCCTTAATTGAAAGTAACAAAATAAAGTGTTATTTGATACTTTATATTTATTCTTTAATTGATCGAATGACATTAATATACCTCCTTCAAAACAATCTCCTATGTATTTAATAAATAAATTAAATCCAAGTTTATCTGATCAGTGTTTCCGATGTAAACAAGAAACTGGTACATTTTTACATTCTACATGGTCTTGTTCTAAAATTCAACCTTTTTGGACAAATTTAAGACTTTTATTGGAACAAATTACGGGAATAAAACTTCCTCATAATCCAATATTACTTTTACTAGGTGATATTGAAGGGACAAAACCGAAACTCAAACTTAATAAATATCAGAAAGAATTTATAAAAATTGCACTGGCTGTAGCCAAAAAGGCTATTGCAATTACTTGGAAATCAGATACATATTTAAGTATAGATTGTTGGAAAAAAGAAATCTATGGCTGTATTCCATTAGAAAAAATTACTTATAACTTAAGAGATAAATATGAAACATTTTTGAAAATCTGGGGCCCTTATTTACAAAAGACAGGACTAAATATATAGGTGCTCTGAAGAGAAAATTAATGGTTACTTGGGGAAAGAAATAAATATATATACTAAAGTTATTAAGAACTCCATGGAGCATGTGGAGACCTTCCAACAACCAGGCACTCTTTCTTTCTTTCTTTTCTTTCTTTCTTAATTTTTTTTATATAGGGAAGTTAGGGGGGAGGGATTAAGGGGAGGGGGGGAAGGGTCACATACTTTTTTTTTCTACACTTGTAATCATTTAAAAATGCAATAAAATAAAATAAAAAAAAACCATGTGCATCATGAGGTTTTGCTTATTTTCGAAGTTAAGAAGGGATTAGCAAAGGAATCAAACACCAGGCAGTATTTTGTTTTCCTTTCTATTGATTTCAGTAAGACAGTCCAATTATAAGACTGGTTTACTGGCAATGCAGATAATTCTGTCTCTGCATCCAAATCTTACAACTTTATGTTGCAGTTCAAATGCTAATGCATCCAACCCAAGCAACATTTTGTACTGACGTGTTAGATTTTAGACATAAACTGAGATTCTGCTTTCAATCTTGGATGGATCCCATGCATATTCCTTTTTTTTTAAGCCAATCAGTCCAACTGGGACATAGGCCACCAACAGCAGCTTGTTAGTCCTCTGTCCCAGGCCAGTCTTTTGTCTTTCGAGGTAAAGCCAATCGAAAATCCTTTTTCTCCCGGGGGTGAGCACTTTGGAGCTTCTGTTGTCATTTTTGTACCACCAAGTTTTTATAGGATTGGGTTGCTAGTCCCATGCCTAACCCTCTTCTTCTGCAGCCAGACTTGAGGTCATCAATGGCAAAGTTATCCCGTGCATTCAGTGAAAGAATATTTGGTGTTGCTTTGGCCAATATTCATTCCTCAGTCAACAGTATTAGAAAAAGTCGTGATCAGATCCAAGTCAAAAACAGAGCCAATAACATGGAAGATTAGAGTCAATGGAGAAACATGAGACTGCAAGTGTTGGAAGATGGAGCGACAAATAATCTTCTGGGGGGCAGCATTCTGTGGGGGGTGGGGAAGGGAAGGAATTATCGATGTTTTGGGTCGAGTCTGCATCAAGACTTGTGTAAATTAAGGCTGTATCATTGCCCCAAATCTCCTTAAGTCTTTTGTATCATAGTGCTTCAATTCACCTCACCTCCAACGATCTTCTTGCCTGAGTGAAGCTAATCTTAGACAGGACTAATTTGGGTTATTTTCTTTGGAGTGTCAAAGGCTGGAGGAAGACCTGATTGAAATTTATAAAGTTACGAGAGGCATGGACTTGGTAGACAGATTCTTTTTCCAGGGTAGAACTGTCAAATACTATAGAACATGTATTTAAGGTGAGAGAGGAAAGTTTAAAGCAGATGCGCTAGCCAAGTTTTTGTACGCGGAGAGTGGTAGGTGTCTTGAAAAGTGTGCCGGGGGAGTGATGGAAGCAAAAATGATAGTGGCATTTAGGAGGCTATTAGATAAACACACATATATGCAATGGAGGCAGGGATATGGGTCAGGTGCAGGGAAATGATTAAATTTTGCATCTTGTTTGACACAGGCACTGTAGACCAAAGGGGCTGTTCCTGTGCTACAATGAGGTTGTAGTTTGCAGAATGCAGACAATGCTTGTGTTCACAAATGCTCAGAGGCATACAAGAGGATGGGTTTTACAGTCAACAGCTGCAAGGTGAAGGTCCTCTACCACTCTGCCCTATTGTTTAACATTGCCTCTTGACAACAAAGGTTCATAATAAAACCCTAGGAACCATGGACCGCATCTTATACCTCAGCAACAACTTCTCTGCAACGATATACATTGACATTCAATAGCATCTTCAATGCACCAACAGAATAACAACAATCCCCTCATCTCCTACACTGAGGCCACAGTTCAACCTAATTACTTACTGGCATTTAGGGCAGCAATGGGAGTCCTCCATCTCTGTTTGTTTGACACTGTTCAGGGCTTCCTTCAGCGTGTCAGTAGCTACCTCTTGGTTTTCACTATTGTTACCCTTGTAGTCCAGGTTAGAAACTCAGAAATGTTGTCACACTCAGGTGTAGAAGGATTCTTCAGTGAAGATAAAGGGCCTTCAACTTGTGGGTTTCTGTAACAGTTTTGTTCGACCAGTCAGGGTTGTTAGCCCCGAGCTGAACCTCCAAACCTGGAGGACCGGTGGACCACTCTTAGTCTGGTTCTACCCTTTGACCTGTTTGGCATGGGTGACCCTATCAAGAGACAAAGCAGCCAACGTAGCTCTCCTGGTTATTGAGGCACACAAGCCTCCAAACCCAACGACGAGGTGGTAGTCCTTTTGGAGGTCATTTCCATTGCCTAAGTCATGTTGTTTGCATGCCATACACAAAACTCCAAAAGAGCCAGTCTGTTGCAAGTTCTGCCATGCAAGGAGATTGCCAGCCGACAGAGGAAAAGATTAAGGATATGCTCAAAACCTCCGTACTTTCTAAATCCTGGAAATCTCTGGACGATGACCAGTTAAAGCAGAGAACAAATATTTGGAATGGTATCGGGATGTCTATCCAATGCATCAGGAGCACAAGAAGGCCTTTGTAATAAGTAGAAGGAGCACACCATCTCAAAAACAGAATGGAAGCGCACCACCTCAGACTTTTGGGATAGCTTTTGCAGATTTTTTTCTTTCCGCAAAGTGGAATCTATGATCGTTGTAATGTAGAATTTTATTTTGCAAGCTAATTCTCATTTCCATAATGAATAATCTATATGGCCGTGACTTCTTTTTATTTATTCATTTATGGGATGTGGGCATTGCCAGCGAAGCCACCCTAGTTGCCCTTGAGAAGGTGGTGATGAGCTGTCTTCTCGAACCGCTACAGTCCCTAAGGTGTAGGTACACCCACAGTGCTGTTAGGGAGGGAATTCAATGATTTTGACCCAGTGACAAAGAAGGAGTGCAATATGTTTCCAGGATGGTGAGTGACTTGGAGGGGGATTTCCAAGTGGTGGTGTTCCCAGGTATCTGGTGTTCTCATCCTTCTAGATGGTCATGGGTCTGGAAGGTGCTGCCTTAGGAACTTTAGTGTGTTGTTGCAGTGCTTCTTGTAGCTAGTACACACTGCTGCAACTGTTCAATGATGGTGGAGGGATCGGATGTTTGTGGAAGGAGTACCAATCAGTAGGCTGTCTTGTACTGGAAGATGTCAAGCTTCTTGAGTGTTGATGGAATTGCCCTCATCCAGGCAAGTGTCGAATAACCCATTACACTCCTGACCTGAGCCTTGTAGATGGTGGACAGGCTTTGCGGAGTCAAGAGGTGAGTTACACACCACAGGGTATGACCTGCTCTGGTAGCCACAGTGTTTACATGGCTAGACCAGTTCAGCTTCCTGTCAATGATAATGTTGATAGTAGGGGATTCAATAAGGTTACACTAAAATAAGTTATTACAGACCATCATGTGCTTCGTGGTCTTTTTTTAGATGAATCTGTAAATCATATTAAAGATAAATATTTAACTTAGCTTATAGTCTTTGTTTTGACAGACAATAGACAGTAGGTGCAGGAGTAGGCCATTCAGCCCTTCTAGCCAGCACCGCCATTCACTGTGATCATGGCTGATCATACACAATCAGTACCCCGTTCCTGCCCTCTCCCCATATCCCTTGACCCCACTATCTATGAGCTCTATCTAACTCTCTCTTGAATGCATCCAGAGACTTGGCCTCCACTGCCTTCTGGGGCAGAGGATTCCACATATCCACCACTCTCTGGGTGAAAAAGTTTTTCCGCATCTCTGTTCTAAATGGCCTACCCCTTATTCT
This sequence comes from Hemitrygon akajei, assembly GCF_048418815.1. NCBI lineage: Eukaryota > Metazoa > Chordata > Chondrichthyes > Myliobatiformes > Dasyatidae > Hemitrygon > Hemitrygon akajei. The sequence goes on along the minus strand of NC_133150.1, from coordinate 23,520,436 downwards.
TAAACTGTGGCCTCTAGTTCTGGACTCACCCATCAGCGGGAACATGCTTCCTGCCTCCAGTGTGTCCAATCCCTTAATAATCTTATATGTTACAATCAGATCCCCTCTCATCCTTCTAAATTCCAGTGTATACAAGACCAGTCGCTCCAATCTTTCAACATATGACAGTCCCGCCATTCCGGGAATTAACCTTGTGAACCTACGCTGCACTCCCTCAATAACAAGAATGTCCTTCCTCCAATTTGGAGACCAAAACGGCACACAATACTCCAGGTGGGGTCTCACCAGGGCCCTGTACAGCTGCAGAAGGACCTCTTTACTCCTATACTCAATTCCTCTTGTTATAAAAGCCAGCATGCCATTAGCTTTCTTCACTGCCTGCTGTACCTGCATGCTTGCTTTCATTGACTGATGTACAAGAACACCTAGATCTCGTTGTACTTCCCCTTTTCCTAACTTGACTCCATTTAGATAGTAATCTGCCTTCCTGTTCTTGCCACCAAAGTGGATAACCTCACATTTATCCACATTAAACTGCATCTGTCATACATTTGCCCACTCACCCAACCTGTCCAAGTCACCCTGCATTCTCATAACATCCTCCTGACATTTCACACTGCCACCCGGCTTTGTGTCATCAGCAAATTTGCTAATGTTACTTTTAATCCCTTCATCTAAATCATTAATGTATATTGTAAACAGCTGCGGTCCCAGCACCAAACCTTGCGGTACCCCACTGGTCACAGCCTGCCATTCCGAAAGGGACCCGTTAATCACTACTCTTTGTTTCCTGTCAGCCAGCCAATTTTCAATCCATGTCAGTACTCTGCCCCCAATACCTTGTGCCCTAATTTTGCTCACTAATCTCCTATGTGGGACTTTATCAAAAGCTTTCTGGAAGTCCAGGTACACTACATCCACTGGCTCTCCCTTGTCCATTTTCATAGTTACATCCTCAAAAAACTCCAGAAGATTAGTCAAGCATGATTTTCCCTTCATAAATCCATGCTGACTCAGACTGATCCTTCTACTGCTATCCAAATGTGTCATAATTTCCTCTTTTATAATTGACTCCAGCATCTTTCCCACCACTGATGTCAGGCTAACCGATCTATAATTCCCTGTTTTCTCTCTCCCTCCTTTCTTGAAAAGTGGGACAACATTAGCCACCCTCCAATCAGCAGGAACTGTTCCTGAATCTATAGAACATTGGAAAATGATTACCAATGCGTCCACGATTTCTAGAGCCACTTCTTTAAGTAGCCTGGGATGCAGACCATCAGGTCCCGGGGACTTATCAGCCTTCAGACTCAACAGTCTATCCAACACCGTTTCTTGCCTAATATAAATTTCCTTCAGTTCATCCTTTACCCTAGTTCCTTTGGCCACTATTACATCTGGGAGATTGTTTGTGTCTTCCCTAGTGAAGACAGTTGCTTACAATCCAAATCGGAATGGCACCATTAAGTCAAAAACATCTATCATGATTAATCCCTAATATTAATTCTGCTCTGTCTCAGTGGTAACATGAATTTCCGTGACTGAGTAAAATATTGATTTTTTTTTAACCTCTTCTAAATTTGTTTTGATTTCCTGCTTGGTTTGCATTATTTCTTTAATAATATAACAATTATTAATGAAGCCTCTGTGCTGTGATTTTTAGATTATCCTGAGATAGAAATTTATTCAATTTTTTTTTACACATTTACCTTCTGTAGAAATAAAAATGCACCTTACAATGTCAAATTGTTCTGGTGTATACATATTCTCCATTTCTCTGGAAAAAGCCAATAGTAAACAATTACGGGTGAATGATTTTGATCCTACCAAGGTGCCACTTTTAATTTTCTGGTAGCAGAAGCTTTCTATCATCTGATGACTTAAAATCTGTATTAAATATTGTGTCTGGCTCTAGAAAACTGTCATCTCTTTGGTTGTCCTTAATCACCAGACATCTGTTTCTCATTTTCTTTTGTGAAGACATTTAATCGTAAGTATTTGCCTGCAGCAAACTGCATTTTTATATTCCTTTCTAATTGCCTGACAAGAAAAGCTCTTAACTACAGATTTTGTTATTTTACTGTCAGAATTCACTAGAGATTCTGGATTTGAATGCTGGCCAACGGTCTTTGTAAATCTTCCATCATTATAATGTAGTATCAGTTTAGTACCCTATCAATTTTAATCACATCATTTTGTTTTTCTCCTTCATGTGCAGTCATTTTTATCTGTTTCAGTTTACTTAGCATAGATATTGGATTCTAGATATAACACAGTAACATAACCCCAAAAGGAATGTAGTTGGCTATGAACAGGGATTTCCTAACCAGGGATATTCTGAATGCTGCAGATTTAGGGCATTATGGAAGTGTTTTGGAAAAGAGATTGCACTAAGGTGTGTTGCCTGAAGGCTAGTGTCAGTGAGTCAGACTCTCCAGCCTTGGCTCGAAGCCATGGTTCAGATTTTCTGTGGGTGTGAGACCCATTATGTGGCTTTAGTGAAATTCTGACAAAGCCCATTACACATCTGGCAAACAGATTGGACTTTTGGTGCACGCCAAGAATTAAAGCTTTGGTCACAAATGGATGAGGTGTTCCTTCTGTATCGCCCCTGGGTTGCTCCAAAAGTTCAGCCTCAATATAGTTTCTTGTTAAGGATTTCTTTTTTGTCTGCGGAAGCTAACTCATTGTATGTACAGGAGAAAGTAATATTTATTATCCTTTAACCAAGCATTTATCCATAATGGGAACAATTATCATAAAATGTACAGTGAACTAAAATAATTCTTTGGAATTTGTATATTCTGGCAAAAATGCATTATTAGCAATTACAGAATGAAAATACTGAAAATTGCAATGCAATTTATTTTGAGTGCAGTAAATACAAGACAGAAAAATCATCAGGTGTGAGTTCTAAGTGTATTGACTACGGATTACAGATGCCTCCACACATTTGTTTGGATAATGAAGAAATAAACAATAATTTCTGAAATTTGTAGTATGATCTGTATTTGAGTGAGCAATCCTGTATCACCTCACTTGAAATTTGATGATGATATTAGTATTGTGACCACGACTAGTCAACTTCTCCCAACAAGCTTATCGACAAGTGTTCTTTGTCAAACTTCCAAATGGGATTGTTAAAAACTACACTTGATACACATCACAAAATTAGAGAAAGGTATTTTCTATTTGATTATTTCAATTCTATGATTAGTTCTAAACTCTTGGCAAAGCTGCTGCATTCTGACGAAATCTACCGAGTGTAATGTTCTAGCCTCAAATGTCAGCTGCTAACTGACCTGCTTTGTATTTGTAGAAGTACCTCCGTTAGTTTTTGATTTCTAGCACTTGAGGTTTCACTTCGTGATTTTAGGGATAGGTTTCTAAAAACAAAGGTTATGAGAAGACATATCTGAATGCTGATAATTATTCAAACTATGACCATGAAACAACAACAAATCGTAGTAGAAAAAAATTGTGTCCTTTTATAAATGCAAAATAGCCAACACATACACTAAACACAACACATACACTAAATATACACTAAAATATTTCTGGCAATGAAAAGTGTTTTAATTTCTGTCATATACAGCTTGAACTACAGACAGTCAGTGCCCGCTTCTCAGTACATTTAAGAGTTTCATTTGTTACAAGTGCACTGTCATGGCCTTGACAGTACCAAAGGGATTTCCTGCCAGGCCTAGCACACTTCATTGAGGAGTAATCAATGAGAGGTTTTTATGATGTCAGTGGCTTAAAGTGTTCTCTGTCAGTAAATATACAGTAGTTGCCGTGACATTGTGAGTAATTACAGAGAAGTATTATTGCTACGCTTCAACCATGGAAATCCAATTGTTTTCAAATTTCCCATGTCCACTCAACAGATAGTCTGTCTTGGAAATCAATTTAAACATAAGTATGACAGAGCATTAATGAGTCCCTTACTGAACATATGAATGAGTAAATAATAATATAGAACAGCCTTTCTCAACCTCTTTGTCCTGGAGGAACCCTTGAAATAATTTTCAGGTCTCAGGGAACCCTTATATAAAAATTATTATATCTACAGCTCACGGTACGTTAGCATGATCAGTAAGTTGTAGATACAATAATCCAAAATTAATTGTCAATGCTCTTTTGAATAAAGAATGAATTTTTAGCCAACCTTCCTTGAAAAAGAACCAGATAGTTAAGTTTAGCTTACCTTTCTTTAAATTAATCTTTTTCTTTCTCTTTCATAAATTTTAAAAACTCATAAGGTAAACATAATAAATTTCTCAGTTCTGGGTTGTACTTGAGACAAGCACACACGGATTTCACCTTCAACTGAAATGAAATGATTTCTATCCTTGCTCTTGATGTTTGTTAAACAAAAAAAAAAGCTTCCTCACACATGTAAGAAGTTGAGAACTGCAGCATTGCTTTCCTATGAATGGCAGGGTACTCTTCTTTCACAGAAATCCATATCTTATCCAGGGGCAGGTCAGTAAATCTCATCTTGAGTGCATGATCAGAGTGCAGCTCATGAAGGTCTTCCTCCTCTCTTAAAGTCAAGTTCTCAGTCTGAGCAGAAGATTCAAAAAAGGGCCCCACATCCAGTCATACAGTGTTGAAAGAGAGGAAAAATACTATTCGATTTTGTTCTACAGTTCTTCCAGGTGGTTTTCAATAATACTCGAGACTTTCTGATATCCTTCCTCACTCTCCAGCCCAAGCAGCAGTGGAAACATTTCAAGGTTTCCTTTTGCAGCATGCTTTTCCCAAAGATTCATTTTCTTTTTAAATCCAAGAACCTTGTCACTTGAAGTCAAAACGTTTTCTCCAGGGCCTTACAGAGACTTGTTCAACTGGTTCATATGATGAAAAATGTCTGTTAAGTAGGGCTACTTTGTACAGCCATTCTTCATCTTCAAAGCATTCAGCAAAATCTGGCTTACTATTTTCTTGAAAGTTCTCGTGCAATTCACCTTTCAACTCAAACACCCTGCTGAGAATTCTTCGTCTGCTAAGCCACCGGATTTCTGTTTGTAGCAGGAGATTGGTGTGCTCTTTGTCCAGGTATTCACACAGCTTTTTAAACATTCTCGAATGAACAGTTCTTAAAGTCACTAAATAACTTGCTTCCTGAGTCCTTTTACTGACTGTGACTTTATTTATAAAAGCTTTAATCTGTTTGATTTGAGATTCAAAGAGTCGCTTAAAACAATCAGCACTCTTATGTGTCATGTGGCTGTGGTTTGTAGTTAAGGGTCTTTTCAATTTTGCTGGAGCCATTTCTGCATTTATAAGTTCTTTGCCACAGATTAGGTACAATGAAATAGCAAACATGAGAAAATCTGCAGATGCTGGAAATCCGAGCAACACTCTCAAAATGCTGGAGGAACTCGACAGGTCAGGCAGCATCTATGGGAAGAGTAGAGGCGACGTTTCGGGCTGAAACCGGGTTTTGGCCCGAAGCGTCAACTCTACTTTTTCCATGGATGTTGCCTAGCCTGCTGAGTTCCTCCAGCATTTTGTGTGTGCTACAGTGGAATGGGACAACTTGGATCACCAGTCCATATATAGCCCATTGATAATTAGCTTTCATCGTAAAGATATGGTACTAGTTGCTTACTTTAGTCCCACCCTCTGCCTTTGTTTCCAGGACCCAGAAAAGTTTGGTGAACTTCTTCTGAAGCAACAGGGAGCAATGGGTCTCTGCTGCGGTCTGGAGTCTTTCGATTGCAAAGGGTGACCTGTCACTGGTGAGTGTGCACAAAGCTGGTGGCCTTCTGCCTCAGGACTCTGCAAAGATGTCTGTGCAGCGACCACCCTTGGAGTCGGCATGTGCTGGTGACGTACTTTCTCCAGCTGGGACACTGCCTACAGGAGGGCATGTGGACAGTATCAGCCACGTCACTTTGAGGGAACTGCCCCGCTTTAACTGAGAGGTGTTGAGGGTATGGGGTCTAGTCTGATCCAGACAGGGTGCTCGGGCACCAGTGGGGGATGGTGCTCTAGTTCCAAGGAGGTCTGGTCTCCATCCTATCACTGTAGGTGTCGAGGGGGCTTGGGGAAGTGGAGGGATTCCTGCACCACCACTTGATGGGCTGGAAGTGCTCGTTGGACCCAGGCCTTGGGATACCATGCAGAAGAGGGTCTCACACAACGTGAGCTGTCTTGTCAGGATGCCTACCATGTCCTCCTGTGACACTCCAAAGCATTTCTTGCGCGGGCTGCTCTTGCACACCTTTCACTTCCTTGCCTTCGTCTGCCGAACAGACTCGCCTTGGCGGTCTGTTTGACCATCAACAGCGGAGGAGGTCCCCAGTGGAGATCTCTTTATGCAAGGGTCTTTCCCCTGTACATTGGGGACCTGGGGTGGAAGGTGTTGTATTGGGCAGTACCACGCCACAGGTCTTTGAGCAGGTCCACCTGTCTGTTCTGTGGCCGGGAGGAGTCAGTGTACCACGCTTATATGGAGTGTGAGAGGTTGCAGCTCCTGTTTGAGTATCTGATGGGCCTGGTTGCACTCCAGCCCTGTGATCCTCATATACGGGCACCCAGTGTGGAAAGGGATGGGTCGTGAGGAGGATCTGCTGATGGGCTTGCTCCTTGGCCTGGCCAAGATGGCCATTCACAGGTCGAGGGCTCTGCCAGGGCTGACTGCCTGCCGGCCGCTCTAGTGAGGATGCGTTCGTGCTCTGCTGACCTAGGAGAATGAGCACGTAGTCACAATGGGTACAGTAGGGGATTTCTGGGAGCGGTGCCCCCCCCCTGGGAATTGACTGTTTATTATAGACAGTAGTAATCAGATTTTAATTTGAATTTATTCACTGTCTTGTAAATATTTAATGTTTGTACTTTGTGCATTGTTGTATAAATAAACTTTTATAGCTTTGTAAAAAAAAAAGTTGGACTTTTTGTGCCTGCTGTTGTACTTGTGCAGTGAAATGACTCAGAATATTTTAACTTCCTCCTCTTCCATCTCATAGCTCCTCTTCAAAAATCGCCACACTGGACTGTACATAAAATGAAAATTTCCCTCCAATGTTCTAATACACCGGTAGAGGTTGTTTGCTCCCACAAGTCACTCAGCAGTGCATAATGGGAAGTTGGGGGAGATAATTCTGGATTGAAAGACTGACATCACAGCCCAAAGTGGGGCTTCCATTCAACGCTTGGAAAACAACCTCCCCACTTCTCAACAACTTACCGCCGTCTCTCGGTGCAATACAGCACTCACCAATTATCAGCCTACCATCCTCCCCTCTGTATAATACAGCACTCACCAATTATCAGCCTATTGTCCTCTCCTCCATGCAATACAGTGCTCCTCATCAGCCTACCATTCCCTTGCGTGCAATACAGCACTCACCAATTATCAATGGCCTCCCCTATCTCACATTAAAATCTGAGAATGGATTCAGAACAAATAAACACGGTCCTACTGTGCCCTGCCATACTGGACTGAGAGACCACTAACAAGGTTTCTAACAGGTCAGCTCAGTCACTGCCCACCACGAGTGCTATCATCATGTGTTGTGTAAAGTTCAAAAAACAATTCATTTTTTAATCACGATCTCTCAATTAACCCCTGGTGACCTCTCACGGAAGCCTAGGGTTCCACAGAACCCCGGTTGAGAAACGCTGTTATAGAATCTTTAAACACGTAATTAGAAGTGCGTAGCTGGGCAAATGTAGTTCATTATTATAATAAAGATCTTTACATTTTGCATATTTTGATCATTTAGGTGATATTTTCAGCAGTTAAACAAACTTATACTTGCAGTTTTCCTGGGAGCACAGATTCTGCAGTGCAATAAACTTGGCAACAAAATCCATCACGTTGAAATAAAGCTTTGAGGTGAAACCAGTATTGAATGCAAAAAGGTCCCACATCTAACACCAAACTAAGTAATCTATCTCTCCAGGCAACAGGGGATATTATTATGATAATTTGGCATCATTTGGTATCATTTCCACACATTTAAAATTGGAGTGGGAAAGTTTAGATCCTCTGTGTTAAACCACATCTAATAATCCATGAAATTAGCAATTGTTCTTTAGATTCATCTCTTTCATTGCAAGATCTGGTGACCTATGCTGGTAAACTTCAGCAATACAAATAAGTGATATATCTGACTGTTACACTGTGTCATCTTTATGAGATAAGATTGTCTTAAGTAATCAATAGATTACTTACTTCATAGACATACTTCATAGACACACTGCCTCTAGTCATTGAAATTGTAAAAAATTGTATTGTAAAAGCTGCTGTTTAACAACACTGTGATAGGAAATGTATGCACTTAAGAAAACACTCAAAACCTTTATGATAAACAGTATAATTTAGAGATAGATTAATTAACTGGAGAACATGCAGTTGCTCGCAATACTGATTTTAATGTTATATATTTAAGAGTTGGCTGATGAAATTTGCTAGTTTTTTGCAAAAGGTACTATATTTAAGTTATAATTAGTTTTTAAATTAAGTTTTATGCAGAGAGTGGTGTGTGCATGGAATGGGTTGCCAGTGACGGTGGTGGAGGCGGATACGATGGGGTACATGGAGCTCAGAGAAATAGAGGGCTATGGGTAACCCTAGGTAATTTCTAAAGTAAGGACATGTTTGGCACAGTTTTCTGGGCCAAAGGGCCTGTATTGCGCTGTATGTTTTCCATGTTTCTATGTTTCTATAACAGCAATGGATGAATGCCACTTCTCTTTAAAAATTTTGACCTTTTGCAAAGCTGTTTTGGGTTTGGTATATTCAGCTTTATATTTTTATAAAATGAAAATTGCAATCTGTAAGAAAATGTTAATTGGTGATGACAAGGAGTTCTTGAACAGCCGACAGAAACAATAATTTTCATTATCTTAAGATATGTTCCATCCAAGAGATTATATAACTAAACTGGGGCAGTGGAATTTATAAAAAACAAGTTCTTGACTACTTGAAACTGACACAATGGAACTACTCAATTTTTCTTTAAATACTTATTCATAATATTGTACACATTTAATGTTCCCACTGATTTTTTCGTAGTGATCACAGAACTGTATCTTTTGAATCCTTTTATGCCAAATTTTATTTAAAGGCAATTTAATTTTAGTGAGTGCATAAGCATTTTTCATTTAACAGACTCCTCTTTGATTTTTAAGCAAATTGAGGCCTTTACTGGTTTGAACATACAGCTTTTAAATTTAAATCTGAAGTACAAGTATGAATTAAGAAAGTTTAGCCATTTGGGCTTAATATGTACTGGTTCTCCAGTGCAGTTCCCAGGTTTATGGAAGAAACGCATATGGTTTATATAAAGTTAAATTTTTAAAAATGAAATGCTAGAAATACTTATTGGAAAACAAAAAGAATCAAGAATTACAACAAGGAAATAGGCCATTCAACCCAACTTGTCCAAACCAACTGTAATGCCCTGCAAGCTAGTCACATCTGCATGCTTTTGGCCCACAGCCCTCTAAAACTCTACTACCCTTTTTATTTATCCTTGCCTTTAACATAATTTTGTCTTTTGTAATGTTTTCACTTAATCCTATTGTAAAACTAATTTGACTACAATACAGTTGGCCCTCCTTATCCATGAGGGATTGGTTCTGGGACCCCTCGCAAATACCAAAAAACGCAGATGCTCAAGTCCCTTATTTAACCTGTCTCAATGCGGTGGACCTTAGGACCCAGCAGAACCCTAGACCTTATTTAACCTGTCTCAGTGCGGTGGACATTAGGACCCGGCGGCGGAGCTCTGAATCCGCAGTGTTTCTGTTCACGAAAATAATCATGATCACGATTGAAAATAAAGTGGAAATAATAAAGCGATCTGTCATTGGAAAAGCATTCGGCTACAGTCGGTCAACAATCAGAACAATTTAAAAGGATAAAGGATAAAGTGAGAATAATGGAGCATGTGAAAGGCCCTGCCCCGATGAAAGCTACAATTATTACTAAGCAACGCAGTGGTTTAATTATTGGGTTTTGGGGTTTTGGGTTTTTGATCCTCCGTATCAACCAGGCACAGAAGGAGAGCATGCTCGGAAATGGTCTGTGACTAGATCGAACTCAGGAACTTCCCAAGCCAAGCACTGGAACATACGTTCTTAAGTGTTTTATATGCATAGAAAGGTAAAATATATACTAAGACAAATGTTTGACTAACTGACGCTAAATAATACTGGATGTACCTGTTCCTACTTACATAGTAAGAGAACTTCCGATTTTTTTCAATCCCGATCCACGGTAACCTACGCAAATCCTCCCACATACTTTAAATCATCTCTAGATTACTTATAATACCTAATACAATGTAAATGCTATGTAACCTGGTTGTTATACTGTATTGTTTAGGGAATAATCACAAGGACAAAAGCCTGTACATGCTCGAACAACAAGTGCTGGAAGAGCGCTTCCAGGTTTTCTCGATTCGCGGTTGGTTGAATTCACGCATGCGGAACTCGCGGATAAGGAGGGCCGACTGTACATTTGTATGAAAAGTGCTCTCTAATTCAGTTATTATTATTTTTATTTCTTTTTCACAGCTCAAGGTAGTAAAACCAGAGGTACAAACATAGCCAATCACACTAATTCTCAATTGCTAGGACATTTTGGACTATTTTCCTGGTGTTAGCATTGTGGCTTTCTGGAGATTTACATGAATATTGCTCCTCAGTGCTGAACCTCGCTCCACGACTGTGGCCTACAGCATTGAACTGGCTTCATGGCTGTGGACTTATTTTGGGGACCTACATTTCAAGTTCTGTGGAATATTTATTTGCTTTATTAAATTATTTCCACAATTTGTTCTTTTGTTTTCACACATTGGATGCTTGACTATCTTTGCGGTGAGGGGTTTCCCATGAATTCTATTGTGTTTCTTTGTTTTCAGGCTGCCCGCAAGAAGGTAAAGCTCAAGCTGGTATATGGTATCCATATTTTATTAGTAAATGTACTTCGAACTTTCTGTCTGACTGCAAGGCTTGTTTTCCCAAACTACTGGATAGTAAGAGAATGTCACAATCCTGCCTGATTTTCACACAATGTTGACTTAAATCTAGTTCTCCGTGGTTGATAATTAAGAAACAAAGGGAAACATTGGTCAAATTTCATCCTGACCATAGTTAGAAATGAGACCAGTTCTTAGTTTGGGATGGTGGTGAATATTGGTAGCTCTGGTTGAGGCATTTGATGTTGTGGTATTCACCGAGCTTGGTCATTAGCTTGTAGACATTTCATCACCAGTTGAGGTGATATCCAACAACTGTGCACTGAGAATATCATCCCGACTGGTGATGAAATGTCGGCAAGTTGATTGCCAAGCTTGGTAGACACCGTGACATCAAACCAGTTCTAAGCATTTGGAAGTTTAGTTGTTCGCCGAACTTGGCAAAGTGTTTGCAGACATCTCAGCTCGAAATGAAAAGCTATCGTCGGTGTGCAGTTAAGGGCATTGTCTCCTCAGAATGCCAGCTTATCTACTCCTCTGGGGACCAAATGTTCGAAGTATCTTGCCATCACCCCAATTGAGATTATGTATTTACACTTCACCAAATGGCGTATTCACCATCACATACAGCTCCAACAACCCTTCAAAACAAAAACAGAAGAGAACTCTGTCACCTGCCAGCTGTATATTCACACATCTGCATGAAACTAGACATTTCTGGGATGCTTGCCAAAGTGATTGACAACGAAAGATTTCATATCACCACCGATGCTGTAACATTTTTTACATTTGCCTTGCTGTGACTTTCATGTATGTCTTTGAAAATAAATAAATGAATAAATAAATATTTAAAGCATGGGAAGTTGAAATAATACTGTATCTTTATGAAGGGAGATAATAGTTTGGCGCCTAAAAGCATCTTCTGGTCAATGAAACATTATAGTACAGTCAATGTGAAAATGTAGAAAGATGTGACAGGCAATTCTCACAGAGAAATGTTCCAGCAGTAATGAAATAAACCATAAAATCAGTTTTCTTTTAAACTTGTTTGAAGTATAAGGTTGGCCAGGACACCAGGGTAGCCTGCCTGTTTTTCTCCAGAAACTGCCACAAAATCTTTTATGGGCTGGAATTATCTCTGTTTACTATCTCATCCAAAACTTTACTTCCTTGTATGAGACAGAGAAAAGCCACGTGAATAGATGGAAAGTAGATTCAGTGGCCACTTTATTATGTACAGCTGTACACCTGCTCGTTAATGCAAATATCTAATCAGCCAATCACGTGGCAACAACTCATTGCATTAAAGATTGCAGATATAGTCAAGAGGTTTAGTTGTTGTTCAGACCAAACATCAGAATGGGGAAGAAATGCGACCTGAGTGACTTTGACCGTGGAGTGATTGTTGGTGTCAGATGGGGTGGTTTGGGTATTTTGGAAACTACTGATCTCCTAGGATCTTCACAGACAATGTCTCTAGAATTAACAGAGAATATTACAAAAATAAATATCCAGTGAGCAGCAGTTCTGAGGGCAAAAATCTCTTGTTAATGAGAGAGGTCAGAGGAAAATGTCCAGACTGGTTCAAGCTGACTGTAAGGCAACAGTGACTTAAATAATCACGTGTTACAGCAATGGTGTGCAGAAGAGCATCTCTGAATGCACAACACATCAAACCTTGAAGTTAACAGGCTACAGCAGCAGAAGACCACACCAGGTTCTACTCCTGTACTTAAAAGTTGCCACCAAGTGCAGTGTAATCAATACACAATATCAGTATGCATTAGTCAATATTTTGAGTACTGTAGGGTCCACAACATTGATTTCTTTCTATGGCAGAGTAACATACTTAGTTGCATTATCAGCAGTAGGTATAATAATGAGTGAGAGAAAAAAAAACTGTAAGTGGGCCAACTTTGTTTATACTTTGGAGATATACAGCAAACACAGAAGAAAATTTCTTACCCGTCGAGGAGATATGAGGAGAAATGAGAAAGGATGAACTGGGAAAAATATGTACATTTGTTACCATCAGTAACACTGCAATACAGCTACAGCCTGATATTCACACACCTGGCCAAATAAATGAGCCAAGTGTTCTGCGCCAAAGACAACAAGTGTGATTGAGGATAATTTAATCATTTAATTATTTAAAGAACATATAATCTGCTGGAGGAGCTCAGACGGTCAAGGGGAGAAAAGAATTGTCACCATTTTGCATGAGGGCTGGGAACGTAAATGAAAGGTAGTCAGTATAAAGTGGAGCGGGGGTTTGGGGTTAGTGGTGACATGATGGCTGAAGATAGAAATACAAATAATGACCAACCTATTGATATTTTGTATACTGTGCTGCTCTCTCTTGCTTTTTTGCTTGTTATGCGCTTGGCATTTAGGGCAGCAATAACGGTCCATCCCTGGTGATGTTCAAGGCTTCCTTCATCATGTCAGTAGCTCCACTGTGCTGCAGCCATGCCAAATTATTAATGTTTCTGTGGTATCAAATATTATTGAGAATGACTGTTCTTAAGAGCCTGTGATGTTATAGAAAATATACTAAGGTACTAACATGGACAGAAGTTTGGCTCACCAGCAGAAGAGAGAGTGGGAAGAAATGAGACCTTTTTTTAGTTGGCTGCTGGTGACTAGTGGTGTTCCACAGCAGTCGATGTTGGGTCTACTTTCCACATTACGTGATCGTGATCTGGATGATGGAACTGATGAACTTGTGCCTTGGTCTGCACATGATACAGAGATAGGTGGAGGAGCAGGTAGTGTTAAGGATGCAGGGAGTCTGCAGAAGCACTTGCACAGATTGGGAGAATGGCCAAAGAAGCGGCAGATGGAATATAGTGTAGGGAATGGCATGGTCATGCACTTTGGTAGAAGGAATAAAGACGAGGACTATTTTCTAAACTGGGAGCAGATTCAGAGATGCAAAGGAACTTGTGAGTCCTAGTGCAGGATTTCCTAAAGGTTAATTTGTGGGTTGAGTCAGTAGTAAGGAATTCAAATGCAATATGTTACCATTCATTTCAAGAGGTTAGCATATAAAAGCAAGGATGTAATGCTGAGGCTTATAGGGCATTGCTCAGACCATATCTGAAGTATTGTGAGAGGTTTTGGGCCCCAAATCTCATAAATGGCATGCTGGCATTAGGAGAGGGTCCACAGGAGGTTTATGAGCATGATCCTGGGAATGAAGAGGTTAACGTGTGAGGAGTGTCTGATGGCCTGTACTCACTCGAGTTTAGAAGATTGAAGGGGATCTCAGTGAAACCTACCTAACATTGAAAAGTCAAGGTAGAATGTACACGAGAGGATGCCTCCAAGACTCTAGGACCAGAAGGCTCTAAGACTTCAGACTACAAGGATGTCTCTTTAGAACACAAAAGAGGAGGAATTTGTTCAGCCAGATGATTTTGAACCTGTGGAACTCATTGCCATAGATGACTGTGTATTTAAAATGGAGCTTGGTAGGTTCTTGATCAGTAAGGCATCAAATTTTATGGGGAGAAGGCAGGAGAATAGGATTGAGAGAGAAAATAAATTAGCCATTATGGAGCAAGCTAAATGGACCAAATGGCCTAATTCTCTTCCTATGTGTTCCGGTACTATAGTCATAATATATTTTTGATAAAGGATACAAAATTTCTGGGAAATGTACCTTCTCTCTGGAAAGTCTAGATCTATTTTTATGTTTTTAACATTTGGATTCAGTGTATTGGTGGCATATTCCCTATTGTACAAGCATTGGTTGTACTTGTTGTTTAAGTCACTGTAACTTGGTTGTTCCTACAGGTGTTGGCTCATAAAGAACAGCTGAGAAGACAGCTTTTCTTTATGAAGCTGTTAGTCTGCTTCAGCTAGTTTCCTAGATTAGTCTTATGCCTATATGGTTAGGGAACCTACTGGCATTTACAGGCTTATCTGATAACAGAAGAGTACCTGATTACTTTGAAAAGCTACTACAGGCGTAGCTCAGAGGGGAATGAAGAGCTTTGAAAGCGATCAATAATATAAATGCCAAGTAAGTGGCTTGTGAAATATTCAAAGAAAGGGGAATGTATGAAGTTTCAGCATAAAATACTCTGAGGTGTGTGTGCTGGTGTAAACTGAAATTTGGACTAGGCTCATTGCCTGGATACATTCTAGAGCATGTGTTCAACAGTGTTCTCTGTCACAAAATACTCACAACTTTTATATAGCTGACCTGTATAAAAGCCACTGTCATTTGCAGATGCAGAACGCAGAATGAAACATGTCAAGAAATAATCATTCGAAAATCCTGAATAAATGAGTTTTACAAACTGAAAAGCTGCTTCCTTCTCTCAAACAATAAGCAGAACATGAGGACACCAACTTAAAATGAAAACACTTACCAGTGATTGATGCTTTTGTGTGCGCTGTAAGTGGTTATAATTTGTATTTGGTTATTGAGGGTGAGGTCTGACAGTGAGGAAAGTGGACTTCATGCTGCTTTTTATTTCTAACGTCCATTTTGAGAGGATCAATTTCAGATGTGAAATAGTGATAGCATTGGCTCCTGCCCACATAATTTGGGTAATTGAATTGGCATCCACTGTACTGGTATGAATAACAATGAAGATGGGTGTGCATGTAACTTACTACAACAGCCCAGTATTAACTCACTTTGGTATCATATTTAAAAAAAGTAGTTGACTAATTGTTTAGATTTTCACACTTAAAGCTTTAATGTACAAACTTTTGTATGTTGTATATTTAATATTTCAGTAATATTTGAGTATCTTGTGTATATATTGTTTGATTAAGCGTTCTTGTTTGTTTAAATAATTAATTACGGGTTAAATGTAAAAATACATGAAATGCACACATCATCATGCTATCATGTTATACCTGCATGCCTCACTGGAAGTAAAGATAAAGTTAACACAAAGTGCACTGCAGATGCTGTGGACAAATCAAAATGTACAAAAAAGCTGGATGAACTCAGCAAGTCGGGCAGCATCCATTGAAAGAAGCAGTCAACGTTTCGGGTCGAAACCCTTCGTCAGGACTAAAGAAGGAGGGGGCAGGGGCCCTATAAAGAAGGTGGGGAGAGGGTGGAAAACCAATCAGAGGAAAGATCAAAGGGTGGGGGAGGGGAAGCAGGGAGGTGATAGGCAGGAGAGGTGAAGAAGGAATCTAAAGGGAAAGCACTATGGGTAGTAGAAGAAGGCAGAATCATGAGAGGTGATAGGCAGCTAGAAGAGGAGACAGAGTAGAGGTGGGATGTGGAAGGGAGAGGGAGGGAATTACCGGAAGTTGGAGAATTCGATGTTCATACCAAGGGGCTGGAGACCACCCAGACGGTATAAGAGATGTTGTTCCTCCAACCAAAGTTTGGCCTCATCATGGCAGTAGAGGTGGAAATGGGGAAGGACACCCGACAGGGTTCTGGTGAAGCTGTATAGCCCTATCCCCCGTACAGTGGATGAAATGGATGAACCTCAACCATACCAACAACTTTAGACGATGGAGTTGGGAGGTCGTCAATGGCTTAGCTCTACTGCGAGCTAAGGGCTCAGGAAGAAGAATTAGAAAGTGAGGTTAAGTTCTTAGATTTTGAAGGTTATATTACAGAGTAATGTAGTTGTTGGAAAAGTACATAATTCACAACCACAGACATTTGGGGTTCATTCTAAGAGGCTGGTCTGAATTGATAATGTAATTACTTAAAGTACTTTTACTCCATTTTGTATTCAATGTTTGGAATACAATAAATGAGTTGTTACGGTTGTGCTTAAACATAAAATGCCTCACATCGTTTTATTTGTGAAAACCTACAATATTATGAAGTCACATCTGTTTTTTAAAAATTGTTCTCAGTGTATCTAGGCCAGTATACAAATCAAAACATTGCAGGTGCTTCAGTCTAGATAGGACATGACTTGTATTCTCTCTGCAACGATCTACTCTTTCTGGCTTTCTTTTTTCTTAAATTATTATTGAATGTCAGTTACTTTGGAGAGGCAGCTGAAAATCTGCAAATTGCCACAATAACTCTCTTCTGTCTCTTAGTAATCCTCAAATTAAATAGCAACCATGCTTTATCCAGAAAAGAATCCACAAATCAGCCGCACGGGGACTTTTATTGAGATGTCTTTGCTCTGCCATTTACATGTTGTCATCACCTGACTGATAATGTGGCACTCTACCCCTAACTTGTCTATATTCCTAACTTCCTTTAAAACCCTCTGAACAATTTGTTAATCAAAGCTAAGTAGAATTCATTGTGGAGTTTTGTGTTATTACATATACAGTTGTGTGTGAAAAATATAAATTGTAGCAATAATGCCGTAAGGATTTCTGCCAAGAAAATGTTGTATTATGTGATATTCAGGTGACAATATTAGGTTAGAATGAAAAATCTCACCTGTAATCTATAAGGGAATATTGGGTTTGACAAGAATTGGTTACCCAGCAGATTTTACTGATTTCACTGACCCAAAGATGAAATGTAATAAAAATTATAAATGATCAACCTGATTCATTTGTGCTATATACATCAGTGTTGTGTGTGCCTCACAACACGTCTGCTGAATGCAACACAAACGGATCTTTCGTTTTCTTTTCGTCAGCCTCTATTTGTAAATAATAAGCAGAGCAAAGATTATATATTTTTAATATGTATGGAAAAAGTAATTCCATAACATAGCTGTCTTTTTGGAATTGCACAATTAATAGTTAACAAAAAAAGTTTGTTTTACTTGAATGGAATTCTTAGATATTATTAAAGACAGATGGACCTTGCAGTTCATAATACAATGAATGTAAAAAGTGCTGAATATGGATAAAATATAAACAAAAGTACTAATATGTCTGGGTAACAGGAAAGACAAAACAAAATATTTATGTCAAAGCTATAACAATAATTAGCATTTGTGGAAATTCAGGGAAAGTTTTCATATGTTGATAATAAGACCACTAAAAGCTCTTGGCTTTTCTTTTGTGTGATACTTATTGTATTTAATGCTTTTTAAATTCTTCAATCCATTTTGTGGACACATTTGACACTGAAACAAGAATTGTTTTCCGAAAAAGGAAGTCATAATGAAAAATTTAGATGCTGCCTGATTTTCGGATTCTCTCCAGCATTTCATGTATGTTGCTCAAGATTTCCAGCATCAGCAGAATCTATTGTGTCTATAGCTGGCTCTGTTTTAAGTAGCTAAGCTAGAAAATTATTTCATCTAATTCCTAAGTTTAAACATCATTTTATCTGCCTAAGTTTTCTGAGCTGGTGCAAATTATGAAAAGTTATTTCAAGGTATTTATCTCAGAATTTTGTAAAATCAGAGTAATTGGTAAGTTGAGTTGTTATTGACACAAGTACCGAGATACGGTGAAAAACTTAGTTTCGTATGCCATCCATATAGATCATGTGCAACAGTGCATTGAGGTAGTGCAAGAGCGAACAACAGAATACAAAATAAAGTATCATAGACACCCAGAAAGTTCAGTGCAGATAGGCAATAAAGTGCAACACCATAAAGAGATAGAATGTGAGATCAAGTGTCTGTCTTATGGTGGGTGGAGATATTCCTCTACGAAAGGAGATGTAAGGTGTTCCTTCCCTCCGCTAATCTGCAGAACACCCTTGGGCAAGGTGAAGATGTAGCACCTGCTTAGTCGTCCCGCAAGACCAGGGTCACATGAAGCCATGGGAGCAGGTGGTGGATGGTCATGTGGCAGCTGGTGCACATCACAAGTCACGGTTATGCGACTACTGATGACAGGTGGACAATCTCTGAAGAGTATTGATAGTGACTGGCATCACCATTCTTGTAAAGGGCAATGGCAAATCGTTTCTGTAGAAACATTTGCCAAGAACAGTCATGGTCATGGGAAGACCATGATCGCCCATACAAACTCAACGTTATCACATAGTGAAGATGGGAGCTGATTCACGAGCAGCATAATCCCTAGAGCGGCAACCTTCTAAGATCCCAGATCCTTTAAATTAGAATCCCCTGTACATTTATTCATGGGACATGTAACTGTAAGGAGCAAGAGCAGAATCAGGTCATTCTGCACATCGAATCTACTCTGCCATTCGATTACTACTGATTTTATTTTTCTTTTGAACACCTTTCTCTCTGTAACCATAAAGCCCATTAGTCACTGTCTTAACAATACTAAAAATTCCTGCTTAAAATTCCTCTGTCCTAAAGTTCCTCCTCATCTCAGTGTAAAGGGGGGTTTCTTCTTTTTCTTTGTTACTGCGTATGTTAATCAAAATGGCTTCTTTGTTTTGTTAAAAGTAGGAATGCTTCTTTGTTGCGAGAGAGTGCTGGAAGCTTGTTTGGGTTAAAATTTACTGATAAAGAGAATTGTATTCCTTTGTAAACCAATTGGGATTAATGTTGTTCTTTCTTCTGAGTCTGTAAGCTATTGTTGGCGGGCTTTTGGAGAGATCGGCGCAAGGGGGTGAGAGAGAGGACGCGATGCTGTAAACTGGGCAAGGAACGGACCCCAAGTGGGGGTCCGAGGCCAGGAGATACCCCAAGGAGAGGAGACGAGGATAGATGTGCTCGGTTGACCACTTCGGGTGGTCCTGAGCTGCGAGTCGAGGAGTTCGGAGGGGATGGAATGGTGGCCAGAAGACTTCAGTAATTGAGCTCCAACGGTTGTGCATGAAGTGGTTTGGACTTTGATAAGTTTGGTGCCTTTTCTTTATTTTCTTTTCCTTCATGTATACTGTATCATTATTAATTACTTAGTTATAATAATCTTTATAAACTGTAATCATTTAATCACATATGGTGTCCTGTTTGTTCTTTGGCGAGGCAGGGACATCACACAGCATCTACACCAGCTGATTACCCAGTTTGGCGGGGCCGAAGGCTGCTCCCCCTAGACGAGAACGAGCTGAACGAGCCTGAGGCGACCCAGGGGGTTACATCAGTTCTAAAGCGACATGCCTTTACTTGAGGTTGTCCCTTGGATCCTAGATCTTCGTACTGATGGAAACATCCTCTTCACATCCACTGTCAGAAGGACATTATTAAGCTGGACAGGGTGCTGAAAAGAGTCACAGAGGACCGTACAGTTTAAGTTATCAGAACAAGTTGAATAAGCTCTATTTTTTTGTGCACCGCCTCAGATCAGGAGAAACAGATGGTTAATCCTCCATTGCACTTGTGTACTGGAAATGACATTAAACAATCTTCAATCTTGATTGTTTTCCCTGGAGCAAAGGAGGCACTGAGATGATAGTGATTTAGAAAATCCTGAGGGATACAGTGGTTGACTGGGTGGAGATGTGTCTCCACCAAAGTAGGTGTAAGGCACTCCTTCCCTCCGCTAGCCTGCAGGCCATCCTTGGGCAATGCTTAGCCTCCTGATCAGGGTCACATGAGGCCATGGGGTGAGCAGGTGGCGGATGGTCACATGTACATATCACAAGTCCTGTCATTTTGCACTCTCGAAGGACTGGACCCACATGCGGAGGGACAGCGGAATCCTGAGGAAGAGGCAGAATCAAGAGGTTGAACATCGGAATCAGAACGTTGGAGGAGTGACTGAGTGACACCACAAGGGAATTTATCCTTTCCAACACAATGACCCCACTAAGGCACTGAATGGGAGACCTTTTTAAATAATTATTGAATGCGGGAAACATGTGCCAAGCACAATTAACTTGACAATATTAAACTGAAAACGCAAGGGCTTAACAACTCTAGTTAAGGGATTGTTTAGTAAATACAGATGCTCAAAAACTCAAGAAGTGCAACCTTCTATGACAAGCTGTAGGGCTCATGACAAGTCCTGGTTATGTAACCACTGGTGCAAAGCTGACTGTCTTTGAAGAGTATTGATAATGGCTGGGGACACTGCCCAGAAGAAAGCAATGGCAAATCACTTCTGTAGAGAAGTCTGCCAAAAATAATCATGGTCAAAGACCATAATCACCCACTTCATATGACCCAGCACGTAATGAACGAGGGACACAGATAGTGTAAATGATCACCATCCTTTCCCTTGGGTAGGGAAGTCTAAAGCAAGTGGGAGAGAGGAGAAATTTCAATGGGACCCAAAGGGCAAGTTTTTCACTTACAGTGTGGTGAGGATATGGAACAAACTTTCAAAGAAATTACTAAGACTATTGAATGGTTCCCTTGTATGATAAGATAGACTCTTGACCTCACAATCCACCTAGCAAAGCTGCCAGCATCAAACACCATACCCTTCCTTGTTATAGGGAAAGATTGAATCATTTAAGACTTTATTCCCTGGACTGTAGGAGAATGTGGGAAGATTGAATAGAAATATACAAAATTATAAGAGGTATTGATAGAGTAAGTGCAAACCGGCTTTTTCCACTGAGGTTGGATGAGACTAGAACTAGAGGTGATTTGTTAAGGGTGAAAGACGAAATGTTTCATCTTCACGTCGAAGCTGCACCCTCTCCAACATGCTGGTGGAGAGAGTTTTATTCTGGTTTTTAGCACTGGAAATATTTACATTCGGACATTTCTCATTGTGGAACAGTGGCATGGTTACATAGTATATTCCGGGGACCAGCTGATCGCGCTTAAGCCAGCCGGTTTAGCGGCCAGAGCGGTGGATACCCCTGCTGAAATCTGGAGGGAAACACACAGAGGATGCAGAGGGGATCAAAAAGGCGAGGGAGGAGGATCGGGTCGAGACAACAAAGACTTATGGAGAAGAGGAGTTATAAGCCGTGTCTTCCCTCTCTCATTATGGGCAATGTGAGATCTCTGGGTAATAAAATGGACGAGTTGACAGCGCTAGTCAGGAGTCAGAGGACTTTTCGGGAAAGCAGGGTTATGTGTTTTACTGAAACATGGCTGCACGAGGACATACCCGACCAAAACGTTTCCAGAGGGCTTCCAGACCGTTCAGGCCGATCGGAATTGCACTGAGAGCGTAAAGGAGGGGGGCTTGCTGTTCTGATTAACAATAGATGGTGCAATCCTGGTCATATTATGATCAAGGAACGTGTTTGTAGACTGGATGTTGAACTTTTTGCTGTTGGACTCCGGCCATATTATTTGCCAAGGGAAATCTCACATGCAATTGTGGTCGTTGTGTACATCCCTCCCTCTGTCAACCTGACGTTGGCGTGTAACATCATTCACACCGTCACAGCCGGACTACAAACCCAGCACCCGAGTGCCCTCATTACCATCTCGGGTGACTTCAACCATGTTACCATGGCTAGAACACTGCCCAACTTCATGCAGTATGTGAGCTGTACAACCAAAGGGGAGAGGACCCTGGACTTGATGTTTGCTAATGTTAAGGATGCAAACAGCTCCTCTCCCCTCCCCCCACTGGGAAAGTCAGATCACAACCTGGTGCATCTCAAACCCTGCTACGTGCCTCTGGTGAAGAGTAAACCTGCAACCTCGAGGTCAGTGAGGAAATGGTCGGGGGAGGCTTGTGAGGCACTCCAGGGTTGTTTTGAGGCGACAGACTGGCAGGCCCTCTGTGAGCCACATGGAGAGGACATTGATGGGCTCACAGAGTGCATCACTGGTTACATCAACTTCTGTGTGGACTGCAGTGTTCCGGCAAGAACTGTCCTTTGTTATTCAAATAACAAGCCATGGGTAACAAAGGACATCCTGAATGCTAAAAAGAGGGCATTAAGAGATGGAAATAGGGAGGAGCTGAGGACAACACAGAGGGACCTGAAAGCTAAGATCAGGGAGGCTAAAGACAGGTATAGGAGGAAGCTTGAGTGGAAACTCCAGCAAGAACAACATGAGAGAGGTCTGGAGTGTGATAAGGACCATCACTGGGTTCCAGCAAACCAGCAACAGAGGAGCTGAAGGCAGAGTGGACAGGACCAACGAACTTAACCTGTTCTTCAATAGATTTGACACTGTGGCCCCTGCCCATCCCCCACATGATTCATCTGTTGTCGGCCCCCAACCAACACATACTCCACTCTCCCCTCCTACCCCTCCTCACAGAACCCCACCCAGCTCTCATGACTACACCCCTCCCACACCTGAAACCACCACGGTAGGCTTCACAGCTGAACAGGTGAGAAGACAGCTGAAACGTCTCCACCCAAGCAAGGCTGCAGGCCCGGATGGTGTCAGCCCAGGGGTGCTCAAAGCCTGTGCCCCCCAGCTATGTGGAGTACTTCACCATGTCTTCAACCTGAGCCTGAGTCTCCAGAGGGTTCCCGTGCTGTGGAAGATGTCCTGCCTCGTTCCTGTACTGAAGACACCACGCCCCAGTGGCTCAAATGACTACAGACCGGTGGCATTGACCTCCCACATCATGAAGACCCTGGAGAGACTTGTTCTAGAGCAGCTCCGGCCTATGGTTAGGCCACACTCAGACCCCATCCAGTTTGCCTACCAGCCCCGACTAGGAGTTGAGGATGCCATCGTCTATCTGCTGAACCGTGTCTACGCCCACCTGGACAAGCCGGCGAGCACTGTGAGGGTCATGTTTTTTGACTTCTCCAGTGTGTTCAACACCATCCGCCCTGCTCTGCTGGGTGAGAAGCTGACAGTGATGAAGGTGGATGCTTCCCTAGTGTCATGGATTATTGATTACGTGACTGGCAGTCCACAGTACGTGCGCTTGCAACACTGTGTGTCAGACAGAGTGGTCAGCAGCACTGGGGCTCCACAGGGGACTGTCCTGTCTCCCTTTCTCTTCACCATCTACACCTCGGACTTCAACTACAACACAGAGTCTTGCCATCTTCAGAAGTTTTCTGATGACTCTGCCATAGTTGGATACATCAGCAAGGGAGATGAGGCTGAGTACAGGGCTACGGTGGGAAACTTTGTCACATGGTGTGAGCAGAATCATCTGCAGTTTAATGTCAAAAAGGCTAAGGAGCTGATGGTGGACCTGAGGAGGGCTAAGGCACCGGTGATCCCTGTTTCCATCCAAGGGGTCAGTTTGGACATAGTGGAGGATTACAAATACCTGGGGATATGAATGGACAATAAATTGGACTGGTCAAAGAACACTGAGGCTGTCTACAAGAAGGGTCAGAGCCGTCTCTATTTCCTGAGGAGAGTGAGGTCCTTTAACATCTGCTGGACGATGCTGAGGATGTTCTACGAGGCTGTGGTGGCCAGTGCTATCATGTTTGCTGTTGTGTGCTGGGGCAGCAGGCTGAGGGTAGCAGACACCAACAGAATCAACAAACTCATTCGTAAGGCCAGTGATGTTGTGGGGGTGGAACTGGACTCTCTGATGGTAGTGTCTGAAAAGAGGATGCTGTCCAAGTTGCATGCCATCTTGGACAATGACTCCCATCCACTCCATAATGTACTGGTTAGGCACAGGAGTACGTTCAGCCAGAGACTCATTCCACCGAGATGTAACCTGAGCGTCATAGGAAGTCATTCCTGCCTGTGGCCATCAAACTTTACAACTCCTCCCTCGGAGTGTCAGACACCCTGAGCCAATAGGCTGGTCTTGGACTTATTTCCACTTGGCACGATTAACTTATTATTATTTAATTATTTATGGTTTTATATTGCTATACTTCTACACTATTTTTGGTTGGTGCGGCTGTAACAAAACCCAATTTCCCTCGGGATCAGTAAAGTATGTCTGTCTGTTTAAGGCGAACATGAGGGGGAACTTCTTCACATCAAAGAGTGGCGAGGGGGTGGAATGAACTGCCAGCAGAAGTGATGGATGCAAATTTGATTTCAACGTTTAAGAGAAGTTTGGATAAATGGATGGGAGGGGTACACATCGATGGGATTAGGCAGAATAATAGTTCAGCATGGACTAGATGGGCTGAAGGGCCTTTTCTGTGCTGTAGTAGTCTGTGACTCATATCGTACTAGAGGCATGTTGAGTAGTTTTATAACAATGGGATAGAAGCTGTCCTTGAGCCTTGTAATAAGTGCTTCCAAAGTTTTGTATGTTCTGTTTAATAGGAGGAAGGGAAAAGAGAACATCCAGGGTGGGTGGTGTCCTTGATTATGTTGGCTGCTTTAAAATATTGCTAGAACCCAATCCTATCTGAACAAGCACTGGATGAAATAACATTATTGATATACCGTAGCTTTCTTAGTAGAATTAATGAACACAAGAGATTCTACAAATGCTCAAAATGTTGGAGAAATCAGATGCAGCGTCTCGGCCAAAACGCTATTTGTCTATTCCCCTCCGTAGATGCTGCCTCACTTGCTGAGCTTGTCTACTATAATGTGCATGCCAGAATATTTAATGATGTTTTAACCAGAATGAACATGCCAGGATGGTGGTGAAGCTGATAGAATTTGACTTGATAAACAGGCCAGGGGTTCCCATCCGGGGATCCTTTGTTTAATGGTATTGGTTCATGGCATGAAACAGATTGGAAAACCCTGTTCTAGGGCAATGATCATATCATTTGCTTCATTGATATTGTTTGAGGAATAAACAGTACTAAGATACCAAAGGTAACCCTTTTGCTCATCTTCATAGTGGTGGGATCTTTTGCAGTGTCTGAGAGAGTATCTGGGACTTAGACTTGAATATTTCATCCTAAAGAAGTAAACTTTTAACAGCCCCACATCCTCTCAGGAATACATTGAAACTTCAGTGTGGGGTCTTGTATTTAGGTATGCAGAAGAGATCTAGAATGTTCAATGTTCTTGAGTAAGTTTGCTAATTAATTAGCAAGGGTATTTTACTCTGAATCTTGTAGGGGACTAACGTGGACATACTACACTTAATCAAGCCGAAGTACAAACACTCCAGAATGATGGCTACAACATTTATGTAACGTTAAGTTAGTTATCAACTTCAAGAAATAATAGCACATAATAAAGGGAAAGCAGTGTGTTGAAAAAAATGAGCATTTTTAAAAAATCAGCCTCCTCAATCTTCATTCTTACTAAAGAACTGTGTTTGAAGTAATTGCCTTCAAAACAAAAAAGACTAAGAACATATTAATGGTCACCTAGTAACAGAAAGATGTTATGCTTCACAACTTCTGCCATCTCCAAACTCCCTCTGTCTATTGCCCTCCCTCTACAGTTCCATTGTCCATTCATCCCTTCCGACTAATGTCACTCCAGGCACTTATCCCTACAAGCAGCCTAAGTGCCACACCTGCCCATACACCTCCTCCCTTAGCTCCATTCAGGGCCCCAAACAGCCCTTCCAGGTGAGGCAACACTTCACCTGCAAATCTGCTGGGGTCGTCTATTCTGTCCAGTGCTCCCGGTGAGGCCTCCCCTACACTGGTGAGCCCCTTCGTAAACTGGGTCTGTTTTATCGAGCACCTCCCCACCATCCACCACAAGCTGGATATCCCGGTGGCCAAACATTTTAATTCCCACTCCTATTCCTGTTCCAATGAGTCGATCCATGGGCTCCTCTTGTGTCAAGTTGAGGCCACCCCCAGGGTGAAGGAGCAACACCTTCTACTCCGTGTGGATACCCTCCAACACAAGTATCGATTTCTCCTTCTGGTAAACAAATTCCCCACCCCTCTTCCTCTATTCCCTACTCTGACCTTTTACTCCTTCTCACCTGACTATTATATCCCCGTAGGTCCCCTCCCTCTTCCCTTTCTCCTTTGGTCCACTCTCCTCTCCTACCATATTCCTTCTTCCCCAGCCCCTGATCTTTCCCACCCACCTGACTTCACCTATCACCTTCCAGCTAGCTTCTATCCCCTCCCCCCATCTTTTTAATCTGGTATCGTCCCCCTTCTTTCTCAGTCCTGAAGAAGGGACTTGACCTGAAACGTTGACTATCTATTCATTTCCATAGATGTTGTCTGATCTGCTGAGTTCCTCTAGCATTTTGTGCAAGTTGCTCTGGATTTACAGACTTTCTCATGTTTATAAACTGAAAGATGAAGCTGTTTTAGTTGGGCTTGAATAACAGATCTATTTTTTAATTGAAAATCAAAGAAGAGTAGCGATTAGTTCATCTTTATTTCTCTTTGTCATGGCTCTACTAAACAACTTTCATTTTCATCAAACTATCACTTTCTGCTTGACTTGCAGCATGATGCTTTATGTTTTAGCAATAATCATTTACAGCTGGATGTACCTTTTCTATCACTGTGGGTTTTATGTCATTTGCTGACACATTTCAGCAAGCAGAAGGTCACACAAACCTGGAAAAGCCCTAACCCACAATGTAACCTACATTGTAGCCTACCTTCAATCATAGTGTTTAATAGCTGTGAGAAATAACAGCACCGATTGTTTCCCACTGCCATGATTCAACCCACACTT
The DNA here is from genome assembly GCF_048418815.1 of Hemitrygon akajei. Classification (NCBI taxonomy): domain Eukaryota; kingdom Metazoa; phylum Chordata; class Chondrichthyes; order Myliobatiformes; family Dasyatidae; genus Hemitrygon; species Hemitrygon akajei. Next base: position 23,493,282 of record NC_133150.1, on the reverse strand, counting down.
GTTTGTGACATTTGACAGTTCTGGAGGTCGATATAACCAGAATAGAGGATACTCATGACCAAAACTGTATGTGTTTTTTTCCAGATTTACTGTGTTTCCCATTCAGCTACTCCTTCTTTTACAAAGGGGTTAGGTTTGTGGAAAAAAGTTGTAGGAGAAATTTAGTAAATGGAGTATGGAAATTTTGTATGGGTACAGTTATTCCTATGGGTAGAGACTGATGTGCTATTTGCTATAGTGAAAATAGATTTTTAAATTGAGAAAAGGTACTGTAAGAAAAGACTATAGCAGATTAGTGAAAATTTGTAAATGGGCTCTACCTAATTGGGCAATACTCAAACATTATAATGACAATATGTACTGCGGGTCAGTGTTTCTTCAACTGTTTTTGGCAGAGCGAGCGTTTCCTCTTCTATCCTTAAAGTCACTGACTGTTGAATGGCTTTCTTTGTAAGTATCTGTGCACATTCAAAGTTTCTTGTGACATAGAAGGAGGCCAATTAACCCACTGAAAGTATATGCCTCTTATAGCAATCCCATAAATTCTACACCCCCCCCACTTATTTCCATGTACAGTAACTTTCACAAGCCAATCAACCTATCCCCCAAATTCTCCCAACACACACTGCACAAGGGGTAATCATTCAGTTCTTATCCTCTTTGGGGTACCTCCATGCTCTAAAACTGTGGTAGTTCCGTAATGTGTAATCTCACCAGTGCAAGTTCTAACCAGAACTGTCAGAATTCAAGACACGGAGAATATATAGCACAATTATATTCCATTTAAAATCCAGCCCACCTTCATCTGGAGGTGAGGATGGCTGTAAAATGCAACTTTGCCGAGTTGGATGCTGCATGTGAGGTTTAAAGCCAAGGAGAAATTAATCAATCAACCATCATATTAATTTTCAGTTCCAGTGATCACGGATCATCGTTCGATTCCCACTGCTGCCTGTAAGGAGCTTGTACATTCTCCCTGTGACCATGTGGGTTTCTTTCAGGTTTTCCAGTTCCCTTCCACATTCCAAATTCATACAGTTATAGTTAGTGAGTTGTGGGCATCCTATGTTGGCACTGGAAGCACGGTGAAACCTGAGGGCTGTCCAGCAGAGTCCTCATTGATTTGACTTGACACAAATGATGTATTTCACTGCATGTTTTTGATGTACATGTGATGAATAAATCTAATTTTATTTTCACTTCGCAAATGAAAATGGAGTCAGATCAGAGCATTATGTTTTACTGCCACTTTGGCCAGCACTGACTGGAACTTCCAGGTCCTTCGCACTGGCCATCAATCAAAGTTCTTAATTTGACATAATCAAACTTCAAATGTAATAAACTTAAAACAAAGTGCTGCAGGAAATCTGAGGTTTAAACTGCATCCATGGTGGGAAGTGGACAATTGAAAGTTTGGGTTGAGACTGTTCACGTGGAATGGATCAGTGGATAGTGAGATTAGTTGAGAAGATCTTCGGGGTCTCTCTTCCCGCCGTTACAGACGTTCACACCACATGCTGCATCCACAAAGCAAACAGCATTATGAAGGACCCCACGCACCCCTCATACAATCTCTTCTCCCTCCTGCCATCTGGGAAAAGGCACCAAAGCATTCAGGCTCTCACGACCAGAGTATGTAACATTTTCTTCCGCCAAGCCATCAGACTCCTCAATACCCAGATCCTGGACTGACACCAACATACTGCCCTCTATTGCACCTATTGTCATGTTTATTATTTATTGTATTGCCTGCACTGTTTTGTGCACTTTATGCAGTCCTGGGTAGGTCTGTAGTCTAGTGTAGGTTTTTTTTGTGTTGTTTTACGTGGTTCAGTGTAGTTTTTGTATTGTTTCATGTAGCACCATGGTCCTGAAAAATGTTGTCTTGTTTTTACTATGTACTGTACCAGCAGTTATGGTTGAAATGACAATAAAAAGTGACTTGACTTGATTTGATCTTGTTTTTGCTCCAGAACCCAGCATCTAGTATCTTTTGTACCTTTAAATGTCATAAGATGGGCTGGGGTGTATTGGGAACCAGAAGGAACAACGTACTACTTGTTTTTCTTGAGAAAACCTCCACTGATTGTAAGGAGTTTGTACGTCTTCCTTGTGACTGTGCGGGTTTACTCCGGGTGTTCCAGTTTCCACATTCCAAAGACATACTGGTTGTGAGGTTTATTGGTCATTGTAAATTGTCCTGTGATTAGGCTAGGATTAAATTGGGGGATTGCTGGGCAGCACAGCTCAAAGGACCAGAAGGGCCTATTCCGTGTTATAGCTCAAAAAAAAAAATTCAGCATTTTAAGCCACCTAACGTCTCCTTATGTGTCTGCTCCCTTTTTTATATTTTGAAGGCACCCAGTATTACTTGAAAAATTTCCATATTGATATGGAGATTTTAAACAAATGTAGCAGAAGGTCACAATTTTTTTTCTGTCATGGGAACTCCCCCTCTCTAAGATTTAACACTTGGAGGCAAGAGAAGAGGAGAAGAAACCCACAATACTGTGGAAAAATTTACTATCCAGACTCTCCTCTGCATAAACCGTCAATATAAGCCACGGAGATCTGTAAACTCAAAAATGCATTGCACTGCACAGAAACTGAAAAATGGCACCATCATTCTTTCTAACCATTCCACATCAGTGTTTTTTCGTTCAACTAAACAATTGCCTTTAATGTGAGTGGCCAATTTGCAACTGATTTTCTTTTCTTTATTGATCTATTTTTTAATTTTTAAATGTTTTTGCAACTAACTCTGAATATTCAGTGTCACCTAAACATTAATAAAAATCTCTACCTTCCATACAAAATCTCTTTGTTATTTAGATTTATTTATCTCCATTCCCTTTTCCAAAGACGTCAATCTACAGGAGATAGTTTGTCTCAAATCTTTATGATTTTGAGAAGTTCTATCACATTATATAGCAACTTCCTGCAAACAAATCAACATAATTTTAAGGCATTTCCCCCAATTTTTTAATCTATTAATTTCAGCAATATTCTAATGACATTGTAGACATCCTCCATTAACTAAGTATCATTTTATAGCGTGGAATCCAAAACTGAATACAGTTTTCCTGCTGGTAGCTTTTTAAGATTACATACAGATCCATTATTATGATAGAATTTTCTCACCCAGACAAAATGAAATATAATACTATTTTCAATTATTGTTGCTTTTTCAAATAAGGTGTTGTGTTCATGTTTTCTCAACCTGATTTTCCTGACCATTCTGTTATTCTGCAGCTTCCCTGCTTTCAAAGTTCATTTTTGTTATATTAAAATATACTTAGACTGGCTGATTTTAATCAACTGTAACCACCCATTATCTTATCAGCAGTGGCTTACAACTTCTTTTGTTTCTTAGAATTATTCATTTGCTTACTGTAATATAGAAAAAAATACCATCACTGCCATACTTCCACTTTTTTAGTCATTTATTTTTTATTCCAATCCTTCATTAATTTTAACCTCCTTTATTCCTTTCCCATAGTATCCTGGGTGGTTCTTTGAAAGACACTTCTGAGGTTTCCCAATCAGCATAACCATTCTATTTACCTTGTCCAACATTTTATTGCCACCCCAAAGAGTCCTAATAAATTTCCAATTTGTCCCACAGTGATAACTTCAACTTATATCCTTTCACCGTAGACACCTTAGTGTTGATTAACTTTTGAAAAATATGGCAGATGTAGGAAATCTGAAATAAAAAGAGAAATGGCTGGAAATACTCAGCGGGTCAGGCAGCCTCCATGGAAAGAGAAACCATTAATATTTCAGACCCAGGACACTTTATTAGAACGATCCTCATCTCATGCAACTGCATCAATTAAAAAAAAATGGTTATCATGTTCACCACAGTTTTGTTCTTCAGGGAAACCCTAAATTACTGTCACAGTGCAGAGGGCACTGGGGTGCTAGAGGAGGACCCAAATGCAGGACACAAACACGTTTTGTAAGGTTAACTAAATAGAGTTTATTACTATTTACCTGGAGAGCCGTGACGCAAGGATAGAACAGAGAGAAATCAAGGAGAGCAAAGAGGAAGCGGGAATAGGCGTAATGGACGAGGACTCAGGCCCAGTACTAGGCTGGGACTCGGGGTCTGGGGGCTAGGACTTGGAGCTCGGGGATCAGAGCCAGGGCTTGATACTTGGAACGCCAGAACCAGGACTTGATACTTGGACCTCGGAGCCTTGGACCCGGACTGGACTTGGACACAGAATGACAAATGACAGTCCATTCGAGTAGCGGCAAACGGCCTGCCTACTGAGCTGGTTACAAGACGACAAAACAACAACAGTCCATTCGAGTAGCGGCAAACGGCCTGCCTACTGAGCTGGTAATGAAATTACACAACAATGGACGTTACTAGAACTGGGCCCAAGTTTGCTCCAAGCAGCGAGAGCTCTTGACTCACCCTGGCGGGTTAACCTTGCCCAGACCTGCTCTGGCAAGGGAAGTCGGCTTGCTGGCACTTGCTTCGGGAGGAGTCTTGGCTCGCTCTGGCATGAAACTTAGTTGGCTCCGGCTAAATGACTTTGGCTCGCACTAGCTTCGGTGACTTCGTTAACGCTCTCGCACCAAACGGCTGAAGCCGGAGACTTATAAACTGCCGGTTCGGTCGAGAGTAAATTGCCTTTAATCACCAAGCCCGAGAGACACGAGAAAACAGGGAATTAAAGGGAAGCAAGGAGTCAACGGTCCGGATTGTAACACAAACAAGGTAAATTTAAAGGGAACCCAATCTGGACCATGGCAATTACAATTTTATGAGTCTTAACTATTTCCACATTTGACTCAATCCTTGCGTTTAGAATCTTGGATGCAAGTTCTAACATTTTGGTTAAATTACCAGTATTTTCCATTCACTTTCATTTGAATCTCTATGAATTAGTTGCTTGTCTCTAAGTCAGAAGATTATGTTTACAAGTCCAGCAACAGAAATTTGTATGCAAAAAATCTAGACTAACTCTTCAGTACGTTGGGGGGAATGGTTGAGGGTGTGCCAAAGAATCTGAGATGTCATCCTTCAAAGAGTTATACCAAAGCATTGTCTGTCTGTTCAGAAGACCAAAGGAGATTTTGTGGCACTTATTTGAAGCAAAGAAATATAGTTACTTCCAGTCCTCTGACCAACGTTTACCACTCAGTCAACATAACAATGTAACACGTGGCAAAGTGGTTAAGGTGTTGGACTAGTGATCTGAAGGTAGTGAATTCGAGCTCCAGCTGAGGCAGCACGTTGTATCCTTGAGCAAGGCACTTAATCACACATTGCTCCAGCTGAAAATGGGTACCAGCAAAATGCTGGGGGTTAACCTCGCGATAGACTGGCGTCCTATCTGGAGAGAGAGTCTCGTACTCTCAGTCGTTTCATGCCACGGATACCGGCGTAAGCACCGGCCTGCTGAGCCTATAAGGCTCGGGACAGACTTTAACTTTAACATTACAACACAACAGGCCGAGAATTTTATCAACAGATAAAATCTTAAAATTGAGTCTGCATGTTTGGGTGGAGGCTGTGGCTAGAGGCGTGACATCTGCGAGATTGAGAGTCTCAGGCCAAAGACTGGAGGTGCAGAGGTGGCCTGTTCTGGGCTTGAAGGCCCGTGTGCGAGGAAAGCGGTTGTCTTGTTTTGTTCTGTTGTTGTTGCTGCTTGTATTGTTCTGTGTTATGTTGAACATTGTCTGCACGCTGGCACCAGAGCACATGGCGACCCTTGCAGACTGTCCCCAGTACACCCTTGGGTGTGTTGGTTCTTAGCACAAATGACACATTTCACTGTATGTTTCAATGTACATGTGATAAATACATTTGAACTTGAATCTGAAAACCAGCTGTTAAATGGTGTCACATGGGGGCTTGCAACGGTTTGAGGTGAGTGTAATTTTCAAAAGGAGTTGCACACGAAATAAGATGTATCCCACTTAATGCTATGTTGTGGCTGAAGCTCTGAGAGTGCATTTCCATTGCTGGAGGGTGGCTTAAGGCAAGTTATCATGAGGAGCGCCGGTCTGAAAATGGTTGTGACCAAGCTGGGAAGGATCAATGTTCTGGAGTTGAGTAATTGTTTGAGATCAAGGTTGCTTATTATTTCTTGTCATTCTTCAGTACTTGTGAACAAAGTGATTGTTTCTCTGGATCCGAGGTAACATTAAAAACACAATAAGCATTAAAACATAATAAATATGAATAGAAAAGCAATCTTATAAAGCCATCCTGTAAAAGTGGGATGTAGTGGAGGTGGAGGAGTTGATCAGCCTGACAGCTTAGGGGAAGTAAATGCTTCTTCAGTCTATCGGTCCTGGCATTGATGCTGTCTAGCGTCTTCCGTGATGAGAGTGGGGCAAGCAGCGTGGGTGGGATCCTTCATGCTTTTTTTCCCAACACCTTTCTGTCTTGATAGCGAGTAGACTGGTGCTGGTGATGCATCGGGCAATTTTAACCATCCTAACACGCTGGATCACTGTGCGGAATGGAAAATGCACTGCGGCCCTCACGTCCACTGCAGTGATTCAGCGTGTTAGAACGCTTTCAACCGCACATCTGCAAAGGGTGCCCATCGTGACACTGAAGCTGAATCCAGTACTATCTGTTGAAGAGAGTTCCCCCGATAATGACACAGAAATTCTGATAGAAAGAGTTAGATTGAAGAAGGTGCCATCTTCTGAGTTTACAGTTCTGTGGACCTTGATACCTAGCTCAGTATTATCCAGATACATCATGTGCAGGTTTTTAGCTGGATTTACTCCATTACAAGAGTGACTACATTTCACAAATCTTCCACTGAACTGTAAAGTATCTTGTCCTGTGATAATGAAAGGTAATATATTAATGGGAACTTTGTTATTTTGCTTCTGTTGGATTGGTAATGATGCTTAATTCACAGTTTCCATAAATACAGTTCACTGCATCAGGGTTTCTATAGAATGATATGCCAAGTATCATTTCATTCAGGTCATTCATCATTCTGACTGCATTGAAATAACTTCTGCAAAGTAGGTATGTACATTCTATTTCCAGACACTGATAAATTGACCAGTAAAATACTTGTGGATGTATCTGTAAAACACATGAGGTACGATGGAATATTCTAAGTTCAGATGCTATTTTTAGGTAATTCAGCATTATGGTAGTCCACTCCACTGTATTTGCTTAAGCATCCTGACAAGAAAATAATTTTAATTTACTCAGTTCATGTTGGTTTGCTGTTAACCACAGAATTTTCAATCTTGTTAGTTTGTGCATTACATTACTCTCTGCTTGTTTCACACCAAAGTTTATATATATTAACTTGCTAAAAATATTTTTGCCAAAAGAAAAATCAGAGAAAATTTGACCACTGGGTGTAGAGAGAGAAAGATAAATAGAAGGAAAACATTAAAGTTATTGGAATATTAATTTCTGCAATTATATGAAAAGGGATAACTGAGGAAAATATGTTAACTTACCTTTAGCTTATCTGTAACATTCACTGAATTGCAGTTATATTCAGTCATTATATTCAAGAGAACTAACTGCAGATTGGCCCTTCATCGGTCTGTATATTCAATTTAGAATAAGGTCATGAAGAGTCAAGGTGGCATGAAAATGTCTGATTTAAGGAATTTTATAGCGATATGAAATTGGTCTTATTCAGGGCATCAAAGGTTACGGGGAGAGGCAGGAAAGTAGGGTTGAGAGGGATAATAAATCGGCCAAAATTGAATGGCAGAGCAGACACGATGGGCTGAATGGCTTACCTCTGCTCCTATGCCTTAGAGTCTAAAATAACCTCAAACATTGGCCAGGATTTTGTTATCAACTGCAAAGCAATTTTGAAGGGTCTCAGCCTCAAGTGCTGACTGTTTATTCTTCTCCATAGATGCTGTGGGACTTGCAATGTTCCTCCAGCATTGTGTGTTTGCGTGTGTATCACTTAAGACCTGCAGCATTGGTGGAATCTCTCATGTTTACAAAGCAATGATACTTGTTGTTAACCTTGAAGAAATCCAACAGCAAATATCCAGACCTTTCTTTAACATGAACTTGACCTTTTCAGTTTTTGTTGTTCAAGGGGATCGTTGGGCACATCAACAATGCCATAATCAAATTGACTGAACAGCCGGTTATTAAATAACTGACCACCCAGAGAAGGGACAAGCAGAAATCTAGGAATGTAAGATGAAGGATAAAGGGAGAAATGTGAACATTACATAAAACTGGAAGATGACGTACATAAATTCATTTCAAAAAATAAAATAAAAACTACCTCCAATATAATTTGAAGTATTTTTAAGAGACTCATTATTCACAAACATAATTTTTTTTTCGGTGCTAGAAAGTTTGTTGAGAAATAATTATAGATGATATTTATAAATGATTATAGATGCCATTAAGAAGTCATTAATGCCTCAGGCTGCAAATTTTGACAATTTCAGCATATTTAACAACAGCTCATAATAATCTCAAATTGTCATTGATTCTTTGATTTCTTAGATAATGATTGTGGAGTAGAATACAACTAATAGGAATAAAATCATAAATGCTCAGAACAGCACATTTGCTAACAATTTCAAGGCTTCATAATAACTTGATATTTTCACTGTTATTATAACTGCAAATATCATGCTCAGATCTCTATAATATTCCTTAAATCAGCCTGAATGTTTTAGATAATTATCTAATTATTTACAAAAAATAAAAGACCTTTAAAGTTTAATAATGAAAATATAACACAGACCTCGTGCATTTTAACATCAGTATTTCCAACAGTATAGTCTTGGTCTGAAGAGCAGTATTGCACAATGCAGACTCAACCATACAGTTACGAACTATAAAGCTGTACCAGGTGGATAAGTGAGATAAGAGACAGATTTTAAAAAAGCTAAAGCCGTAAAATCATATAACTGTTAAAGTAAAAAAAAAGGATAATTAATTTGGAAACAAGTGAGCTGGGATTTATTTCTGCAATGTTCAATCACATTTATGTTTCTTTTCATTGCATTTCAATTACCTTGGCCTTGGGTATCTGATGGAAGTTGATTCAAGTAACGGTCTGTAGAGGCTGTCTAGTTACCACTCACTTTGAATGTTCATGCACATATTTTATTGTGTGATAAATCAAACGGAGGATAAACGTCTGACTGTCACCATGACATGCCTGCTTTTAAGCAGGAGTTAAGAGTTAAAGTGTTAACTTGTTTGTTGACTGATGTTTTTAGAAGGGAAAAAAAAATCACCATTTGCATTGGTGTCCAGCTTGGTTATTTACAACAGGGCTAAACTATCAGCTTGAAATGGCTTGCCACCCACCTCACAACCTGATAAAAAGGTACTTCAACAGACCTAAGTTGCAAAGAAATACTAGGGTACCACTAATTCTTCCCTAAACTTTGAAGAGAATGAACTTTCAAAATGGTCAAGCAAAGAAACCACAACTGAGGAAGAAGTATCATGTGGTTAATGCATTAGTGTAGTAGAACACTACTTCCTGATAAAAGAACCAGTGAAATGCAACAATACACCAAAAATCAATATTTTGACATGAGCAATCCCATTTTTAAATCAAGCATATGAGAAAGACAGCTATGGATTTGCCATCATGAGAAAAAATCTAAAAGGACTTCCATTTGGATAAAACTGACAGGTGAACTCTAAATTTATCCATTAATGGAATGGTGAGATCTGATAACCGCCAATAAATTAGACCAGTTCTGTGCTGAGTTCTCATAAAGAAAAAAAGCAAAGGCTATGAATTTGCTTTCAATTTAGTTCATATTAGATGTCTTGAAGCTGGAACACATAAAATCAAGTTTGAATTTTGTTGAGAATTCTACAGATGAAAGAAATGTTTTCCAAACACACAGACACCCCCTGCACATGCATCTTTTTGTTGCATCTGCAAGCACTGGAAATGCATTGCATAATTCTCATAAATACCAGAAAACCACAAGAAGGAGTATCACATTGGGTGAAGTTTCACTTCAAGTGTGATTAAACTTTTCTTCCTCATTCTGTTAAATGAAACAAATTAAGTTTTTGTTTTGTCAATTCTATGGTCTATGCAAAACACTCAATTAAATAAATGTCAAAAGCAAGTTCATGGTAGTTTCCTTTTTTTGGATCTCTATTAGACAGCATTTCTGAACTTGAAATGTGATGATTGTCTGAACATTTATTACCCTAATTTTCTGGTTCAAGTTTCTTTGCATTGTCACTGGGTTTGGGTGAAGCTCTATGAGAAGGGACCTGAGGAATCTTCTGGCATCTTTCTCGTCCTTCAGTTGAATACACCTAACTTCAGTTATAAATCATCTTTTCCAGAAGCAAGATGAATGTCTAACACTTTTTACAAAGTTTCCCGTGTTCGTTCACTGTGATCTATGGATGTGAGATTTGCAATAATGCAAACTGCTTAAGGCTAAGATAAAATATACATATTGAAAGAAATCTTTTGGTAAATAGAGAAGGGGAAAGTTCTGAAATGAGCCGTTAACAACCGGTCTCACCCTGATAATAGCTTCAGGCTTTTTTTCTAAGCTTAAAGCTAGTAGAGTTACCTGGCTTGTATCTCTTCTACTTCAGCCAGCCAGATCCTCAGATTCTGTGCTTGCTTCTGACTAACTGTATATAAAAGACTTCAGTGAATCATCAAAAACACTTGGTTCATGGTTTCTTGTATTCTTCAATGGCATTCCTCAAAGCGGTCATTACTTCGGTTCAGAATCCTTCAACAATAATACACTCAATGACTGTCCAAAACAATCCGTAAGATGAACAAGCAAAGCAAGTTTAACATGCTGTCTGCAACAAAGGGCATCTGTTCATCACAGGTTGAGATTCATAATTATTTCTCAACGTTAGCTAATTCAAAACCTTCTCAAAATCTCTGTTGTATGTCTGAAGTATAGAACAATACATATTGCATTTGGCTATCACAGAAAGAACAAATGATATGCATCAAATTCTACCATTCTGAGTAGAATATACATTTGCACAGTACTGTATTTGTCAACGTGGAGTAGAGGGTGAGTTTGTAAATCTGGCAGGAGCAAAGGATGTTGCAACTGGCGAGGGTGGAGTGTCGCAGGAGGGGTATGGGACAGGTGGCAGAGAAGGAGTGCGGGGGGGGGGGGGTTGTTTCATGGGTGCAGAGGTACCTGGCAAGGTAATTTGATTGCAAACAATTGGTTTATTGATCATTACAGAATGTCTCTCAAGTGCTTCGCACTCCCTCGCCTCTCCCTGCCCCCTTTCCCAACCACGGTTCCCTTCTCCCTGCCCCCTTTCTACTCTTAGTACACAGTAGAGGTCCATATCAGAATCAGGTTATCATCACTCACATGTGTCATGAAACTTGATTTTTTTTTGCAGCAATACTGTGCAATACATAAAATTACTACAGAACTGTGCAAAAATCTTAGACACCCTAGCTATATACATAGTATGTGCCCAAGACTTCTGCACATTACTGTAGTTTTCTCAAAATGATAGAATGCAATATGCATTGGGATTTTGCCTCTTTTAAACAACATAAAGACATTATGAGTTTTTAAATAATATTATGATGCTAACACACAAAAAGCAGACTAAACTGAGGTACAAGTGGTTTCAAATAAGACCCCTTCCATTTTAACACAATTGCCAGAACTTTACAGTGCACCAATCATAAGTGGCCTTGCCCTTGTAGATACACACCTCATGGCAGTTGTATAAAACAGCTTGCACAATAGCTGCTGAGGAAGAGAACCAAAGTTTGCAGGGAAGAGGGTGATAGCCCTACAATTACAGAAACACATACCATGAAGTATCTTGTGGGCTGAGGAACCAAGACACATAGTCAATCACTTCTTGCAGGAGGGAGAATCCCCTGGATCAGGAAGCAAGAGAAATGAAATACAATTAGATATATCAAAAATAAACTAACTCTCTCTCATTCACTCTGTCTCTCTCTCTCTCTCTCACACACACACACACACACACACACACACACACACACACACACACACACACACACACACACACACACACACACACACACACACACACAAATTGTTACTCCATCCTGATCACCCCACACATCATGATACAGTACATGACAACCACGTGACTCTAAACACGCCATTCACATGCTGTCTTCTCCATCACCCATATGGAAGTCAAGCTTCCAGTGGTAGGATAAGAAAACACGATTCAATATCTCTCATCACCACTCAGGCAGAAAGGAAGGAAAAGAAAAGAAGTCACCACTACGCCAGGGAGCCCTCTGGTTTGCACTATCTGGCCAATAGATGACACCGCCCTCCAGCCCATGAGCATAGGCCCACCGAGCCCATTTATTTCTATCTTCCTGCGAGTGAGAGACATGAAGTGGGAGGAGAAGATGCAGGAGGAATAGGACAATACGTTACAGAGAGAGGAAGCAGGGATTGTTAGATCAAGTCAAGTCAAGTCAACTTTTATTGTCATTTCGACCATAACTGCTGGTACAGTGCATAGTAAAAATGAGACAATGTTTTTCAGTACCATGGTTTACATGACATAGTACAAAAAACTAGACTGAACTATGTAATAAAAAAAAACACAGAGAAAGCTATACTACAGACCTACACTGGACTGCATAAAGTACACAAAAAAACAGTACCGGCATTACAATAAATAATAAACAGGACAGTAGGGCACGGTGTCAGTCCAGGCTTCGGGTATTGAGGAGTCTGATGGCTTGTGGAAAGAAACTGTTATATAGTCTGGTCGTAAGAGCCCGAATGCTTCGGAGCCTTTTCCCAGACAGCAGGAGGGAGAAGAGATTGTATGAGGGGTGCATGGGGTCCTTCATAATGCTGTTTCCTTTGTGGATGCAGCGTGTAGTGTAAATGTCTGTGATGGCAGGAAGAGAGACCCCGATGATCTTCTCAGCTGACCTCATTATCGGCTGCAGGGTCTTGCAATCCGAGATGGTGCAATTTCTGAACCAGGCAGTGATGCAGTTGCTCAGGACGCTCTCAATACAACCCCTGTAGAATGTGATGAGGATGGAGGGGTGGGAGATGGACTTTCCTCAGCCTTCTCAAAAAGTAGAGATGTTGCTGGGCTTTCTTTGCTGTGGAGCTGGCGTTGAGGGACCAGGTGAGATTCTCCGTCAGGTGAACAGCAAGAAATTTGGTGCTCTTTACGATATCTACTGAGGAGCCGTCGATGTTCAGCGGGGAGTGGTCGCTCCGTGCCCTCCTGAAGTCAACAACCATCTCTTTTGTTTTGTTCACATTAAGAGACAGGTTGTTGGCTCTGCACCAGTCCGTTAGCCGCTGCACCTCCTCTCTGTAAGCTGACTCGTCGTTCTTGCTGATGAGACCCACCACAATGGTGTCATCAGCGAACTTGATGATATGGTTCGAGCTGTGTGTTGCAGCACAGTCGTGGGTCAGCAGAGTGAACAGCAATGGACTGAGCACGCAACCCTGGGGAGCCCCCGTGCTTAGTGTGATGGTGTTGGAGATGCTGCTCCCAATCCGGACTGACGGAGATCTCCCAGTCAGGAAGTCTAGGATCCAGTTGCAGAGGGAGGTGTTCAGGCCCAGTAGGCTCAGCTTTCCAATCAGTTTCTGAGGGATGATTGTGTTGAATGCTGAACGAAAGTCTATGAAAAGCATCCAAACGTATGTGTCTTTTTTGTCCAGGTGGGTTAGGGCCAGGTAGAGGGTGGTGGCAATAGCGTCATCTGTTGAGCAGTTGGGATGGTACGCAAACTGCAGGGGGTCCAGTGAGGGGGGCAGCAGGGTCTTGATATGCCTCATGATGAGCCTCTCGAAACACTTCATGACGATGGATGTAAGTGCAACGGGACAGTAGTCATTTAGGCAGGACACTGAAGACTTCTTCGGCACGGGGACGATGGTGGAGGCCTTGAAGCACGTTGGAACAGTGGCACTGCTCAGGGAGATGTTGAAGATGTCAGTGAAAACATCTGCTAGCTGGCCTGCACATCCTCTGAGCACTCTACCAGGGATGTTGTCTGGTCCAGCAGCCTTCCGTGGGTTGACACTGCACAGGGTTCTTCTCACGTCGGCCACGGAGAGACACAGCACCTGGTCATTCGCAGGAGGGGTGGACTGCGCCTTCAGTCGCGGGACCTCAGCAGCGCACACACCTCTGCGGTCATCCATTGCTTCTGGTTGGCGCGTATAGTGATGGTCTTGGACAGCGTAACATCATCAATGCACTTGCTGATGTAGCTGGTCACTGATGCTGTGTACTCCTCTAAGTTGGTAGAGTCGCCATCGGTTGCAGCCTCCCTGAACATGTGCCAGTCAGTGTGCTCAAAGCAGTCTTGAAGAGCAGAGATGGCTCCTGCTGGCCAGGTTTTCACCGGTTTCTGAACTGGTCTGGAGCGTCTGGCGAGCGGTCTGTATGCTGGGATTAGCATAACAGAGATGTGGTCTGAGTATCCGAGGTGGGGGCGGAGCTCTGCCCGGTACGCATCGGGAATGTTTGTGTAAACCAGGTCCAATGCGTTCTCCCCCCTCGTTGCAAAGTCCACATACAGATGGAATTTGGGGAGCACTGACTTAAGGTTCGCGTGGTTAAAATCACCGGCGACAATAAACAGTCCATCAGGGTGTGCGTTCTGCAGTTCGCTAATAGCCCCGTACAGTTCACAGAGCACCTCCTTAGCATTAGCGCTGGGGGGAGTGTACACTCCAAATATAAGGACAGAGGTGAATTCCCGTGGCAAATAAAATGGTCTGCATCGAACTGCCACAAACTCCACTAACGATGAGCAGTGTCTGGAAACCAGCACAGAGTTCTTACACCATTCCGTGTCGATATAAACACACACACCGTCACCACGAGCCTTACCGGAGACAGCTGCATCTCTGTCCGAACGAAACAAAACTAGCCCGTCTAGCTGGATGGCAGCGTCCGAAATCCCATCAGTGAGCCATGTCTTTGTGAAGACATACGCGGAGCAAACTCTGTACTCCCGTCGAGTATTACGTTGCAGTCGTATGTAGTCCATTTTATTGTCAAGGGAGCGGACATTGGAGAGCAGAATGGACGGGAAAGCCGGCCGGCTAGGGTTTGCTTTTAGGCTGGCACGGACCCCTGCCCGTTTGCCTCGCTTCCGCTTCCTCACACATGATGATATTAATGATAACAGTGACTTCATTGGTTGATGATGAGGATAATACCATTGTGTCATTGGTCCAATCTCCACAGCACTCTGAAATTAGTAAGGAAAGAATGATCAGCTGAGGTAGAGATCCATGTTACAGTTCATTAGTAGCCTGTAGTCAGACATCACATGAGATGCAGGTGCTGGGGAGGCAGTTGCACATCTGTACTGGTTGAGGAGTGGAACAGGAATGCCTTCATGACAAGGCTGGGACGGATGGACAGTGGGACGGTTAATGACCCCATGCCTGCCTCCCTGGATGCAAGGGCTTCCTTGAAAAGCTGGGTGCCACAAATCAATCTCCTACACAAGAGGATTTCAGCAGAAGGAGCAACAGACATTTTAGTTGACTTGCACTCTTCTTCATTGATTCTGCATAGAACCAAGGAGAAAGCATTAAGCAAATGAATGCATGTTGAAACTTGATGAAGTGATCTTGCTACCAATAGCACCATAGCTTACACAGCCCCCTAATAAGTTAAGACGTACAAAAACCACAGCATCTGCAGTGCACTTTGTGTCCCCTAATAAGTTATATGTGTGTATTGATATTGCATTGGTTTATTATTGTCAATGTACCAAGATACAGTGAAAAGCTTGTCTTGCATACTGCTTATACAGATCAAGTCATTACACAGTGCATTGAGCTAGAACAGGTAAAATACTAACAATGCAGAATAAAGTGTGAAAAAAGCTACCAAAATAGTGCAGTGTAGATAAACGATCAAGTGCAAGATCATAACATGGTAGATTGTGAGCGAGGAGTCCAGCTTATCATAGAGATCTCCATTCAAGAGTCTGATTACAGTAAGATAGTAGCTCTTCTTGAGCCTGATGGTACGTGCTTTCTGACTTCGGAATTTTCTGCCCAAGGAAGAGGGGAGAAGAGAGCGTGCCCTGTGTGGGTATGGTCTTTGATTTTGCTGCCTGCTTTACAGAGACAGCGAGATATTTAGCCCATAGAGGGGAGAGTGGTTCCTGTGATGTGCTGAGCTGCGTCCACAACAGTCTGCAGTTTCTAGCAGTCACGCGCAGAGTAGTTACCGTACAAAGCCATTATGCACCCAGATGGAATACTTTCTACAGTGCATTGATAAAAATTGGTAAGAGATGATGGGGGCAAATTTCTTTAGCCTCCTGTGGAAGTAGAGGTGCTAGTGAGCTCTCTTGGCCATGGCAACTACATGGCTGGACTGGGGCAGGTGCTTGGAGATGTTCACACCTAGGAACTCGAAGCTCTCAAACATCTCAACCTCAACACCACTGATATAAACAAGAGTATGTGTACAACCGCCCTCGCTGAAGTCAATGATCAGTGTTTTTGTCTTGTTGACATTGAGGGAAAGATAGTGATCATAACACCACATCAGTATATGCTCTCTATCTCCTTCTTGTACTCTAATTCATCGTTAGTTGAGAGATGACCCACTGCATCGGGTTCAGAACACTGATGCACTCACTCACCAGAAAACTAAGTCATCTTCCACCATGGCTGCTTAGGTGGCATGCTTACTCTTCATGTGGCTAACAGTGCAAAGCTAGGCCATTTATTTAATCTAAATTGTCAAACAGAAATTCCAGAGCAATTCAAACTCATATCCTCAAATAAATAGATCTGTCTTCCGGATCCTAGTCTGGTTACTTTATATTGCTGAGGTTGGCAGTCTCTCAAAGACAAGGTAAATGTAAAAGAGGAAATTTCTGTTATCTAAGCAAGTCCCAAAGCATACTCTATCCAATGAATCACTTTTGAGGAGCAGTCAATGTCATTAAGCATCAAAATGTGGAAGGTGTGTCTCCCACTAAGCAGCCTGGAGCCTTGCAGCCAAAATGAATCATTCAGGGTCTGCAGCTAGTCATTTCCTGTTGGTGTAGTGTGTCATTTAATATTGAAGCTCACCACTGCTAAGATCTTGGAGGTGCACTCTTCTGACAAAGAAACTTGATAAAAACCGCTGGCTCAGAAACTTAAAATTATGGCCAAGTAAGCATTCTGGATGCAACAAAGTCCCGAACTGCCTGACACTCTCCACTATTATTTATTTAGAGAACAGGTCCTAATTGCAGGACAATTTACCTACTAACCAGTATGTCTTTGGACTGTGGGAGGAAATTGAAGCAGCCAGAAGAAACCCATGAGGTCCAGGGTAACCTCCTCCCTGATGGAGTGGAACAACAGTCCATGAGCAGGGTGGGTGGGATCCTTCATTATATCACAGGCATTTTTCTTGCATCTTTCTGCATATATCTCCTTTATGGTGGGTAGTCTGGTCCTGGTAATGCACTGGGCAGTTTTAACTACCCATCGTGGGGGCCTCCTGTCTGCTGCAGTTCCAATTATACCAAAAGCACAACAACAACTACACATACCTGAGGTGCTTATGGAGAGCTAATATGCATCAAAAGTTGCTGGCCAGCTTTTATCGATGTGCGATAGAGAGCATACTGACATATGGAATGGCAGTGTGGTACTCTAGCTGCAGCAAGACAGATCACAAAGCACTCCACAGGTGATCAGGATGGGTCAGCCAATCACTAGGGTTCAATTGCTGGACCTGGAAACAATCTACAACTCTCGATGCCTATGACATGCTCATAACAACGTTAAAGACCCATCCCATCCTAGACATTGTCTGTTCCATCACCTGCCATCTGGTAGGAGATACCGAAACATCTTAGTCAAGACAGGAAGACAGATGAACAGCTTCTTTCTGAGGGCTGTTGTGCAGCTGAATAATGCTACAGCTTGGCTTGACAACGGCCTTTGAATGTTATGGATTATCAAAGTCACTTGTTGCATGGAAATATAGGAACTTTTAAAAAATAATTAAGCCATTATGCATGCATTATAACTACCTGTTTTGCACAGACTAGAGTAGCACAGCATTGCTTGAGCAATGACAATTAACTTTTATTCCATTCTATTCTATTCCATCTGCTCTTGTTCAACAATGCATTAAGAGTATACTTCAATTATGGATATCAAGAACAGGAGGCACTCTTGTATCTTGGCGGGGACAATTACCGTCTGGCAGTTTTGTCCGCACAAGCGCAGTTTCCCATATATCAGCCCAGTCATGCAAGTCGCCCATTTCTTGTTGCAAACATCCATGAGCTGTTCCATTATGTGATGTACAGTGAATGGAACTGAACACTGTTGAACATCAATGATACATTTGAGCAGTCAGTGGAGTTAATGCCTCACAATGGTGCAGATCCAGACTCATTTCTGTGAGGTCAGCCCCGCACTGTCTGTATGGAGTTTGCCCATTCTCCATGTAGGTCTCCTCCAGTTGCTCTATTTTTTATCTACAATCTGCAAATGTGAGGTTGGTAAGACAAGTAGCCACTGTAAATTTCCCTTAGTGTGTCAATGAGTGGTAGAATCTGGGGGTGGGGGGTTACTTGTTGGGGATGTTGGGAGAATGAAATGAGTTTGTAAAAATAGGTGTTTGATGGTTGTCTTGAACACAATGGACCAGGAAGCCTGATTCCATGATGTATCTATTTGTGACTCTAAAAACTTTGATCAAACAACCAAAGAAGTTTGGGCTTAACGAGTTACTCTAAGAAATGTCTGCAGCAACATTCTAGATTATGATTATTCTTTTGCAACAGTCGTTGCTTTTGTTTTGTGACTGTGATTGACTGCAAATTTCCCAATGCTCCTCAATGCCAAATTGTGTCAAATGTTGCTTTGATGTTAATGTCTCTGGAATTTGGTTCTTTTAATCCATAGGTGGTGGGGTGGAGATATGTCTCTACCAAAAGGAGGAGCAAGGTGTCCCTTCCCTTTGCTAGCCTGCAGGTAGCCCTTAGGGAAATGGTAGCACCTGCTCACCCCCTTCCTCCCGAATCAGGATCACATGAAGCCACGGGAGCACGTGGTGGATGATCGTATAAACTGCTGGTGCATATCACAAGTCATGGCTCTGTGACCACTGATGACAGGCAGACAATCTCTGAAGAGTATTGATAATAGCTGGGGTCACCCATTTTGTAAAGACACTGCCCAGAAGAAGGCAATAGCAATCCACTTCTGTAGAAAAAGTTGCCAGGAACAATCATGGTCATGGACTTTGACCACACATGTCATACAACACAGCAGATAATGATGATGCTGAATTCATGTTTGGACTAGGACTATAATTATGGGTGAAATCAAGTGGACCGAGGAGCACGAAACCGAACGTAACATGGAGATAATTGGTGAGTAACTACAACCTAGTATCACAACCAAGGGCATCTTCTTTCAGTTTCCTGATGATTGACAGTAAATATCTAGATTGAATTTGTCCTGCAGAACTTACCTATCTAATTTTTCACATTGTCATGGTAGATGCCAGTGTTGCAACATTACAAGAATGCAATTGGTCCTAAACCTCTAGTGCTCAGTGCCATATCTTTGAAGTGAGAACCTTGACAAAAGCAAGATGGATCAGGTTTGTAGATAAAAGTGGTTGCAAGTATTTACCGTAGTTACTCTCTGTCTCACTCATTGCTGAGCTCTTCTGCTGACACGCCTTTGTCATTTCTGACTGCGATGCAAATGCTGATGCCAGGTGCCTCTCCAGTTAACTTATTGTGTTTCAATATTTTGCAATGCTTTTGGGTGGTGCAATAATTAAACTCAACTGTTGTTCCCCCAATTATTAAATAAAATATCTGAGCAAATCATGAGAAAAGAACTGCCTACCTCTCTTCTGTGCTCTAAAGTAATAAAATGCAAAATGTATTTTTTAACTGCAACATCCTGCACCAGTCATTTAGTTTGCATAGTTTCACACAGCAATAAAAGAGTAGAAAAAAACTTGGCCATTATTCAAACCCAGTTTCTTTTTTGGGGTTTTATGATGCTTACTATTCTGAACCTTAAATAACAGGAAAAGTTAACTCAATATACCCCAAGTCGATCTCTGAAGTAACATAAACAAATATCTATGTCCGCAGTTCTAAGAAATCTAAATGCGAAGTTGAGTTCCGAGAAGGCTAAGATGTTACGAAAGAGAAACTGTACTGAGAATAGCCATATCACTACAACACTGACTCCACACTTTAAAAAAAATGGGGCAACACCTTTTTATTTATGCATCCCTCTTTTTCATTTCCCAACAGTAGTGCTATTTTAATCCAATTCACGTCTAATATATTCAAACTCCTAACTAGTTTTACCAGAGTTCAACAAATTAAATTTAGTTTCAGAATAGTATGTGTACTTCCTTAAAAAAGCATATTAATCATATTATTCTGTTATTTCTACAATATATAATTACTGTCCATGTCCAATGTCACATGAAAGATCAGCCTAATTTAAAAACAAATAAAATCAGGAAACAGATTGAAAATCCTTAAGAGCACTGTGTCACTTTAACAGGTATCCAAAATAGCACAATTTTTAGACTTTGTTTTGTTTCGATTATGGTACTGACTGACATGCCTTTCTAATTCCTGTGCGTGAGTGCCATCTGCTGTTGCTTTGCTGATCCAGATTCTGAAAGGAAGATCATCTGTCAAACTGCAGAACCAACAGTGAGGGAGTCAACATTTCAGAAAGGGAACTTCGGATTCACACATCTACAGTGTGGTAAGCATATTGTGAGCAGAAAGCCTGAATCACCAATAACACCTTTGGGATTTTCACATTAAACTATATATGTTTGTGGACATCCCAATGAATGGCAATAATTTTATTATTATTCAACTGCAAAATCCAAGCCATGTTTTCCTGGATTTTGTAAATTGCTTGTTCATTTTCTTTAAATCGCAATCAGCATTTTGCAAACTACACATAAAATACAATGAGATAACTAAAACACGGATAAGTGTTTACCTCCTGTATCTAATAAAGTAGCCACTGGGTGTATATTCATGGTCTTCTGCTGCTGTGGCCCATCCACTTCAAGGTTTGACGTATTGTGTTTTCAGAGATGCTCTTCTGCACATCAGTGTTGTACTCGAGGTTATTTGAGTTACTGTGGCCTTTCCATCTGCTTGAACCAGTCTGGCCATTCTCCTCTCATTAACAAGGCACTTTGGCCCACAGAACCGCCACTCAGTAGATGATTTTCGCTTGTTGTACCATTCTCTGAACTCTAGAGACTGTTGTGCGTGAAAATCCCAGGAGATCCGCCATTTCTGAGATACTCAAACCTCCCTGTCCAGCACCAACAATCGTTACCCAGTCAAAATCACTTAGATCACATTTCCTCTGCATTCTGATGTTTGACTTGAACAACAACTGAACCTCTTGACTATGCCTGCATGCTTTTTATGATAGAAAAGCCATATTATTGGCTGATTAGACATTTGCCTTAACAAGCTGGTGTACAGATGTACCTAATAAAGTGCTCACAGTGTAATTATTTTAGTCTTTGCGAATAACAGAGCTCCATACAATGTTCCCTCAGATTCTATAAAGTAAGTTCAGTACAAAATAGAGCAACCACTCACAAAGTCAGGTAAAATCTTCCGATTTACAAATAAAATTCAAATACAAATTTACATTAAATGTTGTCCAAAGAATTTGTTGGTATGAAAATCAAAGACTCCAAAGCCTTAGATGTTGAATTTTCTATAACTTTAATAAATACACATTTTGTATGACTTTAATAATAAAAGCTCAAATATTTACTCACTAAAAATTGACAGAAATACCATAACTTATAAAATGATGGATGATTGGGCATTAAACTAAACCTTTGAATGTAAGGAAATTGTTACAAAATATTATGCCACAGATACATACTGGCCTGACTCATTCACAACAATCATAAAAAGAATTACTACTACTGGAGTGAACTATTAGATTCCTAATGGATTTGACAGTAGCCTAGAATAACCTAATTAATCTTCATGTGGTATTAGGATGGCCAAAATTCAGTCAGTAGAATAGCCATCAGAGATCCATATGGCAGGTTCAATGTCTATGGAAACTATAGAGCATATGATAATTCTAAATTATTTTTCAGATGTAATACAGGTCTTCTGTCTGTCAAGATCCCATCAGAACTTTGCTCAATTCAATTAACTCCCCTCTCATGTTTCTAAACTCTAATGTTAAAGTAATCAACTTTTTAAAAACTATTATTTTACAAAAGAAGTGTAAGGTTAACTAAAACTTAAAAGCATGTGTAAAAACTTTTAAAAAAATTAAATGGAAACAATAAAGAAAACATCTTATCTTCCTCCACCACTATTTTACTTGTGGTGGCAGTTCAGTTCTGAACCATAAGCCTTAACGAGCAAGTCCAACCCGCAAAGCATTCACAATGCAAATACACATCTAACTGCTCCAAAAAAAACTTTAACCTGTTCAGAAAGGATTTCAACTTCTCTTTCTAATCCACAGACCTGCAACTCCCCCGTTGAAATCAAGGGGTCTCCAATTGCATTTCAGACAGGATCTAAGACCCACCTGCAGATCTCTGCAGGAATAAGCCTTGCCATTTGCCACCATGTGGAATTGAGCGTCAGAGTGAATCAACAGACTCAGTATCCCAATCCAATAGAAGGACCAGGACTTTGTTGCCCGACGATGCAATGAACTTACAGAGAAACATAAAAAAGGAGCACACGAATCTCCTTCTCACTATCTAATCTCATCAACATCTCATCTCTTTGCTTCTGTCCTCATTTGTTTAAGGATCCCCTTCAATGCAAAGTTCAAAGTTTAAAGTACATTTATTATCAAAGTATGTATATATTATGCAACCTTGAGATTTGTCTCCTTACAGACAGCCACAAAGTAAGAAACCCCACTAAAAAAACAAAGACTGACAAACACCCAGTGCGCAGAGAGAAGGAAATCAAAAGCAAATTTTGCAAACAATAAAAGTTAAGTATTGTATGTAATTAGTTTTGCTACAACAAGTGTATGGGACATTGGAAAAAAAAAGTTGAATTTCCCCATGGGGATGAATAAAGTATCTATCTATCTATCTATCTATCTAAGTAAGCAAATAACTTCAGAATCAAAGTTCCATGAAAGACATGAAGGCAGACACCACCGCAGCCTCGGCTCATCACAAACCCAAGTAAACACTACGAGACCACGGACACAAATCCAGCGATCAATGCAATTTCATTCGCCATGTCAGGTCTGGCTTCAAACGCTTTAGGTAAAATATTTTTCTCTAGAATTCAATGCTAGCTTTATTTGTGACCAACTTACGTGTATGGCCCAGTTCTGATGAGCTCTACCAGTAAAAGTACTTGCTAGGTTCCGACTCAGATTCAGGTTTACTTATTAATCACGTGTACATCAAAACGTACAGTGAAATGTGTCATTTGCATTAGCAGACAATGCAACCAAGGATGTGATGGAGCCGCCTGCAAGTGTCACTACGAATTCTGGTGCCACCATAGGAGTACAAATGTCTGAGTCTCACACACACACACACACACACACACACACACACACACACACACACACACACACACACACACACACACACACACACACACACACACACACACACACACAAATGTATATGTATATATATAGCTAAGGTGCTTCAGAGTTTTGCACAGCACTGTATTTGTCAATGAGAAGCAAACAGTGAGTTTGTAAATCTGGCGGGAGCAAAGGAGGTTAGGAATGGCAAGGGTGCAGCACTGCAGGAGAGCTGAGGGACAGGTGGTAGAGAAGGAGTGCCGGCTAGCATGGGCACAGACAAACCCAGCCCTGAGACACCAGGCAAGGTTATTTGATTCCAAACAATTGGTTTATTGGTCACTACAGAATGTCTCTTTGGTGCTTCCAACCTCCTCCTCTCTCCCTTCCCCTTTTTCCAACCATGATTCCCCTCTCCCTGCCCCCTTCCCACTCTCAGTCCTCAAAAGAGACCCAAATCAGAATCACATTTATCATCTCTCACATATGTCATGAATATTGTTATTTTTCTGTGCCACCAGTATAGTGAAATGCATAAAATTACTACAGTGCTGTGCCAAAAGTCTTAGGCACCCTAACTATATGCAGTGTATGTGCCCACATGACTTTTGCACAACTGTATATACAACCAAACAAAACAATGTTCCTCCAGACCACACTCTGCCCACACAACTTATATCACACACAGCACATAAACCAAATATTACTATAAATAATTTGATAAAATATCATTCAAAATGCATGGAATAAAGCACAGCACAGGTAAACAGGAAACAGTACAGTAAACAGCTCGCTATCCTTCTGATGAGACTTTGGTGGTGGAAGCATATTCATTAGTCTCACAGCCCGTGGATAGAAGCTGTTACTCAGTCTCACATTCCTAGTCCTGATGCTTCTGTATATCCTTCCTGACAGTAGTGAGATTGTGGGATGGATGGTAGGGATCCTCAATAATGCTTTCGGTTGGAATGTTCCCGGTAAATGTCACAAATAGGGGAAAGGGAGACTCCAATGATCCTCTCAGCCGTTTTTACTCTCCTCTGTAGGGCCTTGTGGTACGAAGCCTTGCAGCTTCTGTACCACACAATGATGCAGCCAGACAGGACACACTCGACGGTACTCCTGTAGAAAGTAATTAGAATGGGGGCAGGGGGTCTTGCATGTTTCACGCTCCTCAGAAAGCGTAGATGCTGATGTGCTTTCTTCAGTAGTGAGGAGGTGTTGTAGGTCCAGGTTAAATCATCCATTATGTATACTCCAAGGAACTTTGGGCTCTTCACTCTCTCCATGGCAGAGCCATTCGTGTGCAATGAAGGGTGGTCAATCTGGGCTTTCCTGAAGTCCACAATCATCTCTTTTGTCTTCTCCATGTTGAGACTCAGGTTGTGGTTCTTGCACAAGCCTCTCTACCTCCTCTCTGGAGGCCGCCTCATCACCGTTGTTGCTGATGCGGCCCTCCACAGTAGTATCATGAGTGAACTTGATGAAGCAGAGTGAGTTGAATCTGGCAGTGCGGTCGTGGGTCAGCATGAGCAGCAGCGGGTGGAGCACACAACCCTGGGGGACACCAGTGCTCAGTATGATGGAGCCTGAGAGATTGCTGCCAACTCATACTGACTGGGGTCTTTCCATCAAGATATCCACGGTCCAGTTACAGAGAACAGCGCTGAGTCCAAACACCCTCTGAGAGGTGATTGTAGTAAACACCGAGCTGAAGTCGATGAACAACATTCTAGCATATGGGCATTATTTTCTAGGTGGGACAGGATGGAATGAGGGGGGGGGGGGGGGTTGCCGAGGCTATGGTATCATCAGTGGACCAGTATGAGTGGTCTGAGCAGTAGGAAAGGGTTCAATGAAGCTGGAAGATGGTAATTAATTCAACACAGTACCAGCCGCTCAAAGCACTACATGATTGTTGAAGTCAGTGCCACTGGGCAGTAATCACTTAGGCCAGTTGCAGTCTCTCTTTTGGGCACTGGAATGCTGGTGGCTGCCTTGAAGCCTGCAAGGACAGTAGACTGATTCAGAGAGATATTAAAGATATCTGTTAAGACCTCTGTTAGCACCTGACCAATTATCTTGTCCTGCCCTACAGCTTTGCGTGGGTTTACCCTGGCTAGGATTCTTCTCACCTTGGCTATGGCCAATCAGAGTACCTGTTCCTCAGGAAGAGAGGGAGCCTTCCTTGATATTGCATCATTTAATTGGTCAAATCGTGCATAGAAAGGATTCAGCCTATCAGGAGGGGAGATGTCGCTGTTGTTGATGCACAGCGTGAACTTGTAATTGTTATGGTTGGTGTACTTTGCCACATGCACCACAAGCCCCTGGTATCACAAGGGTGTCTGGATTTTTTGTGTGTACTCATGCTTTGCCTTCCCCTTGGCTCAGGAGAGTGTGACTCTAGTTGAACTTAGAGTCGTCCTGTCCCCTGATCTGAAGGCAGCGTCTGAGCAGTGTATCAGCATCTGCAATTAGCCATGGTCGTGGTTAATCACGGTAATGTCCTCAATGCACTTTCCTATGTAGCCAGTCACCAGAGCCATGTTTCTGTCAGGATGAGTGTGCAACAGTCTCTCATCTCCCACCGATTCAAAAGCAGACACGAGTAATCCAAAGGCAACACGAGTGAATCTGCAGATGCTGGAAATAAATAAAAATGCAAAATGCTAGTAGAACTCAGCAGGCCAGACAGCATCCATGGGAGGAGGTAGTGACGACGTTTCAGGCCGAAACCCTTCATCAGGAGTCAAGTAACGTGGGATGGTCGAGGGGGGATAAGAAGTGGGGGGAGGGATGAAGTAGAGAGCTGGGAAGTGATCGGCTGGAGGGAAATGGGCTAGAGGGAAGGTGGAGAATTATGGGAAATAGAAGAGAAATAAAGGTAGGGCTGGGGGGAGGTTATAGTGAAGGGGGAAAGAGAGAGAAAGAGGGAGGCAGGGGTATCAACAGAGGTAATCTTGGTTAATCAACTCACAGACCTCTGTTGATCCCCCTGCCCCCCCCCCCCTTACCCCATCCCTATCCATAATTTTGGTCTGGTTCTCTTTCTCTCTCTTTTTCCCCCCTCACTATAACCTCCCCCCAGTCCTACCTTTCTTTCTCTTTTATTTCCCATAGTTCTCCACCTTCCCCCTAGCCCATTTCCCTCCAGCCTATCACTTCCCAGCTCTCTACTTCATCCCTCCCCCCACTTCTTATCCCCCCTCGACCATCCCATGTTACTTCACTCCTGTTGAAGGGTTTCGGCCCAAAATGTCGTCACTACCTCCTCCCATAAATGCTGTCTGGCCTGCTGAGTTCTGCCAGCATTTTGTGTTTTTACACAAGTAATTCAGTTCATTTTCCAGTGATTGGACATTAGCGAGTAGAATCGTGGGCCTTCAGGGATCCACTTTAAGACTCACTTTAATACTGCGACGCTTACCGCAATTCTGCGTTCAAGCGCACCGCTTCCTATGGTTGCTTCCCGGAGGAGCGGTAATAGACCATGACATGGAGTGAGAGCCAGCTCCCTGCATTAGTCCATAATTGAACAGTACCTTCAGTGCGCGCTACCAAGGTAGATTGGCAGATTTTAGTGTTCTTAATGTTCAGCAGTATTTTTCAGTCATAGGAAATATGAAGAGGACAAAAAAATTTCACTGTTGGGTGGAGACAGAGTGGCTGTTGCTGCCATGCACACCCTTATCTTGTGATGTAATCTTTTGTAATCTTGGAATCTTTTATACACCAGAAACTCTTTGTGAGTGTTCAATGTGTGTTAATATCTGTATGTCTAAATTCAGATGTGTTTCATTAAAAATAAAATTAACTGTGTTTAAACTACCTGATAGCTGGAAGTATCTCCTGCTTGCTATGGAGGTGAGACCCAACCTCGCTGGAAATACTAGAAAGGGAAGAAAGTTAGTCCTTGAAGATAAGGTGGGTGCAGCAAAACTTCCCTGTTGTGAATGTACCCTGAGCTACCTATATCAGATAGGGCTTAAAAATCTTCTTCTGAGTTTAGCGCTTTGCAAACAAAGAACTATCAAGACCAAAACAAGGCACCAGCAGCAAAACAAACTCATTACCCACCCTCCTACCTGCCCGCCCCCTCACATACATAGACTGGCCTAAAACCCCAGGACAGACTGCCTCCAGGCCTCCAAACCTCCAGAGTCACAGACATCGACCTCCATCGGGCCACCTTCCAGTTTTCCCAACAACCCCTTCACAATCTTAACATTCTAAGGTACCTATATAACAAAACTTGTATTGACTGATATCTTCTGTACCAACAGCTTCCTCTGCTTGTGCATATGTACACAAACCACAGTCCACATAAAGTCACTGTCAAATACTTTCCTCTTTCCCTTAACCATTAACTCTGCTCTCAACCTATTGGTACTTTCTCCCAGATTCCAAGATCTTTTACAAAAAAATTGCTCCCTGTTAAATAACAGGGAATCAAATCCTCCACTGGAAAGCAGTTGTCCAGTAGTCACTTTTGCACACCTATTTTTCCATCAACTGATTTGCTTCACAATCATCAATGGGTCTAAATCATTGCAAATTTTTTTGAGCACGGGCAGCGTGACCAAAGAGACTTAATGAATTCATTCTGCTAGTTAGATCAATTGCTTCCCTGGGCAGCAAGCCTATTGCACTTGGCATTTTCAGGCAGTTTCCCTTCCAAGTACCGACCAAGGCTGAAAACGTTTTGCCCAGTCACATACAGAAGCATGTCTGGAACACTAATCTATTACTCCCCATTGTAACCAGAGAATGTAATATTTAAATATTCCCATCCTTCAGTTGGGTGCATTTCAAAGTGAAAGAAGTGATCTCTGTTTAAACTTCAAAGACACTGTACCAATTTTCAGTGACGATATTTAGGTTATTATAAACAGAAGAGATGCTAGAAAGCTAGAGCAATAAGTACAGTATGATGGAGCAACTGAGCAGGTCAGGCACTACCTATGAAGAGGAATAAACAGTCGATGTTTTGGGCTGAGATCTTTTGTTAGGACTGGAATAGAAGGAGGAAGAAGCTAGAATAAGGTGGGGGGAAAGGGAAGGAGTACAAACTGGCTCATCTGGTTTCACCTATCGCCTGCCACCTTCTTATTCTGTCTTCTTTCCAGTTCTGATGAAGGGACAAAACATTCCTTGGCATGGATGCTGCCTGACCAGCTGAGTTCCTCCAGTATTTTGTGTCTGCTAGTCTGTTGTTATGTTCTCTTTTCAAGGCCAATGGTGCCATCTATTGACTTGGTCAAGGAAAGCAGATATATTGTATATCTTTAGGGGCAATGCAACCAATTCAAATTGCAAGGCTGAAGTTCCACTGTTTTACAGAAAAATGCAACATATAACTGTACAACACTTAAACAGGCCCTTCAGCCCATCATATATGTAATGACCATGATTCCAATTTAGATGGCACATCTGAACATGATCTATATCCTTCAATGCCCTGTTCATTTGCCTATCTAAATGTTGTCAAAGTTCATACTGTCATGGTCCTGGCTGGCATTTCCCACCGTTTCCCTTTTCTCCCTAATTGGTCCTTAATCCCCACACTCGATTCCCAATCCTTCCCAATTCCTCTCAATCACCAGCACCTGGTTTCCATTAGCCACCAGAGGATAAGGCTCCGACAGCTCCGGTCAGCTCTTGCCAGATTGTTGGTTGACTCTCAGAGAGAGAGAGAGGAACCTTGCTCCAAGTCTTCAACCCCGTATCTCTCCATAAGCCGATTCTCCCAGGTCCTGACTCAGCCTGGTCCCAATTCCACACTCGCTACAGAGATTCTGCCTCCTGATCCTGCCTCCGCGTCGGAGTCCTGCACTTGGGTTTGTTTTCCTGCCACGTCTATGTCACATGTACAGGTTCCTATGCTGAACTGGCAATTAGAAATCCAAAGCTCCCTGATAATTAGGATAACATTCAAAGGAGAAAAGGTAGTACCATAAAACAAAGTAAAATCCTCAAAGACAGAAAGGAACAATATTAATTTCTTCCTTTCATTTGACTTCATTGAACTGCCCAAGATGCTCCAGCAAGACTTATTCAAACAGTAAAAGATGCCAAATTAAGAAAGCAATGGAAGGGATGACCAATGACCTCGTTAAATTAGTGTATTCTAAAGAGGATTTTAAAGAGTATTTTAGAATTGTACCACACAGAAGTCTATTCAAACTATTCAGTCTGTTCTTGCTTCTAATAGTTTAGTTCCTTGTGTTATAAAATTGTATCAACATAGAAGAAGCCTATTCTGTTTGTTCTGACTTCTAATAGTTCCTTCTGTACGATTCCCCATTGTTTACTATATCACTGCAAACTGTTCTATTCCAAGAGATAATCCAGCACATGCTGTGCGAGAAGCTAATTGTTTTGTTTTTATTGTTACAGTTGGTAGCCTTTGTCTACTACCTGTTGCTGTGGTAAACACAGCATCATATTCAATGCCAGAATAACAGTTTGAACTAGGTCACATTGCCCTGAAATTCCCTCATCACTCTTCCCGTTAATCTGATAAACGTATACAGCAGTTAAAAGAAGCCATATATATGGATGGGAGTAACAAAACACAACAGCAGTAACTATGGATGTATTTTGAGGTATGTCCTATTACACTGTCAAATGCAGTACAAAGAGATAAAAATATTTGCCTCCAGCACATGCTGAACTGATGGCCACAGTGCATGATTTCTTAAGTAGTCTTGTTGCAGTAGCATGCCAACAGCATTCACCTCATTCAATACAGGATCATCTTCTTCAAAGTGACATGGTGTTTACCTTGCTTTTCCTGCTATAAGCACATGTGTGTTTTATAGTCCATTTAAATCGAGTTCAAGAAAGTTCTATGGAGGGGATGAAAAATCACAGCCCGAAACATCGACTGTTTATTCCCCTCCATTTACGCTGCCTGCCTTACTGAGTTATTCCAGCATTTTGTGCGTGTTGCTCAAGATTTCCTGCATCTGCATAATACATAATAGTAAGAAATGTAGATATGTTTAAGTAAAATATTACATTTAAAAAGGATTTTTTTTACTGGGGGATGATATGAAGATTCTAATACATTAAGTCAATATCTCATTCTGATGTCAAAGAAGAATTTCCTCAAACCAAAAAATCTCTATCTCAAAAAATTCTCTATCCATCCAGTTGCTTTTCAACTATATATGAACCCTAAAAGGCATTAAGAAATCTTTACATCCAGTACTAAATCTTTAACTCTGGTATTTCTGCAGATTTCACTGACGTCTAAGTTCTACATTGTGAAATTTATTGGTGCATAAATAAAGACCATCGTGAGATTGCAGTCCCACAGTTCCACTCATGAATTAATGATTTAACATTTTGTATTTTTTTTACAATTAATTGTCGAGAAGTGAACAAGAGGCAAAAGCAAATCTTTGTCCTTCTATCCATAGGAACTACAGTCAATTTAATTAATAAACCATAAATATTGTGAACATTGGCAATATTATTTTTAATTGCTTTTGGCTGCAATTCATGACTCATTGGAACAAACACTTGAATCAGTCTAAAAATGAGTTTTAAAGAGAAAGACTAAGTATTTTTAATGATTTGAATAAATCTATTCACATTCAATTTACCAACGGTCATTAATCAAAAATTTGCTTTTCTGGTGCCTTGGAAACAAAGGTCAGTTATGACTCAATAGTAGCATTTTTGCTCTGAGATCTGGAAGCAATAGGCTCTAGCCTCATCCAAGATTTGAAAATATTTTGTCACTTTAAAGTAATGCTGGTGTGGAATCTGAGGTGTCGTCTTCTTAAACATGTTTATCAAACCAAGTCCTATGTTAAAATTTATTGCTCCCAATACATGAATTTTAATTTGACCAGTGACAGCTTGAGCCGAAAATTATCTTGGGATTGGGATCTGGGAAAAATCATCTCTTTACCACATGTTTGTGATTTGTTAAACAGCAAATATATATTATAGTAAATATATCTGGTATAGGCTCATCACCACAAGATGGCAGACTTCAAAACTGATGAGAGAAAGAGATTGACTGAAAATTCCAAGAAATCCAGAAATCCAGTTTGTATATTGGAAAACAAAAGTCAACAACTGAGAAACAAGGGGTATATAACATTTTAAATGAAAACTACCAGTCAAAAGTAGGCAAACCATAAGGATATGTGTTCATGCCCACCCAGGCCTTCTAGAGACTAGACATCCTCTGTTTATAACTGTTTACTGCAGAAAGAAAGCACAATTCAGCAGCAAATCCAATACAAAATTAAATTAGATGGATGTTTGAAAAAGAAGATCCTTGAGCCTGACTGAGATTCATTCAAGAACAGAGAAATGTAGAAGCAGCACGCCACTCAGGCCTTCAAGTAGGCCCTGCTATTCAGTAGGATTATATTTAATAATCTACCTCAATACAGTGCACTTGCCATCTTCCCACTCCTCTTAATTCCTATTGCAGCCTGACAATTATCTGTCTCCTAACTATGTCCGGCAACTTAGTCTCTACAGCTAAATAAATATGTGCATTTTAAAGACAAATTTTGATAAGAAGTTTCGAAGTGCCATCAAAGAATTAGCACTTTCTGTCCAAAGCTTTGTAAAATAAGAATGTGCTCTGTGAGTTGAATTGCACAGGGTTTTCACCCTCAAAGTGATGAAACAACAAATCAAGCCAACTACTCTTAATTAATAAGGCCACAAGGGCCCTTAGGGCTGCCTCAGCATTCAATATGATCATGACTGATATATGCTGGTCTCAGCCTCTCCGTAACCCTGAATTTTAACTATCCATCCAGCTCTACCTTAAACGTATCTAATGATATGGCCTTCAGCCTCCTTGGTGTCAGATAATTCCAGAAATTCAATACCCTCAGAGAGAAGCAATTTCTACACTCTTGAGTCTTAAATGTCCACCTTGTAATTTTGTATCAATGTCCCTTTGTTTGTAGCTAGCAAAATCATCTCTAGATCTAATTTGACGGGTCCTTTAGGATCTTACATCCTTGAAGCAAATACTACAAACTTTTATGTTGTCCCAAAGTGAATATCAAGAGCTGGTGACACTTACACAGCATAAAAATCAGCTCTGAAGGTTTGCAGTGAATTAGGATTATACAGAGTTCTTTGCAAACCATTCATACTGAGAGGAGAAATACTCCACTGCTCAATGCAAATTGCCTGTAATGCAAACAGAAGAGGAAGAAGATTGAAGCAACATTTAATGTACTACAGTGATTCCAGTTGCCCAAAGACTGGTTTAACTTGGCTTGAGGCTTTTAAAAATAGTTTTGATCCATCCAAGACACTTCTCAGAGGTGTCAAAGGATTTGAAAGAAACACTGCATTGAACAATAAGATAAACTTTCAGTGGACAACCATGAGTGTTGCAATGTGAATCAAAAGTAATTTCAATATCTGGAAAGCAATGCTACATATGAACTTATTATAAAGTACCTATTTAAACATTTGTGAACTCACAAAAACCTCAAAGTATGAAAATTCTATTCTGATATTACAAAAATTCCAAGGACAAGTTATATTCATCATCCAGGTAAGTTTATTTTATTGTGAAAGGGAAGAATAGGTCTTCTAACAGTCAGGAAATTCAGATATTCATGCAACACTGATAGCAAAATAGGGATTTATAAATTAAAAGGATGGTTTATAAAAAATATAGTGCTAAAGATCAAACTGCTTCTTTTGAAACACTAATTGCATCTTACCCTAGCTCCATCAGTTCATTACAGATGATAATTGCGTTAGGCATTTAGAGATATAACTGCAAAATTAATAAAATAAAGGTGTCTACCAAATGATATCTGGGTGGGTAAAACACTCAACTACTCCTCAATATCCTCTGTGTCAAAGTTCCTCAGTGTCAGTGGAATTCCAGTAAATCTATGAATCACCTGAACAGAGACCCTTCACCATCGATGTACAATTTGTTAGACTTCTGCCATTTATTCTTCACGACACATCTATGTGCTTCTATTAGTGATAAGGAAAGGACACTTTCAACAGAGGCACCTATACTGTCAGATTAGTGTTTCCCTTCCTAGACCAAAGCCATCAAATCTAATCACAACAGCTCCACTATATAAAGGGGAGAGTTAATTCAGCTGAAACATAAAGTTCATCTGGAAAACTTAGACAATAAGACCATAACATACAAGAGCAGAACTAGGCCATTTGGCCCATCGAGTCTGCTCTGTCATTTCATCAAATTTTCCTCTCAGCCCCAATCTCCCGCCTTTTCCAAATATCCCTTCATGCCCTGATCAATCAAGAATCTATCAAACTCTGCCTTAAATATACAGTACTTAGAGACCTGGCCTCCACAGTTGCCTGTAGCAAAGAATTCCACAAAGTCACCATTCTCTGACAAAAAAATTCTTCCTCATCTCTGTTTTAAAAAGACACCTTTCTATTCTGAGGCTGTGTCCTCCAGTATCAGACTCTCCCACCACAGGAAGCATCCTCTTCACACCCAATCTATCAAGGCCTTTTACCATTCAATAGGCTTCAATGAGGTCACCCCTCATTCTTCTGAATTCTCTATTACACGTTATGTATCTGAAGAAACTTTTGGTATCCTCTTTAATATTATTGGCTAGCTTACTTTTGTGTTCCATCCTTACATTCTCAATGACTTTTTTAGTTGCTTTCTGTTGTTTTTTAAAAGCCTCCCAATCCTACAACTTCCCACTAATTTTTGTTCTATTATATGTCCTCTCTTTGGCTTTTATTTTGGCTTTGCCTTCTCTTGTTAGCTATGGCTGTGTCATCTTTCCTTTAGATTACTTTGTCCTCTTTAGGATGTATATATCATATGTTTTCTGAATTGCTTCCAGAAATTCCAGTCATTGCCTCTCTGCTGTCATCGCTGCCAGTGTTCTCTTCCAATCAATTCGGATATTACCTCGGTAATATCCTTGATTCCACTGTAATACTGATACATCAGACTTAAGCTTCTCCATCTCAAATTTCAGGGTGAATTCGATCATATTATGATCACTTGCCCCTAAGAGTTCTTTTACCTTGATGTCTCTAATCAATTCTGGCTCATTGCACAACACCCATTCTAGAATACCTGATCCCCTGGTGGACTCTACCATGAGCTGCTCTAAAAAGCAGATACTCTAGAAATTCCCCTCCTGCAATCCACCATCAACCTGACTTTCCGAATCTATCTGCCTATTGAAGTCCCCCATAACTATTGTAACACTGCCCTTTTGGAATGCATTTTCCACCTCCCATTGTAATTTGTAAGCCATATCCTTTCTACTGTTTGGGAGTCTGTATACAACTCCCATCAGGATCTTTTTGCCCTTGTAGTTCCTTAGCTCTATCCACAATGATTCAACATCTTCCTGCCCTATGTCACCTCGATCTAATGATTTGATTTGATTTTTTACCAATAGAACAACGCTGCCACTTCTGCCTTCCTGCCTGTCCTTTTGATGCAATCTGTAGGTCATTAAGCTCCCAGCTCTAATCTTTTCTTTCAGCCACGATTTCCTGATGCCTGTAACATCAGACCTACCAATCTGCAATTGTGCAGCAAGTTCATCTACCTTATTCTGCATTCAAATGCAATACCTTCATTCCTGTATTCACACTTTTTGTTTTTGTTTGCCTTTTACATTGCAACTCACACTTTTAACTGCAATTTTGCCATACCTGCAGCCTCTCTTCACTACCCATTGCCTCTGTTTGTAAACCAGCTACCTCGTTTTCAGCACTATCATCCGTCTTTCCTACAATACTTCTTGCATTAAAATATAGGCAGCTCAGGATACTCAACCATTTGTCATATGTCTTACCAACATCTCCTCTAACTGTTCAGGCACTCTGGTTCCCATCCCCTGCAACTCCAGTTTAAATTCCACTGTGCCGCATTAACAAAACTTCCTGCTGGGATATTAGTCCCCCTCCAGTTCATTTGAAAACCATCCCTTCTGTACAGGTCCACCTCTCCTGGAAGAGAGCCTGATGATCCAAAGCTCTTTTGCCCTCCCTCCTATACCAACTCCTTAGACGCGTATTAAACTGTATAATCTTTCTAGTTTGGCCTCACTAGCATGTGACATGGGTAGCAATCATGGGATCTCAATCTTGGAGGCCACGTCCTTTAACTTAGCACGTGACCCTATGCTGAACCTCGTTACTTGTAGTACAGTTCCACACAGTCGTCAATATCATTATGTTCCATATCGTATGATGTGGGGGAATCAAGGTCTCACAACCATGATTGTTTTTGGAAAATATTTCTCCAGAAGTAGTTTGCCATTGCTTTCTTCTGAGCAGTGTCTTTACAATACAGGTGACCCCAGCTATTATCAACACTCTTCAGGAATTATCTGCCTGGTATCAGTGGTGAATACTAGGATTTGTGATATGTACCAGCTGCTCATACAACCATCCACCACCTGTTCCCATGACTTTATGTGACCATGATCTGGGGGCTAACAGGTGTTACACCTTGCCCAAGGGTGACCTGCAGACTGGCAGTGAGAAGGAGCACCTTACGCCTTGTTTGGTAGAGATGAATCTCCACCCTGCCGCCCATATAATGCAGAAGTATTTCACACCTGGTCTGCTCCTGCTGTCTTTATCTTATCATCTGCATTTGCATCTTGTGAACCTGTGATCTCTGCCTTGGAGGCCAACGTCAGAACACCTTTCAAGAGAGGGAACCCGCACAAGCCACCTGATGGTGTAGCTGGTAGGGCTCTGAAATTCTGTGCCAACCAGAGTGTTCAAGGACATCTTCAATCGCTCACTGCTGGAATCGAAGGTTCCCATCTGCTTCGAAAGGCGACAATGATACCAGTGCACAAGAGGAGGTGGGTGTACTGCCTCAATGATTATTGCCCAGCGGCCCCTCAAATCTACTGTGATGAAATGCTTTGAGAGGTTGGTTTTTGCCAGAAACAATTCCTGCCTAAGCAAGGATCTGAACCCATGACAATGTGCCAATTGCCACAACAGGTCTATAGCTGGTGTGATCTCAATGGCTCTCCACTCATCTTTGGATCAAAGTCAAGTCAAGTCAAGTCAAGTCACTTTTATTGTCATTTCGACCATAACTGCTGGTACAGTACACAGTAAAAATGAGACAACGTTTTTCAGGACCGTGGTGTTACATCACACAGTACAAAAACTAGACCAAACTATGTAAAAAAAACAAAAAAAAGCAACTACACTAGACTACAGACCTACACAGGACTGCATAAAGTGCACAAAACAGTGCAGGCATTACAATAAATAATAAACAGGACAATAAGGCAAGGTGTCAGTCCAGGCTTTGGGTATTGAGGAGTCTGATAGCTTGGGGGAAGAAACTGTTACACAGTCTGGTCGTGAGAGCCCGAATGCTTTGGTGCCTTTTCCCAGATGGCAGGAGGGAGAAGAGTTTGTTTGAGGGGTGCGTGGGGTCCTCCATAATGCTGTTTGCTTTGCAGATGCAGCGTGTAGTGTAAATGTCCGTGATGGCGGGAAGAGAGACCAAGATGATCTTCTCAGCTGACCTCACTATCCGCTGCAGGGTCTTGCGATCTGAGATGGTGCAATTTCCGAACCAGGCAGTGATGCAGCTGCTCAGGATGCTCTCAATACAACCCCTATAGAATGTGATGAGGATGGCGGGTGGGAGATGGACTTTCCTCAACCTTCGCAGAAAGTAGAGACACTGCTGGGCTTTCTTTGCTATGGAGCTGGTGTTGAGGGACCAGGTGAGATTCTCCGCCAGGTGGAAACCAAGAAATTTGGTGCTCTTAACGATTTCTACCAGAGAGCCATCCGAGGATCATGAGGACAATAGGAATACTTATGTCAGTCTGCTGGCCATTAACTATAACTCAGCATTCAACACAATCATATCCTCATTTATAATCAACAAGAAATGAAAAGATTAATCCGTTTCAAGTTCTTGGGTGTCAGCATCTCTAAGGACCTGCCCTGGGCCCAGCATACTGATTCAATTACAAAGAATGCATGACAGCAGTTATATTTCATTAGGAGTTTGAGGAGAATTGGTATGTCACCAAAGACAATTGCAAATCTCTACTGATGTCTTGAGAAGAGCATTCCAACTGGTTGCATCACTGTCTGGTATGGAGGAGTTACTGCACAGGACTGGAAAAGGTTGCAGAAAGCTATAAACTCAGCCAGCTCCATCATGGGTACTAGCCTCCCCAGCATCCAGGACTTTTTCAAAAGGTGATACCTATAAAAGGCAGCATCCATCATTAAGGACCCCATCAGCCAGCACATGCCCTCTTCTCATTGGTGCCATCAAGAAGGGGGTACAGGAGCCTGAAGACACACGACGATTCAAGAACAGCTTCTTCCCCTCTGCCTTCAGATTTCTGATTGAACAATGAATGCATGAACACTACCTCACTATTTTTTCCTCTCATTTTGCACCAAATGAATTTATTTTTTATATATACTTCTTACTGTAACATAGTTTTTATTATGTATATCAAGGTAATGCTGCCACAAAACAAGTTTCCTGACATGTGCCAGTGATATTAATCCTGATTCTGATTTTAAAAAGTCACTGTAAGAGAGAGTGGATTAATAGTGCAGTACTTAAGGATTGGCTAAATTTACAGCTTTCTGCACCCTTTAAGGAATAAAAGGAAATAGGCGAACTTACATCTGCACTTGTGGACAATCAAAATGAACTGAGATGGATATCCTCTCGTAATACCCCCTCCGCAATCATTATTTGTGTCTGAACAAATGAAATGATAGTAACATCCTTTGATGTTAAGGCAGCAACTGATCAAGGAGCTCTGACTAAAATGGGGTCAATGGGATTCGGGGCGGGGGGGGGGAGTGGTAGAAGAAAAGGTCTCCACTAGTTGGAATCATATGCAGCACAAAAGAAGATGGTTGTGGTGGTTGAAGATCAATCATCTCATTCTTAGAACACCTCTGCATGAGTTGATCAGGGCCAACCATCTTCAGCTGCTTCTTCAATGATCTTCCTTTAATTGTATGGTCAGAAATAAAGATGTTTTCCGACGATTGCACAAAATTCAGCACCGTTTACATCTCCTCGGGTAATGACGTGTCCATAACCACATGCAGGAAGACCTGGACAGTACACCACATGGAGGTTGCTCTCTAAGGTGCACACCATCCTGACTTGGAAATATATTGTTGCTCCTTCACTATCATTGGGTCAAAATCCTGAACCTCTCTCCCTAACATTTCTGTTGGTATACGGTCAAGGTATGCAGTCTCACCTCAAGATCTGCAGTGGCTCATGAAGACAGCTCATCACCACCACCTATCAACAGCAACTAGGGATGTACAAGTAAATGCTAGTCCAGCCTGCAAAGCCCCCATCCCTCGAATGAAGAAAAAAAAAGGCCTATTTATGTAAGTTCTGCTATAATTAGCTTAATATCAATGTCACATCTTAATACTTTAGATGCTAATATTAAGATGTGACATTGAAAATAGGCTAATTGCAGCAGAATTATCTGAGTTTATATAAGTGTAATTTTGCATCCTTTTCAAGTACAAAACTGACTGATCCAACTGACCTGAAATTGCTGGTGCATTTGGCAGCTTACCGTATTTAGTTGAAGTCGGTATGCAGTACACAGCTTGTGTCATTAATCATTTCCCTCTGTTTTAGTGACTGAACTCATTAGCATTTTGGACAATGTGATGGAATTGGACTATTTAAAAGGAAGCACAAAAGCACAGGAAGCTGATTGCTTTGATGTCTTATGTAACTGAAAAAAACTATCAATAGAGATGACCTAAATAGAAAAACATTTTAATTACCAGAGAATCTTAGTCACAATTATTAATCCAACATACTATTCCCAGCAAACCAGTGTTGCGAGCTGATCTAGTTTGCAACCATACAATTTTTGGAATTACTGATATAATTGTAAAATTGCATTACCCCTCTTTAAACATCCACCTTGAATTATTACCATCACTAGTTATTAATTCCGATTTTATGTACAAATGGCTGTTGAGACACAGGTACACTTTATTTTCAACCGATAGCATGAGATTCTTGATTTAACAAGAAATATTTCCTGCTGGTGCATGTAACTGTGGAATTCAATAAATTTATTCAGGAAAAGTATATCACAAGAAGCGAAACTAATATTGGGTGGATGAATAGTGTTAATGAATCTCAGTAAGTATCTGAGAGAAGTAAATAACTTGCTGAACAGTTCATCTGTCCAACCCCAGCACGTTGTTGCTAATGAGAAAAAACCCATCAGAATTTTTAAATAGGATATAGAAAACACCTGATTCCTATAAACCAGAAGGAAAACATCAGCATCCCATGGGAACACCAATACCTGAATGCTCATGTATCACCTGACCCTGAAAATATTTACTTGTCTTCTTTGTCTTTCTGCCGATATCCTACATCTTACTCTTTGCCAAAACTGTTGGAATACGGTCACAAAATGCATTTATCATGTCAAGTACATGGTTTCTCACTATCTTTGAAAGAAAAAATGTTTAATGTGATATTTAATGCTAAGTGTTATAGTGGTACAAACTCGTATTTCTCTCAAATTCCTAAAGTGTTATCATACGACTTGGAGAATCAGAAACCAAAAATTAGATGTGTCATCTATTGACTCCCTCTTAGATGCTAGTAAATGAATCAAACACCACCAGGACAATTATCTAAGAGTTTGACTTAATTAAGAAGCTCAGCTGAATATACAGTACACACTGAATCAGCCATTTTATTATATAAATGAGATTTAGTCGCTGTTTTTAGTGACAACTGAAGTAGTCTCACTCTGCTGTGCTGACAATGTTATCTTGTAAATTACATTTTCCTCTGCACAGAGTTTGTCATTTGAAGCTAATTCCTTTTGAAGTCAGTGTACGCATCATATTTCACTTATGGTTTTTCAATCCCCTACAAGAAAATTTGGCATCTGGAACAGATGTACTCTTAAATCATTTTAAATGCAACCTTGATCATTTTATAATCCCGGCCATATGTCACAGTAATTATTACAAAGGCGTTTGTTTGAAAGCATTTCCAATAATTTTTTTGCATGTATTATTTAAAGTTTCTTATCGCAACACTTAAGTCATACCTTTCCAAAATACGTGTGGGAGCATCGGTGGTGGGAGATAACCAACAGGAAGGTCAGCTATCACCAGTGAGTGTTAAAATTAGTTACGGAATTTGACAGGCATATCATGTTTGTACTCAATTCCCCTTGGACATGTGTTGATAAA
This sequence comes from Hemitrygon akajei, assembly GCF_048418815.1. Lineage (NCBI taxonomy): Eukaryota > Metazoa > Chordata > Chondrichthyes > Myliobatiformes > Dasyatidae > Hemitrygon > Hemitrygon akajei. The sequence continues at coordinate 23,452,476 of NC_133150.1, read as the reverse complement.
TGTTCATTTTAAATAGTGCTACATAGATCTGGAAATTCTTTGGGAAACTATTGATCTCCCAGGGCAACCAGAAAGATTACAATCCTCCGTTCTGTTCATTTTTCATGAAAATTATTTTGTAAGGTACATATAAAGACAAATGATAGAATTTCTAGGCCATGGTGTTACAGATTTTATAGATGCAACCAATTTATGTTAATACAAGTCCCTCCCATTTACATTTATCCCTTTCAGAAAAGTCTTTTCTCCATTTCAGTCTCACGTCACAGCTTTCCACTAAGGTTAGTGCGCCCAAAGTAGCACTGACCTGCCCAAAAAACACCACATGAACTAAGATGTGGCTTTAGTGCTCCCAGAATTTCTTGCACCTTGAAAAAGTTAGACAATACTTTTCTTTCAGTCTGTGTCCCGTGCACCCATGCATATATGGGAACAGTTTTACATTACAATCCACTTTCAAAATTTGGTTCTGTTGGAATTGATTGAAGCAGATTTCAAGAGGACAAAGCAAAGGCAACGTACATGCAGTATGTGAGAAGCACTTCTGATGGAAGACAAACTTTCATCCTAATTTCACTTCATTATATATGTGTTTGGGAGCTGAGTTTGATTGGCAGGCTTTCTTAGGGACCTGTCTGCTTTTCCAATAATGACAGTCAACCTTTGCTGGCACTTTGGTTTGAGACTGATGTGAAGATATGAGACTGAGGCTTCAAGATTGCCACCCACCTGCTGTTCCTACAGACAGATGCAACTTTGTTTACTGAACCAGGTCTGTGGTTTCCACTCACACGGGAAAGCAACACCGCTGGAGATAGCAGCATGGGTTTTGTTTAGATGTGCTTTGCAGCTGTGGGTGTCACAAGCAGGGGTACAGTTCACATGTACCTCTAGTTCAAAGATTTGTAAGCATAAACTGGGATGAAAGCCATTCTTTTCACTTGGTGTGTTGAAATCACTTGTACTGCTCAGATTAAGTAACTATGCAAAGTCTTGTCCAGGCAATAATTATACCTGCATCACATTCTCCAAAGCCCCAATGAGTCCATTTCTTAAGCTCCCATCAGAGCTGTTGTATCTGAAAGTTGTGGTGACCTAATTCAACCTGATGATTTATTATTGACCATAACAGACAGCGTGTCCCGGGCCCTTATTCCCTCTCTGTGTTGTTTGCTCTAACAAAGTGCATCTGGAACTGGTGACATCAAAGGTGAAACATCATTGCTCACTATTCAGGACTGAGAGCGGCAAACAGACAGTACCTATTGGAGGCTCATCAAATATAAACACATATGAGGTAGCGCATAGCAACACATTTTTGTGGCAAATACTATGAGTTCAACATGCAGGCATGCTGGGAATCAGATTAAGGGTGCTAATGGCATATTAAAAAGAACACAGATAAATGACTGATACAGCATAGAAGATAGGCTTTGAAAGGACCATTTAATTCTCCCCTTTTCCAATCAACCACTCATTCCACTACTCATCTACACACTTGAGACAACTTACAGGGGCCTAGTAACCTACCAATTTGTACTTCTTCGGGGTATGAGAGGAAACACAGGGAGAACATAGATATTCCACGTGGACATCACCAGATGTCAGGATCAAACCCCAGGTCACTTGATTTGTGAAGAAACTGCTCTACTTGCTGCAACAGATGCAATATATCTGTCATTTTACCTCATTATCATCTTAATTCTCTGATTCCCCTCTATCTAGTTTACATAACACTACTACAGCATCAGAAATCCGTGTTTAATTCCACACTATCTGTAAGGAGTTTCTATGTCCTCCCCATGACTATAGGAATTTCTTCCCACATACCAAAAATAAAGGTACAGGTTAGTAGGTTAATATAGGTGTAATTGAGTGATGCTGGCTGGTGGGTTAGGAAGACCTGTTATCGTGCTGTACCTCTAGATAAAAACAAATTAAAATTTTATTTACAGTTCTGAAAGATGCAAACCAAAGATGGTGGTTAAAAGATTCTGGAGAGCCAGAGATTTCTTGTAGTTTATAGGATTTCCCTTCCCCTTTTTTGGTGGACTATTGGGAGTTGTAAGACCCCAGGAGAGAAATTCTTCCAACGGCTGAGGAGAAGAAGTGATTAGAAGTTGACAAAGAGAAGATGTGTAGGAATGAGATACAGCATTCTTGATTCCAATTAACTCTTCATGACTGCTGATGTCATCTTGTGATGTCAGCTTGAAAGGTGCTTGGCACTGGGAAAAGAATTGGCATTTGTAGATGGACAAATAAGACAAGAACCAGGGCAGGGAAGCTAAGGGCAGAGCAGTTTTTTAATGCTGATGGAAGTTCATCGATCCCTACAAGTCACCTGATCTGCCGAGCATTTCCAGCACTAGAGGTTTTTCAGGTATCTAGCATGTTGACTTTGTAAAGCTGGGAATAATTGCACATTACCCACTATTCTCTGTGCCCCGTCGCCCTAATTCCCAACCCGACTCTATCACAGCAGTCTACACACAGACTACCTTACAGGTCAAGTCTAGACCCTTTTAACATTGTACTTTCCAAACAAGTGGTTTCAATACAAGGCTCAAAAAGGGCATTTTGTACCAGAGCAGATGAACAAAGCAAGTTGACAAACTTGTATCCTTTTTTGTTTTCCCTCATGAGGTGAGCTTTATTGCAAATCTACGGCCAGGTGGTTGGTGCCACACATCCTTTATGACAGCGACATAACAAACTGTATTCAGTCTTCATTTTGAGGTCTTGTTATTTGGCCTCCTTGACTGAAGGGAAAACAAAGAAAATGGAAACCAATTTCATTCTTAACAATTTACTTTAAAGACTAATCACAGGAAAAACAGTACAGACATTAGAAAGGAAATGATCCATAGAGATGAAATAACACTTGGAATTAAAGGGGGCAATTTAAGAACTTTCTAAAGTACTATTTTCTAGTTGATTACCTTCCTACTTTATTGGCAATGAACTACTTCCCATTTAACACCCTCCTTCAAATGGTCCTTGGTTTAGCTTGAGTTTCTGCATTCCACCACAAACATCAGTAATTACTGTCAGACTGATCTAACCGTGCTACTTTGCATCTACACTCTCAGCTGGAGCGATTCAGTTCTCTGTGGTTGTCTGCACAGTGTTCTAAATAATTATTGGCATCAGTCACTGAAGGCTCACTGATGAACAAGTCTATAAACTGAACGTGAAACAGCGTAGAGATTCTGATGGCAAAATGCAAGTTGTTTTTTTTCACCATGGTTAACACTCTCAATTTGCAAGTCTTTTTTTTGGGTCTGTTTTTGTAGAGCATGTCAAACATCCATAATGTTGATATAAGCAACGGTCTGACAGGCTGTGTTCGGGCTCCAAGAGAAATCTCAATGGTTCATAAAATAACAAGAGAAACAACACACACATTAGAGTAGCTAAAGCCTTTGTCCATGTCTGCAAAGTATGATTTCCCACTATAGTATGCCCACAAGTGGAGCCGATAATTAGAAGCGTAGAGCAACTCTGCTCAGGGAGCATGACCTTCCTAGATTACATAACAAGTCATACTTAGTTCTCTATTAGCAAAAAGACTCAACAGAGCTTGCATTTCTTGTGGCGGTTGGTAAAAATCCATCTTCCCCAGAACATACTGGTGTAATTCTACACTGAGAGCATCACAGACAGCATTCTTGTAGCAACCATTACATTTTGGTCAGTGCAACATCTTCCCACAATATATGAAAACTACCATGATCGGTCAGGACAGCAGAAAGACCATTGGCTGCAGACAGCTATATCATAACTGCAGGACTCGTACGTGTCCAGGACAACGAAGAGGGCAGGGGATAAAAATAATTGTGAATATTACCCACAATTGCCTTTTCCAATAGCTCCTTCTGGAAAGCACTGTAGGGATATTAAGACAAAAGCTTCATACCATCTTAAAAGTTTCTTCCCCCAAACTGATAAACCTGATCAACCACTCAGTTAGCCACACCCCCTCCATCTATGACCTCAGTCACTGCTCTGCACTGTAAACACTTTAAACCACTTTTTATTGCACTGCTTACATTGTAAATGCATGTTTGTATTTATGTATTTATGCACTTCTTATTCCATATCTGTACTTTATACTTTATTTTTATTTAATTCTTTATTCTGTTTAATCATTAAACGCTGTCATTTTTTGTTGCATGTCGTGCTAACATACCACAGTAACTGCCTAATGGATGTACATATGTATGGTGAATAAAGTTGATCCTTGATCCTTAATCCTTACATTCACTGCAAGGTTACTTGTTATCACAAGTTAGAATGAAGGAAGAAATTAGTCGGGTATTTTTAGCTGCAATTAGTTTATGGCCTATTGGCATAAATTAAACCATTTCAATCACTTGATTGAAACCATGATAGCCTGGAAGGAGGTATATAATTTTCAGAACATCCTTTTCACATTTCTTTTGACATCAGAAGAAGGATCGAGGCCTGAAACTACGACTGTTTATTCATTTCCATAACCTGCAGAGTTCCTCCAGCATTTTGTCTGCAGACTCTGTTGCGTTTACAAGTAAACTCTGATGTAGTTTATTTTCAAAGAAAGACGGCCTATGTTTTCCTTGACACATTTACTTAAAAAACTGATTTTTTTATTTCATTCATAATTTTGCCTTCTTCATTTCTGCATTTCCTCCTTCGTGAGAGTAGAAAATATTAATCCACTGGTGAGATTGAGATCCAAGAAACCTCAACTAATTTGTCATTAGGGTAGGAAAATATTAACCATGAAGTCAAATGGAAAGTGGGACAATGCAGGGATGCTACAAGTCTAAGCAGGATCTGCTCTCACCCAACAACCACACTCATAGCTCTTGCAGGGTTATCAAAGAAACAGAAATATCTTGCTTTGCAATTAAGCTCTGCTGAAAACACTTTAGCAGTGATAAGACTTTAGATCAAAGCAGCTCATTAAGCACAGAGAAGTAAGCAGTCCTTGAAATGTCAAAATCCACCAAGTTTCATTTTTCTCTGTCTTATTTGGCTAATCTGAGGAATTTCCAAGTCATAATAGATTTGATATAGATCGTTTACATTATTTAAGTGTAGCTAATTTCAGACCTTTTAAAGAAATTACAATTAATTGGGTTCAATGGAAATGGGTTATTTGTAAAACAATTGCAATCAAAGCTCATGTGAATGAACTCTCCATATTTGACCTGAACTCAAGTGATGATTAATTCAGTAAACAAACATTATTGGAAGAATGCATCCCTTATACTGCTTTGATCTCCTTCTTGAAAGTCCACAAGCAAATTTTATTTATCACCCTTTGATGAATCAAGGTAAAGCCAGTTAAGAGAAATGCATATGGCATAGAAACAGGCTCTGCCATCCAACTAGTCTATACAGACTATGTTTCCCATCTAAACTAGTCCCTTTTGCCCAAATTTGGCCCATATCCCTCTAAACCATTAGTTCACAAACATTTTAGATTAATGCCTCCTTGGCTCCCAGATCACATCCCGAGCAAGCCCCTCTCCCTTTCCAGCCATTATATAAAAACGACAAAGAATTTTGATTTACAATGGACAGTGAAAGAAAATAGGAACTACAAATTCAAAGCAGTGACACATAATTGCCAACAAAAAAAACAGATATTTTGAAGCTATAAATACAATTATTTCTTTATTTAATTACAGTGAAACAATCTTCATTAACAATTTTGAGCGTACATTAGTTAATCCAGCTTTTCACTACTTCATTGCTTTTTCTCCTTTCAGTGAGGTGGATAGGCTTGATGTTGTGATATCAGCTTCTGAACATCAGGCTGAAAGTCACTCAGAAGGAGTCTCAGATCCCCACGTTCAGTAATTTGCTGTCTGTTTTGTTGCTCAGAAAGAAGTTTGGTAACTGCACTGAAACCGTACTCCATGAAATATGATGCTGGAAAAGCAATAAGGGACATCTTGACCATTTTCCAAGATAGCATTCAGAGATTTCTTTCTGCAACCAAAAGTCATAATATGATTTTTTTTGTACCTCAGCTTCAGCTCAGCTTTTGTAATGAGATCAGTTCTTCCTCCATTCTTCCTGTTAATTTCTCATTACAAGTGTTCAAGAATGGATTTATTACCCAATCTGAAACTTGGATTGTGAGAAGATCCTGAAATCTCTCTGACATGTCTTTATGCAGCTCACTCAGGTGGGCACAGTATTCTTGAACATTATCATCTGATATTCGTTCTTTCTCTTCCACCTCAGAAATTGGAAAAGGCAGTGACAGCCAATGTTGCACTTAAATAGGGTTAACTTGGACAGAAATATGGAGACAACTGATCTGACTTTTATAAGATTTACATCATTTCCTTCCAATTGAAGACAGATTTCATAAATCTTTACAAATAATTCTAACAAATAAACAACATCATGCCTAATATTCTTGAGTCAATCACTGATGAAACATTCAAGTCAAAAGCACATAAAAACATCTCAGGCCATTTCCTTTTGAGAGCCATCTGACTTCTGTGTGCAACAGCAAGCGTTCAAACTCTTCATCATTCTCAATACAAGGATCTCATAATAATTGCAGATTGTCAGTTTGGGGTACTTTATTTTATTTACCATTTGATAATACTATTTAATGATCTGTGTGGCCAATCACTTGGGATTTTTGTGACAAGTTATTGTCTGTGATTTACACAGTGAATGGTAAATTTGTTCGGCTCAGCTTTTCTCAAGAAAGTAATAACCCCATGGTGATGTCCTGCCCATTGATAATGCATCTGTTGCACAAGCAAGAATGTCAGTGAGGGGAATGGCCTTCTGTTTGAAAAATTGCTCAGCAACCTGAAGTATTGACTTTCCCTTTGTATTTGTTTTTAGTCCCTTTGCAACTAAGAACACTTGAACCATGCTTTCATCTTTTATGAGGCAAACATAACCAAGCAGGAAAGATTCATTGCATGACAAAGTTGACTTATCCAACTGCAAAGCAAATTCTGTTGTCCTAAGTATGTTGCAAAATGTGTCTTCCACATTTTCAGACATCATCTATTCGTCTTTGAAAAGATTTGTTGCTGAGCAGAGTTGCTTTAATTTTTTGGTCTAGTGACTGCAGAACTGCATTCAGAACCACCTTACTGCTGGGAATCAGTTCTTCTCCAATTGTATAGCAGCTCTTGTTATAGCTACTCATTCCAGAAAACTCCATAGAACTTGCTGACTGAGATTCCACATAATGTCAGATTAACATATCAAAGAAATAGAGGAGAAAAAAAAACACAACTTCTTCTTGATGGAATTGATTTCGAAACCCTAACTTAAAAATTGAAGTCCAGCTAAGTCTTATCTATTTGGCCTTCCTCAGCTTACCAGGGCCTGATGCAATGAATTAATGTCTGCTATTCACAAGGCTGCCTTTTGGATAATTTATTTGGTTTTGGGACAGGGACAATTTTACAACACTATTCAGGACCATTAACAGCTATACATTTTGTGTAATTTGTAGTTCCTTGACTCAGTGGTGCCATAAACATTTCAAGAATACTAATATTTCATGGAATCAACTGAGCAAGGAAGGAAATGAATCGTTCATTGTTTCTCGTTCCTGGTGCTTAAACATAAGGCCACATACTGGTGCTGTTAAAAATTAATGCATGTTCTCAGTCAGCACATCACCTCTGAATCATAAAATTAGAAACTGCAACTGCCAAGCGGCTGCTGGACAATGTTGATTCATCAGCCTCAATTTTAATCCCTAGCAACTTGATTTCAAAGATATACAAGCAAGATATGCGATAACCTCAGACCACTCTGCACAAGAGCAATCGTCCATACCTTTAATAAAACTCTTTTTCTTTAAATTGATTCATTTATTTTCTGAATCTGGATGTCATTGGCAGGTCCAAAAATCATCACTCATACTTAATGGATCAAAGGAAGCAAAAAAAAGACAGCTGGACCCAATGATCCTCATGTGATGGTCAGCTAATTTTAACTGGACTAACCATGGGGAGATGCTAGACAGAGCTGTAATCAGAAAGACTGTCACTTCAGCTACCTTTGTGTGATTTCTAGCTGTGATGATAGACCAGTAGTGTGAAAGCATCCAATATGCTGCAATCTTCATATTGGTGATTCCAGGCATTTGTTTTTTTCAAAAATGATTTGATGAATGATACTGTGGTTTCCCTATTGAGAATTGGGATAAAATTCTTCAATTAGTTAATACATCATCTATATGTGCTAAACATTCATTAATACAGTTTAAGGTTGTGCATAGGGCTCATATGTCCAAGGATAAATTGACTCATTTTTATTCCTATATAAATCCTATTTGTGACAGATGTCATTCTGAGATAGCGTCTTTAACTCATATGTTCTGGTCGTGTCCACTTTTGAAAAAATATTTGAAAGACATTTTTGATATTATTTCTGCGGTATTGAACATTGATTTACAACCTCATCCTATTACTGCCATTTTTAGGTTTACCAATGATGGACTCACTCCATTTATCCTCTTCCGCTTGTCGAATGATTGCATTTCTTACATTAATGGCTAGAAGATCTATTTTGTTGAATTGGAAAGAAATTAATCCTCCTACTGTATTTCATTAGCTTTCTCAAACTATGTTATGTCTAAATTTAGAAAAAATTAGAAGTGTTTTATTTGATACTTCTATTAAATTTGAAAAGATATGGAGACCATTTATTCAATATTTTCATATGATATAATATGACCCTGTTCCAAGCCTATTTGTTTTTCCAGTTTCAATTTTATATATGTTGAGAGGATCGGAGTTGACGACACTGATGATTTTGTATTTTTGTGAGATATTATAAACAGCCCTTTTTTTCCATTTTTTCTTTTTCTTTTTTCTGTTTTTTTAAAATATATTATGATATACCTAGGTTTGCCTTGTTTATTTGTAAATTGTATCGTCCATGATTTGGGAATACTCATTTATACTGTAATCATTGCTTATGTATTTTTTCATGTTCAGTTGAAATGTGTATGTTTGTAATCCCATTATCTATGTATCAATTTTATTTTGTTGATATTAATAATAATAATAAAAAGATTGAAAAAGAAAGAAAGATACTGTAGTTTAGATTTTACATTAAGATCAGAACATGTGCTGTAGAAGTCCCTCTTTTTTTAATCTTTCTACTGTGAACATAACACAGAGAGTCATTGTAGTGGCTAATTCTAACCAAACCAATTGCTGCTGATGGCAACCACCACGGATGTTATAATTGTATGATGAAACCTCAGTTCCAATAAAGTTAAAGATATGTATTCGATCCTTTAGTAGCAATTAGCAAACATGCAAACTTGAAACAATGAAACTTAAGCATACCCGAGTGTAAGTTAAGCGTTATTCTTATGTGCATAAGTCAGTGGTCGATAAAAGATAAAGAATGACATCTGTCGGCCCCCAGCTGAAAACTGCCCAGAACAAAGCACAAACACGTAACTTATTTCCTTCACTTTTACCACGCACCCAATCATGTGACTAGTTACCATAATAAACATGCAACACAGAATACAATGCAGATAGAAGACAGATACATGGCTCCTACTGGTCACCCAGCAAACTATACAGAACAGAGGTCATCAAGCAGAAAAACAAAGACGAGTGAGAAAAAACATCATGAGGGAGTAGCTTTCAAGGTGTTTTTGAAAAACAAATTAATAAAGTGGAGATACTGATGTAGCAATTCCTTCAGCAGGAACACATAGACAAACAAAAAAACACCTCTCATGGAATTTATGAAGTAAGAAATCAGAGAAAGGTGCGAAATAGACAATTCTACAAATCAGCACAATTAGACCCAATGTTGATGACAACTGGAATAAGTTATGTTAGTGTCAATTCTGGCTGAATAGTAACAAGTACAAAACTGCACCAAGTACTTTAATTTGTGATCCGTAGAGGTGCATCTGACCTTATCACAGCATAACATGCATCTAATCACATCACACCTTATCTGCTTATCCTAACGTAAATTGGATTAATAAATCAGAATACTACAACTTTCTCTGAAAACTATCCTTCAATTCTAAGATGTTAATTTCAGCATTGATCAAGGAGGTGGGACTTGGCAAAATTATTTCACCACTTTAAGGCGGGGTTAAGTAATTACCAATAGAAGAGAAGTTCTCTTTATTTTCTCTCTCTTCCCAGTTCTTTTCGTCTCCCATGGTTTAGGCATTGATGTTAATGAAGTGGCATAGGTTTGGTTCGTTGTTCAATTGCGTGGTTCTACCAAAACAAGCATGCCATCAAATGTATAGAAGCACAAGCTCCCCTCACTTTATTGGACAATTGTGAAGTGTAGGACAGACATGTTAAATATTGATACATTATATTTGATAAAACGTTGACAGCATTGTTGAAAGGTATTGAATAAAAATATAAGGGATGGACTACATTACAAGACTTTATGAGAATTGAAAGATTTCAATAGATACTTCATTTGTTTTAAAATGTGCAGTTCAGACAGCACAATGGCGAATCGGACATACTGTAGATCTAAAGCATTTGTATGCAGCCATAGTGTGAGACCCACAATTTAATAATGTTTCTGCTTGGAACTCCCAAACCCACACCTGTTCTTCTAGAACTGATTAATTTCCAGATACTGATTGAACTTCGACTGAAGTTCACCAGTGCATTGATCATAGCTTTGATGGCACGCCCATAGAAATCAAAAGACAACAGTCTTGTAAGGTGCTTCTCTGTGATTTCTGCAAAACTTCTCACCGGAGGGCATGCATTTCAGGTGAAGGGGGAGGGGTAATTTCAAGGGAGATATGAGGGGCAAGTTTTTTTACACAGAGATTGCTGGGTGTCTGGAATGCACTGCCTGGGGTGGTGGTAGAGGCAGATACGTTGGAGAGTTTTAAGAGATATATAGATAGGAACATCAATGTGAGGGAATTGGAAGGATATAGACAGTGTGTAGGCAGAGAGGAATAGTTTAGTTGGCCATTTGATTACTAATTTAATTGGCTCAGCTCAACTGTGGGCCGAAGGGCCTGTTCTGGTGCTGTACTGTTCTATGTTCTATGATGTCACAGCAGACAATTGGAATAATGCTTGGGAAGTTAAGGCCACACGTCTGTTACTTCAGATCAAATATAAGTTCTGAGATCTTATGGGTTTTGAGGGGGTGATGGGATGGTGGTGGCAAGGACAGCTGGACTCCGTCTCTTCTCTCTCATCAATAGTCATAAAGAACTTGTGTGTTTATGCGCAGTATGCTTGCAAATGCTATCGTATTTAAATTCCTGCCTGCCCCTGTAGCTGTGCACTCAAAGCAGATGTCGGGAAGGTGATTAAAGGTTGAAGCTCTGTCTGATTTGTTAACTGCCTCCCATCCCTCCTACTCCTGTTTCTGGAAGGACTTAGTGCTTCATTATCTTCATAACTGAGGCTATGAGACATGGTCTAGGCCAGTAAATGAATTTGGATTTTTGTGTAATTCATGGGTCAGTGCCATGTTTAAGGCAATCTGTTGATGTGTCAGAGTCTTTCTGTAGTTCCAGAAAGACTGATGGAAATTCCTTGAAGTATCAACAGCAATTTCTTACGCCCCTCCCCTTATCATTCCACCTTCCCCAGCCCTCGATCTTGCATCAATACCAACTAATTTTCTTTCAGTTTGCTTTTAATGATTTGTTTTTAAAAATGAGCATAATGAATATAACCAGGAGTAGTTCAGGCAATCCCTTAGCCTGCACACCACTCAATGTCATATCTGACAGCACTTTCCTGCTTAACTTCCATGTCCATCTGAGTCTAAAAAATTTGGGGTAGCAAGCTGTATCCAGAGATACCGGCCACGTGACAGATGCACTGCCACCTGGCTGGTCGGTGGACACACCACATGCCAATCAATATTTGGTCCCTCCCAACTAATCAATGCACACCTAAATTATTGGTCACCTTAATTGGATTATCTCGCCCAGCCCCATGCTATAAAAGGTGAGACTTGGCCCTGGATCGGTCTCTCTTACAGACCACCTCATTGAAGGTAAGTGCATTGATTTATGCTTGGGAAGGTCTATCATTTGTTCTGGTAAGGGAGCAGCAGCTATCCAAGGTCAAGGGGGATAGCTGTTGTAGTGCTTTTCCCTTGTTCTTTGTGTAACCATACCCTGTCCCCACACCGCTTCCTGTGTATTGTAGTTGCTTGTGTTGACCTGACTTCCCCTTGTAAATAAATTCCTTATTATTAAAACTGTGTGTGTTCAGGCCTCTACTGTTGAGACTCAAAGAACCAGTTATTTTCCATCACAACGCAAGCCCAATGATTCACAAAACTCCATTAAAGATATTTCTCTCCAACTTAACAATTATGTCCTCTTCTGAGTATGTGCCCCCAATTCAAGTTACAACACACAAAATGCTGGAGGAATTTCGCAGTTCAAGCAGCATCTATGGAAGTGAATAAACAGTTGACATTTCAAGCTGAGATGCTTTGTCAGGACTGATGAAAGGTCTGGGCCCGATTATGTGCATGGATGTTGCCTAACCTGCAGAATTCCTCCAGTATTTTGTGTATATTGCTCTGGATTTCCAGCATCTCTAGAATCTCTTGTGTTTCCAGTTACAATAGCCAACTTTCTGTTTTCTACCATGTCAAAATAACTCAAGAATCACTGTGAAGGACTCAGTGGTTGGCTGAATTACAAATACAAATGGAAATCCTAATTATACATTCTTTTCCCTGGCCTGGAGCTTTGGCCTTCAGAAGCACTGTCTGTATTACCTGTTCAAGCTGAAGTCATCAAACACAAACTATTGATCTTATTCTAACCCCAAGATGGAACCACCATTCAGATCTCTATTTTTTCCACATTGTTCATTCAGTTCCGGCTCTGGTGTTGTCACATCTCTCCTGGAGTTCAAAATACTGGCAGCAGAGTGCAGTATAGCATCAATGTTACAAGCAGCTGAAGCTCCAGCGTTTAAGGTGTTTTGACAGATTATAATTTGTACACCTTGGGGACTCTCTCGCAATGTGCATAATAAATGCAGTTTTGAGCTTGTTTTACCTGGACTTCTGAAATTGAAAATGCTTACTGAATGCAAAATTTAGGTTAAAAGAATAAATAGTGCTTCCCATTTTGTAAAAGCAACCTCAGGCATAAAACCAGACCAAAAGGAACTCAGAGGTGGTGTGGTCCCCAAGCTTTTTGTTTGTTAATTGGTTTAGGACATTTTGCTGAAGAAATTTTAATGAATTGCTGGTGCATCTTCCGAATGCGCTGTATGCTTTGCAAAAGTGGTTGGCAACAGTGAAGCGCAGTGCACGCAAAATGCTGGAGGGACTCCACATGTCAGACAGCATCGATGAAAATGAATAAACCATTGACAGTTCAGTCTGAGACCTGAGACCTTGCTTCAAGGCTGGAAGGGAAGGGGAAATATGCCAGGATAAAATGCTGAGGGGGGGGGGGGCGGGGAAGGGGAACAAGGACTAGCGAGAAGGTGATAGGTGAAGCCAGGTGGGTGAGAAAGATAAAGGTCTAGAGGAGAAGGAATCTATAAGAAATGTGATGGACCAGAGGAGAAACGAATGGAGGAGGGGACCCAGGAGGAGATGATAGGATGGTGAAGGGGAGAGGTAAGAGGCCAGAGTGCAGAATAGAAGAAGAGAGAAGTGGAAGAAGTTTTGTTACCTGCTGTTGATATTTTAAGGAACCTCTGTCAACCTTTCTGGTATCACAGAAAGATCTGCTCTGACACATCAACAGATTGCCTTAAACATGGCACTGACCCATGCATTAAGCAAAAATCCAGATTCATTTACTGGCCTAAGCCATGTCTCATAGCCTCAGCTATGAAGATAATGAGGCACCAAGAAATTCAGTCCTTCCAGAAACAGGAGTAGGAGGGATGGGAGGCAGTTAACAAATCAGACAGAGCTTCAAACTTTAATCACTTTCCAGACATCTGCTTTATGTGCACAGCTGCAGAGATTTTGATGTTCATACCATCAGATTGGAGGCTAACTAGACAGAATATGAGGTGTTGCTCCTCCACACTGAGTGGCCTCATCGTGGCAAAACAGGAGGCCATGGAGTGACATGTCAAAATGGGAGTGGGGATACGAAATAAAATGGCTGGACACCGGGAAATTTCAGGGAATGTTGTTTTAGCTGGTGACTGAGATATAGGCGCAGTTTTGTCCTGACTATGGTCATGACTGAGATTAAAATCTGAATCAGCAATGCCCATAAAAATGAGTATGACCAAGCCATCAGTGTCTGAACTGGAACACCAGTTCAGGTAACACTTTGCTCCTTATTGAACTGTGCGTCAAAATAAAGGTCTTGGCCCAAAACATAGACTGTTTAGTCCTCTCCATTGATGCTGCCTAACTTGCTGATTTCCTATCACATTTTGTGTGTGTTGCTCAAGAGTCATTGTTAAAAATGAAGCTGATCGGTTTCTACTTCTATTTGTGTAAGAATGGCTACCTTCTGTGATGATGACTACATCACAAATGCAAAGCAGAATGGAAATAATACTGTTTCAGAGTCAACAAATGGACCAAATGGCCTGGACTAGTTCCACAGTGGGCAAGTCTCCCACCAGAAGTGTGAACTGTAAAACAATTGTGCTAATCACTCTAATTCTTTGATGTCAGAAGTTTAAACCTCTTCATTTTTAATAAGATTTTAAATTCAAATGGATAATAATCAATCTGACACTGCCTCATTACGGAATGGATGGGTCACAGGCAGATCGCATTTTAAGTCCTTCCATCAGCATCCTTTTTATAGTTCCCTGCGTGCCTGCTCCTTGACTTTAATTCAATCAAATTTTTTTGTGCTACGTCAACCAGCACCTCATTTCTCTGGTGTTTTATAGCTTTAGAAGATCATTGGTTTGATTCATAAAGCATAAGAGAGAACACTCGACTGTTAAAGCTCCCCTGTCATATATCAATATCCCATGAGGATATCTCCAGCCAGCCCTGACCATACCATTCAGGATACTATAATCAGATGAATTACTAATAAATCTTGAAATGCTAAGAATGTTTCCTCATGACCTTGTTGATCATAATTTCAGGAGTTTGTAACTTGATTACCTCAATAATTTTCAAGTCACTCGTGTTTTTCTCAACTTTTGAGGAATCATTATAGACACATTTTATGCTAATAAAGTCTGATGACACAAGAGACTGCAGATGTCGGAATCTGGAGAAACATACAAAGTGACGGAGCAACTCTGAGGTCAGGTAGTATCTATGGAGGGAAATGGACTGTCGCCATTTGGGGCAGAAACTCTTCATCTGGACCATGGATTCTCAACTTTGGTTCCACAGACCCTTTGCTTAATAGTATTGGTTCAAGGCATAAAAAAGATTGGGAATCCCTGATCTGGACTCTACCAGTCCTGATGATAGGTCTCGACCTAAAACATCTACTATCCATTTCTCTCCATAGATGAGCCGGACCTGCTGAGTTTTTCCAGCACTTTGTGTGCTGTTTCTCACTTGCTAATGCTGTATCAGTGTGACACACCTGGCAGACTTGCTGGCGCTCACAGGTTCAATCCTGACTTCTGTTGCCAAATGTGGGAAGGTTCCCTGTGATCACATGGAGCTCCTCCTGACACTTCTACTCTTCTTCCGTAGACCTGCTGACTAGTCGGTTAATAGTCCACTGTGAATGGCTCTGTTGCATTGGTGGGTGGTGAAATCTTAAGGGAGTGCTGGAAACGTGAGATTTTTTTTTTTAAAAATGGGAATGGTTTCAGTTTAGTGTGAAGGGGGGTCCTGATGGTAGGTGAAAATTCGATGGCTGAAAAGCCAGTGCCCATGCTGCAGGATTCTATGACACAACAAATTCAATAATTAATTTAATGATTCATTTGTGTGTGTGACATCTTTTATTTTCAGTGACATATTAACTTCTGAGATGACAAATCGCTGTCCTGTCTCTAACAATTGTTTCCATTCCTTTGGCAAATAATTTTTCAGGCTGTTGATACAGAAAAAAAAAATTATCTCTGTCCAACTGTTAGTTACTGTCATTTCTACTTGAGCAGTTTCTCCTCTTCCTTCTTCCCCAGAGGACATAGACTTACAGCCAGTTCGTAGGAAACATGTTACCATCTGCTACTTCTCTGGACATTAATTAAGACCGACCTTCAGTGTGCAATTAAATAGACTCATAGAGCAAAGAACACTGTATCATAGAAACAGGCCCCTTGACCCATCTTGTCCAGAGGAGCAAATTTGTAAAGAGATCGCAAGACAATAGAGATGTGATAGCAGTTGATTTTAACTTTCCACATATTGACTAGGACTCCCATGTTGTAAAAGGGCTGGATGGGAAAGAATTTATTAAATACGTTCAGAGACGTTTCCTTAATCAGTACATAGAAGTCCCAACTAGAGAGAATACAATACTACTGGAAATCTCCTATTAGGGAATGAGACAGGGCAGGGGTTCCCAAACATTTTTTATGCCATGGACACCCCCATCAATCAAGGGGTCCATAAACCCCAGGTTGGGAACCCCTGGTGTAGGGGAACATTTTGAATCTACTGACCATAATTCATTAGTTTCAAGGTAATCATGGAAAAGGATAGGTCTGGTCTTTGGGTTGACATTCTAAATTGGAAAAAGGCCGATTTTGATGGTATCTAGCAAGTGTGGATTGGGACAGGTTTTCTGGCAAAGGTATACTTGGTAAATGGGAGGCCTTCAAAAGTAAAATTTTGAGAATATGGAGTTTGTATGTTCCTGTCATAATAAAGGGTCAGGATAACAGGTTTAGGGAACCTTAGTTTTCAAAAGATATTGAGGCCCTGGTTAAGAAAAAGGAGGTGCATAGAAGGTATAGGGAGGTAGGAACATACGAGGTACTTAAGGAGTATGAGAAATGCAAGGGAGCACTTAAAGAAGGAAATCAGGAGGGCTAAAAGAGGTCATGAGGTACTCTAGCAGACAAAGTGAAAGGGAATTCTATGGATTTCTACTGATAAATTAATTTCAAAAAGATAGAAAGGGACAAAACTGCTCCACTGAAAGATCAGAGTGATAACCTATGAACTGAAAAGATGGGGGAGATCTTAACTGGATTTTTTTGCATATATATTTATTTGGAAGACGGATACAAAGTCTATTGATGTGAGGCAAAGCAGCAGTGAGGTCACGGCCCCTATACAGAGGAGGAGGTGTTTACTGTCTTGAGGCAAATTAGGGTGGATTAATCCCCAGGGCCCAACAATGTGTTTCCCTGGACCCTACGGAAGGTAAGTGCAGAAATTGTTAGGGCCCTTGCAGAGATAATTGAAACACCCTTAGCCAAGGTAAGGTGCTGGAGGACTGGAGGATAGCTATTGTTCCCTTGTTTAAGAAAAGCTCTAAGAATAAATCAGGAAACTATAGACCTGTGAGTTTGACATCGGTTGTGGGCAGTATTCTAAGGGACCAGATATACAAGTATTTGGATAGACAGGGACTGATTTGGGATAGTCAACATGGCTTTGTGAATGGTAAATCATGTCTAGCCAATCTTATAGAATTTTTCAAGGAAGTTACCAGGAAAGCTGATGAGGGCATGTTAGTTGATGTTGTCTACATAGACCTTAGCAAGGCCATGGACAAAGTTTCACATGGGAGGTTAGTCAAGAAGGTTCAGTTGCTTGGCATTCAAGATGGGGTTGTAACTTGGATTAGACTTTGACTTTGCAGAAGAAGCCTGTGAGTGGTTATAAGTGGTTAACCTCTCTGACTGGAGGCTTGTGACTTGTGATGTGCTGCCGGGATTAGGGCTAAGTCTGTTGTTGTTTTTCATCTGTATCAATGGTCTGGATGATGATGTGGTAAACTGATTTAGCAAATTTACGAATGACACACAGGCTTCATCCACACTAGACCTGATAAATCCATAACCGAAGCTTTTTCTCTTCGTTTTGACCCTCCATCCACACTGAAACGGTGTTTTCCTCCCCTGAAAACGGAGCTTTTCTATAGGGCCCTCCAGAGTGTGTAAATTTGAAAACAGCGATTGGGCAGAACAGTGTGGACGGGGTAACCGGAGATTTCTTAAAAACGTTGTCATGACGGCCGGAACAGATAATGGCGGCAGCGCGGCATTTCGTTGTTTTCTTGAACACAACCCCCCACACAACCTAACAATTTCAGAACAGACGGCAACGAGACTAAAGCCAGAAGAGTTAGAAATGTACTCACCAATACATTGACCCATAACTTACTGAATAAATAAGTATACTCACTTTGCCCTGTTTTCTGTCCTTGCTTGTATGAAGGTGGTTTACCTATTTATGCAAGTACTTCTCTGACAATAGATGTGTAACAGCCTAATGTAACATTGTATGGAAATACAAGATAACACTGATGCAGACATGTTTTATACATTTAACAATATGCTTTATTACTGCAACAGAGTTAGTCAAGTTTTCAACGTTCATCATCAGCCAGGTCATACTGTCCGTGAACTCTCTGTCGGTTGCCTCCATATGCTCCAGTATTTTTTTTTTAGTTTTAAGTCCTCCTGCGTGAGGGCCAACAGCTGTCCATTGTTTGGCAATTTCCTTTTAAGTTTTTCTAGTCTGTAACTGCACAAGTGTGCACTTTCACAGCGAGATTCGACACCAAACATGTCGCTTGTTTTCTGTAGATGTGTCCTGTGCATGCCCAGTAGGAGGAGATTTGCCCAAATACTTGTTTTAATGTGGACGGAGGTATTTTCAAAAACGCTTGGTGTGGATGCCTATCATTTTTACGTGAAACCAGTGTTTTCAAAATTATCCGGTCTAGTGTGGACATAGCCTAAGATTGGGGTTGTAGTGGACAGTGAGGAAGACTGTGAAGAAGTTTGCAGCATGTTCTGGAACAGCTAGACAAATGGGCTGAAATATGGCCAATGAAATTTAATGTGAGGTGTCACACTTTGGGAGAACCAGCCAATGTAGGTCTTACTGAGGGGTGCAGTATCCCAGAGGGATCTGGGAATACAGGTACGCAATTAATTGAAAGTTTTCACATTTAGATGGGGTTGTAAAGAAAGCTTAGGTACATTGGCCTTCATAAATCAATGTATTAGTACAGAAGTTGGGATGTTATGTTGAAATTGTATAAGAAGTTGATGTGGCCTAATTTGGAGCATTGTGTCCGGTTTTGGTCACCTACCTACAGGAAAGATGTATTTAAGACTGAAAGGGTGCAGAGAAGCTTCAATAGATACATTAATGTCAGAGAAATGTATACAATATACATCCTGAAATTCTTTTTCTTCACAAGCATCCACGAAAAGAGGAGTGCCTCAAAGATGTTAGAATGTTGGAATACCAAAGCCCCCTCCCACATGTAAGCAGCAGCAAAGCAACGAACCCCCACCCACCAGCAAAAAAAGCATCAACACCCTCCACCGAGAACTCAAGCATGCAGCAAAGCATCAATAAAGATAGTCTTGCAGTACCCCAAAGACTACTCGTTCACCTGGTAATGACGTACCACAGGCTCTCTCTCTCTCTCTCTCTCTCTCGCGCTAATAGGGGAAAAAGAGGCGTCTCCGTTTTACAGTGAGAGGGGAAACAAAACAACTCGCCGATTTACGGTGTTAAAAGTTTGTTGCGTCGCTTTTTCCAAGCTCTGGGCGCGCAGCCAGCTCGCTGCTTTTGATCTTCCATGTACTCCCCGACGCACCAGTTTTCTGCGGCAGCACCGACCTCAAATCTGCCCCCCTCCAGAGCCACAAAAATCTGGCACCCTGAAGGCACGCTGGTCTTTCAGGCCGCGTCCTTGGCATATCAAAAAGTGGCCGGTCATGAGGCCCAGAGAGCAGGTCCCACTCCCGCAAAGAATCGAAGTCAACATGTAACTCCCGGTCAGGGTCTGCAAAAGAACCCTGAAAAGGAAAAAAAGAGTTATGAAAGATAGAAATAGAACTGTTTCCAAAGATACAAGCAAAGGAGTCGCCATTAGGCACCATCATCCTAAGCTCTGCCCTCCATCTTTACAAAGATGTTGCTGGTACTTGAGGACCTGAGTTGTAGAGAAAGATTGAATAGGTTAGAACTTCATTCCCTAGAACGTAGAAGATTGAGGGAAGATTTGACAAGAGATATACAAAATTATGAGGCGTATAGATAGGGTGCATGAAAGCAGGCTTTTACTACTTGGGTGGGTGAGACTACCAATTAGACAGCATATGTTAAGGATTAAAGGTGAAATGTTTAATGGAAATATGAGAATGAACTTCACTCAGAGGGTGGTAGGAGTGTTGAATGAGCTGCCAATGCAAGTGGTGGAATTAGGTCAATTTCAACATTTATAAGAAATTTGGATCATTTAATTGAGCACAGATTAGGAATTGGTCTAATATCTCACCCACCAATCCTCCCCTTTACCAGGTTTTACTTATCATCTTCCAGCTTATACTCTTCCCCTCCCCCCTCCCCCTCCCACCTTCTTGTTCTGGCTTCTTCCTTTCTTGTCCAGTCTTGATGAAGGATCTCAGCCCAAAATGTTGGCTCCCCATTCATCTCTGTAGATGCTGCCTGACTTGCTGAGTTCTTCCAACTTTTGTGTGTGTTATGGTTGGTTTAAAACCTCTTGTCTTTAGTTTATATCAATGAGGTTTACATCAAAGTGGACTAATTAAATTTTAATTGGATTTAATAACATTTTAAGTGAACGATAGCAGGGCAGATGTGGAGGGCAACTAACCTTTGGAAAGGCTGTTATAGCTGATCTGTGAAGATCAGTAAAGTAAGGTTGCCCAGTTGATTACAGTGTTCATACTTCCATGGACTCTTTAAGGACCCTTTACAACTCGTTCTCAATATTATTTTTATTTACATCACTTGTCTTCTTTCACACATTCGCTGTCAGTCTTTGCTTATGAGCACTAGAGATTCTGGAAACACTAGAAATCCAGTGGAACAAACACAAAATTGTAGAGGCACTCAACAGATCAGGCAGCATCTATGGAAAGGTCAAGGTTTAGGGGAGACACCCTTCTTCAGGACCAGAAAGGAAGGGTCAATTTATGTAGAGTTTTTCATAAAATAGTATTGGATTTCTTTTTTTCTTGTAAATGCCTGAAAGAAATTGAATCTCAAAGTAGTATATGGTAATATATAGGTTCTTTGATAATAAATTTTCTTTGAACTTTGATCTACCAATGGAGAAACATGAAAGTAGCTGCCATTTTTTAAGAACAGCAATGTATACAAGGGACACTCCCCTGTATTTGCAGCAAGCTCTATAATCTACATTAGTTCTGTACAGCAGATGATGCTGGTATCTATCATCTCTGTACTACCTCTCTCTCTCTTTCAGCATGGCAAAAAAGATATTTCATACTTCCCTTCGTCCTTTCCTCATGTGAAGAAATGATTGTTTGATCAGTTTCATTTACTGATGATCCTTTGTCAAATCCTTAATGATCTGCCGGATAATGAAAATTATACTGCTTCAGAAACCATAGATCTTAAATTCATTTCAGGTAAGAGAATACAGTGGGGGGAAATTAAACTGGTCACTCATTTCTCATTTATTTTCTTCTGCTTTGAAATCAATAGAGATTAAATTCAGGTAGAGTACAGAGGGATGAATACAATTTGCCATCGCCCTACCCCTATCTCTTTCAACATGTGGCTGAGATCACCATCAGTATGACAGTTAAGGAAATCAAACAAGCAAGAGAATCATATACATTTTATTACTTCTTTTATGATCTCAGCAAGTCCCAACTAATAAAGAATTGCAATGTAGAAAGTACTGCAACAATTATGTTCAGAGCAAATTTCCAGAAATAGTAATGTAATAATGACCATTTGGTGTTACTTTCTTGATGGCCACATGTTGGCAAAGACACTGTGGAAAACCTCATCTGTTCATTGCTAAAACAGTGAAACGGAATTATTTTTAAGTGCACCGAGGTAGTTGAGAAGTTAGTATTATGTTTGATCTGAAAGACTGCACCTTTAACTTTGCAGCGTCCACTCAGTGTTGTGCTGGACTGTAAGATCATCATTATCAAGTGGGAATATAAGGTACTGGAGCACCTCCATACCATCCGCCACAAGCAATGGCCAAACATTTTAATTCCGGATTACCATTCCCATACCAATGTGTCGATCCAGGGAAGTAGACAGCAGGGCCCTCAAGAATGTTGAAGAGTAGAGAAACATAGGGGTACAAGTCCATGGCCTCCTCTTTACCAAGATGAGGCTACCCTCAGGGTGAAGGATATTATATTCCATCTGGGTACCTTTCAAACTGATGGCATGAACATTAATTTCTCTATTTCTCCTTCTGGTGAGCAGATCGCTCCCCCACCTCTATTTCCCACTCTGACCTTTCACTTCTTCTCACCTGCCTATTGCTTCCCCCCCCACCCCACCCGAGTCCCCTCCTCCTTCCCTTTCTCTTATGGTCCACTTTTCTTCTCCTCTATCAGATTCTTTCCTTTCCAATCCTCTACTTTTTCCAACCACTTGGTTTCATCTATCATCTTCCAGCGAGCATCTTTCCCCTCCCCCCTCCTTTTTAATCCAGCATCAGGCATCTTCCCCATTCCATCTCATTCCCGAAGAAGGGTCTCGGCCTGAAATGTCAACTATTTACTTTTTTCCATAGGTTCCGCCTGACCTGCAGAGTTCCTCCAGTATTTTGTATGTGTTGCAAACTACGAATGAATTTAAAGGCTTTTTTTTGCTCTTGTTTAATGATAACAATGTATTTAAAGCTGGTGCAAAATTGAATATTGAGCAGAAAATGTCACTTCTCCATCCCATTCCCCCAATTTATTCTTGATTTCTTTGCAAAGAATAGAGTAAAACCTCTTTTTTTTTTTTAGTGTGTGTATCATTGAAACATCTGCTATTGCTCTTCAAGGCTTTCTGGGGATTTTATTTTCTTTCTTCTTCAAAGAAAGAACTAGCAGATCTCCGCAGAGGAGAATTGATGTGACTGGGACCGGCTGCCATGAGTTCAAAACTGAGGCAGCAAAATCCTTTGACCTGGTAAAGCTTTTGCTGTTGTACAAAAGTAGGATTAGAGTAACTGGTGACAGAGGAGCTGTTTTACAGTGGAAACCAGGCACCCATCCACATAGAGATTTTAAAACACTCTTTCATTTTTGCCAGTTAAATGATGTACTGCCCATGACCTTTTTACAGATGTAGATTCTTGGAGTCACACAGCACAGAAATAGGCCAACCAAGATGCCCATCTAAGATAGTCTAATTTGCCCATGTTCTCAATTTTTCTCAACTTTTTTTTATCCTTGGATGATACTTGAGGTATTGGCGCACTTGGAGTATTGCATGCTTTTCTGGTTACCCTATTATGGGAAGGGTGTAAAAGCTTTGGAAAGAGTACAGAAAAGGTTTACCAAGATGCTGCCTGGATTATAGGGTCTTGGAGAGGCTGGACAAATGGGTTAATTTATCTGGAATGACAAATGCTGAGGGGAAACATGATAAAAGTGTGAACCATATAGTGTTATGAGACGCTCCCAACTGCACTAGCTACTGGGATTTAGATGCTCTTATTCTCCAGAGTATGGAGAGCTAGTATGGCCCCTTTCAAGGTTTAGGGCAGTCCTGCTAATTGGCAAACATATTTTGGGTGCCAAGAATTGAGTATTTAAAGAGCACCTGAA
Organism: Hemitrygon akajei; assembly: GCF_048418815.1. Lineage (NCBI taxonomy): Eukaryota > Metazoa > Chordata > Chondrichthyes > Myliobatiformes > Dasyatidae > Hemitrygon > Hemitrygon akajei. Next base: position 23,428,828 of record NC_133150.1, on the reverse strand, counting down.
CTGAGGTTTGGTGCTCAATCATAAGCCTACTAGTGGTATTGTCTAGTGCTTGACTTGTGTTCAGTTCTTCCCCCAGCCCATGAGACAATTGAACTCCCTGCCATCACCCAAGTCTCGTCAATTATGATGTGCCAGTAGCATAATACTGTTTACTTTTAATTTGTGTCATAAATGCAACTTGTGCTAAATGTCAATTTTCTGGAATATGTATTTTTATTTGTGGTAATATTACTTCGTGTTGTGTGTGAGTTATATGTACTGTGGTCCAGAGAAACATTGTTTCCTTTGACAATATGCAAGTATATGTGTAAATGACAGTAAACATTTAACATGAATTTCAACGTGAGTTTGATTCGCTCTATTCCCCACTCCCCAACCTTTCAAATCAGAACCAAATGTGCCCAGACTCAGATGCAGACATATGAATTGGGAGTAGAAGTAATCAATTCAGTTCTTCAAGCCAGTTCCACTATCTAATATGATCAGAGCTGATTTGCCAGTAAGGTCAGCTCCACGTTCCGACCTTGTCTTGCAGCCTTTCAGTCCCTTGATTATCAACAATCTATCTGCCAGAGCATTGAAAATATTCAAGGCCTTGTTTCCACTGCTATTTGAAGAAGAGTTCCAAGGAAAGAAGGAAAATGCCTTCTCTCAGTAATTTTTTAAACATTGATAAATATTATTGTGTATGACCCACACACACCAATCAAGATCCCTACTGGCTAGCACTTAACCGTTTCAGACCCTTATTAGTGGTCAGGAGGCTCCCTGTCCTGATCAGTGAGCTGCTGGAGCCTTGCCTTTTGAGATCAGTAAGCAAAGGAAGGCCTCCTCCCAAAAAAAATCAGATTTTGTTTTTAAAATGCTGGCAAAGCCACAGCCCAGTTCAGCTAACCATATTTTAAATTCAAAGTACTACCCTAAAAATATGAACTTTACTGCATAAGACTTTTACTATGAATGGTCATGCACTAGGGAGTTGGGAGTGTAATGAAACAGGAGTTTAGGAGTATAAGTGTATTGAAAGTGGTGTCACGGGTAGCCAGGGTGATGTAAAAGGTGTTTAGCACACTGGCCTTCATCAGTCACAGCACCGAGCAGAGGATTTGGACAAGTCAATGGTAAGGCTGCACTTGGGAGTATTGTTATGGGAAAAATGCAGTTCAACTGGAAAGAGTGCAGGAAAGATTTACAAGGATGCTTCCAAGACATATAGAGCTGTTTAAACTTATGAGAGGCATAGGTAAGTTGGAGGGGAGATCAGAACTAGAGGGCATAGATTTAAGATGAGAGGAGAAAGATTTAAAAGGGATCTGAGGGGCAACTTTTTCCACATGGTGGGTGGTGAGGAAACGGAACCAGTTGCTGGAGGAAGTGGTTGAGTGAGGTTCAATGGTATTATTTAAGAAAAACTTCTAGATGGTACATGGAGGGGTGGGACTTGGAGGGTGATGCACCATCAATAACTCACGCTGAGACGTAAAAGCGAGGTATCGGCTTTTATTGACTGGAAGAAGGAACGAGCAGTGAGCACCATACTACATCCTGGAGACTGAGAGGCCGGGCTCAGACCTCCATCACCTTTATACAGGGGTCTGTGGGAGGAGCCACAGGAGCAGTCATCAGGGGGCGTGTCCAGACAGGTATATGTAGTTCACCACAGAGGGATATGGATCAAAGGCAGAAATTGAGATATGCTGGGTGGGCCACATAGTTAGCATGAACTTGATGGGCCCAAGAGCCTATATCTGTACTGTAATGCTCTGTCTCCATGACCCCATAAAAAAACTGTAAACTAAAATTAGCTTTCTTCCTTGCAACAATTGTACTTGTTCTGTCTCTGTATATCTGCTTCTGACACAGCATTGCATTGTGACAACGTAACCCTTTACTCTGACTCCCACACTCAGCAAGTGTTAAACATAATTCTGATATTATTTGCAGTTAGCATAATTTCTGACTTAACTGACCACCTTTCTTCACCCTTTGACCTTGCACAATTTAAAGATAAAGAAAAATTGTTCTGTCACGGCAACAATGTTATAATGTTAGCAATAGAGTTTCTGATATGTCTCAACATGAGATAATCTGCTGATGCTGTGATTCCAAAGTAACTCACACAAAACGTTAGAGAAACTCAGCAGGCCAGGCAACATCTATGGAAAAGAGTAAACAGTTGATGTTTTGGACTGAGACCCTTCATCAGGTCTCTATTTGTAACTTCATTAATACAGAATACATTTCTTTGTTGAGCTTCCTTCCCTTGCACATAAATTATAAATAAAGGGAAATAATCTTTAATCTTTTGAACTACATCGTGAAATGCAAGCAGATGAACACCATTAACCAGTTCAGATCGTTCAACCAGAGAGAGTTAAAAACCCTTCCATTATGACACCACATACATATTAACTAATTCAATGGACTCTATTTTCTTTCCAAGTTTTGATAATTCTTCTTGAAAATAAAGTAATAAATTTGCCCTTTGCTGACAAAGTTTGGGGTTTCAATACATTTGTTCATCTGCTTTATCAATACTGGCAATTATCTTACATGTTGATTGCCAATAATGTTACATTTGAAAGTCGGGAGCATGTATCATTTTGAAGAGAAGCAAGTTTGGAGGATTTGAGATAATTGGACCAGTGTGGAAGAAATTCTGTTTCTAATTTAATGACAATTGGAAAAATTGGAAAGCACATACTGTTTGTACGGTCAGGTGAAAACTATTTGCTGTTCAGATTGAGAAATAAGGAAGTGTGAAACAGAAGGGTTACATCTATACAAATACTAAGCTATAATTACAGTGGGAATATCACTTTGACAATTTCCATTTCTAATGTGAATACATGAAATGTGTTAATAGACTGAGTCAGCACTTAAATATGCATCAAAATAAAAGAACAAAATTTATGGACAAGGCAATTGATCATATATAAAATTAAAAAAAATGTAAATATCAAGTAAGATCACACCATTTTGCCCATCTCACTATTTCTGCCATTCTGGTTCCTTGGGTTTTGCTTTATATATGAAATCACTGACACTAGAGATCAGTTTTATGATTTTTCCCAGAAGTACCATAAGAAATTGAACATCTTCTCTATGTCTCAGTGGCCAAGGAGTTCAAGGACAATTTGTGTATTACTCATTCTGTCCTATTTTACCCCGTTTGAGTCTTCAGTATGGTTTGTAGAGTGTTGTGCCATTGTGATTGGTTATACCAAATGCCAAGTTTCTAAAAATTGCAAGACCTTATTTCAACCTGACTTGTTTTTGAACACAGCTCCTGAGGTACAATTTCCATTCCAAAGCGCACTCTTTACACCAGGAAGTGTATCTTAACTTGACAATTTGGCAGAGTTGAATTAACTTCACCAGTTGAAGTGAATTACAGTAGATACATGGTTTGTTTTCATCAATGCCAATTCAGCTTCCTCACACAGTCAGTTTAAATAACACATCAAATCAGCTTCTGTTTAGATTTTTATTGTACTTTGAAGCAATAATAAATAATTTGGCAGATTTTTATTGTTTTTAAGGATCAGGTTAAAGTTACAACAGAAATAGAAATGTAATTGACATTAAAGTTTCCAAGCCTGTTTGACTAGAATAATATTTGCTCTTCCTCCTCAAATCGTGTGATGTGAGATGTGTGAAGTGAAAGCCAAACTGTTGCGATAAGTTTTTTTCATTCAATGGACACTAGCAGATGGGCCAACATTTTCCTTAAAGAACTCAGAAACTTTCAATGTACTGATTTCAAGAAAATTAAAATGTGACTGGTTTTCTTCACGACTACCTCTCTCTATACAGAAGTAGACAAAATGAAAATAAATGGCTCATTCTACAGAAGAGGAAACGGGGAAGTGATAAATGAAAGATAAGATATATTTTTGAAAGGAACAGGGTAAGAGTAAAACACAAAATGCTGGAGGAACACAGCAGGCCAGGCAGCATCTATGGAAAAGAGTACAGTCGATATTTCGATCCGAAACCCTTCAGCAGGGTCTGTCCTGAAATGTCAGCTGCACTCTTTTTCCACAGATGCTGCCTGGCCTGCTGAGTTCTTCCAGCATTTTGTGTGTGTTACTTGGATTTCCAGCATCTGCAGATTTTATAAAAACACAAAATGCTGGCAGAACTCAACAAGCCAGACAGCATCTATGGGAGGAGGTAGTGACGATGTTTCAGGCTGAAACCCTTCATCAGGACATTTCGGCCTGAAACATCGTCACTACCTCCTCCCATAGATGCTGTCTGGCTTAATGAGTTCTGCCAGCATTTTGTGTTTTTATTTATTTCCAGCATCTGCAGATTTTCTCTTGTCTGTGATAGGGTAAAAGAGTGCTGTGAACTGGCAGTTAACAGTGAAGATGAAAGAGAAAGCATGTATGAAGTACGGAGTAAGTGAGAGAGAAAGAATGACTGGAAGGAGGAGAACTAATATCCAACAGGGTACACCAACAGGAAATGAGAGATGTGCCACATTCACTTAGAGGAAATACCCCTTGGGTTTTGAGGAACAAACTGTGGCAAACTTCTTCATTGAGCATTGCTTCCTATACTGGGTGCAACTTATAACTTTATTGTTATTTGTAACCAACAGACCTGTGCCAGTTGTGCTAATTATAGTCAAAAACAAGTCTTGTGAGTTAAATAAGTCTGGATTGGCAAGCCTTTTGATTATTAAGATTATTAAGGGATTGGACACGCTAGAGGCAGGAAACATGATCCCGATGTTAGGGGAGTCCAGGACCAGAGGCCACAGTTTAAGAATAAGGGGTAGGCCATTTAGAACAGAGTTCAGGAAAAACTTTTTCACCCAGAGAGTTGTGGATCTATGGAATGCTCTGCCTCAGAAGGCAGTGGGGGCCAATTCTCTGAATGCTTTCAAGAAAGAGTTAGATAGAGCTCTCACAGATAGTGGAGTCAAGGGATATGGGGAGAAGGCAAGAACGGGGTACTGATTGTGGATGATCAACCATGATCACATTGAATGGCGGTGCTGGCTCGCAGGGCCAAATGGCCTACTCCTGCACCTATTGTCTATTAGAAATTCCAAAATAGTCTTCAGATGGAATTAAGGAGAAAATATAAAAGAAGAGATGATTATACAGGAACCAAATATAATCTAGTAAAAGAAAAATAACCATTGAGATATCCAGGAAGACCACTTCTTGAAGTGGGTGAAAGCTCTTTTGGAAATCTTAGTGCTGCCTCATTTACTCGAAGGACTGCTGAAACCTTGCCGATAATTAGTGGCATCTGTTGATGGAAATTATTAGGATCTGACTTACAATACTCTGCAAAAGTCTAAGGCATATATAGTATATATAGCTAGGGTGCCTAAAAATTTTGCACTGTGCTATAGTAATTTGCACTGTACTGCCATTGCAAAAATAAACAAATTTCATGACATATGTGATTGATGATAAACCTGATTCTGATATGGGTCTCTATTGTGGATTGAGAGTGGGAAGGAGTCAGGGAGAGGGGAATCATGGTTTGGATAAGGGGAAAGGAAAGGGGAGGGAGATGGAAGCACCTGAGAGATGTTCTGTAATGATCAATAAACCAATTATTTGCAATCAAATGACTTTGCCTGATGTCTCAGGTGTATCTACAGCCGTGCCACGCCCTGTCCCTGGCACACCTTTGCCACCTGTCCCACATCCCTCACATGGTGCTTCACTGTCACCATTCCCAACATTCTTTACTCTTGCCAGGCTTATTAACTTGCTCTCTGCTTCACACTGACGAACAGAGTACTGTGCAAAATCTTAGGCACCCTAGATATGTCCATATAGCTGGTCGACGGTGTAGAGGCTTCAGCTCTGGACTTCGAGGCGAATGGTCCAGGTTTAAATCTGTCTGGCTCCTTGCAAACATCCCATCTGCACTGGGTTGAGCATCAAGCTAACAACTCAACCTTGTAAATACACACAAAAGCTAAAGAAATGGCAAGGTGGCTGCCCGATGCACCACAAGGCGCAAAGAGGACCAACAAACAAAAAAAACTATATATGTGTGTGTGTGTGTGTGTGTATGTATGTATGTATATAATATATATATATATATATATATACTTAAGACTTTTGTACAGCACTCTGTACCAAGGATTCTTTAGCATTCGAGTGTTGTTTATGCTTTTGGTACTGTTGACACACCATTAGTGCATTTCTGGCATTTAAAAGTTTTAACAGGCCAAGTTGTTTTAGGATAAATCATGCAGAAATGAAATTGCCATCTGCAATGAAAACAAGACCTTTTAAAAGCAGGTGGCACTTGAAAGATGTTGCAGCTTCCCTTGTCCTGTATACTAAACATCGGAACAAGGGTGCATCTCCACAGTTACACTGCATGCAGTTTTCACATCATAGACTTTATCCAAGATTCTGGAAGAACACCAGAAGTAGAACTACTGTTCCTACATCAACAATGCCAGCTAGAATTCACAGTTAGTATGGAGGGTGGACCATTTTACAACTGATTTCTCTTGATAGGGTAGGAGCCGATTACAAATGGTAAATGTGTAAATTATCCCATTTCCGAGGGATTGGTTTTAAACAGCTCCACAGCACAGACACAGGAAGCCTGGCACAGCTTCTGAATGTATGAAATAACAGACAGGGGCCAGAATTGCTGTGTTGAGCCCTGATTCCTACTCTGCCATTCTACAAGATCCATAGCTGATCGATAACACCTTTCTTCTGTTTCTCCACAGTCCATGTAGGGGATTATTCAGAAATAATGGAATTATATGGATTGCAAGCATTAATAAAATGAGAATCGATCTTCAAAAAAAACCATGTTCAAATGTAAATGATGAGCGGTAATCGGTTTTGACATTATAAAGACAGTTTTGTAAACAAACAGTACTGTCTGCAAAGGACAGGTCACCGGGGTCTGGCTGTTCAAGAAATATGGTTTGTACTCTGATATGACCATGGGACATTCTTGTATGTATCAGTTAAAGTTAAAACAATGGAGTTATGGTTATTGCCTACATCAAAACAGACATCAGACACCTTCATTTAAATGATTTTGCATTTTTCTAACAGAGATCAAGGGAGCCTTCAGAACCAATTTAATTTTGTTACATAGCATGTCCTATATGGTCATGTGCATATTTGCTCTTTCTACCAATAACTGAGATATTTGTGTACCCTTAGAGAATCGGCTCTCAAAACAGTAATTTGAGTGTCAGACTTCTCTGTCCCCAGCCTTTGGAGTGCCCATGTGAATTATTTTGTCCCAACAAGAATGTTTTGACCCTCGGAGGTATTTTATCAGTTACAGTGTGCTCCTACTCTAAATAATTCAATGGAACCATTTCTCAGACACAAAATATTGAACTAAATAATGACACTAGGGTTAGAGTTTTGAATTAGACAGACAAAATACTGAGCAATTCAAGCAGTGTCTATGGAGAAGAATAAACAGTTGATGTTACAGTATGAGACCCTTCGTCAGAACTGAGTTCTTCTAGCATTTTGAGTGTGTTGTTCAAATTTCCAGCATCTGCAGAATCTCCTGTGTTGATGAATGTCATTGAATTACCTGCTGATACCTTTGTTCTCAAGACTATAAGAATTTGATGTATTTCGAATTTAGGAAGATTTTTCAGAGGTTACCTCCAACAGAATGCCTGCTTGTCATGATGAATAAAGACTCTTCACATCTATCATCTTCCAGCCACCAGAGACTACATCACAGTGGGAAGACTTGTGAAATTCAAATATCCATGATTTCTGTCTTGAAAGCATTCAAACGGCTCCATGTGGGGTTGAGAGTTCTAAGAAGGTTCAACACTCTGAGGGAAGACATTCATAGAATCATAAAGTTATATTACTCCTCATCTGTCTTAAACCTTTGTCACTTCATTTTGTAATGTTCCCATCAGGGGAAACCTCTTTTTAGTGTCCATCCTGTTAATAACCCTCAGATTCTTATGAATTTCAGTAAGATCACTGTTCATTCTTCTATCCTCCAATATCTCTCACCCCAGCCTGCTTAACATCTCTTTTTTTTTTTTGTCAACCACCTCATGCCAGCAATCAGTCCAGTGAAGGAACCTTTTCTGCACTGCTTCGAATGGAAGTATAACATGGTTAAAAATGAAGACAACTGCTGCACACATCACTCCTGGTGTGGCCTCACCAGCACCCTGTAAAGTTGCATCAAAACCTCCTACTTTTATACTCTGTTACCCCTTGTATAAAAGCCTACATCCTTTGGCCTTCTATTTACTTGCTTTATCTGCATTACATACACTAGGACCCTCAGATCCTTTTGTAGAATAAAATCAAATGATTAATAATCATGTAGGATTTCTCCAACTGCTCCGGTTTCCTCCCACAATCCAAAGATGTACCAGTTAGTAGGCTAATTGGTCATTGTAAATTGTCCTGTGATTAGGCTAGGGTTAAATAGGTAGGTTGGTGGGTGGTGCAGCTTGTTGGGCCAGAAGGGCCTGTTTTGCACTGTACCTCTAAATAAAATAAATAAAAATAAAGAGAATTAAGTGAATGAATAAATGTGGCCAATTAGAGCCATGGTCTTAAAAGGAGATTTAAAGATCTTCCATTTACACGGAACCTTTTTATGACCTTAAGATTGCTTTACAACCAGTTAAGTAGCTTTGAAGTATAGTTGCCGTTGTAAGGCAAGAAAACGAGCAACGAGCTCATATATTCATCAAATTCATAATTCCATTTTTGCCTTCATGAAAATGAATATCGATGCTGAAGACTGCAAATGCAAGCCATGCTTATAATAGTGCTCTCATTAGGGTTATGAAAAGTTAAGTATCTGTACTTAAATCATTTCATGAAATTAAGCACTTTACAAATGATAAATATAATTACTCCCATTAATACTTTGAAAAATTAGCTATTGGCACTTAGGGGTCATCTCCAAAGCTTAAGTCTAATATGGAAAATATTTAAAACAAATTACATAGTGATTCTGGTTAATTGAAACTCAGGTGGCACATTTGAATTTTAATAGGTGCTTCGATATACTGTACCAGAAAAGAAGAAGCTGCTCAGTCACACATGTTACTACGTATCCAGGAGATTTCACTGTTTTCCATCAATTTAACATCCTATCTGTAAAACTCAGTTGTCACAAAGTGAGATTAACTATTAAAATTAGAAAAGGTTTACTATTGCCTCATGTACCGAGGTATAGTGAAAATCTTGTACACTGTCCATATAGATCAATTCATTACACAGTGCACTGAGGTAAAACAGTAACAGAAGGCAGAATAAAGTGCAGTAGCTACAGAGAAACTATAGTGCAGGTAGGCAATAAGGTGCAAGATCATAACGAGATAGATTGTGATGTCATGAGTCCATTTACCACACCGGGGAACCATATGATAGTCTTTGCCAATGAGATTACAGAGGGGTCTAAATGGAGAACTGATGGTGATTTATTGAGGACAAAAAAGGAAACTGAAAGTCGAGTCAACCCACACAGTTTCTTCTTATTCCTGACCAAAAGCTGTCCCAACAGAGTTTTGAGTCCAAGTTCAAGTTTAATGGTCATTGAACTATACACATGTATACAGCTAAACAGCATTCCCCTGGGGCCAAGGTGCAAAACACCAATGCGTTCAGTTGCACACAGCACAGAGCACCTATATTTGTGATAGCAGATAGAGTCACAAAATAATATTAGCTCAAGTCCCTGAGTGGCATGGCCTGAAGATTGCTGGTGTATGGGATGTTGTCCTGGAGACAAGCGTGCAGCAGTTTCTCATTTTGCACTGGGTCAGCTGCAGATGAAGGCAATCCAGCTTGATTTCCAGGGAGCGAACACCAGAGAGCAGCACCGACAGGAGAGACAGCACCAGCCCCCAGCTCAGCACGGATCCCAGCAAAACCCACCATGGCTCTGTTCTCTCCCACTCTGCCTCCGGTGCCTCCCCCGGGTGGCTGTAGCAGGAGACACCACTGCACAAGGGGACACTCTGAGTCCAAAGTCTTTCATTTAGTACACCTTCCCATATTCTGTGAGAAGATTTCAGACATATTTCATTAGTGTGATTAAATTTTGAGGCAAAATACTACCATGAATCTCCAAAATTCACAAGTAATGCTAATGTGCTTCCTAAATATTGAATTTGTCCGATATTTCACCTTTTTGTTCTTGAGCCTACCTTCAGGATTGAAGATGGTCAGAGGACAATGTCAGCCTATTAAAGACAGGAAATGCTTGATAGTTCAGGTCGGTGTAATTTGGAAACGAGTGTACTGTTTTTGCCTTTTATTTTGTACAGACTTGAGATCCTCAATGCAAACTTGAAAGCCTCTTTCCCAGTTTAAGCATGACATGGGCTGTGGTATGGAGTACAATGACGCCAGATGAAATCCAGGGAGCAGAGCCAGCCACCATCCATGGACCTCTTTATCTCACAGAAGGCCTTGACTCCACCAAATAAGAAGTACATCGAACATCCTCCTCGAATTTTGGCAGTCTGAAGTTCTATTTAATGTTTACTTCATGCATACCATAGGCCCACAAAAAAAACTCGATCTCAGAGCTGACTGGTGTAAAGCAATGCTGCATTATCATCCCAATGCTTTTTCCATTCAATCTTGCCTCAATACTGCATCATACCACGAAAAGATGCCTAGGCTTAGTGGAAAACCATCTAACTAACATCGCCACTACTCCAGCTACTTGACAAAACTATCAAAATTGGTTTGCCTCCCTCCTGTCTTAACTCCATTTGGGATACTGTTCTAAGGAGTAATTCTTCAGGTGTGAGGCTGTTCATTGAAACCGAACCAGCTGTTCTACAAAATATTAATTTTCTAAATGTGGCCAGTAGAAAGGGATGAGAAGAAATGTTGCTGCTGCTTTTTGTGATCTTACACAAGGCCTACTCAAAGATACAGTACATGTGTTAGTCCTTTAAAACATGTGAAATGTGATCTCTTCTCATACTTCAGTTCATGTATGTGCCTCTTTGCATTCTAAACTTTCATTCTGTACACTGTATGATTTATTTGCAAATGAGGCAGCTTTGTCCTTAACAAAATTGTAGTATCTGTCAGATTGGCTGTGAACAATAAATCCTGCGTTAAAGTTGTCTCCCCTTTAAGGATTACATCATATGACTAATAGCTCTTTGGGCTGCAACAATATTTGTGTAAATTTCCAAGGGCTTTCTGTGAAGAGCTATTAAACAGACACACGCTGTTTTAGCTCCAGACATTCCCATGTACAGTAGTTCAATGCTTACAATCTGCAGAGAAACAGTTTTCTTTCAATTATGTTTCCCTTTAATGTTGAAATAAAGTAAATACTACCACAAAGTATTCATTTAATGATTAAAAAATCACATAACTTCAGAATCAAGAACTAAAAGAATAAAAAGATGAAGAGTTTTGAGGCTTTTTTTGACCAGAGTCATTTCTGGCTTGCTGATTATTCTAATCACAGCATCAGAGAATCACAGATGACTGCGGTTTGGAAGGAAGACATTTAGCCTGGCAAGTCTGTACCAGCTCTATTTGGGACCAATTAAGCTGGGGGTTCAGCTCCCCTGCTCTGCAGGTTCTTATGATTCAAGATGTTATGTAGTCATCTTTTGAGCAGTATAATATACTCTGTGTGTCCCTTCGACCCTGTGCCTGCAGTCCAGATCCCAATCTCAAGCTCTGTTTAAAAAAAAAATTATGTCACTGCTGGTTCTTTTGCTAATCACTTTCATTCTTAACATTTCGAAGTGCTGGGTTATTGACTGCAGTTTTGATGGAGTCTAGATCGAGGTCTCTTTGAGGGGCTTTTGTTGTTGTTTGTATGCTGGGGGGTGGGGGTGAGAGGGTCAGTGCTTCTGCTAGCATGGGTGGGGAGAAGAGGGCGGTTGCTGCTCTTACTGCTGCTTGTGAGAAGGGTGGGGCTTTGGGGCTTCGATGTTTCTGTCATTTATTCGATTGTTTTATGGATGTCTGTGAAAAGTACAAATTTCAGGTTAAATACTGTATACACTCCCTGATATTAAATGAACTTTTCAATTTGAGTGGTTTTGGGCCCCTTATCTAAGAAAGGATGTGCTGGCATTGGAGAGGGACCAGACGAGCTTCACGAGAATGATCCCAGAAATAAAAGGGTTAACATATGAGGAGTGTTCAATGACTCTGGGCCTGTATTCACTGGAGTTTAGAAAAATGAGATGGGTTCTCATTGAAACATATCAAATATTGAAAGGCCTAGACAGAGTGGGTGTGGAGAGCATGCTTCCTATAGTGGTAGAGTCTAGGACCAGGGACAAAGCCTCAAATTGTAAGTATGTCCCTTTCGAACAGAGATGAAGAGGAATTTCTTTAGCCAGAAGGTGATGAATCTATGGGATCCATGCCACAGACAGCTGTGGAGGTCAAGTTACTGAGTATATTTAAAGCAGAGGTTGACAGGTTTTTAATTAGTCAGAGTGTCAAAGGTTACAGGAAGAAGTTAAATGAATGGGGTTGTGAGGGATAATAAATCAGCCACGGCGAAATGGTAGAGCAGACTCGATGGGTCAAGTGGCCTAATTCTGCTCCTATGTCTTATAATCTTATGGTCTGACTCTATGAATAGACACATTTTCCTTCTATCTGCTTGGTCTAATTTTTTTGAAATATTAAATACCTGTAAGAAATCCCCTCTTAGCTTATTACATGAATAACATCTCTAACTTCTACATTTTATGCAAATTAATAAAGTCCTCATGCTTGAAATCATTTTGACACATCTCTTCAGAAGCCCGTCACCAAGATAATATACTCCATTCATCAGTGAACCAAGTTATTTATTGAGGATCATATAAAAGTTCATCACAACATTGTTCTTGCCCATACTTAATACCACTACTTCTAAATCCTGTATGTTTCTTTAAGCACTTTCACAACTTAGCCTGCCATTTCATTGAAAATTGCACAGTACTATAATAATCTTACGTATTGCACTGTAGTGCAGCTGTGAAGGAAAAACAAATTTCATGACATATGTGAGTGCTGATTAACCTGATTCTGATATGAGTCTCTGTTGTGGACTGACAGTGGGAAGGGAGGGTAGGTAGGGAGAGAGGAATCATGTTTGGGAAAAGGAGAGGGGAGGGAGCGGGAAGACCCAGAGAGACATTCTGTAATGATCAATAAACCGAATGTTTGGAATTGTGTGACCCTGACCTTGCCTGGAGTCTTGGAGCTCGGTGCATCTGCAGCCACACCACCCCTGCCCCAGCACTCCTTCTCTGCCGCCTATCCCACTCAACTTCCGTGAAGCTCCACCCTCACCATTCCCAACATTCTTTGCTCCCACCAACTTTACAAAGGCTTTTTCTGCTCCATGTTGACAAATAAAGTATGTGCTTTCCACTCCCTCCCCTCTCCTCATCTTGATGTCCAAGTTCCTGATTTTAATACCAAATCCCCAGGCTCCAAATCCTAATAGTAGTTTTATGACAAACAAGAGAAAATCTGCAGATGCTGGAAATCTGAGCAACACACACAAAATGCTGGAGGAACTCAGCAGGCCAAGCCTGAAACGTCGACTGTACTTTTTCCCATAGATGCTGCCTGTCCTGCTGAGTTCCTCCAGCAATTTGTGTGTGTTGCTCAGTCATTTTATGATTTTGAATAGAAACAATATTCCAGCCAGTCTTGCAAACAACCTACTAGCTAGATAAAGAGCAGTATACAGTATGCAAAATTATGTTATCAGCACAGTGAGAAAATCCAAAATGAGCTTGGAATTAGTTTAATAGTTTTAACTAAATCATGTTTGATTTACGTTCAATATAATCTCTAGTTCGTTTATACAACTTTGCATGAATCAGTCCTGCAATATAAAGTTCTTTCTTCCTTTTATTCATTTCAAATGCACAGTTCTCCAATTTAGTCTCCCCAGCATCTCTGCCCATCCGGGTTTCACTGTACAGAGTGGTACCATTTTTACTGTTTCTTTGATTTCCTCCAAGAACGGAATTGATTGCCAATCTATAATAGTGAAATTATTATACAGATCTACAACAAATCCTGTCAAACTGTACACCTGCTCAATTTATTTTAAATAGTATAAGGAAGATGCAATGGGCTTTTTATCCCAACTTGCTGTGTGATATCATGAAGGGCTCCAAGGTGGTCAAATGCATAAATGTACTGACATTTTTATCCAGATGGTTAAGCTCCAACTGCCTTACTGTAGGTCTGCTATTCAGGTAATGCTAAATTAAATTTAGTATCACATTGCTGTAAGAATAATTTACAGCAAATTGACCTTCTACGCAAGCAGCTGGAATGTACCCTGTCCGTATTAGAGCTAGAATCATATTTTTAACCAAGGTTTATTAAATTCAGACTGGAACAGTAAAATGACATTTTCACAGACAGACTCCACATTATCTCAGCCAGAAAGATAGCTTGAATAGTGAAATGCCATTTTCTAGGTATAAGACTCTATCCCCCCCCCCCCCCCATGAAAGGGTATCCAAAATGCTGTAAATACCTAGAAAATACTTCCCATACCCAGAGCTTCAGTGAAGAGAGAAACAGAATTATGATTCAGATTATTTTCCTTTCTGTTGAAAAAGGACCTGCTGAGTTATTGCATCAGTTTTTATTTTCATTTCCACATTCTAATGTAGCCAGTTTGTTAGGTACCTCCTGTAGCTAATGAAGTGGCCACTGAGTGTATGTTCCTGGACTTTTGCTGCTGTAGCCCATCTACTTCAAGGTTCAACGTGTTACCGAGTCAGGAATGCTCTTTTGCACGTCACAATTGAAACGCCTGGTTTTTTGCCTTCTTGTCAGCTTGAATCAGTCGGGACATTCTCCTCTCACCTCTCTCAGTTGAAGGAGATTTGGAATGTCATTGTAGACTCTTATAAATTTCTAAAGACGCACGGTGAAGAGCATTCTGACAGGTTACGTTGTAGACTGGTTTGGTGTCTCCAGTACTCTGGATCACAAGAGACAGTTCAGGGCTGTAGACACACCCGTCTCTATCGTGGGTGCAACCCTCCCCGCCATTGAGGACATCTTCAGTTCCTCAAAAAAGGTGACTTCAATCACTAAGGACCTTCACCATCCGGGACATATCCTTTTCTCATTACTTTCATTGAGGAGGAGGCTTGACACAAACACAGAAGCGTGGAGATGGTGATATACTGTAAAATAATAAGCCACAAGGGGCCACAAAACAAGAAACAACTGATTTTTTAACATGAGGTAAATTAATGTTAGGAACAAATGTTTGAGGCTGACTGGTTTGTATGAATGACCATGGATTGTGGATGTGAGCTGGGTTTAAATAGGCTGCAGGTTGGAAACGAGTGTCAGGTGACTCCTGTTATCTGGGTGGAGACCGGGAGGTGACAGCTTGTAGCCTGTCACCTCCCAGTTTGACAGCTTTGAAAAACATGATTCATTGTACTCGCTCACAAACCAGTTGCTTAATGAAAGGGTGGCATTTCTTCTAGTTGCTGCACAGTGTTGCTTTATTACACTGATCTCAAACTATCCCGAGTACAGGTAATCTCTGTATTTTGGCTATTCCAATAACAGAAAGTCACCCTTACAGAATTCACAATTTATGACCAAGATGCAGAATAAAATTCACTCTCACCGGATTTCTGTGAAAAGCAATAAATAAGTAAAAACACATTTTATTTCTTTCTCAGATGATTCTTTCAGATGATGTGGCTTCACACTTTGGAACATCACAATAGGGACCGTTTTCTAGGAACACGACAATGCTGACACCTTCGTCTTTTGTTTTCTCTGGAGAGTTGCATGCATCTTGTTAAGTATGTAGAGCATTTTTTGAATGCAGGGAATCAGTAGACTCTCTAGTAAGATGGATGGGAAAATGGGGCGTACTATAATGATATCTTTCGATCTACACTAAAAGAATCTAGTAAACAGAGATTGATGACAACCATGAACACAACCACAACTGAAAAACTGGCCCTTGTTCTCCACTACGGTGGAGTAATTACAGCAGGAGGTGACATGCTTCAGTGTGGATTTTACTCCTGTATTTAGGTCTCAGGTACTCAGCACTGTGAGGTGTATTTAGGAAAATATTCCCTGAACACCAGCGTTGGATATAACCAAACGTTGAGAGCAATTTATTCCCCCTCCATCTTTCCTACACCTCCTCTTCTTCTTAAGCAGCCTCTCCTGCTCTGCCTGCTAATGGATTATTCATTGATATTATTCACGAACCAGTACCCCGAACAACCAGTTATTGCACTCATTCCTGAAGCCAAATAAACCCATGCTTCATAATATTCCCTGTAGGGTGGTAAGCTCCTAAGAATTCTGAAAACACCAAATCCCAGATGAATCAAAGCAGCACCCAGTAGATACCAATCAAGAATGAACCCAAAAATAATTGATCAATCACTTAACTAAGTGTTTTCAGGTGTGGAAGGTAAACACGCAGTATCAGTTTATTTGTTAAGATGCAATTTATCTGTACTGGTGTCAATTCAGTTATGTGAGAGGATTGCCAGCATAATCTACACACTTTTAACACAGGGTAGTTGTGCCGTTCCCAGTATGTGTCTCCTGCCATTAGTTTGTCTTAGTGTACATCAGAAGCCATAAATTCAGAACTCTCAGTGTTTACCATTTCTGGCCTATGACATAAAAATGTATTTTCCTTAATAAAACATAATATTTCAAAATTTGCTTTCAGACAGGATCTTGAAGAGAAAGCCATATGAAACATTAAGTGGGAGGTTCAGTGTTTTTTTAATCTCACTCTTTGCCCTGCAAAACAATTCACAATGGGAAATGGCTGCATTCAGGATGCAGACAATGATCCTTCAACCAGAAAGATATGCCCCAGGGAACAGCCAATATCAACATAGAACATAGAACAGTACAGTTCAAGAACAGACCCTTCAGCCCATAATGTTGCACGAAAAAAATAAGCTAATGACACCTCATTAAACTAACCTGTTCTACACACTTATGCCCCCTATCCCTCCATTCCCCCTATTTTTATGTGCCTAGAGAAGCAGCTGTTAAATGCCTCTATATTATCTGCCTCTACAGCCACCTCTGGCAATGCATTCCAGGCACACATCTAGCATGTTAAAAAAAAGTATTTTGGTTCTCTTTGTGCAAATTCTGGAAACTCTTACCCATCAACACCACGTGAGTAACTACACCAGAACAACTCAATTTCAAAAAGATGGCTCATCACTAATTTCTCAAGGATGGACCATACACGTTTGCTTTCTCAGTGATGTCCACATTCGATGAAAGTGATACTTGCAAGCTGCTCGCTATTGAACTAATGTTGGGTTTCTGTCCGCTGCATCATCATTTAAGCCATGAACAAAAAGAGAGGGAACACAATCGGAAGAGAGTAGTGAAGGGACTATGAGGGAGGGAGAAAGAGTGTATTCAGACAAGGAAGCAAAGGAAGTGATTCTTGAAAGATTATTACTGATGCCCCCATGATCTTTTCAGCCATCTCTTTCAGAACTCTGGGGTGTAGACCATCTGGCCCAGGTGACTAATCTACCTTAAGACCTTTCCATTTCCCAAGAACCTTCCCTCTAGTAATGGTAACTTCACAGACTTCATGGCCCCTGACACCTGGAACATCCACCACACTGCAAGTGTCTTCCACAGTAAAGGCTGATGCAAAATACTTATCCAGTTCATATGCCATTTCATTATCCATTACTACCTCTCCAGTGTCATTTTCTGGTGGCTCAATATCTGCTCTTGCCTCTCTTTTACACTTATGTATCTGAAGAAAATTTTGGTATCCTCTTTAATATTATTGCCTAACTTACTTTTGTATTCCATCTTTAGCTTCTTAATGACCTTTTTAGTTGCCTTCTGTTGGTTTTTAACAGTTTTCCAATCCTCTAACTTCCCACTAATTTTTGCTCTACTATATGCCCTCTTATTGACTTTTATGTTGGTTTTGACTTCTCTTGTTAGGCATGGTTGTGTCATCTTTCCTTTGGAATACTTCTTCCTCTTTGGGACATATATATCCTGTGCTTCTGAATTGCTTCCAGAAATTCCAGCCATTGCTGCTCCGCCATCATCCCTGCCAGTGTTCTTTTCCAATCAATTCTGATCAACTCCTCTCTCATGCCTCTGTAATTCCCTTCACTCCACTGTAATACTGATACATCAGACTTTAGCCTCTCCTTCTCAAATTTCAGGGTGAATTTGATCATATTATGATCACTTGCTCTAAGGGTTCTTTTACCTTAAGCTCGCTAATCAATTCTGGTTCAGTGCACAACACCCAATCCAGAATACCTGATCCCCTAGTGGGCTCAACCATGAGTTGCTCTAAAACAAATCTCATAACACTCTTGAAAATCCCCCTCCTAGAATCCAGCACCAACCTGATTTTTCCAATCTACCTCCACATTGAAATCCCCAATGACTATTGTAACATTGCCCTTTTGGCATGCATTTTCTATCTCTTATTGTCATTTGCAGGGCACATTGTTTGCGGGTCTGTACACAATTCGCATCAGGGTCTTTTTGCCCTTGCATTTCCTTAGCTCTATCCACAATAATTCAACACCTTCCAATCCTATTTCACCACTTCTAACGATTTGATTTCATTTTTTTCCAACAGAGCAACACCATCCCCCTCTGCCTTCCTGGCTGTCCTTTCACTACAATGTGTATCCTTGAACTTTAATCCCCCAGCTATAATCTTCTCTCAGCCATGATTCAGTGATGCCTACAACATCACACTTGACAATCAGCAACTGTGCTGCTAGTTAATCTACCTTATTCCGTATACTGCACACATTCAAATATATCTTCAGTCCCGTATTCACCTTTTCAAGGAGTTACTTAAAGAATTATTTAGGCAGGAGCCCTTATCTCTTCTCCTGTAGTTACCAGTGTGTTGTGTGGCAGCTGATTATGATGAAATCTGACTTCCCTCAATTACCCTTGCAAGGACCGAACAGGAAATCAAATAGGAAATAGACTTTTCAGAATGGGAACAAGTGGCACAATTCTGAATGCTTCATCTGAAAATGATTTTAATTGTGCATGGTTTTCCCAAGATTCAATATGTTAACTGTAAAGTAAATGAGCTTACAGCTAAAAGTAAATGTAATATCTATGATAGTCAAAAGAATGAGATAATAAAAGCAAAAAAATTCTAAGCTTATGATCCTATTCCCTCAATAAGCAGAGCAAACAAACATACAAACGAGTATTAATAGCTCATTGTGTGTGTTTGTAATAAGCAATAATAAAGCACGGCATGCAACAAAGAATTGAGGCAGATAGCTCATGCAAATAAGCACTTCAGTATGTCAGAAAGCAGTGAAGTAAGAAAAACAATTAAATGAAATAAAATAACTCTTCCATATCATCCTGCGATACAGATTTAAGTTTCACGGTTAAGGCTTAGAACGTGATGAAAAATATATAGATGTTACTTTGGTTTCATAAATTTTTATGATTATGTTCAAATGGTTATTATTGTGCAATCATTTCATCTTATCCGTTTTAGAGATTTAAGAAAATCAGTCCAAGTGCAAAATGATTTTTGGCTTGCAGTTAGAATTTCAGGCATTGATCTGTATTGTGCATGGATTACATTTATTTTGAAATTCATTACTTTGCATGTCAAATTTCATTGTATACAAAAAATACTGACAGTCTAAATGTCTCAAAGACATTCTTGACAGCAACACAGAGGTTTGTGCTGTTGAAATAGTTTATAGTTCAATGATCCTCGGCAGCAATTTGACTGTATTAAATTTGGATAAATGCTCATAGGAATTTTCCTCCTTCCTGACAACCATTTCTAGAAGAGGGAATTTATTACCTGCATGGTCTCACAGCACTAGGAACTCCTCTTCATACCAAAAGTATTTCACAAATTGCAGGTAACAAATTGCTTTTAAACATGTTTTGATTGAACTTGTTGTTTCTGCTGACATTCCGTTTGATTCTGTAAGGCTCTGTCAAAAATTGGATCGCTACTATTTTTTGATGTGGTAAAATATTATTGTGTTTAGTTCTAGCACCAGGTTGAGTCTTTCTAAAACATCGATGGAATTATTTAAAGTAAGCATGTAAAATTGCAAGGACGTTTAACAGTTGGCAGAAGCATTGTATGCAATCCTCATGGTTTCTGATGTGACCACACTCTGCTCAACCATTCCAACACCTTGTTGCGTGGCAATTGAAGGGAATGTCATACTGAAAAGGAACAGCATCAAGGTGCAGTAATCTGATATGGAAAGGAGTGAATGTGCCAAGATGAGGGACGGAATTGCAGAATTTCTGAAGGGGAATGGGAGGACAGAGACCCTGCACAGTAAGAGAGCTGAGAGAGCCACCAAGGTCATCATAAAAAGCTGACTTTTTGCCAGAAGTGACTTGCTCAATTGTCAGAAATTTCATGACTTTACAAGGTGAGCTGCAGACTATGAAAACTTCTGTGCTATTCCCCAGCCTTCTCTCTCTCTCACACACATACTCAAAGACACAAGCATACACACACACAAATACACTACATATAACCAAACACAGATACACCCACATGTATCCACGTCGCTTTTCCACATACATACACAAACACACATATACACCAATAAACACAAACCTTCACACACTCCAATATACAAATAGACAGATTAGACATACCACACACATACACATACACACACACACACACACACACACACACACACACACACACACACACACACACACACACACACACACACACACACACACACACACACACACACACACACACACACACACACTCTTAAAGTGGTTGCTTGTGCCTACCTATCACACACATCCTATGCTTTTGTGTTTCTCTCTATACACCATCATTGGCTTTCTACCTTTACCTCCTCCAAGATCCACTCAAAGGTCAAGCCCCTAAAGGGATGATAATAAAAAGATTACTTAAAATCCTTCTTCATCTTTATCTAGGCAAAGATGTCATGTCCTGGAGCTTTGCTGTTCTTTAATTATTTAATTGCAGCAACAATCTCTTCTTTCTTGGGGGGATTTGTGTTGATGTTGAGGTCCTCTGATGCCTCTTGCATGTCAGATTCTTTATTTGGTGGTGTTCTATTCAATAATTCTCTGAAATACTCCATCTATCATACTTCTTGCTCTTTCTCAGTTGTCAAAAGCAAACTGTCTTATCTCTCGTGAGACCAGTGGATCTGGCATGGAAATTTCTGCATACCAATTTTGAAATTTTGCATATAGTTCCTATATCGCCTCAAATGGCTGCTGCTTTGGCCTCCTCTACAAGATCTTCCGTGTAGATTTTCATATCCTTTCTTACAAGTCTTCACTTTTTTGTTAGTTTCAGTATATGCTAGTTAAATTTTCTACTTAAATCGTGTTGATTTTGCATCTAACATTTTGTTCTTAATTTTCTGTCTGTCTTCTAAGGCTGTCCATGTTTCCTGCTGTATCCATTCTTTGTTCTTTCCAGCTCTGTACCCTGTACAAGCCTTGCTGCTCTCCTTGAAGACTGAGGCAATCCACTTGCATATTGTGTTGATCCCATTTACTGATCCATTCTCTTCAAGGTCTTGCAAGGCTTGCAATCTGTTCTTAAGCCGAATGGTAAAGGCAGTTATGACACTGATGGACCTAAGGTTTCAACATCAAAACATCTTTGTACATGTGGTTCTGGTCCTAGTGCTTCTCATCACTACTACAATAAGGTGGTGATCACCTCCTGTATCTGCTTCTCTCTTCACCTTTACATCCAGCAAGGATCACCTCCACATACCATCAATGATTAAATGGTCAATATGATTCTTGTCACGTCTACTGGGTGAGCAACACTGTGGATTTCATAGTGTGGAATTGACCAGATCAGACATAGCACAAAATATCACCAATCTTTCACCATTGTTATTCATCATCCCTCATCCATGTGCGCCCATGACCCCAATGAAGTGTGAGTTGTTATTTCCCACTTTGGCATTCAGATCTCCCATGACGATGACTATGTCATGGCTTGGGGTTAACTCTAACTACAATTTCAGCTATAGTAGAAAACAGCCTTTTCATCAATATCACTATTGTATCACTGGATCAGTCATGTTCACTTGCCTCTCTTTTAGCCTGACTCTCATCAGCATACTGTTCATTGGTTTCCATTCCAGCAAGCACTTCTCAATGCTTTTCTTCAAAATGTTAGCTACACCATTATGACATTGACCATCTTCCCTTCCTGAGAATAAAACTGTTTCACTAGTTGCTGCCTTTAGCCTGCCAGATCCTGTCCATCTGCTTTCACAGATGCCCAGTATATGTAGTTGTAACAACACATTTCTGGTTATTTGTGCAAGCTTGCCAATGTTGTACATGGCTCCTTCATTCCAAAAACTAATTTTGGTCTTGATTTTGGCCATGCTCAGGGCTTCCTTCATCATGGCAGTAGCTTCCTCTCGGTTTTCACAACTGTCAGTCATGCAAATCCTGGGTGGAGATTCAGGAATATCATTGCACTCAGATGTAGGATTCTTCATTGCTATTTCCATAACCATTTTTCTGACGAGTCTGGCCTGTTAGCCCTGAGCAGAACCCCCAAATTTGGAGGACCCATAGACCACTCTTGGTCTGGCCTCCACCTTTTGACATGTTTGGCATGGGTGACCCTACCAAGGTCCAAAGCACTAAGCCCTGATTCCAACCAATATAGCTTTCTGGACCATTGAGGTATGCTAATCTGCAATCGTTGTGACAAAGTAGTGGTCCTCTCAAAGGATTTCTATGAAATAGAGGATAGCAAAACGTAGGCAGTAAATCCCTCAACCATACTGTTTACTCAACAGGAAATTCTCAATGCTACGCAACTGACTCAGTGCAGAAACAGCTCACTCAAATTATGTTGGTCAAGAGTTGATTCCTGTTTATCTAGTTGACGATTGACAGATAGTGATAGGAAAAATACAATTGATTTGAGAGGGGCTGAATGAATTGAGAGGTTGGCATTGCTATAAAGCTGTTCCTACAGAAACAACAGCCTTGTTAATAAGTCCGGATTCAGCTTTGATTCTTTCCTAGTCAATCAACTTGCCCACATCTTTATTCCTTCTCACGTAAGCACCATACCACAAAAATAAAACAAAATAATCAACAATTTCAGGAGCAAAATGGAGAGAAGTATATCTACCTAGACATCAAACTCAAGTACTACCTAAAGACGCAAGCCCCTAAGGAAAGGGTCCTTTTTAATGAGGAAAGAAGACAGAATTGCAACAAGGAGCTAGTTGAAGAAGAGGCAGCATTAAAACTGGTTTATCTTTGATACATGCAGCTAGATTGTGAAAGCTCACTCCCAGTTTATTAACAGCTCTATAGAAAGATCCATGGTACATCATTGTAAACCAAGTTAACCTCTCGCTAATGTTTAACTAGCAGAACTTTGGTATGTACATGTTATTCTTGTAAAACCATATCAGATGCCATAAGCCAATGGGAGAACTAAATATAAAATCAAGAAACTTGCACAAATACTGTTCTGGCTTGTCTCAAGGTCTACACAATCTTATATCATATGTCATATCTGGACCAATGGGCTAGGACCACCAATTGTATTATTTAAGTTACCAAAGTAAAGGAACTTTCTTAACTTTTGTTCGGCAAGTAAGAATCATTAACCCAAGATAAGACTAATGGTGACAGTGATTTTGTGGAAAATATTAAATAAGCAGATTTTACTTGCAACTTCCATATAATGTTGGAACTGTCCATTAAAAACCATTCACCCGAAGTGAAGACAAATACCAATTATAATATAATTGGCTTGAAGAAAAAAGTGCTGAAGAAATTGAAACAGGATTTTCTTGGTATTCATCAAATCTAAGAACCCTCTTATTGCAATAGATTTCAAAAATGTTTTATTCTTTAAGCACAAGTTTTGTTTGATCAATGTGCAATTGTGAGACCTTGAGAAGACGGTGGTGAAGTACTTTTCAATATTATTGATTACTTCATTTTGAATAAAATAAGAAACCAATAATGAAGTGTGTCCTTTATGTATTCTTCCATTTTTTCCCCTTAACTTTCAAGGTTCCTTCCTGAGGAAGATCTTCAACGGCTAACTGAAGACAAATTTTCACTGAACATAGATAAAGAATGTTTGACTGTGGGCCATATTATTCATACAAAATTCCTCTTTACCAAATGTCTACTCACTGCATTGCAATTAAGATCAAGAATTTTGAATTATTATCTCCTTCCCTATCAAAGTCAACAGTGATTATTTTGATTTTGTAAAAATATTCCACATCCAACAGCCATAGTTCCCTTTGCTTCTCAGGAAGTCTCCATAAGTAAGTCAAAACCCCATTTTGACTCCCAACTCTCTCTAGTATTTTCTTTCAATCTGCCATGAACATTTTCTGCATATGTCAGTTGTCTCATCAATTCCACCATCTACATTTTGATGGTATGATCCCAGGGTGAAATCTTTAAGTCCCAAGTAACCCTTGACACTTTTCTCACTAAACTGCTCAC
The DNA here is from genome assembly GCF_048418815.1 of Hemitrygon akajei. Classification (NCBI taxonomy): domain Eukaryota; kingdom Metazoa; phylum Chordata; class Chondrichthyes; order Myliobatiformes; family Dasyatidae; genus Hemitrygon; species Hemitrygon akajei. The sequence goes on along the minus strand of NC_133150.1, from coordinate 23,404,307 downwards.
CTTGAAATGCATCTGCCTCACCTTTATGTTATCCTCCATTTTAAAGAATTCCTTTCCTTCAAGTACTTTCTCTCAAACTGCATGCCTCCTTTTCAAAATACCACAGGTTTTGCCAAAATAAAATCCTCTTCACTCACTTCCACCACCCCATTTCCAACTTCTCCTATCTCTCCCAAAATGTTGAACGTATTGTTGGCCCAAATCCAACACCACCTTTACTACAAACACATATTGAAAATACTGCTTTCAGCTCTTTAATCCTGCTGAAGAGCTGAGAAGGTGCTAATTAAAGTCATCAATAACACTCCAGGTGACTATGATCAGGGTTCAGGTTTCCTCCTCATACCTGTGGAGCCCACACTCCCTGTGGTGTCATCAACAACACCCACGTGCTTCTTCTTCTGTTCGGTTTATTGGAACAACTTTCCCCAAGTTCCAGTCTTATGCTCACAGTTGTAACTAGAGCATCTTCTATCACACATTTGAATATATTACCAATGAAAATGGGGTCACCTCCCTCTCCCTTATTAGGGAGAGAAAGAACCTGTGGTTTGTCGAATGCCGGATGAAATGCGAAAGTCTGGGATAAATGCAAGTCTGTGTCTTTGCTATTGCCTAACTCATGCTTGTGCTCAGTAACGGGGGCACTTATTTTTGTGAGGGGAGGGGGGATCGGTGCTTGCTGCCACTTACGTGTGGGAGGGGGGAGCTATGGGTGGGACTTTGGGATTCTCACGTTTAACTGTCATTCATTCTTTGGGGCATTTCTCTGTTTTCATGGATGGTTGCAAAGAAAAAGCATTTCAGGATGTATATTGTATACATTTCTCTGACATTAAATTGGACCTTTGAAACTGTGAACCTTTTGAAGAGCCCAAGAATATAACTAAATGCTGTCTTTGTTGATATCATTACAGGCATCAGATCAGCTTTCTGAAGAGTATTAGGAACAATAAATACATTATCTTGTACTCCTTCCTCAACTCCCCTGCTCTATTTGTGATATAGTGTGATAGTATTGGATACACAAAGCCCTAAACTCAAAAGGAGATTTTTAGCCCTATCTGATTTGAGTATCTACAGGTGTCCTCACTATAAAGAGATTGCTGTATCAACCCACTCACCAAACACTTACCTGTTTTGTCTCTGCAGTGAGGTCTAGCTGCCAATATCCATTATTTGAGTGGTGGGTCTCCCCAAGAAGGAGATAGTTCTAGCTAATGAAATTGCTTAAACAGTTTATTTTATGAATTTAGAATATACACATTTAAATTTAAACAGATATTTCTTAACACATATTTAAAATTCACCAAGGATCTCTGATTTATAATGAATTTTTGAATTACAAAGGACTTATAAACTGGAAATGATTTTCAAACACTGGGAAAATACAAACTAAAAGAAAACTCCAATGAGTTTCAGGCAAACTTGTCATCCGTCATAGGAAATGAAGGTTGGGGGAATGAAATCTAGTTCTTCTTTCTATCTCCCCAATTTTCTGTCATTCCCCTTGTCATTCTTATCAAGCCCCACTGCTTTCTAATGTTTGTGCCATTTTTCTATTAGTTGATGTTTCCAGCACGTGATGTGCTTCAGATGAGACAAAGCAATTCACATAGGTGGTCTAAAAGTTTCTGGATGGAAATCCCAGGCATGCAAAATTAATGCACTGATGGCTGACTCTGTGAGTACACAAATATTTCATCTATTGCGTGATCAACAATACCTGTGACTATCATTGATGTGCTAAATGAGATTATCAGTCTGAAATGCAAGATACCTTGAACTAACTCACAATGGAGCAAGTAAGTTAGCCATTATAATCTGGTTTGATGTTGGCTAATTAACATAACCATTGTTTTATGATGATTAAATATTGGGCCTACAAGACCACACCTTTTAGTTGTTTACAACAAAAACTGTGCATGGAATATTGGTTAGATATTTAACTATGTCGAAAACATCTCTGACCCTTAGGAAAGATCATGTTGTGTGCTAGAAAGCTGAGGTTGCCAATACGCCTCTTGGGCTCTGGCAAGACAATATCCATCACAACAGAACTGAAATCTTGTTGAAACACCCTGCAGCCTAAGCAGCACTGTGTAAAGAGAAACAGAATTAATCCTTCATATTGTTGACTTTTCATGAGAATTACCTTAATGTTGCCAGGCTCGTTCTCAGCCTGAGAGAAGTTACAAATTAAGGCTGATTTATACTTGTGCGTACAGGCTGATTTTAATTTCTGCATAGCTCTACGCCGTAGCGAGCATGCGTTGGTGTGCACTAAAACACTAGTGGGCGGTGGGGTTTCTATGCCACTGTGTTGAGTTTCTTCGTGAGAGACATGGACGAGGAAATGCATTTCAAACATTTTCGTACGTCGGCAGGTAGATTTGATGATTTGGTTCATCTATTTCGCATCGGTGTACAGACATGACGGAGAAGAAGCAACCGGAAATGCGTAGGAGGAAATGCAATGCTACCAAGCAGACCAATCACAGTTGTTGCAGTCTGCGTCGCCGCAATGCATGAGTTATTTTTTGGAGAGGTGCATGTCACCCTACGGCGTAGGGTATGCGGTACCTACAGTGTAGATGCGACACACAAGTATAAATCAGCCTTTAGAATTAAATATTGGGAAAAACAAAGCTACCATCTTCAGCACCTGCCACAAAGTTCCTAACACTGGGGATGTGTTTTATGCACTTGTGGATAATTTCTAAATAGCTGATTTAGGATCATTTTTGTTGACTGTATTGTTCATTCTCTGTAAGAAAACAATCCACTTTGTAACTGATGATTAATCCTCAATGGCAATATCATTCCTGACCAACAAATTGAAATTCCTTCACCACCTGAACCTTGACAAGGACCTTTAATTTGAATGCTGCCATTGTTAATACTGCAAACATCATTCACAATAATATTCTCTTTCGAGATAAAGTGTACCTTGATGGTCTCAATTAATAATTCCTTTCCTAGATGATCAAGTTATCACTATGGAAACCATAGAAATGCTACTGAATATTTTATCAATTTGCTTTTAAGATTAACTGAACAGATGTCTAAATTCTGACAGTTACCTGAACTTACAAAGAAAGGGACACTTTAGTACCTTCATGAAATGTTAATGCCCACACCTGCATAATAGTGGAAATAATTATAATATAATTATTACTTTGAAGTTATTGACTGTTTCCAATCATTTTGCAAATGAATGATAAAAGTAAAAAAGGCTATACATTAGACGAATTAACATTAGAAGAGAGAAACATACTGTGTTCAAAAACATTCTTGTTTGCCTCACTAGCCTGAGTGAATTCTTTGAGGAGTGACAAAACAAACTAAAGAAGGTAGAGCAGTGGATGAGGTGTATATGGATTTAATGAGGTATTTGACAGGTTCCTTATGGTAGGCTCATTCAAAAAATCTGGAGGCATGGGATCCAGGATAACACGGCTACATGGATTCAGAACTGGCCTGTCAATTGAAGGCAAGGTACGTGCTATGTATGTTTACCTGATTGTCTGTAAACAGTGCTGGTCTGCAAAGACCTATTCTGGGACCCTTTATCTTTAATATTTTTGAATATGATTTGGATGTGGAAGTGGAAGGGTGGGGTACTATTTTTGTCAATGACATGATGTTCGGTGGTGCTGTGGATAGTACAGAAGATTGTTATGAGTTACAATGGGACATTGGTAGGATGCAGGGCTGGGCTAACAAGTGGCAGATGAAGTTCAGTCCAGAGAAGTGTAAAGTGATACACTTTGGAAGGCCAAACTTGAAGGCAGAGTGCAGGGTTAATAACAAGATTTTTAGCGTGGATGAACAAACAGATCTTGGGGTCCACATCGATAATTGCCATGCATGTTGATGGGGTGTTTAAGAAGGTGCATGTTGTGCTGGCCTTCGTTAGGCGAGAGACTGAGCTCAAGAGCCAGAAGGTAATGCTGCGGGTCTATCAAACTCTGGTTAGAGTATTGTGTTCAATTCTGATCACCTCATTGTAGGAAGGATGTGGAAGCTTTAGAGACGGTGCAAAAGAGGTTTACCAGGAATCATGTCTTATCAGGAAAGTTTGAACAAACTAGGGCTTTTCTCTGTGGCGCAAAAGAGGAGGAAAGATGGCTTGATAAAGGTGTATAAAATGATGAGGAATAGAAAGAGGACAGCTCGTGCCCCTTCCCCCAAACAGCAATAGATAATACATGAAGGCATAATTTTTAGGTGATTGGTGGGAAGTACAGGGGAAATTCAGAGGTAAGTTTTGTTACACTGGGAGTGGTAAGTGTATGGAACACACTGGTGGTGGTAGACTACATCTAAGAGATGCTTAGACAGTCAGGTGGATGAAACAAAATGGAGGGCTATGTGGGAGGGTTAGATTGATCTCTGAGCAGATTCAAAGGTTGGCACAACATTGCAGGCCGAAGGTCATGTACTGTTCTATTGTGTTCTATGTTCTATATTGTTGAAGTATACTACAGAACAGATGGAAGGTTTCATTCCCTGAATTGTAGTTAAGGATTCTGTTCACGGTGGTAGAGAGAATCCATGGTTCAAGAAGAAGGGAGATATTTCAGCAGTGACTGTGCAGAAAACCACATTGTTGGAACAAATATGAGGAAGTGAGAGAAAGAAATAGAATCCTTACAAAAGATAGGTTAATAGGTGCATAAACTATGAGCTTGCAATTGACGTTTGAGGCTAACTTATCTCCCGAATTGGAAATGGAGAGACTAGAAAGGGAGGAGACAGAGATGAACCATTTGAAAGTGAAAGCAGGGTGAAAATTAACTGCAAACATTGTGAACATTTTGAGTTCTGTATGAGTCCAGGAGGAAGAGTTGATGGAGTGGGCCTGTGTAGGAATGAAACAAAGACTGCTCCACATATCCCATAAAAGGCAAGGTTTAAAACAGATCTGAGGGCTAATTTTTTTCACCCAGAGGAGATGGGTATATGGAACAAGTTGCCAAAGGAAGTGGAAGAGGTGGTTACAACTGCAAGGTTTAAAAGATATTTTCACAGGTACCTGGATATGAAAGGATTAAAGGGGCAAATGTAGGTAAATGGGATTGGCCTAGACAGGCACCTTGGTCAGCATGGGTAAGTTCGACCAACAAGCCTGTTTCCACATTCTATCTCTTGATGGTTTTATGACTATGCCTCTAAAAGGAAAAGCGTTTCTCATTTCTCATTAACTTTATTTCAGAAATCTTATATCCAGTGGGTGATATTTTGTTAATGTTATCTGACAGACTCAACAGCATGCAAATGAATTTTTAAAATATATTATGATCAGTTAGTCAAAATTGGGAAACATAACAAATCGTAATTATGTGAATTGACTACATTGTCTATCAGTTTCTGCTTCTACTCAGTAGGTTATTTCTGACATGGGGGTAAATTTATGAAATACAACCCCAGAGCAGATAATCTAAATTAAATTGTAATGAATGGATTGGAAATTTTTACTGGGCAAGATTTTGCTGTATCAACAAGACAAAACTCTTCAAAATACAGATGCAAGACATTAAATGAGGTAGGTTTGAGGTCATCTTCTTAGAGCTCTAGAATTAGATGTATAGATGTACACTCAATGGCCACTTTATTAGATACCTGCTCGATAATGCAAATATCTAATTAGCCAATCATATGGCAGCAACTCAATGCATCAAAGCATGCAGACACGGTCCTGATGTCCTGTTGTTGTTCAGACTAAACATTGGAATGGGGAAGAAATGTGATCTAAGTGACTTTGACCATGGAAATGTTGCTGCCAGATGGGGTGCTTTGAGTATCTCAGAAACTGCTGATCTCTTGGTTTTCATTCACAACAGCCTTTAGAGTTTACAGAGAATGGTGCAAAAACAAACAAAAAAAGCACACAGCCAGTGAGTGGCAGCTCTATGGTCGAAAGCACCTTGTTAATGAGAGAGGTCAGAGGAGAACAGCCAGACTGGTTCAAGCCGACAGTATCTCAAACAACTACATGTTACAAAAGTGGTGTGCAGAAGAGCACCCCTGAATGCACAACACATCAAAATTTGGAATGGATGGTCTACAGCAACCAAAGACCACGAATGTACACTTAATAGTGAGTGTATTTACAAATTTGTTACATAATAGCAGACAAATAGTGCCTTAATATTCATGGTTTGTTTGTGAAACATATCTGTAGCAGAAAGAGCTGCTGCCTCTACAGTCTGGGTTTTATCATTATCTCATTTGCTGTTCTGTGTGGAGTTTGTACCTTCTCCCTGTGACTGTGTGTTTCTTCCTGCCTCGAATAAGTTACCCCCATAGCAGACAAGTGGATAGGTGGCAGGAGAACTTGAAAAAGCACGTGGAAGAAAATAGCTTGCAGGGCCTGACGAAGGGTCTCGGCCCGAAACGTCGACAGCGCTTCTCCCTGCAGATGCTGCCTGGCCTGCTGTGTTCCACCAGCATTTTGTGTGTGTTGTTGCAGGGCAATAAGAGGGGTGCAAGCCTGATGAGATTGCTTTGAGCTAGCGGGGACTTAATAGGCTGAAATTCCATCTATAAAGAATATACGAAAAATGAAAAAAAGTATAGAAAGTAGAAATTCATCATTTTGCAATATTATGTGGTAATCCATACCAGCAGCAAAACACTGGTATTCAGTTTTCTCCTGTCAAAAATAAAAATGTGTTCTGCAGGTGGAATGGGGTTGAGTTAATGTAACAGCCAGGTAGATCATTAATTCCTTAAATGCAATCTTTCTTCTCATTTCTTCATATTCAGAGTTTTGCATTCAGTATCAACTTGCTCCCTTGCCCAGTGCAATAAACACTACTATTGTCTCCATGCCAAAGATACCACAGGACAGATCTTCCATTAGTTGTCCCGGGGGCTATGTTGAGCATATTTATTCAGCATTTCATGGAACACCAAGCCTTTTTGTACACCAGTAAATAACAGGTCTCATTTTGGTAGGCTGCCAAATAAACTGTGGTATGTACTAGTGTATGTAGCAAAATGAATGTTGCAGTATTTTCTGAAATATTGCAATTTAATATTCAGGTTTAATATCTGTCACTGGTAAAGGGATATAGATGTGTTTGTCCTACTGTAATGTACAACTAACTAATGTTGAATGTCTTTTCTCTAACCTTTTCATAAAATATACACAATACTTACTTTTGGACATTCAGTGCACAGAACATGAATCGTGAGACCTCACATGAGTTGGAGATCTGTTCGCTGATCTCACTCTTAGCAGGTAACTACTTCCTTCTACAAGGCTCCTGGTGAGTCCAGGATTTCCATGAATATTCAAGTCCTATCAAATGCCAGGGAAATTGGCACATGCAAATATATTCTTGGCAGCGAATGTCATCTGTTCATAAATGGGAGCGAGTTCTATATTATGTTAAAACTACGGAGCTCTCTGAAGATGCTCAAATGTGGTGGTAACAAATTAGGAAAAAAACCTATTGAGTTATGCAGCAACAGAAAATTAAATTTTCAAGCTATTTCATTCAGATGAGAAAAATAATAATGAATTTAGAACAGACTTTCACTAATTTCCTGATGCTCCTATCTACAACAAATGTGTCTAGAGTATGAACTCCATATGTTCGCAAAGAAGATAAATGCCACAATTAACTTCACTCATGTCAGCATTTATTTTACATGAATTGGCTCCTAAAATCTATTTAAGTATTAAAATTCTTTCCAACATTCACATAGAGTTCATAGATTTCATCAAAAAGGTTTCATCAAGTGTTGAAGTGTTTCTCAGATAGCACCATTAAACTTAGTTCAAACTATTTCAATATCATGTTTCCTTCTTTGCACATCCTGGTAACTTGCTGATTATGCCCAGCCTTTTCCATCACACTGAGCACTGGTACCCTCAGGGATGCGTGCTCATTCCGCTGCCGACTGGTGACCACACTGCCAGATTCAGCTCAAACCGCACATCAAGTTCGCTGATGACACTACGGAGGTTGGCCTCATCTGCATACACAGAGGAGGCAGAGAGGATTGTCAAACGACACCAGAACAACAACCTCAGTCTCAACATGGACCAGACAAAAGAGATGATTGTAGGCTTCAAGGAGGTACAGTTCGACCACTCTCCATTGATCATCAATGGCTTTGCCATGGAGAGAGTGTAGAGTGCAATGTTCCCTGGTATGCACATAATGGATGATATAAGCTGGACCCACAACGCCACTCACTCATCAAAATTGCACAGCTACATCTACACTTTCTGAGGAGACTGAGGGATACATTCTAACAACTTTCTACAGGGGCACAGTCAAGAGTGTTCTGTCTGGCAGCATCATTGTTTGGTATGGAAGCTGCAAGGCATCAGACTGCGAGACGCTACGGAGAACAGTAAAAATTGCTTGGAAGATCATCGGTGTCTCCCTCCCCTCCCCCTATAAGCTATTTTATTAGCTTATTTGTAGTATATACTTGTGTGTTGGTGTGTGGCCAAGTGGTTAAGGCATTCATCTAGTTATCCGAAGGTCGCTAGTTCGAGCCTTGGCTTCCGTGTGTGTCCTTGAGCAAGGCACTTAACCACACATTGCTCTGCGACGACACCGGTGCCAAGCTGTATGGGTCCTAATGCCCTTCCCTTGGACAACATTGGTGGTGTGGAGAGGGGAGACTTGCAGCTTGGGCAACTGCTGGTCTTCCATAAAAAAAAAACCTTGCCCAGGCTTGTGCCCTGGAAGCTTTCCAAGGTGCAAATCCATGGTCTATCAAGACTAACGGAAGCCTACACAGTATATATTTGTGACATTTATCAAGAATATTACAGCTTAAATCATTGTTGAGGATCCCTACCAACCACCTCACAATCTCTATGACCGACTACCGTCAGAAGCATCAAGTCTAGGGCTACCGGTAGGTAACAGTTTCTTCCCTCAAGCTGCGAGACTAATGAACACTTTGGCACCACCAAGCTCTTGTCAGTAGGACAGCAAAATGTTTACCGCAGTGTTAACCTGTGCTGTGCATATTTTGAATCAAATTTTATTAGCTTATTTGTAGTGTAGTCTTTTGGTTTATCTGTTGTGTGGGGTGTAGCATGGTCTGGAGGAACATTTATCAACACGAGAAAGTCTGCAGATGCTGGAAATCAGGAGCAACACACCCAAACCACTGGAGGTTCGCAGCAGGTCAGGCAGTGTCTGTGGAAAAGGACACACATTCGACATTTCTGGCAAGAACTTTCTTCAGGATGCGGATCATTGATTTGTTTGGTTGTATGTACAGTCAGATGATAAGCTTGAACTTGAACTTAAGATTTTATTTGACATAATCTTTACTCTAATTGGGCACAAATTAACACACATTGCTTTCTTGAAACAGAAGTGCAGATAAAATCAGCTCCAATAAATGACTGTCCTTTTCTGACTCAATTAATAATCATTGCAATTTTAACCAAATACTTTCTTGGCAACCATATCAGATGTATACAGATGTAGATGTTTTATGAATATATAAAGCACAGAGCCTTATAGTATCATTAGGCCCAGAAAGCATCTTGAATCTTAAAATTGAAACTCTTAGCCAATGTCCTACTTGTGTTTGAAGACTTCTTTTGGAGGGCTGTTTGTGAAAAAGAGAATTCATATGTAAATTTCATATTAATAATACAAGAAAGTTAATTTCTTGCTTCACTTATAATTCTATGAGTCTGTCCCAGTTGTTAAATTTGTATGTGAACATCATGTTTTCCAACATTGCTTTTGAATTTGACTTTGCATTTAATTATACTCGAGGAATTATATGCTTAATTTTCATCACTGTTGCTTATAAATAAGTTTGTTTTAGTTCTGACTATAATATCAGTAAATTCTGAAGATCAATTACACAATTTTTACATGTGCACAGAATTCTGTATTGACAAGATAATTTATAATAGCAGCCTAATAGAGTGCCCTAAGAATGCAGCATTTGAAATTTAGATAGTGACCAGTTAGGTTTATTCAAAGGGACAAGTGAAATTGGTAGTCAATATAGCAATGGGATAAAGCAAGAAAGAGGAAAGTATCCAAACTGGTAAAAAATCTGCAAGTGTTGTTTATCATTACCAATCTAGCTGTGATTTATTATAGGAATCAGAAGTTGAACCATTTGACCCAAACTTTTTTTTTAATGTTAACTACAAATATCCAATTTTAGCAAAGTATTAAGATCTCTTCAAACTGAATTAAAAATAAAAATATTGAACTATCATGATCTCAGATTCAGGTCCCTATAGAACCTGAATGTCCTACTTGTGTAAGATAAGATTTCTTCTTATTTTGTGAAAAAAAAAGAGGATTTAAAATGCTTTGCAGAAAATCAGTTGTTTTCCCCAAAATTCCCTAAAATTCTACAGGTGAAATTAAGAACATTCACAGATCTGCCAGATCTTGAAGAAACCAATTAGAAGAACAATTGGCCAATCCAGGTTCTGGATTAATAAAGAAATTCCTTACATAAGTTCTTGTTAAACCTAATAACCATCTCAGTTTAAAAGGGAGTTTAAGACAGACAGGAGCACTTTTTGTCTTGAGTTCCCATTTTCTAACCCTTGGCGAGGATTTGTTTTGAATAATGGTTCTTTAGAGGGAGCATTGTGAGCTTAACCAGATAATAAAACAATCAGTCAGCACGTGAGACTGATGGATTTAATGAACAAACTATAGGTCTCAAATGAATCAGGATACAATCAAACTGATGTCTATGTTCTGGACTAGGCTACTTGTTTGTGATCTCATGCCTATCAGCAAAAAGATAAATGCTCAAGAATATGTCAATAGAAGCACAAAGTCTAATGCTGAAATGGCCATTTTCTTTGCGGCCACCTGTGCTATACTGAGCAAGGATGTCCACCTCATTGTTGCTTCTTCTTATCCACACAGGCATTTAAATCTGGGCAATGAGTTAATTTCTTTCAGGGCACTCTTGATGATTTGTTCCAGATGAGAATATTTTTAATACTTGGAGTTGTCAAGTTTCAGCCCATGGTTGGATAAGAGAGAAAAGGTTCTCAAGTTGATATTTACAAGTTTTGAGTTATGTGATCTTTTCATTGATGACTACAGCAGGAGAATAAGACAAGGAAGTTAGACATTACGTCTCTTTATTCATTGCCAGTTTCTCAGTTTGCTGTGATCATGTTTCTCAAGTGCTGTATCACTGAGGTCTGCAATAGTAGACCCATAAGCCACAGCTCTTTTCTGATCATGATCATCTGATAAACATCCAGTTAACATGCTTTGATATTCCAACAAGAACTTCATAATTAAGAAATAGCCAGCAAAGAAGTATTTGTAAGCCCCTCTTTTCCAGAGTATACCTGATTGGGGCAAGTAGCCCTATGCAACCCCACCCTCAAAATCTAGTTGGTTGGACATCTAAATTGCTACCAAATGTAAGGGATTTTCCTTATCAAGGCTGATGACCCCCAACCTCATGGCTCAGGTTAAGGCCGTGAAAGTTAGGCCTTGTGATATTAGGCCTTGTGATATGAGAGCTGCCAAGGAGCAAGTGGGTCTCCACAAACAGGCCATGCTGAGAGGACTTGAAGAAAGCCATTTATTTATTTTAAAAATACAGGCAGTTGTTTGAAATTCTGCAGCTTCAATGAAATTCCCAGATATTTTACATAACAAGTAGAATTACAAAGATTTTGGATTTTCACCAATTCCAGAATGAAAAAGGATGAACATCTATATCCAGATCTCAGACCAATGTGTGTACCTGATTAGTATTGTTGAACTAGAACACTGAACCAATCTTATTTGCCGAAGAAAGTCCAGACCAAAGGTGGGTACTTTTCTAATCAGAAGGTTCCCTTATTACTATCTTAAAGAGGGAAGCATGAACAAAATATATATTTTATGGGTTATAACTCGGGTTTGACTAATATAATAGTAACACAAAAATGAACCAGCTGCCAGATAGTTCTCAGGGGGCCTATTATCAAACTAAAGTGCTTCTCCAGCTTCTTACTCTAATGCCAGGTCTTCAATGCATCATTTATGAATACATTGCCAATTTTCCCCAACGCGGGAAATCTTGTGCTCCTTTTCAAAGCCAAAGCTTGAAGGTATTATATTTTACTAAATCTGTCACCTGTTGTTTATATTCTTAAGGAACATTCTGTGAGGAGAAGATCAGCGTAACAGCAAATTGTCTTTTCAGTTCAATAAAACATCAATAGAATCTTTACGAGATTTTTACTCAATAATTAAGTATTAAGATGGGGTAATGTGTTTACTGTGGTTTGTAATGTGCATACATTTCCTGCTTTTTATTTATTATTGAAGATACTTTAAGGCTGAATTAACCAAAGTCTGATGAATTTTCAATAATAAATGATTAGAGAATTAGAACAGATTTTTAAATCATATAGTCATTGTAAATATTCAGCACGACACTAAGTAATAGCATTATTTCCACTTGTTGAGGATAATCTTGTAAAAATTATTTGAAAGCCCAAGCCTAGATTATATTTAACAAAATTGCCTTGTGAAAGTTTAACTTTGAGAATTAAGTATCACACAAAGAACAAAAGATTGAAACTTAACTGTCTTTACATGGCCAAGATTCAACATTGCTGAATTTCTGTTTCGGTGCTTGAGTACTGTATCTGAGTAGGTGTAACTATTAAAGTAACAGCTAATAATTTAATCTCATGTCACTATTTTCATTAATTGCACTTTATTATTTTGCGTAACTTATCTTCTGTCAAAATCTGTATTCATTCTGTTTGGAAATTTATACTATGTTGGTTCAGCATAAGCAGATTAAATATTAAATCAACTCAGTGGCCACCACTCGATCCAATTTAACTCTACTAAGTTTCTTCAGTATTTTGTGTGTTGCTTCAGATTCCAGCATCTATGGTCTCTTGTGATTAGATTTTGAATTATTTGAGGCATTCTTCTGCAAAAAAAAGAGTTAACAAATCTTGTCGCTAAATGTCTGACAGAACACGTTATCCAAGATTCATAAAATGATAATGTTCAAAAGGAGGCTAATTGTTTATTTGCATCTGTGCAAAATGTATTTTATTTTCTGAGTAAGATCAGGCATAAGAAGTATACGGTTCATGGAACACTAATAAAGTAATGTTTAGCAGAGGCAATTTCACATGAAAAAGTTGGCCTTAGAGACCAAGCTGATTTCCACTGGGGTTGAAAAATTGTTTCATCCGAAGTATAAGATATTTCATTGTACTCATCTGGTAGCACTCATGCCTCAGACACAAAGCTTGTGCGATCAAATCACACTTCAAAGACAGGGGCAAAAATGGATTAATAAAGACATACTGCATTGTTCAAGATGCTGTCCATTAGATATCACAATTAGTCAAGGTTGCATGCTCTCTTTAGGAGAAAATAAATAATCAGAATCAGGTTTATTATCATCGGCATGTGGCATGAAATTTGTTAACTTAGCAACAGCAGTTCAATGCAATACATAATCTAGCAGAGAAAAAATAATAAAAAATAAAATAAAAGTAATAATAATAAATAAACAAGTAAATCAATTACAGTATACATATATTGAATAGATTAAAAAAATGTGCAAAAACAAAATTGCAATGGGTCCAGGTCCTTGCAGAGGCAAGAGTTCAGTCTAGTCATGACCAACCTCTCAAAGCATTTCATTACTGTTGATGTGAGTGCTTCCTGGCGATATTCATTAAGGCAGCCCACATTATTCTTCTTGGGCACTGGTACAATTGTTGCCTTTTTGAAGCAAGTGGGAACTTCTGCCCATGGCAGTGAGAGGCTGAAAATGTCCTTGAATACTCCCGCTAGTTGGTTGGCACAGGTTTTCAGGGCTTTACCAGGTACTCCATTGGGACCTTCAGCCTTGCAAGGGTTCTCTCTCTTTAACGACGGCCTAACATCAGCCTCTGAGACCAGGATCATGGGGTCATCAGGTGCAGCAGGGATCTTCACAGCTGTAGTTATGTTCTCCCTTTCAAAGTGTGTATAGAAGGTGTTGAGTTCATCTGGTAGTGAAGCATCGCTGCCATTCATGCTTATGGGTTTCACTTTAGTAAATAAGTAAATAAGTCTTTCAATTCCATTTCAAAGAAGAGCCTGACTTAACATTTTCAAAACAGATTATCTTGTCATTATACTATTGTTATTCATAGGACCTTGCTATGGCATATTGGTTACTGCATTTCTACATTATAATAGCAGCAATTATAAAGTGCAATATATTGTCACATCTCTGTTAAATACAACCGAACAGGACTTAAGTAATGCACAGTTATGGTTAACAACAGAGGAGAATCTATTTCTGAAAGTTGAATATTGACGTACTATAAGTAAACTAACTGCAACAAATATATATTACTTTTCTTGTTATTCAGCCATGATATAAATCTTTTAAACAGTGTAATGGCACTGACAACACAGAATGTGAGAAGATGGTGGACTTTCTGGTTATAAGAAAAACTTACCTCCATTTAGTGAGTGACTTGTCTGATACCTCTATTTATTTCACAAAGGGTTGAGGAATTTGGTTGGCAGCTTTTGTTACAGAATTATTTGTAGACAATTTGATTGGCGACCCTTAACAAAAATGTCACTTGCATCTCTAAAGCAATATTTCTTCTGTTACGTACCCCGTAACTGGGTCACTTACCAGCAAAGATAGAGAGGTCCGTTGAAGTCTGTTGGTACTATTTTTAACAGTATTTATTGATAAAAATACACAAAAATAATATCAATGCAACCATACAGATAACATACGTCGTCAATACTAAATCTAAAAGCACGGGTATAATAATAATCAATAAGAAATAACTCTATCGATGTCTAGGGGATAATGTATTGTCCAATGGAAATATAAAAGTCACTCAAGTTCATTCAAGCTGTAGGCTGCAGCCTTTGGTTGGAGTCAAGAGAGAGAGTTTAAACTTGCCCATTCCTTTTATGATGTCAATCCTTCGAGAGTCGTTGGGGCTGATTTCTCTTTTGTTGTTAGCTAAAGCCGTTCTTCTGTGGCAAGGCCCACCAATTCCGAGGCAAATGGAAAAGGACTCATGTGGACTTTCCACCGGCTTTCGCTATTACGCTGTTACAGGATTTCTAGCGTTTCTTCTGGTGCGTCTGAGGGGCTGTTCCCACAGACCCTCTTTTATCCCCACTCACAGGGTCTCAGATGTCAATCAGGGTGGAATGATGCCATCCCCCCCCAACCAGCCCACGTTGCCTGAGGGCTTCTACGAAGCACAGTACTCAATACACAATTCCGTCTCCAAGAGACAATGGCCGTTTCCCGTAGCTTTGTATCGCTGAGGGGCCAAGACATTCCAAACATCTCTCTCTCATTTCCTGGGTCTCCTGACCTGAATTAATAGCGATCTTGCGATTCTCAAAAAGGAGGGGGCTACTTTGGGACCCTTCGACCCCTCAGAGTTGGGCACAGGCGTAACACTTCCATTTATAATACTCTGCTGAGAACCCAAAATATATCAAATAATATTTAACTAGAATATAGTGATTATACCACATATTTTGAACTTTCAAATGATTGATAACAAGGAAAAAGAAAATTGATTGTGAAACATTATTTGAACCTAGTGTATTCCATTCAGTTCTGCTGTGTTGCTAGCTTATTCTGGGGAAGAACTTTGTGTGATGTGTGGAGTTTCCTGAAGGAAAGGGATAGAAAAATGGACAAGGAATTCCACAGACAAGAAAACATCTGCAGACATTGGAAATCCAAGCAACACACACAAAATGCTGTAGGAACTCAGCAGGCCAGACAGCACCAAAAGGAAAAAAGCACAGTCATCCAAGACCCTTCAGCAGGTTAATTTTAGGCAATTTCTGTCATGGTAGTGTAGCAGTTAACACAATGCTATTACAGCTTGGGGTGTCAGTGTTCAGTGTTGAGTGTTCAATTCCAAAATCATCTGTAAAATGTTTGTACGTCCTTTCTGTGAGCGTATGGGGTTTCTCCTACTCCCACATTGGTACTGGTTAATTGGTCATTGTAAATTGTCCATGATTAGGCTAGGGTTAGATAGTTGGGTTGCAGAGCAATACGACTTATTTGGGCTGGAAGAGATTGCTTCACATGTATTTATAAGTAAAAAAAAAAGAGAATTTTTTTTAGCAATAGTATTGGAGCAGATTGCCTCCTATTCCAGCTGATCCTTATGCTGGAAGATGAAAGATTCTGTATAAAATAAATATTAAAATTAAATTTTCATTTTATGAGTTTTTTTTTCAACCATGGTAGTTTATACGCAAGAGGTATCTATTTAGATTATGGTGAAGATCTGTAATTCCAATGAATTTTCATTTTAGAAGTTACTGTTTATATAATAATATTGTTAAACAGCATAATGCCAGGCCTGCTTGTTCAGTTGCAGTTGATTGGCTGCAATATGTCGGCTTCATGGGCACAGTTCATCTTGCAAATTTTAACAAGGCCTAAGGGATTTATTTGCAAACACTGTAGTCTGTTTGATATGTGGTATAAGCTTCAGTGACTCCATCTTAGCAGCTGTTAAATAAAGCACAATTAATAAATTCTTCATAAGAATTTATAAGTATGCTATTGAACAATAAAACCAATAAAATGTTAATTTGACAAGAAAATTGGATATTTTACGACTGGTCAAAATTTATGGCATGACATACGATAAGTAAGTAGGATTTTACAATGCTAAAATTCACAGGAACATTTCTACAGTTGGAAGATTGCTGGGAAACAGCCTAATAATCTAATGAAGTGTAAAGCTGATGGTAAATTTTGTGAGCTCCTTATTGGTTCAGAACCCTTGCTAGGGTGCAAGATTGTTTCTAAGAGCAAAACATAGGTCAGATGTTTCCACAAAGACATTTGAAACTGTAATGCAGACAATATAGTGGACTTACATTAATCTGGTACTGAATTTCAAGGGATCAAGTTTCTGAAGATGGAGCTTGACAATTGGTTATGAAGTATGGCAGAGTCAAGCAGTGGTTGGCAATACTGCCCACAACCCCAGAGAGCTGGCTTCAGCTTGTCTTTATGCACACTTCTGGCTTTCTCATTGTGATCATATGGCTTCCTCCCGGTGCTCTGGTTTTGTCCCACATGTCAAAGCTGTGCTGCTTGGTAAGTTAATTGGAGACTGTAAATGAGGTGGAAGGCCCACGGGTATACAAAGGGGTGGAGATTATGGGAATCGAAGAAATAATAATGCGATAATTGGAGATGGATGCTTGATAGCCAAAGAGCCCTTTTCTGTGCTGCATGATTCTATCATTTGCAAAACCTATTTGTGCTCATTCTTGAAGTCTCTGATCTTTAATCTAGGGACATAGTCATGAATATAAATGGTCCCCTGACAATTTTAGAAGGCCGAACAGCCCAAACCTTTTCTCTGGGCATATACATGCACGTGTACACACACACACACACACACACACACACACACACACACACACACACACACACACACACACACACACACACACACACACACACACACACACACACACACACACCCCTCTGCTTGTGGGAGAGGAGAGACAGCAGCAATTACCCTGGGGGTTTCCTAGCATTTTAAAAATAAATAAGCCACACTCCTTGAAATTTTTTACTAAAATTTTGGGAATTTTTTAAAGACCTCTGTAGAATTCATGCTTGGGCACAGAAAATAGTAAATAGCATATTTGCATTCAAGTCTATTTGTTGACAATAACTTACTTTATTCAAATCTTATGATAAATTGGAAGGAATTTTTTTTAAAAAGCCACAGTGAATTTTCTGGTTGAGTGAACTAGGCCTTTTCTCCTTGGAGTGATGTTGGACGAGAGATGACCTGATAGAGGTGTATAAGATGATGAGAGGCATTTATTGTGTGGATAGTCAGAGGCTTTTTCCCAAGGTTGAAAGGCTGCCACAAGAGGGCACAATTTTAAGGTGCTGGGGAGTAGGTACAGAGGAGATGTCAGGGGTAAATTCTTTAAACAGAGAGTGGTGAGTGCGTGGAATGGGCTGCTGGCAACAGTGGTGGCGGTGGATACGATAGGATCTTTGAAGGGATTTTTGGATAGGTACATGGAGCTTAGAAAAATAGAGGGCTATGGGTAACCCTAGTAACTTCTAAGGTAGGGAAATGTTCGGCACAACCTTGTGGGCCGAAAGGCCTATATTGTGCTGCACGTTTTCTATGTATCTATGAATTTTCCCCAAGCCGTTGATTAAAAATCACTTTCTTTTAAATGTTATAAAAATATTGCAATCATTAAATTTAAAGGCTTTTGACAAGGTGCCACACATGAGGCTGCTTAACAAGGTAAGCACCCATGGTATTGGAAGAAAGATGCCAGCATGGATAAAGAATCAGCTGACTGGAAAGTGGCAAAGCTTGGAAATAAATGGAGCCTTTTCTGGTTGGCAGCCAGTGAGTAGTGTTGCTCCACAGCTGTTGGTGTTGGAACTGCTTCTTTTTATGTTATATGTCAATGACTTGGAAGACAGAATTGAAGACTTTGTTGCCAGATTTGCAGACAATACACAGATAGGTGGAGGGTCAGGTAGCATTGAGGAAGCAGAAGGCCTTAGACGGATTGGGAAATAGGCAAAGAAGTGGTAGATGGAATAAGGTGTCGGGAAATGTATGATCATGCACTATGGCAGGAGGAATAAAAGCAGAGACTATTTTCTAAATGGAGAAAATTCAAAAATCTGAGGTGCAAAGGGACTTGGGAGGCCTCATGTAGAATTCCCTAAAGGTTAACTTGCAGATTGAGTTGCTGATGAGAAACGCAAATGAAATGATAGCATTAATTTCAAGAGGACCAGAATATAAAAGAAAGGATGTAATGCTGAGGCTTTATAAGGCACTGGTGAGGCCTCGCATTGTCGTGAAATTTCTTGTGATGCGGTAGAAGTACATTGCAATACATAATAATAAAAAATATAATACAAAATAGTGCAAAAAGAGAAAAATAAAGCAGTGGGGTAGTGTTCATGGGTTCAATATCCATTCAGAAATCTGATGGCAGAGGGGAAGAAGCTCTACCTAAATCGTTGAGTGTGTACCTGTACTTCCTCCCTGATGGTAGCAATGAGAACAGGGCATGTCCTGGGTGATGGGGGAACCTTAATGGATGTGGCCTTTTTGAGGCATCACTCCTTGAAAATGTCCTGGGTACTGACTGAGTTCACAGCTTTCTGCAGCTTATTTTACTTCTGTACCCCACCCCCCTCCACTCCAATACCAGACAGTGATACAGCTGGTTAAAATGCTCTCCACAGTACATCTGTAGAAATTTGCTAGTGTCTTTGTGGCATACCAAATCTCCTCAAACTCCTAATGACATATAATTGCTGTCCTGCCTTCTTTGTAACTGCATCGATATGTTGGGCCCAGAATAGTTCCTCAGATTTGTTGACACGCAGGAACTTGAAATTACACACCCTTACCATTTCTGATCCTTTGATGAGGTCTGGTGTGTGTTCCTTCGTCTGACCCTTTCTGAGGTTAACAATCAATCATTTGGTCTTATTGACATTGAGTGCAAGGTTGTTGATGCAACACCACTCAACCAGCTTATCTATCTTGTTCCTGTATGCCTTCTCATCACCATCTGAAATTCTGCCAACAATAACTGTATTGTCAGCAAATTTATAGATAGTATTTGAAGCTGTGCCTAGCCACACAGTCATGGGCATAGAGAGAACAGAGCAGTAGGCTAATCACATATCCTTGAGGCGCGCTAGTGTTGATTGTCAGTGAGGTGGAGATGTTATTTCCAGTCTGCACAGACTGTGGTTTTCAGGTGAGGAAGTCGAGGATCCAGTTCCAGAGGGAGGTTCAGAGGCCCAGGTTTTTGAGAGCTTTTTGATCAGAACCGTTAGAATGATTGTGTTAAATGCTGAGCTGTAGTTTAATAAACAGCAGCCTGACGCAAGTATTAGTATTTTCCAGGTGATCCAATTCCACGTGAAGAGCCACAGTAGACATGTTGTGGTGAAATGCAAATTGTAGTGCATCTAGGATCTTGCTTAGGCAGGAGTTGATTCTAACCATGACCAATCTCTCAAGACATTTCATCACCATTTCATTGACGATCATTGTTAAAGGCAGCTCGCCCTGCTCTTCTTGGGCACTAGTATGATTGTTGTCCTTTAGAAGCAGGCGGCAACTTCTGACTGTAGCAATGGAAGAATGAAAATGTCTATGAACACCCCCACTATTTGGTTGGCACAGATTTTCAAAGCTGTACAATATACACTACCGAGGTCTGTCACCTTGCAATGCTTCACCCTCCTGAAAGATGTTCTGACATCGACCTCCGAGACAGAGATCACAGGGCCATTTGATGCTGCAGGTCTCCTCATAGTTGTAGTTTTATTCTCTCTTTCAAAGTATATTGAGCTCATCTGGGAGTGGGACATCATTGCTATTCATGTCAGGTTTTGCTTTGTTGGAAGTAATTGCCTACTGTCAGACTTGACATGCATCCAATTCTTCCTCTAACCTCAATTGGAATTGTTCTTTTGCTCTCGAGATAGCCCTCCATAAGTTGTACCTGGATAGGTATCTTGGATAGCCATGGATCACCACACTTGAATGCCACAGATCAACCCTCAGCAGACTACGAGTATCTTGGTTCATCTACTGCTTTTGATTTGGATATAGACAGTATGTTCTCATAGGCACACCCTCATCCACACAGGTTTTAATGAAGTCAGTAACTACAGTGGTATATTCATTCAGACTTGAAGACGAACCCTTGAATATTGTCCAGTCCACCAACTCAAGTCCTATAAGTGCTCCTCCAACTCCTTTATCCATACCTTCTTCCTCCCCTCTACTGACTCTGCAGTCTTCAGTCTCTGCCGAAATCAGAGTGTAGAAGTAACTTGGCATATTGTGAGCAGATTTGGGCCCATTATCTAAGAAAGGATATGCTAGCATTGGAGAGGGTTCAGAGGAGGTTTACTAGATTGATGCTGGAAGGTTATCATATGAGGAGTGTTTGATGGCTCTGGGCCTATGCTCGCTGAAATTTAGAAGAATTTGAGGTGGGGGTTTCTCATTGAAACCTATCAAATCTTGAAAGGTCTAGATAGAGTGGACGTGGAGAGGATGCTTCATAGAGTGGGGAAGTCTAGGACCAGAAGGCACTGCCTCAGATAGAGGGGCGTCCATTTATAACAGAGAGGAGGAGGAATTTTGTTAGCCAAAGGATGGTGAATCTGTGAAATTTGTATATTTAAGGCAGAGACTGATAGATTTTGATTAGTCAGGGCATGAAAGGTTACGGAAAGAAGGAAGAAGAAGCTGAGAGTGAAAACGGATCGGCCATAATGAAATGGTGAGGCAGATTCAATGCGCTAAATGGTCTAACTACTCTTATGTCTTATAGTCTTATGGTCTTATTTTAAACATTAAAAAAAAACAACAGAATGATAACATCAGCAAAAGCAGAAGAAAACATTACAGCAACTTCATTATCACGGGTGTCAGTGGGTCTGTTGGCTTAGTTTGTATTCCAGTTCTGGTGGTTACATAAAAGATTCAGACAAAAATTAGTTTTTAGTAAATAGTTCTTTATTACCATAAGCTTATAAACATGTAATAATAGTAAATAAGTTATTTGTGCAGATGTTATCATAAGTGGATGCATCCTTGATGAGCAAAGAGTATCATAGGTTCAGAGAGTCAGGCACTCTTGAAGTCAATCCTACAGAAGACTCTCAGTCCGAAGCATTTTCCACTGATGCTACCTGATATAACCATATAACAATTACAGCACGGAAACAGGCCATCTCAGCCCTTCTAGTCCATGCTGAACGTTTACTCTCACCTAGTCCCACCAACCTGCACTCAGCCCATAACCCTCCACTCCTTTCCTGTCCGTATACCTATCCAATTTGACTTTAAATGACAATATCGAACCTGCCTCTACCACTTCTACTGGAAGCTCGTTCCGCACAGCTACCACTCTCTGAGTGAAGAAATTCCCCCTCGTGTTACCCCTAAACTTTTGCCCCTTAACTCTCAACTCATGTCCTCTTGTTTGAATCTCCCCTACTCTCAGTGGAAAAAGCCTATCAATGTCAACTCTATCTAACCCCCTCATAGTTTTAAATATCATTATCAAGTCCCCCCTCAACCTTTTACGCTCCAAAGAATAAAGGCAACACGAGTGAATCACTCCTGATGAAGGGTTTCAGCCCGAAACGTCGTTATTACCTCCTCCCATAGATGCTGTCTGGCCTGCTGAGTCCTGCCAGAATTTTGTGTTTTTTACCTAACTTGTTCAACCTTTCTCTGTAACTTAGGTGCTGAAACCCAGGTAACATTCTAGTAAATCTCCTCTGTACTCTCTCTATTCTGTTGACATCTTTCCTATAATTCAGTGACCAGAACTGTGCACAATACTCCAAATTTGGCCTCACCAATGCCTTGTACAATTTTAACATTACATCCCAATTCCTATACTCAATGCTCTGATTTATAAAGGCCAGCATACCAAAAGCTTTCTTCACCACCCTATCCACATGAGATTCCACCTTCAGGGAACTATGCACCATTATTCCTAGATCATTCTGTTCTACTGCATTCTTCAATGCCCTACCATTGACCATGTATGTCCTATTTTGATTATTCCTACCAAAATGTAGCACCTCACACTTATCAGCATAAAACTCCATCTGCCAACTTTCAGCCCACTCTTCTAACTGGCCTAAATCTCTCTGCAAGCTTTGAAAATCTAATTCATTATCCACAACACCACCTATCTTAGGTGATCTGCTGAGTTCCTCCAGCACTCCGTATGTGTTACTCTTGATAAAAGTTTAGTTATCAGTTATGATTCACATATCCAGCATACATTTTTCAGCCATTTTCCAGTGCCTTTACCACTTTCTTTCACCAGCAGTGCCAGATTAATTTCAAACTGAATCATTACTCTCCCACTGTTCTTGCTTAAGGTGCATTCTGATGTGCGGAGTATTTTCTAAAATTGTTTTATTTTAATTCAGCAATTTTAAGATGACATGTTGTATAGTAATACCCAAGTTGGAACAAAATAAGAAAGCTTTTGATTTGGTGTGGATCAGAAAAGATACCGATGATTGGTGTAACAAGAAGTTGGATTATTTCTGTGAGCTAAATTTAACTTTACATAAACACTAAAGAATGTTACTTCCAAAATTGAGATGAATGCAGATATATATTTTCCAAGAAGCCAAGAGAGGATTTATAAATTGTTCAGGTGTGGCTGCTGAAGTATCATCATCATTCTTGACAGATGAACTTACCTTTGTCAATGTCAAACAAGTTCCTTTCCCACCAGCACGTACTTGTTTTTCCTGATTGATGGACATTGATGTAATAGTGTGTCACTGATGAGTCATTTTCAGTAATTTGTTCTGTCTGTCTTGCTCCTCTTTCCCTGCAATTCAGAACATACTGAAGAAAATACTGAACATTATTTTACCTGAGAAGACTGAAAAGTTCAGGCATATGATCTGGTGGAGATCAGGAGATATTGAGGTGGTTTATTTGCTGAAAGAGAATTTGAAAGGAATGTTTGGACGAGATGTGTGTAACCCTCTCACCATAAGCTCATAATGAGTTACCTATGAATGCGAACCCAACCTAGCAGCAGCATAACTTTACAATGCATGGAGAATAATGATGAGAAGGCCATCGTCAATAAATAAACAAGTCTAGGGTAAATATGATTCAGGTGTGCACAAAAGCGGAAAAGTTTGCATGTTCCTTTAAGAGAAAACAAAGGCAATTACTTGTATGAATACTGACACACCCATGCAAATTTACTGATTGTCAGGATGCAATAATTTAACTCAAACCAATATAAACTTACATTGAAATTGTATTGGCAAAATATTTTAAGCTATAACAAACACAATACAGGGCCCATTACACATATCTTAGCCTAAGCATTGGAACTCATTGTTGCATAGTCAATCTGGTTTGCTTTACTTCGTTTGCCCCTGGTACCAAACAATTCTGCCTGAAAACACAGTCCAAGCGAAACATAGATAGAAATCCATGCAATATCCAAGGACAAGGTGTGGAACATTCTTGAAGGCCGTGTGATAAACTAATTGAACGTTATTTGTACATTCTCCATGAGAGCACTGTCTGCATGAGGATTTTCCCAAAAGCAGCATCTGCCCTTCAAAATGGGCTCTGTGAGCATTTCACCATGTTCTTCTGCTCTGCCCATTGTCCGTCGGCCATTTCCTTTTTCCTTCTTCCTCCAAAATTCCAAAACTCCTGCACTTTTTCCTGAAAGTGGCTACCCCCGATCACTCAAAAATATTCCAGAGCATCTTATTGGTGAAAATGTTAACAAGGCAAATTGTATTGGCTAATACAACTAAGCCTAACTTTATCCATTGAATTGTTATTTTAAACAGCAAAAAACTGAAATACATGATTTCAAAGGAACACATTGCATTTTGAGAAAATCTGCAGAAAACAAAATACTCAACAGCATAACTATATTAATAAAATAAAACATGGTCTTAAACCATGGTATTACACATGAGTAGATTCCTAATGCATCATGACAGGTTCTGGGTGCCTGATCTGTTCCATTCTCTCTTTTAGGGATTCAGCTCAAAGAGAGTCTCCAGGATTACACCAATTATAATCTCTACTTTAAGAGGTGTAGCACTGGGAGATGGTTTTATACCATGCAGTCATAAAACAATTTTGTCCCAATCATCAATGAAGTTGGCACTGACTGCACCCGGAGATTATGACTATGAACAGATTGTTCAAGATGCCAGTCTGCTGAAATTAGATTGTATGGACAAAGGATAATCTCACTCATCTTATACCTTATTAGTTCTTTATTATGGATTTTGGGAACTCATACAATTCTTAACAACAGGAATAAACAAAAGAATGGAGTCAATGTCAACTTTATCATTTGGGATGTGTTTGTGCAAAGATGAGCTTAATCTGTCACATGTAGGTCGAAACATTGAAACATAGTGAAATGCATTGCTTGCGTCAACAACCCAGCCAGTCTGAGGATGTGCTGGGGGTAGACTGCAAGCATTTCCATGCTTCCGGTGCCAATATAACATGCCCACAACTTACTACCCCTAACCCAGTTATCTTAGGAATGTGGGAATGAAACTGGAGCACCTGGAGGAAGCCCATGCTGTCACATGGAGAACGTACAAACTCCTTGTAGATAGCTGAGTAGATTTCCTCGTGTTTGCCTTGTAGACAGAGGCAGGAATTGAACCTGGATTGCTGGCACTGTGAAGCATTACACAAACTGCTATGCTTCTGTGCTGCCCGCAGTGCTACCATGCCGCCTGTGTACCATTTATAATTGCAGAAAATAGACCAATATACTGAAAAATAAAGTTTAATGGCAAAGTCAGACAGTAGGCTCTAAATATTATCATTTTAAAGAACTGACTGTACTCTGACTGTATTTCAGTTTTCTAATAAGTAAGTTCACTGTAAACTATGAGGGTGGTTTTATGTACAATAAGCTTGTTGTATCTCAGAAAATCATAGCCTGGAATTGTTCCAGTAAATGCAGGGAGTTGATCCCAGTTGTTGTCTAGGGGAACTTGCTAAGTGCAAATTGACATTTGCAATTAGGATACTGCAGCAGAGATAACATTTTCAAAGTATTTTATTAGTTGAAAAGTTGCTGAGGTCTTGAATACTGTCATACAAACGGCAGTCTCAATTTTTATTTTCCCAATAACAAGTGATATTATGTGAAGTTCTGACTTTTAATGAAGATTAGAAAAAAAAATTCCAGGGTGGTACCTAAACCTGAGGCCTTTCTGGTCAGTATAATCCAAATTGACAATAATACCCTTGCCCAGCCTTGGATAGATTGTAGTGCATTAAGACATGCCAGAACATTGAAGGTATTGGTTTTGAACAAATAAAAAAAGAATTCCTTCATGCAAAGAGGGAACAGAAAGATGGGTTATATTCAAAAATTTAATTGCGAATGATTTAACTGTAAGTGAAGAGTTAGCTGCCAACAGCTCAGATATTTGGTAGATAACTTGCCAAAATAAATGCAGAAGCTTCCATCCGTTAAGCTTTGCTTGTGAGAGAGCAGGAAAAACAGGCAACACTTACCCTACCATGCCTTTCTTGCCACCTGTGGTGAACTACATATACCTGTCTGGACAGGCACCCCCCTCCCCCCCCCCCCCCCCCCGCTGACTGCTCCTGTGGCTCCTCCCACAGACCCCTGTATAAAGGTGGTTGGAGGCACTGCTCCTCCCTCAGTCTCCAGGATGTTGTGTGGTGGTCTCTTGCTACTAATCGTGGTCTCTTGCAGCTAATAAAAGCCTATCGTTCGCCTCCCGTCTCCGAGCATTATTGATGGTGCATCACCACCCCAAGATTTTACCCCTTGGCTTCAATCTCCATATTTCCAGTCAGTTCATTGTAATCTTCTCAACCCACACTTCATCCTAATGTTCTGATATCAATTGGAACTTTTATCCTCCTCTCACTTCCTAGAATTCTCCCAGTAAGCTCTTGCTTGTTGCTGCTTGTAGCTTGTTCTTTTTTTATGTTTATGCTCATTAATTAAGCTATGAACTTGGCTAGTCACCAGATAAGTGTGTACCAGAACTGAAATAGTGTGTACTGTTAGATTATGTGATAAAGATTATCAGGGCCTCCACTACTACATTCTTGACTAGTTCATAACCAAAATTAAACAAATCCATTACAATTGTCCTGCAGACTACATCATGTTTACTTTAATCCCATATTTGCTGTAAGTCTCTGTAATAGTCCTTTCCTCCCCTCTATCAGTGAATATAGCCATTGTCATTTTGATACAATGTCATCTTGTTTGATATTTTTCAACTACTTTAATACAAAAGTGTTCTGATGAGTAAAGTCGTGATAATAATCAGCAATGTTGAAGAGGAGATGAATGGGTTCAACACCAGAAATTATTTAGCATGAACATTTCCAATGGCACAGTGGAATTATGACTTAGAAGAGTTATAATTGTCACTTCTCTGTGGATTTGTAATTCACTAGACCGCATGGGTTCAGTGAAGGAATCAGATAGTTAAATTCCAATACTCACACATCAGTTTATGGTCTGGTAACTTTATTCATTTCCTTGTATTTGTGTGCTGTCCATCCCACATGTGACTTTGTATGAATAATTCCTCCTACATTTCTTTCAACAGATACCTGTTTTAAAAGCTTGTCTCAAAACCCTTTGGCTCCTAATGGTATGGACATGAATCTCAGTCTATTCTCACAAGTAAAGGCCATTGACGTACATCTATGGTATATCCGAATGACTGCTTTAATGTTAGTTATTTGAATCTATTTGGCTCTTGGAGCAATCCAATCTCATACCTGGCTTAGGTGGTTTACTAATGATTTACTAATTTATTAGTAAATTACTGATTTACTAATGATTTGCATGATGTGCAAGTCGAAACTCTTCTGCATCGATTCCTCTCCAAACCACTCACTCCATCTCCGGCAATGATACAACCTCCATTTGCGACCCCGGCTTGAACACGTTGCGCCTCGCAAAGCCCCCAGCGCAGCTCATACCCTGAGGCAGCCTCGCCTCAGCCTGCCTCCTCGCTGTCTGCAGTGAGAGTTCACCACAAGTTGTCTCAAAGAATGTCATAAGTAATATTTTTAGTCAAACCTCTTGGCTTATGATTTACCGGTAAGCTGTTGCACATCTTTGGTAGTGCCATCTTAAACCAGAATTCTTCTGGTTTAAAAGCATTCTTCCTCAGTTGTGTCTCCTCCTGAGAATCCTCAACCCTTATTCAAGAAACTCATCCTATTTTGGATGGTTTCATTTCTCTCCCAGTGATGCTGAATCCCAGGAACTCCCACCAATTTCTCCAGGTTTGGGAGCATCTGGCTTATGCAGAATGTACTCCAAGCCACACTCGCCTTTGAAACTGAAAACAACTTTAGGAAGCACCAAATAATCACAGAATTGTGGGAAAAGCTGGAAGAAATATGGATTACTAATAGAATAATTTGCAATGCCTCTTCATACCATGGTCAATGAAAATTAAACTCCTGCCAGATACTCCCATTCAGGGGCTGAAACCATTTTTAGAATGGAGAGTATTTCAAAGTAAGTTTAATTTATTTGCTAGTGACTGCAGCTGCTGGAACCTGGAGCAAAAAATGTGATGCAGGAGGCATCATCTTATCATCTGTGGATGAGATAATGTTTTGGGTTGAGATTCTTCACCTAGACGGCAAATTCTTTTTTTTTCTGCTTTTAGTTGTGACCTACATAATCAGCTAAGAAGCCATCCTAGTGAAATTAAAAAAATTAAAATTAAAACATTTTAAAATACTGAAGTATCAATATGCTGTGCCTGACACTGGGCAGAAAAGTCATACAAGTGCAGTTAGCCAAAAACTAGAAAAAAAAAGCTGATTTCCTTTGCTATAGTGACCAACTTCTATGGCATGCCATCTTGTCATTATCCATAGTGAAAGGATTAACAAATCTGTCCACTGACAGAGGGTCAAAGGTCATGCACATAAACTGTCCTTTCATTAAATGCTTCCTCAACTCTCTGTGAATACAGTATAAAAGTGCTTGTTTCAGCATTTCCCTAGAAAAGTGCTGCTTAAATTAGCCTAGGGCAGCAAAATCTGGCTGAATGATCATCCAATGAAAGCAAAATGGTTTCGGGAGTGTACTTTCTGTTCCATCCTTGCTTTCTTTAAGATTACTACAGGCTTTTACTCACCAATTATTTATCTTCGATAATAAACATTGTATTAAATTAATTTTAGCGGTGCATTGTGTAACATCTAATTTCATATGCAAGATAAATCATTTGAAGTTTGATCATTTGAAGACTTTTCAATGACTTACCTAAATCATTGCTGCATGAAAGCCATTCACCAACCCTTCAATATGCTGATTGTTTCCAGAAATTTTCTGATCAAAACATATCTGTATGAACAAATCCAGCTTTTTCAGGACAATAGCACTTCGATCTCTATGACTGTCACTAGTAATTTAAACATTGTGATACAAGTTCAGAGTTTCCAGTTTTCTTTAAATTGTCCTGTATTTAGTATTTCCAAACCTGTATTTCTTCTATATTTCTCAAATACTGTAGAAGGAAGCGATTTGGACAATAACACACACAAAATGACGAGGATCAGCAGATCAGGCAGCATCTATGGAAAGGAATATACAGTCGACATTTCGGGTTGAGACCATTTTGTCTATATTCATGGTGTGAATTCTGTTGAAGTTAATTGTTTGAAGAATGGATACTTATTTGAATATTACAACCAGGTGCACAGAACATGATCTGCATTGGGAGCTCTACAGAGCTGTAATAGCAGTTGACTGTTGATCTGGATTATTCAAACAAAAGCACTCTTCCTTCATCAGTCAGAAATATACTCCTTTGTTAAGAGCCACTTTGTTTACAATTAGCATGATGTTGTTGTGAAAGTAGACTATTTGGCTATGTATTGCGAAATAAAACATGCCCCTAGGAGTGGCTTTAATTGTAAACCTGTCCCTTCTTAATACAACAGCACACCGAAAAAGAAATTTACAGAAGGAAACCCTAGTTTCCTGTGAACCACTTTTTTTGGACTATTGCATTCTAAAGTTACTATTGAAATTAAATCCATTCTGAACAATTGAATAATCGCCCTGATTGAAGTGTAAATTATTTAACTAGAGGGGAGCTAAAGGAGGAGATGGGTGTGGCTGCACCTGGGGAATAGCAGTTTTGCATAATTCTGCTTGTATGGTAATCAGGGACAAGAATGTGATTTCAGCCACACCCACTTCAATTATGCTAAAATTAACAATAATCCTTAGAGCTAGTTTAGGTAAAATGATCGCTTCTGGAACAGTCAAAACATTGAACAACCAATATAAATTTTGTTGTCATGTAAAAAATGACAGCAGTGTGATAAATGGGGAGATAATCCATTTGATGTTGATAATTTGGTAGCCCAGAGAAGCTGAATAATATTATTCACCGTGAATTTTCATCCAGCATTGAAAAAAAATAGCAAATCCAAGAGATTTGGAGTAAGTACTGCACTGATGTGTCAGAGTCTAGATTACTGGTACACACTGAAGTGTCTGGGAACTTCATTTAATCCTTGGCTCAGCATACTGCAGAACATTGCCTTGGGTATCCACTATGATCTGGATTTAACATGTAGGACAGCTCCAAGTACAAATAGTTGATTGGCAGGTTTTTGTATTCATGATAATTGCTATTCACAACCATACAATTTTATTTACCGTAAAGCACCAAAAATTAATAAAATGCTGTTTGGAATTAACTGAACTAAGCAGTACATCTTCAATATTGTCTCAGGATAGCTCAGTATCCTGTATGCTACAAATTTAATGGAGACAGGTACTTAACCTTCTTACCCCATTAAATCTGTAGCATATGGGATAGGTATAATGTGCAAGTATTCTTCCGCACAGTATAAGGAAGTCAGTGATGCCCCCTCCTCAAGGAAAAGGGACTTTGTCTACTTTTCTAAAAGCAAGGACAATGAGTCTGAATGGGTGTACAGACTTGAAAAGATTGCATGCATTCAAATGTTTCAAGGGCTAATTGACTACAACCACGCAACACTTCAGGTTCTCATTCAAAGTAGTTCTTCATGAATCATAAGGACTAATGTTCCCTAAATGTACATGTAATGGATGACTGTCAGAAGAAATTTTTCTCTGTCTATGAGTGTTTTGCATAGATCTTCTTCTTAAACAGATTGTTCAGCTCACTGTATTTTAACTGCTTTCTGGAACAAAAACACAAAAAGAAAAGTGCTACTACAGGTAAAAAAAACATATGTATAGTTGCCAGAAAACTTTAGCAATCAGAGATTAGCAATAGTTTCTAATTCAACAAAAAGACCCAAGTGATTGAGAGAGCAATAAAGGAGATTGATAAGAGAAGATTATACATATACTGTAAAAGCAAGGATTATAAAATATATACAAATTTCTAGAAAGTGTAGGCCTCCGTTAGTCTCGATTGACCATTGATTTGCGCCTTGGGCAAGGTTTTTTTTATGGAAGACAGGCAGTTGCCCAAGCTGCAAGTCTCTCCTCTCCATTGCCACCAATGTTGTCCAAAGGAAGGGCATTTGGACCCATACAGCTTGGCACCAGTGTTATCGCAGAGCAATGTGTGGTTAAGTGCTTTGCTCAAGGATACAAACGCAGACTCAGCCAAGGCTTGAATTAGCAACCTTCAGATCATTAGATAAATGCCTTAACCACTTGGCCGTGCACCAAGAACTAGAAAGTAACGAACTTATGAAAACAAAAGTAGGTTCCTTACAGTCAGAATGGGAGAATTTTTAATGTGGATCAAAACAAGAGTTTAATGAAAGACAAGAATTCACCAAAACTAGTACTAATTAAAAGCTGATGCTGGAGAAATTGACAAAAGTGAAAATCAGTAAAACCTTAAAGCCTGACAACCTGCATCCTGAAATACAAAAAGAGACAGAAGGGATATGATTGATTTATTAAGTGTTTTCTTTCAAATGTCAGAAGAATATGGGCCTGATCCTGCAAATTGGAGGATAAATTGTAATTGTAATTCCTCTGTTCAAAATCAGAGGGAGGGCAAGGAACAACAGACCAATTAGCCTAATATCAGGGCAGGAAAAATGTTAGGCGATTATGAAGGATGTGATTATATGATACAGAAGTAGTAGAAAATGCTAAAAGACTAGACAAAATCAAGACCATAAGACCATAAGATATAGGAGCAGAATTAGGCCATTTGTCCCATCAAGTCCACTCAACATTCAATCATGGCTAATTTATTTTCTCTCTAACCCCATTCTCCTGCTTTCTCCCATAACCTTTTATGCCTTACAAATGAAGAATTATCAACCTCCACCTCCACAGCTGTCTGTGACAGTGAATTTCAAAAATTCACCACCCTCTGGCTATAAAAATTCCTCCTTATCTCTGTTCAAAAGGTACACCCTTCTGTTCTGAGCCTGTGCTGTTTGGTCCAAGATTCTCCCAAATGCTTGAAACATTCTCTCCATGTCCACTCTATTTTTGCCTTTAAATATTTGTCTGGTTTCAGTAATGTATCTCCCCCCTCCCCGATTCTCTAAACTCCAGCAAATGCAGTCCTATTTCTTGTGAATCTCCTCTGGACTCTCTCCAATGCCACCACCTTCTTTCTTGAATATGGAACCCAGAACTGCTCAGAATACTCCAACACACACACACACAAAGTAGACATAAACAAACAGTTCCTCCAGCATTTTGTGTGCGTGTGTGTGTGTGTTGCTCAAGATTTTGAACATCTGCAGAATCTTTTGTGTGCTCAGTACTCCAAATGTGGTCTGCCTCAGTGTTATGTCCTTGCTCTAGTACTCTTAAAATGAATGCTAACATTGTAATATGCATTTACAAAAGGGAAATTCATTTTGACAAACATACTGGAGTTTTTTGAGGATGTAACTGCTGGAGTAGGTAGGCAGGAGCATATCAGGCTTCAAGGTAATTTAAACAAGGACTGGGATGTAGTACCATGCAATGTTATCGACTTCAGTAAGACAAAAACAGGGGCAGGCTCTTATTCAGTCTTTTCACTCCTTTCTGACATTTGAATAATTGAGATAAAATTATTGATTTAGTCAACAGCAAACATAAGTTAATGGGAAAATGTAGCATACATACACTTATAACAAAAAATCATACAAGACTTTCTTGAAACACAGTTGTAATGGGCTCCTTTAATTCAGTTCCTGCCCTGTGATTTCTAACGGCTCATTGGAAGGCAGCATATTTTCAGCAGGAATTATTGTACATGTATATATATGATGGACAGATAATATTGGAAGGCATCTGAATGCAGAATTCTAGTGTATGGGCCAACAGTCTGAGCTGGTGATTGCAGGGCACAGGCATTGCCTGAGAATCAGTGGTAGGAATAGATACTGGTATCCTGAAAGGAAATAATCCTCTTACTTCACAGTCCCAGTAGAGTGGTCGTGGGACCCGGTAGGGAATGGCTTGTTTATCTAATCTTGCTCTGGTCTGAGAATTGCCATCAACGTTTCCAAATCCATCTCTGGTAAAATCTCAGTCTACTTTTTAATATTGTGTTCCCGGCAGTGATCTTCTAGTTTGATGAAATTGAAATCTTCTCATGAATGGCTACAATCTCCCTGCATGGCATCTCTGTTCTCGCAGAACAGTAACCTGCTTCCAGATGACAGCAGATGGAGTCCACTTCTGAGTGGCCCAAGTTGCTACTGATCCACAAATATTCTTGCTCGCCTCTCTGCCTGCAGAAACAACCATCTACTCCACCAGTCATGGCAAAAGGTATGTCAAGAAGAGTGTACCACTTGAAGAATGGAAATGATATGCTCCTAAACTTGCATTAACTCAAGAGATTCCACAGATGCTGGAAATCCAGAGTAACACACACAAAATGCAAAAGTCAGCAGGCTGTGCAGCATCTATGGAGGGGAATACACAGTTGCTGCTTCAGGCTGAGACCCTTCAGCAGGACTGGAAAGGGGAGGGGAATGAAGGCAGAATAAGAAGGTGGAGGGAGGGGAAGGAGTACAAGCTGGAAGGCGATACGCAAAGTCAGTTGAGGGTTAAAGTAAGTCGGTGGGGAGGGGGGATGAAGTGGGAAGCTGTGAGGTGACAGGTGGAAAAGGAAAAGGGCTGAAGAAGAAGGAATCTGATAGAAGAGGAGAGTGGACCACGACAGAAAGGGAAGGAGGAGGGGCACCAGAGGGAGGTGATAGGAAGGTGAGGAGAAGAGAAGGGGTAAGAGAGGAGCCAGAAAGGAGACTGTAAGAAGAAAGAAGGGGGAGGGGGAGAGATGAACATAAGTTCAAGAAAACAATCTTCATTCCGTCAGGTTGGAGCCTACCCAGACAGATATAAGATATTGTCCTCTGCCATTTTGTGTATGTTAACCTTGCATGACTTCCGGCAGGAGGTTGGAATCAGGTATTTCCGAGCTCTTTGACACCTCATTTAATCTGTCAACTGAGCCAGAAAATTTACATCATTTTCTCATAAATTCTGCCCTTTTGTAATCTTCATTTGTGTCTTTTGTGACACTGCTATTGTGCAACCTTTCCCTTGGAGGAGCTGACACTTTAGCTTCCTTAGTTTCTTCTTGACCAGGTGTCTTTCTAGGGGGTAACATCCTCCATTAACCTCACCTAATACGCACACACAGAGTCAATATTCATGCTAGTGCTTAACAGCATCAGGTACAGTGTTACAGGAGCCCTTGTTCCTCCTTCTTCACTGTTCCTACTTTTTATCTCTTCAGTTAATCAGTGTTCCTGTATGCTGGGTGGGTGGGGCATGTTTGGTGCACACTAGTCAGAACTCTTTCCTGATAACTTCCAACAATAACATTATAAAAAACGACATTGTAATGTAAACACACGGCACTCTTTCTGGGTGCAGCTAGCACACATAGAGATTCTTGTGAATGGCCAAAGATCACAGGATGATTTCCTACGAGGGAATTTAGCACTGTTTAAGGACTACCGGTGGGGGAGACCACTATGTGTGGAAGACCTCCAACCATCTAGTTGATAATCATTGCTTGTAGAAGTTGCTTACTCTTGATCGCGAGACAAAACATGCATTTCATGCCACTTCAACTAGGAAGACAAAGATGAAAACTACTTTTAAAATACTGTAATTATATGCAATTATCTTCACAAGTCATTCCAAATTTTAGAATTGTTTCCCTCTATGACTTCCACTTGCAGGATAAGTTGCCTTATAGAGTGTTCTGTGGCCATCACCCACCAGCTTCCTTGGTTGTCTTCAAAGTTCTCCTGCCACTCTTGGTTCATAGGTTGGCGAGAATAAAAATGAGGTCATAGTGCATGAAGCAGAAGATGGGAGCAATCAGCCTCCCCTACAGAACCATTTTTTTTTTTGCCTTTTAAAATAATTAGTAACAAGACACAGCATTTGTAAAAGAATTGTTTTTTAGTAGATACTAGTTTTTGAGGATGTCCTGACTGGCTGCATCACTGCCTGGTATGGAAACTGTACTTCCCTCAATCACAGGACTCTGCAGAGAGTAGTGTGGACAGCCCAGCACATCTGTAGATGTGAACTTCCCACTATTCAGGACATTTACAAAGACAGGTAAGTAAAAAGGGCCCAAAGGATCATTGGAGACTCGAGTCACCCCAACCACAAACTGTTTCAGCTGCTACCATCTGGGAAACGGTATCACAGCATAAAAGCCAGGACCAACAGGCTCCAGGACAGCTTCTTCCACCAGGCCATCAGATTGATTAATTCAGCTGATATAAAAGCATTTCTAGGTAATATCGACTGTCCTGTTGTACATTCTATTTATTTATTATACTATAAATTGCACATTGCACATTTAGACAGAGATGTAACGTAAAGATTTTTACTCCTTATGTATATGAAGGATGTAAGAAATAAAGTCAATTCAATCCAAAGGAGATACTTCCAGCTAATGAAGTAGTTTGAACACAGTTAATTTTATTTTTAATGAAATGTGTTTAGATTTAGACAAATAGTTATTAACACACATTTAGCCTCACAGAGGATTTTTGATTTATAGAAGCTTTCTGAAGTACAGATTTGTAAACTACAAAGGATATTCGAACACAGGTACAATTCTTACGAAGAGGTAGAACATACCAATGAATGTCAGAGGAACAAGTCATCATTCACAGAAACTGAAGACTGAGGAATGAATTCTAGATCTTCTTTTTGTAACTTCTTCTTTCTTGATATTCTCTTTGTCACTCCTAACAATCCCTGATGCTTCTGATATTTATGCTATTTTCTAGTAGATGACATCATCTGTGTGTCATGTTTTCCAAATACCTTTCCTGGGACGAAGTAACTCACGCAGACACACAGATGGTCTTAAAAGCTTCTGTCGACGAGATTTCAACCATAAACAATTAATGCTATGAAGGCTGACTCCATGACTACACAAGCATCCTACCTTGTGATTATGTTTGATGTGCTAAGTGACGTAACACAATTGTCTTGTGTTTGGGTAATGCGAGAAGTCTCCTAATAGCTTCACTTTGCAAACACCATCTCTTAGTAGCCAGCCATCACATCCCACCCATTCCCCACTGTGAGCGGATATCTATATTCTGTAACACTTTTTGCAAGGCTGATTGCTGCTTGCAATTTTTATTAAGAACTGGAGACTGGTTCTTATTTACAAGAAACAAGTTGAGCAAAGAATATTTGTTAAAAGTTCAACTTTATAAGACCATAAAATATTGGAACAGAATTAGGCCATTTGGCCCATTGAGACTGCTCCACCATTTCATCATGGCTGATCCATTTTCTCTCTCAGCCCCAACTCCTACCTTCTCCCCTATCTCTCGTGCCCTGACTAATCAAGAATCTATCAACCTCTGCCTTAAATACACCTAATGATCTGGCCTCCACAGCCGTCTGTAGCAACAAATGCCACAAATTCCTCCTCATCTCCATTCTAAAAGGACACCCCTCTATTTTGAGGCTGTGTCCTCTGGTCTTAGACTCCCTCACTACAGAAAACATCACATCTACATCTACTCTTTTGAGACCTTTCAACATTTGAATAGGTTTCAATTAGGTCACCCCTCATTCTTCTGAATTCCACTGAATAGAGGCCCAGAGCCATCAAACGTTCCTCAGAGAACAAGTTTTTAAATTCTGCAATCACTTTCATGAATCTCCTTTGAACCTTCTCCAGTGTCAGCACATCCTTTCTTAGATAAGGGGCCCAAAACTGCTCACAATTCTCCAAATGAGGCCTCACCAGTGCTTTTTAAATTCTCAACATTACATCCATGCTTTTATATTCTAGCTCTCTTGAAATGAATGTTAACATCATATTTGCCTTTCTCACTACCGACTCAACCTGTAAATTAACCTTTAAGGCATATATGTCAAACTCAAGGCCCACGGGCCAAATCCGGCCCGCGGTGGAATTATCTTTGGCCCGCGAGATAATATCTAATTACTATTAAAGCTGGCCCCAGTAATCGAAGCGCCTATGGCGTATGATATGGCTAATGCTGAGTTTATTCAGGTACCAGGTTTTCAGGGTTTTTAGTGTTTATTCGGCAGTCTTGCTCGGCAGTCTTCTTCATAAGAAACGGAATTTGTAAAGTGAAACACTTTGTAGTTATAGCAGAGACTGAGACACATGAGAGCAGGCTGAAAAAACGGAGGCAACGAAAGCTGCGTTTGCACGCGTCCGACTGATCCGGCCCACATGAAGCTGCATTTTGCTCAATCCGGCCCGTGACCTAAAATGAGTTTGACACCCCTGCTTTAAGGAATCCTGCATGAGGACTCCCAAGTCCATTTGCACCTCAAATTTTTGTATTTTCTTTCCACTTAGAAAATAATCTACCATTTTATTTCTTCTACCAAGATGCATGACCGTACACTTCCGGACACTGTACTCCACCTGCCACCTCTTTGCCCATTCTGCAATCTGTCTAAGTCCTTCTGTAGCCTCCCTACTTCTTCAAAACTACCTGCCCCTCCACCTATCCTCATATTGTCCACAAACATGGCCACAAAGCCATCAATTCCATATTCCAAGTCATTGGCATATAACATATAAAATAACTCTGATGCTTTAAGAAGACTATGCCATTGTACTAGAAAGCTGACATTAGCATGAAGTGTCTTGGGCCCTGGAAAATGAATATCCACCACATGAGGAATTTCACTTCTAAGAAGCAGCTCCTGAGCTAGGTTTCTGGCAGACTCCCCAGCATATGTGAGAGAGCACACACAGAAATCACAGATTCTTTGTCACTTTCCTATAATATCTGGGCCAATGTTTTGGAGCAACCACGCAAAAGCTTTTTTATTTTGCTAATAAAATATCAGCACCCAGAGTAATTTCTGCATATCCTGAAGGGCACTGGCAGCCCTAGGCTACATTTCTGCATTAAACAAAAACCCTTGACACCTCTTATGCAGTAATGGCAGTCAGCAGGGAAGAACTCCAAGAAATCACCAGCGCTTATACTTAATCATTATGAAAATTTTCTTAAATCTAAGCAGATGCTACCCATCCTTAAAAGACTTTCCAAGCTGTGTCCAGGTATCTCTTTAAAGCCTCCTCCAGGTAAGGACAGAAGGGAATTGGATCAGATTGACAACCATGTTTCTTGTCATTTAATGTATCTAGTGGAGGTACCAAGCTAATTTGTTATAGACTACATAATAAGTGTATAAGTCTGACCATGAGAATATGGAATATAACTAAAATAAGATTATTATGTAAATTGTTCAAGGTTTTGAAAACTGAATTAATTTTCACAGTGAATTGCTTCTATATTGTTTTCAGTACATTTATAATTTTCTTCCATATTCAAGTAGTAATTGTAACACCATGCATAGTTATTCATAAAGATAAATTATTTTACTACAACAGCAAACAATTTTGCATAATTTAGGACACTTACCTGCTTCTCTCCTCCAAGGGAATCCCAACCTTAATGACCCAGAGAGCTATGATGGCTGGAATCGGGGCTTTATGCTTTGTCTCTTGGTAGGGCCACCCTTGCCAAACAGATCAAAGGGTAGAGGACAGATTAAGAGAGGTCTACTAGTCCTCCAGGTCTGGGGATTCAACTCAAGCCTATCAAACCTGACTGGTAAAACAGAATTGTTACAGAAACAGCAGTGAAGAATCCTTTGACATCTGAGTGTGACAGTATTCCTGAGTCTCCACTTGGACTTGCATGACTGAAGGCCGAGAGGAAGATAGCAACACGGTGAAGGAAGCCCTAAACACAAACAAAGATGCCTTAAATGCCAGCAGCGTAACAGGCAGTGTAATATAATAAACTTATTTCTCTGATGTTACTTGGCTGAAGTAATGTTTCAATTGGCACCAGTACAAATGAATTTCAAACATTTGTTTACTGCTTGGCCTAAGTCCTTGTTCTACCTTTGTAACTAATAACATTTTCATTAATCTATGGAAAACTAAAGTAGTTGAAAAGCAATTGTGCTTCATCTTTGACATCAATTGTATTTTATGATTGGCATGAGAAAATAGATTGGGGTACAATTAGTATAAAAGTTGATGGTAAGTACAAATTAAATGGGCAAATAGGATAAGTGCAGATGGACAGAAAGGTCAACATGGATGAGATGTATCAAAGGGCTTGTTTCTATGCCATACAACTCAATGTCTCTATGTTGTGTATGCTAAATTTATTAGTTCTCCCTAAAAGCATCACTTCAAACTTAGGTTTAAATTCTATCTGCCATTACTCAACTCATTTTATTAATTGACATATTATTTCATGGCATAAGACTATCCTCATGATTAGCAACACCAGCATTCTTTGTGGAGATGTAAGAGAGTGCAGATGTTGGAATGTGGAGCAACACAGAAACTATTGGAGGTACTTAGTGATGCACCATCAATAACTCTCTCTGAGACGTAAAGGCGAGATATCGGCTTTTATCGACTGGAAGAAGGAACAAGCAGTGGTTGACCACCATACTACATCCTGGAGACAGAGAGGCCGGGCTCAGACCTCAATCGCCTTTATACCGGGGTCTATGGGAGGAGCCACAGGAGCAGTCAGCGGGGGCGTGTCCAGACAGGTATATGTAGTTCACCACATTCACCCCCCCTTTGTTTTAAAAGAGAGTCCCCATGTGGCGAAGTTTCTTACAAGTATATTTACAGGTTGTCTATCAGGTGGTCGAATCTGTCGCTGCGATCTACGTAGCACCGGCTGTGATTGCACCGGAGACGGTGGTTGTGCTGGTTCCGGCCTAACTGGAGGTGTCAGCCCACTAGGCGTCAGTGATCCCTCACGCGTGTGCGAGGCGCCTGGTATAGGAGTGTTGTGAGGAGTCTGTGTAGGGCTCGGAGAAACTGGGCGCTCGACTCTGCAGGCTGCTGCCGTCGCGTAGCTAAGCGATGTCTTGCGTAGACGATGTTCACCAGCCGTAGGTACTGTCTTTTGAGGGTGTCCAGTGCCCCTTTGTAGGTCAGCAGGCCCCTGATAAGTGAGTAAACTTTCGGGGTGACCCTCGAGAGGAGAATTCGGTGCATAACAGCGGGTTCAGTTGCACTAACCTCCTCCAAGTATGATTGGAAGCATGCAAGCCAGAGTTCAAAGGCAAGAGCTGCTTCAGGGTCTTGGGGGGTCCAAATCCAATCTTTCCGGACGTAAAACGCTTTCCATGTTTTAAAACTTCCAGTCAATAAAATTGATGCACCATCAATAACTCTCTCTGAGACGTAAAGGCGAGATATCAGCTTTTATTGACTGGAAGAAGGAACAAGCAGTGGTTGAGCACCATACTACATCCTGGAGACAGAGAGGCCGGGCTCAGACCTCAATCGCCTTTATACCGGGGTCTGTGGGAGGAGCCACAGGAGCAGTCAGCAGGGGGTGTGTCCAGACAGGTATATGTAGTTCACCACACTTAGCAAATCAAATAGAAGAGAAGAGAAATGGAGAGTCAATGTTTTGGGTCAAGAACCTTCATTTGAACTCAATAATAAAAGTCTGTTAGAGTCTACCGTGTGCTTAGAATTTTTAATAGGATCAGTTGAGTGTGTTTGTGTTCAAAAATCAGTGATTCTTGGCACTGAAATTTGGTGAAAAATAAGCAGTGAGTCAATTCAAAACCTTTTTGCTCACTGTGGTTTCAAGCATTCAGGCTTGGAGATGCCAAAAATGGCTAGGGTGAAAGTGTAATTATTTCACTACTTCAACAAGATAGGAACAACAAAAAATTTAAGGTATTGATAATCATCTTGAATTTTACAATGAAAACAAAGACTTGGAGAATGCAATCATCGATAGTATTGTATGAAGACAGCCCATTTTCTGCACTAGGTGTCTGCGCTGATTTTGTTC
This sequence comes from Hemitrygon akajei, assembly GCF_048418815.1. NCBI lineage: Eukaryota > Metazoa > Chordata > Chondrichthyes > Myliobatiformes > Dasyatidae > Hemitrygon > Hemitrygon akajei. Next base: position 23,363,371 of record NC_133150.1, on the reverse strand, counting down.
ATTTTGTACATTGGATAAATTCCTCCATCAATAACTATTAGGAACATACACAGTTGTATAATACTGTAATAAGACCATAGGACCATAAGATATGGGAGCAAAATTAGGCTATTTGGCCCACTGAGCCTGCTCTGACATTTCATCATGACTGATCCAATTTTTCTCTCAGCCTCAATCTCCTGCCTTCTCCCAATATTTCTTCGTGCCCCGACCAATCAAGAATCCATTAACCTCTGCCTTACATATATATTAACTCTTGGCCTCCACAGCAGCCTGTGGCAAAGAATTCACCACTCTTTGGCTAAAGAAATTCCTCCTCATTGCCATTCTAATAGGACACTTCTCTACTCTGAGGCTCTGTCCTCTGGTCTTGGACTCTCCCACCACAGGAAACATCCTCTCCACAGCCACTCTATCAAGGCCTTTCACCATTCAATAGGTTCAATGAAGTCACACCTCAATCTTCTGAATTCCAGTGAATTCTGGCCCAGCACCATCATACGCTCCTTATAGCCTTACAGGACAAGCCATTAAATACTGGAATCATTTTTGTGAACCTCTTTTGAACCCTCTCCAGTTTCAGTACACCCTTTCTAAGCTAAGGGGCCCAATACTCACAATGCTTTGTGAGGCCTTACCAGTGCTTTCAACATTACATCTTCACTTTTAGATTCTAGACCTCTTGAAATGAATGTTAACTTTGTATTTACCTTTCTCACCATAGACTCAACTTGCAAATTAACCTTTAGGGAATCCTGCACAAGGACTCCCAAGACCCTTTACACCTCAGATTTTTGTATTTTCTCTCCAATTAGAAAATAGGCAACCCTTTCATTTCTTCTACCGAAGTGCATGACCATACACTTCCCAACACTGTATTCCATCTGCCATTTCTTTGCCCATTCTGCTAATCTGTCTAAGTCCTTCTGTAGCCTCTCAACTTCCTCAAAACTACCTGCCCTTCCAGCTATCCTCATATCATCTGCAAACTTTGCGACAAAGCTATCAATTCCATCATCCAAATCATCGACATATAATGTAAAAAGAATTGGTCCCAACACACTGTGGAGCACCACTAGTCACCAGCAGCTAGCCAAAAAAAGGCTCCCTTTATTCTCACTCTTTGCCTCCTGCCAACCAGTCACTGCTTTAACCATGCTACAATCTTTCCTGTAATACCATGGGCTTGTAGCATGTTAAGCAGCTTAATGTGTAGCACCTTGTCAAAGTCCTTCTGAAAATCCAAGTATACAACATCAACCGATTCTCCTTTGTCTACCCTGCTTGTTACTTCTTCAAAGAATACCAACAGATTTGTCTGGCAACATTTTCCCCTGTGCTGTAGTGCTGTTGACACTTCTCATTTGTTCAGTCTTTTATTTAAATACAAATGTTTGTACATAATTTGTTACTCAGTTTGTCTTTTTTATTCCTTTTTAAAGGTTTCCATGAAACTTAAGCCACTTAATGTACTTATCCTGATGTTGTCCCAATTAACAGGAATCCACTGTGTGTATGTATATATACACACACAATTTTGGATTCAAGTTACTATTTTGGCCTGGATTCCCTTTAATAATTTGGACCCTAGTCTCCCATGTGGGTTCTTATCAGCTGCCTATTGAACTTCACGTTGACTACATCAACCACCCTGCTGTCATCAATATAGTTTGTTACTTCTAAGAAAAAGAGTTAATATAATTAGTCAGAAATCACCCCCCTCCCCCTTATAAAAGTATCACTGCTTATCGGTGTGTAGATTAACACTGTCCCTCATAATTATTTTCTGATAACATACCTGCCACTGGCATTTCAATGGAAAGTGGAGATGCCTGAGGAAGATTGAGAATTCTGCTGCATCCTATTCTGAGCCTATTAAATCAGCATTCATATCATTTTTTTTCTGGATGATGAATGTGCTTAAATTCCTGAGAGACACATGGATGGATTGGGAATGATCACTGACATGCATTATATGTGGCACAGCAAATAAAACTATGATGATGCAGCTGAGTGCAGACGAAGACGCAAACACTTACTATCGTGCTTTTCTTTTGGCGTGCGCTGTGGCTGCAAGGGACAGCAGGAGGAACTCAAAGCATGACAGACTTGCAGAAAGCTGAAGGGACTTCCTCAAAGCAGAAATCTGATCAAACTACGGGAAGGAGAATTACCAACCATTCAACTGGCAGGAAGTCAAATGCTTCACGTTGTGCCAGGAGGCAGGTCAGTGGATGAACACCGCCAAACTCATAAGTGTAATATGATCAGGTAGTGACAGGAGAGGGATTGAAGGGACAGAGGACAGAACTCCAGCCTCCACCTGCCAAGTACCACATGGAGAAGGAGGAGGAAGAGGAGGGTAAAGAGTAGTAAAACAGTGTGGAGTGCAGCACCAATGCTGTCAACTACAATTCCACTGGAAAAATAAGAAAACCAAACCAACATTAATGTCTTCCCTCAGGCCAAGCTCCTCAAGAGAATGGCATTAATTTTATATGTAAATGACTCATGAAACCAAAAACAATTCAACCTATAAAATTTCCATCAGCCCTCAGAACACTGACACCAGAGCAAGCTTGACCTAGTCTCTCCACTCTGATTATGGTTGAAGGTAATGATGCCTTTCTTGTGGAGTTCATCATGCAAAATGTCAAATGCATTAATTCCAGGAATTGATGCATTTCCTCTGCTATTTTTGCCTTCTGGAAACAGCTTTGAGGTTCAAGATCCCTGATGTTTGCTAAAATTAGGTCAGTCACGAGTTAAGTCCTCCCTACCAATGAGCACATCTACACGGACCATTGTAGCAGGAAAGCAGCATCCATCATCAGGGACCCCCACCACCCAGGACATGCTTTCATCTCTCAGTTGCCATCATGGAGAAGGTACAGGAGCCTCAGGTCCCACACCAACAGGCTCAGGTACAGTTATTACCCTTCAACCATCAGGCTCTTGTATCAGAGGGGACAACTTCTGTCAACTTCAGTCACCCCATCTCTGAACTGTTTTCACAACCTATGGACTCACTGTCAAGCACAGGATTGGAAAAAGCTGCAGAAAGTTGCAAAACCAGCCAGCTCCATCATGGACACTCCACAGTATCAAGGACACCTTCAAAAGGCGATGCCTGAAAAAGTTAGCTTCCATCATTGAAGACCTTTGTCATCCAGGACATGCCCTCTTCTCATTGTTACCATCAAGGAAGAGCCTGAAGAAACACATTCAATAGGAACAACTTCTTCCCCACCATCATCAGATTTCTGAATGGACAATGAACCCATGTACACTGCCTCACTATTCTTTCTTTTCGCTCTCGTTTTGCACTATTTCAGTTAATTTAAATTTAATATTTTAATATAAACTATATAATTTTATCTTATTGTAATTTATAGCTTGCATTATCGCAAAGCAACATATTTCATAACATATGCCAATGATATTGAACCTGATTCTGATTTGGATTCTCAACGTGTGCAAGAGAACACTAGCAGCTGCAGCTTCTCCTAGTCGCACACTATCTCACTTGTGAACGTGCTTACTCAACAGCACTGTGAAAAGACTACAGCAGTTCAAGAAATGGGCTCACCACAACTTTCTCAAACGTTCGTAGAGATGGGTAAGAAACCCTGCCTCAGTAGCACATACAGGATGAGAAAGTAAATACTACAAATGACCAGGTGCTGTGTCTCACCGTGGCCGATGTGAGAAGAACCCTGTGCAGGGTCAACCCACGGAAGGCTGCTGGACCAGAGAACATTCCTGGTAGAGTGCTCAGAGGATGTGCAGACCAGCAAGCAGATGTTCTCACTGACATCTTCAACATCTCCCTGAGCAGTGCCACCGTTCCAACATGCTTCAAGGCTGCCACCATCGTAACCGTGCCGAAGAAGTCTTCAGTGTCCTGCCTAAGTGACTATCATCCCGTTGCACTCACATGCATCACCATGAAGTGTTTCGAGAGGCTCGTCATGAGGCACATCAAGACCCTGCTGCCCCCCTCACTGGACCCCCTGCAGTTTGCGTACTGTCCCAACCGCTCAACAGACGATGCCATTGCCATCACCCTCCACCTGACCCTAACCCACCTGGACAAAAAAGACATGCACATTCAAATGCTGTTCATTGACTTCAGTTCAGCATTCAACACAATCATCCCTCAGAAACTGATCGGAAAGCTGAGCTATTGGGCCTGAACACCTCCCTCTGCAACTGGATCCTAGACTTCCTGACTGGGAGACCTCAGTCAGTCCAGATTGGAGGCAGCATCTCCAACACCATCACACTGAGCACGGGGGCCCCCCAGGGCTGTGTGCTCAGTCCACTGCTGTTCACTCTGCTGACCCACGACTGTGCTGCAACACACAGCTCGAACCATATCATCAAGTTCACCGATGACACGACCATGGTGGGTCTCATCAGCAAGAACAATGAGTCAGCATTCAGAGAGGAGGTGCAGCGGCTAACGGACTGGTGCAGAGCCAACAACCTGTCTCTGAATGTGAACAAAACAAAAGAGATGGTTGTTGACTTCAGGGAGGCACAGAGCGACCACTCCCCGCTGAACATCGACGGCTCCTTGGTAGAGATCGTTAAGAGCACCAAATTTCTTGGTGTTCACCTGGTGGAGAATCTCACCTGGTCCCTCAACACTAGCTCCATAGCAAAGAAAACCGAACAGTGTCTCTACTTACTGTGAAGGCTGAGGAAAGTCCATCTCCCACCCCACATCCTCATCACATTCTACAGGGGTTGTATTGAGAGCATCCTGAGCAGCTGCATCACTGCTCGGTTCGGAAATTGCACCATCTCAGATCGCAAGACCCTGCAGCGGATAGTGAGGTCAGCTGAGAAGATCATCGGGGTCTCTCTTCCTGCCATTATGGACATTTACACTACACACTGCATCCGCAAAGCAAACAGCATTATGAAAGACTTCACACACCCCTCATACAAACTCTTCTCCCTCCTGCCATCTGGGAGAAGGCACCTTAGCATTCGGGCTCTCACGACCAGACTATGTAACAGTTTCTTTCCCCAAGCTATCAGACTCCTCAATACCCAGAGGCTGGACTGACACCTTACTGCCCTATTGTCTTGTTTATTATTTATTGTAATGCCTGCACTGTCTTGTGTACTTCATGCAGTCCTGGGTAGGTCTGTAGTCTAGTGTAGTTTTTTTTGTGTTGTTTTTGATGTAGTTCAGTGTAGTTTTTGTACTTTCATGTAGCACCATGGCCCTGAAAAATGTTGTCTCGTTTTTACTGTGTACTGCACCAGCAGTTATGGTTGAAATGACAATAAAAAGTGACTTGATTTGACTTAAAGAGTTTGTTGACTGGCAAAACAAAGATGAAAGTATTGTATGTCATATTTCTGCTCCTGTATCTTGTGATTTGGTAATGCTCCATGGCACAGATATGTTTGAATTAATAATTCAGTAAATATATGGAATGTAGTCATAGAGGACAGAAATAGCCCTTTGATTCTGAATCATATTTATTATCACAGACTTAAGCAATGTGAATTTGTTGCTCTGAGGTGGTATAACGTAAATACACTAAATTATTATACAAAGTTTAAAAGTTCAAAGTAAATTTATTATCAAAGTACATACGGTACATGTCACCATAAACAACGCTGAGATTCATTAACATAAATACTTCACAAAAATATAAATATAGTGCAAAAGGATATTTTTTGGTAAATATACTTTGTTCCAGCATATATCCATTCTGGTCATCAAGTGACTAACTTAAGTAATTCTATTTACCTAATTCACTTTAGTATACGTGGTCGGCACAACATTGTGGGTTGAATGGCTGTAGATTTCTATGTTCTCTGTTTAGCCACACCTGGTCTATAGTTTTCGATGTGTGGGGTGATTTGAATCTTTGTCTAGCTATGAAGGGTCTCTGCCCAAACATAGGTTCTCTATTCCTCTCCAGAGATGGTACCTGACCTGCTGAGTTCCTCCAGTATGTAACTCTGGATTTCCAGCATCTGCAGAATCTCTTGTGTAAATATTTAACTGTTGTGGGAGTACAGGTCATTTGTTGGAGATATAATTCATCCTTGTTTATCCTGATATTTTTGATATCCTTAAAATAGGCATTTATGCACAGATTTTTCTAAATTTTCTGAAAGGAATAAACAAATCACCATTAAACTTGAATTCAAATAAATGTTAAAGTTTGTCTTATTGTCAAATCAACATGCATTGTAAATGAATTTGGTTAAATCGATGACTGTGAACAATCCTGTTGAAGAAGTTTACCAATCAAAGACTTGAAGCTGCAACTCCCTGTCCATTGCACAGAAGCTGTTTACATGCCAGGAGTTTTTGTTTTCATTTCAGAATTCAGATGTCTGCATATTTTTAAATTTTGTAGCCTGCTATCATGGTGCTATTAAGGCAGAAGAGGGTTTATAAAACAATAATCTGCCAACACTGGTCATATAAAGTCATTTAATCTCTCCATCTGGTGTTTAAACATTGTAGTGATCTGACAGCTGAGATCAATGGCCCCACCGGGGACACCTGCCCAGATCCACATGTCAATCAACTCTTTCAATCGTCAAGGAGACGGCGCACCTGGAAATATTACACACTCTAATTGGACAGACCGGTGCAGGAAGGTCTACCCCGGCCAATGAGAAAGGAGTATTGACACCGCTCGCCAACATGGCTGCTTGTCGTATAGTTTGTGGGGATTTATTTCAAATTTTAACCGTTTTTTGATGTGGTGGTTCGCTTTACTGCTTCGGTTTTCCAGCCGCAGTTCGGATAATTTTAAACCGGAAATTGTGAGAGGAGAGTGTCATGGCGAATGAAAACAGGAGGCAGTTCTGGAAGCGGAACAACAAGGTTCCCGGAAGGTTCGTGTTCTCGTTCACTGACTCCGGGACGGTTGATGCCTCTTGCAATTATTTCCTGCACCCTCACCCTGCTGCTTATTTCGCTTTAGTGTTTGCTTTTGAGATTACAAGCATGCAATTCCCTTTTAGCAATTTGTTTTATTGGGAGCACAGAGGCAGAATTGTTTGTTAGGTCTTAGCCCCCGTGGCACTGTGTAGTTCTTTTCAGTGTCATATTTTACTGATGCATTTTTAATACCTTTCAAAGTAACTTCTGTATAGAGTGGAGACTATGGCAATCTTAGCATAGGCTGGCTGCCTTGTCAGAAAGCATCTAGTTTTTTTTATTTTGACTTTCACTGAAGCCTACATCTGATTACAACGTTGTGCAACTTTTGATATGACTAGTTTTATATCAGACGTTCTAGAATGATACAATGTAACGTCTGCGTTGAGATCTGATACTTCAAAAAGAACCAAAAATGGAAAACCATCTCCAATTAGTTATTTGCATAAATACTACTTGTTAGTTACCATCCTCGTTAAAATTTCAATCTGTAATCCATTTTGTATAGATTCTGCATCAGAATGCTATCACAAGATAAATAAGCTTATCACAAATAAGAAGTTTTGTCTCAGTAGGTTTGAAAAAACTTGTTAATTTTCTGAATATTTTAAATTTTGCAATGCCAATGATATTTTTTGAAGGAAAATGCCTATTTAATGAAAATGTGTGAGATCACGCTGTGTTTTGTTCAGTTGGTGTTAGTGGGTGTTCAGTCTCCATTAAGTTTGTTTACATTCTATGTTTGGATTTAAATTCTTGTTAAACTTTTGTAGTTTATTGCTTATGTTTTTTTTGTTCATTGAGATGTGGGTGTAATTGGCAAAGCCCTTGTTTATTGCCTACTCCAAATACTCTTGGAAAAGATGGAGTAAGCCACTTTCTTTAACAGTTGTAGCCCTGATGAAGGCTGTGTCCAAACTGCTATTGATTGAGTCATTGAAGGAGTACAGTGTACAACTTGGAGGGGAATCTGCAGGTGGCTGTGTTCCCATATGATTACAGTGGCTATAATAGGTGGCTATAAATATGTTAAAGTCCCATATATTGCATTCCCATGAATCTTTGCATATTAATGGCACACGTGGGGTTTAAGTACAAATAGTGTAATTTATAATAATTCAAGGATTCAGTCACCTCTTGACTTTAATGCTCAGCTGCCATTTTGTGGAACAGAACAGTTACACGAAAATAAAGTCTATTTAGTATTTTCATTCTCATTTAGTTTGCTGTTTGCTTGTTTCTTCAGGTTATTTCATGTAAACGTCCTGTCAGGTACATGTTATTGGATGTTACATTTCACATTATCTCTCTCCAACATCTTTGACGTTCAGCTGTAAATGTTTGTTTGCGTGCACAGGGATCTGATCCAGGCTGTTAATGATTAAATGTTACACTTGTGAAGTGCTTTGACAATCTCCGGCTAAGTTTGCTTTAGGACCAAAAGAGCTTGTTTGTTTGGCATGAAACTTTGTTGTGTAGGCAAACAATGTGGATTTGAGACATTTAAGTAATAAATTGGCTTCCTGGGTTTGTGACACTTGCATGTTTCATAATTAATAGGGAACATTTTCCTCAATAAGCTAGGTTATTTTTTTAAGCTGCTCAAAGTTCAGCAGCTTCCTATTGGGACAGCACCATGCTAGTTATGCTTTGAAATGACAATTTATCACTAGTATGCCATGTGAATTATATGGAATATTATGTGCTGTGTAGCACAGTAGTTCTGTGGGTGTGAAATTATGCATTTCTAAAGCAGTAAAACAGGTGCTGACTTGTCTGTCTCTTTGCCTTTTGTTGTTCAATTAAACTTATTGGATGTCTGTACAACTTTAACGTGGAGGTGACATTATCTATCTTCCAAGATACTGATAAAGTTTCCGCTTGACATGGATTACTAACAATTGATTTGTATGCAATTTTACATTGTTATACCAGATTTACAACTTGTGGTTTTTGGGATTTACTTTAAAGCTAGGCTTAGAAACATCCTCATCTTTTTTGTTGTTGTTAGTAGCTGGATGGTGAGAACCTAAAAGTTGTAATGTGAAATTATTAAATGCACAATTAACTCCAAAGACTGCATCCTTAGCACTTCTCCTAGACTTACTACAGTTCGATTAATGCCCTCTTCTTCCACACAAACACAATAGGATTGCTTTGCCCTCTTCTTTCTCCATTCAGTGGATTACCCCTCATAATTTCTGCCAGCTCCAATGGAAATCCATTACCAGTATATTTTTCTTTCCCATCTTGTTCAGTATTTTGAAGGGGCCATTCTTTCCCTGGTTTACCCATCCATATCCACAAACTATTTTCTTTCTCTTGGCAGGAGGTGCAGTTTCTGTCTCTTCTTGCCACTTAGAGATCCAAATGATGTTTCTAGGTGAAACTGATATTCTCTTGCACTTTTCCCCAGATTAGGGCATTTTGTTCAGGTAGAATGGGTTAGGTAAAGGAGAAGAGCTGTTTGCAATGTGAAGTGGATGAAATGGGTGATTGGCCAACTTGAACATGATGGGCTAAATGGCTGTTTTCCATGTTGTGTTGTTCTGATTTGATTGTGGAGAATGAGGTTCTACGATGCTGCTCAGTCATCAGAAAACTCATGCAACAACATCTGAGAGGAAGTTACTGGTTTTTGAATATTTTTGATTTCTTCAAACTTTCCTCTGAAAGCATATCAGCGTGTTTGCTTTTGTGTAGTATTGAACAGCAAATTATCATTTGGTTTGTAGTAAGACCTAAATTGAATCAAACTGTACCATTTTAGGTGTGTGTTTCTTAAACTATTGTAATGTAACTGAAATAGAGATAATTTTCAGTAACTGAAATCCCATGTTTTAATTTCAGCACATAATTTTATTTTCTTATTACATTTTTCTGTTCAGTAGTTTGATGAGTTAGGGTCTTCAGCTGTCATATTGCAATAAGAATTAGTTGTTTATCAAAAGAAAATGGGTACATGGTGCTTTTGGGTTAAGGCATCCAATTTATGGGCAATCCAAACGTAGAAACAATATCATTAATTTCAGAAGTCTGATATTCATAAATAAGTTTGTTCTTACAAATGGCAGATCTAGATTTTTCTTTTGCCAGTTTTAGTAATTGTTTTATCGATTTTAAGTGCTTTGATGCCATTCATTACAGCACTGTGGAGTGATTTTGTATTTTCTGATTTATTGGCAATCATGCAACAGTATCTGTGAGTAAGTTACTGTTTTTTTGAATATGTGGATATCTTCAAATGAATGGAACCTGTTTGTTACCTGGATAAAAGAGTTACTCTGTAATTAGGTTTGACAAATAGGTTTTTCTTCCACAGTGGCCTCTACATGGTATCGTGGATTAATTGAATTATTTCATAGCTCATTGCCATTATACTTGCATCACAGATGTATAATCTTACCTAAAGCTGTTTTAGTGGCCACAGCAATGATATGTCACAGTTGAGGAAGTTTACAGGTACCTGGTAAGGTGACCATATATCTGATTTATCATGTTTCTAGTATAGAAGTATTGACAGGTACCTGGTAAGGTGACCATATATCTGATTTATCATGTTTCTAGTATAGAAGTATTGACAAAGGACCAGAATATCAAGATCAAGTTTATCAATTGAGTGTATTTGAAGTTAACAAATTACAATTGGTTTAGTAGTCAATGTTGAGACTTGTTATCAGCAGACATAAATGTTGTACATGTGTCATTTTAGCTGCTCTGTAAATTGAAAAATATAAGGGGTTAATTTGTGATGTACTTGCCTAGAATGAAAGATTCCTGCTAATTTTCAAGCTAACAGATTGCTTTGCTCTAGTACAGTCAAATTGTGCTTTGAATGAAGTTGGTATAACCAATGATCAACGAGTACCTCTGTGCTTTGGAAGTGATTTGGATTTATCATAATTTTGGAGCATAGTTAGTTATTGCTTTGAGTTATATAAACAAAAAATGGACAAAGCAAATGAGTATTGTTCAAGCTGATTATTTGCATATAACCTGAGCGGCATCCAAGACCCAGATTACCCTTCACTTCATGTACTTGAACCTTTATTTTTTTTTAAACTGACTATGAAAATTCTGCTCAGCTTTGTATTTGGATTTAATAATTACTAAAGTTTAAGTCGCAATTTTCCATTTTATAAAGCATCCCTTGCCTATTGGATGTCTCAAACTTTGGCATTGATACTAAAACTGATTTTTGTTGATCTACAAGTGATACAGCTTGAGCCAAGACATTGCTTCACCTTTACTATTTGTGGTAGTCCTCAAGGAAGAGATACTTGATTGCCAACTGATATGTTAAAGGAGATGCTAACAACACTGTACTCTGCCAGAGGAATGCTGTCTTTCTCATTAATGTTTTTGATTCTAATTCTAATCTTTGACTTAAAGAAAACATGTAGTTTATGAAGTCAGAATTAACCTGGTGATGCCTTTTTAAAATAATTTGCATGTAATTCACAGTTCATATCTATTCTGTGATATTTGTACATCTTTTTTCATCACCCAATGTTCGATGAATCTCTCTTAATCAATATAAATGTGATGATAGTAGAGGATTTCATGTCCGTTATTACTTTTGTGGTCTTGAGCATACTGATTTTTCACCATATTTGTATAGTGTTTCATGTTGGTGTATTTCTTGATTCCTCTTGAAATTAAATAGAACTGGACAAAAATTACAGCTGGGTTATGTAAAGGGATAGTATTTGAACAGTGCGTGGTTGTAGAATTGAATTGCAGTTGAAGGGCAAAAGTGCTTGCATCATTCTCTGAGCAGTGTTGTTCAAAGATCTGACTTATACACAGGCTTATCATTTCTTTCCACTGTCTTTCATTTTAGCTGTTATTTGTAATTAGAAAACGCACGGCATTGCATTATGCAACAAATTTCATTGCAGTGAGAAAGAGTGCTATTTCTTCTGTATTTTCACAGCTCCTTTTATTTGCAATGCTTCCTTTCATTTGGGAAGATCTTGACTCTAAATTCTATACATGCAATACATTAATGCAATGAATCGGATTTTTCCTCCAGATTTTCTATATGAAGTGTAAACGATGCTTGCTTTATTCCGTTTTTACACTTATATGGCATATCTTTCTCTTCTCTTTTTCTTTCCTTAGTATACAACAAGTTTATGGAGCACAGCATCCCCCATTTGATCCCCGGCTACACAAAAAGTAGGTTTGCAGCATAATTCATTGTTCTCTTGTGATTATGTGAAATACATTTTCAGCATGATGACCTTCATTCTGTGAATATAGTCAGAACTTTACAAAGTGATGGAAAAAATTATGTAGAGTAAAAGAGCATCTGCATGATTAGGATTTCATTTTCATATGGCAATCAAAGTAAACACAGAATAACTTTGTAGCTCAAACTAGTAGTTGGGAGTTGGAGGGTAAATGGAATTTCTCATTGAAAATCTGTATTGAGAAGGCAGACCAGACATTCTTGGTTAGTGACTGTAATGGGATTGATTTGGCAGGAATCTGGTGCAGGGTGCTTATTTTTCAAAGCCTCTTCATTCCAGTTACTGTTACAAAATGTGAGAGTTTTGAAACATGTTTCAAGTGTCATCAAGAGATTGTAATTGCCGTTTTAAGAGCGGTTGCACATTTGTTAGAACATGACAGTGGGATTTGTGTTTGCAGACACATTCAGTTACTTTTTCGTTTACATAATGCTGTTATGTATTACTAAACTCACACTTGTAGGCACATCTACTTTTTGGCCAATCTACCATCCCTTGTCTAATCTGTCAATAGGGATAGTCTTAAATTTACCTTTCCAAAGTATACTGTCAACAGCCACTATATTATTTACACCTGTACACCTTTTAATGCAACTAACTAATCAACCAATCAAGTTGCATCAACTCAGTGCATAAAAGCATGCAGACATGGTCAAGAGGTTCAGTTGATCAGTTCAAATATCAGAATGGGGAAGAAATGTGATCTAAATGTCTGACCATAGAATGATTGTTGGTGCCAGACAAAATGGTTTGAGTATCTCCGAAACTGCTGTTGTCCTGGTATTTTCAGTACAACAGTCTCTAGAGCTTACAAAGAATGGTGCCAAAAAAATCCAGTGAGTGGCAGTTCTGTAGGTGAAAATGCTTTGTTAATCAGAGATCAGAAAATAATCAGACTGGTTCAAGGTAACAGGAAGACGAGAGTAACCCAAGTATTCATGTGTTACTCTTGCCTTCCTGTTAGCTTGAACCAGTCTGATGTGTTACAACCATGGTGTGCAGAAGAGCATCTCTGAACGCATATTGAATCGTAAAGCAGATGGGTTACAGCAGAAGACCACAAACATACACTGTGTCCTCTTTTATTAGGTGCAGGAGGTATCTAATAAAGTGGCCACTGTGTGTGTGTATATGTGTATGATGCATGAAAGTATTGCTGCAACTGGAGTATTTGGGCTTGTTCTAGATTACTTGGATTTGTATGGTTGTTTTCAATTATTTGAGATTGTTTTGGTGCATTGGAAATGCGTGTCAATAATCAAGGAGTATGCAGTTGATTCCTGTTAATTGGGGTATCCTGATTTGGGACAATTCTTAACCTGGGTTCCCGTTGTTTACTTAGGACACTATGCTGCCTAATTGGGTCCAGAGCTGGTCAGTCATGGCCACTTGTGTGGCTGCTGGACACTACATCATGCTTAGAGCATGCAGCTGTGTCAGTTGTTGTCACTACCTCCTTCCATAGATGCTGTCTGGCCTGCTGAGTTCTGCCAGCATTTTGTGTTTTCAGTTGTTTGCTTGTGCTCTGTTATTCATTTGGGTTGACAGTTACAGATTTGGAAAGTAGTGATATTTAAAAAATAATTAAAACATTTTTCTGACCAGAAAAACTTGAGACCCTTGCCATGAAAAGATTTAATATTAGTTGAAGAAATAACCCTGTTGGACCAAATTATAAGCCATTCATCTAACGCCACTCATTGTCAGCTGGTAGAGATAACTGGAGTGGCAAAATCTGTAACTGCACACTTGGTACATTAGCAAGATAAACTGTGAGAAGAATGGGCATTACGTGAGGGGCAACAGGGAACACACCCCAAAAAAAGCATGAAGGTAAGGATTCAATCAGTGATTTCCCATTTAAGTTAGACGAGGTGTGCGTGTCAGTGGGCCAAAATGTCCTGGTCCCGATGTGTCCTAATAAACCGGAATCCACTGTAATTTCCTAAATACACAAGTCTCTGTCTCCCATGCACAGTTTTACTCAGTTATACTAATTGCTGCAAATATTTTTTGTTAAAAAGGAATATGATGGGAAAAATTGGTTTGGGATCCACCTGTTTCTCTGTATCAGCAGGATACTGTAGAAATAAAAAATGAAAAAAATTTGGAAACTTGATACTAAGGGGTGAAGGAGTTTTGCTCTTGAACTCTCTATTCATTGAAGTTTCAAAATTATTTTTATAGGCTTATAAATGTAAGTGGTTACATTTTGGTACAGTTGCCATCCTGATTATAAATTTCAGTTCAATTTTTTTAATGTAAATATGCTTCTCTTGAAGGGGGGAGGGGTGTAGGAAAGTAAAATGGGCTGTTTCAATGCAAGTTTCTAACAGAGACCAATCCACACCACAGTTCCCTGTGATTCTGCTTGTATTGATACGTTGTGAGTGTAGGATCTGGTTTAAAAAAAAAAATAGGATAAATTATTCTTCTGAGTTCTGTTGTTGGGTGTGGGGTTTGTGGGGTTTGCGGGGTTGGGAGTTCGTATAGAATAGTCGCAGCAGCACTACTTGGAATTCTAGAACATATTTGATTGGCTGTTCCCTCTCTGATTATTTTACCTTGGGTAAAATATTTAAACCTTGATGATCTTCAAAACATTTATTCTGGTGACTACCGTATTTTCCAGAGTATAAGCCGCCCCCACCCCCCCATTTTCAAGGTTAAAAAAGTGCCTTTTTTATGTTACCTTTGTATAAGCCAACCCCTTTTGTGGAGGTTTTTGATTTAACCAGAAAAAATCACAAGATCTCACATGCCAGTACTCAGCTTTGCCGGATCCAGACCCTGGAAATTTTGTGAACTAGTACCTGCTAAGAAAACAGGCCTACATATTGTAGAGTGTTATAGGCAAATTCTTAATAAATAAACCAGGGAGAGGAATTTTGGATTAGGTTTCCAATGGAAAAGAATCCTTTGAAATGTAACCCCTGTGAAACCATTTAGCGCCCATCGTAATCTCGTTAAAACATAACACGGGGTGGCGGGATCAGTCCGTGTACTCAGTATTGAGTTTGCGACCACCATGTACAAAAGCTTAAAACAAATGCAATATGATGCTGGCTTCAAGCTGAAGGTTGTTGATTTTGCTAAAGGAACGAATAATTCTGCAGCTGCTAAGAAGTTTAGTGTAAACGAGAGAGAGTGGAGAAAGGTAGAGGACACGCTGAGGGAAATGCCAAAGACGAAATGTACAACTGCGGGAATACATGCCAGTGGCCAGAACTGGAAGAAAAAGTTTTAGAGTGGGTGAATCAACAGCGATCGTCTGGATACATTGTTACCAGAGAAATGATTTGAGTTCCAGCGTTGAAATGGGACGAAAAACACTGTGAGGTCAACGAAAATTTCAAAGCTATGTGAAGTTGGTGCACCCGATTGATGAATAGATGTGATCTTGTGCTGAGACAAAAAAACAAAGATTGCTCAGAAAATTCCCACAGGGTGTTGTTTATGTTCAAGAATGCTGCTGGATGGACGAAGCGGGTGGCTTAAAGTGGGTTAAAGAGGTGTGGCATCGACATCCCGAAAGTTGCAGGATGGAAAAGTTGCTACTTGTCTGGGACATGTTCAAAGCTCACTTGTCAGGTGAGACAAAAACAGCATTGAAAGCTGAAAAAACGGACATTGCAGTCATCCCCGGTGGTTTGATGTCCGTGCTGCAGCCACTGGATGTGAGTTTAAACAAACCAAAGAATTCATGTGTCGACAGTGGAACCAATTTGACTCAAAAACAGCCAATATGTTTGACCTGTCTTCTGTGTATTCGTTTTTCCAAAGTTGGCACCCTCTGTATAAGCCGACCCCCTAACTTTAGGACCAAAATTTAGGGCCAAATTCTCAGCTTATACACCAGAATTTACGGTACCCAGAAATTGGAGCAGTTCTGCTTAAAGCCACTTTCTAGTTTCTGCTCAAAACTCTCCCATAACTTCCTATTATTTTTATATCTTAAAAAAAACCCCCCATGTAGCCACCTTTTTCTTTGTACCATCTTCTTCCTGTTTGTCTGGTGTGTGAGTGAATTTTCTATTTTTTTAAATGTATGTTTGATGTCTAGTGTTTAGGACAACCAAGCCATTTTGAAGGGGTAAATTTGTTTTTATCCCAAATCTAAAAGATGTTGTTTTGCCCTTAATGTGACACTTTTAAGTGCCCACTTTTGAGCCACACTGAATTCACCTTGCTCTCTGACTTGATACAGTAGGACGCTTTGCCATATAGCGAAGCTACAGAAGAAAAGCTTATGTTGAAGAAATAAATTTTCCAGGATTACTACTTATGAAAGTCTTTGAAGGTTCTATAGCGGAAGTGGATTCCACACAGTATGTTAGAATCAAAATTGTAGTTTATTTTATCATGTGTATCATCATGAGTTACACTTTCTTACCAAAAGTACTAGTTCTAGATACCTGTATTTTCATAATTCATTGCCATGAGGATAATCTCCATTCTGGTTTGCTATGAGATCCTGTGATGACTCTGTAAATAGAAATTACTTTATTTCTAAATGAAACTTATAGGATGGTCAGGGTTTCCTTGCTAATCCTTTCTGGATCCTTTTGGTTTGAGGGCTTGAAGTTTCTCTTCCAACTGGGCTCCTGTATGCTTGTAATTGGTTGGTGAACTGTTCTTCCCTGCTTAGTGTGTTCATGTCAATTTTCTTGAGGTACAGTATACTTCCATTGTTTTTTTAGCACTTCCTCTGATCACCATGTGTTCTCTCAGTGACATGTGTATCTAATACTTTAGATGTCAAGAGTTGAACATCACTATAGTGCAAATAATATCTGTGCTTACTGGGTTAAATTTTTATACTTAATAGTTCTAACTATAAATTACATTATGTATTGCTATGTCCTGTTAGCAGAAAACAACAAATTTCATGTCATACCAGTGATATTAAAACTGATTCTGATTCTGCTCTGATAAGAATACAGGTGACAGTTCTCAGGTGATATGGAGAATTTTCTAGCGACATTGCAATAATGCCTCTTCAGTGTCTTTGGGTGATGGTGAAGTGCTCAGCTTTCACATCCATAGTGAAGACTGAAGACAAAATCAATCTGTATACTTGAATCTTGAATGTAATACCTGTATCAGTAAACAATTAATGAAACAAGACTAGTTTCCAAAGATATCATATCCTTCACCAAACTTTGTCATGAATGAATATTTTCAGGAAAAGGTTGTTCCATAGAAAGGTAAGCAGTGTTTTTATGTTCTGATGAATTGCACAGGATCGTTTGCAGGCTTCCAAGATGTACATTCCTCAGTTGCACCTATATTGCAGCTCAGAAGAGTGGAATGCGAGGGAGGTCAGATGACATCATGCCTGCTCTCTTGCTGCACTGCTAAACTTAATACTGAGTTCTGGGAGTGACTCTGTTGTTCTGAGATGGGAGGCCAGCTACACTTTATTAGGTCCAGTAGCTGCATGCTGGCCTGGGTAGAAACGGGAAGTGAAAGTGATTTTCTTTTTGCCATACTTTAACATTCACTTTAGTAAAGTGATTTTTAAATGTAAGTAATTTTAAATTTAATATCAACTATTATTTTGCCTCTGTTTATCGTTGAAAACAATCTTTCAGTTTCTGATTCCTAGAATCAGGTGGTGATGATTTGTTCCCATGAGACATTAATTAATTGGGCCTACAGTCTATGGAATTTAAAGAAATAAGTAGTGCAGTCATTAACATGCTCAAAGTTCTTTTCAGGCTTGATGCAATGATCATCTTCTGATTTGGACAACTGTTTAGGCTGAGATTTACTTTGGAATTCTGTACCTACGAGAGGTGTGTGGGCTCAGTGAATATATCCAGACAGGAAACTGATATGTTTTGGATATTGAGGAAAATACGATTAACAAGGGAAGGTAGAATTGAGATAGAAGATCAGCTATGAACTTAAATGGTGAAGCAGATGAGTAGTTGAATAACCTACACCTATTTTTATGTTATGCTTTTGACAGCACAGGGTGTCGAAGGCTATCGGGATGGAGGCTTCCTGATCAGTAGCTTGAAGCTTAGTTTCTGCTTGCAGACAGCTCTGCTGAGACATGACCAAAAAAACCAAACAGAGTCCACTTGCCAGCAGAAGGTTAGTTCATATTTCTCTTGCTGGCAGAAGACACTGTCAAATCATGAGGTGAAGTTCTTTGTCTGTAGAATAATGTCATGGAATGGAATTTTAGCATTAATATATGGGGATTGCCTGCCTGCTCCTGCTGATTTTCATCCATTTTAGTGGCCATTTGCTCCAGTTTAACTGCAGGAAGGTCTAATGCTCAATATGTATATTCCATCCAATTGAGTTAATTAACAAGGTAATCTAATGCAGGTATTGCAGAGGATAGGTTATTGAGGTCAAACTTGGTGGAGCCTAGTCCTAGTTGCTCTTCAAATATCATTTATAATCTGTGTTTCAGTTTTGTTTGCTCAGTATGAAATGCCACTTGTGTCCTTTTTGATATCTCAAAAGCTACTGGAAGGCTGGAGGATAATAAATATAGTGTCTTAATGTAAGGACCAAAAGAACAACCCTGGAAGCTAAAGGCTTAAATCAGTGATGGGAAAGTTATTGGAAGGCACATAAACTTTTCCCAGGCTTCCAGCTGGGTCCAGGTGTCAATTTTAATATATGTTTTGATGACAAACTCTGCCACCTTCATCAGGGATGATGGCTGCGAGTGTATAGTCTGGTAGTAAATATACTCAACTCCTGCCATCCGTCCCTCCTGATTAGTTGAAGACTAACCAATCAGGTATCTGCTGTCCCACCTTATTTAAAATCATATTCCAGTTCTTACTTGGAGCGCGACCTTCGTCTTTCTTATTCTTATTTCAATTACTTCCTTCACCCAAGCAGTCCCGAAAGCCATTGGCATGGCATAGTCGTTTTGTGCTATCAAAGTTAATCCTGTGGTCATTACGTATGTAATGTTCTGCCACTGCCAGTTTCTCCGGGTAACCCAAATGGATACACCACCTATGCTCTTTGATGTGGATTTTCACTGTGTCGATGTGCGCTGCTCTGCATTCACAGGGAATCCTGTAAATGCCAGCCATCTTGAGTCCCAGGTCATCTTTGATCTGCATAAGTTGGGATTTGAGCTACCATATGGATCCTGGAGATCCTTCCAGAAACCATGGAAATATAGGAAAGATGGGAGTAGCAACAGGTTTCTCCTCATTGTTAGGTTTCCTGGTTTTTCCATTGGCCTTTTTGAGAGCCAGATTGATTTCCTTTGTCTACTAGCTATTCTGCAGGAATGTCATGCCTAATTGTCTTATTTCCTCGTTGAGACTCTCTGGGTCTGAAATAGTTTTGACCCAGTTTAGCAGGATTCTCTATGAATGCGGAGCAGCGTATATCGGCTAGATGGGGCGCACGGTAGAAACTCGCATGGGAGTTGCATCCATGTGGGTTACCTGGAAAAATCAGTGGTAGCAAGATTGACTTTGACGGCACAGAAGTACTGTGCTGTGCCAATGGCTTTTGGGACCAATTGATGAAGGAAGTAATTGAAATAAGACTAGAGAATAAGAATTTTTAACAAGGGCAAAAGTCTCGCTCCAAGTAAAAACTAGAATACAATTTTAAACAAGGTGGAACATAAGAGCAGGAGTAGCCACCTGGCCCGTCAAGCCTGCTGTGCGATTCAATAAGATCATAGCTGATCTGACCATAGACTCATCTCCCTCTACCTGCCTTTTTCCCATAAACCTTAATTCCTCTACTATGCAAAAATCTATCCAACTTTATCTTAAATGTACTGACGGAGGCAGCCTCCACTGCTTCATTGGGCGGAGAATTCCACAGATTCATTACTTTTTGGTGAATCCACAGTTCCTCCTCATCTCAGTCCTAAATTTACTCCCCAGAATCTTGAGGCCATGTCCCCTAGTTCTAGTCTCACCTACCAGTGGAAACAACTTTTCTGCCTCTATCTTATCTATCCCTTTCATAATTTTATATGTTTCTATAAGATCTTCTCTCATCCTTCTAAATTCCGGTGAGTACAATCGCAGACAGTTCAATTTCTCATAGTCTAACCCCCTCATCTTTGGAATCAGCCTGGTGAACCTCCCCTGCACTGCCTCCAAAGCCAGAATATCCTTCCTCAAGTAGGAAACCAGAACTGCTCGCAGCACTCCAGATGTGGCCTCACTAGTTACCCTTTACAGTTGCAGCATTACCTCCCTGTTCTTAAATTCAATCCCCTTAGCAATGAAGGCTAGCAATCCATTTACATTCTTGCTGCAGCTGCAAACCAACCTTTTGTGATGCACGTGTAAGCACTTGCAAATCCTTCTGCACAGCAGCATGCTGCAGTCTTTTACCATTTAAAGAACTGATTGGGATTAGTCACATTGGCTTTGTCTTTAGGAAATCATATCTCAAATTTGAGTGTATTTTGGAGGAAGTGACCAAGAGGTTCATGAGGTAGGGTGATGGGCATTATCTATGTGGAGTTTTGCAAGACCTTTGACCATGTCACATGTAGTGGGCTGCTCAGAAGTGTAGAATACTTATGATCCAGGGTAAGATGGCCCTTTATGTGTAGGGTACAGAGGCTGGGAGTGAAGAAGGAGATCTGTAATCAGAGTTGTCCATCATATATCTTATATATTAATGACATGGAAAGGAGTATAGATTGCATGCTTAGTAAGACATAAAATGGTGGTACAGCAGAGAGAAGTAGATTGCCTAAAATTACAATAGGATCTGAGTCCATTGGGAAAGAGTATGAGAAATCTGTTAGAATTTAACTTGGATAAGTACAAAGCAATGCATTTTGGAAGTTAAACCAGGTCAGTGTGTATACTGAATGGCAGGGAGTGTTACTGAACAGTAAGACTTTGGATTACACATACTTAATTCCTTAAAAATAGTAACATCAAATAAATAGTGGTGAAGAAAGCAAATGGCATTCTTGCCTTCATTGTACGAAGCTTTGAGTCAAGGAATTGGGATGCTGTTTTACCTTTATTGGAGGGCTTGGGTGGAACTGTTTTCATGGAACAAAGGAGACTAGTAGAAGGTGGAGAAGGGTGTGGAATTGTGATCTGAAAGAATATGGGTAGAATAAACAGTCTCAATCTTTGCAGGTTAGGGTAAGCTTACACTTGTATCAACTAGTCCAAGATAAGTGGGAAAGTATCTGGGAGTACAGTTAGACGAGAAGCTAGACTGGACTGCCAACACAGATGCCTTGTGCAGGAAGGCACAGAGTCGACTGTACTTCCTAAGAAGGTTGGCGTCATTCAATGTCTGTAGTGAGATGCTGAAGATGTTCTATAGGTCAGTTGTGGAGAGCGCCCTCTTCTTTGTGGTGGCATGTTGGGGAGGAAGCATTAAGAAGAGGGACGCCTCACGTCTTAATAAGCTGGTAAGGAAGGTGGGCTCTGTCGTGGGCAAAGTGCTGGAGAGTTTAACATCGGTAGCTGAGCGAAGGGCGCTGAGTAGGCTACGGTCAATTATGGATAACTCTGAACATCCTCTACATAGCACCATCCAGAGACAGAGAAGCAGTTTCAGCGACAGGTTACTATCGATGCAATGCTCCTCAGACAGGATGAAGAGGTCAATACTCCCCAATGCCATTAGGCTTTACAATTCTACCGCCAGGACTTAAGAACTTTTTAAAAGCTATTATTAATGCTTTTTGAGATGATGATTTAGATGCATATCATATTTTTTTTTTACTGAGTTAAGTATTGTATGTAATTAGTTCTGCTACAACAAGTGTATGGGACATTGGAAAAAAAGTTGAATTTCCCCATGGGGATGAATAAAGTATCTATCTATCTATCTAAGATATAAAGAAGATGGACTCATAGAGTCATACAGCAGGGAAGCAAACTCTTTGGCCCAACTCATCCATGAGTTGCCCAGTGAGTCAGTCTGATCAACCCATTTTTGTCCCATGGCCCTCTAAACCTATCCATTTACCTGTATAGATGACTTTTAAATGTTGCAGAAGTGATTTACCAATATGTTGCTTGGATTTGGGAGCCTGAGTTACAGGGATGGGTTGCAGAGACTAGGACTCATTTCCCACGAACATGGACTGAAGAGCGACTGATAGAGGTATATAAAATTGCAAGGGGCATAGCCAAGGTGAAAGCACAAAATATTTTCCCTAGAGAGGGTGTGTTTAAAAACAAGAGGGCAAAACTCAGGCAAGAGATTTTAAAGGGGCATCAGGGACAGCAACTTCAAGGAACAGGTAGTGCAAAATTAGAATGAAGTTGTCAGAAATGGTGGCTGAGAGGTTTAGAAGGCACTGGGCCAAGCATGGCCAGATGAGTCTAGCTTGCTGGACAACAACAGTTGGCATGGATGAGTTGGGCCAAAGGACCTGTTTCCATGTTGTATGTCTCGAATCTGTTTGCTGCTTTCAGTAATTGGGTACTTATAACCATATTTCTCCTTGGTGTTTAGAGGCAAAAATCAAGAAACAAATGGAAGTGTTTTGGGGAGCTTTCATGTTATCAGGGAGGCAGTCTTACAGCCTTACAACACTAATGGTAAATTGGACTTTGAGGGGCTTGTTGGGAATATGGTTGGCATGGACTTGTTTACTCAAGGAACTATATTCATGTTGTATTGTTCTATGGCTCTATAATCTCCCATTATGCATAATTACAGCCAGAATATCTGTAGACAACTCCAGTCAATCTTGTATACTTGGACTGTTGAATATCTTTTACAAACCTACTGACTGCCACAGCTATCTTGACTACCCCTTCCTATTCTGTTTCATGTAAACTTGCGATTCCCCTTTCTCAGTTCTTTTGTCTCTGCCATATCTGTTCCCAGGATGAGGCTTTCCTTTTCGGGCATCAGAGATGTTATCCTTTAAAGATGGGGACTTCCCTTCCTCCACCATTGATGCTGCCCTCACCCCATCTTCCTGATGCCTTAGCAGGGATAAAGTTCCTCTTGCCCTAGCCTACCACCCCATTAGTCTCCTCATCCAATGCATTATCTGCAACTTCCACCATCTCCATAGGGACTTCCTCTATAATCGGCCGAAGTGCTATTGTTGTCCATTCACTTCCTCCCTTGCCTCCATTCAGGGACCCTAACAGTTCTTCCAGGTGAGGCAACACTTTCTGAATCTGCTGGGGTCATCCATTGTTTCCGGTGCTCCTATCACGGCTTCCTATGTATTGGTGAGCCCTGTCGTAAATTGAGGGCCGCTTTGTTGAGCACCTCTGCTCTATCTGCTAAAAGTGGAACTTCTTGGTGGCCAAACATTTTAATTCAGATTCCTTTTCTGACTTGTTGGTCCATGATGTGGCCACCCTTGGGGTGGAGGGGTAACATGTATTTTGTTTGGGTAATTTCCAACATGATGGAATGGATATTGATTTCTCATTCCGGTTTAAAAAAAATAATTTCCTGCTCCTCCCCTCTTCATTTCTCACTCTGGCCTCTTGCCTCTCATCACCTGCCTATCACCTCCTCCAGTGTCACCCCTCCTTCACTTTCTTGTATGGTCCACTCCTCTCATCAGGTTCTTTACTCTCCAGCCCTTTATCTTTCTTGCCCACCTGGCTTCACCTATCACCTTCCAGCTGTCCTCCCCCCTCCTCCCCCACCTTTTTATTCTGGTGTTTTCTCCCTTTTCCAGTCCTGAAGAAGGGTCTCTGCCCATAATGTTGACTGTTTGCTCATTTCCATAGATGCTGTCTGACCTCTTGCTTATATTATAAGAAGCAGGAAAAATAACAATAATCCACCGTGTGATTTGGAAATCCTGATTATTTAGGCATTTGTCTCAATGGGCCTGATTTTTGCGCATCCTTGATGCTCACTGGGGACCTTGTTTTCCATGCACTGTTGACAGTTGCTAGGTTCACAGGAAAACTTGTTTCCTTTTCATCCATACCTTGTGATTTTAAATTTTATATTCTCAATTTCTGAATTGATATGTTAGAACTGTTGCGTACTAATACATCCAGAGATATTAGGCACTCTGTTTACATTCATATTGAAAACAAATTAAATGTTTTAATCATCTTATTAAAATGTTAAATACAAAACCAGAACAAAGGGAGAAGTGAGAATTAAGCAAAACTTGCTTAACAGAATGACTGGCATAAACGTTAGTATACCCAAAGTAGGGTGAATTACATAACATAAATAGAATGTGGTTTTTAGTTGGTGCAACTAGTAAAAATAAAATACTTTTGAGCAATGTTAGATTTGAGCCAACATGCTGTTATTTTTGAATTGTGTTTATTATCGCTGACCTCTGTTGTGAAATTTATTTTTGTTGGGATCTCTTCTGGGGAAAGTATGAGCTGTACAAAAAGGACAAGTTACACCTAAACCCAAGGGGCAACCAATATTCTTGCGGGCCAGTTTGCCAGTTGGGGAGGATTTTAAACTAATTTGGGCTTGAAATTCTGCCCTGTGTTCGTTTAGGAAGAGAGACAACCAACACCGAAATATTACAAAACTTGGGTTTATTGCAGAATACGTAACTGGCACAGCGACTCCACGGAGTCGCTGGAGAAGGCACGTTCCCACTTCCCCTTACAATCTGCTCTTATTTATATCCCTTTTCCCCCCAGCACAACCCCCCGCTACATATTAGGTAATATCGGGCACTTGTGTCCATCTTATTGGCCCGATGCCATACACTCACGAGTTACCTGTTTCTTTTGTTTACTGAATCGCGTGACACTGGTAGTTTCAGTGTAGCGGAATCCCCAGTTTCGCTCCCCCCTCCCTCGCATTCCGGTCCCCTAATATTACGTGAGCCACTCCTGACCTGTAATGGCAGTCTCGAATTAACCCTAACATTAACCCTAACACTCCCTCCCTTGGCCTCCCAGAGGCCACATCCCTTACAAGCTTTTCCGCGGCTGTCGGGATCAGGCAGGGAGGTGAGCGTCCCCCGGCACTCTTTGGCGTGTCCTCCCTATTTGCTTATCCTGATTTGTCCGACCTAGGGTCACAAAATATGGGTAGGGGTTCCCTAAACATCCGCAATTTTTACAAGTAGCATGCAACATTTCAGAAAACTTATTCAAGAACAAATTCACAATCCCCCCCTTGCCATGGTCCATTTCAGTCCGTGTCCTCCCATAGCGCGTCCGCTTTCCGGGAGGGCCGTGTCCTCCCCTTCCACCGGGAACAAGGGTGCCTGGTACGCCGGTGGAGGTCCATCCTTTCCGGTCAAGGCTCGATCTATAGTCCCGCAACAACAACCACACGTAATAAAGATAGCAATTGAAATAGACAGTCCTAGAGCCGACTGTCCCAGAAACGCTCCCCACTTACCAAAGGTCTTATTTGGCCAGTAGAAAATGATGCCAGTTATTGTCCCCCTCCCTTCTTACCTTTTAATGCCCTGTTGGAGACCTCGGTGACAGGGTATGGACCATGCCACCGTTTTCCGTTCCAGGTGAGCTTCCCCGGGCCTCGGAGGAACACTTCCACTCCTACCTTGATGGTGTCCGACCCCTGCGGCTGCTCACTGTTAGATTATTGAACTCGCACAGTTATCAATTTTACCATATTTCTAAAAACTCTCATATACTCTGTTGCTCAACACACAAATGTCTGAGTTTTGGTAACTCGAAATTGAAGTGCTCTATGGCTCCCTAGTACACAGAGAGCATCAAATGTGGGACGGTCGCCTTTCAAAACCTGACCTTCGTGTGGGAGATTTCTCCTCTTAACAACCAGTCTAAGGTAGGCGCCGTCAGTATCCCTGTGTACTACGGTGTACCGCGACACTTTTCTCTTCTCCGCCTCACTCCTGAGACTTTTATGCCCATCGTGGGCGGCGGGTACCCTCACTCAGAAGACTTTTCCACGGGCGGAGGATCTTCCTAAAATCAGATAAGAGTTAGTACTTACCAGTCACGATTCTGCACCGGGAATGATCTCTCCCAGGGTAATTTGGGGTTGGTGAGGATCCGTCAGCAGACAAGATCTAACTCGGTGATTTAACTATCTAGTGGAAGTCTTCGATATAACAGGCACTTCCTGACCTTAGTCGAGGTTGCGGCCGCAAGTTGTCTGCTGTCGGACCCGCCAGCCTGTGTTGTCTCTCCCTCCCCACGTCGGGGTCACCAAATGTTGGGCTTGAAATTCTGCCCTGTGTTCGTTTAGGAAGAGAGACAACCAACACCGGAATATTACAAAACTTGGGTTTATTGCAGAATACGTAACTGGCACAGCGAATCCACGGAGTCGCTGGAGAAGGCGCGTTCCCACTTCCCCTTACAATCTGCTCTTATTTATATCCCTTTTCCCCCCAGCACAACCCCCCGCTACATATTAGGTAATATCGGGCACTTGTGTCCATCTTATTGGCCCGACGCCATACACTCACGAGTTACCTGTTTCTTTTGTTTACTGAATCGCGTGACACTGGTAGTTTTGGTGTAGCGGAATTCCCAGTTTCGCTCCCCCTCCCTCGCATTCCGGTCCCCTAATATTACGTGAGCCACTCCTGACCTGTAATGGCAGTCTCGAATTAACCCTAACATTGGTATACAAATTGATGCATTGTGTAGTGTGACTGAAAGTAAGGGCAGGCAGTGATAGAGCAAATTTGCAGTCAGTGGGATGAGTTGAACTGTAATGTGGGGGCAAAGTCAAAAATGGAAATGAATACAGGACTCAAGGTGTTGTAGTTGAATGCATGCAGTATACAGAATAAGGTAGACAATCTTGTACTGCTGTTAGAAATTGGCAGGTATGATGTTGTGGCCATCACAAAATCTTGTCTAAGAGAAGATCGTAGTTGGAAGCTTACCATCCAAGGATATACATTGTATTGAAAGTACAGGCAGGATGGGTGGCTTTGTTGGTAAAACATGAAATCAAGTCTTGGAAAAAGGTGTTCTGGGATCAAAGGATGTAGAATCCATGTGGGTAGAAGTACTACACTGCAAAGGTTAAAGACCCTGATGGGAGTTATATACAGGCCTCTGAAGAGTAGGCAGTATGTAGGATATAAATTACAACTGGAGATAGAAAAGACACGTAGTAAGGGCAATGCTATGATGATCATGGGGGATTTCAATATGAAAGTAGATTGTGAAAATCAGGTTGGTGTTGGATGCTAAGAAAAGGCAATTTATAGCTTCTTAGAGCAGCTTGTGGTTGAGCCCATTGGGAGAAAGGCAATCCTGGATTTGGTGGTGTGTACCAAATCAGATTTGATGAGGGAGCTTAAAGGAACCCTTCGGAGGCAGTGATCATATGATAGAATTGACTTTGCAGTTTGAGAGAGAACGATAAAGTCCGCTGTAAAGTCAGGAGTAAAGGGTATTAGAATGGCCTGAGAGAGGAGCTGGCTGAAGGGGACACGAGTAGGGCTGACGGCAGAACTGCAGTGGCTAGGGTTTCTGATGGCAAGTCAGAAGATGCAGGAAAGATGCATCCCAAAGATGAAGTAGTATTCTAAAGGGAGGATGAGGCATTCGTGGCTGACAAGGGCAGTCAAAGATGGCATATAAGCAAAAGAAGGCATGTAATAAAGCAAAAAGTAGTGTTAAGTTAGAGGATTTGGAAGCTTTTAAAAACTAGAAATCAACGAAAAAAGCCACGACGAGAGAAAAAATAAAGTATGGTAAACTAGTAATATTATAAAAGAAGACGCCAAAAGTTATTTTCAGATATATAGAGTAAAAAGGGGGGGGGGGGGGGCAAGAGTGTATATTGGACTGCTGGAAAATGATGCTGCAGAGCTAGTAATGGGGGAATAAAGAAATGGGAGACAGACTATTTGCACCAGTCTTCTCTGTGGAAGACACAAGTTATGCCAGAAATATGAGTGCCTCAGGAGGCAGAAGTGAATGTAGTTGCCATCGCTAAGGAGAAGGTGCTCGGGAAGCTGAAAGGTCTGAAGGTAGGCAAGTCACCTAGACTAACTGGACTGCACCCCAGGTTTCTGAAAGAGTTGGATGAAGAGATTGCGGAGGTATTAGTAATGATCTTTCAAGAATCGCTAGATTCTGAAATGTTCCAGAGGACTAGAAATTGCAAATGTTACTCTGCCCTTTAAGAAGGGAAGGAGGCAGAAGAAATGAAATTGTATGCAAGTTAGTTTTACTGCAGTGGTTGGGAACATGTTGGAGTTGATTGTTAAGAATGAGGTTTCAGGATACTTGGCACATGATTAAGTAGGCCTTAAGGGGAAATCTTGCCTGAAAAATCTGTTGGAATTCTTTGAGGAAATAGCAAGCAGGATAGACAAAGGAGAGCCAGTGGGAGTTTAATTGAATCACAGGAAAAATGCTAGCATGGATACAACACTGGCTGACTGTCAGGTGGCTAAGAGAGGGAATAAAGCGGGCCTATTCTGGTTGGCTGCCAGTGACTAGTGGTGTTACATAGGGGTCGGTATTGGGACTCCTTTTCATGTTATGTGTCAATGATTTGGATGATGGAATTAATGGGTTTTTGGCCAAGTTTGCTGACGATACAAAGATAGGTGGAAGGGCAGTAGTTTTGAGGAATCAGGGAGTCCGCAGAAGGACTTGGACTGATTAAGAGAATGGGTTAGGAAGTGGGAGATGGAATATAGTTTATAGAATTGTATAGTCATGCACTTTGGTAAAGGAATAAAAGTGTGGACTGTTTTCTAAATGGGTAGAAAATTCAAAAATCAGCTGTGCAAAGGGACTTGGGAGTCTTTGTGCAGGATTTTCTGATGGTTAACTTGCAGTTTGAATTGATGGTAAGGGAGGAAAATGCAATTTTAGCTTTCACTTTTTGAGGACTAGAATATAATAGCAAGAATGTGGATGGTGAGGTTTTATAAGGCATTGCTCAGACTGTGCTTTGGACTATTGTGAACAGATTTGGGTCCCTGATCTGAGAAGTTGCATTGCAGAGGGTCCAGAGGAGTTCATAAGAATGTTTGCAGGAATGAAAGGCTTACTGTACGAGAAGTGTTTGATGACCCCAGGCCTATACATGTTGGAGTTGAGAAGAATGAGGGGTATCTCATTGAAATCTGAGATATTGTAAGGCCCAGATTTGAGTGCATGTGGAATGGATTTTTCCTGTAGTGGGTGAGTCCAGGACCAGAAGGCATGGCCTCAGAATATAGGGATGGAGATGAGGAATTTCTTTAGCCAAAGGGTGGTAAATCTGTGGAATTCATTGCTACCGACTTGTAGAGATCAAATGATTGAATGTATTTAAAATGGAGGTTGATAGGTTCTTGATTATTCAGGATGTCAAATGTTATGGGAAGAAGACTGAAGAGTGGGGTTGAGAGGGATAATAAATAAGCCATGATGGAATGGCGGAGCAGACTCAATGAAGCTGAGTGGCCTAATTCTGCACCCATGTCTTATGGTTTTGTGACAGCAATGCACTGCAAGACATTTAAAAAAAAAAACACTATGCTCTCTATATTTACAAAAAGTGCAAAAGCAGAATGGTGAGGTAGTGTTCATGGATTGTTCAGAAATCTGATAGCTGTTCCTAAATATTGAGTGTGGGTGTTCAGGCTCCTGTACGTTCCGATGGTAGAAGAGGGCCTGCCTTATGATGAGGGTTCTTAATAATGTATGCTTCCTCCTTGAAGGGCATAGGATTGGCATAAATATGCAGACCATCTGGATTGGTGTCAAGTTTGGTGTTGTGAATAGTAGTATGTTCAGATGGCCTCAGTCTTGAAATCACTTGTGGCAAGGTTGGAAATGCACATAGATTATGGTAGTATCAAGAAAAAAATTAAATATAATCTGTGAAATTAATTTGGAATATGCATTCTGCTAAATAGTTTAGTTCTGAAAGTAGAGGAGAAATGCCTTTAGCAAAAACAGAGCTTTGACTGGCCTCACCAATGCATTCAATTGTGTGAGGATGGGCAATTTGTTCAAAGTGCTGAAGAAAATTGGCTGCACACTGAACCTGCTTGACATGTTCTCTTTCTTTTAAAGAGTTAGATAGCATTATGCTCTGAGGCTAATCATGGAATATTCTTTAAATTGTTTCGTGTCTTCCGTTTATGCAGAATCACTTACACGATAACCAATGGAAAATTGTTCAGTCTTATCTGCCTAATAGCTTTAAAAAAATGCGCTTGGTCTTTGGGGAATTGCTCTGTGCTAACAATAGCATCCTAGCATTCCCATATGTAGAGATACCTTTAGTGATTAAAAGAGACTGTTCTGTGTCTGTGAAGAGTTTGTTACTAACATCTACATCAGATTGTCGTGACCCAGGAGTCTGCCATACTACAATTATTTTAAACTGAAGATTGAGAGCTGCGACATTCAGACATGTATTGTTGCCTGCAATTTTTCATTTCATACTGAAATCAATAAACTAGAGCACTGCTGAATGCCATACAACAGAGCTTTGATTCATTATAGCACTTGCAGTTCTGCCTTCTGAACATTTTAGAAATATTAATCGCTCTATTTTTATAAAACAAAACATCCACTTCTGTAACACTGGAGGCCTGGTGCAAACCCTTGTTTTCTCTTCCGTGTTAGGAATTTGAAATAAATCTGTGCCCACTGTTGGCACTCTTCTAGCCATGTATAACTCCATAACATGGTGCAGAAATGCTCCTTGTCAGGATTGGTGGTAAGCAGGTTAGGCTAAGCAATGTGGCTGCTTAGTACTTCAGGTTTCCAGCAAGGCAATGGTGAAGGCAGGAGGTCATGCCCGGTTCGTGCCATAGCAATACTTTCGGAAACAGTACTATAATTTATCAAAGAGCTTGGAAAGCACTTCCAGGTGACACAAAAATTCACGTGCATCTCCTACAATCTTGTCTATTCGTTTGAATGTGGCTTCTGTATTGGTGAGACCAAAAACAGGCAAGGACGCTATTTTGCTGAGCGCCTGCACTCTGCCTGGTCTCTCTGGGGCTCCCAGTTTCGAGAACATCACCGAGGATCTCGTGTGGTCTGTGTGGTGAAAAGGTACAATAGTGCCTTGAAGTTTGGCATGGCCTCACCAAATTCTTAGAACTTTCTATAGGGGCATGCTTGAGAGCATTCTGACTGACTGTACCACTGGCTGGTATGGGAACTGTACTTCCTTCAATTGCAGAACTCTGCAGTGTGGTGCGGACAGCCCAGTGCATCTGTAGGTGTGAACTTCCCACTATTCAGGACAACTACAAAGACAGGTGTGTAAAAAGGGCCGGAAGGATCATTGGAGATCCGAGTCACCCCAACCACAAACTGCTCCAGCTGCTACCATCTGGGAAACAGTACCACAGCTTGAAATCCAGGACCACCAGGTTCTGGGACAGCTTCTTCCATCAGGACATCAGATTGCTTAATTTATGCTGACAGAACTGTATTTCTATGTTGACTATCCTGTTGTACATAATATTTATTATAAATTACTATAATTGCACATTTGAACAGAGACAATGTAAAAATTTTTTACTTGTGTACATGAAGGATGTAAGTAATAAAGTCAATTCAATCCAGTTTAACTCTGCTCCCCATTTCCACCCTTTTGCTCACACGGTTCTCAGCCTTCACTACTGCATGAAGCCAGCAAGAGCAAGGCAGCAGTACCTTCTATTCTACTTGGGTAGTCTATGACCTGATGGCATTAACATTGAATTCTCCAATTTCAGGTAACCCACTCTCCCTCTTCCTTCCTTTCTTTCTTATCAATCCAGGTCCTTTTACATATGTTTTCATACCTCTCCTCCTCCCTGGTTCTTTCTGCCTATCACTCACTTACTCTACTGGGACCCCTACCCCTTCTTTTCTGGTTCCTATCTGCCCACCGTGCCTCCCTTGATTCTATGTGTAGACTTTCTTTCTACTTGGATTTTATAACCTGCAGCTCTTTCTCTCCAATTATTAGCTCCTAGCTTCTGTTACAATTTCTATCCTTTGCTTCTCTTCCTCCCCCTCCCCCCCCACCCAACCTAGTTGTATCTGTCCATAAACACCTCTTCACCCATCTCCTGTTTAATTTCCATTCCTAGCCCATCCACCCCCACATCTTTTTATATTGGCCATCTCCCCTTTACACACACACAGCCCTAATGCAGGATTGTGACTATAACTGTAGTCTCTGCTTTTCCTCAACTGCTGCCTGACCCACTGAATTCCTTCATCTTTTTTTACTGTAATTACTCATAGTGAGCCAATTCCCTGGATAACATCCTGCCTGCTGATAGAAGTACTGGTGTATGGGCATGAAAGTTGCAGCTGTTTTGTTCAGCTGAGACTAGGGACTATTCAACATGTCTAATCATTAAACTGAGTCTTCAAAGCCTGTGTCAGTATGTTCCTCTGTAGGAGAGAGGTCTGGGCAGCAGATGCAAAATCCTGTGTTTCAATCAAATCCCCTTTCTTCATTCTAAACTCTAATCAATGCAAGCCTGACCTGTCTAACCTTTCTTCAAGGCATCCCACCTATTTCAAATGTTAGTCTAGTAAGCATTAATTTTCTTTATTCACTGGGGGGGGGGGGGCAATACAAAAGAGCAGTGGACCTCATAGATGTCTTCTAGTCACAGTGGCATGGTAGCAACCTGGATTCAATTCCTGCTGCTGTCTGTAAGAAGATTTTACATTCTCTCTGTGACCACGTGGGTTTCATACAGGTTCTCCGGCTTCCTCCCACATTCTGAAGATGTGTAGGTTGGTTAGTAAGTTAATTGGTCACTTGTGTCTATTTGGGCGGTGTGGGCTTACTTGTTAGGCCAGGAGGGCCTGTTACCATGCTGTAACTCTATACAAAAAAAAACAAGAACAGTAGTTTAGAATTCTTAGGATCTGCTAATTCCATTGGACTATATCAATTATTAAACTTTCACTGGGTTGCTGATATTTGTGTTTGCAATGATTTGCCATGCCGTGAGCTGACCATTGAGTTGTATTCTGCTGGATATTTGTTTTTGCACTTACGTCAACTGTAAGCAAGTTGTAGAGACAATGGGCATTGAAACAAGCATTTGGGATGTAGCTGTTTAATAGTTGTGGTTAATAGTGACAATGTTACAGAGGACTTTGGGGGCAGAGCAAGCAAGACGGACAAATCAGCTGGTTAAAAAGAAACCACAGAAGTTCCTAGCCAGCTGTCTTTCTTTGTGCCAGATGCCACAGGGACCACACAAAGTTGACTGCTGAGACTTGCACCAAGGTTATTACGAGTTTCTTTGCTTATTATTTGTGTCAGAAGGGCTAAGAATATTTATTGCCATTTAGTGTTTTGAGTTGGAAAATGTATCTATTCAAATGTAGCTAAAATGAAATTTTAGATGCAGTGTTGTGGTATGAATACCAAACTGTACCCTTTTTTAAAAATCAGAAATAAACATGCAACATGCACTCAAAAAGTTTTATATTTCCAGCAGACCTGTGGCTTTATTGTCCAAATGTTATATTTTCAAAATGTAATGCTTATGTGCTCCTGGACTGATGTAATCAATCTATGTCACAATCAGTATTTTTATATTATTTCCCTTGGCTGTTGGTGCAAATCCTGAAAATGTATAATTGCTGCAGAATGGTTTTTTTTTTGGTTGAATGGAGAGTACAGTGTCTGAAGTCAGAAATTATTTTGCAAGGTAGAGAATAGTCATTTGGAAGATTTGAGAACTGTTATGAGTATCCTCTGTGAAATCTAAATTTTTGCAGTATGTTTAGAGCATGTGATCAAAGAGTGAAATGTAAATATTGTAAAACAAACTTTATGACGATTGTGCTGGTATTTCAATACACTGGATAGTGATTCTGTTTTTCTAATGTGGACTATAAACAGCTAATTTTTCAGTGCACACTTAAGATTTTTTAAAATATATTTGTTCTGAGGTTAATAATGAATTTGGAATAGCATTTTATTTGTTTATACCTGATTTGTTGCTTGAGCAAAGTCTGTCTTTGTGGTGATTGTACTTTGTTTTGGCCAGAGAATAGCAATTTATATCTGAGCCAGAGGAATTATTCCATGATAGGTGTTTAAGATTACAGCTCCTGTCTGTTGTAGTGGTAGAGGTTACAGTGATGTGGCACTAAAAAAACATTTTTTATGGTAGTGTATTTGTATATATAACACGACAAATGTATCAAGGCTCACTCATTAACTTGTGCTTCAATATTTTATAATTGTACTGCTGCTATATATTTTTATTTAAAGTAAGTTTTTGAACTAGTGACTCCAACACCTGAATCTGTTTAATATCAAATTACTTTTTGGACTAGACAGATGATGGTAATGAACACCTGCGAATTCCAATGAGATTGAAGTATGTGTATAACTGCCAAAAGTGTGTGTAAACATGTTATTTGTCAGTAGCATATTGGGAAGAAGCTTTTAAGCTTTTGTATTCCTTGGTTATGTACCTCAATTTAATTGCACTTGTTATTTCTAAATGAAACTTTTTTTTGTTTCCTAGTCTTTAAGTTCTTCCTAAATATGAACCAGTTTGTAACAGTATCAAAGCATTTGAACTCTAGATCCCTGGATATTTAGTAAACCAGTAGGTTGCTGACTATAAAACTGAAAAAAAATATGATTAGTTCCCAGCTGGTGGTGAATAACTTGATCCAGATCAAAGTGATAGTAAAGGATCTGCGGATGTTGACAGTGTTGTGAATCAGGGTGAGGCATAGACACCAAGGATAGCATTAATACTTGTTATCCAGTGATGACCGCTGGAAGTGCATGTATGTGAATATTGGGTATGGACGTATTTGAACATGTAGCCAAAATGTTCTTGCAGATTTAAAATGCCGTGCTTAATGCTTACACGTGTATGTGAATGTTAGTTGCTTTTACGAGGTGCTGAAGGATGAGCATGCATTTGGATCCATCGCTTGCTTCAAGAAAGAGGGAAATTGAACAAATCAACCTTTAGATTCTTGCCGACTTTCAGTCATCTGCAGTTTCAGTTAATGGATGCAGTTCATCAGGACTCAATCATCACGAATCCATTAAAGGTTTCAGCTCGAAACATTGACAGCTTATCTCCTCCTCCTCCCCCCCCCCGCAACCCCACAAGATGCTGCCTGACTTGCTGAGTTCCTCCAGCATTTTTGTCTGTTGCTGAAGATTTACAGCATCTGCAGAATCTCTTGTGCCTGTTGTAATTGATCCCTCTCTACTTTCCCTCCTTCAATTAATCTGTTAGTTTGTGTTGAAGAGGGAACCAACACAATTGATGAGGCCAGGTTGGTGGATATTATCTATTTGGACTTTAGCAAGGCCTTTGACAAGGTCCCATATGGAAAGCAAGAGAAGGTTAGATCACATGGGGTCTGGGGAGAGCTAGCTAAGTGGAAACATAATTGGCTTGAAGCTGGAAAGTTGTTTTTCCAAGTTGAGGCCTGTGATCAGTGGTGCCACAGGGATTGATGCTGGGCCCATTGTTATTCATCATTTGAATGAGCATTAGAAGGACATGGTTAGTAATTTGGAAGATAACAATGAAGTGGCTGGTATCACAGATAATGAAGAAGGTTATCAAAAATTACAAGAGGATCTTCATCAGTTAGGCATGTTGCCAAGGATGGTAAATGGCATGCAATACAAATAAGTGCAAGGTATTGCATTTTGGGAAGACAAATGATAATGGGACTTGATCAGTGAATGGTAAAGCCTTGGGGAGTATTGTAGGACAGAAAGATCAAGGAGAACAAGTACATGGCTCTCTGAAAATGGCATCACATGTGGACAGGGTGGTGACGAAGGCTTTAGACGTGCTGACCTTCATCAGTGTGGGCACAGAATATAGTAGCGTGGATGATATGTTGCAGCTGGAATATTGTTCACGAGTGGTCACCTGCTATAGGAATGATGGCATGAAGTTGGAAAGAATACGGAGGAGATTTAGGAAGATGTTGCTGGGGCACGAGGGCTGCAAGAAACTGTACAATTGTAGGTGTAGCTCGGCATGTCGTGGAAATCAGCTTTCCCTTCACAGAATTTGTCTACATTTGATGATTTGGTAAAGAAGCCAGCATAATAAAGGATCCCACCGACTCAGATATTCTCTTTTCTCTGCTGTCCTATCAGCACTCTGCTGAACCACTAAGCTTAAGGACAACTTCTATCATACTGTCATAGGACTCTTTAACGGTCCTAGAGAATGATAGGATAGACTTTTGACCTCTCAAACTACCTCATTATGGCCTTTCACTTCATTACCCACCTGCACTGCACGTCAGAATTTCCACTGTATCTTAGTACATTGGTAAATTTGGCTTATTATTGTCACAAGTGTTTGTGGTGTATTGTCAAAGATGGGTGGAAGGATTTTGCATAAGTATTATGCCTTCTTGACTCTGGGATTGGCCTGTTCCAGGAGTTCTACATAAATATGAGAAAGTCTGCAGATGCTGGATATCCAAAGCAACACACACTTGAAATGCTGGAGGAATTCAGCAGGTCAGACAGCATCCATGGAAATGAATAGATAGTCGACATTTCGGGCTGAAACCCTTCAGGAGTGAGAAGGAAGTGGGAGGATGCCAAAGTAAAGAAAGTAGGGGGGAAGGAGATAAAAGCTAGCTGGAAGGTGATGGGTGAAACCATGTGGGTGGGAAAGGTTGAGGGCTGCAGAGGAAGAAATTTGATGGGGAAGGAGAGTGGACCATAGGGCAAAAGGAAGGAGGAGGGGAGCTTGAGGGAAGTAATGAGCAGGTGAGAAAAGTAAAAGATCAGCAAGGGAAATAGAGGAGGTGTGGGGGGGGGGTGGGGGAGTAATTAGTTTACTGGAAGGAGAAATTGATATTCATACCATCAGTTTAAAGGCTACCCAGATTGGAATATAAGGTATTGCTGCTCCACTCTGAGGATGGCCTCATCGTGGCACAAGAGGATGCCATGGACCAACATGTTGGAGCGGGAATGGGAATCAGAATTAAAACATTTGGCTACCAAGAAGCCCCACTTGTGGCTGATGGTGCAGACGAAGTGGCTCCCCAATTTACGACGGGTCTCACCAACGTAGAGGAGGCCACGTCAAGAATACCGGATACAATAGACGACCTCAGCAGATCCGCGGGAGTGAAGTGTTGCCTCACCTGGATTGATTGCTTGGGGCCCTGAATCGAGGTGAGGAAGGAGGTGTCTGGGCAGGTGTAGCACTTTGGAAGTTTGCGGGGATAAATGCCGGGGTGGGGGGGGGGGGGAGTTTAGGATTACTGTGGAGAGGTGAATGGACAAGGGAATCGTGGAAGGAGCGATCCATGTGGGCGGAATAAAGATATGTTTAGTGATATAATGTTCTACTTTTGATGACTTCAGCAAAATGTTTATTTCAATTTACAATAAGTAGGGTTAGGGTTAGCCCAAACCTAAAGCATTTTTTGCATGATCTTCAACAATTTCAGTTTTACATTGTATCATGTATGTAGCAGTATCATTTTGTGTGTAAGTCAGCACCTAATTAAAGTACATTATCACATCACAAAAAGGTTGGGGGTGAAGAGATATATTCAAAGTCTCATGATTGTTCCTTGTCCAAGATACTTCAGGATTTGAAACTACCGTAGATGTCGGATTATAAGCCGCTACTTTTTTCCCATGCTTTGAACAGCATTGAACATAGCGGCTTATAATAAGGTGCGGCTAATATAAGGTTTTTTCCCATGCCGCCAAAACATTTTGCCTCGTAACAGTAGACCAATAAAATTGATGAGTAGTTCACAGAGGTCCAATGAAATTGTACGATAAATCAAGCGCACTTCACAAATTATTGTAAATCAGCCATTTGTACTCACCCTCATCAACATGGAAAACACTCGAAGAAAAGCGTATGATGCAGCTTTTAAGTTAAAGGCAATCAATCTGGCGGTTGAACAAGGAAATCGAGCTGCTGCGCGTAATCTTGGCATACATGAATCGATGGTGAGACGGTGGAGATTTAATTTGGGACTGCCGCTTCAGGTCAGGAATGGCTCACGTGATATTAGACAGCAGTACAAGGGAGGGAGGGAGCGAAACTGAGGATTCCGCTGCACCGAAACTGCTAGCGATTCAGTAAACAAAAAAACAGTAAAACTCGTGTGTGAATGGTATCGGGCCAATAAGGACACAAGTGTCCGATGTTACCAAATACCGGTAGGTATAACAAAGTTTAGCCTTACCAAATATGTGTAGCGAGGGTTTGGTTTGGGGGAAAAAGGAGTATAAATAAGAGCAGAATGTAAGGGGAAGGCAAAACGCGTTCTGCAATAAAGCCACGCTGCACTGTAATCCGGTGTTGGTTGTCTCTCTTCCAAAACGAACACAGGGCAGAATTTGAAGCCCAACACGTGTAATATCTTTCTGTGTAAATATCTCATATTACAAGCGGCCGAAAATCCGGTGCGCCGAAAATCCGGTGCGCCGGAAATCCAGTGCGCCGAAAATCCGGTCCGCCGGAAATCCAGTGCGCCGAAAATCCGTTCCGCCGGAAATTCGGTGCGGCCTAAAATCCGGTGCGGCCTGTACATTTATAAAATAGATTTTATTTCTAAAATTAGAGCCAGCGGCTTTTAATCAGGTGCGCTTTGTAGTCCGGAATCTACGGTACCAAGTTTCTAAAATCCTGCATGTGGTATTTGAAATAGTTTTATTTAGATCAGTTCAGGTTAGAATTTTAGAAGAAGAGAAAATAATATACACTCTCTTTTGAAGTGGAACTATCTTGGGAAGATGCTTTAATAGCTGTATGATCACACTAACTCAGACAGCAGCTTTATGGTTTTAAGAAAACCAACAAAAGTTGATCTCCAATTTATGATTTCTTTGTGTAAGACCAAGCCTTTGTCAATTTTAACAATGTTACATTTATTGTCACAGTTCATCCATTTCCAAAGTAACACCGCCTTCTCATGTACTATCATTCAATTATTGGATGGGTTTAAATTGGTTACAGTCTCTTTTTATCTTTGGATTCTTTACTGCTTTTACCTGTTGAACTTTTAAAAAATTTTTTGCCTGGTACTTCAGGTCTGAAAGATGCAAAAAGATCTAAAGGTTTTTCTCTGTTGAAACCTGTCTGTGCACTGGATTTTAACTGAGCAACTATGGGAGAGAGCCAGATTACAAAATCATGGAATTGGACAGCTCTGAACAATGTTGGCAGGAGGCTCATAATAAATATCTTCTTTTCATTTGTAGTTGAATACTTACCAAAAGTGAAGGCAGCCTTGATCTTAATTTTTTTAAAAAAACTGGTTATCATAGAAGGATGGAAAGTTTTAAAGATCACTAACTGAATGTCCTCAAAAGACTTGACCTGAATTAGTTGCCAAGTGGAAGGAAATGGACCATAAATGTCAACTTGTAAGCTATTATGAAGACAGTAATATTTAAAGTAAATGAACCTGTACTTTGTTAGTAGACTACTTAAAAGGGTTTTTATACAGAATTTTTTTAACTATTAGTCATTGGTATATCTAGTTTAGATTGTTATCTAATTTGTAAATAAAGGCAATATTTATTGTATACATTCTACACAGAATGGGGATCATTTAATTGTAGTGGCAGTAGTGTGAACACTTGTACTTTTAAAAAGCACTGTTTTATTTCACATCTCAGTTAAGCATGTTTTCTTCATTGTGACTTCATTGCAACAATTAGATAAAACTATATCATTATGTTCTTTGGATTTTATGCAGACTGGAAGTAAATAACATTACATAAAATAAATTACACAAAAAATATTTATTTTTATGCCCCATTAAGAATTATTAAATTGTTAAGCCATGTCTTAAACATTGGTGGAACATTTTAAATCCATGCTGTGGTTTAATATATAGGTATGATTTGTTCTCTAATTAGTCTCATGAAAGCTGTAATGAAACATAGAAATAGTTATAACAAGGCTTTTTTTCTTTAAAGAATTACAGTAACAAAAGCATTTCTAACTGTCATTGTCTACTTCCTGAACTATTTGAGATAAATAACGCAGATAAATAGAAGGAAATTGAAGTTGATCCAGATAATGCTTGTAAGTGAAGTGTTACTTACATGTAGCACAGGCATTGGCTAGTTGGCAAAGAAGGCTTATTTACATCAACTAATTACTCCCTGTAAATATTTAGCATGTGATCAGACTCCTAATATGTAGTTCACACAATGTTGTAACGTTCAGGAATAAAGTTGGAGGTTCTTGACAAATTAATAATAAACCTGAGCTGATGCGGATTCAAAGATGGATAGTTCCCACTAACCATGATATAGGGGCTAGATTCAACATTGACTAACCCATTGCCTCTGCAGCTGCTGCTTAATACGCTGAGTTCCTCCAGCAGGTTGTGTTGTTTTTTTTTGTTGTTGCTCCACATTCTTGTTCTTGCAGTTTCTCTGTTGACTTGTCTGTGGAATTGCAAGCAGCCTTCAACAAGGTTGTGGGTGGATTGAAGGACTGAACGAAATGAAGTTGTTTCAATTCTATAATTTTGGGGAAAGGACAAATAGGAACAAACAAATAGCTGATGATGGTTTTTTCCAATATAACGAGGGAAGGTGTAAATTAAGTATTTTTGGATAACTCAAAGTTCAAGAGTTGTGGGCATAAAATTATCATCAGTGTTGTGATGAGTACCTACAGAGAGCATCAGCGATCATGCCTGAGGAATGGATTGCAGAGATATCCAAGATCATTTTGTGAATTGCATGTATTTGCTTTGTGTAGTTACCAAGAGAATGGGTGGTGGTGATTGTGGGTCATTCATTTTAACGTTTGATGTGACGTGAGTTTTATGGTTGATATTGAGGCAATTATCTACCAGGCATGGAGGAGGATTAGGAGATCAAAGTATAAAGTAAATTTATTAAAGTATGTATTCATTATGCAACCTGAAGATTCGTCTCCTAACAGGCAGCCATGAAACAAAGAAACACCCCCCCCCCCCAAAAAAACCATGTATTTTTAAAAAAGACCATTGAACACCCAGTATGCAGAGGGGGAAAAAACGCAAGCAAATAGTGTTTTGAACTGAAGTCCACACGAGTCCCATAGTTCAGCATAGAGCCAAATAAACTTTGTGAAACAGTGATCTGAACTGGCCTGTACCTCACCTTGGGCTCTTACACCCTGACCATTTCAATCTGGCCCAGTGTCTAAATTTTTGATCAGCCATTGGGTTTAACTACTTCATTACACTCTGGTGCCCGAACCCAGCACGGTGTTTCAATCACAGACAGACATACTTTATTGATCCCAAGGGAAATTGGGTTTCATTACAGTCGCACCACCCAAGAATAGTGTAGAAATATAGCAATATAAAACCATAAATAATTAAATAATAATAAGTAAATAATGCCAAGTGGAAATAAGTCCAGGACCAGCCTATTGGCTCAGGGTGTCTGACACTCCGAGGGAGGAGTTGTAAAGTTTGATGGCCACAGGTAGGAATGACTTCCTATGACGCTCAGTGTTACATCTCGGTGGAATGAGTCTCTGGCTGAATGTACTCCTGTGCCTAACCAGTACATTATGGAGTGGATGGGAGACATTGTCCAAGATGGCATGCAACTTGGACAGCATCCTCTTTTCAGACACCACCGTCAGATCGATCGAACTTTAGGTCCTCCTAGCTCTTGACAACAGACCTGTCTCCTTGCCTGTCGTCAAATCCAAAGGGAAGTTACAGACTTTTACTTGCGATGATCATTTGCCAGAAAAAGTGTGATCTGACTAAGTTACCTATTTTAAATAATTAAAATAGCCTTTATTGCCTTGTTGAAGTGCCTGGAGGAAGAAAGTGAAAGAACTTTTAATTACATTGTGCCTTTATCAGGATGAATTACACTGCATCACAGTCAATGTACCTGATTACAAATTGTCACGTCGGCATTTATAGAAGAGTGCACATGCTGATGCATATAGTTACTAACATCAATCATTAAATGTTTTTCTGAGGTATTGGATAAGGGAATAAATAGCTAAGCGGAAAAGCTCCCTATATTTCTTTTATGATTGCAAGATATAGATGAGATCACAATTTGATATGTTATCCAAAATAACAGTGCATTCGTTCTCAGAATTGGTGTAGATTGTATAGTGTAATTCTCATTGGTCATGGATCCATGACCTTCTGACTTAAACGTGAGCATGTAATCAACTGAGTCAAACTGTAATAAGCTGATTAAACATAGTAATTATGATTATGGCTTAGAATTTTTGTATAATATGATTTGAAGTTGGAAGATGACTACATAAAGGGGTTCTTATTAAGACTGATAAGATTTGGATTATGGTGTGGGGGGGTGGTCTTTGGTATTAAAGCTTAAAATGGCAAGTGGTATGACAATTTAATTGTTTTCAAAAATAGTATTTGATATACTAAATTGAAAATAAAGACCTGTAATCATAAACGCTGGACTGCTCCATGGGCACCTACTGGATTAATGAGCTAAATGAGTAGAATAGTTCTTCAGAAGGAAGACCATCTCCATGTTATTGATCAGATAGTCTGCAGTTGGTTTGGATTATGGTGATACATTCTCACACAATTTCAATAACTGACTTTCAATTAATTTTATTCCTAATGGTATTATAGCACTTGCAAAGAGGGAACCTGTGCAGATTTGCATGTGTATGCAATTGATGATGGAACATTTAACAATGGTTTGCAAGCCTTAAGCCAAGTTTGATTCAAATAATGTGCAAACCAAATTATTTCTTCCTATGCAAGTGGCTTTGGGGGTCATAATACACAAATTGTCATATTTGTCTTGAAACCTACAAATTGGATTGGACTGTGAGTGAGATTTTGCAGGCAACCATGGGGGTTATAAATTTTATCAGTAAAGTGAATTGCTGTACACCTTGTCAAAATAAATTTGTTCTGATCTTTGTAAGTCTAAAACAATGTGATGCCTCCCTCCCCATCATCTTCAACATGTGTGCCCCCTGGGGCTGTGTGCTGAGCCCATTGCTGTACACTCTATTCACACAACTGTGCAGACAAACACATGAGTCACCACATTAAGTTTGCCGATAAACAGCACTCATCAAAAATCATGAGATGGCCTACAGAGAGAAGGTGGTAGAACTTGAGGCCTGGTGCTAGTGCCAGGCAAATAACCTCTTCCTCATTGTCAACAAGACAACAGCGATAGCTATAAACTTTAGGAGATCTCTCACCGCTCACACCACTATTTGCATTGGCAGTACGGCAATGGAAACTGTCAACAATTT
This sequence comes from Hemitrygon akajei, assembly GCF_048418815.1. Classification (NCBI taxonomy): domain Eukaryota; kingdom Metazoa; phylum Chordata; class Chondrichthyes; order Myliobatiformes; family Dasyatidae; genus Hemitrygon; species Hemitrygon akajei. The sequence goes on along the minus strand of NC_133150.1, from coordinate 23,320,074 downwards.
CAAACTCCTGGGAGTGCACATTATGTGAAATGTGCTCTGGGACAATCAGGAAAGCTTACCAATCTGTGTACTTCCTGAGAAGGCTGAAGAGTGCTGGACTATGAACATCTATATTCTCATCATTCTACAGGCGTGCAGTGGAGAGCATTCTAGCTCGTTGCATCTGCATGGTACGGAAACTGCACTTGTACGGACAGGAAGGCTATTGAACAGATAGTCAAAACTGCCCAACACAGCATTGGCATCGGCCTACCTGCCATCGAGGATATGTACAGAAATATCTCGGAAAAGTTCCAGTAGCCTTACGAAGGATGCCTCCCACCCTATTTATGGACTGTTATCCCATTCTCATCAGGCAGGAGGTGACATAGCATTCATGCCAGGAACATTAGACTCAAAAAGTTATTTTCCCTAAGTAGGAGGCTGATCAACACCTCCACCCACAAGCCCACTTCTCTGCATTCTCACCACGACTACTTTATCATTTCCTGTCAGCCACTTTGTGTGCAGACAATTCTTTGCTTAGTATCACTTTATGGACATACAATCAAATCGATGTATATGGTAACTTAAGTACTTATTTCTGTTTACTATTGTGTTTATTTTACTGCTTTTTGTGCTGCTTTGGATTCAGAGTAACATTTATTTCATTCTTCTTTATACTTGTATACTGGAAATGACATTAAATCATCCTGAATCTTGAATCTGATGTTTGTTGAGTTACACTGTCCCTGATTACTGCTTGAGACAACTATTATTTAGTTTGGAATGTAGGAGTTTTTAAGTCTAATGCAAAATTTAATCAGTTAACATTTATTGTCATTGTGCTACATATTTATGTGGCCCATTAAAGATATTTTAACACATATATAAATTTATTTTAAAGTCATTGGCACTAAATACTAATCCTTCACTGTGTTCATTCATACATAATGTGCCATGTCGTATAATGTGGGCGGTCATGGTCTTGACCATGATTGTTCTTGGCAAATTCTTTTACAGAAGTGGTTTGCCATTGTTACTGTGTACAGATTGATTTCAATTAGTTGTCATTTTTAAAAATAAAAGTAATGAAGTGATTCATTATTGAAAAGCAATTTGATATCAAATAGTGACATTCATGAAATACAGGACTCAGTCATGCTTTGGGGTTAGTGTTTTGATACAGCTATTAGAACAGTTAATTTAATACTCGTGTATCTTTTGTTCCTTTTCATTTTGCAGCTTACTTAAAGAAGGTTCCAAGATGTACGCACAGTCAAAATCAAAGAGAGCCTCAAGTTTCCATGAGTTTGCAAAAAGCACCAGTGATGCTTGGGACATTGGGGATGATGAAGAAGAGGAGTTCTTGTCTGTTGCTTCCCAGAATCTTAATTCAAAGGTTGCAATGGCAACAGCAGCTCAGGTCATTCAGAACCACAATAAATTAAAGGACCGGCCAGGTGAAAAGTTGCATCAATCGGAATCAATCGATGAGGCTAAAACAAATGGCAAAGTGGTCAAGTCAAACAGCGAGGTGCAACTATCAAAGTCTTCAGGTAAAGGTCTGCTTATACAAGTGTAGCTGGAGTGAGTTTTTCTTGGTATGAAATAATCCTTTTCTTCCCTTTACTCCCTAGTTTATCATATTTTAATGTAAAATATTTAATGAGAAATATGGAATGTTTGATCATCTAGGAACTTTCAAAAGATAATGGAAAATACTGAACAGCAGAAAATCGACAGCAAGGGTGGGTACATAATTGTTTTTTGACTTGAAGAAGTACAGGATTTGCAAATACTCTACTATTTGATATTTTCACAATGGACATGGATTGGGTAATCACATTCAAAGCCTTTTTGGGGCTGTTTTGTACAAGTTAATTAAAGAGGGACTCCATCTTCTATCAGTTAATATATGAACCCCGTTATCCCCGTGTAACCCCGTTAAATAATCATTTAAGATTATTTAAGTATTAATGACTCAACTTTATTTTGTTTGCATCCCAATTGAATACTTAAATAATGTTCTAGATTTGTATATCGGATGCACAACTGAGAATTGTTGCATGAGTCTCTGTTTGCAGCAGTTATTAAATTGAAGCTGTTCGTGTAGAACAGCTGTGAAGTGTTCGCTGATATAATTTCAGGAATGCTGTTATTTGTCTTGATCAACATATCAACTTAACTAACAGACCTTATCCTATGTTATGGTGTGGGATTTTGTCTTCCTAGACAACAGTCTGTGTCATGATTTCCCATTTGATCAAGATATAGCATCGGTGCGTATGTCAAAAAAGTGAATTGGGGAAAAAACGTAATAGAAACATAGAAAACCTACAGCACAATACAGGCCCTTTGGCCCACAATGCTGTGCCGAACATGTACTTACTTTAGAAATTAGCTGGGGTTAACCATAGCCCTCTATTTTTCTAAGCTTCATGTACCTATCCAGGAGCCTCTTTAAAGGCCCTATTGTATCAACCACCACCACAGTCGCTGGCAGCCCATTCCACGCACTCATCACTCTTTGTGTAAAAACAAACAAACTTACCCCTGACATCTCCTCTGTACCTACTTCCAAGCACCTTAAAACAGTGCCTCCTCGTGTTAGCCACTTCAGCCCTGGGGTAAAAGCCTGACTATCCATGCGATCAGTGCCTCTCATCATCTTATACACCTCTATCAGGTCACTCTCATCCTCTGTTGTTCCAATGAGAAAAGACCAAGTTCACTCAACCTATTCTCATAAGGCATGCTCCCCAATCTAGGCAACTTCTTTGTAAATCTCCTCTGCACCCCTTCTATAGTTTCCACGTCCTTCCTGTAGTGAGGTGATCAGAACTGAGCACAGTACTCCAAGTGGGGTCTGACCACGATCCTATACGGCTGTAACATTACCTCTCGGATCTTGAACTCAATCCCATGGTTTTGCTAGACAAGGCGCTGATGAGATTTTGGAGGAGACTGCTGGCAAATTGTAATGAAAGACTGTATAGGATGGGCTTGTTTCCTTTGGAGCAAGAGAGCCAAGGAGAGGCTTAATCAAGATCTATAATACCATGAGAGGCCTAGGCAGATTTCCTTTAGCTGAGAGATTGAAGACCAGAGGGCATGGAGTTAAGGTCGTTAGTAGAAGGATTATAGTACATATAGAGATATATTTGCACCAAATGGTGGTGAAGATCTGATATTTCCCATGCTAAAGACTGGTACAGGCAGAAACCCTCATCACATTTAAAAATTGTGCATGTCCTGAGGTTGGAGAACTATCTTTTTGTGTGAGTGGGTGCGTGGGTGGATGGATGGGGATGGGAGGACGGGGCTTGTTGAGAGCTCTTGGCATCTTGTTGCTTGTTGTGTTCTTTGATCTTCTGCTGAGCATTGTGGGTATGCTATATCAGCATCAGAATGTGTGGCCACACTTGCAGGCTGTCCACAGTATATCCTCAAGTTGTATTGTTTGTTAATGCAAACAACACATTTCACTGTGTTTCAATATAGATGAGATTATTAAATGAAACTGAAACTGAACTATGTGCAAGGGAGGTGGGACTAGATCAGTAACCACTTCAATCACCATTGTATGCAATGAGATGAAAGCTTTCTTCCTGTACCATGTAGTTTCCAGATTCCACAATTTCACACTCTATTACCGAAGAGCCAGATCAGATTCAACATGACTCAGTTTTAAATGTACAACATGCAAATCAAATGAAAAGCTTTCTACAGGATTCAAGTACCCAACCTATGGACAGCAAGCGTATGCGAGATCAACAGAATGGATGATGATAACCTTTTGGCTGCTGCAGGGATTTCAGTGTGCCTTCTCTCCCACTGTACATTCTCACCTCAAGCCACACCAGTTAGAGACTTGGAAGAGGAAGCATTGAGTGTTTCATCAATTTCTTTGGTTTCCTTGGCTGCGTAAGTCTAGGGAAGATGTACTCCAGTCCTGCCAGACCTGTGAGATTGAGATGGCTGCCCCATCCCAAACACCGGATTGTGTGGATGCTGTGTAATTTGCTACCTTGTTACAAATTAGTGCCATAAAATAACAGACAATACACTTATTGTATTTATGAATTATATTAGAATTACATTTTTGAATGTTAACTAAAGGGTTAGTAAAGAAAAATGAAAAGAAAAGTTCCTATTTTAATTAAATAGTCTAATGTGCACAAGTTGGAGCTCAAAGCTTCACCGATATTCACCGATCCTCAGTCGATCTCAGCGTATGGCTCCATCGAATCATGGTTCTGCACAGGGTCAAATCCTACGACCGTTTCTCTCCAGCGTCTTCTCTCTCTGTTTCCCATTGAACAAAAGCCCCAACACTAACCTTAATGTCCCTCACTCAAAACCTGCCCCCAGTTCCAGCAACTTAGTTGGATAGCACACATTCTCATCATCCCTTATCTTCAACGGTAACCCAAACAGGCTGAAAGCAGAACAGACTGTTGTTATAGAACTGCTAAATGAAATACCTATAACATAACAATAAAAATATGAACCAGGGTGTTACACCATAAATTCTGAGAGAATTTTATTTTGTATCTCAGTTTTAGTTAGTGATTTGTGAATTCTGTAAAAGCAAATTACTTTTAACTAAATGGCCACAGAGTGGGGTTTGGTTGTGTTTGGTCTTTGAGAGTCTTTGTAAGTTAGTCACAGCATGAACTCACAGAAACAGGCCCTTTGGCTCATCTATTCATTGTAACCTTTCTTTCTGCCTAGTCCCATCTACTGGCATCCAGATCATAGCTTTCCATAACCCTCATCTACTATGTACCTATCCAAACTTCTCAGGTGTCACAATTGAACCAACATCCACCTCTTATGCTGACAGCTTGTTCCCTGCTCACACCACCCTGAGTAAAAAAAAAAAGATCTCCCTCTGGTTCCCCTTAAATATTTCACTATTCATGCTAAACCTATGACCTTTAGTTCTAGTCTCACTTCACCTCAGGTGAAAAAGAAGTCTGCGTGTATTTACCCATCTATACACCTCAATTTTGTATACCTCCATAAGATCTCCCTCCATTCTCCTATACTCCTGGGAATAAAATCCTAATTTAGTTTTGTGGTTCTCAATCATTTTCTGCTCATGGCTCACTTGTGACTTTCATTTACTTCTGTGGCCCCCATCCTCCATGGTCTCCGTAAGTTGCTAAAGTTCTTTTGGTCAACTGTACTAATTCTACCATACATTCAATATTTATGTTTTAACAGGTTATAGGTATTATATGTTAAATGTTGCAGGTGTATATGGAAAAATAGAACAATTTCAAAGCTCTGAATAGGATACCTTTTTGTTTGAACTGTTGTATCACTTTACAACTCAATAAGACATTCTTGCGATATGGTGTTAACATCATTCACATTCAATTCAAATGGATCCACCACCCAAACTGGAATGTGTATCTCCAGCAGGACTCTGAACTGAAATTCCCTATCAGTGTGCTGTTGTTTCAAATTATTAAGATGTACAATTAGATCATGCAATTCTATTTTAAGAGTGGCCAGTTTAGGAAATTGCATAAACATGAATGTCCTGTGCCACTGCTGAAAAGTTTTGAGATTTCCAAGGAAAGCGATAGTAGTTTCTGCGTGACATGAGTTTACAGTTTTTTCCCCTTGTAACTGTTCGTTTAATAAATTCAGTTTTTCCAAATATCTGACCGGTTAAAATATGTCAGAATTACCAACTGCAAATTATTCTCTAAGCTGCTTATCACTTAGAGATGCTACAGTACTATCCATAAGTGCAAGAAGGTAATGAAGACCTTCTGATAACCATCAGACCTCTATGCATTAGTAGTTATTCAGACATTCTTCCTCAAAGTTGTTGAACCCGACTATCTTGTAGTGCATTTGATTTGAAGTTGACAGCCATCATTAATGCAGCAAGGATATCTTGCAAACATCCTCCCAATTTTTCTTGTAACCAAATGCTCATGGTGGGTGACACAGTTTGTGCAAAAGAAAAAGTCAGGAACAGCATTTTTAAAAAATGATCAGTGAACCCTCTTTATCTTCCTACCATAGAAGCATCATCATCAGTTGCACAAACTACTATATTTTATAGAGGAATTTTGTTTTCCAAGAAATAACTCTTGACTTCAAAAATAGTTTCACCTTTAGTATGTGCCTTAAGCTTTCAGACAAAAAGCATTTCCTCACAGGTATGATCATAATTCAGAAACCTAACATATATCATCAGAAGGGCTTCATTATAACGTAATGTACTTCCATCAATTTGCAGAGTAAACTTCTTGCAGTTGCATGTCTAGTTTTTCCACATTATTTGACATTTCATCCTTGATAGTGATGAGTTTCTCAAGGGGATGGCTTGAATAATTTTATATGCCTCTAACTCATAACAGTAGAAATTAGAACAGAAACTGCAGGCAGAATATGTGGCTTAAAAACACAAAATGCTGACAGAACTCAGCAGGCCAGACAGCATCAATGGGAGGAGGTAGTGACGATGTTTCGGGCTGAAACCCTTCATCAGGAGTGAAGTAACATGGGATGGTCGAGGGGGGGGGATAAGAAGTGGGGGGAGGGATGAAGTAGAGAGCTGGGAAGTGATCGGCTGAAGGGAAATGGGCTAGGGGGAAGGTGGAGAATTATGGGAAATAAAAGAGAAAGAAAGGTAGGGCTGGGGGGAGATTATAGTGGGGGGGGGGGGGGGGAAAGAGAGAGAAAGAGAACCAGACTAAAATTATAGATAGGAATGGGGTAAGGGGGGGGGGGGGGCAGGGGTATCAACGGAGGTCTGTGAGTTGAAATTTCTTGCCGGCAGGTAGGAGGCTACCTAGGCGGGAGATAAGGTATTGCACCATCAACCTGCGTGTGGTTTGCCTGATTTTGCAATTAAGTTTGAAGTCTTAGAGGATCCAAGTCCTCTAAGACTTGCTAAAGGGTATCGGTCCGAAATGTGGACTGTACTTTTTTTCCATAGATGCTGCCTGATTGTTGACTTCCTCCAGCCTTGTGTGTGTTGCTTGGATTTCCAACATCTGCAGACTCTCTCTTGTTTTGGATACAAGTAAAGCTTTGTCTATTTTAGGTGCTTTTTCATTAAGCATTTGTTTTACTGTTGACCTTGATTGAAAATTATCACACCTTTTTTTTTAAGTAATCCAGTGACTTGTCTGTCTTGTCCTTGTATACAGTATTTACCAATTTTCTAGCATCTACTCACTCAATTGTATTGTTATTACAGTGTGTGTGTGTGTGTTCTTGTGCACACATGCAAGAAAAAGTTCGCGATCCCTTTACAATTACCTGATTTTCTGCATTAATTACTCATAAAATGTGGTCTGATCTACATCACAATAATAGACAAACGCAATCTGCCTAAATTAATAACACACAGGCAATTGTATTTCTTCTTGTCAATATGGAGTATACCATTTAAATAATCACAGTCTAGATTCAAAAAGGTATGTGAGCCTCTGGGCTAATGCCTTCTACGAAAGCTATTTGGAGTCAGATGTTCCAATCAATGAGATGAGATTGGAGAAGTGGGTTGTGGACGTGCCCTGCCCTATAAAAAAAGACAAAAAAAGGTAGGTTAGTGACAGAGCCTGCTCTTCTCAAGAAAGATCTGTTTATGTGCACCATGCTTCGATCAAAACAATTTTCAGAAAACCTTAGAAGAATTGTAAAGATACATAAAGCTAGAAAAGGCTACAAAAACATTTTGAAAGACCCGTGTGTTCAACAGTTAGAGAAATTGTCTACAAAAGGGGAAATTCAGTAATGTTGCTACTCTCCCTAGGAGAATGGTGTTCATGGAAGGACACCACTGTGGAAACCACTGCTCTCCAAAAAAAAAGCACATTGCTACATGTCAAAGGACCACCTGGATGATCCACAATGCTTCTGGGACAATGTTCTGTGGACAGATGAGAGAAAAGTTGAACTTGTTGGAAAAAATGCATGTTATGTTTGGAGGAGAAAAGGCATTGTGCACTGACGTTAAAACTTCATCCCATCTCTGAAGCACGGTGGAAGGAGCTTATTGTTTTGGGGGTGCTTTGCTGCCTCAGGGCCTGTACAGCTTGCAGTCATTGGGGAACAATGAATTCAATATTGTATCAAGACATTTTGCAGGAGAATGTCAGTCCATCACCTGAAGCTTAATAGAAACTGGATGATGCAACAAGACAGTGATCCGAAACACACGAGTAAATCATCAACAAAGTGGTTTAAAAAGAAGAAATTTTATGTTTTAGAATGGTCAAGTCAGAGTCCAGAACTTAACCCAATTGAGGTGCTGTGGCATGACCTGAAGAGGGCTGTTTATTCAAGGTATCCCAGAAATATTGATGAACTGAATTTTGTATGGAGGAATGGTTTTAACTTCCTCTTCGACATTGTGCAAGTCTGATCAGCTGAAACAAAAAAAAAGAAATGTTTTGTGACGGTTATTGCTGCCAAAGGAGCCTCTACCAGTTATTAAATTCAAGGGTTCACATACTTTTACCAGCCTGGGCTGAATGATTAAACGAGGTGTTCAATAAAGACATGAAAAGTACAAATGCTTGTGTGTTATTAGTTTGGGTAGACTGTATTTGTCTATTAATGTGACCTAAATGCTCAGACCACATTTTGAGTAATTAATACAGAAAACCAGGTAATTGGAAATGTTTCACAAACCTTTCTTGCAACTGTGTGTACATGCACCATACTATTAATATAATTGAGTTACTAGAAAATTAGTAAGTATTAAAAAAATATAAGTATCAGTATTGAATATACATGCACAAATTAGAAAACTGGAGTTTGAGGCAATGTTTAAAAAAAACAAATATTTAAAAATGTTACTATATACGCAAATTCTGTGTGGCAATAAAGGGTGTGTACTCACCAAGAAATGCGGTTTGAGCTTTTTTTTTGAAAATATGATAAGAATCAGGCATTTAGTGGAAGTTGTACTGGTAGACTTGTAGTGGTAGATTTCAAGTGTTCTTGCCTCTGCACTTTTGCTGTTTCTGGTAGATGATCTCACTGCAGTAATTGTAGCCTTCATGTCATGTTTTATCAGTATTATAACACTATCAGTGGAAGGCAAAGCGAATTAGCTTCCTGCTGCATACTCACTGATTGGCATTGCTACAGACAGCCCCACCCAATCCACAGTTTGGTCTTAGGGGATGGAGGTGGAGCAGGACTCTGTGTTGACCTACAGGGTATGAGTGGTGATTTGTGCATGGGCAAGCAGGAGCAGAGATAGGATTGATGTGCTGTATTCCCCCTCCCCCCCACACACTCTAAGCTGTTTTGCTGTCTAATTTCCATAATATTGAATATTTTTTCATTCATTTCTTTCAGAGTTCCAATTATTCATTTCCTTTATTTATATTTTTTGGTAATATTTTATTAAAACAGTAAACAATGATGGCCCATTCAGAAACTTCTGTGGCTTTCTTTACCACCCTACGTACAGTACCTGTATTTGCAAGGAATTATGAATCTCTATTTCCAGACATGGTGTTCTACCACACTCCTCATTTGGCCTATCATTCACTGTGTAAATCCTCCCGTTTTGTCAGGAGAAACCAGAGTTGGTCCTCTTGATGTGTTCGTGTTGTCTGCACTAAATTCCATCTGCCATTTTCAGCTGATTTTTTTTTCCCAGCTGGTCCAGGTCATGCTGCAAGCACATTACATCACCTATTTTGGTGTTGTCTGCAAATTTGCTGATACAGTTTACAACATTATTATCTAAATTATTCATATAGTTGATAAACAACAACTGACCCAGCACTTAACCCTGTGACACACCACTAGTCATAGGCCTCCAGTCAGGGAGACAACCATCTACTATCATTCGGATCTCCTGCTAAGCCAATGCTGAATCTAATTTACTACTTCATCCTGAATTCCAAGTGACTTGACTTTCTGGACCAGTCTCCCATGTGGGACTTTGTTGAAGGTCTTGTGAAAGCCCATACAGACACTATCCACCATCTTTCCTTTTATCAACCGTCCTCAAAACCGTTTTTTAAAAAAAGCTATATAAAATTGGTTAGACACTGACTACCTGTAATCAGGCCCTGCCTATCTAAATATCTGCATAACTAGTCCCTCAGAATACTTTCCAATAATTTACCCACAGCTGTTGTCAGGCTCACAGGCCTATAGTTTCCTGGTTTATCCTTCAGTCCTCTGGCACTTAACTTATGGCTAAGATTATTTTAAACATCTCTGCCAAGGCCCCTGCAATTTCTGCACCAGCATCTCACAAGGGTCACCTTGTTGCGCTCTGTGGATTGATCCGCTCCTTATTTGCCTTAAAACAGCAAGCACTTTCTCTTCTGTGATCCAAATACAGTGCATGACCTTACTACTTTTTTCCCTCCATTCTTATAGACCCTGGGTGTGTCTCCAGAGTAGAGATGTAAAAAATAATTTAAGATCTCCGCCATCTCTTTCAGCTCCGTGCACAGATTGCCACACTGATCTTCAAGGAGGTCAATTCTGTCCTTTGTTATCCTTTTGCTGTTAATATATCTAAAGAAGTTTGTGGCATTCTTTCCCTTTGTGTGCCAGAGGAACTTCATGTTCTCTTTTACTCCTTCTGTTTTTCCCCCCTAAGTGTTCTGTGTTTGTATACTCCTCAAGAGCCTCATTTGAGAATAACAGCCTACACTTGATGTGCATCTCCACCTTGTTAATCTAGGACTCAATATTCCTTAAATGATGGTTCCAAAACCTGTCAGGTTCCTTTTATTCTAAAAGGAATTTAAAAATTCTTTGCTCTCACTATTTCATTTTTGAAGGCCTCCCACCTACCAACCATCTCTGCCAGAAAATAACCTATCCAAATCCAAAATTTACTTCTATGCTTGAATAGTATTGAGTGCATAATCTGGTATGAAAGCTTTTTTTTTGTCATTGTTGAAATGCTCTTTGGATATGAGGTATGAGGTAAGAGCACATCAATTAGCACCACATTTAATGTCTTGTTAATGAGGGCTATGAGGAGGAATTCCATTATAGTCTTTGATGGGTTGTGAAGTCTAAATCCAATTATCTTTATTCAAAAGCCACTGTCTAGGAAATTTGTGGATGCATTTTCTACATGCATTTCATTGCTAAAGTTCTCAGCTAATTCATTGGAAGCATGGGATTATCATAACTGGAAATATTTGACTTGAGTTTCATTGGCTCTTCACTGAGCTCTGAAACATCTGGACAATGAAGATACATATGCCAGCAGGCTCTTCATGGACTACAGCTCAGCATTCAATGCTATTGGCCATTTGAAACCTATTACTGAGCTGCTAGACCTCCGTGTGCATCTGGATCCTAGGTCCTCTGTTTCCTCACCTACAGACTACAGTCAGTGCGGATTGGCAACAACATCTACACCACAATCACCATCAGCACAAGCGCACCATAGATGCTTATCACCTCCCCTACTTGCTCTTTCCTGTGATTGTGTGGCTAAATAAAACTCCAATGCCATCTTTAAGTTTGCTGATGACACCACTTTTGACTGAATCAAAAGTGATTACAATTTGGCATTTAGGAGGGGGATATCAACAACTCCTCACTCAAATAAAAGCAAAACCCAAGAGCTGGTTTTCTATTACAGGAGGAAGAAGCTGGTTGCCCGAAGTCAGGCCTCATTAGAGGAGCGGAAACGTAGAGGGTCAGAAACTTTAAATTTGTTGTATTACCATAATCAGAGGATCTGTCCTGGGACTAGCATGTAAGTGCCATCACAAAGAAGGCCCAACAGTGCCTCTGCTTTCTTAAGTGTTCGCATAATTCCTTCCAGGCTCGACAAGAAGCTCAGAGACCTCTGCCTTGTGTAGCTGTATCCTGGACTTCCTGTCAGATCGCCTGCAGGTTATAAGAATGGGCTTCCTCACCTCTGCTACTCTGACCCTCAATATAGGTGTCCCTCAGGGCTGTGTACTAAGCTCCCTCCTTTACTCTCTGTATACCCATCCACCCACAGCTTCAATCTGCTAATTAAATTTGCCAACGACACTACACTGATTGACCTAATTTCAGATGATAATGAGGCAGCCTACAGAGAGGAAGTCCTCACCCGACAGTGTTGTCAAAAAAAAAACCTCCCCCTCAACATTGCAAACACAAAGGAGCTGGTTGTGAACTACAGGAGTAATGGAGACAGACTAATCCCTATAGACATCAATGGATCTGGGGTTGAGAGGGCGAACAGCTTTAAATTCCTTGGCATAAACATCACTGAGCATCTCACGTGGTCTGTACATACTGGCTGTGTGGTGAAAAAGGCACAACAGCGCCTCCTTCACCTCAGATGGTTGAAGAAGTTTGGTATGGTCCCCCAAGTATGAAGAATTTTCTAAAGAAGCACAGTTGAGAGCATCCTGACTGACTGCATCGCTGCCTAATATAGGAACTGTACTTCCCTCAATCGCAGGACTCTGCAGAGAGTGATACGGACAGCCCAGCGCACATGCAGATGTGAACTTCCCATTATTCAGGACCTTTACAAAGACAGGTGTGTAAAAAGGGCCCAAATGATCATTGGAGACTCGAGTCACCCCAACAACAAACTGTTCCAGCTGCTACCATCCAGGAAATGGTACCGCAGCATAAAAGTGAGGACCAACAGGCTCCGGGACAGCTTCACTTCATCCACCAGGTCATCAGACTGCTTAATTCATGCTGACGCTGTATTTCTATGCTATATTGACTATCCTGTTGTACATAATATTTATTATAAATTACTATCATTACACATTTGAATGGAGATATACCATACAAAGTTTTACTACTCATGTATATGAAGGATGCAAGTAAAAAAATCAATTCAATTCATTAGATTCAGCATGTCATCTGAAACGTTGACAAACTCCTATAGATGGACAATGGAGAGTGTCCTGACTGGTTGCATCACAGCCTGGTATGGAAACATGAATGCTCAAAAGCAGAAGAGTCTGCTATGAGTGGGGAATATAGCCCACTCCATCACAGGCAAAGTCCTCTCTGTCGTTAAGCATATCTACAAGCAGTGCTGCGACAAGAAAGCTGCTTCCATCTTAAAGGAATCAGATCATCCTGGTCATGCTTTCTTCTTACTACTGCCGTTGGGCTGGAGGTATCATGGGTCCCGTGCTACCAGGCTCAGGAACAGTTATAACCGCACAACTATCAGGCTCCTGATCCAGCACGGATAACTTCACTCACCTCAGTGCCAAACTGACTCCACAACTTAAGATTTGCGTTCAAGGTCTGTACAACGCAGTATTTACTTGTTATTTGCACAGTTTGTTTTCTTTTGTACTTTAGTTGATTGTTGTTCTTTGTATTTTATAGCTTTTAATAAATTCCTTTATTGTAAATGCCTGTAAGTAAACAAATCTCAAGGTAGTATATGTATTTTGATAATATACTTTTTAAATACATGTCCATTTGGTTTATTGCAGACGAGACTCAATGAACTTGTGTCCATTCTCCACTGACAAGTTCCTGTTCAGACCTCCCTTGCATTCCTGTCTCCAGTGAGCTCTGAACCTACTAATTAAAAGGCTATGAAGTGGACATCATCTTTGTTTGAGTGATTATTGACCAAGAGCTAAATCTCTTCAGTTGGTAGTTTGAGGAACTGCATGTTTTGGTGGAATCTTTTGGGTATAACAGCAAGTAGAAATAATAAGCATTTAATGTTATTGGTAAGGTGAGGCACATTAGTCACTTTGCTAGACATCTATATAAAACAATTATCAGATTGTTCAAGAAATAAGTTTAAATTTCAAAGGGAGATCAAAAGTCTTCAGTCTGAACCATTTCAGGGTTGCTTAATGTCATTTCTACTACATAAGTGTGAAGGAGAATGAAATAGTTGTTACTCTGGATCTGATGCAGTGCAAAAAAACCACAGTAAGATAAAGGACACAATTAAATATTAATACATAAGATTGTATTGTATGTACACAAAGTGTACACAATATAGAAGTTTCTGTAAATTAGGTACTCTGAAGAAAATGACAAAGTAGTGGTGGTGTGGTGAGGTGGGTTAGTGGTTGGAGTTGTTGGTCATCCTTAGTGGTTTGGGAAAGTTGGTCTTTGAGTCCGGTGATTCTGGTGTGGATGCAATGTAGCCTCCTTCCTGATGGGAATGGTACAAACAGTCCATGGGCAAGGTGGGTGGGTTGATTCATGATATTTGCTGGCATTTTCCTGGCACCCTTCTGTATATATGTCCTCTGGCGGGTAGGCTAGTGCCAGTGATGCATTGGGCAGTTTTGACTACCCATTGTAGATCTTTCCTGTTCATCGCAGAGCTGTTTCCATACCATGCAATGATGTAGTTTGTTAGGATGCTCTGTACTGCATATCTGTAGCAGACAGTATTGATGTGCATCGTCCAGCTCTCTTGAGGATCAGAAAGTAAAGGATTGGTGAGCTTTCTTGATTGTGTAGGATGTGTTCTGGGACTACGAGATGTGTTCTCCCAGGTGATTGAAACTGCTCACGGTTTCCACTGCTGCCGACATAAGGAGGGGTATGAGTGGTGTGAGTTCTTCTGATGTCAATAGCCATCTCCTTTATTTTGTTGATTAAGGCAGAGTATTTGCCTGGCACCAGGCATCAAGCGCTTCTACCTCCTCTCTGTAGGATGTCTTGTCATCGTTGATGATGACATTGTTGTGTCGTTGGCGAACTTGACAATGTGAGTACTTGGTGTTTGGTCGTGCAGTTGTGTGTAAGGGAAAATGTACGACAGTGGGCTCAGCACACCACCCCTGGGGGTGGAAGAGGGCACACTCTTATTGATGGGAACGATGTGGCTGAGGTCTGTTGCACTGTGGTGTATTTAGACTGAGGAGTAAGAGTTTGTTTTCCAAGATCTGTGGGACAATATTGTTGAATGTTGAACTAGGTGTGTCATGGTCAGGTGCAAGAGAGATGCTGTGACATCTCTGGTGAAGTTGTTCTGTCAGTAAGCATATTGGTGAGTGTCCAGTATGGCAGAAATGGAGTTTTTGATCTGTGCCATTACCAGGCATTGAAAGTACTTCATGATGATTTGATAGAGGTATATAAAATTATGATGGGTGTAGATAGAGTGAATGCAAGCAGGCTTTTTCCACTGAGGTTAGGGGAGAAAAAAAAAGAGGACGTGGGTTAAGGGTGAAGGGGGAAAAGTTTAAAGGGAACATGGGGGGGGCTTCACTCAGTAAGTGGCGGGAGTGTGGAATGAACTGCCAGATGAAGTGGTAAATGCGGGCTCACTTTTAACATTTAAGAAAAACTTGGACAGGTACATAGATGAGAGATGTATGGAGGGATATGGTGCAGGTCAGTGGGACTAGGCAGAAAAATGGTTCAGCACAGCTAAGAAGGGCCAAAAGGCCTGTTTCTGTGCTGTAATATTCTATGATTGGCATCATTAACAAAGCATTTTTGTCCACCACAGAACTGCTGGTTGCTGGATACTATTGTTTTTTTTGCGCCATTCTTTGTAAACTCTAGACTAAAATACTGTTGTATGAGACAGTCCCAGAAGATCAGTAGTTTGAGATACTGGCACCAATAAGGATTCCACAGTTAAAGTCACTTAGATCAAGTTTCTTCCCCATTCTGAAGTTTGGAATGAACAATTGAACCTCTTGACCACGTCTGCATGCTTTTATGCATTCAGTTCCTTCCACGTGGTTGGTTGATTACGTATTTGCGTTAATGATCACATATACAAGTGAAACTCTCTGGTTCCGCTGGCTGGGAAGATGATCTCCGGCCCTGCCAAACGCGTGAGATTCAGGTGCAAAACCCCGAAACCCCCTGTTTACATGGAAGCTGTGTGATTTGTTCACCCTGTTACAAATAAGTACAATGAAATAACAGATAGCACACGACATACAATTAAACAATTTAGCTTTATAATTGTTAATTTGACTAAAGAGTTAGAAAAGAAAAAGCAAACAAAAAGGGCCCATTTTAATGAAAGTCTAATGTGCACAAGTTGGAGCTCATAGTTCCCTTTGCTGATCCTCCTTTGGTCTCCCTGGGCATCGTCGAATCGTCCTGCTTGTTGAGTTTATGACCTCTTCTCTCTGGCATCTTCTCCCGCCGAACAGAAGACCCAGCTAACACTGGTGTTGGGCACACAACGTGAAAACACACTCCCTTCATGGGACGGCTCACATTCCAAAGCACCTGTTATCTCCAATAATAACCCAAACATTGCTTCTACAGAAAGGCCATTACGTTAGCAGTGAAACCTTTCCCAGGGTGTTACACAGGTGTACCTAATAAAATGGCCATTTAGTTTAGCAGGGCAATGCTCAAAGGTTGATCTCACTTGGAGCAGGAGTCTGAAGGTTACAGAGTTTCACTTTTGACCTGAGTTTGGCACTCCGAAGAGAGACAAAGGGGCTACTGTTAGATTTACGTTCTTTAGCTGTGGTTCGGAATTGGGTTTACTATCACCAGTATGTGTTGTGAAATTTTGTTGTTTTTGTGGCAGCAGTACAATGCCATACTTAAAGCTAAATGACAGTAAAATGATGCAACTGAGTGAGTTCACAGCTGCTTTCGATCCTGTGCAGTAGATGCCCCCCCCCCCCACCCTGAACCAGACTGTGATGCAGCCAGTTAGAATGCTCTCCAAGGTACATCCATAGAAATTTGCGAGTGTCTTTGATGACATACTCAAATCTCCTCAAACTCTTAATGAAATATGGCTGCTGTCATGCCTTTAAATTAAGTTGAGATCCCATTAATTGTCCCAAGGGAGCATAATAGATATCAAGGCAACACATACAAAATACTGGAGGAGCTTTGCAAGTCAGGCAGCATCTATGTAGGGAATAAACAGTCAATACTTTGGTCTGAGACTGTTCATCAGGACTGGAAAGGAAGGGGGCAGAAGACAGTAAGGTGATGGGGGAAGAGGAAGGGAACACCAGTTGCCAGGTAGTGGGTAGGATCAGATGAGGTGGAAGGTGGGGGGGGGGGGCGGCGGTGGTGAAATAAGAAGCTGGGAATGATAGATGGGAGAGATAAAGGGCTGAAGGAGATGGAATCTAATAAGACAGGACAATGGACCATGGAAGAAAAGGAAGGAAGAGGGGACTGGAGGGAGCTGATGGGCAGATGAGAAGAGAGGGGATGAGAGGGTAACCAGAATGAGGAATGGAAAAAAGAACAAATGACATGGGAGCAGAATTGGGCCATTCAGCCCATCGTCTGCTCTGCCATTTCATCATGGCTGATCCATTTCCGACTCAACCACATTCTCCTTCCTTCTCCCTATAATCTTTCATGTCCTGACTATCAAGAACTTATCAACCTCTGCCTTAAATGTACCCAATGATCCTGCCCCACAGCTGCCTGTGGCAACAAATTCCATAGATTCACCACCCCCTCTGGCTAAAGCAATTCCTCCTCAACTCTATTCTAAATGGACGCCACTCTATTTTGAGGTAGTGCCCTCTGATCCTAGACTCCCCGACAAAAGGAAACATCCTCTTCACATCAACTCCATCAAGGTGTGTCAACATTCGATAGGTTTCAATGAGATCCACCCTTCATTCTTCTAAATTTGAGTGAGTACAGGCCCAGAGTCTTCAATCGCTGGTTATACGATTGCCCTTTAATTCCTGGAATCATTCTTGTGATTCCCCTCCAAACCCTCTCCAATGTCAGCACATCCTTTCTTAAATAAGATTCAAAGGTTTGAAGAATATTTATTATCAAGGAATGCATAAATTATACACCCTTGAGATTTGTCTGCTTGCAGGCAGTCACAAAGCAAGAAATCTGAAAGAATGCAATTGGGGGAAAAAAGCCCAGAGCCTCAGTATTCAGTTCATCGTATTAACGGGACAAATTGTCGCAAGGTTCGCATACTTGAAGCACAGCAGCTGGGGACAGTCTTAAAGTGCTCAAAACTACTCATAATACTGCAAGTATGAATTCTAACATTGCAGTTGCCTTCCTCACCATTGATTCAAACTTCAAATTAACCTTTAGGGAATCCTCCATGAGAACTCCCAAATCCCTTTGCACCTCAGTTTTTTTTTTGAATTTTCTCCCCATTTAGAAAGTTATTTGATTTTATTCCTTCTACTAAAGTGCAGGACTGTACACTTCCTGACACTGTATTCCATCTGCCACATGTTTGCCCATTTTCCTTATCTGTTCAAGTCCCTTTGCAGCCTCTGTTCCCTCAGTGCTACCTGTCCTTTACCCATCTTTGTGTTGTCCACTAACTTGATCCCAATGCCATCAATTTAATCATCCAAATCGTGGGCATACAACGTAAAAAGAAGCAGTCCTAACACAGATCCCTGTGGAATACCACTAGTCACCAGAAGCCAAACCAAAAAGGATTCCTTTATTTCCTGTTTGCCTCCTGCCAATTCACTAATGCTCTATCCATGCTAATACCCTTCCTGTAATATTCCGGGAGCTCTTCTTTTGTTTCGCAGTCTCGGGTGTGGCACCTTGTCAGAGGCCTTCAAAAAATCCAAGTGTACAGCATCAACCGATTCTCCTTTGTCTGTCTTGCTTGTTACTTCTTAAAAGAATACCAACAGGTTTGTCAGGCAAGATTTTCCCTTAAGGAAACCGTGCTAACTTTGGCTTATTTTATCATGTGCTCCAAGTACTCCAATATCACATCATTAATAATTGATTCCAACATCTTCCTAACCATTGAGGTCAGGCCAATTGGTCTATAATTTCCGTTCTTCTACCTCACTCTTGAAGAGTGGAGTGAAATTTACAATTTTCCAATCCTCTGGAACCATGCCAGAAACTATTGGTTCTTGTAAGATTATTACTAATGTCTCTTCATCTCTTCAGCTACCTCTTTCAGAACCCTGGAATATAGTCCATCAGGTCCAAGTGACTTAAGACCTTTCAGTTTTCCAAGCACCATCTCCCTAGTAGTAGCAATTGCATTCACTTCTGCCCCTTGACACTTTCGAACTTTTGGCATACTATTTGTGTCTTCCACAGTGAAGACTGATACAAAATAGTTACTTAGTTCGTCTGCCATTTCTTTGCCCCCCCATTACTAACTCCCCAGTATAAAATTCCAGCAGTCCAATATTCCAATATTTATTTTTGCCCTTTACTCTTTTTGTACATTTTGAAATCCTTTTGGCATCATTTTAGATTGGCTATATTTTCTCTCCCTTATGGTTTTATTTAGTTCTAGTTTTTAGAAAATTTCCAATCCTCTAAGTTCCAACTAAGTTTTGGAGAGGAGGAGGGAGCTTTGAGAAATTAGAAAAATTGATGTTGATATCATCAGGTTGGAGGCTACTCGGACAGAATGAGGTGTTGCTCCTGCAACTTGAGTTTGGCTTTATTATGTTAGTAAAAGATAGACATGTCAGTTGGGAATGTGAAGTAGAATTAGAATGGATAGGCATTGGGAGAACCTGTCTGTTGTGGCAGCCAGTACAAAGGTTCTTGAGAAAGTGATCCCCCAGTCTGCATTGGGTGTCGCTGATGTTGAAGAGGCCACCTCCTTCCTCATTCTGGTTACCTTTTCACCCCTTTTCTTTTCCTCACCTACACATCAACTCCCTCTAGTTCTCCTCCTTCTGTATTCACTGTCCTTTTCTATTAAATCGCCTCTTTCACCTTTCCTTTCAGCTTCTTAGTTGAACTCCTCCCCACCTGCCTTCCTCCTAACCTGGAATGGCCTATCACTTGTTTGCTTGTACTACTTACACACCCTCCACCTTTGCATTCTGGCTTCTGCCCCTTTTCTAGTCCTGATGAAATGTCTCAGTTTGAAATATTGACTGTTTAAACACCTCCATAGAAACTGTTTAACTTGCTGAGATTCTCCAGCATTTTGTATGTTGCTCAAGATTTCCAGATCCCGTTTCAAGATGTACACAAACTCTTGTGTTTATCAAGGCACTATTTTAAAGGAGGAAAGGTGGTTTTAGGTGGTATTCATGCCAATATTTATCCTTCAATCAACATTGTAAAGAGAAATATAATTCTGGGCTGGGTTTTGATGATGTTGGCTATTGCTATTACAGCCCTCTGACAGCAGTGCTCAACTTAACAGCAATGCTTGCACGTACCTTCTCTGAATGTGTAAGACCAACCGAGATGACACTGTATATAACAGAGTCCAATGATGATAATCATTGTCAGTAAGAAGCCCATTTAAATTCATTGATGGTCTTTGATTCAAAGATTCAAAGTACATTTATTATTGAAGTACGTATACAGTATATAACCCTGAGATTCTTCTTCCAACAGACATACATGAAACAAAGAAAACCATGGAACTGGTTCTAAGAAAAGCACCAAACCCCCAACATGCAAAAAAACCAACAAATCTCGCAAATGGCAAAACAAAACGAGCGAGAAACACAGAATATAAAACACCAAAATCATTGAAAGATACTAGGTTCAGTTCAGTCTAGTACTGTGTTGTATGTTATCTGCAGGCTGCAGAGCCAGTCTACCTTGTACAAAATCTCACAAAATAGCAGCAAAAAAAGGAACAGCCAGAAACAGATCATATCGTGAACTTCAGAGTCCAATCGCCCAACCATGTCGATTAAACCTGGCCCGAGATTCAGGACTCCAGCATCATCCTTCAGCAACAAGCGAGAGGGACAATCTGTATACAGGCACCTTTCTCTGGGAGCAGTGGGTGAGAGGGAGAGAGACAGGTCACACACAGGTAGATAGTGCTGAATATCTTCCTGCCTTCTGCTGTCATCGTCAATAGATTTTCATTCTCCTGGACGCTTCGACTGGTGTGAAATGGAGTCGATCATGGGCTCATGTCCCCTCTCCAGGCGTCTTGGTCTCCTGGCCGCACAGTTTGCTTAAAACCTCACTGAACCCCTTAGACAGCAAAGTGCCAAATCGCTCAATTGGCCTGAAAACACACCACCAAAATGTAGATCACAGGCTCCGACATTTGAAAGAAAAAGTAGAAATGAAAGAAATAGTTTCGTGAACCATTTGAAGGATGTTGCCCTTAGTTGTGTTGTTCGCTGGTGCCATCTTCTTCCTGGCAGAGCCTGATGTGCAGGTTGAATTTTGTTTTAAAGTGCCTCTGACATTCAGAAATTTTTAGACACTTTTACAATTGAAATGGGTAATAAAGATTAACTTGGAACAAACTAATAAGTTATTTATCAATACAGGTTGAGTACCCCTTATTGGAAAATCTCTAGAATCTAAAAATTTTTTGAGCACTGACGTGACAACATAAATGGAAAATACAAGGAGTTGGGAAGGTTCCCAGGCGATGTGCAGATCTCTATGTACTACAGACAGATGTAATGAACAGAAATTAATGAAAAATAGAAAAACTCTGCATAAAGTAAAAAATAAAGATCTTGATTGTATATTGAAAGAGTGGATTCATATGCTGCTTAACGGTATGGTGATCATGAAGCAAGCAAAGATCTATTGTGATGAACTAGAAAATGAAGGTTAATGTAAATATTCAGCAGGTTGGTTGCAGAAATTTAAGAAAAGGCACTGCCTTAACTTTTTTAAAGGCTCGTAATAAAGTGTCTGCTGATCACGAAGCAGCAGAGAGATTCATTGAGTTTGCCAAACTCATGGCTGATGTAAATCTAATGCACGGAATGGCTCCACCTATACATGTGCGTGATGAACAAATGTAAGACAAAGACTGCTTACCGGTAGCACATAATTCAGAGTTGGAAATGATGGTGATTATAAACCATCTCATCATGTATTCCAAATTCTGGAAAAAAGTCCAAAACACTTCGGCTCAAGCATTTTGGATAAGGAGTATTCAACTTGTAATATTAAACTAAAGAAAGCCTGAAATTCACCTTTGCTTCCTAATCTAGAGTGTTATTATTCCCATTGGATATAAAGGGGTCTTGCACTCTATGCTTTCCCAGCACCCCCAACCCTTACCTTCAGATTAAAATATGTAGCTTTATTTACTGGTTTCCTATGATTGAATTTATGGATGTGGTTAGAAGACAAAAGAAGAATGTTGATGTGTAGTAGTATTTTGGTGTTCTAGTAACAAGATAGGTTGTAGATAGTTCTGTTGCAGATGAGTAAACATTTCACTTGTGTAGTAGGGGTTTGTTCATCTTTAAATTGTATATTTTAATAGACCACCAGGGAGCTTTATTGCTTTTTAGGTAGGGGGAGTCGAGGGGTAAAGACCATAGCTGCTAGTTCTTGTCTTGACTTGTTGCCAAAAATACTTGAAATTAATATTCATGCCAGTAATTCATTGTCCAAGCTTCTTGCTCCTTCATAGCTTGAGGGTGAAGTTCTGAAGCAGTAGGCCAGTGGAATGTTTTCCCATCACGAGAAGGGTGTGTAATGAATTGTAACATTATTGCTGTAGCAGTACTACTAAAATATAGATCATTTTGCTGCCATGCTGTGGAAGACCATGTACACATTTGCAAATTGCTTGTGGGACCATCCATAATCCACTTTATTTTGAAAACTAGGTTATTTCTAGTTTTCAATCTTTTACCTAAATTTTGTGGCTGCTACTTATGTTTACATAAAATCTGTGATGTATTTATTTTGCTTATCTATTTTGCTGTCTTGGTTATTAGTGAACAATTTTCAATACAATGTAGCACCCAATTAGATGGACGTTGGTGGTACTGTATGTCTGTTTTGTATATCTCTGCCACCTTTTTGTAATTTGTTTCTCCATCTTTTCAAATTACACACAATTTCATTTTGACCATCAGCATTGTGGAAGTCGGGCAAATTAGAATCCTGTTACTTGCAGCTGGCAAGTGGATGAGCTGCCAGATGTACTAAAATTTGCTTAACTTAAATTATTATTGAGGAATTCCTCAAAATATCCAGACTGAGAGTAAGAGTTCACTGCTGTTATTTATGGTGGGGATTTGAGGTTAGTTTGTATCCGTGCAAAAACAGAAGTGTTTCTACTTGTGACTGACATTGTTGACAGCCCCATGATGGTCATTAAAAATGTGTCACTTCTAAGTCGACGGGTGCTATTTTCATTGTGTGTATATATAAGCAGTGGTATTTCACTGGTGGTGACAATTGTTTTGATAGGGTTGGTTGGCATGCTTCCTTTTCTTCTCTGGAAACTCAGATTATTCCAAACCAAGGTATGCAATGAAAGTCTCTGTTTCTGCCAGCTATAAGGGCTCTTTATAAGATGTGATCAGCTTTGTTCCTAATTAATGTTGGTTCACATCATGATCAGTGCAGATTTGTTGTTGGGTCACAAGATTGATTGGGATAGGAGAGGAGACATTTATACTGTGAGTTCAACAGATTTTTTTTGGCAAGTAAATTTGAAGCAACTGCTGCAAAGAAGGAAAAGGTGGGGAACTTTAAAAATAATGCAGTCCTGAATTATATTTGTAATTGCTTTTATTTTCATATAATAAAATTGAAATGTTTGATTGAGCTGGCAGTTTCAAATTATGGGGCTTGTTATGTAGCAATTCACTTTTTTGTGGGATACTGTTTTAATCCTACTCTTTTTCTGATACAGCAACAATCTTATTATTGTTGCTTCCTCTACATATAAAGACCTTTTACAACTGATTTTCATCCTACTTCTCCTTCATATGTCTAGCTCCAACTCATCCCTTTCTTATCTCTCTCTGTCCCATCTCAGGGAATTGGCAGTCCACAAACATCCTTTGCAAACACATCATAACTTGACTATACTTCTGTCCACCCTGCCTCCTGTAGGAACTTCATTCCCATTTCCCAGTTCCTCCTACTCCATTGCTTTTGTTCAAGTGGTAAGCCATTTTGCACAGGTGTCTTCTGTAACATCTTCTTTTTGAATTATGGCTTCCACTCTGCCATCGTGTCAGACCTTCAATGGTTCTTGTGTTTCCTGCAACTCCTTTCTTACCACCTCCTCTCCTGTAAAGAACAGGTGAATCCCTGGCCCTTGCCAACTACCTTACAGGCCTCGCATTCAGTGGATCACCCTTTAAAATTTCTGTTATCTCCAACAAGATCCAGATTCTCCTTCCCTTTCAGTATTTCATCAGAATTGCTCCCTTCATGACACTCTGGCCTATTCTTCCATCCCCACCCTATCACTCCATTTTATGGTATTTTTCCATGCAGCTGCAGGCGATGCAACTTGTGTCCTTTTCCCTCTTCATCTCACCATCTAGTGGCCAATAGAGTCCTTCTAGTTGAGGCATTGGTTCACTCAGTGATTACAAACAAGAGAAAATCTGCAGATTCTGGAAATCCGAGCAACACACAATCAAAAGTGCTAGATTGGAAGGTCGGCTGTCTACAGATCCACGATTTCAGTCACTGGTTCTTTGACTTTCACATCTCCTGCAAGGATTGGAAAATCACCTGTCTACAGACCACAGAACCAATGCTGGTAGGCCCAGATGCCTCCAGACTGCGAATTCTGTTGTTGATCTCATTGCCTCTAACAATCCAGAGCAGACTCAAAACCCGGACTTTTTTGCCATCAATACAGGTTCCAATGACCTTGGACATTGCCAAAGTGTTGATGGTGCAACCTCCGACTCGGATTCCAGCGTTGACCTCCAGGACGGGTCTTCACACGCTGCCGCTGGAACCCCTGTCTCTCCTTCTCCCCTTCTCCCACCACTACCCCACAATCCTGTCTCTCTCAGGTCCAACCACCCCCTCCTGGGTCCTTGGAGACTCCATCTTCCTCTCAACCCACCATCTCTGAACACTCCAAACCTCCCTTCTCAGATACCACCAACCCCTTTCCCCACTCCGATCCCAACTCTCACCATGCCAGTTTTCAACTTTCTCTCTGACCTTCCCCTCTCTGAGACAGAATATTCTTTCCTCAATAAAGGCCTTACTTTTGTTCCCCTGCGCCCACACCTCAGTGAGTTTCCCCGCCCGTCACAACACTGAGCTCTTCTTCGCTCTTCGTCTCCGAGCCTATTTCTTTGGCAAGGACTGGTGACTCCCCACATTGGTGACTCCTCCTCCCGCCTTCAATCCTCCTCCTCTTCCTGCACACCCTGCCCTGGTCTTCCGCCTGCTCTGAATCTTTTCATTGCCAACTGCCGACAGGACATTAACCATCTAGACTTCAACACTCCTCCCTCCTATTCCAACCTCACTCCTTCCAAACGCTTGGCTCTCCACTCCCTCCACACTAATCCTCACCTTACCATCAAACCCGCAGATAAAGGAGGGAGATGTTGTGGTAGTCTGGCGAACTGACCTCTACCTCGCTAAGGCCCAGTGCCAACTCTGACACCTCCTCTTACTTGCCCCTCGAACAGGATCCTACTAAGAAACATCAGGCCATTATCTCCCACACCATCACCAACCTCATTGACTCTGGGGATCTCTCATCCACTGCCACCTACCTCATAGTTCCTGCACCCCACAACTCCTGTTTCAACCTCCAACCCAAAATCCACAAACCTGCTTGTCCTGGTAGACCTGTTGTTTCAGCTTGTTCCTGCCCCACTGAACACGTATCTAAATGCCTCGACTCTATTTTATCCTCTCTGGTTCAGTCGTTTCCCACCTACATCTGTGAAACTCTTTGCTCCCCCCATCTTTCAAATCTACTCCTCAGTATTTTTTCTCCAGACCTGCCGAAGGATTTCTGCCCGAAATGTCGATAGTACTTTTTTTCCTGTAGATGCTGCCTGGCCTGCTGAGTTTCTCCAGCATTTTGTGTGTTACTTAGTTATTGTGATTTGTTTTATTTTTGTGTTTACAAAGCGGTCATTGCATTGGAAAAATGATAAATCCAGATTGGATGATCATTTTGTGCAGCATCTGAACTCAGCCTGGAGAAATGACCTTGAGCTTCTGTTTTACTTCACCATCTCACTCCATCCTGACATTTCTGTCTTTGGTTTTCTGCACTTTTACAATGATGCGACGTGCAAGCTTAAATTGCAGCTCACCTTTAGCACAGGCACTATTCAGTCTTCCAGATAGGACATTGATATCTCAATTTGAATTAGAAATGGCCATTACAGCCTGTTGTCATTTTGATACTGTCCTCCTGGGCACGTGCCACAGTTTTGCTCTCTCAACACCTGCCAGGGGCAATGGTAAAAGCATATGCAGTAGTGGAAGTTAGAAACATAAATATATAGGGAACAAAAGAATATGGATTATGTAGATATGAAAGGGATTTAATATAATTTGGCATTGTGTTCAGTGCAGACATTGTGTGCTGAAGGGCCTGTTCCTGTGCTGTACTGTTCAATGTTCTAACATATTTATTCAAACAAACACACTTCTATCTGCCCTCATAATCTTTTGTACTAACTGAATCAGAGAGAAATTCACTTTGTTCTACCCATCGCTCCTTTCCACAAACTAGTTATCTTGGATTTATGGACAGTTAGCAGTTGACCTATCAAAAAGCAATTGTGTATTTTCAAAACCATTAGTTCTGAATTGTAACATGTTTAGAACCATTTCTGATCACAACATTCATATTGTTCAATGTGATTTAAAATGTGTATCATTTTAGGTAATCAAAATAATAACCTAAGCCTTTAACAGTTTGGGCTCTTTGGGCTTATCCTACTCACTTTGAAATCTACTATTGATTGATAGCTTTGCTCAAGTAGTCTAGTGCTTTTTTTAAATTTAACTGGATCAAAGAAGAAAGAGAAAGATAACTGGACTTGCAGAATGTTCTTCAAGTCCTTTCTTATCTATTGGGATTTGAATTTGCCCTTTACGAAAAATCTATTAGAAAACAAGTTGGTCAAGTCATGAAAGTTATTGTAATTTTACAGAAGTTGCAAGACTGCTTCTCCTTGAACTTCTGCTTTTATTTCCTTGTTGTTGAGATTATTTAGCATCGAGGTAGCGTGGAGTTAGCAGCTACTACAGCTTGGGGCATCAGAGTTCCATTCTGATGTCATCTGTAAGGAGTCTGTACATCCTCCCCATGGAATGCATGCGATGTCTCTGGGTGCTCCAGTTTCCTCCCATAGTCCAAAGATGTACTGGTCAGAAGGTTAATTGTCCTGACGAAGGCCTCGGCCCAAAATGTTGACTGTTCGTTTCCACGGATGCTGCCTGACCTGCTGAGTTCCTCCGGCATGTTGTATGGAAGGTTAATTGGTGTTCGTAAGTTGGTCTGTGGTTAAGCTCGGGTTGAAATTTTTGTTGCTGGGGCAATGTGGCTCAAAGGGTGTACTCTGCACTCTATCTTCATTATTTTTAATTAAGATAATGTCTCTGATTGACCTACCTCAGTTAATGACTTAACTGAAGGAATTTTAAAGTCCAATTACTTCAGATTTAAGTCGCTTTCTGTAAGAGGGCGATCATGAGTAATAAAGAGGTAAAATTGCCATTCTTGTCCCATCATCCTGCCACCTTAACAGGGATAAGGTTTCTCTTGTCGTAACTTAACACCCTATGAGCCTTTGCTTCCAACACATTATCCTCTGCAACTTTTGCGATTTTCAAAGGAATCCTACCAGCAATCCCATCTTTACCTCCCTTCTCCCCCTGTTTTCCGCAGGGATCACTCCCTCTGTAATTCCCTTGCCCATTCGTCCCTCCCAACTAATCTCCCTCCTGGCACTGATTACTGCAAGCAGCCAAAGTGCTACACTTGCCCATTTGCAACCTCCCTTGCCTCCTTTCACGAGCCAGAGCATAAAGCAGTCCTTCCAAGTGAGGCAACACTTCACCCACTCCATCCACAGAAGTGGAATTATCCGGTGGGCAAATATTTTAACTCCTATTTCCATTCCTAACTTTCCCCCTCCCCCATTTCCTGCCCCCTTTTCCCTTTCCTCCTCCTCCTCTTCTGTTCTTTGCTCTGGTCTTGTATCTCTTCTCACCTGCCTATCGTCTCCCCCACTGCCCCTCCTTCCCTTTCTTCTATGGTCAACTCTCGTCTCCTATCTGATTCCTTCATCTCTAGCCCTTTACCTTTCCCACCTACTTGGCTTCACCTATGACCTGGTTATCCTCCTTCCACTCCCCCTGCTTTTTATTCTGGCATCTTCCCCCTTCCTTTCCAGTCCTGAGGAAAGATTGAAACAAACTGTTTATTAATTTCCATTGATGTTGCCTGACCTGTTGAGTTCTTCCAATATTTTGTGTGTGTTGCTCTGGATTTCCAGCATCTGTAGAATTTCTTGAGTTTTTGTTTGATATTAATATGCCTGGTGCAGTTAATGTTCTGATCAGTACTGACAGTGTGTTGGTGATGGTAGAGCTACTCAAATGAACAGGTGATTTCTCTGTTATTGAGATGGCCACTGCCAAGCACTTGAGTGGCGTACATTTTATTACCCATTCCTGAATATTTTCTAGGTCCTGTATACAGTCACAGACTGAATCATTTACTGAAGAATTGCAAATTGAAATGAATGTTCTGGAGTCATCAGTAAACCTTCTTACTAGAACTGTATAATAGAGTGAAGATAATGAAACAATTGAAAATGATTAGGTATTGGTCACTGCAACAAAGTCCTGCAGTCATGTCCTGAGGCTAAGCTGATTGACTTCCAACAAGTACAACTGCTGTCTTTAATACAAAATATGACTCCCAACAAGTTGAGTTTTCTATTTGAATCACATTCACTTCAGTTTAAATGGGGTTCCTATATTGTTTTGCGACATATTTCCTTGATATCATGGCATTCGTGTCTTTGTTGAATTTAGCACTTTTGTCTGTGTTTAGACCAAGGCTGTAATAAGTTCTAGAACTGTGTGGGAAAGGCAAAGCACAATCTGACATCTAATTTCTGAATGAGTTTAGCTTGATAGCACTATTAAGGACACTACACTCAGTGGACACTTTATTAGGTACACCTGTGGGCATCATGATAGTGTAGCAGTTAGCACGACACTATTACAGCTTGGGGCGTCGAAGTTCAGAATTCAGTCTGGTGTCCTCGGTAAGGAGTCTCTCCTACTTCCCTGTGGAATGCGTGGGTTTCCTGAAATGCTCCAGTTTCCTCCCACAGTCCAAACATGTACCAGGTAGGTTTATTAGTCATTGTAAATTGTCCCATGGGTTAAATTGGGGTTGTCAGGGCTCGGTGGGGCAGCACTGCTCAAAGGACTGGAAGGACCTACTCTGCACTGTATTGCAAAATAAAATAAAAATCTGTACAGCTGTTCTTTAATGCAAATATCTAATTAGCCAATCATGTGGCAGCAACTGAATGCATAAAAGCATACATACATGGTCAAGAGGTTCAGTTTTTCAGACCACACATCAGAAGTGTGACCGTGGAATGATTGTTGGTGCCAGAAGGGGTCAGAAACTACTGACCTGTTGGGATTTTCATGCACAACAGTCTCTAGAGTTTATAGAGAATGGCACAAGAAACAAAAAAAAGTATCCATTGAGTGGCAGTTCTATGTGTGAAAAAGCCTTGTTACTGAGAGAGGTCAGAGTAGAATGGCCAGACTGGTTCAAGCTGACAGGAAGGTGACAGTAACTCAAATAACCATGCATTACACAGTGGTGTGCAGAAGAACATCTTTGAACACACATGTCAAACCTTGAAGTAGATGGGTGAGTGGCAGCAGAGGAACACGAACATGCAATCAATTCCCACTTTATTAGGTACAGGAAGTACTGAGTAAAGCGGCCATTTAGTGTATTTTACTGATTGAGATTTGGTCGGATGGTAATTTAGTGAATTGGGTTTGACCTGATTGACGTCAATATGACATACCTGGGCAATGTTCCACATTGTTGGGTGGATGCCAATTTTAAACTGTACTGGAATTGTTTCATAGGAGCTGCATCTAATTCTGGAGTGCAACTATTTGCATTATGGCAGGGATGTCTCAGCATGTATTGAATTAAAATCGGTTGAAGGGGCTATCACAATACCTGTGATGCTGGGAGAAAGCCAAGGTGAATAATGGACTTGTCATTTTGGTGGAAAATGTTTATGACTCCTTCAGCCTTTGGCATTTGTGTTGGTAGAATCTTTTCCTCTTATTAAATGATTAATTGCCCACTAACATTCACAACAGTATAGTAGATCTTTGAGTTCCTCTGACTGTGAGGTGGATTAGCTCTGTTAGTTGCATGTTGTGATTGCTATTTTGCACACATGCTGTCCTGTGTTGCAGCCTAGCCATAATGGATGCTGCTACTGGCATGCTTTCCCACAGTGGTCCTCTGAATTTATTGTTACTATTGAATTAGTGACGTACTGAGCCATGATACACTGGCCACGTATGATAGAATATAATTCTGCTGATGGTCCACACTGCCGCACGATTGGCATAGTTTGAATATATCTTATTTCAGTGATTGTAGTGCAACACAATTTGATGGAACTTTGTTTCTTTAGGGACTATGCAGTGATCACCTGTCAGTGTTGTAACTTGTAACTGAGATTTGTGAGGAGATGTTGTTGGCTTTATGCTGGTTCATTCACCATCTGCTGTTAGCATACTCTTTTGGCAGTCCTTTGAAAACGGGATTTTTTTCTGTAGTATTTAACCACATTATGTAATGGGCAGGTAGGATCCTCACCCAGTGAATATTTTTGTGCCTTTCCTACTGGAGGAAATAGCAGCCATATTCAGACAATAAAAATATAGTAACCATTAATTCAGACAAGAACCAGCCTTTTCAAATGCAGCCTGCAAACAATAATTGGTTTTGAAATCACAAGAGGAGCTGTATAACAGCAACTACTATGAAGGGAACTCAGATCAGCTTCTAGTGGGAGACAATTTAAAAGATCATGAGATGGTATGGTGTGCGTTGGCCAACACATAAACTTGTTATTTTGGCAATGTTTAGGGATATTTTTAATCCTTTGGCAGATTGATGCTTTGTGGTTGTATTAGAATGGAGGGTAAAAGTACCCAAGGAGAAGAGCTAGTTGGCATTTTAGCATGAGATCTGTGAGGGAGACGTGAGTGAGACGTGAGTGATCGGTTTAGGAGGTCGATGAATTGGGAGATGGATTATATAAAGATGCTGTGAGAAGAAAATATAGTGATTTAAAGATGTGATGGAGAGTCCTGTTGGGCTGAACTGTCAGATATTTATATATCATCAGGAAATCTAGTATATATTTCTGATGCAAATGAACAGTGTGTGGAGGAACATTGGCTATGGTAAGCAGGATTATTTTTAAAAAAATTCATTTACTGGTTATGCCAGTAGTTATTCATCCTTAATTACTTACTGAACTGAGTTGTCTGCTTAAGTGACTAAAGAGGGCAATTATGACCAGCTGCATTAGTGTGTATCATTTGGCCAGAGTCTGTGAGGGAACAGATATTATTTCCTGAGTTTTACATTATTATTAATGGTCATATCCTTATTAAAACCCTTCTACTTTTGAACCTGCTTCCCTCAAGCTCTCAGCCACCCTACCTCCTCTCTTAGAAAACATCCTGAAACCTACATTTATCCACTCTACCATATGTTATTTTGGCATCCTGTGCAGTCTTGTGTGATATGTGCTGTATCAATACATGTTTGTTGTTTCTAGCCTTAAAAGTTGCAGAAATTTTCCCATTTCTCTACTCTGGATCTGTGGATATCCATGATGTGGGCTGAATTAGCTGCCCTGTAATTGTACAGACTAGTAGATTAAGTATCTTTCATCAGTAGTACAGCAGTTCACATTCTGTTTCACCTCTTCAGTGATGCGGGTTAAGTCCTGATCAAGGGTCAGTAAAAAATAGTGAGATGTAAGCAGAGTGGCCATTATGTGAGTGGACCAGGGTTACTAGAGTGGGAGGCTTTGGCTTAACAGGCTTTGGAGAGAACAGATGGAGTCTTAAGGGTGTTGAGTCTTTTGGAATCATCTAACTGATTGTAGAACTTAAACTTAAGAAGCAAGACCCAAAGGTATAACAAGTGCAGAAAGGATGGTTGTTAAGGCAGTGGAATGCTTCTGTAAGATGTGGGATTGCAGGGTATCTAATGGTCTCCCTGATAACTACATCTGCAGAAAGCACACCCAACTTCAGCTC
Organism: Hemitrygon akajei; assembly: GCF_048418815.1. NCBI lineage: Eukaryota > Metazoa > Chordata > Chondrichthyes > Myliobatiformes > Dasyatidae > Hemitrygon > Hemitrygon akajei. Next base: position 23,288,157 of record NC_133150.1, on the reverse strand, counting down.
CTGACTGACAAGGTCAAGAAACTAGAGCTAGAGCTGGGTATACTTAGGACCATCCAGGAGGCTGAAGACTTCATAGATGAGACTTGTACTGAGATGTGGAGGCTCCCCAGTGGGTGGGTGGTCATCAGGAGAAATGGTGGTAAGCGGGTTTAGTGCAGGGTTTCCCTGTGGCCATTCGCCTTAGTAACAAGTATACCCCATTGGATTTTGCAGGGTGACTTACCAGGGTGCATCAGGTGCAGCCAGGCCAGTGGCAGTGTGGCTGGCTGAGGCTCAGCAGGGAAGGGTAAAGTTAGGCAGAGTGATAGTGATACAAGATTCAATATTTAAGGGGATAGTCAAGAGATTCTGTGGCCATGACAGAGACATCAGGGTGGTGTGTTGTCTCCCTAGGTGCTATTAGGATCATTAGGATGTCTCAGAGTGACTGCAGAATAATCTCAAGGGGGGAGGGTGAGCAGCCTGAAGTTGTGGTGCAAATTGACACCTAAGATATGGATAGAAAGGGGGCAGAGGTCCTGGGCAGTAAATATAGGGAGATAGGAAAAAAGCTGAAGAGCAGGACTTCCAAAGTAGTAATCTCTGGATTGCTCCAGTGGCATGTGCAGAGATAGCATGATAGTACAGATGAATGAGTGGTGGAGGATCTGATGTAGGAGACGGTTTCATGTTCTTGGATGATGGGAATCTTATTTGGGGCAGGGATCATCTGTAGGACCATAAGACAGGAGCAGAATTGGATCATTCAGCCCATCTGTGGCAATGAATTCCACTGATACACTACTCTCTGGCTAAAGAAATTCCTCCATAGCTCTTCTAAATAGATGCTGCTCTATTCTGAGGCTGTGCCTTCTGGTCCAAGACTCCCACCACATAGGACTTCTCTCCCCATCTCCATATGTCCCATCTTTTGCTTTTAAGCTATCTTTGCCTTCACTCATCAGCCATGGTTGCATCATCTTCCCTTTAGAATACTTTATCTTTGTGATGTATCTCTACTGTGTCTTCTGAATTGCTCCCAGAAACTCCAGCCATTGCTGAGTAATCCTCAGGTTTGGCTACAGTGGCAGACAGCCTCCAGCCTGGCCAAACTTGAGAAATCTTGTTTGGGTGGATGCTGCGTGATGTGTTCCCCTGTTACAAATCAATACCACGAAATAACAAACAGTACACATTATGTAATTAAACAATTGAGCTTTATAAATCTTAATTTGACTATAGAGTTAGTAAAGAATCAAAAATAGGAAAAAAAAAGGGCCCATTCTCATGAAACAGTCTAATGTGCAACGTTGGAACTCATGTTTCCGTCTTCTTGTTCCCCATTGACCTCCTCCGAGCGTCGCCGACCCTTGGACCCTCGCTGCAAGTCCACTCCACCCAGCGGTCTACTAGCGCTCTCCACTAGCATCTTCCCTCTTCATCTCTCGCCTAAAGAAGACCGCAAATACATTCTGTCAGATCCACAAGAAGGAAACAACATGCCTGTCATTGAATGGCACACATTCCAAAGCCTCAGTTATCACCTGTCATAACCCAAACATTGCTGCTACAGAGAAAACATTACATTAGCAGTGAAACCTTACAGCATGTTTCAGCTGTTCTGCATCATTCCCTGGTAGTGTCCTCTTCTGATTAACTTTGGCCAGCTCCCCTCTAATGCCTCTGTAATTCCCTTTACTCCACTGTAATACTGATACAACTGGGTTAGCTTCTCCCTCTCAAACTGCAGGAAGAATTCTACCATGTTATGATCATTGTCTCTGAAGGGTTCCTTTACCTTAAGTTCTCTATAATCAAATCTTGTCGATTACTTAACACCCAATTCAGAACTGCCTTTCCCCTAGTAGTCTCAACCACAATCTGCTCTAAAAGCCATCTGCTCTAAAATTTCCCCTCTTTGGATCCAACACCTACCTGATTGTCACAATTTGTCTGCATATTGAAATCCCCCATGACTATTGTAACATTGCCTTTTTTGCACATGTTTTGTATCTCCCATTGTAACGTATGCCATGCCTTTGGCTACTCTTTGGGGGCTTGTATATACTCTCATCAGGGTCTTTTCATCCTTGCCATTTTGTATCTCTAACCACATGGATCTTACATCTTCTTCTTATCCTACATTACTTTTTTCAAAAAATTTAATTTGATTTTTTTTTTACCAACGGAGGCCTCGCAACCTCTCTGCTTACTTGCATGTCCTTTCAATATAATGTATCCTTGGTTGTTAAGCTCCCAATTATGATTTTCTTTCAGCCATGACTCAGTGATGCTCATAATGTCATACTTGCCAATCTAACTGTACTAAAGGATCATATACCTTAATTTATACAACGCAAAATTCTGGAGGAACTCAGCAGGCTCGGCAGCATAAATAGAAAAGAGTACAGTTGATGTTTCGGGCCGAAACCTTTCATCATCATATTGTGTGTGTTGCTTGGATTTCCGGCATCTGCAGATTTTCTCCTGTTTGTGATTGTACCTTAGTGTGTACACTGTGTGCATTCAAATATAAGACTTACAGTCCCGCATTCATCAGGCTTTCTGATTTTGCCTTATGTTACACTTCAACTCATTCCACTAACAGTAATTTTGCCCTATCTACTGCCAGTCCTCCCTCACCGCCTCACTACATACTACATCTACTTGAATACCAACTGCCCTATCACTCTGGCTCCAATCCCCATGCCAAATTATTTTAAACCCTCCGCAACAGCTCTGGCAAACTTGCCCTTGCGGATATAGGTCCCCTTTGGATTGAGGTGTTACCTGTCCTTTTTGTACAGGTCATACTTTCCCCAGAAGAATCCCAATGTTCCTAAAATCTGAAAAGCCTTCCCCCTGCCTCAGCCACGTATATATCTGCCAAGTCATCCTATTATTACCCTCATTGGTACATGGTACAGACAGCAATCCAGAGATCCTGCTTTTGAGCTTTCTATCTAACTCCTTAGATTCTCTCTACAGTTATCTCTTTGCTTTTCCTATCTATATCATTTCTACTGAAATGTACCACTTCTGGTTGCTCACCCTCTCCCTTTAGAATGCTCTGGTCCTGGTCTGAGACGTCCCTGATCCAGGCACCTGGGAGGCAAAATACCATCCAGATACCTCTTTTATGTACACAGAATCTCCTGTCTGCTTTTTTAACTATGGAATCCCCTGTCAATACTGCACTCCTTCCCTCTTCCCTTCTGAGCCATGAAGCTAGACTCAGTGCCAGAGACCTAGTCACTGCAATTTCCCCCGGTAGTTTGCCCGCCCCAACAATGTGCAAAGTGGTAAACTTTCGTTGAGGGGAACAGGGCTATTCTTCACTGGCTGCCTATTCCCTTCCCTCTCCTGACAATCAGCCAGCTCCCTGTCTCCTGCAGCCTAGGGGTGATAATCTCCATACAGTTCCTATCTTTTACCTCCTCATTCTCCCATATGAGCCAAAGGTCATCTAGGTTCATCTCTAGTCCCTTAAAATGATCTGTAAGGAGCTACAACCTGATGAACTTCATGCAGATGAGGTTATCAGGGAGACTGAAGGCCCTCAAGAGTTCCCACGTCTAGGTCCCATTCTCACATCACTAGCTATCTACTAATAGATAAAGAGAGAGAAAAAAATTACTAGAAACTTACTTAGAACCTCTGCCTGTTGTCTCTTAAGAATGTTGTTGCAAAGCCAGACCACCCACTATCCATTCCTGCAATGACCACTCTGCTTTCCCCTTTTTATTGACTTTTGCCATGTGGCTAATAGATCGTTATGATTATTACCAGCCAAAAAGTACCGAAATGCCAAACTTTTTTTTTAAATGTTGCTTTGCTGCATCCAAACAAGTGACTGCTCACAATGATTGAAGCACACCAATTGAAGGCCTGTAAAAGAGGAACCGGTTACACCTAAACTAGAGCAGAACCAGTATCATAGCTGGGAGTTTTGCTAGTGATATTTGGGAGGATTTAAACTGGTTTGCAGGGGAATGGAAACCAGAGGACCAAATCAGAAAGTGGAAGGATGGAAAGGAAGGTACATGTCAGGGCCAATAAAACAGGAGCAATGTAATAGATAAGATAGGACGGATAGCTTGATATGTGCATATTTTAATGCTAGGAGTATTGTGGGGCAAAGGAGATGAACCTAGAGTATGGAACAATGATGTTGTGGCAATTATGAAGACTTGGTTGAGAGAGACAGGAATGGGTGCTTAATGTCCTAGGGTTTTGAAAGGTAGAGAGGGAGGTAAATAAAGTGGTGTAGTTGTAGTACTAATCGGGCAATGTCACAGCTGCTTTCAATGAGGACATAATAGAGGGGCATCCACTGAGTCTATATGGCTAGAACTCAAAACTGGAAGGATTCAGTCATTCAGGGATCATATTACAAACCCCCTCCCTCCCAACCTGCAATAGCCGCTGGAACATGAGGAACAGACATATTGGCCAATTAAGGAAATGTGTAAAAACAATAGGATTTTTGTCATGTGGATTTTCAACTTCCCTAATATAAACTGGGATCTTCTGAGTGCAAGAGGTTTAGATGAGGCAGAATTTATTAGATGCATCTTGGAGAAGCCATGGAATGTCCTTGGCAATTAGGATTAAATAGAATCCCAAGGCATCAAGAGCAAGAGGATAACTAGAGAGGAAGAAGGACCACTCGAGGATAAAGGGGGAACATTTGCCTGGATACAGAGGATGTGGGTGAGATCCTTAATGAGTGCTTTGTATCAGTACTTCCAAGGAGAAGGATATGGAGAATACGAGAACAGTGTTGAATGTATTGCTATGCCAGGACACTTCAAGGAAGAGGTAGTGTTGTATCTTTTAAAGAGCATTAAGTTGGATAAATCCCCAGGGTTTGATGGGTTATTGAGAGAGGCAAGAGAAGAGATTGCTGGGGCCTTGATCAGTATTGTTTTGTCCTCTCTAGCCAGAGGTGAGGTACCTTGTTCCATTATTCAAGTAGGGAACAAGGGATAATCCTAGAAACTACAGACTGGTGAGTCTGATGTCAGTGGTAGATAAGTTATTGGAGAGAGTTCTTTGGGATAGGATTTACGAGCATTTGGAAAACCACGACCTAATTAGGGAGAGCCAGTATGGCTTTGTGCAGGGCAAGCTGTATCTTACTAACCTGCTTGAGGTTTTTGGCAAGGTGACAAGAATGATCAATGAAGGTGGAGCTGTGTATGTTGTCAACATGGAATTTAATAAGGTGTTTGACAAGGCCAATCATGGGAGGCTCATCCAGAAGGTTAACAACCACGAGAAAATCTACAGATGCTAGAAATCCAAGGCAACACAAGCACAAAGCTGGGGAGCTCAACAGGCCAGACAGCATCTATGTAATGGAATAAATTGTTGCTGTTTTGGTCCAAAATCCTTCATCAGGACTGGGTAAAAAAAGATGAGAAGTCAGAGTAAGGTGGTGGGGGAAGGGTAGGATGAAGTACAAAGAGGTAGGTGATGGGTGAAGTAGAGCTGGGAATCAATTTCTTGACTTCCAGTAATTGCCTCCCTTCATCATTCCGCTTTCCTGTTTTTATTCTACCCCCCCCCCACCTTTTTCCTTACCTGCCCATCACCTCCCTTATGTTTTTCCTTCTTCACTTACTTCTATGGTCTTCTACCCTCTCCTATCAGATTCTACTTTCTCCAGCCCTTTATCTCTTTCACCAACTTACCAGCTATTTACTTCACCCCTCCCTTCTCCTGGTTTCATCTATCACCTACCACCTTGTACTTCTTCCTCCACTTCCTGCATCATCTTACTCTGACTTCTCATCTTTTCTTCCAATCCTGACGAAGGGTCTTAGTTGGAAATGTCAACTGTTTATTCCTTTCCATGGATGCTGACTGACCAGCTGAGTTCCTCTAGCATTTTGTGTGTGTTGTCCAGAAGATTAAGATGCATGGAATCTATGCCAAATTGGCCATTTGGATTTAGAACTGGCTTACCCTTGGAAGGGATTATTCTAGCTGGAGGTCTGTGATTAATTACCGGTATGTTCTGCAGGTATCTGTACTAGGGCCTCTGCTGCTTGTTATGTATATAAATGATCTGAATGAAAATGTAGATAGGTGGTTTAGTAAATTTGCAGATGACATGATTATTTGCATTGTGGATAGTGTAGAAGACTGGCAAAGAATGCAATGGGAGAAAGATCAATCGCAGATATGGGTGGAGAATTGGCAGATGGAGTTTAACCCAGCCAAATGTGAAGTGTATCACCTTAGTAGATCAAATGTAAAGCACTGTAAGGACAAGATCCTGAACAGTATTGATGCGCAGAGGGATCTTGAGGTTCATGTTTATAGCTCCTTGAAATTTGCTACATGGGTTGGTAGTGTGTTTTTAAAGGCATATGGCATGCTTGCCTTTATTAGTTGAAACATTGAGTTCAAAAGTTACGAAGTTATGTTATGGCTTTATAAACCACTAGTCAGGCTGCACCTGGAGTATTGCATTCATTTCTGGTCACCCCATTATAGGAAGCATGTTGAAGCTTTGGAGGGGGCGCAGAAGAGGTTTACCAGGATGTATCCTGGATGTATCCTGCTCCATAAAGAGCTTGGGCAAACTTGGGTGGTATTCTCTGGAGCGGTGGAAGCTGAAGGTGAGGTTGGGAGGGGGATGATCTGACAGAGGTTTATAAGATTGAGAGGCATAGCGAGACAGACAATATCTTTTTCTCATGGTTAAAATGTTTTCAACTAGTGGGCATGCATTTAAAGTGAGAGGGTAATTTCAAAGGTGTTTTTTTTACAGTGTTAAGTTCTTGTAATGTACTGCCTGGGTTTGATGGTAGAGGCATATATACAAAGGACTTCTACCAGACGTTTAGATAGGCACAGGTATGTGAGGAAAATGGATTGATATGGACATCTGTGGACATAAGGGATTAGTTTAGTTGGCTACTTGATTACTAATTAATTGGATTTGGCACAATGCTGTGGGCCAAAGGGCCAATTCCTGTGCTGGGCTCTACTGTTCTATGTTCTAAGTTAGAAATGAAGTTTATAATTATACTGCTGATATTGAAAAATGTTTAATCTCATTTAATGTTTAATAACACTGACTTAATTGATGATCCAATGCTCTCTGAAATTAAAGTGATTTGATGGCAATATTAAATATCTGGTAAACTGAAGAGCAGAAATTATAGATACCTATCTAATCCATGGGCCTTGCTGGATTGAACTTGATATTTTGAAATAGTTTTAACAATGACCAGTGATCCTAAAATTATGAAAATATGACTAATTGATAGGAGATACACTGCAGGTTGATCACAGATTTTCTGCACCCTCGGTTTCTGAGCCTTGCCGGATTAACGTTTTTGCTGGATTAAAAGAGATTGTGCAATAATAATGGTAAAATGGAGTGTAGAAGCTTAGAGCATTATTAATTAAACAAAAATTGATTGTAAATGTATTAATTACTGTGCTTACAAAGAATGTTGCTTCTCAGTTACCTTTATAAACATTTCATCCAGGCCAAGTTGTATTGATCTGTTCCTGTGTAATTTTTCTTGCATCAAATAAAAATTCATTAGCACTTGTTCTGTCCCAAAGGTACATTTCTCAAACTCTTCGATTAAGTCACCCAACAACTCAATTAACTTATCAATAGTAAATCCTTCCGTTTCATCAGTTTCATCATCATCACTGCCATTTTCATCACTTGGAGTGTTTTTATCAGCATTCAGAACACTGTCTGTGGTTTCAGTTTGTAAAGTGATGCATAGCAGGTGTTTCGTTGTTGACAATTATCCACTCACATAGATTCAGCTTACACACAGGAACACCTTTGTCCCAGCTTTTTCAGCATTTCAACCTTCTCTTGGATCAATATGGACTGATGTTTATGTTCAGCACCACTACTGGTACTTGCACTTATCTTCGAAGCCCTAGCTAGGGTTAAATTTATGTAAAATAAGCAAAAATGAGCATAAAATATTGGGAGTACCACCAAGTGCAATGTAAATAATAAAAATTGTGTGCTTTTTTTGTCAAAATGAGCCTCACCACAGATGACACTATGTTCATCATACACAGTGCCATCTGGTGGCCAGCCAGTAAACACAATTTCTTGCGAATTGAGATGCTGAACCATCACTTTCTAGAAAATCGGTGGTCAGCCTATATACGTGCAGACCCTCTGAAGCATTTCAGAATGGATAATACCTCCACCATCAACACTGCCCTCAACAGCATCTCTTCCACTTCACACTCATCTGCTTTTACTCCATCCTCCTGCCACCCTACCAGGTATAGAGTTCCTCTTGCGTTAACCTACCACTCCACCAGCCTCGGTGTCCAGCACATAATTTTGTGAAACTTATGCCATCTCCAATAGGATCCCACCACCAAGCACATCTTCCTCCCCCAAAACTTTGCTTTCAGCAGTGATTGCTCCTTACGTGACTCCCTTGTCCATTCGTCCCTCCCTCCTGGCACTTATCCTTCCAATTGGAACAAGTGCTACGCCTGTCCTTACACTTCCTCCTTCACTACTGTGCAGGGCCCGAAACAGTCCTTCCTGGTGTGGTGACACTTCACCTGTGAGTCTGTTGGGTTCGTATACTGTGTCCGGCGCTCCTGGTGTGGTCTCCTGACGTAGATTGACAAACCGCTTTGCCATGCACCTGCGCTCTGTTCGCCAGAAAAAGCGGGATCTCCCAGTGGTCACCCATTTTAATTCCACTTCCCATTCCCATTCCCATTCTGATATGTCTGTTCGTAACTTGCTCCACTGTCGTGATGAGGCCACACTTGGGTTAGAGAAACAATACCATGTATTCCGTTTGGGCAGCCTCCAACCTGATGGCATGAACATTGATTTGTCGAACTTCTGATAATGACCCCCACCCTCCCCCTCCTTCACCATTTCCCATCCCCTTTTCCCTCCCTCACTTTATCTCCTTGCTCGCCCATCACCTCCCTCTGGTGCCCTCCCCCCTTTCTTCCATGGCCTTGTCTCTTTCACCAATATACTTCCCAGCTCTTTACTTCATCCCTTCCCCTTCAGGTTTCACCTATTACCTTGTGTTTTTCTCTCTCTCCTTCCCCCACCTTTTAAATCTACTCCTCAGCTTTTTTTCTTCAGTCGTGCTGAAGGGTTTCAGCCTGAAACGTCGACTATACTCATTTTCCTAGATGCTTCCTGTCCTGCTAAATTCTCCAGCATTTTGTGTGTGTTGCACGGATTTCCAGCATCTGCAGTTTCTTGTTTGTGATTGGACAAGTATGCTACATGGAGTATTTTCTGTGTTACTATTCTTATTGGATCTGACCTCACAATCAACCTCATTTTGACCTTGCATCTGATTGTCCACCTGCACTGCACTTTCTCTGTACACTTCATTATGCATTTTGTTATCATTTTACCTTCCACTACAGTACTGTGCAATAGTCTTGGGCACATAAATATAGTGAGGAAACCTAAGACTTATGCATAGTGCTGTAGTAATTTTATGTATTCCACTGTACTGCTGCCCCCCCCAAAAAAATCATGACATGTGAGTGACAAAGCTGTTTCTGATATGGGTCTCTATTGTGGACTGAGAGTGGGAAGGAGGCAGGGAGAAGGGGCATCATGGTTGGAAGAGGGGAGGAAGCATGAAGCATCAGAGACATTTTGTAATGATCACCAAACCAATTACTTTGCTTGGGGATTCAAGGCTTGGTGTGCTAACATCCTTTGCTCTCACCAGATTTACAAACTTGCTGTCTGCTCCACATTGACAAATAACAACACTGGCTATTTATATCTGCCCAAAACTTTTCCACCATACTGTGCCTCAAAGTACTGTGTAATGAATGATCTGTATGAACAAGATAGGTTTTTCACTGTTCATTGGTACATGTGACAATAAGTCAATTCCAATTTGCTGTGGCAATGTAAATATTTTTCATTGGAAATCTATGAAAAGGAAAAGATAGAAACAACCTTTTTATGTTATTGTGACTAAAATGATTTAATTCATTAAGTTTTAGGGGAGATAATAACTCTGACCTTATTTTTATTCCAGGTGTCTCTTTAGGCAGAGTAACACTCCAGAAACAACAGTCACTCCCTTCGCGGCCTCTTATTCCATTAGTTGCAAGAATTTCAGATCAGAATGCATCAGGAGCACCACAAATGACCATAAGAGAAAAATCTCGCCATGAGAAATTCAAGCAGCTTTTAAGTAGTGCACATACTGATTTGGGTAAGTTTACGAAGAATCGGGTCCCATTGCATTGCATTTTGTGAATCTTGTGCCTTGAACTAGCCTATATAAAACATTGGATGAGTGAGAAGCTGCAATTTTTTTCTATATGCTTCAGCAACAGATTTTTAATTTCACCACTTTTTTCTCCCAGGTTTATTGCAATTTCTCTTTGAGTCTCATAGCTCTTTTGTCTCTCTTTCTTGGTTGCTCTTACTCCCTATCCCCAATAGACAGTATATACTTCTGTTAAATCTCAACATCTTTCTTTTAAAACTTAACTTTCCAAAAATTTTCGTATCATTTATGCAGATAGGTCTAAAACACTTTTGTCTACTTTGAGTTTGAGATTTGTAATATTTTTCCCAGAAGTCCCTGTTGCCCTTAAGTGTATACCTCCAGAAGAAAGTAATATTTGCTGAAATTACCATAGTATAATACAAAGCACTGATACAATCCATTACAGATGATTTGTTTGCATTGCATTGGGTAGTCAAGCAGTAAATATTGAAGTCGCTTAGCATTGGATTTGAGTCATAATGTTCTTAATTTTCTTGTGAGTCTTTTCAAGCTGATTAAAGGTTAAGTGAAGCCTGACATATTGGATTCACATCAAGCTGTTTAGTTACTTGTTATTCTTCCTGCTGGAGCTTTTCTGTTCGCTTTCTTGGGGCTGGAAAATTCTTCCTATCCATCATTAATTGTCTTGCAGAATTAATGGACCAGTCATAAACATGTATACTTGATCAGATAGCTCTGACGCTTACCCTTGGCCTTGCAAAGGTGGTCTTGATATGTCTTGTTTGGGCATCTCTCCAAATAAGACTTTACAGAATTTATTCAGTAAAATGTCTTATCTGTCTTAAGAGTATTGGGAGGAAGGTCATTTTTTCTTCTTCTCATCTTCATTCTGGCAAGCATGATATGTTTATCTCCCAGAAGAACGTCATGAAATTGTGGAGCATGGAGATGGGTCCTTTGGCCTAACTGGCCAATGGCAACCAAGATTTCCATTTAAACAAGTCCTACTTGTTCATGTTTGCCTCAGTATCTCTTTAAACCTTTCCTACGCACATCCTGTGGAGGACTGGAAGATAGCAAATGTCACTACACTCTTTAAGAAGGGAGGAAGACAAAAGGGAAATTGTAGGCCAGATAGCCTAACCTCAGTGGCCGGGAAAATGTTGGAGTCTTATTAAGGATGAGCTTTTGGGGTACTAGGAGGATAATGATAAAATAAATCAAAGTCAGCATAGTTTTTGTGAAGGGAAATCTGGCCTGACAAATCTGTTGGGAGTTCTTTGAGGAAGTAACAAACAGGGTGAACAAAGGAGAGGCAGTGGGTGTCATTTACTTGGATTTTCAGAAGGCATTTGATAAGGTGTCACACATGAGACTGCGTAACAAGATGAAATCCTATGGCATTACAGCAAAGATACTTGCATAGATAAAGGGATGGCTGACAGGCAGGAGGCAGTGAGTGGGAATAAAGGCGGCCTTTTCTGATTGGCTTCCAGTGCCTAGTGGTGTTCCTCGGGTCAATATTGGAACCGCTACTTTTCACATTGGTTCAGTTATTTAGATAATGGAATTGATGTCTTTGTGCCAAAATTTGAGGATGATACGAAGATAGGTGGAGGGATAGGTCGTGCTGAGGAAGTGATGTGATTGCTGCAGGACTTAGACAAATTGGAAGAATGGGCAAAAAAGTGGCAGATGGAATACAGAGTTGGGAAATGTATGATCCTTCGTTATGGTGTAAAGAACAATAGTGCAGACTATTATCTACTGGGGAGAAGGTTCAAACATCAGAGGCGCAGAAGAACTTGGGAATCCTCTTGCAAGATTTATAGGTCGAGTATGTGGTAAAGAAGGCAAGTGCAATGTTGGCATTTACTTCAAGGGGAATAGAATATAAAAACTAGGCGATAATTCTGAGACTTTATAGGACGCTAGTCAGGCTGCACTTGGAGTATTGTCAACAGTTTCAGGCCCCATATCTCAAAGGATGTGTTGTCATTTGGAGAGAGTCTAGAGGAGGTTCACGAGGATGATTCCAGGAATGAAGGGGTTAACATATGAGGAGTGTTTGGTAGCTTTGGGCCTGTACTCATTGGAATTTAGAAGATGCTTAGGGATCTCATTGAAACCTACTGAACATTGAAAAGAAAAGGACTTGGTAGGGTGGATGGGGAGAGGATGTTTCCTATGGTGGAGTTATTTAGTACAGCCTCAAAATTAAGGTAAGGAAGAATTTTGTTTTAACCAAGGAGTAGTGAATCTGTGGAATGCTCTGCCACAGACTGCGGTGGAGGCCACATTTGTGGGTTTATTTATAATGGAAGTTGATAGATTCCTGATCGGCCAGGGTGTCAAAGGATATGGCAAACAGGGTAGTGTATGAGTTGAGTGGGATCCTGGATCAGCCATGACGCAATGGCGAAGCAGACTTGATGGGCTCAATGGCATAATTCTGCTCCAATGCCTTAAACCTGCTCAGATGACTAATAATGTATCTATCACAGCCACTTCCTTTAGTGGCTTGTTCCATATACAGACCAATCAATGGATGAAAGGGTTGTTCCTCAGGATACTATTAAATCTCTCTCTCTCCTTAAACCTTTGCTGTCTGGTTCTTGGAAAAAGATTGTGCATTGATCCTGACTATACCCCTCATGATTTTATAAACCTATGCTCCAATGAATAAAAATCTAAACTATCCAACCTCTCACCATAATTTAGTCCCTCAAGTCTTGGCACCAAAATATTTCTCAGTAGCTAGAATGTGAGGTTAAATGAACTTTTGCTTGGGAGTATTGCTTAGTGTAGCACAGCTGTTGCACTTCAACTCTTATTAGCTTCATGTTTCAATTACTTGAATCTAATCACGCACAAAAGGATGACTGAATGCAGACTTGTCAGGAATGACTTGCTTTTGTGAGAATTGTGACAAAGATTGATGACTGTAGAAAATATCAGGAAACTGAATTCTTAGTTGCTCTTGAAATGCTTTTGATTCTGCCATCTACTTTGGATTTTTCTCTGGGCACAAAACATTTCAACTTAGATTGCTCATGCTGTTGCAGCTGTAAATAACCTTTCTGTAGATCAAGCCTGTGGATAAACTATAATTCTGGATTGTGACACACGATGGTGCTAGCATGCTGATGAAACACAATTGAGACTTATTTGAAATGATCTTAGTAAGGATATATCTTTGGTGTCAATAATACAACAAATTTGATCTGTTTGTTCATCTAGAGTAATACTTATTCAATAAGTAATTATAAGGCACCATTTGTATATTTTTCTTCCCTGTCTGTAAATCAGGAATGAAGCATCCTTGAAATGTAAAACTTGCCACATGACTGAATTTCTTTATGACCGTTTAGAAGGTGCAAGCATGGGAAAGCTGGGTCTTGTCATCTCGATGTCAAATGTAGCATTGGCTCATGTTGTATTGAAACCAGTAAGATGTTAACTGAAGCAGATAGTGTTTTACACTTCCAGTAAAGAAAGATTTCTGTACACCAAATGGATTTGAATGTTTTATGCCCATGACTGCTACTTGACTTAAGTAGTCCCTGATATCAGTAGTTATTGTGAATATAATCTATAATAACCCATCCATGGATAGTGAGATGAAATACACTGAATAAGTTATTATTTATCCTGAAGAATAATACTCGTGATCTTTCATAAATTAAATAAAATCTTTTGGTGTGCTCTCATTTGCTGCAACAGTATTTAATCATTCCAAGTGCCAATTTATTTCAGTGTATTTCCATATTCTGCAGACCTTTTTTAGAGGAGAGTTAACTTTGGGCTTGTAAATCTTCTAATTATTCACTTGCTGTTTTGCAAACATGTACCTTTTCCTTATATTCAACTAATTATTTCACTAATGTTCAAAATTTAACTCCTGTCATTTAAAAAAAAAAGCTAGTATATTAGCATTAATTTATAAACCCTTATTTCTTGTCAGTTATGCAAAGAAAACCAAATGCTCAAAATACGTAAGGGATTGACCTGAAACAAAAATTTTCTGTCACCATAAATGATCCTTGACTTGCTAAGAATTTAACACTTTTTCTTTCATGCTTCCAGTTTTTCTAGTGTTGCTTTTGAATTGTAAAATGGTACTTGCATATAAAAAATGATGCCTGCCATGCAAGAATAAACTAATTTTATATTGATGCTCTGTTTTCCCATTTCATGTAGTAGACTCAGGCATGCAACTTCAACCTTGATTCACTTTTAAAGAATCTGCTCTTTCCTCAGCATCCTTTTAACTCAATGTTTCTAGATGTTGGTGAGTGATGAAGGGAAGGAAAAATAATAATGTATATGGAGAGGTTTCTGACAAAGGCTGAATGTTAGTTGGGGTGAAATCTGAAGGGATGAATGGTTATCTCTTGGCTGCTTCCATCCTAATTATCATAGAAATCAGTTATCACCCAATCCAAGTTAGACTGCGTGAATTAAATAAAGGCTAAGAGCACCTGGATACTGCCAACATTTTAAGATCAGGCAGCAAATCGGTAGTAACAAATATTTGCATTCTTGCTGAAGTCTCACCACCTGTTTTTTCAGTACAGTGAAATGCTTTTGTCACATGCTGACCCCAAATCCAGGAACGTCTGTCTCCCATGCTGTTTGTAAACGCATGAGGTCCGTGTACTGTGTGGACTAAATAGCTCAATTGCACAGATGATTTGAGAGTTGCTGCTCTTGACATCAAGGTATCAGTTGATTCTGTATAGTATTATTGTGTCTTGGTGCTAATGATATCAATCATTAGCAAGGGAGAAACACACTGAACTTGGATTCAGGCCATGCATAAAGATATATAGTCGTGGTTGTTGGCAGTCAGTTATTTTAACCCAACAATATTGTTGCAGGAGTTATTCAGGACATTGTCACATCCCCTTCTGTTTTCAGTTGCTTCATCAGGTACATGTGTTCCATCATTAAATCTAAAGTGGAATGTTTCATGATTGCAAAATGTTGAATTCCATTTTCGATTCCTGAATGAGTGGAGCATGTTAATTCAGCAAATGGCATGTTGTATTCATGCTACGACGGTGCCAGACAATACATATTAAGTAAGAGAGAGTTCAGCCATATATGCTTGATATTCAGTCATCTTACTATCACAGTTGGGATGGAAGGTGGTGAAGAGTTTGCCTAGTCATACACCTGGACTAGCCACACAAATGCTTTGTGTACTAGTCAGAGGCAGCATCTGGGTATCCAGTGATGTTTGACACACCAGAATCATCCTCCACTGTGGAAGACACTAACAGAATGCCAGAAATGTGAGAGTATCAGGTGGCAGAAGTGAGTGTCATTGCTATTACTAAGGAGAAGGTGCTTTGGAAACTGAAAGGTCTGAAGATAGATGAGTCACGAGGACCATGGACTACATCCCAGGTGTCTGAAAGAGGTAGTTGAAGAGATTGAGGAGGCATTAGTAACGATCTTTCAAGAATCACCAGATTCTGCAGTGGTTTCAGAGGACTAGAAAATTACAACTGTCACTCCACTCTTTAAGGAGGGAGGAAACCCGAAGAAAGGAAATCATAGGCCAGTTAGTCTGATTTTAGTGGTTGGAAAAATGTTGGAGTCTGTTCATGAAGGATGAAGTTTTGGGGTATTTAGAAACACATCACAAATATGCCAAAGTCAGCAACGTTTTCTGACAGAGAAATTTTGCCTGACAAATCTGTTAGCATTCTTTGAGGAAGTAACAAGCAGGATAGACAAAGGAGGGTCTGTGGATATTTATCTGGATTTTCAGAAGGCCTTTGGCAAGGTACTACATGATGCTACTTAAATAAGAGCCTGCTGTATTACTAGAATCGATAGAGGGTTGGCCAGCTGAAAGTTACAAGAGGTCTAGGTTCAATCTCCAGGAAGCCATCTCATGGATGAAGTGGCAATTCCTAGACCAAACTTGAATCAATGATGGTGCAAGGTACATTTATTATTAAAGTACATTTGTAGTATACAACTCTGAGATTTGACTTCTCCCGACAGCCACAAAACAAAGAAAACCATGGATGCTGTTCAAAGAAGAACATCATTCTTAACCATGTGCTTAATAAAAAACAAATAGTGCAAATGGAACATGAACATAACTATCCCATGTGCAAAGAAACAAATCATGCAGATGGCAGCAAGAACTTCAAATCCCAAACCTCCCTCTCATGGAAAAAAAACACAAATCAAGCAAACAGCAACAAGAAAGAACAGGTGACAACACAGAATTGAAAGAGTCCAAGAATTCTAAAAAATTGACATGCTTGTATAGATGTGTAGTGGAGAGTAGATTGGCTGCATCACAGCCTGCTATGGAAACACTAATGTCCTTGAATGAAAAATCCTACAAAAAGCAGTGGTAGCTCCCACTCCACCATGGGCAAAGCCCTCCCAACCATTGAGCACATCTATATGAAACACTATTGCAGGAAAGCAGCATAGACCATAAGACATAGGAGAGCAATTAGGACGTCTGGCCCATCGAGTCTGCTCCGCCATTCAATCATGGCTGATCCTTTTTTTCCCCCCTCCTCAACCCCAGTTCTCAGCCTTCTCCCCATAACATTTGATGCCATGTCCAATCAAGAACCTAGCAATCTCTGCCTTAAATACACTCAACGACCTGGCTTTCAGAACTGCATGTAGCAACAAATTCCATAAATTCACCATCCTTTGGCAAAAGAAATTTTTCTCTGTATCTTTGTTTTGAAAGGACACCCCTCTATCCTGAGGCAGTACCCTCTTCTCCTACCATGCGAAAAATCCTTTCCACGTCTACTCTGTCTAGGCCTTTCAACATTCAAAAAGTTTCAATGAGATCCCCCCCACATCCTTCTGAATTCCAGCCAGTACAGACACAGAGCCATCAAATGTTCCTCGTATGATAAACCTTTCAGTCCTGGAATGATCCTTTTGAACCTCCTCTGGAGCCTCTCCAATGCCAGCACATCTTTTCTAAGATGAGGAGCCCAAAACTGTACACAATACTTGAGGTGAGGCCTCACCAGTGCTTTATAAAGCCTCAGCATCACATTTTTGCTCTAGTATTCAAGACCTCTTGAAATGAATGCGAACATGACATTTGGCTTCCTCACCACCGACTCAAACTGCAAGTTAACCTTTGGGTTGTTCTGCACAAGGACTCCCAAGTCCCTTTGCATTTCAGATTTTTAGATTTTCTCCCTGTTTAGAAAATAGTCCACATTTTTTTCTACTCCAAAGTTCATGACCATGCATTTTCCAACATTGTATATCACTTAACACTTTCCTACCCATTCTTCTAATCTGTCTAAGTCCTTCTGCATCTTACCTGTTTCCTCAACACTACCTGTCCCTCTACCAATTCATATCATCTGCAAACTTGGCAACAAAGCCATCCATTCCATCATCTAAATCATTCATATACATATTATACAGCATAAAAAGAAGTGGTCCCAATACTGACCCCTGCGGAATACCACGATCACTGGCAGCCAGCCAGAATAGGATCCTTTTATTCCCATTCACTGCCTCCTACAAAACAGCCAATGGTCTAACCATGTTAGTAACTTTCCTGTAATATCATGAGCTTTTAACTTGGTAAGCAGCCTCATACATGGCACCTTGTCAAAGGCCTTATGAAAGTCCAAACATAAAACATACACGGTATCCTCTATATCTATCCTACTTGTAATCTCAAAGAATTCCAACAGGTCTGTCAGGTAGGATTTTCCCTAAAGGAAACCATGCTGTCTTTGTACTTTCTTGTCCTGTGTCACCAAATACTCCATCTCCTCATCCTTAACCGTCGATTCTAACATCTTCCCATCCACTAAGGTCAGGCTAACTGGTCTATAATTTCCTCTCTGCTGCCTTCTTCCTTTCTTAAAGAGTGGAGTGACATTTGCAATTTTCCAATCCTCTGGCAACATTACAGAGTCCAATGATTTTTGAAAGAACATTTCTAATGCCACCACAATCTCTAACGCTACCTCTTTCAGTACCCTAGGATGCATTTCATCTGGTCTGGGTGACTTGTGTACCTTTAGGTCTTTCAGCTTTTTGAGCACCTTCTCTCTTGTAATAGTACTGCACTCACTTCTCTTCCTTCACACACTACAATATCAGGCATATTGCTAGTGTCTTCCACAGTGAAGACTGATGTAAAATATTCATTTAGTTGATCAGCCATCTCCTTGCCCCCGTGGTTATTTCTCCTGCCTCATTTTCTAGCGATCCTATATCCACTCTCATTTCTCTTTTATTTTTAATATATTTGAAAAAAAAAATCTATCATCAGGGACCCCACACCCTGGACATACTCTCTTCTCATTGCTGCCATCAAGAAGAAGCTGTAAGAGCTCCAGGACTTGCACCACCAGGTTCAGGAACAGTTACTACCAGCAAGCTCTTGAACCAAAGGGGATAACTACACTCAACTTCACCTGCCTCATCATTGAAATGTTCTCACAACCAATGGACTCACACTCAAAAATTTTTCATCTCGTTCTTGATACTTATTGCTTATTTTTTTTGTCATTATCGTTCCTTGTATTTGCACAGTTTGTTGTCATCAATACTCTAGTTAAACACCCTAGATAGGTGGTCTGCTATAGCTATTCTATAAATTTGTTGAATATGCCCCAAGAACATGAATCTTTGTTGTATACGATGATATATATGTACATTGATAATAAATTTACTTTGAACTTTCAAATTTGACTGCTAGAAGGAATGGGATAAACAGGAACTTTTCTGGTGGCTGCCGGTGACTAGTAAACTTGCAGGTGTTAGTGTTGGGTGCACTTCTTTTCATGTTGTATGTCAATGATTCTGAGAGAATTAATGGCTTTGTGCCCATGTTTGCAGGTGATACAAAGGAGGTGGAAGGGCAGGTAATGTTGAAGAAGGAGGGAGTCTGCAGAAGACTTAGATTGGGGTAATGTGCAAAGAATTGGTAGATGGAGTATAATGTGTGGCAGAAGGAATTTGGGAAGTGAAGTATGTGCAGCAAAAATTATGACTGAGAAGGTGGTCAGGAAGCTTAATGGTCTGAGGGCGGATAAATCTGGACTTGATGGAATGCACCCTCGGGTTCTGAAGGAAGTAGCTGGAGAGATTGGGGAGGCATGAACAATGATCTTTCAAGAATTGATAGATTCTGGCATTGTACCGGATGACTGGAAAATTGCAAATGTTATTCCACTATTTAAGAAGGGTGGGAGGCAGCAAAAGGGAATCTATAGACCTGTTAGCCTGACATCAGTGGTTGGGAAATTGTTGGAATCGATTGTTAGGGATGAGATTACGGAATGCCTGGAGGCATATGACAAGATAGGCCAAAGCCAGCATGGTTTCCTGAGTGGAAAATCCTGCTTGACTAACATACTGCAATTTTTTGAGGAAATTACAAACAGGGTAGACAGAGGAGATGTGGTGTACTTGGATTTTCAGATGATGTTTGATAAAGTGCCACACATGAGGCTGCTTAGCAAGATAAGAGCCTAAGGAATTACCGGGGAGATACTAGCATGGTTGGAGCATTGGCTGATTGGCAGAAAACAGAGTGGGAATAAAGGGACCCTATTCTGGCTGGCTGACAGTTACCAGTGGGGTTCCACAGGGGTTGGTGTTGGGACAGCTGCTTTTTACGATGTATGCCTTAAATGGACAGACTAGAAGGGCCAAAATGGCCTGTTTCTGTGCTGTAATTGTTATATGGTTATATGCTAAGGAAGGCAAATGCAGTGTTAGCATTCATTTTGAGAAGACTAGCATCCAAAAGCAAGGATGTAATGCTGAGGTTTTATAAGGTCAGACATAAAGTATTGTGAGCAGTTTTGAGCCCTTTATTTAAGAAAGAATGTTCTGGCATTAGAGAGAACCCAGAGGCGTTTCATGGGAATGATCTCAGGAATGAAAGAGTTAACATGAAAGAGTTTGATGGCTGTGAGCCTGTACTTGGTGGAGTTCAGAGGAATGATGGGTGGGGAGAGGGTAGGGATCTCATTGAAACTTATTAGATATTGAAAGTTTAGGATAGAGTGGGCATGGAAAAAATACTTCCTGTGGTGGGGGACTGTTGGACCAGAGGGCACAGCCTCACAATTGAAAGATGTCCATTTAGAGCAGAGGAAAAAATTCTTTAGCCAGAGTGTCGTGAATGTATGGGGTTCTTTGCCATAGACGGCTGTGCAGGCCAAGTCATTGGGTATATTTAAAGCAGAGGTTAGTATGTTTCAAGCTGTCAAAGGATTCAGGGAGATGGCAGGTGGAGAGGGTTGAGAGAGAGTATGCTCTCCTTTGATCTTTGTTTCAATACAACAATCGGTTCATTAATTTTTAATTTCCAATTTTTGTCTGTAATATTGTTACCAACAAAAATAGCATTTTGTTATACAATTAGCTGCTACTATTTTATTTGCCATATGCACTTGTGTTTGTAATGTGTCACTGGAAATCTTTGTCTGAGAATTACCTCAGTGTTGTACCGTCAAACACTGAGGGTCCGCACCATCCAAGATGTATGCCTACTTGTTAGAATCGTCATGGAGATACAAGATCATCACATCAATCAATATAAGAGCCAAAAACCTAGAGTCAATGATTTGAAGTCAGCTTCTTCCCCTCCACTGTGAGATTTCTGAATGTTCCATGAACCCATGAAATCTGCCTCATTATTCCTCTTGAATTTTTTTATCTTTTTAATTTTTTTTTGTCTTTGCTCTGTGCTGCTGCTGCAAAACTGAATTTTTTTTGGTGTTGTGTTAGAGTTAATAAATTTGATTCTGACTGAAGGCAATTATTTCAATTGCTTCAATATTTACTTCAAAGAAATTTATGTTCACCAGTCCCTAGACCACAGGTTCTGAACCTGGGGTCCACGACCCCCTCGAATAATGGTAAGGCTCCATGGCATAAAAATGGTTGGGAACTCCTGCCCTAGACAAACTGGGTGACAAATCAAAGACATTTGAAGAGCCAAGAGAGATATGGATGTGTTATCCACATTATTTCTGGATTGGGTTCCATGCTGATGAAAATTAAGCATGATGTTATCCTTGTACCCCATTCACAGTTGCACTTTCTTAGAATATTCCCTGCAGAGCTATTTGGAGCGAAACCTTGTTATTTTTTGCTGTTGTCACTTCAAATTTCAAAGTAAATTTATTATCAAAGCCCATGTATGTCAGCATATACAACCCTGAGACTTGTTTTCTTGCAAGCATTCCCAATAAATGCAAAGTAACAATAAAAGCAATAAATATCAAGAGCATGAAATGAAGAGTCCTTGAAAGTGAGTTCATAGACTGTGGGAACAGTTCAGTGTTGAGGTTAGTGAAGTTATTCCCTCTGGTTCAAGAGCCTGATGGTTGAGGGGTAGTAACTGATCCTGAACCTGGTGGTGGATCTGAGACTGCTGTACTATCTCCCTGATGGCAGCATTGAGAAGAGAGAATGGTGGGAGTCCTTGATGGTGGATACTGCTTTCTTGCAACAGTTCTCAAATTAGATGTGCTCAGTGTTGGGGAGGGCATTACTCGTAATGGGCTGGGCTGTATCCACTACTATTTGTAGGCTTTTCCATTCAGGTGCATTGGTGTTTCCATACAAGATTATGATGCAACTAATAAATATACTCTCCACCACAAATCTATAGAAGTGTGCCAAAGATTTAGATGTAATGCAATCTTTGCAAACTTTGCAGAAGGTAGAGATGCTGCCCTGCTTTCTTTGTAATGGCAATCATGTGCAGAACCTAGGACAGGTCCTCTGATTATGGTAACACCGAGGAATTTAAAGTTGCTGATCCTTTCTACCTCTGATTTCCCAATGAGGACTGGCTCATGTATTCCTCTTTAGCATTTGTAATGCATCAGCAGTTACATCTATCTGTGGCCAAGTAGCTAAGCAGTAAACAAACTGATTCCAGTTTTATTGCTTTATATTAATAACATGTTGTATGTTGCCTAACTCTAAACAAAAGAGTTTAATCTAAAGTGGATCTAGCAGGTATTTCTTCAGGTAATAACAAAGCTTTTTCTTTTCCATTTCCTTATACTTTTGAGATTAAATGTGCACTGGCTCTTGGAGTTTTAACAGAGTATTTCTGTTGTAAAGGGAAAAGGTAGGATTACAGTGAAGATGCTGTCATAATTTCTTGGGCATTCTGTGGCAGCTATGTGAACTTCAAAGTTAAAACATGATGTTTATTATCAAACTTACAAGTACGTGGATGCACAGGTACAATGCAAAATGCACATGCAACAACATCAGTAGAACTCCATCACATACAGTAAGCAGCATTCAGAAGATAAGTATAAATTAAGCATAAAATGTGCAGTTAATTTTACACGAAAGAACATAATTAAATCAAAAAAGTCCATTGTAATTCATGACTTAACATTGTTTAATGTCATTTCCTGTACACCAGTGTAAAGGAGAAAGGAATAATTGTTACTCCAGATCCGATCAACACACAAAAAAATGGACAATAGATAAAGAACACAATATTAAAAAAAACCTTGCAAGATGGTGCTGGTGAACCACGTCGATATGTTGCAGGAAGTTTATAAAACTTCTATTTGTACTTCTGAGCTACTCTGACTGTAACCTGCAGGCTGTAATTTCCCTGTAAGTAACATACTTTTGAACTGTCTTAACTAGCGATCTCATGACCTTCTGAAGGACTTGATGGATTTAATTCTCAAGCATGCAGTGCCATGGCCAAAAGAGAGGGAGGAGTGGTGGAGGACTCCGAGCCAGACTGAAAGGCTGGGGAATGAAACTTCCTCTGTCCAGCATCTTGTTGGCAAATGTGCAGTTGCTAGAGAATAAGATTAAGCACCAAAGGGTAAGACTGCTGTATCCGAGGAATGAGGAATTTCTGTGATCTGTTTCATAGAGATGTGGCTCACTCTAGACATGCCAAACACACTGATAGACCTGAGGGTTTCTCAATACACTGGATGGACAAGACTGCTGATTTGGAGAAAGCAAAAGGTGTGGGGTCTATGTTTCATGATAAACTCTAGTGCTCAGATGCAGCAGTCTTGCTGCATTCTTGTACCCCTGACCTGGAACATCTAATGATTAAGTTCGGACCATTCTGGCCACAGGCTGATGTTAAGTAGGCACTTGAGGTATTAAGAGTGCCGATCAGCAAATGAGAAACAACCTACCCGGAGGCCTTTCAAATTAATATCAGGGACTTCAATCAGGCTTGTTTACCAAATGATTATCAAAATATCACAATGGGTCCCAACACACTCAACCACTGTTATACCGTGATTAGGAATGCTTATAGTTCTTGATCTAGACCACATTTTGGGTAATCTGATCACTTAGCTGACCTCCTGCCTGCATAGAGGCAGAGGCTAAGGATCAAGGCTCCAGAGATAAAAACATCAAGTCAGTGGACTGTGCCGCGTTTAAGGAGTCAGAGGATCTGAACAAATACACCTTAGTTGTCAGAGTTCAAGAGTGCCCCACACAATCATTCAGTCTTCCCTAACAAGAAGCCCTGGATGAACCTGAGATCCGTAATCTGCTGAGGGCAGATCATTGGCATTCAAGTCTGGCGATTGATAACTTTGGTCACGATAAATATAAACATATAAGACACCTTACATACATTAATTGTATGTCCATTAAGTGATGCGCAGCACAGGAGTGTCTGTATGTAAGGTGCCTGATAGGAAATTATAATGTATTGGTTGTGGAGTGTGTGCACAGTTGGATTAATGGGTGGAGGCATTAATCATCCTTACTGCTTGGGAAAGTAACTGTTTTTGAGTATGGTGGTCCTGATGTGGATGTTGTCTAATTTCCTCTTAGATGGGAGTGGGACAAACAGTCCATGCACAAGGTGGGTGAGATCCTTTATGATAATGGCCCTTTTCTGACACCTTTCTATATGTATATCCTTGATGGTAAGTTGACTAGTGCCTGTGATGCGTTAAGTGGTTTTGACTACTCGTAGAGCTTTCCTGTCTGCCGCAGCACAGTTTCCATACCATGCAGCGATGCGTATGTTAGGATGTTCTCCACTGCACATCTGTTGAAAGACATATGTAAAATTACATAGTCCAGCTTTCTTTACCCTCAGAAAGTAGAAGCATTGGTGCGTTTTCCTGATTGTGTGGAATATTTTCTTGGACCGTAAGAAATTGTGTGAGATGTGCACCCCAGGAGTTTGAAACTGCTCAGTTTCCACTGCTGTGCTGCTGATGTAAGGAAGTGTGTGAGTTCTTCTGAAGTCGTTAACCATATCTTTTTTCTTGATGACATTGACGAAGAGGTTATTTGCCTGGCACCAGGCCTCGAGCTCTTCCACTTCCTCTCTGTAGGGCATCTTATTGTTTTTGCTGAATGACCCTACCACTGTGAGTGTCATCAGGAAATTTGACAATATGATGACTTCAGTGTTTGGCTGTGTAGTCATGTGTGAGCAGAGTTTACAGCAATGGGCTCTGCACACAGCCCTGGGAGCACCTGTGTTGCTTAGCATGTTAGGGAGGGAGGGTCACTGGTGCAGTCAATACTGCTTTTCTTTGCATAGTCAATAATACCCTTGCTGCCCAGCCACATACACCATGATTCTTTACCGGTTAGGTGTTTCTGAATTTTTTTTGCACATAGGTGGTCTTTGCCTTTTTGGTGCCTCTGATTGCTTTCTCTTCGTTGCTCTGAGAGCTGTTCTGACACTAGACTTGAAGGCAGTATACTGGGCTTTTAGTAGGGAGTGCAACTCTGTGTTCAGCCAGGTCTTCTGATTGTGCTGTAAGATGACTGTTCTTGAGGTGCCAGTGTCATCTACAGGTTTAGTGCAAAATGATCAAGGTGGTTATCGTGTTGCTAAATTGTATGACTAGGATTTTTCTGGTTGGTTCAAGACCAAATAGTTGATGTGAAGTAGCTTCAAAATCAGGGTTATTATCATTGTCTTAAATGGCATGAAGTTTTTTGTTTTGTCAGCAGCAATACAGTGCTATAAAGTACTATATGGTACAATACAAATAGTGCAAGAAGAATACTGAGATACTGTTCATGGACCATTCAGAAACCTAGTGGAGGGAAGGAACTGTTTCTGAATCATTACATGTGGCTCTTCAGGCTTCCTGATCTCCATCCACTTCAGTGGTGGTAATGAGAAGATGGCATGCTACTGATGATGTGATTAGTAATTTAGTCATGGATTTTGCCTCCTTAAGATACCGTTTGTTGAAGTTGTCCTCAATAGTGAAATTGTTTTGCTTGTGATGAAGTTACCTCACTGTTTCCTCTCTGCAGCTGTGAAAAGATGGCATGGCCCGGATAGTGGGCATCTTTGAAGCTGGATGTTGCTATATAAGGCAGCACATCCTTTAGGTACTACCAGTGGTCATATCTACATTAAGCTGTGACTGATACATGCTTGGAATTTCAATGCAGCAGTTCTTAGGTAAAGCTACATTTTTCATTCAGTGAAATGCATCAGCTAAGTTTTACATAGAAAAAAGTGTAATATATCATATTTACCTTTAATGTTTTTGTGATTGAAGATGGATGTTGGTCAGGACAGTGGAAGAATCCCTTTAGCTTTATATACACTGCCTTGGTACTCCAAGACACTATTAAAACTTATTGAAATTGCAGAAGTTCATTGAGTTAAGTGTTGAAGTTTCATATGTGGGACTTGGAGCACCAGAGTAATAATGAGATTTATAGCCTGAAATAAGCAGTCTGCTTTATCAGCTGAGTAGCTGGCTGTTTAAAATCCACTCTAATCTGTTGATAGATGAAAATGTTTATGTAGTTGCATATATTTACTGATAAAAGCGCAAGTAATCTTACCAAGCTTTGCATTACTGAGTTGGAGACTAGAAGTGTTTTTATAGATTTTTCTGTTTTTTGTTAATACATTTCAAATATATGTAAAGTTTTGGTTTGGAATGAATTTCCTTATTTTTAGGTGTAATTTTTAAAATACTGTGTAACATTTCTTTCTCACATGTTCTAACTTTTTTCTGCTCTATAGTCTTACTATTCCCTCAGTGTGGAAATATTTGACTTTTTGCATATAATCTACTTAAGTACATTCTCTAACTTGAATATTAGAGCATGTTCATGGTTGAAGTTCTTAAGATCTATTCGGGCTACGTCCACACTAGACCAAATAAATCTGTAACTGAAGCCTTTTCTCTTTGTTTTGACCCGCTGTCCACACTGAAACGGCGTTTTCCTCTCCTGAAAGTGGAGCTTTTCTAAAACGCCCTCCAGAGTGTTTAAGTTTGAAAACGCCGATTGGGTGGAGTAATGTGGACGGGGTAACTGGAGATTTCTAGAAACGCTGTCATGACGTCCCGGAAAGATGGCAGCATTTCATTGTTTTCTTCAATGCAACCCCCCCATACAACCTAACAATTTCAGAACAGATGGCAACGAGGCTGAAGCCAGAAGAGTTAGAAATGTACTCACCAAATACTTTGACCCATAACTTACTGAATAAATAAGTATGCTCACTTTGCCGTTTACTGTCCTTGCTTGTATGAAGGTGGTTTACTTATTTATGCAAGTACTTCTCTGACAATAGATATGTAACAGCCTAATGTAACATTGTATGGAAATACAAGATAACATTGATGCAGACATGTTTTATACATTTAACAAGGTGCTTTATTAATGCAACAGAGTTGGTCGGTTTTTCAACGTTCTTTGTCAGCCGGGTCATACTGTCCGGGAACTCCCTGTCGGTTGCCTCCATACACGCCAGTATTTGTTTTTTTTTATTTTTAAGTCCTCCTGCGCGAAAGCCAACAGCTGTCCGTCGTTTGGCAATTTCCTTTTAAGTTTTTCTACTCTGTAACTGGACAAACGCGCACAGCGAGATTCGACACCAAACACGTCGTGTGCTTTCTGTAGATGTGTCCCGCGCATGCCCAGTAGGAGGAGATTCGCCCAAATACCCGTTTTAACGTGGACGGAGGTATTTTCAAAAATGCTTGGTGTGGACGCCTATCGTTTTTATGTGAAACTGGCGTTTTCAAAATTATCTGGTCTAGTGTAGATGCAGCCTCAGTTTGTACAAGCATTCTGAAGAAAGCATAGGGTTATCTACTGTCTCTATCAAATTAGCTTGATTATGATTGCAGGGGTACAGGTCTGTTTCTGTCACTTTTTGTGAATGGTTAAGAGTAAGGACAACTTGCTTGGGTACGTCACTTTTTAAAATATTGCTGGCCAGCAGTCATTGTTAGAAATGCGTGCTTGCATTTCATTTGAATGCTATGATGTGATATGACTTGTGCTCATATAGCTTATTAGTCTTTGCTGTTTTTGCTTCACACTTAAAGTATTAGAACTTCAGCGATCCACAAATAGTCTGTGGTGTCAATAAGCACAGCACAGTGGTACCACTGGGGAAAGGGGAAGACAAAAATTGGTAGATAAAGGGGAAAGATGAGGTCTGAGCTGGCACATTCAGTTTTGGAGCCTTGCTACATTTTTTGTTTTCCTAAATTCTCCGATCATTGAAGAACTAACTAGAAAACTGAAGTGAAACTTATGACTGCAGAGTAGGTGTCAAGTATTATTCCTGAAAATTTGATATTAATGAAATTCTGTTAAAATGGCTAAGCCTCAAAGTTCCTAGTCTCCTTGGAATGCTTTTCTTTTACCTTTTGAATGTAGAAAGGACTATTATGGTGTTTTTAAGCTGATTCTGATGGGTGCCCTTATCGTTGAACATTCTTTTTGGGCACTTTTTCAGCCATCAGTACATAAAAGCAGTGTACTCAGAGAAATGCGGAATATGGAGGCTTGGGCTATGTATGATACTCGTAAATGAGAACACACGGAAGGCTGCTGGACTAGACAATATTCCTGGCAGAGTGTTTAGAGGATGTGCAGACCAGCTAGCAGATGTTCTCACTGACATCTTCAACATCTCCCTGAGCAGCGCCACTGTTCCAACGTGCTTCAAGGCCGTCACCATCGTCCCTGTGCCGAAGAAGCCTTCAGTGTCCTGCCTCAATGATTACCGTCCCGTTGCACTCACATCCATCACCATGAAGTGTTTCAAGAGGCTCGTCATGAGGCACATCAAGACCCTGCTGCCCCTCTCACTGGACCCCATGCAGTTCGCGTACTGTCCCAACCGTTCAACAGATGACACAATTGCCATCACCCTCCACCTGGCCCTAACCCACCCAGACAAAAAAGACACATATGCTGTTCATAGACTTCAGTTCAGCATTCAACACAATCATCCCTCAGAAACTGATTGGAAAGCTGAGCCTATTGGGCCTGAACACCTCCCTCTGCAACTGGATCCTAGACTTCCTGACTGGGAAACCTCAGTCAGTCTGGATCAGGAGCAGCATCTTCAACACCATCACACTGAGCACGGGGGCTCCCCAGGGTTGCGTGCTCAGTCCACTGCTGTTTACTCTGCTGACCCACGACTGTGCTGCAACACACAGCTCGAACCATATCATTAAGTTTGCCGATGACACGACCGCGGTGGGTCTCATCAGCAAGAACGACGAGTCAGCTTACAGAGAGAAGGTGCAGCAGCTAACAGACTGGTGCAGAGTCAACAACCTGTCTCTGAATGTGAACAAATAAAAGAGATGTTTGTTGACTTCAGGAAGGCACAGAGCGACCACTCTCCGCTGAACTTTGGCTTCTTGGTAGAAATCGTTAAGAGCACCAAATTTCTTGGTGTTCACCTGGTGGAGAATCTCACCTGGTCTTTCAACACCAGCTTCATAGCCAAGAAAGCTCAGCAGCATCTCTACTTTCTGCGAAGCCTGAGGAAAGTCCATCTCCCACTCCCATCCTCATCACATTCTACAGGGGTTGTATTGAGAGCATCCTGAGCAGCTGCATCACTGCCTGGTTCAGAAATTGCACCACCTCAGATTGCAAGGCCCTGCAGCGGATAGTGAGGTCAGCTGAGAAGATCACCGGGGTCTCTCTTCCTGCTATTGCAGCTATTACACTACATGCTGCATCCGCAAAGCAAACAGCATTGTGAAGGATCCCACACACCCCTCATACAAACTCTTCTCCCTCCTGCCATCTGGGAAAAGGCACCAAAGCATTCAGGCTCTCACGACCAGACTATGTAGCAGTTTCTTCCCCCAAGCTATCAGACTCCTCAATTCCAGAGTCTAGACTGACACCAACTTACCGCGCTCTACTGTGCCTATTGTCTTGTTTATTATTTATTGTATTGCCTGCACTGTTTTGTGCACTTTATGCAGTCCTGGGTAGGTCTGTAGTCTAGTGTAGGTTTTTTTTGTGTTGTTTTACGTGGTTCAGTGTAGTTTTTGTATTGTTTCATGTAGCACCATGGTCCTGAAAAACATTGTTTGGTTTACCAGCAGTTATGGTCGAAATGACAATAGAAAGTGACTTGACTTGACTTGACTTGCTTTTAAAGCAATAAAAAAAATTTGGTGAAACAGAAGACCAGGAAATTAAAATTATGGTTGAGTGAACTATGATGAGGAAAGTGAGAAAGAATGGCATTAAATAAGAAAACTTGAATGAAAAAAATGGACTGGAAAAAAGTAAAGACAGTTGAAAAAGTTGATTGAATTCTCCATGTAGGTGTTGAGAATGTGTTGAGTAAAGCTGCCTAAGTGAAGTCCCACTGTTAAGTAAACTGAAGGAAAATAAGTTCATTAATTGCATAATGTTTTTTATGGTCAGTTCACATGGATAATAGCTTTTTCAGAAAGTAAGTGTGACTGCATATTCTGCTGCAGCACATCACTGTCCCCAGAAAGATGAACGCATGCACAAGTACCCATTTTATAGTGAGTCTCATGAAGAATATCTCTCCCATTTCATTCTTTATTAATTTTGTAACACTCATATGAAAAATTAAGTCCATGTATGGAGGAATTCTCTTATTGCTCTTTTATTTCTGTTTGCTTACTGGTTGACAGTTTAGTTGTTAATGGTTCTATTAATTTTTGCTGCGCTCTAAATTATGATCTTTAAGTACATCTCTGAAGGAAATGTCACGCTGCCTCTGGGGAAGATTTATGAAGTTGACACAAAGCCAGTAAGAATTGCACGTTTTATACAGCAACTAATCAGTGGAATAATACTGGACTCATTACATCTCCTTTTCCATTTACACTCACAGTATTCTAATAGAATAAAGTTATAATTGTGCCAAAATTGCTGTGATTGAAACTCCTGTGAGTGTATAAAGTAGCTGGAAAACATAATTTCAGAATTGTGCACAAAGTTTGACACATTCTGTCCTTTTTTTAAAATATATATATATATAATAACCTTGCATTGGGTTATTGAAGAACTTGTTTTTGTGTGTTTAACACATCAAGATCATTATCAAGATTTAAATGGAAGATTTAATGTGTGTGGATGTAACAAAATAAAACTAAAGCTGTTAAAGGAGGTGAATTTTGAACAGTTGGAGATACAAACATTATTTTGCATTTTCTGAAATTTTTTTTTCATAATTCTTGAAGTAATTTTTTTAGAAAATGTAACAATTCAAAGAGCAAGGATAAAAAGTTAAATTGGCATTTAATCCACTCAGAGTTAAAGATATTCTGACTGCTTGAATACAATTCAACACGCTATAGGACATTTTTACAAGATTTGTTCCTAATACATTGATTTTAAGAATTACTGTATGTCTGATTCAGTACTTTGTAACTGTTCCAATTGTACTAATACTAAGGTTTACCATAATGTGAAATAATTTTAGTATTTTACAAATTTAGTACTACATCAACAGGGAAAAATAAAATAAATGTTTATGGATTAGGTTTAATTGAGAATTACTTCACTAAAAGGTTTTGTACTATCATGCATCGGAAAAGGGCAGAAGTAAAATGATCTTTAAAGATGTAGATGTTATGCCACAGCTGCGTTCACAGATCCCCAGGTATCTCATTCATTAAACACATTGATTTAACTTCCCTTTTCTAAAATTCTATTACTATGATAAGCTTCATGTCATTGATTTCTGGTTGACATGTAATTTACCATGGTGAAATAAACCAGAGCAATTTTTTGTGTTGCATCACGAAAGGTTTTAATTTATTTTAGACAATTATTTTGTGCATAAATCTTTTTACTCCTTATTTAATCCTTTCTCTGTAACCCTGAAGTTACTTTTCCTCATGCATGTGTCAATATTATATGCTTCAACTTTTCCACATGTTAGCAAATTCTGTGTTGAAAAAATATACAGTACCCAACTCCCAAGTGCTTCATTTATGTCTATTATATATTAACACTTGTTTTGAATTTATTTCATATGGAACCATTTTCAAGATCTGACTTATTGAATCATGTCATTGTTGTAAAGAAATCTATTGCAGGCTCTTATGCAGAGAAAAGGTCTAGATACGGATTATGTTCAGCTGATTGTTTTCTCTTTCCAGAGCTTCACTGGCTAAAACCACTTCGATACATACAGCTCACTAAAAAGTGGACTGTTGTAGGAATCTATATAAATTTGAGATAACCTTTGTAGCTCTAAAAATGAACCCTTGTGCTTCAAACTTGCTTGAATTGTGTCCTTATCTGTTTAACTGGCTAATGTGCCAGTTGCCAGGTTTTCTTTGTTTCTGTACATTCCAATCATCTTGCATCCAATCACAGCCAATTCATTTGCCCTTTATTTTATTAAATATTACAATTTAACTGCCTTTATTAGGACCTTATTTGAGCTATTTTTATAAGCTCCACATTGATATCTGTATCTCTAATTCACTGTCACTTGAAGTTCTTATTTCATAGTTCTAATTCCTGTGCTCAAGGCTGCGTTACATTTTGGCAATTATAGTCCCAGCAACATCCCTGCAGGATTTTACTTTTTACATTGTTGACTTGAGAAGCTTTCTGAAATTCCTTACTGTTTTGTTTTTGTAGCTGTCGTTTAATCTGTTCTATTAACTGTTCTGCTGTCTTCATCTTCGAGTTCTCTTTTCTTATCCACTCTATTGCCGTTTTCTACTTCTTAAGAGGATTTGGTGTGGCTTAAATATAAACAGTTTCAGAATTCCATGTAAACTTTTTGCTCTTACTGTAGTAAAATAAATTGAGGTGCCCTGACATGTCTCTTTAAAGCAAAACTGTTAATCTGTGGGAGTGATTAACATATTTCTTAATACTTGGTGAGTTACCTGTAGAATAATTGGATTAATATGTGGTCCCATCTCAACATTGGAGCTCAGTGGCTTGCATATGATGTGAATTGCAGAATTACTATGGTGGTATGGAAAAAGTGCCATTGTGTAAGGTATTTAGTTCCAAATGATGAATTGAGTATACAGCGCTTGAAATAACACTCTTAATGTTGATTTGTATTCATTCGTAATCTTGGGTTGAATAATTGACTTTGAAGTGTGATTACAAGGCAGAATTGTAATATCATGGTTCAAATTGAGTCATGAAGCTAGAGAGATTTATAGGTGCCATGCACACCCAATCATTAGATCTCAGTCTTTGGGAGGGGTGGAGTTCCCCTGGAATGACTCAGTGTGAGATTGGTTCTATTTATTTTTAAATATTTTAGTTTTAATCAATTTAAACACAGAAAAGTCTGCAGACGCAGGAAATCCAAAACAACTCTCACAAAGTACTGGAGAAACTCAGTAGGCTAGGTTGCATATATGGAAATGAATAAACAGTCGACATTTACTGGAAGGAGAAATCAATATTCGTGCCATCAGGTTGGAGGCTACCCAGCCGGAATATGAGGTGTTGCTCCTCCGCCCAGAGGATGACTTCATCGTGGCACAAGAGGCCATGGACAGATGTGTAGGAAGGGGAATGGAAATTGGAATTAAAATGTTTGGCCACTGGAAGTTCAGCTTTTGGCGGGCGGTTTGGAGGTGCTCGATCAAGCGGTCCTCCAATTTACAATGGGTCTCACCAGTATAGAGGAGATTACAATTGGACCACTGGATGCAATAGATGACACCAGCAGCTTTGCAGCTGAAGAATTGCCTCACCAGGAAGGACTGTTTGGGGCCCTGAATGGAGGTGCGGGAGGAGGTGAATCAGTAGGTGCGACACTTGGGCCACTTGCTGGGATTAAGTGCCAGGAAGGAAATTAGTGGCAAAGGATAAATGGACAAGAGAATTGTGAAGGGAGTGATTTTCATGGAATGCAGGGAGGGGAGGTAAAGATGTGTTTAGTGGTAGGTTGCCTTTGGAGATGGCGGAGTTTGCAGAGGATTTGTTGGATTTGCAGAGGCTGATAGGGTGGTAGGTAAGGATGAGAGGAACTTCCTATTGTTAAGGCAACGGAAAGATGGGGTGAGTGCAGATGTGGTGAGAAGAAGGGGTTTCCCTTTTCCTCTATTGATGATGTGCTCACCTGCATCTCCTCCATTTCCCAAAACTGTTCCTTTTTCTCATTTCCTTCATCTCCGCCGTATCTGTTCCCAGGTGCCTTCTTTTCCAGAACATCAGGGATGTCTGTCTTCAAAAAAACAGGAGGTTCCCTTCCTCCATTATTGATGCTGCCCTCAGTTGTATCTCCATTTCTCAGACATCTTCTGGTTTAAAAAAACAATGCTTTTCCCTCTCCCCCTCTCCTCTTCTATTCCCCACTCTGGCCATTTACCTCTTCTCACCTGCCTATCACTTCTCCCATGGTCCCCTCTACTTCCCTTTCTTCTGTGGTCTATTCTCCTCTCCAATCAGATTCCTTCTTCTCCAGATCTTTACCTTTCCCAGCCACTTGGTTTCACCTGTCACCTTTTAGCTAGGCTCCGTCCCCTCTCCCCACCTTTTCATTCTGGAGTCTTTCCCCCTTCCATTTCAGTTCTGAAGAAGAATCGAAGGACTTTGGCCTGAAACCGCAGCTGTTCATTCATTCCTATAGATGCTACCTGACCTAATCCATTTAAAGTCTATTTTTTGGGTGGTAGTTGTATTTAGTACAGATAGTGCTCTGCATAGTTGAGATATGATATCCACAATGATTAACAACTGTCATTCCTACAAGTTTGTTGAAAAATAATTTGCTGTGAATTATCAGGGAATTGTATGACTAGCATATTTTATTATATGTTAATTCTATGCAAGATACAGGAAAGAATTGCCTACCAAATTACTTTATTATGTGGCCATCTGGAAGTCAAAGCTGATTTCACTGGAAACAGATGTCCTTATGTGATATTAAATCAGCTGCAGTATTCTGGTTAATAGACAGCATCATTTTAAGATAAAGAAACAAATAAATTAAAGTCTTTATTTGTGGCATATTAATGCTTAATTTATATTAGATAAGCTAGCATTACCTTTGCTTTGCACGACACAGAAACAGCTGCATTCTGAGCATACCTTGAACGTAAATAAGGGACCTGCTTTAAATTCAGTTAAGCATGTGCTTGTTACCTTTTTTGTGCAAATTAGTTGTTTTCTTTAAGATATAG
The DNA here is from genome assembly GCF_048418815.1 of Hemitrygon akajei. NCBI lineage: Eukaryota > Metazoa > Chordata > Chondrichthyes > Myliobatiformes > Dasyatidae > Hemitrygon > Hemitrygon akajei. The sequence continues at coordinate 23,253,512 of NC_133150.1, read as the reverse complement.
AACTATACCACAGGGGAGCAAACACAAGGAAATCTGCAGATGCTGGAAATTCAAGCAACACACACAAAATGCTGGTGGAACACAGCAGGCCAGGCAGCATCTATGAGGAGAAGCACTGTCGATGTTGCAGGCCGGGACCCTTTGTCAGGACTGGCGAAGGGTCTCAGCCCGAAACATCGACAGAGCTTCTCCTCATAGGTGCTGCCTGGCCTGCTGTGTTCCACCAGCATTTTGTGCGTGTCCACAGGGGAGCAGTCCATTTGGCCCATGTTGTCTGTGCTGATTGTGATGCCAATTAAACTAACCTATTTGCCTGCACATGATCCATGTCCCTACATTGTCTAAACACCTCTAAACTTTGCTGTTGTATCTGCTCCCACCAACTTTTTCAGCCCCCTTTGCTGTTTTCAGTTCTACCAATTTTTGTGTCATTTGCAGAACTTAGTCAGTCATAGAAATGTACAGCACAGAAACAGACCCTTTGTCCCATCTAGTCTGTGCCAAACCATTTAAACTACATTACTCTCATTGACCTGCACCAGGACTATTTAACCCTCCATACCCTTACCTTCCATGTACCTATCCAAACTTAAACATTGACATCATGCTTGCATCCACCATTTGTGCTGGCGGTTCGTTCCACACTCTCGTGGTTCTTGGAGTGAAGAAGTTTTCCTTCATGTTCCCCTTAAACTTTTCACCTTTCACTCTTAACCCATGACCTCTTTCTTACAGATGGGTGACCAAAACAGTTCACAATACCTCACCAATATCTTGTAGAAGTTCAACATAACATCCCATATCCTGTACTCAATACTTTATGAAGACCAATATGCCAAAAGTTTTCTTTACGATCCTGTCAATCAATTATGAACCTGTATTCCCAGATTCCTTTGTTCTACCACACTCCTTAGTGCTCTACTGTTCACTGTGTAAGAGCAACCCTGGTTGGTTGTACCAAAGTGTAATATCTTGCACATTCCTGCATTAACTTCCATCTGCCGTCTTTCTGCCCATTTTTTCCAGCTAGTCCAGATCCCGTGGTAAGCCGTAATGGTCTTCGCTTGATGTGGTCTACAAATTTACCATAAAGTTAACCATATTATCATTCAAATTATTGATAGAGATGACAAACAGACCAACAACAACAGATACAACACTGATCGCTGTGGCACTCCACTAGTCACAGGCCTCCAGTAAGAAAGGTAACCATCTGCTACCACTCTCTAGCTTCTCCCACAAAAACAAAGTCTAATCTAATTTACTACCTCATCTTGAATGCTGAACAACTGAACCTTCTTGACTGACTACCCACGTGGGACCTGTCAAATGCCTTGCGAAAGTCCATGTAGACAAAATCCACTGCCTTGCTTCATCAACTTGCCTAGTAACTTCCTTGAAAAACTCTAAGATTGGTTAGATATGACCTGCCACGCACAAAGGTATGCTGACTCTCCTTAAGCAGTCCATATTGATCATAATACTCACATGTCTAATCCTTTAGAATACCTTACAATAACTTCTCTACTACTTAAGTCAGGCTCACTGGCCTATAATTTCCTAGTTTATTTTTAGAGCCTTTCTTAAACAGTGGAACAGCATGGGCTATCTTTCAGTCCTCTGGTACCTCTCTTGTAGCTAAGATGTTTTAAATATCTCTGCTAGGGCCTTTGCAATTTCTGCACTAGCCTCCCACGGGGTCTGAGAGAACACCTTGTTAGGCCTTGGAGATTTATTCACTCTAATTTGACTCAAGACAGCAAGCACCTCCTCCTTTGTAAACCGCAGATGGTCCTTAAAGTTGATGCCGTTTTCCCTCACTTAAAAAGACTGTGTCCATCTCCTGAGTAAATATGGTTGCAAAAAGTTCTTTTAACATCTCCCTAATTCTTTTGGCTCCACACACGATTACCAGTCTGATCTTCCAGAGGACCAATTTTGTCCCTTGCAATCCCTTTGCTCTAAAGATATCTGTAGAATCCCTTGGGATTCTCCTTCACCTTGTCTGCTAAGGCAACCTCATGCCTTCCTTTAGCCCTCCTAATTTCTTTCTAAGTGTTCCCTTGTATTTCTTGGATTCCTTAAGCACCTCTTTTGTTCCTACCTTCCTATACCTGCAATGCATCTCTTTTTTTGGCTTAACCAATTCAGCTGACTTACTAATCACTTCAACTACATTTTCATCCAAGGCTCTCAAACTACAGAGTTTCTAGCATTGATCCACATGAAACAGCACTGGTGACAGCATTCCAGTCAAAATGACACTCTGCCACCACTACCCCCTTTTTTTTTGTGGCTTAATCAGTTTTATATTCAGTCCACCAAATGGCCATGGATCCCATACATCTTAATCTTGATCATTCTACCATGAGTGAACTTGTCAAATGGTTTCCTCTGGTACAATTGTATGAGGAAAATTTGAACTGATGTGCATTAACATTTTGAGATCTTTTCAGAATCAAAGTCAGGTTTCATATCACTGGCATATGTCATGACATTTTTTGTTTTACGATAGCATTGCAGTGCTACAGTACTTCTTGTAATTTAGTTTTTATTAAGAAATGTATATTTATTAAATGTACTGCAAAATGTGAGCAAAAAATAAGGGAGGTACTGTACATGGGTTCATTGTTCAGAAATCTGATGACTGAGGAGAAACAGCATTTCCAAAAATGTTCAGTGTTCTGTCTCAACTGTTTGGAAACTGTTTCTTTCCCTCTGCCATCAGATGTAATTTGAATGAGACCTTGGAATAGAAATATAGAAGTAACAGATTTGTATAGCTGTGAAACATAGTGAAAGAATTAACTTCCCATGGAATTGTTTTGTTTTCTTCTCCCATTTTATTCTGCTTAAGTTTTTTTCTACCTCATTGCAGTGGGAATTAAAAGGACTGAACAGTTACCAGGATGGAGGATAAAAATTTCAACTGGAAATACAAAAATTATGCCATGAGGGCAATTTTATAACAGTAATGGTGATTTCATTATGCGGGCAGATTGGGGAAAATCAGTTTCCTATCATCTATGTCCTATGATCATAGAATATAACGTAGTACAGCGCAGTACAGGCCATTCGGCCCACAATGTTGTGCCGACCCTTAAACCCTGCCTCCCATATAACCCTGCACCTTAAATTCCTCTATATACCTGTCTAGCAGTGTCTTAAATTTCACTAGTGTATCTGCCTCCACCACTGACTCACGCAGAGCATTCCACGCACCAACCACTCTCTGAGTAAAAAACTTTCCTCTAATATCCCCCTTAAACTTCCCACCCCTTACCTTAAAGCCATGTCCTCTTGTATTGAGCATTGATGCCCTGGGGAAGAGGTGCTGGCTGTCCACTATCTTTACCTCTTGATACCTTGTATACCTCTATCATGTCTCCTCTCATCATCCTCCTCGCCAAAGAGTAAAGCCCTAGCTCCCTTAATCTCTGATCACAATGCATACTCTCTAAACCAGGCAGCATTCTGGTAAATCTCCTCTGTACCCTTTCCAATGCTTCCACATCCTTCCTATAGTGAGGGGACCAGAACTGGACACAGTACTCCAAAGTGTGGCCTAACCAGAGTTTTATAGAGCTGCATCATTACCTCGCGACTCTTAAACTCTATCCCTCGACTTATGAAAGCTAACACCCCGTAAGCTTTCTTAACTACCCTATCTACCTGGGAGGCAACTTTCAGGGATCAGTGGACTTGTACCTCTAGATCCCTCTGCTCCTCCATGTGACCAAGTATCCTGCCATTTACTTTGTACTTTGTCTTGGAGTTTGTCCTTCCAAAGTGTACCACCTCACACTTCTGTGTTGAACTCCATCTGCCACTTCTCAGCCCACTTCTGCATCCTTTCATTGTCTCTGCAATCTTCGACAATTCTCTGCACTATCCACAACTCCACCAACCTTTGTGTTGTTTGCAAACTTGCCAACCCACCCTTTTACCCCCACATCCAGGTCGTTAATAAAAATCACAAAAAGTAGAGGTCCCAGAACCGATCCTTGTGGGACACCACTAGTCACAACCCTCCAATCCAAATGTACTCCCTCCACCACGACCCTCTACTTTCTGCAGGCAAGCCAATTCTGAATCCACCTGGCCAATCTTCACTGGATCCCATGCCTTCAGACTTTCTGAATAAGCTTACTGTGTGGAACCTTGTCAAATGCCTTACGAAAATCCATGTAGATCACATCCACTGCACTACCCTCAAATATATGCCTGGTTACCTCCTCAAAGAACTCTATCAGGCTTGTTAGACATGATCTGCCCTTCACAAAGCCATGCTGACTGTTCCTGATCAGCCTATAGATCCTATCTCTAAGAATTTTCTCCAACAGCTTTCCCACCACAGACGTAAGGCTCACTGGTCTATAATTATCCGGATTATTCCTACTACCTTTTTTGAACAAGGGGACAACATTCGCCTCCCTCCAATCCTCCAGTACCATTCCCGTGGACAACGAGGACATAAAGATCCTAGCCAGAGGCTCAGCAATCTCCTCCCTCGCCTCGTGGAGCAGCCTGATGAGAGGGAATTTGTAGAATGCCTACGAAATGGCTTTTGGTTGTGTCACTACCTACTATTAAAGTACAAATGCTGAAGAACAGCAAAGAATCTGAATCAGGTGTATTATCACTGGCACGTGATGTGAAATTTGTTAACTTAGCAGCAGTTCAATACACACAAAATCTAAAAGAGAAAAAAAATAATGATCAATAAACAAGTAAATCAATTATGTATATTGAATAGATTAAAAAACCTGCGAAAACAGAAATACTGTATACAGTTGGCCCTCCTTACCCGCAGGGGATTGGTTCCGGGGCCCCCTGTGGATACCAAAATTCGCGGATGCTCAAGTCCCTTATTTAACGTGCATCAGTGCGGTGGTCTTTAGGACCCAGCGGAACTCCGGACTTTATTGAACATGTCTCCGTGCGGTGGACATTAGGACCTGGCAGTGCTGCTCTGAATCCGCAGTGTTTCTGTTCACGAAAATAATCATGATCGTGATTGAAAATAAGGCGGAAGTAATTAACCAATCGGAAAGAGGTGAAACGCCATTGGTCATTGGAAAAACGTTAGGCTATAGTCGGTCAATGATCGGAACAATTTTAATGGAGCATGTGAAAGGCCCTTCCCCGATGAAAGCTACAACTATTACTAAGCAACGCAGTGGTTAAATTATTGAAATATGTATGTTTCTTAAGTGCTTTATATGCATAGAAAGGTAAAATATGTACTACATACTAAGAAAAACGTTTGACTAAGTGAAGCTAAATAATACCGGATGTACCTGTTTCGACTTCAAATCCGACTTAAAGATGGACTCAGGAATGGAATTCATTTATAACCCGGGGACTGCCTGTACTTTTAAGTCATTTCTAGATTACTTATAATACCTAATACAATGTAAATGCTATGTAAATAGTTGTTATACTGTATTGTTTAGGGAATAATGACAAGAAAAAATAGTCTGTACATGCACAAACAACGAGTGCTGGAGAGAGAACTTCCAGGTTTTCCCAATCTGCGGTTGGTTGAATCCGCGCATATGGAATCCGAGGATAAGGAGGACCGACTGTATTTTTTAAAAAAAGAGGTAATGTCCAAAGATTCAATGTCCATTTAGGAATTGGATGGCAGAGGGGAAGAAGCTGTTCCTGAATCGCTGAGTGTGTGTCTTCAACCTTTTGTACCTCCTACCCGATGGTAACAGTGAGAAAAAGGCATGCCTTGGGTGCTAGAGGTTCCTTAATAATGGACGCTGCCTTTCTGAGGCACAGCTCCCTAAAGATGTCCTGGATACTTTGTAGGCTAGTACCCAAGATGGAACTGACTAGATTTACAACCTTCTGCAACTTCTTTTGATCCTGTGCAGTAGTCCCTCCATACCAGACAGTGATGCAGCCTGTCAGAATGCTCTCCACGGTACAACTATAGAAGTTTTTGAGTGTATTTGTGACATGCCAAATCTCTTCAAACTCCTAATAAAGTATAGCTGTTGTCTTGCCTTCTTTATAACTATGTCGATATGTTGGGACCAGTTTAGATCCTCAGAGATTTTGACACCCAGGAACTTGAAACTGCTCACTCTCTCCCCTTCTGATCCCTCTGAGAACTGGTATGTGTTTGTTCATCTTACCCTTCCTGAAGTCTGCAATCAGCTCTTTTGTCTTACTGACATTGTGTACCAGGTTGTTGCTGCGGCACCACTCCCACTAGTTGGCATATCTCTTCTGTACTCTCTCTTGTCACCACTTGAGATTCTACCAGCAATGGTTGTATCGTCAGCAAGTTTATTGATGGTATTTGATCTATGCCTAGCTACCCAGTCATGTGTATATAGAGAATAGAGCAGTGGATGGACTAAGCACACACCCCTGAGGTGCACCAGTGTTGATCGTCAGTGAGGAGGAGATGTTGTCACCAATCCTCACAGATTGTGGTCTATCATTAGGAAGTCGAGGATCCAATTGTAGAGGGAGGTACAGAGGCCCAGGTTCTACAACTTCTCAATCAGGATTGTGGGAATGATGGTATTAAATGCTGAATAGCATCCTGACAAGGTGTTTGTGTTGTCCATGTGGTCTGAAGGTGTGTGGAGAGCCATTGAGCTTGCATATGTTGTTGACCTATTGTGATAGGCAAATTGCATTTGGTTCAGGTCCTTGCTGAGGCAGGAGTTCAGTCTAGTCATGACCAACCTCTCAAAGCATTTCATCACTGTCGATGGGAGTGCTACTAGGTGATAATCATTCAGGCAGCCCACATTATTCTTCTTAGGCACTGGTATAAATGTTGCCTTTTTGAAGCAAGTGGGAACTTCTGCCCATGGCAGTGAGAGGTCGAAAATGTCCTCCTGCTAGTTGGTTAGCACAGGTTTTTAGAGCCTTACCAGGTACACCATCGGGACCTCCTGCCTTGCGAGGGTTCACTCTGTTTAAAGACAGCCTAACGTTAGTCTCTGAGACGGAGATCACAGGGTCATCAGGTGCAGCAGGGATCTTCACAGCTGTAGTTGTGTTCTCCCTTTCAAAGCAGGCATAGAAGGCGTTGAGTTCATCTGGCATGAATAGCATTGCTGCCATCCATGCTATTGGGCTTTGCTTTGTAGGAAGTAATGACTTGCAGACCCTGTCAGAGGTGCCGTGCATTCATTGTCGCCTCCAACCTCATTCGAATTGTCTCTTCGCCCTTGAAATAACCCTCCGCAATTCATACCTGGTTTTCTGGTGCAGGCTTGGGTCGCCAGACTTGAATGCCACAGATCTAGCCTTCAGCAGATGACATACCTCCTGGTTCATTCACAGCTTTTGGTTTTGGAATGTACGGTCAGTCTTTGTGGGCACACACTCATCCACACAGGTTTTAATGAAGTCGGTAGCAACTGCAGCATACTCATTCAGGTTTGAAGGTGAATCCTTGAATACAGTCCTGTCCACTGATGCAAGGCAATCCTTAAGGCGCTCCTGTGCTTCCCTTATCCATACTTTCTTGGTTCTCAACTGCTGGTGCTGCAGTCTTCAGTCTCTACCTATATTCAGGAAGTAGAAGCACAGCTAGGTGATCAGACTTCCTGAAGTGAGGGAGTGGAATAACAAGGTAGGCATTCTTGATGGTGGTGTAGCAATGGTCCAGTGTGTTGTCCATTCAGAATGGTTCATTCTGAAAAGCCTTTTAGAATTAATGGATACAGTCCTTCCCATCACAGGAAAAACTGTTCCCATCTTTGAACAGATCTAAGAGGAGCACTGTTACAAGAACATAGAACATAGAAATCTATAGCATATTACAGGCCCTTTGGCCCACAATGTTGTGCTGACCATGTAACCTACCCTAGAAACTGCCTAGAATTTCCCAAGTGCATAGTGCTCTGTTTTTCTAATGTACCTATCTAAGAGGCTCTTTAAAAAACCCTATTGTATCTGCTTCCACCACCATCGCTGGTAGTGCATTCCACGCACCCACTCTCTGTGTGGAAAAACTTACCCCTGACATCTGCTCAGTACTTATTTCCAAACACCTTAAAACTATGCCCCCTCGTATTAGCCATTTCAGCCCTGGGAAAAAGCCTTTGGATATCTACACAATCAATGCCCCTCATCATCTTATACACCTCCATGAGGTCACCTCTCATCCTCTGTCGCTCCAAGGAGAAAAGGCCAAGTTCCCTCAACCTATTCTCATTAGGTTCACTCCAATCCAGACAACATCCTTGTAAATCCCCTCTGCACTCTGTCTATAGTATTCACATCCTTTCTGTAGTGAGGTGACCAGAATTGAACACAGTACTTCAAGTGGGGCCTGACAAGGGTTTTGTATAGTTGTAACATTACCTCATGGCTCTTGAACTCAGTCCCATGATTGATGAATGCCAATACACCACATGCCTTCTTAACAACACTGTCAACCCGCATAGCAGCTTTGAGTGTCTTATGGACATGGACCCCAAGATCTTTCTGATCCTCTATACTGCCAAGAGTCTTAACATTATATATTTTGTTTTCAAATTTGACCTACCAAAATGAACCACTTCACACTTATCTGGGTTGACTCCATTTTCCACTCCTCAGCTCAGTTCTGTATCCTATTGATGTACCGCTGTAATTTCTGACAACCCTGCAGATTATTCATAACACCCCCAATTTGTGTCATCATCAAATTTACTAACCCACCCTTCTACTTCATCCAGGTAGTTTATAAAATCACGAAGAGGAGGGGTCCCAGAATAGATCCCTGCCAAACACCACTAATCACTGTCCTCCTTGCAGAATACTAACTGTGTACAAACACCCTTTGCTTTCTGTGGGCAAGTCAATTCTGGATCCACAAAGCAAGGTCTCCTTGGATCCCATGCCTCCTCACTTTCTGAAGGAGCCTTGCATGGGGAACCTTATCAAATACCTTACTGAAATCCACATATACTACATCCACTGCTCTACCTTCATCAATGTGTTTTGTTACTTCCTCAAAGAATTCAGTCAGGCTCATAAAGCACGGCCTGCCCTTGACAAAGTCACGCTGACAATTCCTAATCTGATTATGTCTCCCCAGTGCTCATAAATCCTGCCTCTCAGGATCTTCTCCCACAACCTGCTCACCACTTAAGTCAGACTCACTGGTTTATAATTTCCTGGGTTGTCTCTAGGCCCTGTTTTGAACAAGAGAACAACATTTGCAATCCTCTAATCTTCCGGTCCTTTTCCCATTCCTATTGATGACACGAAGATCATCGCAAGAGTCTCAGCAATTCCTCCCCTGCTTCCCATAGTAGCTTGGGGTATATCTCATCTGGTCCCGGTGACTTATCTAACAGTGGTTTTCAAAAGCTCCAGCACATCATCTTTCTTAATGTCTATCTGCTCAAGCATTTCAGTTCGCTGTAAGTCATCTGCACAATTGCCAAGCTCTTTTTCCCTGTTGAATACTGAAGCAAAGTATTCATTAAGTACCTCTGCTACCACCTCTGACTCCATGCACATGTTTCCACTATCGCACCTGATTGGTCCTATTCTCACACTGCTTTTGCTCTTCACATATTTGTAGAATGCCTTGGGGTTTTCCTTAATCCTGTTCACCAAGGCCTTTTCATGGCTTCCTCTGGCTCTCCTGTTCCATTCTTAAACTCCTTCCAAGCAACCTTGTAATTTTCTAGAGCTCTAACAGTACCTAGTTTCTTGAACCTTTTGTAAGCTTTTCTTAAACAAATGTTTTTTACATCCTTTGTACACCATGGTTCTTTTACCCTACCAACCTTTCTCTGCCTCAATGGAACAGTCCTATGTAGAACTCCATGCAAATGTTCAGTTAACATTTGCCACATTTCTTCCGTGCATTTTTCTGAGAACATCTGCTCCCAATTTATGCTCCCAAGTTCCTGCCTAATAGCATCATATTCCCCTACCCCAATTAAATGTTTTCCTAAATTGTCTGCTCTTATCCCTCTGCAGTGCTATGGTGAAGGAGATAGAGTTACGGTCACCGCCTCCAAACTGCTCTCCCACCGAGAGATCTGACAGCTCATCAGGTTCATTTCCCAATACTGGATCAAGTACAGCTCCCCCTCAGGTTGGCTTATTTACATATTGCATCAGGAAACCTTATTGAACACACCTAAAAAAACTCCACCCCATCTAAACCCCTTGCTCTAAGGAGATGTCAGTCAATATTAGGAAAGTTTAAAATCACCCATCACAAGAACCCTATTATTTTGCACCATTCCAGAATCTGTCTCCCTATCTGTTCTGTAATGTTCCTGTTACTATTTGGGGTGGGGTCTGTAAAAAACCCCCAGTAGAATTATTGCCCCTTTCTTGTTTCTGACTCAGTAGACCATCCCTCCATGACTTGGTGCTTTTCTGCAGCTGTGACACTATTCCTAATTAGCAATGCAAGGCCCCCACCTCTCTTGCCTCCCTCTCTGTTATTTTTGAAGCATCTAAAGCCTGGCAGACTCACCAGCCATTCCTGCTCCTGAGTCATGCAAGTCTCTGTTATAGCCACTATGTCATATCCATGTATTGATCCACGCTTCTGTCTTGTTTATGATGCTCCTTGCATTAAAATAGACACATCTCAAACCATTCAGACCGAGTGCATCTTTTCTCTTACCATCTGCCTATCCTTCCTCACAAATTCCCTACAAGCTGTCTCTACTGTGTCCCCATTCTCTACCTCTTCACTTCGGTTCCCACCCCCTTGCAAATCTAGTTTAAACCTTCACCACTAGCATTAGCAAACTTCCCTATCAGGATATTGCTCCTTTCAGATTCAAGTGCAATCTGTCCTTTTTGTATAGGTCACACCTGCCTCAGAAGAGGTTCCACTTATCCAAAACCATGAATCCCTGCCCTCTGCTCCAATCCTTCTGCCATGCATCTATCCACCACCTCATGCTATTCCGATACTCACTGTCGAGTGGTACAGGCAGCAAACCCTAGAATACTACCTTTTGAGGTCCTGCTTCTCAGCTTCCTTCCTAACTTCCTGTATTCTGCTTTCAGGACCTCTGCCCTTTTTCTACCTGTGCTGTTGGTGCCAATATATACCTCAACTTCTAGCCGCTGACCCTCCTATTTAAGGAAATTGTGGACGCGCTGAGAAACATGAATCCTGGCACCTGAAGGCAAACTACCATCCATGTTTCTTTTTTGTGCCCACAGAATCGCCACTTTGTCCCCCTGACTATACAGTCAGTCCCCTATTTCACTGCCATCCTCTTCTGTTCTCTACCCTTCTGAGCAACAGGGCCAGACTCGGTGTCAGAGACACAGATATTGTTGCCTCCCCTCAAAATAGTGCTTATTGTTAAGGGGGACAGCCACAGGGATGCTCTCCATTACCTGACACCCTCCCCTCTCTTGACAGTCACCCACCTAACTGTCTCCTGTGGCCCCTGGCGTGACTACCTATCTGTAGCTCCTGTCTGTCACCTCCTCACTCTCCTTAACAAGCTGAAGGTCATCGAGCTGCAGCTCCAGTTCCCTAACTCAGTCTCTAAGGAGCTGCAGCTCGATGCACCTGGCGCAGATGTAGCCATCAGGGAGGCTAGAACTCTTCTAGACATTCTACATCTGACACCCAGAACAGAAAGCTGGCCTAGCTGTCATACCCACTATTCTTGATAGAGGGGGAAGATAAAGCAACCCAGCTCACCTAGGCCTGTCCTTGCAGAAGCCCCAATGAGCCAAAGCCCTACTACTCTGATGTCCACTCCTTCAATGACCACTCCGCTAGACAGTACCTCTCATTTATTTTGGAACTTTCTCAGCGTCAGTGCATGGTGACTAGCTACTGCGTTTGCACACTTCTCCCTGACTTGCGTGAAGCTCGGTCTCCCTTCAAATTGATTGGTTTGCCGCTGATGTGCCGAGCCCTGCTCCTGCTTTAAACTCTTTTCCCCAACCTTGTGAAGCTTACTCTCTCTTTGAATTGATTGGCCCGCTGCAAATGCAGACCAACTACCAGAAAGTAGCAACTATCATTAAGGATTTCCACATCCAGGCCATGATATCTTCTCACTTCTACCATAGGGAAGGAGAACTTGGAGCTTGAAGTCCCATACCACCAGGTTCAGCATCAGTTATTACCCTTGCACTGTCAGTCTACTGAACCAGCATGGATAGCTTCACTCACCTCAGCTCTGAACTGATTCCACAACCTATGGACTCACTTTCAAGTTCTCTGCAACTTGTGTTGTCAGTGTTATTTATTCATTCATTCATATGTTTTTTTTTCTGTGTTTGCACAATTTGTCTTTTGTACATAGTTTTTTGTCAATCTTGATTCTGAATCATTGAATCTTGAATCATTGATTCTGTTTTCTTTTTTCTGCTGCAATTGTCTGCAAGAAAATGAACTCAGGACAGTATCTGGTGACACACCTACTGCCATAAGAAATTTATTTTGAACTTTTGAACTCTGAACATCAGCCAATCAATTGAACAGATATTGAAGAAAGCTGGAACTTGATATGGTCAAATTATTATGATTTAGATAATGACTTGGTTGTTGAAAATCAATTATTTTCTAATCAATTGCAGGAGGTATAACTATTTACGTCTTAACAAATACAGAACTGATTGCATTGGCTTAGATTATTGCATCAAAATCTGGAGTTGATTATGGTTACGGCTTGAATTTTTAAAATTTGTTAAAAACGAAACAACTCAAATAAGCAATCCAGTTGTATTGGAAGCCAATTGTTTGTAAAACTGCTTTAAACTTGTCAGAAACTTTGGGGAGATCTGGTTTTATTGGAAATTAAATACGAAGGTTTACCAGGAGAATATTTTTTTTTCCTCAAAGCTAAATCACATTTATGGTGGCAATAAACATTAGCTATTCAGAATTCACATTTTCATTCATATTGCTTGATCAAATTATTCATATAGGCATCTACCAATCAATTCCATTTGGTTGTGTTGCATTGGTTGGTGTAACAAACTAAAATAATGTACATGTGACTAGAACTGAAGTGGAAACACAAATGTTTATGAATGAAAGAAAATAGAGATTTATAAAATAAATAATCAGTACAGTATCTGAGCTGGTCTGGAACTCTTGCTGATTTCGATCTTTTGTAACTCAGATAACAAATTTAATGCATTTCTTGACTAGAGCTACTTTCATAGTGGAAAACAGAAATTTTAAAAAATGAATTTAAAGTAAACTTATTATCAAAGTATGTACGTGTATATGTGTCTGTTTGTCTCTATACAATACAAAATGTTGTAGTTGGACAGTCTTCTAAATCTTTAAAAAAAAATCACTCCCAACCGAATAGAAAATTTCAAGCCAAAGCTACAGTTCCTGATGGAATTGACATTTCTTGCCTTGTTAACAAGAGTATTGACATTGCTATTAAAACTCTGAAGTATTTTACGTATGTTCTAAAAACAACTAAATAAAGCTAAGTGAATTAATTTAGGTCTGCTTATTATTTCTCCAATTATTTGCCTTCCCATTCATTTCAAAAGCATCTGTTGTTTGGGGGAGAAAAGTGTGGGTGTCAACAAGAAGCATAAAATCTACGTTGATTGCAAAAATCTGTTTGCCAAAACTTTCAGATAAATGTAACTTATTTTACAGTTTTCTAATAATCTTTTAAAACTGTCATACTTCTTAAATTGAAGCATACCTCTTCATTGCCCATATGTAGTAGTATGCCTTTTATTGATTACTGAATTACTTGCACTAACTCTGTTTCTGTGAAAACATATGGGGCAAATCTCCCACTTACACATCAGATCTGCTTTGAACTGCCAGATGTTGAGTTGATGTCTGGGCAGTAACATGGCCCTTTAAAATGTAGGTTAAGTGGAGACATTCACTTCAGTGAAATGCTGACTCTGGAATATCTAATCTGCATCAGTAGATTCCTTATGGGAGCTTCCTGCTGAGCCTGTGCCAGTTTAACTTGGCATGAATATAATTGAAATAAATGGTAAGAAATGGCAACTGGGGAGCGGTAAATGGATCTATTAAATTGGTTTAATTGCTGCTTTAAATGTGTTCAGTTGTTTACCCATTTTTTTAGTGTATTTTATGTTGATTTATTTTTGTTAATATGAAGACATTTGTGAATATTGGATCTTATCAAGATCTTTTACAACCTTTGACCAAAGAGTTTGGTCTCATTGGGCGTCAGAACAATTCTGTGCTCTGCTGGGCTTTGCCGGTCAGCTGGAAAATGAAAAGTAAACCTAGAATCAGGGAGACATAAATATCTCAATGCAAAAGCAGGCAACAAAGTGACTTGCTTGTCAGCGGAAGACTTAGTGCAATGCCTCACATGAATAAATGACATTAGTTCTTCTTCTTCGTATGACAATTTAAAATGCATTCCAAAAGCAGTTTGATTTTGTGACATTAAAATAAAACTTGTAAAGGAATGACTGTTCCAATGGCAAAATTTGTTCAGATTTACCAAACTACTTTCCTTCTAAAAAGATTTAAAATGATCCTTTTGCATATTTTTCAGTAATATTTGCTTGTCTGAAAAATTCCTTCACCATATTCCAATAAAATCCAAAACAAATTTGGTTGTTGTGACTTTAAAACAGAAGGACACATTTTGCATAATTCCCAACTCAAGTATTCACGTGCCATCTTAACTTTAGTTTTTCAGGGTTGATGACAAAATGTTGATTGTTCACGAAGCCGAAGCATGCTTTTGACTGATTAGTGTTTTCATTTTACTGGTTGAAGGAAACTACTAGAATTAAGGCTGATAAAATAATGTTCTATGGAAAAGGGAAAATTAGAATAATTTCCAGGAAAATAAAGCAAAAACACGTGATTTTGAAGATGCTGGAAATTCAGAGCAATGCATACAAAATGCTGAAGGGACTCGGCAGTTCAGACATTATCTATGAAAGTGAATAAAATAGTCGATGTTTTAGGCTGAGACCCTTCATCAGGATGGGAAAGGAAGGGGGAGGGGTGATGTGGAGAGGAAGAAGAACAAGCTAGAAGGTAATTGGTGAAGCCAGGTGGGTGGGGAAGGGACATGATGAAGTAAGAAGCTGGGAAGTCATAGATGGAAAAGGCAAAGGGCTGGAGGGGAAAGAATCTGATGGAAGAGGAGGGTGGACATTGGAGAAAGGGCAGGGGGATGTGGTACAGGTGAGGAGAAGTAGTAAGGCGCCAGAGTGGCTAATTGAAGAAGAGGGAAGGGGTTCACCTCCCAGCTTAACTGGCTCCACCTATTACCTTCTAACTTGTCCCCCTTCCCCTCCATCCAACTTCTTATTCTGGCATCTTCCCCCTTCCTTTCCAGTCCTGATGAAGGGTCTCAGCCCAAAATGTCGATTGTTAGATGGGGATAAGGATCCTGTTTTAGATGGGGATAAGGATCCTGTTATTTCTGGGGATAAGGATCTAGTTGTAAATGGTGTTAAGGATCCTGTTACAGATGAGGGCAAGGATGCTGTTAAACAATGTTCCTTTGTTTAAAAAAGACTCTAAAAGTAATCCGGGGAAATTCTAGGCTGGTAAGTTTGACGTTGGTAGTAGGTAAATTATTGGAAGGAGTACTAAAAGATAGGATCTACAAGTATTTAGATAGACAGGGACTTATTATGGAGAGTCAACACGGTTTTGTGCGTGGTAGGTCATGTTTAACAAATCAGAGTTTTTCGAGGAGGTTACAAGGAAAGTGGATGAAGGGAACGCAGTGGATGTTGTCTATATAGACATCAGCAAGGCCTTTGATAAGGTCCCACATGGAGGTTAGTTAGGAAGATTCAGTTGCTAGGTACACATGGTGAGGTAGTAAATTGGATTAGATATTGGCTCAATGGGAGAAGTCAGAGAGTGGTAGTGGAGGATTGCTTCTCTGAGTGGAGGCCTGTGACTAGTGGTGTGCCACAGGAATCAGTGCTGGGTCCATTGTTATTTGTCATCTATATCAATGATCTGGATGATAATGTGGTGAATTGGATCAGTAAATTTGCTGATGATACAAAGTTTGGAGGTGTAGTGGACAGTGAGGAAGGTTTTCAAAGCTTACAGAGGGATCTGGACCAGATGGAAAAATGGGCTGAAAAATGGAAGATGGAGTTTAATACAGACAAGTGTGAGGTATTGCACTTTGGAAGGACAAACCAAGGTAGAACATATAAGGTAAATGGCAGGGCACTGAGGAGTGCAGTAGAACAGAGGGATCTAGGAATACAGTTACATAATTCCCTAAGAGTGGTGTCACAGGTAGATAGGGTAGTAAAGAGAGCTTTTGGTATATTGGCCTTTATAAATCAAAGTATTGAGTATAAGGGTTGGAATGTTATGGTGAGGTTGTTTAAGGCATTGGTGAGGCCGAATTTGGAATTTTGTGTCCAGTTTTGGTCACTGAATTACATGAAAGATATTAATAAGGTTGGAAGAGTGCAGACAAGATTTACAAGGATGTTGCTGGGACTTGAGAAACTGAGTTACCGAGAAAGGTTGAATAGGTTAGGACTTTATTCCCTGGAGTGTAGAAGAATAAGGGGAGACTTGATAGAGGTATATAAAATTATGATTGGTATAGATAGAGTGAATGCAAGCAGGCTTTTTCCACTGAGGCTAGGGGAGAAAAAAACCAGAAGACATGGATTAAGGGTGAAGGGGGAAAAGTTTAAAGGGAACATGGGGGGGGGGGGCGGCTTCTTCACACAGAGTGGTGGGAGTGTGGACTGAGCTGCCAGATAAAGTGGTAAATGCGGGCTCACTTTTAACATTAAAGAAAAAGTTGGACAGGTACATGGATGAGAGGTGTATGGAGGGATATGGGCCAGGTGCAGGTCAGTTGTACTAGGCAGAAAACTGGTTTGGCACAGCCAAGAAGGGCCAAAAGGCCTGTTTCTGTGCTGTAATGTTCTGTGATTCTATGGTTATATGGTTTATTCATTTTCATAGATGCTACCTGACCTGCTAAGCTCCAGCATTTTGTGTGTGTTTCAAAGCATATTTGGGCTCCTTAACTGCCATGTTAGGTTAGTTATGAAATTTTGTATTTAGTAAGGGAACTGGTGTGAACTTGTAATTCAACTTCTCCTGGATATTTTTCTTTTAACAGAAGAGCTGAGGAAGTACAGTTGGTCTGGTGTTCCACGAGATGTCCGTTCTGTTACGTGGCGACTTCTATCGGTAAGTCGTATTGGAATTTATGTGCTGGTATGAAAAGCAAGGTAAAGCAATTACAATTCCATTCTAAGCACCAAAGAGTTTCTAATAGTTCTGAACAAGCCATGATAGATGTGTCTTTGTGTAATAATCAGTGGCTTAGAAATTGAAGACTTCTACACGGCAAGATAGTTTTTGTTTGAAGAAATCTGCAAAAAAAAAAGTACCTGGTGAGTTTTTTTTAAAGCTGAATATCCATGCTTAAGAGTACTGTGGAATTTTTTTCAAACATATTTGCAACATAAATTAGAGAATGCTATTAAGCAATGATATTGCCAGTTTCTTGATTTTTCTGAGAATTAACAAAATATAAACTTGTACAAAGATGTGGCATAAAATGCATGCAAATTTTATTCATGGTTATGAATCACTACACTGGTAATTAAACAGATAAAGAAGGAGAAAGTAAGCAAGTGTAAGTGGTAACAGTATCTGTTTATTCAGGTTGTAATAAAAACTGATGTGCACTGTTAGTTAAACAGTAATATTTTTCTAAAGTATTATATTGAGGAACTGATTTTGTTGAACACTAGAGGTCATTATGGGTGCAGCAGTATGCCCATTAAATAGTACCTTGCAGACAAAAATCATCCATGGTCATTAGATTTTTTTTTGCTCTGCTAAGGTTTTAAATCTGACATTTGGGATAGAGTCAACATGAGTTATTACCTTGAGCAGAAAAAGTAAATGGATATCAAAAAGAAAGCAAGCTGTCAGTAAATTGGCGCATACAGTTAAGCATATAAAAGCAATTTTTATCTTATATGAAACCCTGATTTTTAAATATATAGAACCTATTTAAAAAGAATTCAACCCCTTGGAAGTTTTCATGTTTTATTGTTTTACAACATAGAATCTGAGTGCATTTAAATTGGCCCTTTTTTGATACTGATCAACAGAAAACGACCCTTTCATGTCAAAATAATAACAGATTTCTACAAAGTGATGCAAATTAATTACAAATTTAAAGTGCAAAATAATTGCCCAAGTCAGTATTTAGTAGATGCACCTTGGCAGCAATTACAGCCTTGAGTCTGTGGATAGGTCTCTATCAGCTTTGCACATCTGGACATGGCAAGTTTTCCCCATTTTTCTTTACAAAATTGTTCAAGCTTTGTCAGATTGCATGGGGATCTGAGTGAACAGCCCTTTTCAAGTCCGGCCATAAATTCTCAATTGGGTTCAGGTCTGGGCTCTGTCTTGACCACTCCATGACATTACCTTTGTTGTTTTAAGCCTTTCCTGTGTAGCTTTGGTTTTATGCTTGGGGTCATTGTCTTGCCGGAAAACAAATCTTCTCCCAGTTCTCATGAAGACTGCATCAGGTTCTCCTTCAAGATTTCCTGTATTTTACTGCATTATTTTACCCTCTACCTTCACAAGCCTTCCTGGGCTTGCTGCAGTGAAGCATCTCCACAGCTTAATGTAGTTACCACTATGCTACACAGTAGGGATTTTGTGTTTTTATGCTGCACAGTGTTTGGCTTACACCAAACATAGTATTTAGTCTGGCCATAAAACTCAATTTTGGTTACATCAGACCATAGAACCTTCTTCCAGCTGACTTCAGAATCTTTCACTGGCCTTCTGGCAAACTCTAGCTGAGATTTCATGAGTTTTTTACAACAGTGGTTTTCTCTTAGCCACTTTCCCATAAAGCTGCGACTGGTGAAGCACCCAGGCAACAGTTGTTGTATGGACAGTCATTTCCACCTCAGCTTCTAAGGCTTGTAGCTCCTCCAGAGTTAGAACATAGAATGTCGTAGGTCTCTTGGTGGCTTCCCTCATTAGTCCCCTTCTTGCACGGTCACTCAGTTTTTGAGGATGGCCTGCTTTGGGCAGATTTACAGATGTGCCATATTCTTTCCATTTCTTGCTGATTGACTTAACTGTACACCAACGGATATTCAGTGACTTGGAAATTTTCTTGTATCCATCTTGTAACTTGTGCTTTTCGCAAAGTTGTTTGGGGTGTAGTTTTGTCATCGTGATGTAGTTTTTGCTGGGATACTGACTCGTCAGCAGTTGGACCTTCCAGATACATGAGTATTTTGCTACGATCAATTGAAACACTGACTGCACACAGGTGATCTCCATTTAAGTATGTGACTTCTAAAACCAATAGGCTGCACCAGTGATGATTGAATGTGTCATTTTGGGGGGGGGGGGGGTGAATACTTATGCAATCAATTATTATGTGTTTTATATTTGTAATTAATTTAGATCACTTTGTAGACATCTGTTTTCACTTTGACACAAAAGTCTTTTTACTGTTGATCAGTGTCAAAAAAACACAAATTAAATTCATTGTGTTTCATTGTTCTAAAACAATAAAACATGAAAATTTCCCGGGGGATGGGGGTGAATACTTTTTAGAGGTATTGCATACAGTTTAATGTTTTTGCAACAAGAGGTAAAATTAGCAGAAACAAATTGGGTTTTAATCAGAAGTCTTCAGAAACTTCCTAACAATCATTTTTATTCTGGTTGTGGGTGTATTAGTTTTAGAATGAGGAGCCAGTATTGCACCACTAGATGAAAAGCTGACTACATTGCCATTAAACATGGAGATGATTGAATAAACTAAATTATTTACAGTGCCTTGAGAAAGTATTCAGCCTCCACAGAGATTTTCACATTTTACTCTCTCATTTTTGATATTTAAAGTACATTGAAGTAGGATTTTTTGAGCATTGTGCATTGTTAAATCAAAAGAAAAATTCCAAGACTTGCCAACAATTTACTAAAAATAAAAAAACAAAGTTGAGGGTGAAACAGTATTTATCCCCTTTGTCATTACTACTTTAAGCTTCCTCAGCTGCATACTGTATATTTCCTTAGTAACTCATCGAATTTGTTGATGTAGAAAATCGGAAGATCACATGAAGAAATACACCCCCCTCCCCCCCCGTAAGGTCCTACGGTATGGTAGATTTTCAACAGACCAACCAAAATGAAGACAAAAGAGCATGGAAAGCAAGTCAGGGAAATGATAACAGAGAAGCACAAATCTGCCAAGTGTACAAGACTCTCTTAAAGACACTAAACATACAATGGAGCTCAGTGTGGTCCTTTGTGGGGAAAAATATGAAACCACAGTCACACTGCCAAGGTCAGGCTGTGCCGCTAAGTTTCATCATTGGAGAAGAATGGAACTTGTAAGAGGCAACGGTGACACCGACAGTCACTCTGAGTGAGATGCAGAAGTCAATGACTGCAACTAGAGATAAAGTTCATGGTTCCACAGTCTCTAGGGCCTTGCACAAAAAGGTTATTTATGGAAGAGTGGGAAGGAAGAAGCCCTGGCAAAAAAAGCACATCTTTGCTTGTAAAATGCTTGCAAGCAACACTTAAAAGATACTGTAAAGATGTGGAAGAGGAACGTCTTGTGCTCAGATGTGAGTAAAGTGGAACTTTTTGGCTTCTACACTAAGTGATATGTGTGGAGTAAATCTAATACTGTGTATCAGCCAGGTAACACTATTCTTACTCTGAAGAGGCCCAGTCAACCTAGCAGTTCAGTTTTTCATCCTTTACAATTTTCCCTGTGGTTTGGGTTCTACTGTGAAAAAGAGCATGCAATTCACAAATAAAAATTCAGTTGCATTTTTCAAAATCCCTGGTTGTGATACTCATTTAACGTGAACAAAGGATTGGGGCCAAATTCTTTTTTTGATTCATGGTTTGGAATGCAAAGTTGAATTTCAGGATATCTGATGCTTAGGCTATCCTTTAGTTATATATCTTGGGCTCCTATACAGTGGAAGCTATTTGATTTCATTGACAACAAATTAGAGCTGTAACCATGTGGTCATTAATTGGGACAAAAAATTGTTCATTATTGCTCTCTCCTCTGTGTCCATTTCTGGAGAAAGAATATCTAACAAAATTTTTTACAAAACCATTGACACCCGCAGTTATCTAGACTACACTTCTTCCCATCCTGCCTCTCAAAAGTTGCCACTTCCTTCTCAGTTTTCTTGGTCTTCACCACGTCTGTTCTCATGATGTAGCTTTCCATTCCAGGACATCTAACATGTGCTGGAGCAGCTTTAGTGTGAGTGAGCCACTGTTTTCAGTGGGCATGCTTGAGTGAGAACAGACTCGGGCTCTTAAGTATGTTTTTAGTAAATTTTATTTTTTCCATTTAGTACATGGCTAGTGGACTGAGAATTGGTCCAGAGTTAATAATATTTTCCTTCTGTGAGGTGTGGGAGCTTCAAGTCTCCCTGATAGTTACACAAAGCTGCACAAAGTGCACCGAGCTACAACTCATTGATTTATGGGAGAATGAGAAGTAATAGATAGGAGCTACAGGGAGTAGTCACTATGAAGTTGCAGGAGGTAGGAGAGGGAAAGGAATAGTGCAGAGTACCCCTGTGCCTGGTCCCCTCAACAATAAGTATATTGCTGTGGGCACTGTTTGGGGGGGATGGGGGGGAGTGGAGGGACGGGATTTACCCAGGGAGAAGTCACAGCGAGGAGGTCTCTGGCACTGAGCCTGGATCTGTGGCCCAGAAGGGAAAGGGGGAGAAGAGGAGAGCCGTAGTAATAGGTGATTTGTTGGTTAGCAGAACAGAAAGGGGGTTTTGTGGATGAGAATGCGATTCCTGGATGGATTGTACCCTCCTGAGTCTCAA
The DNA here is from genome assembly GCF_048418815.1 of Hemitrygon akajei. Classification (NCBI taxonomy): domain Eukaryota; kingdom Metazoa; phylum Chordata; class Chondrichthyes; order Myliobatiformes; family Dasyatidae; genus Hemitrygon; species Hemitrygon akajei. The sequence goes on along the minus strand of NC_133150.1, from coordinate 23,231,699 downwards.
AGTCAGGGACATCTCAGACAGAGTGCACAGCATTCTACTCGTGGCAGGGATGAGTAGTTGGAGGTCATGGTCCATGTAGATACCAAGGACATGAGTAGGATGGCTGACAACATCCTGCAAAGTGAGGTCATGGAGTTAGGTGCAAAGTTAAGTAAAGGACCTCCAGGGTTGTGATCTCAGGATTGTTACCCATGCTACATGCTATGAGTCCAAAAATAGGAAAAATCATGCAGTTTAACATTTGGCTAAAGAATTGGTGCATGAAGGAGGACTTCAGTTGTTTGGATCATTGAGCACCCTTCCATAGAAGCTGGTTCCTGCACAGAAGGGAAGATTTGCACCTGAACTGGAGGGAGATTAATATCCAAGAGAGAATGTGTGCTCGTACTGCATGGGAGGGTTTTATCTGGCTTTGCACAGGAATGGGGACCAGAGAGCCAGAACAGATAGTGGTGTGGTTGTGGAGAAAGATGCTGTTAAATCTACATACAAGGTTAGAAATCAGAAGGTTGAGCATGGTGGGACTTGTCTTCTGAGCTGTGTATATTTCATTTCAAGGATTATAGTACAAAAGGTGAATGAGCTCAGGGTATGGATCGACACGTGGAATTATGATATTGTAGCCATTAGTGAGACTTGGTCTAAAGAGAGCAGGACCGCAGCTCAATATTCCAAGGTTTCATTTTAGATGTGACAGGCAGGAATGTAGCATTACTTGTCCGGGAAAATGTCATGCCAGTGTTTAGTCAGGATAAACTGGAGAGCTCATCAAATGAGGCTTTGTGGTTAGAACTGAGGAATAAGAAAGGTATGACCACATTAATGCAATTATATTATAGATCACCCAGTAGTCCACGATATTGAAAGGAGCATATTTGTAGAGAGATTGCAGACTGTTGCAAGAAACAGAAGGTTGTGTTAGTAGGTTATTTGAACTTGACTGGGACTTCCATACTGTAAAAGGACTGGATGGAAAAGACAGTCAAATGTGTTCAGGAAAATTTCCATAATCAGTACTTAGAAGTCCCAACTAGAGAGAAAGTGATACTAGATCTTATATTAGGGAATGAGACAGAACAAGTGACAGATGTTGTGTAGTGGAAAACTTTGCATATAGTGATATAACACCATGAGTTACTAGGTAATTATGGAAAAGTATAAATCTGGTCCTTGGGTTGAGATTCTAAATTGATGCTATTAGAAAGAATCTGACAAAGTGTGTATTCAGATATGTTGCTTTCTTGCAACGATGTACTTGGTAAAGAGTGGACCTTCAAAAGTGAAATTTTGAGAATGCAGAGTTTGTATGTTCCTGTCAGAATGAAAGGCAAGAATAATAGTTTTAGGGAACCTTGGTTTTCAAGAGATATTGAGGCCCTGGTGAAGAAAAAGAGTGGGCATTGCAGGTATGGTCAGCTGGGAACAAGTGAGATTCTTGGGTATAAGAAATGCAAGAAAACACTTAAGGAGGAAATCAGGGTGGTTTAACAAAAACCATGTGGTTGCACTAGTAGACAAAGTATAGGAGAATATAAAGGCCTTCTACAGATATATTAAGAGCAAAAGAATAGCAAGGGACAGAATTGGTCCTCTGGAAGATCAGAGTGTTATCTATGCATGGTACTGAAAGAGATGGGCAAGATATTAAATGGAATTTTTGCACCTGTATTTACTTAGGAGGTGGACACTGGGTCTACAGAAATGAGGCAAAGCAGTAGTGAGGTCATGGACCCTATACATATGAGCGGAGGAGGTGTTTGCTGTCTTGAGGAATGTTATGGTGGATAAGTCTCCAGGGCCTGATATACTGTTCCCTCAGACCCTATGGGAGTCTAGTGTAGAAACTGCTGGGGCCCTAGCAGAGATATTTAAAACATCCTTAACTACAGGTGAGGTGCCAGAGGATTGGAGGATAACTAACGTTGTTGTGTGGTTTAAGAAAGGTGCAAAGAATTAGCCAAGAAATTATAGGCCGGTGAGCCTAACATCAGGACTGGGAAAGCTACTTGAAGGTATTCTAGGAGACTAGATATATACGTATTTGGATAGACAGGGACTGAATAGTCAATGTGGCTTTGTGCATAGTAGGTAATGTCTAAGCAATCTTACAGAATTTTTGAGGAATTTGCTAGGAAAGTTGATGAAGGCAAGCCAGTGGATGTTGTCTACATAGACATTAACAAGACATTTGACAAGGTTCTGCATGAGAGGTTGGTCAAGAAGGTTCTGTCACTTGGCATTCAAGATGAGGTAGTAAATTGGGTTAGGCATTAATTTCACAGAAGAAGCCAAATAGTGACTGTAGATGGTTGCCTCTCTGACGGAAAGCCTGTGACTAGTGGCGTGCCACAGGGATCAGTGCTGGGTCAGTTCTTGTTTGTCATCTATATCAATGATCTGGATGATAATGTGGTAAACTGGATCGGCAAATTTGCAGATAATGCCGAGATTGGAAGTGTAGTGGATAGTGAGGAAGATTATCAAACCCTGCATCAGAGTCTGTACCAGCTGAAAAAATGGGCTGACAAAGTGGCAGATAAGATTTAATATAGACAAGTCTTGCACTTGGGAGGAACAACCAGGGTAGGGGGTTACACGATTCCTGTAAAGTGATGTTATAGGTAGATAAAGTCTTAAAAGAAAGCTTTTAGTACATTGGCCTTCATAAATCGAGATACTGCGTACAGTAATTGGGATGTTATGTTGAGATTTTATAAGATGTTGATGAAACCTAATTTGAAGTACTGTGTGCAGTTTTGGTCGCCTGCCTACAGGAAAGGTGTAAGTAAGACTGAAAGAATGCAGAGAATTTTAGAAGGATATTCTGGAACTTGAGGACCTGAGTTTTAGGGAAATGTTGAATAGTTTAGGACTTTATTCTCTAGAACATAAAAGATTGAGGGGAGATCTGATAGAGGTATATAAATTTGAGGGGAGATCTGATAGAGGTATATAAATTTGAGGGGTATAAATTGGATCAATGAAAGAAGGCTTTTTCCACTGAGGTTGGGTGAAACAATAACCAGAGGTCATGGGTTAAGTTTGAATGGTGAAAAGTTTAAGAGGAACTTGAGGGGGAACTTCACTCAGAGGGTGGTGAGATTGTGGGTTGAGCTGCCAACATAAGTGATGGATATGGGATCAATTTCAACATTCAAGAGAAATTTGGATAGGTACATGGAAGGCTCATGTTTGGGTACTGGTTGATGGGACTAGTCAATCAGTGGTTCAGCACAGACTAGGTGGGCAGAATGGGCTATTTCTGTGCTATAGCGTTCTATGACTAGTCCTTATTTTCTTTCAGATAAGGGAGCTTCCCTTTCACTACCGTCACTGCAGCCCTCTCTTGCATCTCCTCCATCATAAATGTTTGCTCTCACCCATTCCCCTTCTAACGTAACAGGGACACCTATCACCCCACAAACTTTTGCATACAACATATTTTTTCACCCGCACGTTCTGCCATCTCCACTTTCTGCAGGGATCACTCTTTCTGCAACTCCCTTGTCTGCTTGTCTTTCCCCAGTGATTTCCCCTTAGGCATTTATCCCTGCAACCAAGCTAAATTGTTAACCTGTACCTTCACCTCCTCCCTCACCATCATTCAGGGCTCTAAGTAGTCCTTCCAGAAGAGTCAGCACTTAGGATACACTATAACTCCTTCGGTATCACATTGCATCGGGTGCCTCGTCTATATTGGTGAGACCTGATGCAGATTGGGATATCACTACACTGAGCACATTCATTCCATCTGCTATAATCACCAGGATCTCATAGTTGCTAGTCATTTTAATTCCAGTTCTCATTCTCATATCTGTTCATGGCTGCCTATGTTGTCAAGATGAAGTGAGAGACACATCAGAGGAATAACACCTCCTATTCTTTCTTGGTAGTTTGTATCTCTTTAGCACCAACATTAATTTCTGTAACTATGGCAACTTACTCCACTGTGTCTTCCCTCACCCGTGCCATCTTCCCTTTTGCTTTGACCTTGACCTTTCACCTGTTCTCTTCCCCCTAACCTTCAGCATCACCCATGTTTTTCCTCCCTCTGGTTCCCACCTCTTTTATTCCATAGTCTACTGTGTTCTGTTAGACTTCATCTTGTTCAGCCCTTTGCCTCTTCCATCTGACACCTCCCACCTCCCAGCTCCTCACATCATTTCCACTCTCCCCCCCCTCACCTATCCACCTTCCCCTCTCACCTGGATTCACCAGTTATCTATCATATTCCGCTTCCTTCCACCATGTTATTATTCTGGCATTTGCCCTCTCTCTTTCCAATTTTGATATAGAGTCTCAGCCTGAAATGTGAACTGTTCATTTTTCTCTGTAGATGCTGCCTCTATCATTTTGTGTGCTGCCAATATAAATTCTTTTGAAAAGCATGCAAAAAGACTTTTTAAAAAAAACAGGAAATGAAAAGCAATTGAAAGTGAATAGATTTGCATTGTTTACATACTAATTACTAATTAGTAATGGATAAAGATCTCTTGTTGATCTACCTTTGGATTCTTGAAATACCGTAAGTTCATTTAAACTTTTGACTACTTTAATCAATTTGTTGTTCCCCTCTGTGCCTTGTGGTGCATCAGGTGGCAACCTTGCCTTTTTTTTAAGCATTTGTCTTTTTTATGAGGCCAAGTAGCTAGCTAGCCAGCATAACCCAGCATACAAGGAACCGGCCAGATTTGAACCCTGAACCATTTGCCTTGAAGTCCGGTGCAGATGCCGCTGCACCATCGGTTGGCAACTTTATTCAGTCTTAGATTTTAATTTTTTTTTCTTTGTGGGCTTCTTTTAATGCAAGTAAGAATAGAGGATTGAAATATTTTCTTTGTTTACTTGTGAAAATCAAGTCTCTACATATCTGTTGTTAAACTACTCTAAACTTTAGTCATGAATAAACTGAAAGATTTAACCATATTCTTTCCAAGGAAGTTTTATGTAGCTAATGAGTTGTTGGTTGTTGATTGTGCTACCTGGTGTTACGTTTTGTAATTCTGAAACGCAAAACTAATTGAAAGGAAATCATAGAGCTGGGGAAAACTCGTGTATGCTTAGTTTTTACTCTCATGAGGCGTGCACTTATGACGTGGTAGCATCATGACGGATGCCCTTCACTGAAATATTAAATACACAACACTCTTCCCTGCTTAGCTCTATATAGTGTACTGTATAATACAACTACTATGTAAACATCCACAGAATATTAATTTTAAATTGTCCCATTCTGACCTACATATCTAATGGCTATGGGGGATTTCTACTCTTGTGGGGTAACGTCTGTCCTGACAAGAGGGCTCATTCTGCTTGGCAGGTGAGACTTGTGGCTGTAAAACAATCTCAGGTTCTGGGGCCTCCTCCATGGGGGTTTGTAGGAGTTAACTGGGACTGCAAGAGGTATTTCTAACAGCTCCGGACAACTTCCTATTTAACAATTGACTGCTTTCCTCAACTGATGGATGTGTTGTCTCTAAGATGACATCAGGCGCCATCTCCACTGTGTACGGGAGTAGTTCAGTTCTGTCCTTAATCTTTCCAAGTACTTCAGCAGGTCAGAATGAAGAGGCTCAGCTCAAAACATTGACTGTTCGCTCTTGTCCATAAATGCTGCCTGGCCTACTGAGTTCATCCAACAATTTGTGTGTGTTGCTTGAATATCCAGCATCTGCAGATTTTCTCTCGTCTCTGAGCTGTTCACAGTTTTCTTATCGAAGTATTCCACGAGGATTCTAACATTGTAATGCATTGATAGACAAATGCTGTGCATCTTTATTTAGTTGTGTCAATGTTCCCGGAGGTGTGAAGATAAATCTCTGAAAGATGTGGTCTGGAATTAATTTATTGTTGTGGAAATTGGAATTGTATGGTAATGTTGTTCAAAGCAATTACCTGCGAACCTTTAAGTGCAAAGAATTGGTCAACTGGAGATATTTTGGGACTTCTATTCCTTTTGGCATATGGTTACAGTAAAACTCAATCCCCTTCAAATAGGTGCTTTTATTGGCATGATAGTTCAAACAGTATTGGCTTTGGTATCACAATGTTTAATGCATCCTAAAACTGCACTTCTAAATGCATCGAAGTGAGTTACTTTTCAGATGCAATTTAAACATTTAAAACAGCATTTTTATTGTGCACTCAAATCCAGTTCTGCGCTTTTTTTTTGAGAAAATGTAACGTTCACATTATTTTTTTCTAGCTTATCTTCTCTTTCACTTTTGAACTTTATTGCTGATGACTGTTATTTAGAATTCCTACTAATGTAATTTGCATGCTTCCTTATGGGATCAGTAACTGAGGCTAGGATCAAGGAAGTGAGAAGTGAAAATAGATTTTAAGTATGTTTTGCTTTACTCACTGATGGGCTCAGCCTGCGACATTACGCCATGTGCAAATGTTTTCCTTAAAAAGAGCAGGAAATTAATGCTGTGTGCAGGGCTTGTTTGCTGTCTGAGTTTTCTGGGGCATTTTTGAGGGACCTTTCTACTGATGTTGGAAGCTTTGCCATTCCTTGAGCATCTGTTGGAGGCCAGGATATCTTCAAGTAGAAAGAAATGCTATCTGCACCTATTGCTGGTAAATGGAAGGCAGTGTGCTCAGTACAGTCAGATTTATAAGTGCATAATTAGATCATATCAAAGGGGAAGAAACATAATTTAGACATCGTATGCTGGATTCTGTAAAGGTTAGCGTGCAGTTTGAGTTGGTATTAGGAAAGGCAAACACAATGTTCAGCATTCATTTTGAGAGAACTGGAATAAAAAGGCAAGGGCATAATATTGAGTCACTGGTTAGTTTTGCTACAATATCATAGGAATGATGTGCTGACATTAGACGTGTCCAGAGGAGGTTTACAACAATGATTCCAGGAATGGAAAGGTTAAAATATGAGGAACAGTTGCTGGCTCTGGACCAGTACTTGCTGGAGTTTAGAAGAATGGGGTGGGGGGGGGGGGGGAGGTGGAGGGGAAACTCATTGAAACTTACCAAGTATTGAAAGGCCTGTATATAATGGATGTGGAATGGATATTTCTAATCGTGGGAGAGTCTAGGACCAGAGGGCACAGCCTCAATAGAAAGATATCTCTTTAGATTAGAGAGCAGGGGGAGTTTCTTTAGCCCGAGGGTAGTGAATCTTCACATCTCATTGCCATAAAATGCTGTGGAGGCTAAGTCATTGGGTATATTTAAAATGGAGATGATTAAATTCTTGATAGTAAGGATATCAAAGTTTATGGGGAGATGGCAGGAGTATGAGGTTGAGAGGGAAAATAAATCAGCTAAAATTGAAGGGTGATGAATACTCGATGGGCTGAATGGTCTAATTCTGATCTTGTGTCTTATGATTTAAAGTATATGTCTATTCCCAACCACTAACAGCATAACTTCTTAAGGTACTCTGAGTGAACATTTTTATTGGTAATTTTTTTGTTGTTGACATGAATGCAAGTGTGTGTAAATGCTTTTCACAATCAATAATATCACAGGCTGCCTGTCCAGTTAATCTTTATTTATACAGATTGTTTGTTTTCAGGATTGACCGTTGATGAATAGTGAAGGAATATTATTGAGACGAACTGATGAAGTTTCATTATATGGGGAAATTATGACTTAATCAGTCATTGTAATCTAAATCATGTGTCATTTTGAATAGTTGGTCAATAAAAGTAATTTGGGAAAAAAAACTGCTGTATGTTGAGCTTCATTATTGCCCACCTTTTCTTTAAAAATAAGGGATATTGAATACCAACATTTATAATTTAAAAATAGAACTTCATAAAGAGAATTGTGCTAGTAATACAGAATGCAATCTTACCGTCAATTTTTGGATTAATGCAAATTGACCTTGTGATATCAGCAAGCAATTTCCTTATGAAGTAATTATGAAATCCGAAGGCACAACCTATATCACCTGTTTTTTCCTGGGAAATGTTTTCAAAAGGATCTTTTTCACTTCCGCTCCCTCCCCAGCTATAATGTTTCAGAAACATACAGTTGTGCCACCTGTGAAGGAAAGTTGGGAATCAGTTGCTGGAAACGAGAGTTTGAGAAATGGGGAGAGCAAAGTGAATGCCCGAGACTTCATGTGAAGAAAGGTGGTGGTGCTTTTTTTGAGCGAGAGTGGCAGAGGTGTAAACAGAAGATGAATAATGAGAAGACCAAGGAAAGAAATAAAGTGTGTTAAAGTTATGGAATACTTAATGCAACTGGAATTCTGAAATTAAAGAGAATATAGGAAATTCCCACAGGTCAAGCACATTTAACTAGTTGCATTGTGGTCTGGTACAGCAATTCAAATGTGCTGGAACATAAAAACTTGCAGACTGTAGTGGAGAGGCACGTCTCTCCCCTCAATCAGTAGTATCTATAGAAGGTGTGACCTCGCCTCGAGAAAACAAAGTTGTGGCGCAGACCATAATAGGTCTGTGGCGGATGTGATCTTATTGACTCTTCATGTGGCTTTGGATCACCTGGACAATACTAATACTTATGTCAGGCTAATGTTTATTGACTACTACCCAGCTTTTAACATGATCATTCCTACTGTTCTGATCAAAAAGCTTCAAAACCTGGGCCTCTGTACCTCTCTCAGCAGCTGGATCCTCAACTCACTCACCGGAAGAGCACAGTCAGTGCAGATGAGAAATAACAACAACATCTCACTAACAGGCATACCTCAAGGATGTGTGCCTAGCCCACTGCTCTACTCTCTTTCCACCCATGTCTGTGTGGCTAGGCACCCTCAAATGCCTTCTGTAAAGTTGTTGATGACACAAATTTTGTTGGCAGAATTTCAGATGGTGAAGAGAATGTGCACAGGCGTGAGATAGATTGGCTGTTGTTAGCTGTTGTCACAACAACCACCTTGCACTCAACATTAGTAAGACCAAAGAACTGATTGATTCCAGGACTTCAGAAAGGGTAAAACGAGGGAACACACACCAGTACTCATCAAGGGATCACAAGTCGAAAGGGTGAGCAATTTCAAGTTCCTGGGTGTCAGCATTTCTGAGGATCTATCCTGGACCCAACATCTCAATGCAGTTACAAAGAAGCAGCTATATTTACTTAGGAGTTTGAGGAGATTTGATATGTCACCAACAAAACTCATAAATTTCTACAAATGTACCAGGGAGAGCATTCTAACTGGCTGCATTACTGTCTGATGTGGGGGGAAGGGGGTGTGGGAGGGCACTGCACAGGATTGTAATAACCTGCAGAAGACTCATAGGCACTAGACTCACCAACATCTAGTACATCTTCAAGGAGTGATGTCTCAATAAGGCAGCATCTATCATTAACGGACCCCCATCACCCAGAACATTCCCTGTTCTCATTACTGCCATCAGCGAGGAGGTACAGGAGCTTGAAGGCACATACTCGCCCATTCAGGAACAGCTTCTTCCCCTCAGTGATCAGATTTCTGAATGGACATTGAACTCATGAATACTACTTCACTACTTTTTTTCCCCTGTTTTTGCACTAATTATTTAACTTTTTAAAAATATATACTTTAATTTAGTTTTTATTATATATTCCAATTTACAGCTGCTGCATAACAACAAATTTCACAACATATTCCAGTGATATTAAACCAGAGCTGATGAGGATCAGTAAAGATCCTCACCATCCAGGTTATGCCATCTTTTTGTCGCTACCATTGGGCAGGAGGTAGAGAAGTCGTACACTACCCGGTTCAGGAACAACTACTTCACTTCAACTATTTGGTTCATAAATCCACTAGCAAAACCCTAATCATTACAGTTCAGCATCACTATGACCATTTTGCACTAAAAACAACTTAATTTTTTATACAACCCACACAAAATGCTGGTGGAACACAGCAGGCCAGGCAGCATCTATAGAAGCACTGTCGACATTTCGGGCCGAGACCCTTCGTCAGGACTAACTGAAAGGAAAGATAGTAAGAGACTTGAAAGTAGTGGGGAGATCGACGTGAGTTCAGTGAAACCCTCTCTCGTTGCCCCCCATCTATAGTTTCTTCGGCCCTTCAACTTTCCAATCATATTTTGACCCAGACCCGCTATTACAGCCATAGCCCCCCACTACTTTCAAATCTCTTAATATCTTTCCTTTCAGTTAGTCCTGACAAAGGGTCTCGGCCCGAAACGCCGACAGTGCTTCTCCTATAGATGCTGCCTGGCCTGCTGTGTTCCACCGGCGTTTTGTGTATGTTGTTTGAATTTCCAGCATCTGCAGATTTCCTCGTGTTTAATTTTTTATATTCTAGTTGTATTTCTCTGCAAGAGAAAAAGTGTATAATTTATTTTTCTTGTGAATGCTGCTTATATGATGCTATGTACCTGTGATCCTTCTGCAGGATTTTCAGTGCACCGCAGCAAACACCTGTTTGTACATGTAACAGTGAAATCCATTTTGGCTTTGACTTTGAGCGAGAGAAACAGGCAGACAGAAGCAGTGTAACAAGTTGATGACCTTTAACCTTATCCAGCCAAGTTCTTTGGAAACTAGGAAGGCTGGTTTTCTGATATTGTTAAATTCCTTGTTGGCCATAAAGGACAGTTCGGTGGGAGATCTGATACAACTTGATATGGTTCAAGCAAGTCTGTTGAAGGATAGGTAAAGAAATTGGAAATAGAATGACAATGAAACAAAGACTTGTAGAAAACTATAATGGCTTGTATGTTTATTTACCAGGTTTATTTCTTTGTGATGGAAGGTAATACAAATTCCTTTAGACTGAATGCTAGATTATTTCTTTGAATTTCATTTTTCTGCTTTTCCTTAAAAGACTGGTAAGCATAGTCTGGGAAAAGCAATGTGACTGCAGTCTTGTCTTTTCTCCAAAAGGCCAAGGGGATGAAAGGACCAATTTTCCTTTTATCTTCATCAATAATTCCAATGTTTGTTTTTAATGCCGATGCTTTTTTTTGATAGGGATATCTACCTGCAAATATGGAAAGAAGGGAAATCACTTTGCAGCGAAAGCGGGAAGAATATTTTGGGTTTATTGAACAATATTATGATTCCAGAAATGAAGAACATCACCAAGATACCTATCGGCAGGTACTGACTGCTGGCAAGCTACTTCGTATTATACAAATGCGAAGGATTTTATGAAAAGATCTAACTGAACTAGATGTATTCAATAAAGAAAAAAATATTTAAGTACCGGTATATTATGTCAGTGTGCAGTTATCTAATGCTTATCAGAAACCTAAAGCAAAGTTGAAGAGATGTCACTGCTGTTGTATAGGCATACGTGCCTGCAGTTTGTAAGATAACAAACTGTTCTGAAATTAGTGATCGGGTTAATATATTTTTGCAGTTTTGGGTCATGGATAGATATTGAACAGTACTGTCGTGACATACATCTTTTCTTCTAACTGAAAGGGCAGGTAAAGTCCTTTCTTCAACTCTTCATGTGAAAGAAGCGTCATTCAGTATGTCAGCACTGATGACTGCTTCATAGTATCAGTCTGCCTAGTGTGTGAAGATATTGGAGAAGGAATTGAGCGTGGACCTTGGACTCAGATGTGAAATCTCTAACATTGAATTATGCCTTTAATGAGAGTTATTTTAGTAAGGAATATGTTCCTTGTCTTTGAGGGACCTACCTTCAATCTGTTTGTAATTTAATAAAATAATTTATTATAATTTAATAAATTATTTTAAAAGTAATCCTGTCAGGGGACTTTCCTGGATATTTACAAATTATTTATCACACCTTAATTTCGTTTGTTAAATCAACAACTATAAGAAGTAATTTGAGCTTTAAAATATGCCAAATTGCACAGATTAACCAGACTAGATGATTTTACTTTTATCTCCTTAAGAATTAAATTCTGATATTTAACTAAATGAATAAAAGAGATTAAAGTGACAGCTGATGAATTGCCATATTAATTTAGTCATTCAATAATTTCAGTTATGATCATTTTGAACCTTTACATAATGGTTCACATTAATGTTCATCAATTCCACTGAGCTGGTTCTCTTAATACCATGTGACTTTTAAGTAAGCACATTTAAAATCTAAGCAGATAAGGAAAAGAAAAGCAATTAAGGATTCAACTTAACGACATTCTTGCAAAATGAAATGCAACAAATAATAATCTTTGTTGCTGTGATAGCGTCTAATTTTACCTTTCTGTTTACAGATTCACATTGACATTCCTCGAACTAATCCTCTCATTCCTCTCTTTCAACAACCTTCTGTTCAAGAGGTGAGAATGCCAAATATACACTTTACAATTAATATTACTTGTTATAGGATTAAAACTAACCCCCAGAAGTGGTTTGAGGTCAGTTGTTCAGAAGACTTCTTTTAAAAACTCTAGCCTCATTATATTTAATGTATAGGGTACTTACCTTAAATAATGTAAAATAAAGAAAAACTGTACTTTGGGGGGAAACTATCATATGTTGGAATCTTGTGGCAATTCCTTGTGGATCAGTTTGTTAGAAAAAGGTGAGTGTACCTGTGCCATCACGTACTGGCTTTGCACTTGAATGTCAACTTACCATGGAAACTAGAGAACAGTAGAATACAGGTCCACACTATATTGCTTCACCTCCTTTGGAACTCGTACAAAACAAAAATTGGAACAGAAAATATGGTAAGTTCTCATCTAATCAGTTATCATCTGTGGAGGTAGAAATAAAACAAATTTCACAGGGTAGTGATCTTGCATGAGAGCTCTCATGAACACTGATTAATCTAAGACATCAAGTCTGTTTCTGTCTTCATAGATACTGCCTGACCTGGTGAGTATTTGTAGCATTCTTTGGTTATACTTTTTATTCAGATTTTCTTATGTCAGACTTAGAGCTGGAAAAGGGGCCTTGTATGGAGTGTGAGGATAGACTTGCAAACTTCTCAATTGTTCTCAAATATTAGCACATTGTCAAGCACAACTTCCCTAATCTAATAAAGATGCATGCAATTTTGTTTCTCTTTTCTAAAACAGTTAAGGTACCATTTCCTATGTTTTTAATTCCCAAAGTACTATTCTAGATTGCAAAGGTTGTATGATATTCTGATGTACCAGCCAATATTTGATAATCTTTCCATTATTGCTGTTGTCTTGAATATATTATTTCCTTAGGCAAGTACTGCTCTTCTTTTCAAGGTGGTCATTATCACACCACTTTTTGAAGGTGCTTCACTGATGCTATTTTATTCAGTCGTTTTTAAAAAAAAATATATATTTTACCTCAGATCTTTACAACTGTAAAATAAAGTAGTTAAGAGGTGGTCATTTATTCCTTATCCAAATATCATAATTAAAAAACAAACTCCCAGGTACAGCAACTTGAAAGGATCCTGAATTTCATGGAAGCAATTATAACTGTCTTACTTTTCAGTCCCCAAAGTGTCTTCCAGGGAAGCATCTGATTTCTTTGAAAGCAGTATTCATGTTGTATTGCTTCACTCATAGAGTTCAGCTTTGAGTAAAGGTAAATATATTAAAAAAAACAGAGTTCTTAATATTGATCACAAATCAGAATTTGTATTGATAATTTGCTAAAAAATCACTGTGAAATGCCAGTCACGTACTTGATTAATTTTTGATATGTTGGTAGGGTATTCTGTGCTCGTAGCATGAGAACATGTCTGCTCTTAAGTCTCCTCGATTATTCCTCAATCCAGGATCTTTAAAGCTTTCATACGGAATCTAACATTTATTGTACAGAGAATGGCAACATAACACTGTCTATCAAACAACTTTATGAGCTCTACACAGCCTTCTTTAAAGATGCCTGGGAAATTGTATTAGCTGTTGCCACAAGCCTAGGAAATACATTGCAATTTGTACTGATTTATTTTCCATACATACAATTATCCTTGGATATTTGGGAGAAGATTTGGTTTTCATTGTGGGATTACTTATGTGCAGAAAATGTGGTTTTGGAATAATATTTTACAATGATATTCAATGAGACAAGAAAGAAAAAATAAAAAGTAAATTGCTGTGCTGTTCTCAGATCCTATTGGTAAAGAGAGACAGCTTTAGAATCAGGAATAAATGAGTGATGATGGCAGTAATGAGGGGAGAATATAATCTGGATATAAACGTAAACATGCATTTGCACAAACATAGGTAAGAGATGAATAAAAATAGACTAACTGTAACTAGATATAATCTAAAAATTGCAGATATTGAAACTGCAATAAAATGGTAAAATGCTGGAACTCTGAAAATCAGGATGCATGTGTTGAAAGAGTTAAGTTTCAGATCAGTGACTATTGTTAGGATTGAGTAAAAAACGTTCTTAGTTCTAAGTTTAACAAAGAGAATATTTCTGATGGTGCAGGGCCAAGCTTGCCTTGGGACAAACTGTTGAGGTTATCTAGCTGTAGGATAATGAGAGCAATTACAGAGAGAGGCATTACAAACAAAGAATCATGAAAGTTGTGCATTTAAGAAATGCCATATTGGTCACATTTTACCAGTGAGATGGACAACAAAAGCATTGAGCTAGTTTTACAGATTGATCCATAGCGGAGCTGCCCAGTTCTTAAACAGAGAAAATGTGTTAGTGGAACTCAATATCATTCCTTGGTCTGTGATATCCTCAAATTGAAGATGAAGTTCCACAACTTACATTTGGCCTTTTTATAACAGTGAAGGAGGCCAAAGGTAGACTGGACACAAAATAGAGAATTAAATCAGCAAGCAACTGGAAATTTGTGGTTTTCTGTGAAGACTGAAGATGAGCACTTTACCAAATGGTCACCCAAAGTAAAGGAATCCAGGTTGTGTGAACTGAAAATTGTACAGTTGTTTGGAGGAAGTGCAAGCAATTCACTGCTTCATCTGGAAGAGCTGTTTAGGATCCCGGAATGTGGAAAGGAAATGGGTGCAATGATACATTTCCTGTAGTTGCTCAGGAAAGTGCCATGAGAAGGGCAGTGGCAATGGAATACAGGGAATGGTTGCTTTGGAATATTGGGGGGGGGGGGTGTCAAGATGTCAGTGGATTGTCAGAGCAGGTAGTAGAAATTGTAAGGAATAATTCATTGAATGTAGTCTCTAGTGGGGTAGAAATTGAAAACCAGAAGAACCTTGCTTAGTTTAAATTGTGATCAGAGTTGCACAGAACAGTTTCATTTACAATCAAAGGGCCTTTTAACAGTGGTAGATAGGAAACCATGATCTGGGAGAAGTAAGCACCTTGAAGGCACCAGATATGATAGAGGTAGAGGAACTTCAAGAATGGAAAAGTGGTTCTTGCAGGAGGCAAGATGGATAGAATTGTATAATCAAGGTAGCTGTAGGAGCCGAAATGCTTTCTGGTATACAGTGCGTTTGTCTCTTGCCACTTCCCTGTGGTGGAACTGGAAAGATCCAAAAAGGGAAAGGAAGATGATAATGTTAGACCATCTCAAAAGTTAGAAGGTGGAAATTTGTAACAGAAGTGGCATTTTGAAGGTCTGTTTAAAGCTGTCTAAATGTTCTCACATAGAATCCTGCATCTAAGTGACAACATATGATACAGACTGTAGTCTTTCATATTTTATCCTGCTATATGCTGACTAATTCCAAGTTCAGTATTCGGTGAATATAATACTGGTTTCTCTACATTGCTTTAAAAATCTGATATTGATATGATTATATCATATAATCAAATTATATAATCTGTGCTGCCTTGAACTAAAAATCATTTTGTAATGACTGTTGTTGCATTTACTTGGAAATTAGAAGTAGAAAGGATCTGTCCTAATCTCCTCAAAATGCTTTCAATTCAAATTACCAAAACGTTGATATCTTCCTAGTACAAAAGGAGGTAAATGATAGAATACACTTCTCTTATTTTGAGCAAGAAAAATATGCCCACAGGGTAACTATAACTGCACTTAAAACATAGGATAATATATTGTTGAGAAGGAATTTCGTAGGCTTGAATTAACTTAATTAATGTACACCAAGCATGGTCAAAATTGTTTCAGTAATATTGGAACTTAAATTATGTAAAATTATTGTTATTTCACTTGTCAAAATGTCATACAAAATAAAAATTGTTATGTCTTGAACAGTAATTTATCTAGATCTACTCAGCAAGGTTATAGGGAAGGAAATAATTACATTTAATTAATATCTATTTAAAATGAAATAAACGGAATTATCATACAGATACGAGGAAATCTGCAGATGCTGGAAATTCAAACAACAACAACACGCAAAATGCTGGTGTGTTGTTCTTATCATACAGATATTTCAGTTTGTGGCATGATGTATTTGCCTCTCAGGCTGAAGAGAATATGAAGACTTTTAATCAATAATTTTGAAAATAGTCATGCAAAATTTAAAAAAGTTGTAGGAAAGTACAAAAGGTTAAACTAAAATTAAGGTTTAGAATCAACTATTTCCCAGCTAATTTCAGCCTGACCAGATTCATACATTTTTTTTTAATGTTTTTCATATATAGCCATTTGGCAACCTTCTGGTGCTAATTTTGCCCACATTAAATTGCAATAGCAGAGAAATGGACAACATTTGGCTGGTTTGTCGAACTATATGATTGTTTTCAAAATTTAACAGAACTGGAAAGCTGGGAAGCAAATGCAATTAATAAGAGACATGAAATGGCATTCAATTTTAGTATTCATCAGAGGGGCAATTGTTTTTAGCAGGCAGCTGTAATAAGTTCAGCAGTTAAAATAGGTTTTTTTATTTAATTTGTACTGATACAACTCATTTAAATTTGATTTTTGCTTCTTTTCTGTATTCCCACTCTTTTACAAAGCTATTCATATCTAGAAATCATCTTTGAATGGCCTATTTTTGGTCATGGACCTTTTTAGCTCTGGAAGCAATGTGATGCTATGTGATCTTCAGGGAGGAGGTATGCATCATGCAGCTGGCTGGTATAGTTAGTTTTTTCGCTTGAACTGCTGCACACATCCTGACATACAATCTTTTTCACCTGCATTTGGGAGATTCAAGTGTATGGTGGATGTGGAACGTAATAAGTTCTTGATGTGAAATAACAGTTCTTGACATTTCAGTTTTAAAATAAAGCTTCAGCTCCTAATCTTCATTGACAGTAATCAAGATTAAATTGCTTGGTAATAACAAATATCAGATAGGCATAGCCTCTGTCCTGCTAGGCCCAGGATGAATAGTTTACATGCATAAATGTTAAATTGTTAAATTGATCTTTTCGTTACAACCTTAAATGTTCAACAGTTACATATTTAGTGTGTTGATTAAGTGACTCAGCTGCAAAACCAAGCAGTAAACTTTATCTACTATTATGTTTGTGCAGCTTAGAGTAGTGCTTGTCACATTTTGTAATACTTCACAGGTAAAATGTTTGTGGCATTATCCTAATGGGCTAAATTGATCACCATCTGTCAAGGCCAGCACATTGTTGCATTAATGGGGACTGAATGTAATAAATGACACTTATCAAGAATGATGTGTTAAAATAAAAAAATTGCTGATACTGGAAAGCATAGTAGTTTTTGTAAAGGTAATTTATTTCATGTTCAATTATTTATTAAGTATGTTAAGTATTTTTAATATTGAAGCTAACAATGACCAGAAAGTGAACAAATTAACTGACTAATTTCTAATATTCCTTGGTGGTCTTTTATTTCATGAGAAGAATTTCTGCATCCTGTATCCTTTCAAGGAGTGTGGTCCAAATCCTAATCTCCCAAGTAGGCTGCGACTGAATGGCTGATTTTTCAGAGCAAAGGAAGTTTTTTACTACTTGGGTGAAAGAGAGGCGAGACTATGCAGGCGCGTGATGTCAGCCAGTAGCGCGCGAAATATTTAAAAAGAAGACCACCATATCCAGCGGGCAGCGTTGGATGGGCAGCGGAGTGAGAGGGAGGCAGAGTGATAGGGCTTTGGCTCAACGGGCTTAGGTGGTAACAGGACGAGGTGAGGTAGGTTTACCTGTGTTAATTGCAGAAAAGAGGTAGTATGTGTGCGAGGCCAGTTTTCTGTGCTCGGTGTCAGATGTGGGGGGTGGGGGAGGATCCTAGAGTCTCCCAGCCTCCCGGACGGCCATATCTGCACCTGGTGTGTCGAGCTGCAGCTCCTGAGGGACCGAGTTAGGGAACTGGAGATGCAGCTCAATGACCTTCGTCTGGTCAGGAAGAGCGAGGAGGTGATGGAGAGGAGTTATAGGCAGGTGTTCACACCGGGGCCATGCGAGACAGACAGGTGGGTCACAGTCAGGAGGGGAAAGGGGAAGAGTCAGGTACCAGAGAGTACCCCTGTGGCTGTACCCCTTGACAATAAGTGCTCCTGTTTGAGTACTGTTGGGGGGGGGGGGGGGGGACAACCGACCTGGAGGAAGCGGTGGTGGCCGTGCCTCTGGCACAGAGTCTGGCCCTGTGGCTCAGAAGGGTAGGGAATGGAAGAGGAAGGCAACTGTGATAGGAGACTTTATAGTTAGGGGGTCAGACAAGCAATTCTGTGGATGCAGGAAAGAAACTCGGATGTTAGTTTGACTCCCAGGTGCCAGGGTCTGGGATGTTTCGGATCACATCCAAGATATCCTGCGTTGGGAGGGAGAACAGCCAAAGATCGTGGTACATATTGGTACCAATGACACAGGTGGGAAAAGGGAAGAGGTCCTGAAAAAAGACTACAGGAAGTTAGGAAGGAAGTTGAGAAGCAGGACCACAAAGGTAGTAATCTCGGGATTATTGCCTGTGCCACGCAACAGTGAGAATAGGAATAGGATGAGTTGGAGGATAAATGCGTGGCCGAGAGATTGGAGCAGGAGGCAGGGATTCGGATTTCTGGATCATTGGGACCACTTTTGGGGCAGGTGTACAAAAAGAACTGGTTGCACTTGAATCCCAGGGGGACCAACATCCTGGCGGGGAGGTTTGCTAAGGCTACTGGGCAGAGTTTAAACTAGAATTGCTGGGGGGGTGGGAACTAAACTGAAGAGACTGGGGAAGAGGAGGTTGGCTCACAAATAGAGACAGCTTGTAGACAGTGCGACAGGGAGGATAGGCAGTTGATAGAGAAGGGACATGCTCAGACCAAAGGTTTGAGATGTGTCTATTTTAATGCAAGGAGTGTTATGAACAAAGCGGATGAGCTTAGAGTGTGGATCAGTACTTGGAGATATGATGTGGCCATTACAGAGTCTTGGATGGCTCAAGGACAGGAATGGTTACTTCAAGTGCTAGGTTTTAGATGTTTCAGACAGGACAGGGAGGGAGGGAGGCAAAAGTGGTGGGGGTGTGTGGCACTGTTGATCAGATATAGTGTCACAGCTGCAGAAAAAGGTGGACGCCATGGAGGTCTACTGTGGAGAGTCTCTGTGGGTGGAGGTTAGGAGCAGGAAGGGGTCAATATCTTTAGGTATCTTTATAGGCCACCCAATAGTAACAGGGATATTGAGGAGCAGATAGGGAAACAGATCCTGGAACGGTATAATAATAATAGAGTTGTTGTGATGGGAGATTTTAATTTCCCAAATATTGATTGGCATCTCCCTAGAGCAAGGGGTTTAGATAGGGTGGAGTTTGTTAGGTGTGTTCAGGAAGGATACTTGACACGGTATATAGATAAGCCAACAAGAGGAGAGGCTGTACTTGATTTGGTATTGGGAATTGAACCTGTTCAGGTGTCAGATCTCTCAGTGGGAGAGCATTTTGGAGATAGTGATCATAATTCTATCTCCTTTACAACAGCATTGGAGAGAGATGGGAACAGACAAGTTAGAAAAGCATTTAATTGGAGTAAGGGGATTAATGAGGCTATCAGGCAGGAAATTGGAGGCTTAAATTGGAAACGGATGTTCTCAGGGAAAAGTATGGAAGAAATGTGGCAAATATTCAGGGGATATTTGTGTGGAGTTCTGTATAGGTACGTTCCTATGAGACAGGGAAGTTATGGGTAGGGTACAGGAACCGTGGTGTACAAAGGCTGCAATACATCTAGTCAAAAAGAAAAGCTTACAAAAGGTTCAGAGAGCTAGGTAATGTTAGAGATCTAGAAGATTATAAGGAAGGAGCTTAAGAAGGAAATTAGGAGAGCCAGAAGGGGCCATGAGAAGACCTTGGTGGGCAGAATTAAGGAAAACCCTAAGACATTCTACAAGTATGAGAAGAGCAAGAGGATAAGACATGAAAGAATAGGACCTATCAAGAGTGACAGTGGGAAAGTGTTTATGGAACCGGAGGAAATAGTAGAGGTACTGAATAAATACTTTACTTCAATATTCACTATGGAAAAGGATCTTAGTGATTGTAGTGATGACTTGTAGCAGGCTGAAAAGCTTGAGCATGTAGATATTAAAAAAGGGTGTGCTGGAGCTTTTGGAAAGCATCAAGTTGGATAAGTCGCTGGGACCGGATGAGATGTACCCCAGGCTACTGTGAGAGGCGAGGGAGGAGATTGCTGAGCCTCTGGCGGTGATCTTTGCATCATCAATGAGGGAGAGGTTCCGGAGGATTGGAGGGTTGCAGATGTTGTTCCCTTATTCAAGAAAGGGAGTAGAGATAGACCAGGAAATTATAGACCAGTGAGTCTTACCTCAGTGTTTGTTAAGTTGATGAAGAAGATCCTGAGAGGCAGGATTTATGAACATTTGGAGAGGTATAATATGATTAGGAGCAGTCAGCCTGGCTTTGTCAAGGGCAAGTCATGCCTTATGAGCCTGATTGAATATTTTGAGGATGTGACTAAACACATTGATGAGGGAAGAGCAGTAGATGTAGTGCACATGGAATTCAGCAAGGCATTTGATAAGGTACCTCACGCAAGGCTTATTGAGAAAGTAAAGAGGCATGTGATCCAAGGGGACATTGCTTTGTGCATCCAGAACTGGCTTGCCCACAGAAGGCAAGGAGTAGTTGTAGACAAGTCATATTCTGCATGGAGGTCAGTCACCAGTGGAGTGCCTCAGGGATCTGTTCTGGGACCCTTACTCTTCGTGATTTTTATAAATGATCTGGATGAGGAAGTGGAGGGATGGGTTAGTAAGTTTGCTGATGACACAAAGGTTGGAGGTGTTGTGGATAGTGTGGAGGGCTGTCAGAGGTTACAGCAGGACATTGATAGGATGAAAAACTGGGCTGAGAAGTGGCAGATGGAGTTCAACCCAGGTAAGTCATTTAAAGTAAAATTGGATAGGTATATGGACAGGAACGGAATGGAGGGTTATGGGCTGAGTGCAGGTTGGTGGAACTAGGTGAGAGTAAGCATTCGGCACGGACTAGAAGGGCTGAGATGGCCTGTTTCCGTGCTGTAGTTGTTATATGGTTATAAGTGTGAAGTGGACACGAGGACACAGGTTTAAGGTGCCGGGGAGTAGGTACAGAGGAGATGTCAGGGGTAAGTTTTTTACTCGGAGAGTGGTGAGTGCGTGGAATGGACTACCAGCAATGGTGGTGGAGGCGGATACGATAGGGTCTTTTAAGAGACTTTTAGATAGGTACATGGAGCTTAGTAAAATAGAGGGCTATAGGTAAGCCTAGTAATTTCTAAGGTAGAAACATTACTTTGTGGGCTGAAGGGCCTGTATTGAGCTGTAGGTTTTCTATGTTTCTAAACCCATCAACCATCCCCTCGCTCAGGGGAATAAGTTCCTCATAGTTACTCTAAATTAAACTCATAGACCTCAGTTATATTTCCCCCTCAGCCTCGTGTTCCAACGAAAACATTGTGAAATAATCTAATTTTTTGCATCGTAAATTTTTTCTATTCCTTGCAATATCCCCATTACTGTGCTTCCTCACTTAAAGATAATGGATTACCCATTTAAGTTGGAGATTGAATTTTAATTTAATTTTAGAGATACAGTATAGTGCAGGACTTTGTGACCCAAAGAATCCACCGTGCTTAATTGCATCCACGTGATCAATTAACCTACTCACTCATCCATCTTTGGTGCATGGGAGGAAACTGGAACAGCTAGAGGAAACACATGTAATCACGGGAAGAACATACAAACTCTTTACAGACAATGGCAGAATTGAACCCATTTTAATAGTGTTACACTGACTGCTACACTACCATTCTGCTACTAGAGCGTACAAGAATCATAAGTCTGAATCTTTCTCAAACGGTAGTGGAACAGAATCTGAATATTTTAAGGTAGAGTTAGCTCAGTAGTTGTTGAAATCATTGATTAGGCTTCACTTGGAATCTTGTGTGCAATTCTGGTTGCAATGCCATAGGAAGGATGTGATTAAATGAGATGGATGCTGAAAAGATTCACAGGAATGTTGCCTGGACCGGTGGGATTGAATTTTTTATTAATGTTTCTTAATTGTGCATATGATTTTTTTAATATGTTCTATCGCTGAGCAGCAGTGAACCATCTGATTGGCCTATCAGAGTTCTCTTTGGGAACTAGTTGACTTGATCAGCATTTCTGATCTGGCTATTGTTCACGATTGCGCTTAATAAATAAAAGTGTTTGGATAGGCGGGACTTTTCCCAGGTGCTAAGGAAGCTCAAGGAGTAAACTTTTAGAATTTTTGTATAATCATTGGAGGCATAGATTGAGTAGATGGTCTTTTTTCCCCCAGCATAGAATTTAAAAGTAAAACTAGGTTTAAGATTGGAGGGGAAAGATTTAAAGGGGATCTGAGAGGAAAGTTTCTCACACAGATGGTGGGTATATGGAATGAGCTGTCAAAAGAGGTGATAGAGGCAGGTACATTAAAATGTTTAAAGATTTGAATAAGGAAGGTTCAGAGGAATATGGACTAAATGCAGGCAAATCAGATTTGTGCAGAAAGGCATTTTGGTTTGCACAAACAATTGGGTGTTTCTGTTTCTGTCCTGTATAACTCTATGAAGCTCCTACTCCTTTGGTTCTATAATCTGTGTTTCAGTTTATAAAGTGTTATGATACCAGCCCCCTCCTTTGTGAGAATTGCAAGAGCCCTAGAAAAGGGGGGTCAATGACCCAAAAGAGAGAGAGAGAGACAGGCTGAATGGACACAGGAAATGGAAAGACATTCCACTGGGACAAAAGCTGGTGACTGTGGCATTGTTCTCAGGAGACACCTGGGAACTGCAGACGTGCCAACTCGCAGGGACATTGTAAAGCCCTCGGGCAAAGTGGGCTGGTTGAGAGAGAGAGGTTGCATCACCTGCAACCTGATTGACACCTGAGATCCCGTGAGGCAGTATAAAGAAGGGTCTGAAAGAGGACGACCCTCAGACGCACCAAGGAGACACCAAGAAGCACGATAACGCTTCCCGTGGGAACGGGAAGCCATTTTGAAATAAGCCACGTGCGTTAAATTCCGAATGCGGGGTTTGTGGCTGGAACCAACGGAAGATCGCTTTTAACTAACAACGGGGAAGATCGCTCCCCTGATTACACGGATGTAAACGGCAAGTTTTTCCGTTTTATCTCTCTCTCTCTCCAACACGTGAAACCGAAAGCCTGCAGACTTCAGAGTGACTCTTTATATTTCCAATTGGACTCAGTATTATATACCCTAGACAACGAAAGAGCTTATTTCTGATTGATTATGGTTACACCGGTGTTTTAGATTGAGTTTTGACGATTTGAATGTTTTGTATTAACCATACGTTTGTGCCCTTATTGAATAAAACGTTTGAAAATAGTAGCATCCGACTCAGCTGATCCATCTATCTTTGCTGGTAAGTTACCTGGTTACGGGGTTTTCGTAACAAGTGGGGGCTCGTCCGGGATTTGACACCAAAAAGGGGGGAGGTCAGTGAATCGGGCTGTAAGTCCAAACTTAAATCTGGTTACGCAGGTAGTCAGACGGGAAACCAGCAAAGATGGATGTGTCGGAATTTAGGAGAAACCCGACGGTAGAGGCGCTAGGGAAGGCTACAAAATCAGACTTAGTAAGTTTGGCGCAGGCCTTAGACCTCACAGCGGTGAAGCCAGCAATGAAAAAGCAGGAAGTGCTAAGGGTCATACAACTGCATTACGTTGGGAAGAAGGTGTTTACAGCTGAGGATTTGGAAAATATTCCCGAAAGGAGATTAGTGAGTGGGACAAATCAGGCAGAGTTGGAGAAAGCAAGGCTGGAACATGAGTTTAAAATAAAGCAGCTAGAAATAGACGCAGCTCAGAAGGCTGCAGAGAGAGAAGCCGAGGGAGCCGAGAGGGAAAGAGAGCAGGTGTTCAAACTAAAGCAGCTAGAAGCAGAAGAGAGAGAGAAACAGAGGAACTATGAATTGGAGCTGGACAGGCGGAAACAAGAGCGAAGAACTCAAGGGGGAGAGAAAGAGGGGTTTGATATTAGTCGGGCGTTGAGGTTGGTCCCCCCGTTCGAGGAGACGGATGTTGATAGTTATTTCTTGCTCTTTGAAAAGGTGGCAGAGAATCAGCAGTGGCCCAGAGAGCAATGGGTGGCGTTGTTACAAAGTGTGTTACGAGGAAAAGCACAGCGGGTATATGCCGCGCTGCCCACAGAAAGGGACGGGAATTATGATCAAGTAAAGGAGGCCATTCTCCGAGGTTACGAGTTAGTACCTGAGGCGTATAGACAAAGGTTCCGAAATTTAAAAAGAGGGTGGAATCAAACGTATACCGAGCTAGCCCATGAGAAGGGTGTGCTCTTGAATCGTTGGTGCACAGCTGAAAAGGTGGCCGAGGACTATGGGCGTCTCAGGGAGCTAGTTTTGATTGAGGAATTCAAAAGTTGCGTTCCGGAAGAGATCCGAATGTATTTAAGTGAGAGGACGAATCAGTCCATCTCAGAGATGGCTAGGCTCGCAGATGAATATGCCCTAACCCACAAGACAAAGTTTTCCTCGCCACAAAGTTACCCGAGAGACCGTCGGAATGGTAGGGACAGTCCGCCGGCTAAGGGAGAGACTCCACCGGGAGCTAGCACAAAAAGTGAGGATAACAGACAGGAAGCCTGGAGATCTCCTGGTTTAAACTGTTTTAATTGTGGAAAGGTGGGACATATTGCATCAAAGTGCTTTGCTCTGAGAAAGGAGCCAGAGAGGGAGAGAGCAGCGATCCCTATCGGGCGTTCAGTGGTAATCAGGACGTTGACAAGAGGGCCCCAGGTAGATGGAGTACCGGAGGGGCGGGAGACATTTAGTTCCGAAGGAACCGTGTTTTTGAGGGAAGGGGACCCCCCCATCCCTGTACGAATTTGGAGAGACACGGGGGCGGAACTATCGTTAATTAGCCGTAATGTGTTAAATTTCGGCCCTCGGACGGGGGAGGTTGCCCTGAGAGGAATCGGGAACCAGATCACGGTCGTGCCTTTGCATAGGGTCTTTCTCGATTGCGAGTTGGTGTCGGGACCTGTGGAGCTAGGAGTCCTGCCGGAGTTACCGGGGGAGGGCGTGGACCTCCTTTTGGGTAATGACCTCGCGGGTGGGAAGATGGGAACCGCCCTGATAGTTGAGGCCCCGCCCATGGAGTCCCCGAGCTATCGCGCATGCGCGGTCACTCGCAGCCTGTCGAGAGCGGCGACTGGGACCGCGCGCAGTTTGAAATTGGCCCAGGCGTTTTTACCGACCCTACACCACGAGGGTTCAGAGGGTGGTAAAACGGAAGGTAGTAAAGTAAAATGGGGTAAGGGTAAGGAGATAGCCCTCCCCTTAGTGAAGAGAAAGGTCCTAGAGGTAGGAAATAAAGATGAGAAACGGATAAAGCTGTTAAAACGTCCAGAGTTGGACGTGGTTGATCTGTCTGGTTTGGCAGAATTGTTTGGAGAAGTTGAGAGTCCTAAAGATGTTCTCGATGGTCCCGAGAGTGAAATGAGGGCAGTCTTAGAGAGGAAGGGTACCCTTGCTGTGGAGAAGTCAGCTGAAATGGCCGAGGAGGTTGTTTCAGCTCGCAGGGTTGCGCCTTCCCCAACGGGGGGCTGCCTAGAGAGTAACTGGAAGGATCGGGGGACGTTAGAATTTGAAAAAGGTACGGGTATTGAAAGCCTGGAAGGGGCCAATGTCCCGTTTGAGTGTGTCCAAGATGAGGGCGCACGTGGTGCTGAACCTGGTAACAGAGCTCAGGGGAAGTCTGAGGTGTTTGATTCAGGGGGACGGGGCGGCCGTCCTCGTGAGTCAGATAGACCTGGTTCGGGGAAAAAGGGGTTAACCTTGGGAAGTGTGAGTTCCCAGAGGGTTGTACAGAAGGGGGTCTTCAGAGTTAATGTGGAGTTTACGAATGGGGAGATAACTGTTGTTGTGGAGGGAGACGGGAAATCTGTAATTCCCAAATCAAAGGAAGAAAATTTAATGTCTGGATTGATGTCAGAAGCAGTAACCAGGCTGCAGAGACAATGGCTTGGTAACACGGTGCCTGCGAATCAATTACAGGTTGATTTGGAATGTAAAGGTGCCCCACACGCTATTGTTATTCAAGAGGGTGCTGTGAAAAGGCAGAATTTGAAATGCTGTCTGAACAAAGCGAGATCGCTTGCGGATCTTAAATTGGAAACTAATAGCATGACGGGTCCTGAAGAGAAAAACGACAAATGGCCTAAAATTAAGGAATTGGGTGGTCTAAGTTTGGAACACGTTGATAAAATAACTCCTATGAAAGGAGCGGGCGAAAGCTTATTTCGCCAGGGTGCCCAAGATCGCCACGAGGGAATTAACCGGAAAAAAGGCGAGGGTTAATGGGGGCGCGATTTTTAAAATAGCAGAAGCCGGTTTTAAGGGATTTTGACAAAGTATGTGAATAATAAAGACAACACCCATGGAAGCTTGACTGTTAAGTTTGAAAGTAGCATAAAAATTTGTCTTTTGCATGAACCTTTGTAGATGTATGTAAGCTAAGATCACACCTCCTTAGTTATGTTGCCGAAGAAAGCAAATAAATAAGGTGGTTATTGAGCTGAAGTTTGATGCTACCAGGCGTTAGTAGGGCACATGAGGTTAAGGTATTAAAGGAAAGGGGCACTGTACTTGTTAACTGTTTAGATGCTGACTTGAATGTATAACTGTATTACTCTGTATTAGATTCAAAATTTCTGTAAGACTGTACCACTCTGGGTTTTAACCGCTGGTAAAAACCTTTTTAAGAGGGGAGGTGTTATGATACCAGCCCCCTCCTTTGTGAGAATTGCAAGAGCCCTAGAAAAGGGGGGTCAATGACCCAAAAGAGAGAGAGAGAGACAGGCTGAATGGACACAGGAAATGGAAAGACATTCCACTGGGACAAAAGCTGGTGACTGTGGCATTGTTCTCAGGAGACACCTGGGAACTGCAGACGTGCCAACTCGCAGGGACATTGTAAAGCCCTCGGGCAAAGTGGGCTGGTTGAGAGAGAGAGGTTGCATCACCTGCAACCTGATTGACACCTGAGATCCCGTGAGGCAGTATAAAGAAGGGTCTGAAAGAGGACGACCCTCAGACGCACCAAGGAGACACCAAGAAGCACGATAACGCTTCCCGTGGGAACGGGAAGCCATTTTGAAATAAGCCACGTGCGTTAAATTCCGAATGCGGGGTTTGTGGCTGGAACCAACGGAAGATCGCTTTTAACTAACAACGGGGAAGATCGCTCCCCTGATTACACGGATGTAAACGGCAAGTTTTTCCGTTTTATCTCTCTCTCTCTCCAACACGTGAAACCGAAAGCCTGCAGACTTCAGAGTGACTCTTTATATTTCCAATTGGACTCAGTATTATATACCCTAGACAACGAAAGAGCTTATTTCTGATTGATTATGGTTACACCGGTGTTTTAGATTGAGTTTTGACGATTTGAATGTTTTGTATTAACCATACGTTTGTGCCCTTATTGAATAAAACGTTTGAAAATAGTAGCATCCGACTCAGCTGATCCATCTATCTTTGCTGGTAAGTTACCTGGTTACGGGGTTTTCGTAACAAAAGGAAAAGATCCTATGAACCTTTCGGGTCCCCATTAACCTACTTTGTTTCTCAGGATATACAGTATAGTTATACTATCATTGTAACAGTAGTAATCTTGCTCAATACAAGAGGAACCACAGATCTGGTCATTTGGTGTATGCACTTTGTTGAGCCAATTGTGCAAAACTGTCACCTGAAGGATTATGATAGAATGCTTCTAAATGAAAATGCTACCTATATGTTTGTGTACAACACTTAATATCCTGCCCAATTTTGTTTATTTCTTTGCCCTGTTACACTTTCCAAACTGGATTATCTTACAATTTTTATAATTTCATTTGCATCTTTGTCCCAACTGAAGTCTATAAGCTTTCCTCCTCATTCTCATTACTTGACCAATATTTGTTCAAATACAAGCTACTTTATTGAGCTTCCTACATTTAGGCAATCAATCATTAATATATTTGCTAAGTATGAAGTACTGAAGCCTATGGAACTTGGCCTGTTCCAGACTGGCACTAGTGAACCACTGTGGCTTTCTACGAGCTATGTGCAAAACCTATATACCTATTTTGAATTACTCCTATTGCAACCTGCAGCATGTAATTTCCCTTTAAGTAACATACTTCGACCTGACTTAATGAACCACAGATTTCACGATCTTCTGAAGGACTCTGAGGACTTAACTCTTAAGCAAGCAGGTACGGCTTCATTAAGCAGATGAAGGTTCATCGCCATGGATGGAAGCGATTCAGGAAGGAGGGACTGCAAGCCCGACTGAACCACAGAGCAATGAGGCTCCTCTGCTCAGCATCTTGTTAGCAAATGTGTAGTCGCTGGGTAACAAAATTGAGGACCCAAGGTCAAGAGTGGTTTATTGTTTGGGAAATGAGGATTTGTTGTGTTCTGTGTTTTACCGAGACATGGTTTACTCAGAGTATGCCGGCTTCAGCGATCAGACCTGTAGCCTTCTCGATACACAGGATGGACTGAACTGCTGATTCAGAAAATTGTAGAGATGCAAAGGGACTTGGAGTCCTTGTGCAGGATACCCTAAAGATTAACCTCCAGGTTGAGTCAGTGGTGAAGAAGGCAAATGCAATGTTGGCATTCATTTCTAGAGGTATAGAATATAAGAGCAGGGATGTGATATTGAGGCTCTATAAAGCACTCATGAGACCATACTTGGGAGAATTGTGTGCAGTTTTGGGCTCCTTATTTTAGAAACGATATATACTGACATTGAAACATAGAAACAAAGAAAACCTACAGCGCAATACAGGCCTTTCGGCCCACAAAGTTGTGCCAAACATGTCCCAACCTTAGAAATTACTAGGCTTACTCATAGCCCTCTATTTTTCTAAGCTTCATGTACCTATCCAAAAGTCTCTTAAAAGACCCTATCATATCCGGTTAAAAGACCCTGTCGTTGGAGAGGGTTTAGAAAAGATTCACGAGAATGATTCCAAGAATGAAAGTGTTACTGTATGAGGAATGTTCGCCAGCCCTTGGGCTATACTCCATGGAGTTCAGGAGAATGAGGGGGGATCTCGTAGGAACACTCTGAATGTTAAAAGGCCTGAACAGATTAGATACGGCAAAGTTATTTGCCATGGTAGGGGAGTCTAGGACAAGAGGGCATGAATTCAGGATTGAAAGACATCCATTTAGAACAGAGATGCAGAGAAATTACTTTAGTCAGAGGGTGGTAAATCTGTGGAATTTGTTTCCATGAGCGGCTGTGGAGGCCGAGTCATTGGGTGCATTTAAGACAGAGATAGATAGGTTCTTGATTAGCCGGAGCATCAAAGGGTATTGGGGAGAAGGCAGGGGAGTGGGGAAGAATTGGATCAGCCCATGATTGAACAGGGGAGCAGACTCAGTGGGCAGAATGGTCTACTTCTGCTCCTATATCTTATGATCTTAAAAGGCAGAAGGTGGAGGTGTGCGTTTCATTATAAAATCTCTGTGTGCTCAGAGATGTGCCAATTTTGTTGTACTCCTGTTCCTCTGACCTGGAACACCTAATATTCAAATACTGACTGATTTATCAGAGATTTCTCCTCCATGATCCTGACCACAGTTCACAGAACACTAGCAGCAGACTAGAATCAAGCACTTGAGATACTGCTTGATGTCTTCACCCAACGAGAACAGTTCATGCCAACGCAGTTCAAATCATAGTCAAGCGTTTCATCCTGGCTCATTTGAAGAAATCCTTACCCAATTACCATTTGCATATAACCTGCAGCACTGGAGGTTCTAACAGATTAGACCATTTCTATACCAAGATGAGTTATGCCTACTATTCCATATTCAGAGAGCTTTTCGGTAAATCTGACCACTTGGCCGCCCTTCTCATAGTAGCTTGAAGGCAGAAGCTAAAGAGCAAGGCTGCAAACATTAGGACAATTAAAGAATTTGTTTTGGGAGACTGAGGAGCATCTAAGGATCTGCTTTGAGTCAGTGGTCTGAACTGGTTTCAAGGACTTGTATGTGGATTTGAATGAATAGACCATGGTTATCATGAACTTTAAAAACAGTCATAGACGTGTTTGTCCCCACAAAATCAATCAGAATCTTCTCAGCCAGAAGCCTTTGTTGAACCATGAGATCAGCTTTCTGCTGAGAGCTAGATCAGATCAGAGGTATTCATGGCTGGCGATCAAGAAAGATACAGGAGGTTCAGGTGCAATCTTCAGAAAGCCATCTCACAAGCGAAGTGGCAATTCCGGACTAAACTTGAATCAATGAAGGATGCTCGACAGCTGTGGCAAGGATTAAATGCTATCACCACTTACAATGTTAAATCAAGCGACATAGGTGACAACAGGGCTTTGCTTTCAGATGAGCACAATGCCTTCTATCACAAACAACTGAAAATCTGCAGAT
Source organism: Hemitrygon akajei (assembly GCF_048418815.1). Lineage (NCBI taxonomy): Eukaryota > Metazoa > Chordata > Chondrichthyes > Myliobatiformes > Dasyatidae > Hemitrygon > Hemitrygon akajei. The sequence goes on along the minus strand of NC_133150.1, from coordinate 23,201,058 downwards.
GCTTGAAATCAATGTAATATGTACAAAATGCTTGGGGAACTCAGTAGGCCTGGCAGCATCTACGGAAAAGAGTGAACAGTCACTGTTTCAGTTTGAGTCTTTTGACTGTCGAAACATGGAGGAACTATCATGAAACACCCTCTGATTACCCTGTGATTTCATTCTCTGAGGCTGATGTGAGAGTATCCTTCATGAGGATGAACGCACAGAAAGAATCTGGCCCAGATGGGGGTACCTGGCCAAATACTAAAGACCTGTGTTGATCAACTGACTGAACTGTTCACTGACATCTTTAACCTCACGCTTTGTCAGTCTGAGGTACCCACCTGCTTCAAGCAGGCTTCAGTTTACCAGTGCCCAAGAAGATAATGGTAACCTGCTTGAATGACTATCATCCAGTAGCACTTGTATCCACAGTGCTGTGAGGTTGATGATGAAACGTATTGATTTGTGCCCGAGAAGTGACTTGGATCTCCTCCAATTTGCCTACTGGTCCACAGCAGATGCCATTTCACTGGCTCTTCGCTCAACCCCGGATCATCTGGACAGCAAAGATACATATATCAGGATGCTCTTCATTGACTACACTCAGCATTCATTGCTATCTTCCCCTCAAACCTAATCAATATACTTATATGCCTTGGCCTCAATACCTCCTTATGCAATTGGGTCCTCAATTTCCTCACTTGCAGACCCCAGTTAGTTTGGTTTGACCAGAACATCTCTTCCACAATCTCCATCAGCACAGGTGCAGCATAGGGCTGAGTGCTTAGTTCCCTGCTCTACTCTCTTTACACTGATGATTGTGTGGCTAAGCACAACTCCAGTGCCAAATTCAGTGTCCTGATGACACCACTGCCATAGGCCCATAAATCAATGGTGGTGTTGAATTAGCATATAGGAGGAAAATTGAAAATCTGGTTGAGTGGTGCCATAACAACAACCTCTCACTCAATGTCAGTAAGACCAAGCAAGTGATTATTGACTTTAGGAGGAGGAAAACAGATCCATGAGCCGGTCCTTATTGGGTGATCAGAAGTGGAGGGGGTCAGCAACTTTAAATTCCTCAGTGTTATTATTTCAGAGGACTTGTGCGTCCAGCACATAAGTGCAATTGCGAAGAAAGCTCAGTAATGCCTCTACTTACATAGAAGTTTGCGAAGATACGGTATGACATTCAAAACTTTGACATACTTCTGTCGATGTGTCTTGGAGAGTATGTTGACTGGTTGCATCACAGCCTGGTCTGGAAGTACTAATGTCTGGGAGTGGAAACCCCTACAAAAGGAGTGGATATAGCCCAGCCCATCAAAGGTAAAACCCTCGCCACTATTAAGCACATCTACACGGTTTTGTTGCAGGGAAGCAGCATCTATCATCAGGGAGAATGATTCCAGGAATGAAAGGGTTACTGTATGAGGAATGTCTGGCAGCTCTTGGGCTGTATTCCCTGGAGTACAGGAGAATGAGGGGGTTCTCATAGAAACATTCTGAATGTTAAAAAGCATGAACAAATTAGACATAGCAAAGTTACTTCCTATGGTAGGGGATTCTAGGACAAGAGGGCATGACTTCAGGATTGAAGGATGTCCTTTTAGAACTGAGATGCAGAGAAATTGCTTTAATCAGAGGGTGGTAAATCTGTAGAATTTGTTGCCATGAGCAGCTGTGGAGGCCAAGTCATTAGGTGTATTTAAGGCAGTGATAGATAGGTTCTTGATTAGCCAGGGCATCAAAGGGTATGGGGTGAAAGCAGAAGAGGGGATGACTGGAAGAATTGGATCAGCCCATGATTGAATGGTGGGCAGACTCGATGGGCCGAATGATCTACTTCTGCTCCTGTATCTTATGGATCCCCACCACCCAGGCTAGGCTCTCTTCTCACTGCTGCCATCAGGAAAAAAAGTACGGGAGCCCCAGGATCCACACCACTAGGTTCAGGAACAATTATTAACACTCAACCGTCAGGCTCTTGAACCCAGGAAGATAACTTCACTCAACTTCACTTGCCCCATCCCTGAACCATTCCCAGAAGCTATAGACTCGCTTTCAAGGAGTCATCTCATGTTCTCTATATTTATTTATTATTTTTTTCTTTCTTTTCGTGTTTACACAGTTTGCTCTTTTTTGCACACTAGTTGTCTGCCCAGTTGGTGTAGTCTTTCATTGATTCTATTACGGTTGCTGGATTTATTGAGTATGCCCATAAAGAAAACAAATCTCTCAGGGTTGTATATCATGATATATATGAACTTTGATAATAAATTTACTTTGAACTTTGAACTGTGGAACCCCATTGATAACAGACCTGGCTCCAAAAGTGCTTCTCAAGCATTATTCTTTGCTTTCTTCTATAGATCCCATCTTTAACTTGACTTGCTGTCTCTCTTGGATCCTGTGGTCTTTGATCACTCTGCCATCCGCAACCTTTTCAAAACCCTTGATAAAATCCATGTAAATTCTATTATGTGCTCTTCTCTCATTGAATTCTTTGAAGTTGTAACATGGAAAATCAATCGGGTTCATCATCCTTGCCTTGACGTTAATTTGTACCTTTCTAGGTTTATTCTCTCCTTGATGCTTTTTCTAAATCTAGCTAATAAACTTGACGCTCAAATACAAACAGCAATTTGCATTCCTCCTAACTGGAAGACATCCAAAGGTACTTGCAATTTGAGCTTTATTATTTTTCTATCTGTTCTCTCTTATGAATATTTTCTGGCATGCATTTCTGATTTTATTTTATGCCTTGCAATCTTTTTTTTTTCCTGAAGAATCAGTTGCTACACTTCAGTTTAGCTGACTCTTAAGTCATGTTGAGCTGTTTCTTGCTCCCTTCTCATATTCTGCAACTGCCACGGTTTTTCCCCGAGCTTGTTTCAGTTGACTTTAAGCCATATTTTACAATTTTATGTATTTTTTTGGTATCTGTTTTGCAAAGCAACATTCCAACTTGTAGTATCTGAGGCTTTTGTCATGGCTAATTAACATTTCACAATCTTAATAACTAGTGCTGTGTCAGGACAACGAGGTTCTTTCCCATAAACTTTAACAGCTCTGTAATAGCGAATGAAAGCTGAATCTTGGTGTGTCAAGTGATACAGCTAGATATCACTTAAGACATTGTTTTACGAGAAAAAGCTAGGAAATAATTCAATAGAAAGTCACAGAATCTTCACTCTTTTGTATTCTGCTGTATCTTTAAGTCAGTTTAGCTAAAACCACAATAATTTTGCTTTCACAGCTGCACATTTCAGTTACGAATCGAGCAGGATCTAATCTTACTGATATTAATACAGACACCATCAACTGCATTTATATGGGTACTTTATCACAGTCAATGTTCCATGGCGCTCCACAAACTACGAGTAGTAATAGAAGAATTAAGGTTGCTGATGAAATGCATGGGAAAAAAGATTGGGTTATTAGACTTTTGAAGATGGCCAAGTTAGCAGTAATAAAGAAGAGGTGTTGAAAGAGAAAATTCTGGGGAGAGGAATCATGATGACTGAAAGCTCGGCTTCATTGGTGGAACACAGATGATGTGCATGCATTGCAAGGATTCTTTTATCTTTTGGATTGATCCTCTTTACTGAAAAGAAACGTGAAAGGGATAAATCTGCACTGATATTCATGGTTGATTCAGTTTGCAGAATAAGTAACTTTAATATCCATGCTAGTAAGTATAATGCTGTTAGGTAAATATTGCAGATATTAATTCAAACAATAACCAGTCCAGTCTTCAGTTCTTAAGGTGGATTGTAAATTGCAAGCAGTAAATTGAATTTAAAAGCAGATCTTTGCAAGTAATCTGTCTGGTCCACAGACTAAAAGATCTGGTTTGTGCAGTGGTGACCGTGAGATGTTTCCATATGCGTCAGCTAAATGTTAAGACAATGGCTTTTGTTCTGGCATCTTTCCCCTTCCTTTCCAGTCCTGAAGAAGGGTCTCTGCCCAAAACATTAACTGGTCATTCACTTCCATCGATGCTGCCTGACCTGTTTTCCTCCAGCATTTTGTGTACTGCGCTTGGCATCTCAAACACGGTCACAGGTTCAGGCAATTAATAGTTTATGTACTCAGACAGCCCTGACAGCATTAATTTTGGGTGTCTGGCTCTCTGTATTCAGACGCTTTTGGTCTACATGTGTGAATTGTCGACCCAAAATATTGAAGTAAATAATGTCATTGTAACTATTGAAATTGTATTGAATCACCTGCTGTTACCTTTGATCTTAAGGGTATAAAAATATGATATACTTTTGCATTTGTGAGCCTCCAGTGAGAATGTTTACAGAAGAATGTCTGCTTGTTGCGATGAATAAAGACGTCTACATCATCAACTTCAGTGTCTGTCTAGTGACTTTGTGTGGGTCATATTCTGTATCTGGTTTTGGACACTTCTTTTGACCTTGCATCACTAAAGCATTTCATTTGGCTGAAGAATTGTTAAACTACAGTTTTTTCAAATGTGAAGCAATGGGTTAGATGTTCTATAGACAGTGCCAAAGCAACCTTGCACCTAAAAAAAAACACCTTTCCACAAAGATTTATTCGAGCTGCACCACCCTGGCAACCTCCAACAAACCCAATTAATCCTATTCTAATCAAGAGACAATTTACAATGACCGATTTACCTACCAGGTATGTCTTTGAACTGTGGGAGGAAACTGCAAACCCTGGAGAAAACCCATGCATTTCATGGGAAGGGTGTACAGAGCCTCCTTACAGAACAATGCCGGAATTGAACTCTGGAACACCTTGAGCTGAATAGCGTCATGCTGACTGCTACGCTACCATTTTCTGTGGCATGGAGTTTCCCCACATTTGTTACCATAAAGTAACAACAGCTAAGTCTTTGTGCTGACTTAAATTGAAAGGTCCCCATCATCAGCAAGCTAACAAGGTAAAAATGGCCACAAATTTCAACACAATGTCTAAATATTTCATAAACAATAAAAAAAATCGTAATTGTACAACAATATCGTAAAAACAGCATATCTAAAACAAATTATTATCTTCATCATTCAAAATTATTTTCAACATTGAGTCAATGAGTCACAAATATATCAAAAAATTGGGGAGCAAAGAGGCTATAAATAGTAATTATGGCTTTACACCTAATTAAAGACTTATTTATTGTTCAGCTTTTTCGGATGCTTTTGTGCATATCTGAAGCTCTCATTAATTCATTGATTGCATAAAGAAAACTGCGACAATGCAAATCGGAGGGGTAGTGATACTGAACTTCCATGCTCAACATCATTTGCTGTCAAATTTCTTTAATAACAATTCATGCAAATAACTTTGCTATTAATCAGAAAGCCAATTCTATGTAATCATTTCAATTCTGTAGATATTCGGAGAACTCAGATTCAGATATATACAGGCCTGAGAGTGATAATAGTCAGTTAATGCTTAATTTATTTTTTCTTGAAGTTTCAATTTATTAGTTTGAATTTCATGTTAAATAAAGAAATAGGATTGATAATCCTATTAAGCAAGTGTGCCCTGGAAAGCCATCCAAGCACTGGAGACTTTTTCCTCATTGTAATACTAAAATTTTTCACTTTTTAGTTTCACTTGCTCTTGATGCATTTCTGGAAAGCTTAATAGCTAAATTGATTCATTTAATGGAAAGACTCTTTGAGCTGGCAGATGCCATAATAGAATACATCACACATTATTACCACCATTTCACAGGGAAATCCTGATGACAGGCTGCATGATATTGCCTGCTTGAGTGCTTGTATGGAGGGAATTTCGTAAGTGGTGCAATTGACTATATATTTAAAATTATCCATGGACCACTTTTATATGTAATAAATATTACTTCTAGATTGATCTGTAGCAGGCATTAATCATTTTTCCAGATTGGTCTATTTGTTTGCAGATAATGCAAAATAACAAATTCCTTCTGTTTTTCTGCAAATTATGTATTTCTTTTATTTTTAATCTTTTACTGAGGTAGTTCGTATTGTGAGGACACAATATTCTTTGACTTGTAATGCCAATTTTTGACACACCTTTGCGACCATAGTAAAATGTTTGCCATTGAAGCATTTGAACTTTGATTGCATCTAGTTTGAGGTCCACAAAATGTGATTAAATTAAGAGTAAAGTGAATGAAATCATGTACAGAAGCTTAGAAGTTTAAGTAGTTGCAGGTGCATTTGAGTTTTACAAAGAGTTCTTGAGCAACATTATTATAAAATAAGCAATTGAAGTTGATGTGCTGCATGTAATATAAAACATTAATCATTGCACTTATCACAATTGCTCAATTTTATATGCATATCAATCAGGCTTTCTCAATTTAATCTTCATTTTCATAGTCATGCCTCTTTGTTTTTGGGTACAGGATGCTTCTTAAGATTCAAACTGTGTAATTTGTATTTCATAATGTTGAACTTTTGATTTTTACTCTACTTAATTTTTTTTTGAGGTGGTGAGGTTCAGGTTCGTAATAACTTAAGTAATCCAGACCCTGAATTTTTAACCATTTCTTCCCTCTTCCCTGGTACAGAGGGGTTTATCCAGGATGCTGCCTCAATTAGAAGGAATGTGTTATGGGGATAGGTTGAATATGCTTGTTTTTTTTTCTGGAGCAGTGGAGGGTGAGAGGGAGACCTTAGAAAAGTTTATAAGATTATGATAATCATAGGAAGAGTAGACAGGTGGTATTTTTCCCCCTGGTCAAAACGTCTAATATCAGAGGGGGTGTACTTATGGTGAGAGGAGGTAGGTCCAAAGGAGATGTGTAGGGCACGATTATTTTTACAGAGTGGTGGTTTCCTGGATTCTGATGCCAGGGTGGTCGTAGAGGCAAGTACAAAGGTGCTTAAGATGCTTTTTGATAGGTACAGGAATCTGTGGATAATGGAGGGATATGGATATTGTGTAGGAAGCAAGGCTTAGTTTAGTTAGGTGATTATTTACCAGTTTAATGTGTTTGGGTCAATGTTATGGGCTGAAAGGTCTCTTTCTTTGCTATACTATTCTGTTCTATGTTCTCCCTTGTTGGACAATGTGCCATCTCTATATGACTCTAGTCCTTCAGCATTTCTTGACTTTGATTTTTCCTGTGTTGTCGTGTTAATCTTGGCTGCCATTGCTAAGCTTATATCTTTATTCCTTATTTCTCTTCATGGCCTTTGTAGGTACATTCAAGTATACATCTCAGAGCTTGCCGACAACTACCTCAAGTGATCAGTCCTAGTCTCTTGACAACTATTACAGCCAATATGTTAACTGAGAACAAGTCCTACCACATTCCTGTTTCACTGGCCCCTCTGAATGTTGTAACAGTTTATCATCTATTAGTGCCTTTTTCTTTCTTTTCAAAATCTGTGCTCACTTGTCAACAAGGCCCTTGCCATCTTTTGAGTTTATTATCAATCATTGTTTCAACGTTGTGGCTTTGACAGCAAACTTGATGAGGGTAATGTTATCTTCTTCCAATAAAAAGGCTCCCTGCCTATCCATAGCTTCTACTTTGGGTCCAGTCTAAATTTATATCGTGACTGTGGGGCTTTAAACAATGAGAAATCATGCCTTTGTTTCTCCCTCTGCTCCTGTATTCCCTGTAGTCCTTTGAGATTATCTTCTCCTATTTTCAAAGTTCTAAGTAAATTTACTATCAAAGTATATTTCTCACCATGTACTACCGTGAGATTCATTTTCTCGCAAGCATTCACAGTAGAACAAAGAAATGCAATAGAATCAATGAAAAATTATGCACTTGCTTACAAACAACGAATATGGAAAAGAAGATTACCTATACAAATATAGAAAAAGAAACAAAATTAGAATAAATAAATAATTCTGAGACACCTGTTGTTTCTCCACTCATTTAAGATTATCTTGTTGGACAAATGAGAAAACATTTATCCTGATTTATTTCTTCATTTAATATGCAGAAGAGAATTGGATTGATCTTAAATTTACTGCAGAAAATATAAATCCCAGAATAATCTAATTTGGTCTTTTCACACTTGTGTACATAGTTTGGCTCGCTTTCCTACCCAAAGCCCCCTTCTAATTCCACTTGTGTCTGTATTACTTTTTTTGTGTCACTCCCTCTTGGGAATCATGGTGGTAGGAGGAGTCTGTGGTTTCTTTCACTTGGGTCACTTGCACTCTCTTGTACCCCACACAGCTCCTTCATTCCATTTTGACCATCCAATGCCATGCCAGTTTTCATAGCTGAAGTAATGTCTTTTTAAGAATTTACACACTGTGGAATTATTCTCAGTGAATTTAATTGTAATCTCGTCATCAAATTTTCTATTGAATGAATTCCCTTTTAATACACTGCCGCCTTTTTTTTCTCTGTCAAACCCTTGGAGTCCACCTGAGGATCTACTCCATCGAGAACTAATTATGGAGGTAAAGAGGGAATCAAATTTATCTGAAAGGAGCTTTTTGAACTCTTCAACAGACTCAATTGTTAATGTGATTGCTCTCGATTCCATCTGCAACAAACTCTCCATTTCATTCTTGTTACCAACCCAGACCAACAAAAAGTTGAAAATAAAACTCCAGTTATAAAGCAATAACACCTTAGGGACAGGATATATCTCTGCTGACTTTCAAAAAGTTAGTGTCGTGGTTTTTCGTGCCCCACAAACGACCAGGAGACGCAGAAGATTCTTCAAGAAGGGTTAAACTTTAATTTGCAAATCAAAGCTGAGACAGTCATTGAGCTAGTCGCTGATTGCCCACCGATCCTTGTACATAGCATTTTTTATAGCAATCTCCTGGTTTAGTTGCATTAGCATATCCAATTGGTCTACAGTTGTGTCTCAGAAGTACGTTCGCCACAATTGTTTCTACCTATTGACTTAATCATGTTCTAATCTACATCTCTTAGCTACCTCTCATTAACACACCATTGTCTTCTACATTCAATCGGATACATGCATAGCAAATAGCAAACTCAGACTACATAGTTTTGGTTACACAGCAAACAATGCAACTTTTATACTCCAATATTAGCAGCGAGGTCTGCAACATGAGCATAAAGGCTGATTTATACTTGTGCGTACGGGCTACGCCGTAGCCCTCATTATCACTTCTGCGTCGGTCTACGCCATAGCGAGCATGCGTTGGTGAGTGCCAAAACGCTAGTTGGTGGTGGGGTTTCTATGCCACTGTGTTGAGTTTCTTCGTGAGAGACATGGACGAGGAAATGTATTTCAAACATTTTTGCTTGTTGGCAGGTAGATTTGATGGTTTGGTTCATTTATTTCATATGTACAGACATGGCAGAGAAGAAGCAACCAGAAATGCGTAGGAGGAAATGCGATGCTCCCAAGTGGACCAATCACAGTTGTTGAGGTCTGCGTCGTCATGACGCAAGTTACTTTTTTGGGGAGGTGCACGTCACCCTACGGCGTAGGGTATGCGGTACCTATGGTGTAGATGCGACGCACAAGTATAAATCACCCTTTAGGTGCAACCTGAGATTAGTTCTTTTGTTGTGAAATCCCTCACCTGTGCCTTTATTTCTAGACTTGATTATTTCATCATACTCCTTGCCTACTGCTGCAGCTTCCTGAAACTTGATCATCAAATATTCCCCTAACTTTAACCTAATTCACAGCTTTCCATTAACTCAGTACCTTTCTTAACTGATGTCCACAGAAATGTATGGTTAAGCAACGCATTGATGCTGAATTAATTATTTTTTTAAAAGAATCCTCCTAAAGTTTACTCCTCAAAGTGTCTCTTACAGTTGTCCATTTGCTGCATATACTGTGGTGCCTAATCTTGTAAATATACTTGTGGAACATAGAAATCTTCAACACAATGCAGGCCCTTCAGACCACAATGTTGTGCTGACTGTGTAACCTACTCTAACAACTGCCTAAAAATACCCTACTGCATAGCCCAATATTTTTCAAAGCTCCATGTACCTATCTAAGAGTATCTTAGAAGGCCCTATTATATCCGCTTCCACCGCTGTCACCATCAGTGTATTCCACGCACCCACCACTCTCTGTGTGGAAAAACTTAGCCCTGACGTCTCTGTATCTACTTCCAAGCACCTTAAAACTATGCCCCTTTGTATTAATCATTTCAACCCTGGGAAAAGGTGTCTGGCTATCCAAACAATCAATACCTTTCATCATCGTATACACTACTGTCAGGTCAGCTCTCATCCTCCATCGCTCCAAGGAGAAAAGGCTAAGTTCACTCAACCTATCTCATGAGGTACGCTCTCCAGTCCAGTCAACATCCTTGTAAATCTCCTCTGTGCTCTCTCTATAGTATCCACATCCTTTCTGTAGTGAGGTGACCAGAACTGAGCACATACTCCGAATGGGGCCTGACAAAAGTCATGTACAGCTGTTAAGTTACCTCATGGCTCTTGAACTCAATCCCATGGTTGATGAATGCTAACACAGCATATGCCTCCTTAATAACACTGTCAACCTGTGTAGCAGCTTTGAGTGTCCTCTGGACACGGACCCCATGATCTCTCTGATCCTCCACACTGCCAAGAGTCTTACCATTAATATTATATTCTGTCTTCAAATTTGACCTACCAAAATAAACCACTTCATACTTAACTGTGTTGAACTCCATTTTCCACTTCTTAAACCAGTTCTGCATCCTATCGATGTCCTGCTGTAACCCCTGACAACCCTTCAGACTACCCACAACACCCCCAAACTTTGCATCATCAGCAAACTTACTATCCCACCTTTCTACAGACCATGTACAACCACCCTTTGCCTTCTGTGGGCAAGCCAATTCTGGATCTACGAAGCAAGGTTTGCTTGGATCCCATGCCTCCTTACTTTCTGAAGGAGCCTTGCATGGGGAACCTTATCAAATATCTTACTGAAATCCACATACACTACATCCACTGCTCTACCTTCATCAATGTGTTTTGTTACTTCCTCAAAGAATTCAGTCAGGCTTATAAGGCACGGCCTGCCCTTGACAAAGTCATGCTGACAATCCCTAATCAGATTATGTCTCCCCAAATGCTCATAAATCCTGGCTTTCAGGATCTTCTCCAACAACTTGCCAGTTACTGAAGTAAGACTCACTGGTCTATAATTTCCTGGATTATCTCTACTCCTTTCCTTGAACAAGTGAACATCATTTGCAACCCTCCAATCCTCTGATACTTCTCCCATCTCTATTGATGATGCAGAGAGTATCACCAGAGGCTCAGTAATCTCCTCCCTTGTTTCCCCACAGTAGCCTGGGGTATATCACGCCTGGTCCTGGTGACTTATCTAACTTAATGCCTTTAAAAAGCTCCGGCACATCCTCTGCCTTAATGTCTATCTGCTCAAGTGTTTTAGTCTGCCCTAAGATATTCCCACAATTGCCAAGGACCTTTTCCCTAGTGATTACTGAAGCAAAGTATTCGTTAAGTACCTCCAATACCTCCTTTGACTCCATGCACACTTCTCCACTATCACATTGGTCCTATTCTTGCTTGGTTCAGCCTCTTGCTCTTCACATACTTGTAGAATGCCTTGGGTTTTTCTTAATCCTACTTGCCAAGGCCTTCTCATGGCCCCTTCTAGCTCTCCTAATTTCATTCTTAAGCTCCCTCTTGGCAACCTTGTAATTTTCTAGAGCTCTATTGGTACCTAGTTTCTTGAACCTTTTGTAAGATTTTCTTTTCTTCGTAACTAGATTTTCCACATCCTTTGTACATCATGGTTCTTTTACCCTATCATCCTTTACCTGCCTCAGTGGAGCAGACCTATGCATAACGCCATGCAAATATTCGCTGAACATCTGCCACATTTTTGCCATGCATCTCCCTGAGAACATCATCTCCTAATTTATGCTCCCAAGTTCCTGTCTAATAGCATATTTCCCCCACCCAATTAAATGTTTTCCCAAATTGCTTTCTCCTTTCCCTCTCCAGTGTTATGGTAAAGAAGATGAAAGTTATGATTACCATCTCCAAAATCCTCTCCCACCAAGAGATCTGACACCTGACCAGGTTCATTTCCCAATACCAGATTAAGTACAGCCTCTCCTCTAATTGGCTTATCTACATATTGCGTCAGGAAACCTTCCTGAACACACCTAACAAACTCCACCCCATCTAAACATCCTGCTCTAAGGAGATGCCAGTCAATATTAAGAAAGTTTAAAATCTCCCATTACAACAACACTTATTATTGCCGGCTGCAGGCTGCAGGCTGCAGGCTTTCCATTACCTGATGCTCTCCCTTCTCTCTCTGGACAGTCACCCACTTATCTGTCTCCTGTGGCCCTGGTGTAACTCCCTGCCTGTAGCTCCTATTGATCACCTCACTTTCCCTAACAAGTGGAAGGTCATTGAGCTGCAGCTTCAGTTCTCTAACTCGGTCTCTAAGGAGCTGCAGCTTGATGTACCTGGCACAGATATGGCTATCAGGGAGGCTAGAAGTCTCCCAGATATCCCACATCTGACACCCAGAGCAAAAGCTGGCCTTGCAGTCATACCCACTATTCTTAAGCTAGAGGAAAAAAAAGATATAGAGGTAACTTGTCTCCTTACCTCACCTAGGCCTGTTCTTGCCGAAGCCCCGATGAGCCAAAGCCTATCCTCTAACTTGCGCTACACTGACGACTGCTCCGCTAGGCAGTGTCTCCCTTTTATACCAGAACCTTCTCAGTGGCCTTGCACGATGACGAGCTACTGCCTCTGTGCACTTCTCCCAATTGAATCTGCAGCTGAAAGAAACTCCTTGCTTTTTATATCTTCTTGCTGGCCTTGCGCGATGATGAGCTACTGCATCTGCCCACTTCTCCCAGTCGAATGCCTTGTGTTTCTGTCCAGTTCTATTGAACCAAGCTTCATTGCTACCAGCTGGTGAGGAATACGTTCTAAATGAAAATTGGTGTCTCAGAGTAGGTGAGCATGTACAGCACAGTATAATTGCGGTAGCAGGCTACTTCAGTGATCAGATTAGGTAGTTATTCATTGATGTATAATAATCAGTACCCAAGTCACAGAGCTCCGTTATCTGATTGTTGTACTGTGATGTTGGCAGTGATTGGTGTAGCAGAGGGTCACATGTTTTTTAAGGTTTTATGGTTTTTTATAGTTTTAATTGGAGATTATACTTATACAAATTCTACAAGAAATGGAGTATCACAAGCGAGAGAAAATTTTGCAGATCCAAAACAACACACACAAAATGCTGGAAGAACTCCTTGATTCCATCCACAAGAAGCTCTTCAGTTTTCTTCCCCTAATCAAGAGCATCGGCCCCAAACGTCGACTGTTTACTCCTTTCCATGGCTGCTGCCTGGCCTACAGAGTTTCTCCAGTGTTTTGTGTGTGTTGTTGCAAAAAAAAAAGTCTTCGATTTCTTCGGGAGTATCTTACTTTGCGTTGCCAACTCACGTTATGGCTGCTGGCCTGGGATATCTGCTGGATAGGCTTTCTCCTCCTCCTTTCTTCCTCTTGCTGCTTTTCAGGCTCTTCTGAAGATTCTTGGAATTTGGGTACCTTTTCCTTTGGCACTTCCTGCTATCATAGGCAAAGCTGTGTAGTGCACAGCACACAACAAAGTCTTCACAAATGCCTGGTGTCAATTTCTGTGGACAATAATTTGGCTCTCTTCCTGTTTACTCTGTATACCTCAGACTTTAGATACAACTCTGAGTGATGACCCCCTTCTGTTAGGCTATTAGACATACTTTATTTTTTAATTCTTTCTTACTACTTTTCTAATATTTGTATATCTGTACTCTCGTAATGCTACTCTGACACTAATTTCCTTTGGGATCAATGAAGTATCTTTCTATATAGCTATCTATCTTTACAGTTTGTCTAGTTATCTTCTGTTGGAAGAGACAGACCTCACTGTCTCTGCCTCTTTGATTGCCTTCACAGCCCAAATATTTGCCTATTGTAACAAACTTATTAGCTAGTATTGACTGTCATTCGAGGAGGTCAGACATGTTGTAAGGCAGAAACTACTAATCCCCAGCCATGAACCCCAATCTCAGTGCTCAGCACCATCCCTCACCAGTAGTTTCTCCACTCTGAACAATGGTTAATTTCTTGATTTGGGAGAGTTAGCAGAGTGTCTGCCAAGGTCTTAGCAGAGCAATGCTGTCATTAATGTATCTCCATATCTAATGATCCTTTTCAACCCAGACTCCACTGACACTTGTTCTTGCGAAGCACATCTTGAATACTAAGTAGGTACTGGATATCCGCAGTTAAGTACAATACAAAATCTTTTTTTAATGCCATGTCACTTCTTTGCTTCCTACTACAGTTTCTACTTGTGTTTTTCAGGAACTGGTTGTGATTTCTGCTATTCTTTGTTTGGAAGATTTAACAATCTTTAATATTTAGTGCTAGATTACTTGTATTTACATTACTTTTGATGTACAGAGTTACTGTATCTACAGTAATGTAGATCTTCATCTGGTTCCTCTGAATTCTTCCAAGTGACTGCTCAACTTGACAATATTAAACTGATCTTTTTGTATTTTGCTTTACCTACCTGGCTTGATGCGCAGTGTTAAAGTTACACACCACATATCGCTTATTGTCGAGGCCAGAAAGCTCCACTTTAATCTCATCCAACCAGAAGAGCTTTGTCCATATTTTTACAGTATCTTCGAAGTGACATTTTGCAAAATCTTTATGGGCAAGAGTATGCACTTTTTTTCAAGCCAGGGCTTCTTCCTTGCCACTCTTCCACAAATACCCTTTTTGTGCAAGGCAGAGATTTACGAGCCACAAACATCATCTCCTGTTGCAGCCACTGACTTATGCAGCTCACTCAGGGCGACTGTTGGCGTCTCTTACAAGTGCTATTCTTCTCTGGTGACCAGGTTTAGAAGGGTGGCCTGACAGTAGTGTGACTATGGTTTCATACTTTTTTATAATGGACTCCACTGAGCTCCAAGATATGTTCAGTGCCTTTAAGATGGTCTTGTATTCTTCCTTAGATTTGTGCTTCTCCATTACTATTTCCATTACCTTCATTTTGTCTTCATTTTGATTTGGTCTATTAAAAATCTACCATACTGTTGGACCTTTAGAGAGAGAAAGGGTAGTTATTCTTAAGAATTTCTTGAAAATGTGATCCTCTGCATCAACAAATTGGGTGAGTTGGTAAAGTAATACATACGTTGCACCTGAGCAAAATTCATGTAGTAATTACAAAGGAGATGAATACTTTTTCAGCCTCACAATTTTGTTTTATAATGTTTAGTAAATTGTTGACTGGGTTTGGAATTTTTCTTTTGATTTAATATGATGCACAATGTTTGTAGACTAGCTCAAAAATTCCTATTTCAAAGTATTTTAAATTTAGAAAGTGAGACAGTAAAGTGTGCAAATAGTTAACTCTGACAATGCACTTTTTGTATATAAAATATGGTCAACACCGTTCACAGAAACAAGGAGTACCTATGAGAATAAAATGTCTAACCTTGTAATTTTTCGACTAGCTTTTCTTGTGGGCAGAAAACCCCAGATACTTGTCACATTGAAGAAAGTTAACATAACAATCTAGTAATAACAATAGAAAAAATCTGACTGTTTTGCTTTCCCCATATGCATCCTGACCTGTTAGGTTTTCCAGTGTTTTCTGTTTTTATATCAGATTTCCTGCATCTGCAGTTGTTCATCATTTTCGGCAGTCTGGTAATCTAGATGTAGATTTGCCCATTTTTGTCGTTCGCTGCTGTCCATCCCTCAGGTTTGGTGATTGTCATCTCAGTCATTTGACTAAAGACCTGATCAACGAAACAAATCTTCCCAAGTTAAAAATATTGTTTCTGAAGATATAATTTTACTTTCAGAAATAATAGTATAATCTGAAAGACTGCGGTAAATTTCCTGATCAGTTCGTTTTAAACAGTGGAAATAATCTGTTGAATCTGATGCCTTAATTAGTGATTTCACTAAATTCCCCTGATTTTCTTGTAGAAGACTGCAAAATGGTGTTGCCTCAAGAGTCAGGGGCAACAACAGCAGGTTTATTCAAGTTAAATGATGTGCAATGGAAGTCCTGATATCGCTGTCAATACTGTAGAGCAGTAGTCAAAGTAAATTGTGAATCAATTTGTTTTCAGAAGCATTTTGAAAATGTTCTTGCAGATATTATCATGATATACCAAAATATAATAATGGTAATAATAAGTACTTTATTGATCCTGAGTGGGAAATTATTTTGTTACAGCAGCAACATTTAAAAACACAATTAGCAATAATAATAATGATAAGTATAACAATAACTAATAATGAAGTACTGCATAATAATATACACAACAGTAATTAACCGTTGTGCAATAATGTGCAATACTGTGTAATAATGTACCAAATAATAAAATAGACACTATTGTACTATGATGCGTGTTCTCCTATCGCACAGAGGTGATCTACTGTATATCATTATTGCATTTCGTAGGAAAGATTTTCTGTAATGATCCATGTGACAGTGAAGCTGAACAAGCCTGTTTGAAGGGATACTCCAGTGCTTATTCAGTGGGTTATGGAGAAGATGTACATGATGGTCCATAATGGATAATAGTTTGATTAATGACCTCCTATCCACCTCTAACTTGAGTCTGGATTGTAGACAAGGACAAATTCAAACTTTTTGATTTTATTTATTTTTGCATCATCAGCAGCTATGCTTCTCCCCCAACATAAAGCCACAAAGAAAACTGCACTCACTAAAACAATAAAAGATCTCCAGCATCCTGCTGCATGCATTGAAGGATCTCAATTTCCTTGGAAAATAGTCTGCTTGTCCACTTTTTGTAAACCGCCTTGGTGTTCGTTTTCCAGTCGATTCTGTTGATGATATGAACACCCAAATATTTGTACTCCTCCACCACTGTAACTTCTTTTCACAGAATGTATACAGAATCAGTCCTCTTCCTCCTCAGATCAATCACCATCACCCTGGTTTTGGCCATCAATGCAAAATGGAATCGTTGTAGAATACATCTTCTGGTGCTACTTGGGCACATCTTCAGTGATGAACCAGGGGTTGTAGGATGTTTTGGGTCTTTAATCATCAGACACCGCTTGCCCGGGCGACCCAGCTGGGGGTGATCAGCCCCCGATTTGTGCCCAAGTGGTGCACTAATCCACGGATCCCCCCTCTGGATCCAAAGCCACCGCGAGGCCTTTTCAGCAGCCTCCAGAATGTTCTTGGTGGCTCTTCTGCACTGCAGTCCTTTAACTCCAAGGAGTTTAAGAGTCCGCTGTAATGAATGGCCAGCAAAGCCCCGGCACCCAGCTTCGACTGGCTCACAGCGAGCTCTCCAGCCATTGCTCCAGCATTCTGTAACAAGATCTGTGTATTTAGCCCTTTTGCGCTCGTTGGCCTTTTCAATCCAGTCTTCCCAGAGGACAGTAGGTTCCAGCAGGACCACTGACTTTGTAAACTCCGATATTAACACCACGTCCGGGCGGAGCATAGTAGCTGCGATGTTCTCTGGGAACTTGAGCTGCCTCCCTAGGCCAACTTGGAGCTGCCGGTCTCGTGCAGTGGCAAGAAGCCTTCCCGAGGAGCTAGCTCGATGTTGAGCCTTCTCCCCCGCTCTAATAAAGGTGATGGACTGTTTGGGAGCGTGCTGAGTTTTGCTGTCTTGAATCGTTGTGCTGATTGCGTCCGCCGAAGACCTTAAGACTTGGTCATGGTGCCAGCAGTATCGCCCTACCCCCAAAGCTTTTGGGCAGCAACTGAGGATATGCTCCAAAGTGCCCCTCTTCTGGCACAGTTGGAATGCTGGAGTGTATTAATCTAAAATACCTATATACTACTTTAATAGAGATGTTAACAGATATATGTTTAGATGTTTAATTAGAATTTTAGAATTGAACTTGAAGCTTAAAAAGGCTCATGCTTTTATCTCAAACAAGAGAAAATCTGCAGATGGTGGAAATCTGAGCAGCACACATGAAGTGCTGGAGGAACTCAGCATACCAGGAGCATCTATGGAAAAAGTATAGTCAACATTTTGGCCCAAATCGTCGACTACTTTTTTTCATAGATGCTGCTTGTCCTGTTGAGTTCCTCCAGCATTTTGTGTGTGTTGCTCATGCTTTTATGTTTTGATGAACTTTGTTTTATAACTGTTTTGTGACAACAGAAAAATGCTGCTTTATGGATCATGTTCCAGGATTAAACTTGTGTAACTTCTGCATTTCTTGATTACTTGCTTAGTTTGACTTTTAGGAAAATCCATTAAGCAATCAAACCTCTTGGGGTTTAGTGTGGTGCAACCTTTGTACATTGCCACATGTCTGACAGGATCTGAATTACTTGCAGCATATTTGATGATAATCACATTTGGCCTTTTGTTTCATCCTTTCAGGGATTTATTTTGTTAAGGCTGAGTATTAATAGCGTAATTAGACATATCCTGTAAAATAGCAACAGCTCTTGTTCTTATCCCACATGCCAGGAACTGTTACTCATTTTCTGCCTTTTCCTACAAGGCATAGAACTAATTAGAGCTATTTAACAGCACTCAGAGTTCAGGCTTTTTATTATCACTCATCAGCCAGCTGTGATTGAGGGGATCAGTGTTCAAAGATATACAGCTTAGATACTGTGTGAAGAATTTTATTTGAAATAAATGTTTGAATGAATTTGTACGCTTAATGAAAATAGTCAACCACAGTTTAGCTGCAGAACCTGACATTATATTGCTGTGGAAGCAGAGTAAATCATCTTTATGTTATTGCAACTTGTGTGGAAACTTGTTCTGTACCAAGAAAATTATGCATGATTTTTATCTGTAATGGTAAACATATTGTGTGCTTCAATGTTACAGAGATTGCTTATATTATTAAGTTAGCATTCACACTCATGTCATTGTGCAAAGTGAGGTACGCCTATAGTACAGAGGGTGCTAAGTTTCAACTACTTGGGTAAGCTTTTTCCCCCCAGGATTTTGGATGCAAAATGGATTTGGTGGCAAATGTATATTGTTCTGTCTTGGGTATTCTGATCTAGCTGTGTAACCAGCAACACTGATTTTATGTTTTATCAATACATATTTCCTGTAACATTTGGCAAAGTCACCATAAAATTGTAAATTGGACATTAAAACCAGTCCAGTTGATGTTGCATTAAATTTCACAAGGTAAACCAAACTTCATAGCACTGATTATCACACCACAAATTTGCAATACATTTGGCCCTCCTTATCCGCGGGTTCCGCATGCGCGGGTTCACCCAACCGCGGATCGGGAAAACCCGGAAGTTCTCTCTCCAGCAATCATTGTTTGAGCATGTACAGACTTTTTTCCCCTGTCATTATTCCCTAAACAATACAGTATAACAACTATTTACATAGCATTTACTTTGTATTAGGTACTGTAAGTAATCTAGAGATGATTTAAAGTACAGGCAGTCTTTAAGCTGAATTTGTATGTAAGTCGAAACAGGTACATCCGGTATTATTTAGCGTCAGTCAAATGTTTGTCTTAGTATATAGTTTATATTTTACTTTTCTATGCATATAAAACACTTAAGAAATGTATGTATTTCAATACTTAAACCACTGCATTGCTTAGTAATAATTGTAGCTTTCATCAGGGCAGGGCCTTTCACATGTTCTATTATTCTCACTTTATCCTTTTTGGCTTTTCCAATGACTAATAGCATTTTACCTCTTTCTGATTGCTTTATTATTTCCACTTTATTTTCAATCGTGATTGTTTTCCGTCAACGGAACAGAAATACTGCAGATTCAGCAGCAGCCGCAGGCGGCGGGTCTGAGCTCCCCCAGTCCTAAAGTCCACCACACTGAGGCAGGTTAAATAAGGGACTTGAACATCCACGTTTTTTGGTATCTGCTGGGGGCGGGGGGGGGGGGGGGTGTGTTCCAGAACCAATCCCCCATGGATAAGGAGGGCTGACTGTTTTCATTGTACTTTGTTTAATTTGTTTATTGATTTGTACAAAACTGAGAACACTATAATTTGTTTTGTTTTTGAGAAGATAATGGTGAGCTGCTTTATTTGAATCTCTGCAACTTGTGTAATGGCACAATGTTCTGTTAACTACACTTAAACGTGTGGAAGGAATTACAAAGCGTTTTCAAGTCAGGATAGTGTGTGACATGAACAGAAGCTTCCAGGTGGTGTTCTTATAAGATTTTTGCCTTTGGATGTGGCAGCTTGCTGAGGTGTATTTTGTAGATGACACCTTGTAGCTATGATAGTGCAATGGTA
This sequence comes from Hemitrygon akajei, assembly GCF_048418815.1. Taxonomy (NCBI): domain Eukaryota; kingdom Metazoa; phylum Chordata; class Chondrichthyes; order Myliobatiformes; family Dasyatidae; genus Hemitrygon; species Hemitrygon akajei. The sequence continues at coordinate 23,180,867 of NC_133150.1, read as the reverse complement.
GTGGAGGGAATGAATATTTAGGGTGAACGATTGGATGCCAGTTAAACCAGACTGGATGATACTGAGTCTTTTAAGTGTGTTGGAATACCACTTATTGATGCTTTGGGTGTGAAACCTTGTATATGGATGGCTGAGAGACTTGGGGTGGGGGGGGGGGGGGTTCAGTGGTGGTGGTATCAGGTAAGTGGATCAAGGATGCCTGACATCTAATTTACTCTCATGACCTCTACTGTTGAGGCCAATTTTGTTAACTTTGTGCTCTTTGGTAATCTTTCGGATGTTGCCGGCAGTAGACTCAGCAATGTCAAGTGTGTTCTTTAAAAGGATAATGGCTGGTGTTTGTTTGCTGGATATTACCTGCACTTTACCAGCCCAAGCCTTAATGTTGTTTGGATTATACTGCTTGCAGAATGATTTGTGAATCTGTACACATTCCCACTTTTGACCTTGCAACAAATTAAAAACATTGAAGAGGCAGCAGAAATTATTGGAAATTAACAAAAAAAAACAGCAGAAGCTCAATGCATCCACTTCATAGAAAATCCAGAGAAAGCCAAATATGATTCTGGGAACTTTTCCAAATATATGGAATGTTGACAGATACCTCAGTATTCATTACAACAAGAGATATAACAAAAACGAGTCAAAGATTTATGATTTCATGGTTTCAACCAATTCACAGACATGACTGTAGTTTCGTTTTGGCGCTTAGGTCTTCAACAATATATTCTTTGTTCTTTTGATTTGTCTTCATTTGCACTCTGTCATTTCCTTCTGTGGCTTTAGTTACAAATAGTTTTATCACTATAACTGATGCCTAGGCATAAGTAACACAGTGAATTCTGATTAATAAATGTCTTATTTCTTGTAATATAATTTATATTAAAATCTGGGTGTTTGCTCTTTCACTGGCTAGAACAAGAAGTATAAAAGGCAAGTAGATTTGAGAACCCATTCCACTTTTTCACTTTAATGACTTCATTTCAATTGTGAACTTTGTTGTAGCAGCTAGACTAATACAGTTTTCTTTATTGTGTAAAATAAAGCTGTTATAGCAGTCAAAAGCCCAAGAAAGCAAATGGCAATCAATAAAAACAATTGCCAAATCCACTCTTCATTAGATGGAAAGACAGAAACCTGAACTGCCATAAAAATATCTGATATGATTTTTGTGCGTTTTATCAGATTTTTTTTTAGCATACTCTAACTCTGTTTCAAATTGATGCATTATTATTTTTGTGTGTTCATACAAAAAGGTCACATAGTAAATTATCCTTAGCTCCAGGAGTTTTAGTTCATCAAAATGGAAACAAGACTGCACTATCCAGTTGAATTGATGTTTTCAATATTTATCTCCGAAATAATTCTATATAATGATAAAAACATTGCAGCTATATTCTGCTGTTTCATGATTTGTACACATGCTGTACCTGCCAGCAATTTAACAACTATGACCTGTTAACCATATGTAGTCAACCTCATAAGCAGTGGCAAACACGAGGAAATCTGCAGATGCTGGAAATTCAAACAACCCACACAAAATGCTGGTGGAACACAGCAGGCCAGGCAGCATCTATAAGGAGAAGCACTGTCGACGTTTCGGGCCAAGATGTGGTGTGGATTTTAAGGGCAGTGGTCAAGAAATAGTGTTTAACATAGAACAATACAGCACAGTACAGGCCATTTGGGCCACAATGTTGTGCCAACCCTTAAACCCTTCCTCCCATAGAACTCTCTACCTTAAATTCCTCCATATACCTGTCTAATAGTCCCTTAATTTTCACTAGTGTATCTGCCTCCACCACTGACTCAGGTAGTGCATTCCACGCACCAACCACTCTCTGAGTGAAAAAACCTTCCTCTAATATCCCCCTTGAACTTCCCTCCCCTTACCTTAAAGCCATGTCTTCTTGTATTGAGTAGTTTACCATTCATTATGCTCACAGCATCTTAGTCATTCTGTAAGGTTTGGAATGGCAATTAAGCTTTTGGATATTTTATTGTAACGTTATATATAGAAAGTGATGTGGACATAAAGACGGTATTAAAATGAGATAGGAGAAATACAAAAACAAAAAGTTTTAAAATCTTGACATCAGTTAATTTTTTAAAAAGTGCCTATTCTTGTTAAACTGTATTGCTAGTACTACAGAGGTCATTTGGCAACAGTCGTGGCTTATCAGTTGAAAATTCTTTGCACTGGAATGCGCAGGTTCGAATTGTTTGGTATTTTTATTTTAATAGATAGCTAATGAGTGATAACAGCAACTCCAAGCCCTTGTGCATTTTGGTGGTCTGTTTGTAGTAGGGTAACTTGGGCAACACTCAGATTTCTTAATGCTTATACCAAGCAAACTGTTGTTCACCTTCTTTCAAAATAGTATTGTTTGTTAACCTTGCTGTTATTTGCAGAGTATGTTCTGCTTTGCCTTATTGCATTAATATGTTGGGCTTAAGATAGATCCTCTGAGATGTTGATGGCCAAGGACTTGAAGCTGCACACCCTTTTCACTGCTGATCCCTAGATGAGTACTGGTGTGTATTTTCCCCTTCCTGAAACCTACAGTCAATTCTTTGGTCTTACTGACATTGAGTGCAAGGTTGATATTATGACACCACTCAACAATATCACTCCTGTGTATGCTTCCTCATCAACCTCTGAGATTTTGACAATGATTGTTGTGTCATTGCTAAATTAATAGGTGATGTTTCAGCTGTGCCTAACCACACGGTGATGAGTATTGATAGAAAAGAGCAGTGGGCTATGCATGCATCCTTGAGGTGCGCTTGTGTTGATAACCTCCTTTACCTGCTTCATTTTAATAAACACCATTATATATTTACTGCATTGGGAAACCTATGATCTATGTATGATATGACCATTGCATGTACTAAGTCCAAGATATTTCATTTTACACCAAAACCTGTGAAATGGTTGTACCCTGCACAGTTTTTCTTTACTATTGATTATTCACTTGTAATATTTTACAATTTTATTGAAGGCAGGAATTTACTACATATCTATTTTGCATATATTTACTTCAAATTTTGTTATCTAAGTTAAAGGAGTGATCAATGTTCACTTGAAATCCAGTGATCCATGTAATATAACATGCTTAAATATATTGAAGTATGCTTTTGGAAGTTATTACTATAAAGTTGAGCAAGTTCATCTAAAATATGCATTATGTTTGTTTTTACAGATCTTTGAACGAATTCTTTTCATATGGGCCATTCGACATCCAGCAAGTGGTTATGTTCAAGGAATTAATGACCTAGTTACTCCTTTCTTTGTAGTATTCCTTTCAGAGCACGTGGGTATGTTTATATAATTCTTGAAGATTGATGACAGATTATAAGCCATAAATGTATCAAGTAAATGTACCTGAGATACTTGGTCACCTTGTTATTTAAGAGAACTAAAACAATAAGGTAAACGGCTAAAGGTTAGACCATGTTTGTTGTGTTACACAAATGGCATTGTCTCTCTCAACAAAACTCTTTTAAGGTACTAGAGAAAATGGAGAAAATTACAAGAACTAGACTGTGGGGATTTTAAAGATGCAATATTAATGAGGTTCGATCTCTCGAAAAACGAGTGCTGGAGTTTTTGAAAGATTTGCAGAGGTGTTCTGAACTTGAATCATGAATAAGACCGTCTTGCCAACAAAGAATTTGAAAGGAATTTCTTTATACAGATCATGTTTAAAGTGTATAACTTGCTTTCACATAAAACATTTGAGGCAGCTGCCTTTAACGGGAAACTGAAGAGTAAAGAGTGTGAGTCAGAGGTATTTTGAAGGTGTGCAGTAAAAGGAAACAGAAATGGTAATAGATCTTTTCAAGAAGGCAGGTACTGTATTCTCTTTCAGAAAAAAAACATCCCTTTCAGACTTAAGTTGTTGCTTAAGTGTTTGACTACGATAAGCAGTATAACTTAGAAGTTCCTTTTTTATTCGAAGAAGAAACATCCCTGTAAAATTTAATGAAAAGAAAAATTCTTAAGATATTTCTTTTTAAAAGGAAATGGCCATTTCCACAATTACTGACAATAATTCTTGTTTTGAAAGGCTTTGGGCTCAGGGGACAGATTGCCATTGATTGAATAGCTGTAAGAATTATATTTTTGGTTGTAAAAATCAACCTGTAGGGATTTCTGCACTTACTGCTAAAGGCAGCAGGTTAGCATAGTGGTTAGCACAATGATTTACAGTACCAGTGACCTTGGTTCAATTCCCGCTGCTGCATGTAAGGAGTTTGTATGTTCTCCTCATGACTGTGTGGGTTTCCTCCAGGTGCTTCAGTTTCCTCCAACAGTCCAAAGGCATACCAGTTGGTGGGTTAATTGGTCATTGTAAATTATCTTGTGATAATCTCAGCCATTAGACTGTATAAGGAGTCGATATATAGCCAGGGAAGTGATGACTCCTTTCTGTTAGACTGTTTGACGTAACTTATGCATGGTCCCTGCCATCTAAGCCTCTGAAGCTTGTAGCTCCTCCATAGTTGTTATCTCTTGGTGGCTTACCTCATTAGTCCCCTTTTTGCATGGTCACCCAGGTTTTGAGGACGGCCTGCTCTAGGCAGATTTACAGTTGTGCCACATTCTTTCCATTCATTGCTGATTGACTTAACTGTACTCCGAGGGATATTCAGTGGCTTGGAAATTTTCTTCTATCTGTCTCCTGACTTGTGCTTTTCAATAACCTTTTTGCAGAGTTGTTTGGAGTGTTCTTTTGTCTCCAGTGTAGATTCTGTCAGGATACTGACTCAACAGCAGTTGGACCATCCAGATATAGGTGTATTTTTATTGTAACCAATTGAGCACCACGTCTGTTCAGTAGTGATCTCCATTTAACTAATTATGTGACTTCTAAAACCAATTGGCTGCATCAGTGATGATTTGGTGTGTCATATTAAAGGGGGGGGGTGGATACTTATGTAATCAATTATTTTGTTTTGTATTTGTAATTAATTTAGATCACTTTGAGGAGATCTGTTTTCACTTTGACACAAAAATCTTTTTTTCTGTTGCTCATTGTAAAAAAAAGCGAAATTAAATCCACTGTGATTCAATGTTGTAGAACAATAAAACCTGAAAACTTCCACAGGGGTGAATACTTTTTATAGACACTGTACTTGCATCCATTAATCAAGACTTCAAGTACAAGAGTTGGAATGTCCTATTATAGTTGAACAAACTTTAATTAGGTATTAGTACATAATTTGTGTTATGTACAGTTCTGCTTATCATGCATTACATGAGAAAATTGGAGTGCTTCAGTAACAAGAAAAGATTGAAAAGCTTGGGTCTGTTTTCCCTGGAGGGGCGGAGGCAGAGAGGTGATTTGATGGAGGTTTATAAAATTAAAAGCTCTGGATAGGGTATTTAGCTAGTGTCTATTTCCCTCAGTAATTTGAGTGAAAGGAGGCTTTAAGAGAGTCTGAGGAAGAAAATCTATCACACAAATAGTAGTTGGTATCTGCTATGTGCTGCTAGAGAAGATTGTGAAGGCAAGAACATCAATGAAATTTAAAAATCATATCAAAAAATACTTGATTGAGCACGATAGAACAATATGGAATTACTGCAAGCATATAGGATTAGAAAAGATATGCATGTGCATGGTGGGCTGATCGACCTGTTTCTTTGTTGTACAATTCTGACTTTGTATTGTAAGAGATAAAGAATTTAAAAACTTCTTTCAGTGTAACCCAAACAATCTTTATATTCAACACGCTAAAATGATGACAATGATTTGGCCTTCAGAAACCATAACAAGGATGTGTGTTTAACCCTGTGCTCTGCTTTATTAATACTCATGGCTGTGTGGCTAGGCACAGTTCAAGCAGCATGTATAAATCTGCCAATGACACCTCTGTGTTGGCTAAATCTCAGATGGCGATGAAGTGGTGTACAGGAGCAAGATAGATCGGCTGGTTAGTGGTGTCACAACAATCTCGCACTCGATGTTAACAAGACCAAGGATATCGGAAAAGGGAAGTCAGGAGAACACACACCAGTCCTCGTTGTGGGGTCAGTGGTGGAAAGGATGAGCAGCTTCAGGTTCCTATGAGTCAACATCTCAGAGTACCTATCCTGGACCAACACATCGATGAAATCACAAAGAAAGCACACCAGTGACTATACTTCATTCGGATTTTAAGATCCTAGCAAATTTCTACAAATGTACAATGAAAGAACATTCTGAGTAGTTGCATCATTGCCTGCATAATTTCCAATGTACAAAACTGAAAGTGGCTGCAGAAGATTATAGACTCAGCTAGCTCCATCGTGGGCACAGCCCCAACCCTTCACATCATTGAGGACATCTTTGAAAAGTGGTGCCTCAAGGAAGCAGCATCCATCACTAAGGACACTGACCATCTGGGACATATCCATTGCTGCTATCAGGCAAGAGGTGCAGGATCCTGAAGACACACTCGATGTTTTGGGAAAAGTTTCTTCCCCTCTGCCATTAGATTTCTGAATGTTCCACGGTCTATTTCACTATTCCTTTTTTGCATAATTTATTTATGCCTTGCACATTACTGCTGCCACAAAGTAACAAATGTTAGTAATAAACTGATTTTGATCTGAAAGAAAGGTGCTACCGTAGGAAACCTCATATGGGTTCTTGTCAGAAACAACTCAATTGCTGTCATCACAGTAAACAGATGTTTCTGTAGTCGCTGGAGCCAACTTCAAATATGAAGTGTAATATAAAGAAAGGAGCTTTCTGGAAGTGAAACAAAATGAATAGCAACATGAAGAGCCACTTCTATGACAAGAGAACAAAAGAGAATTGTTTATTCTCGTTGCTTCTATAGACAGCACGGAGCAACAAATCTTGAATTCTCATTGGGCTTGTAATAAGTTGCAGGTTTTGTTTAGTGTAGTTGTTACAAGGGAAGATGAAAAATCTTGAGGTATTATTGAACAAACTGTGGAATACTTGTTCAGCCCCGGTTGAGAAGGTCATTTATCTGTCTTATGTCACTGGGCTTGTAGGTGTTATTTTCAAGCATATTTGGTACTCAGATGTGTTGATGTAAAGGGCAAAACTTATCAATTGTATTCTGTGTTCTTATCACACAGGGAAGGAGATTTGAATTAATTTCTACTTTGTTTCACTGGGGGCCATTTTTTTAGAGGCAAGTAGAGAAAGGCATATTGGAACTGATTATTATTTTAATGTGAAAACTAAAATGGGCAAATTAAATCCAGGCTTCATTAAGACGTGAAATTTATTTTTATTGTCAAAATGACCACAGAAAATTCAGCTGTAGTTAATTGTAAAATTTATTTGTCAGAATGTTCTGATGTTTCTGACACTTGCACAGTAAACACCAACAAAGCTTGGTATAGAAATAGATAAACACTTTTATCCCTTACTCTTTTTTCAAAATCATTTGTTAAAAAGCTGGAATGAAGATGTTCCCCGGCCTCCCCATATTGCATTCTTTCATATTTAACTTTTTTTGAGACCTTTGCTTGCATTGTTCACAAACTTCTCCAATGACCTATAGAGGGTGCCACTGCATTTCTATTCTTCATTGCAGCAACATCTAATGCAAAACAGTGGATGTGTTGGAACCATATGTTTGCAGCCACAGAAAATTCTGGCCTAATGTCTTGATTGTAAGTGAATGTGTGCTAGCATGTAGATAGCATAATCATTGCTTAATGCCTTATCAACTGATGAGCACTAGAGAACAAAACAGAAGTACTGAATAATATTCACCAAGGGACAATGCAATAGCAGAAATTCAATAATATCTGAGATGGGAATGGATTTTTCTTTGTTGCTGTTGGAACTATCTGGAAGGTTTCCAATCTAGCAGCTGCTTCATGATCTTTGCAGATGTTGTACAACTGCCAATGACTTTCTGGTTTTTAGGTTTAAAATGATGATAGCAGCATCAGATTGAGAATAACAAAGATTTTCTGTAGATAAGTCCCCACAAAAATTAGAGCTGTCATTCACAACGTTATGTTCTTAAGCATTTGATAATCTACAGTCTGATCTACAAATCTAACTCACTATGCTGCAATTCCAGTCTTTGACTTGGGTCTTCCTGGATTATTAATGTTCAGTATTATTCTTCTTCAAAAGTACCTGAAGGATCTTAATATTCAAATACACTTGGGGTTCATGAAATCTTATGATGCTTAACTTCTAAACAAGAAACAAGTAAAAATGTCTTGGAATGACATGTAGTTCTGTCCAATGTAATTCATTACTTTATAGGATTAGTACTGTAATCAAATGCAGTACTTTTCTCGTCTTGTGGCTATCAGCATTGAGGAAGAAGGAATAAAGGTATTTTTTAAACGAGGAGAAAATTGGGAAATAAGAGGCACAAAGAGACTTGAAAATCCTTATGCAGGATTTTCCCCTGGTTAGCTTGCAGATTATGTTGGTGGTAAAGAAGACAAATGCAATGCATGTCGGGAGGACTGGAATATAAAATTAATGATGAGGCTTCAAAGGCATTGGTCAGTATTTGGAGTATTGTGAGCAGAATACTAGGTAAGTCTAGGAATAGAGTGCACAGCCTCAGTATAGAGGGATGTCCATTTAGAATAGAGGTGAAGAGTAATTTCCTTAGCTAGAGGGTGGCGAATCTGTGGAATTTATTGCCATGGACAGTGAGAAGGCAGAAGAATGGGGTTGAGAGGGATAATAAATTAGCTATGACTCAAAGGGCTGAATGACTTAATTCTACTCTTATGGCTTATGGTCTTGCAGAAGAAGAAGCAAATAATTTGCAGCACCAAAAATAAAAACAATATTTCTCATTTACATTGTTTGCATTGTTGAAGACTGACCTACCTTGAATGACCTTCCCAAATTTATTCATGCAACTAAAATATTAAAATGAAATCAGATGAAATCATTTTTTCAAGAATATTCTACCAGGTCAACATTTCAGATTGAAGCAGTAAGCAACACATTGGGAGCCGTGTTAGGCACCTGCTGTGAGTGCTTGAAAATATACTGCAGTGAGAAACTTGAGCATTAAAACTAATTTGACTTCCTGACAGCACAGTCCTGCCACAAAAGTACAGTCATGAAAAATCCTTGGCACTTTTTTAAAAATAGAATCGCAAGGCATTCAATAAATACATCAGGAGCAAGAGGATAATCAGGGAGAGAGTGGGACCACCCAAGAGTAAAGGGGGGAACATTCGCTTGGATGCGAAGGATATGGGTGAGGTTCTTAGTGAGTACAGGTTTCCCGCACTATTCATAGGTAGAGCATTCCTATGAAACGGTGCGTAAGCTGGAATGTCGTAAAGTGAAGAAGCAATTACCATTTATTTATATGGGAAAAATTTGTGAGTGTTTGCAGACCCAAAAAATAATTGACCAAATCATGCCAAATAACACATAAAGCCTAAAATAACAGTAACATATAGTAAGAGCAGGAATGATCTGATAAATACACAGCCTATATAATGTAGGAATACTTTTCTACAATTACTGTAGCACTGTCCACTGCAGCAAAAATCTCACGCAAGCGCTCTTGGCAGCGCTCGTGGCAAAAACACACAGTACAAGCGCTCGTGGCAAAAACACATGGCACAAGCGCTCGCGGCAGAAATACAAGGCAAAGCACTCCCAGCAGAAACACTCTGTCCAGTAACCTTTAAGCTCTGAAGCTACCAAATAACACATAAAAATACACAGCCTATATAAAGTAGAAATAATGTACGCCCAGTGTAGTTTCACTTACCGGAATCGGGAAAAGAGCGAGCACACTGATGATGGTGTGTTAGACTGAGTCGTCGGAGGTAGAGGAGACTGGGATATCATCTCATCATCATCTGTTTCCATCAGGGCAGGCAGGTCACCTTCTTCTATGTCTGCCTGCCTCAATGTCAAAGGTCGAAGTTCGTCGTCTGCTGTGGCTGATGTGGAAAGCTTGAAAAACGACAGTATGTTGACTGCTTAGCCTCGCGCATTTTCCTATCACATAGTTCTTTGTAAGCACTCAAATCATCCTGCAAATATGCCCTAAACCTATGTATCTTTTCAAAATTAAAGTCATACTTTTCTGCAATCATTGCAGCGTTGTCAATCGCAGCGAAAATTTCACGCAATTGCTTCTCGTTCAGTTCCTGGACGACTTCACTTTTGGGCCGTTCGCTCCTGCATTCGGTTTCAATTGTTATCCTTTCCTCTTCATCAGCTCTTCATCTCTCAGTTCTTGGTCATGGGATGCCAAAACCTCTTCAACATCATCTTCGTCAACTTCCACAAACCCTTAGCCAAACTATGTCCTTACTTTGTTCACCACGATTGAAACGCTTAATTATGTCTAGTTTTACGCTAAGTGTAACACCCTTACGCGCTCTTTTAGGGTTTTCCGATACCTTAGAACTCATCTTGCTAATGGATGCACAAAATAAATTGACGTAAATCACAGATGCTCACAGGCACGTGCTTAAGCAATGGCAGCTAGAATGCAGTTCCAGGGGAGGAGCTTGGCTGCTCGGCGTGCACGCTGCCTTTTCTCGTAACAGTGAAAACACCTTCTGTTAGCGAAAACAGGTAACTAATGTAGGTCTTTCGTAACAGCGAATTGACATAAAGTGAACGTTCGAAAAACGGGGGACACCTGTACTTCACATCAATATTTATCAAGTAGAGGAATGTGTAGGGATAGGGAGATCATTGCTGAGAATATTAATACACTAGGGTATTTTGAAGTTGAGAATGTATTGTTTGGTCTCTGAAAGAGCATTAAGGTGAATAAATCCTCAGGGCATGATGGAATATACTCCAGATTATTAAGAGAGGAAAATGAAGATATTGCTGGGGTCTTAACTAATATCTTTATGCCCTCTCTGGTCACAGGTGAGGTCCTAGAGGACTGGTGAGTAGCTAATGTTGTTCCACTGTTCAAGAAGGAAACCAGGGATAATCCTGGAAACTATAGACCAGTGAGTCTCTTGTTAGTGGTAGGGAAGTTACTGGAGAGAATTTCTAGGGATTGAAGTTATGAGCATTTGGAAAACCATGGCCTAACTTGGGAGAGCCAGCAGAGTTTTGTGCGGGGCAAATCGTGTCTTACTAACTAGATTGAGTTTTTTGATGAGGTGATGAGGGTGGTTGATGAAGGTGGAGCTGTGGCTGTTGCCTACATGGATTTTCATAAGACATTGACAAGGTCTCTCAAGGGATGCTCACCCAGATGATTAAGATGCATGGGACCCATTGGCTCTTTGGGTTGACAACTGCTTGCCCATAGACGACAGAAGTTGATAGTGAAGGGCCTTACTTTAGCTAAGGGTTCCCAACCTTTTTTTATGCACGGACCAATACCATTAAGCAAGGAGTCCATGGACCCCAGGTTGCGAACCCCTGTTTTAGCTAGAGGTCTATGATTAATGATGTTCTGCAGGGATCTGTACTGGGACCTTTTCTGTTTGTGATGTATATAAATAACCTGAATGAAAATGCATGTGTGTGGGTTAATAAGTTTTGTAGACAATATGATGATTGATTGTGTTGTGGATAGCATAGATGTCTGGCAAGGAATACAATGGGATATAGATCATTTGCAGGTATGTGTGGAGAAATGTCAGATGGAGTTTAATCTGGCCATGTGTGAAATGTTGCATCTTGGTAGGTCAAATGTAAAGAGTCAGTATACTGTTTAAGGCAAGATCCTTAACATTGCTGATGAACAGAAGGATCTTTGGGTCCAAGTTCATAGCTCCCCGAAAGTAGCTACATAAGTTGATAGGGTGGTTAATAAGGCATATGGCGTGCTTGCCCTTAGTTGAGACATGGAGTTCACAAATCAGGAATTTATGCTGCAGCTTTATAAAATTCTATTTAGGCCGCACCTGGAGTATTGCATACAGTTCTGGTCACCTCAGGATAGGAAGGATGTCAAGACTTCGGAGAGGGTGCAGAGCAGGTTTACAGGACGCTTCTTGGATTAGAGGGCACGTGCTATAATGAGAGGTTGGACAAACTTGGGTTGCTTTCTCTGGAGTGGAGGAGGCTGAGAGGAGATCTGATAGAGGTTTATAAGATTGAGAGGTGATAGATGGAATAGATGGACAGTACCTTTTTCCCAGGGTTGAAATGTCTAATACCAGGGGGTATGCATTTAAGGTGAGAGGAACACTTTCAAAGGAGATGTTAGAGGCAAGTTTTTTTTTACACAGAGTGGTGGGTGCCTGCAGTGCACTACCTGGAGATTGTGAGAGAGGCAGATAGATATACTAGGAACTTTTAAGAGGTGTTTAGACAGACACATGAATGCGAGGAAAATGGAGAGCCATGGACATCGTGTAGACATAAAGGATTAGTTTAGTTGGTTATTTGATTACTACCGTAGATTTCGCACTACAGAGCGCACCTGATTAAAAGCCGCTGGCTCTAATTTTAGAAAGAAAATCAATTTTGTACTTGTACAGGCCGCACCGGATTTTAGGCCGCAGGTGTCCCACGTTGTAATATGAGATATTTACACAGAAAGATATTACACGTGAGGATTTTTTAACTTTTAATTAAATCCATATGGTAACAAACAAATACATATTGCAAATGCTTTTTTTCGAACCGTGCCTGTAATACGGCTACTTTTAAATATACATACGTATCGGTAACACACAAATTACGTTGCATATACATTCCAATATCTCCTAGCGACTGGTAAAAATATATATACTGCAGCCTACCAGGAAAAGTTATTGATCACCTTTAACTTAAAAGCAGCGTTTTGGATCCGCCGCTCCCCCCCACCTTCCCGTTTATCGCAAACCGGTATTTCCCACAAGACGCGGCGAAACCGGATGTGACGTCTAGCATTCCGGGCTGTAGTACAGAAAACATACTAACAAATGAATTACTAAGCGAAAATATTATAAACTAAATAACTGCCATAAAGGCAGCACAATGCTTTTCTTCGAGTGTTTTCCATGTTGATGAGGGTGAGTACAAATGACTGATTTACAATAATTTAATTGTGAAAGTGCGCTTGATTTATCGTACAATTTCATTGGACCTCTGTGAACTACTCATCAATTTTATTGGTCTACTGTTACGAGGCAAAATGTTTTTGGCGGCATGAAAAAAAATCATGCATTAGCCGCACCGTAGAAAAGGCCGCAGTGTTCAAAGCTGATCAAAATGTGGGAAAAAAGTAGTGGCTTAAAATCCGGAATCTACGGTAATTTATTTGGTTTGGCACAATATTTTGGGCTGAAGGGCCTGTTCCTAAGCTGTATTGTTCTATGTAATTCCTCTTCAATAAAGGAATATCTCCCAATTTTTCTAAAGGTTTCTCAGGCCTTCTTAGCTTCCCTTTCCATTACCAAAGTGACATCTCTAAACTTGTGCACTGCTTTGCCAAGTTTGAGTTACTTCAATCATGTTTCTGTTTTGAACACAGAAATATCTCAGTCTAAAATCTCACATAATTTTCTTTATGACTGTACCTGTAACTAGAGTGTATTTTTTAAAGCATCTTCGACATGATGACAGCAGCATCCCTCTCCAAGTGCGAGCTTTTATTGTTGTGTATCATTTGAATGGCAGAGCAAATGACCTGCTTCTAGGCAACTATCCATCTGTGCCACTGTGCAGCAGACTGAGATGGTACAGAACGAGAAGCTAGACTGACTTGCCTTCAGTCTCAGGAAACAGTTCGCTGATTCTGGATAGTTTGGCAGAAGTGAGTGCAGATATGTGTGCCGCATTAAAATAGGTTAGTTTTTCATATTTATTAAGAATAAATTTTTTAAAATCCTATTGCTTATGTAATAAGGAGAGATGTTGTGTACTCATATTATTCAATATTTATTTGCATATTTATTTAATTCCAATTAACCTTAACCTAATCACAGGACAATTTACAATGACCGGTTGACCTACTCTGTATGTATTTAAGCTATGGGTGGTATCTGGAGGACCCAGAGAAAACCCACGGATTCCATGGAGAGGATGTAGCGTTTCTTTAGAGAACAGTGCTGGAATGTAGTGAATACACTTCCGGCAAAAACAACTAGACTCTATAGTGTCATGCTAGTTATTATTTTTAAGTTTTATTGCACTAATTCTGAAATTGGACCTGCTGTTTTAGAGTGCAATTAGGTGAGCACCTAATAATGTTACTCATTGCATGACCGCCACATGATTTTGCCTGTAGAGGCATGTATTGAAAGTCACTTTTCGATGCTCTGATCAACAATCTCTTTCAAACTAGAGCTCATTGTACTAGTTTGTTGCTTTTCCTTCCATTTGAAGATGAGATCTTCTGAGATTGGTAGACCTGATTGCAGGATCATCAGATACCTTTCAGCTTTTGCATAAGGTACCCAAACAGTGAGTGTTGTCCTTGTCATTTTTCTATTAGGTACTCATTCTGTTGGTGCCACACATTTCAGGAAAGGTTAGGCTATAGCTGGCTATTCAAGATGCCTTGGGGACCTTGGGGGCAAAGAGGTTAAAAACATACAGTACTCATCAGCAATAAACAGATTTTCAGAATCTATAGCAGTAGCACATTCTAACTCAACTGACCTTATGTACAATGTGTTTGCAAGCTCAGGTGCTGGAAATTCATCATCACCACTCGAAGGTCTTTGGCTGCGCTCTTCTGGCAGGACTGTGCTGTCAGGAGGTCAAATTAATTTTAATGCTCAAGTTTCTCACTGTCGTATCTCTTTAAGCACCCACAGCAGATGTCTAACATGGGTCCCAATTTGTTGCCTACCGCTTCAATGTGAAATGTTGCTCAGATAGTATATTCTTGAAATAATGATTTCATCTGATTTTATTTCCATATTTTGGTTGCATGAGTAAATTTGGGAAGGTCCTTCAAGGTCATTCTTCTTGAAACTGTGGTGGTTGCCATTGATTTAAAGCATTTAAGGTTACATGAATTAGATGGAGAGGAACTGTTCCAATTGTTGAGGCAGGGATCAGAAGAGGAATGTAATTGGCAAATGGACCAATAGTAACATAAGGAAAAAAGTTTCTTTTTGCACAGCAGTAATGAAGTTCTGCCAGGCATGTCAGTGGAGGCTAATGCAACTTTGAAATATATGGGAGAGCTGGATTGTTATCTGAAAGGCAAGAAAAATTTGCAGTGCTGCAAGTAGCATCCAGCAAAAAGTATAAGTGAAGTCCTCCATACTTCCTGTCACAAATGGATATGGCAATGCACAAGCCAAGACATAACTTGCCCATATTAGCCATTGTGTGAAACCATCCCAGTCTCCAGGGCTCTTTAAGCTGCCCCCTACCCAGTCAGGCCCTGCAGCAGATTTCTAAGCTTGGTGCAAACCGCAGCTTGTGGTGGCCCGCTATATCTGAGAAGAATTTCCTTACTGATGTATTTTTTCTGATCACTCCTCGTGCCAGTCCCTGAGGTTGAGTTGTGGGTTCAGATGTAGTGACATACTGTAATCTTAATCACTGTTGTCCCCATCATCTTGACTCAACACTAGTTTTCTGCTCCAGATGGTCTTTGAGTAGAAGGAATAAGAGAGTTGCCTTACTAACCTTCCTTATTGAGTGTCTCTAACTGTCGGTCAAGTAATAAATTACGGAGTGGTCAAAATGAAACATTCTTTGCGAACAAACCCAGCAGATTCCTTCTCGCTTTGGCTTGTGTGGTGGCTTAGACCAGTGTGATTCTTCAGCCTGTAAAGGGCAAAATGGTGAGATGCTGAACTTGAAAGAACATCTCTCTCATGTGGTGGCATCTCTTATGTTCTTTGCTTCTTTATCTCAAATGTAGGATGTTGGCAAACTGTTTTGACTGGTCCTGACTGAGGGTCTTGACATAAAATGTCAACTGTCCATAGATTCTGCCTGACCTGCTAAATTCTTTGGCATTGTGTGTTGTCCAGATTTCTAGCACCTAGTAATTTCTTGTCTCTGTAGCTATCTTATCATTCTGCTTTTGGAGATTTGACTTCTTTGTGGGGGTAAAACTTCAATGTTTATGTGTAGATAAGAGATGTGGATATACTTACAGGTTCTGTGGTGATGATGAACTATGTAGGTTTTTTGTGTGATGGAGAAATATTTTAGTTTGTGGCTTATCGCAACTTGTGTGGTGTTTCTTTCATTGTCATCCATGGGTTATAGTTCATTGCACCAACCCTTTATACAGCTTAATTCATTATGATACAGCCTGTTTCAAACCTGTCTCAATCACTGGTGCAGCTTGCTTCCTTTTTGCCTGTGAATTCTTATGCGTTTAGTGTATATTGGCCAGCATAAAGAAGCTTGAGGTGAAACAGAGGAAATGTCTTTTTCAGAATAGAATGCTGATAACCTGGCATATAATTTAGTAGGGATGACATAATTTCATTCACAGTTCTGCTTCAATTTCTCTGGATGTTAAGAATTCCCTAAGTCACTACTACTATGTTACAATTTTTAGTGTTTTTTTATTTTGATTTTCTCATTTTATTGTGTTTTTTCCCTAAACACAATCAATGGTTATCTTGAGATGAACTTGAGTAAGGGAGTTTGTTCCTGCCTGTCCTGAGGCACTTCCCTACTTTTTCTTTCTGCATATCAATGTGAAACTTTTGAAATGTTGTGATTTGGTTGTTGGACGGTTATGACTTCAATTTAATCTAAATTGATTGCCAGATATGTTGGTACGCAGCTGAGAGAATACAATATTGTTGAAGCAGCCATTCAGTTTTGCTGTTAAACTGGCACCACATAGTTCTAATAGATCCCAGAGGAGAAAAATAAGTTTTTCAAGAAAAAAAATCTGTATTCTGGCAAAACACTTCCCCTTGGTCCGTAATACTTTGAATATATTGTTTTAGAAATTCAGCAGTAACTATTAGGGGCATGTTCTTACTACATTTACTAATGATTTATGTTTTAAGTATTGAGTAGTACTGAAAAGCTTTGATATTGCCTTCCTTTTGTATAATGTGTCATTGTAGAGTAGTCAAAGCATCGAATGATTACTGGTGAGGGTGGGGGGGGGGGGGCAGATTCATTGGGATAGTGTCTTGGAATTAAGTCATCATGTTACCAGGTTATGGGCTATGTCTTGTGGAATGATTGGGTTTGTGATTCTGAACTAATGCTTGCAGATTTAGATCATGTGTTGTGGTTTGGGGTTGTAAATTAGTGTGAGTTGTGGCTGAAGTGTTGTGAAGGGTAGCTTTTTATGTCTTTTTTACAATCACAAGACAATGCTGTGGATATTAAGACCATGAAGTATTGCAAGTCTACCCTATTAGTGAGTTGCTCGATAGCAGTGGAGCTGGACCATTGTTGTTTTGTTTTGCCTGGAATTGCTGCTTACCATTATGCCAAGATGGTGTGTGGTCCTAAAAATATTGTGAGTGATTGCCTTGAATGTGTTTTTTTTTTGTTGTGAATGCAAGACCCTATTGGACATTGGTTAACATAGAATGCTCCAAGTCTGGTTCAGTGGTTCATTGGTAAGACCAACAGTGGGGAAGCTGTGTTGACCCTCATGCCACAAGGTCATCTGATGCAGCCGCCCAGGGAAGAAGGCATCTGAAGTGGCCTTTATAAGTGTGCTGAAATCCGTTTTGGATTGGGGGCTGGTCCCTCCCATCGGTGCTCCCGTGTGCTGTTTGCTTTGGTGCTGCCCTGCTGTGCTCACGGAAGGACAAGTTGGACCAGGACAACATCCCATACATGTCCAATCTACAGGCCATGCTGCGCAGAGACTTGGGCTTTTTTTTTAATGACTGTATGCTTCTGCCTTTGTTACCATATGTACCACGTGCTGTGTGTTGTTGGTAATGTGGTTTGCACCTTGGCCCCAGAGGAATGCTGTTTTGTTTGGCTATATTCATGTGTGCTTAAATGATAATTAAACTTGATGGATAGATGCTTAGTGGTTGAGAAGTGTGTGGGTGATTTGTGATCACTGAGTTTGTGAACTGAAGCTGGAAACAAGTTAGAAATAAATTAAATTAAAAGGTGTGTATCTGACTAGCTATCCCAATGTCAGCTTGCAGCCTGCTCAGAGACCCTATTTTTACTTGCAAGTACTGTGAAGAGCACTACTGTTGTTTACAATCTTCAAAACTACTGCAGCACTTTGCAGAAGTCTTAAGCACCCTTGCTATATCTGTGCCTAAGACATTTGCACAATACTGTACTTCAAATCAGATCAAATTCAAGTTTAATTATCTGTCATTCACCATGCATGAATACAGCCAAACGAAACAGCATTCCTCTGGGAACATAGACAGCACATTTAAAATACCAAGCAAAAAAAAATAGTCACACAAGAAAACATACATAGCTCGAGTTTCTTAGTGACATGTCCCACAAATTGATGCTGCAGTTGCCAGCAGTGTGCAGACACACACAATCCAGCCTGTCATTCCACCAACACTGGACGGCAACAGCAGTGGATGAGGCCAGCTTCCAACTGAGCATGGATGCCATGCTACACCGCCTCCGGCATCTCCTCTCCTGGACTGCAGCAGCAGGCAAGCCCGTGGCTTGAGGCTTATTCCTCGCTACAACCAAGGTCGTGCAGATGCCCCCGTGCCTGTCATGCCACCAAGCAAGGGAAACAGGCTTGAGGCATCTTGCATTATCATTGTCTAACAGAATCTTGTGACTGCAGGAAAAACATCCAAGAGAATTACCCAAGTTGCCTTCGCACACCAACTCTGATGCCTTCCTGTAGCAGGCAGTGACATGGTCTGCATCCAGTCCAGTACCTCTGCCAATGAGCAGCTTACTGTTGAGGTAGATCTGCAGTACCCAAAGTTCTTGGAATCTAACATTGTCTTGCTATTGTAAAAAAGGACATTAAACAAAGGAAAAAAAAACACTTTTGGTTGGCCTCTGAGTGGCCAATGCATCAGAATACACCTCTATCTTACTGAAAGTCTGATTTCAGGTTAAGATTTATTTATCACATGTACATCTAAACATACAGTGAAATGCGTCATTTGCTTTAACAAACAACACAGCCATTGATGTGCAGGTGGCAGCCTGCGCTACTACTCATTATGGTGCCACATATAGAAGCATACCCACAATGTTCAGCAGAATAGCACATGCAACAACAGCAACAAAACAAGACTGCAACTGCAAAGCCTGCTCCTTTCTCACCCTTCCCTCTATCCACGGCTCCTTCGCACACACTGGTCTCTGATCCAAGGGCAGGCTGTTTCTGGGCCTCCAGTCCTTGCCCCTGGATTCTCAGGCTCGCAGACATCAGTCTTCCAACTTTGGGCTTCACCCCAGGACGTAACAATTATTGTTTTGATGTTTTGTGCATCGACTCCCAGACTCGCAGGAACCTCCTACCCTGGTGACCTGGGGTCTTCTGACTTCTTTGAGTCTCGTAATGTTTTAGAGCCTTGTAACTCCAGTCTTCTGGCTTCCATCTCTGTCTCTCTCTGGACCGACCTCCAGACTTCCACTGATTTCTGGATATTGACCCCAGGGTTCATGGACCCCAGGGTCAATCATGGGTTAAGCCTCAACTTCCACACTCTCACGGACCTTGTTTGACTCTTGGGGCTTGACTTTCAAATTTACACAGACCTGCAATCTTGGTGGCCTTGAGAGATGTACTTTTCTCCATAGATGCTGCCTGGCCTGCTGAGATCCTCAGCATTTTGTATGTGTTGCTTAGATTTCCAGCATCTGCAGATTTTCTCGTTTTTGGAAGATATGGTTACTGGCCCTCCTGACTCCCACCTGTCCCCAGGACTTACCTCACTTCTCCAGTACTGATGAAGGGCCTTTTCTGTTATTGTTGCTTGTCCTACTGAATGTATCCACTGTTCTGATTTTGAAATTTTATAGATCCAAAAGCTGCAAGATTGACCTTTGTATTTGATCCGTTTGTTTACTGCAAGCTGGTACAAACTGTAATGTATATTGCCCTCCATCAAAAAATCTTACATTAATCTTATGGTACTGGTAAGATATTAAATAATGAAAAGATAGTTTAAAGTTACCTTTACAAGGGATAATTAAAAAAAAACTGTAGACCATTTAAAATGAAAACAGGCTAGACTTGCAGTGATTTATTTTTCAAACTTTAAACTATGTTGGTTTCATGACTTAATTTAACAGTAGTTTCTTCATAGTTTGGGTCACTTGCTTAATTGAAAATGAGTTGGTGGAGTTTTAAATTATCATTAGATGGCAAAGTGATCAGGGAATTCTAATTTTGTGTGTGCAAATGGATTTTGATCCCCAGAAATATTATGAGGAGAATCCATATGTGAACATTAAAATGCTTGAGATTGCCTTTGCAAATTTATTTGCACTTTTGATGAGATCTCAAGTATCTTGACCTTTTCAGGATTAGTAACAAGACCTTGCTCAAAATTTCAGCTGTTTTAGACATTGAGTACATCACATTTTTATTCTAATGTCAGACATTTGTGTGAGGTTAATTACTTAATTAAAGTAAAGTATTAATAAGGTACTTGAGTAGGTCTAAAATCTGGTGAGAGGATCCGTTTTTGACTACAGATCCTATCGATTAGTGGTGTTTTACAACTATCAATTGTTCACCTAGAATGTGCAGTGTAGAAAAAAGAGCATTGCTTGAGTCATTCAATCGATTCTGTTTTGCTAATCTTAGCCATGCTTTTGTGATCATTAGAGAAAATGAAATTTTGTGCATATTCCTGCATCATTTCATTGGAACATAATGGAGTATATTTTTCCTGAAGATAATTCAAGTACTGTGAACATCATTGATTTGAGGTTTTCTGTATTTACTGAGCGAACTGAAGGTAAAGAAAGTAAATAGAATTGTGGAACTTATGAGTTTAGTAGTTTATAACTAAAGTTCCAGTTTTTGTTCTTAAGCCTTTTGAGTTACAATGGAGCTCCTGCTACTATTTGGTTACAGATCGCATAGCATTGGTATGCACAAAGTGGGCATGTTATTAGGTATCCTTTGTACATAAAAATGTGGCAACTTAAGGCTGATTTATACTTGTGCATATGGGCTACGCCATAGCCCTGATTTTCACTTCTGCATAGGCTCTACGCCGCAACGAGCATGCGTTGGTGTGCGCCAAAATGCTAGTTGGCAGTGGGGTTTCTATGCCACTGTGTTGAGTTTCTTCGTGAGAGGTTCAATATGATGACTCATTCGGGAGGCTGAGGGGTTGATAGACTGGACATACAGAGAAGGTAGTTACACCCAAGGTGCAGGGCATAGGTAACTAGGTGACCAGGAGGTGGAAAGGAGATAGGCAGCCAGTGCAGAGTACCCCTGTTCTGTTCCTCTCAACAACAGGTTTGTATACTGATGGGAGGGAGGGGGATAACCTGACAGAAGAAGGCCACACAAGTCAGTTCTGTCACATTGAGTCTGGCTTTGCAATTCAGAAGGGAAATGGGAAAAAGAGGCGAGGGAAAAGAGTGATAGGGGATTTGTTGGTATGGGAAACGGAGAGGAGGTTCGATGGATGAAAATGGGATTGCTGGATGTAAGCTGCTTCCTGGGTGCCAGGGTCAATGTCATCTTGGATAGAGTCCACAGCATTGTTAAGTGGGAAACAGCTGGAAGTCGTGGGCTATGTCAGTACCAATGGTGTGGATAGGAGGGGTGACAAAGTCCTACAAAGTGTGTTCAGGGAGTTAGATAGTAAGTTAAAGGACAGGACCTCCAGGGTTGTGATTTTAAGGTTGTTCTCTGTGCCACGTGCTCGTGAGGACAGAAAGTGGAATAGCATACAGTTTTAGATGTGGCTAAGGAGATGCTACAGGAAGGAGGACTTTAGATTTTTGGATCATTTGGCTCCCTTCCAGTGAAGGTGCAAGCTGTACAGAAGTGGCATTTGCACCCTAACTAGAGGGGGACTAATATCCTAGTGGGAAGATTTACTTATGCATCACAGAGCCAGGTTTAAACTAGAGTTGCAGGAGGCTAGGACCAGAGCACCAGAACAGATAGTGAAGTGGTTGTGGAGAAAGATGTTAAGCTGTATACAAGGTCAGAATCAAAAGGCTGAGCATGTGGGAAGAATGTTCTGAGCTTTGTATATTTCAATGCATTGAGTATTGTAGGTAAGACAGATGGGCTTAGGGCATGGAACAGTATGTGGAATTATGATGTAGCCATTAATGAGAAATAAGAGAAAATATGCAGATGCTGGAAATTCAAGCAATGCACGCAAAATGCTGGAGGAACTCAGCAGTCCAGGCAGCATCTATGGAAAAAAGTACAGTTGATGTTTCGGGCTGAGAGCCTTCAGCAGGACAGGCTGAAGAGTATTGCTGAAGGTATCAGCCCAATATGTTTCCATTGATGCTGCTTGGTCAGCTGAGTTCCTTCAGCATCTTGTGTGTATGTGTAGCTATTAATTAGACTTCATTGCAAGAAGGGCAGGACTGGTAGCTCAGTGTGTTGCCCTTAAGGCATTTGTTAAGCTTTATTACATTTTCGCTTTAGTAATTCGATATGTTGAAGTAAAAATATTAATGCTGATTCTGTTAAAAGTAATAACGGTTGATAAAGTTTATTTTCTTGTGCTATTGAAAGTGTTGCTGGATAGTTTGTGTTGAAGTGCTTTTAAAGTTGTTGATGGCCTAGGTAGGTTCTGACTGTATGTTGTACTTTAATATAGTTTGTTGTAGTTTTACTTTTACAAGTATTTATGATGTAAATGTGATGCCAAGAAGGAAACAAATACTGTATATATTTTGAAGCACTGTCGACGTTTCGGGCCAAGACCCTTCATCAGGACGAAGGGTCTCGGCCCGAAACGTCGACAGTGCTTCTCCCTATAGATGCTGCCTGGCCTGCTGTGTTCTACCAGCATTTTGTGTGTGTTGTTGTTTGAATTTCCAGCATCTGCAGATTTCCTCGTGTTTGCTGTATATATTTTGTATTGTTTTATCAACAGTTTTCACCATACGTTAATGTGGAAGAGTGAACAGTAAACGGTTAATCTTACTGCGATCCTTGCCTTCATTGACTACGGTTTAACTTGGTGTTTAGTTCAGTGTTCCGGGAGTTTTAGATGTGATGAAGTGGGAGGGATTAAATGTGAAGAAAAAGCATTATTTGTCAGGGAAAATGTCACAGCAAGTTGCAGAGAGGTCACAGACTGTTGCAAGAAACGAGTGATAGTAAGTGATTTTATCTTCACATGTATTGACTGGGACTCCCATACTGTAAAAGGGCTTGATGGGAAGGAGTTTGAAATGTGTTCAGGAAAGTTTCCTTAATCACTACATAGTAGTGCACTCTAGAGAGTGTCATACTAGATATCCTGTTAGGGCATGAGACCGTGCAGGTGACAGGTATTTGTGCTGGGTAAAATTTTGCATTAGTTTCAAGGTGCAGTTATTATGTAAAATGATAGTTCTTGTCCTCGGGTTGAGATTCTAAATTGGAGAAAGGCCAATTTTGATGGTATCAGAAAGTATCTGACAAGTGTGGATTTGCATAGGTTGTTTTCTGGCAAAGTTGTACTTGTAATGTGAAAGGCCTTCAAAAGTAGAATTTTGAAAGTACAGAGTTCGCATGTTCCTGTCAGAATAAAAGATAGCAAGTTTAAGGAAAATTGGTTTTTGAGAGATATCGAGGCCCTGGGTAAGAAAAACAAAGGAGATGTGTATCAGGTGGAAAAAAATGAGGTACTTTAGAAGTATAAGAAATGCCAAAGAACATTTAAGAAGGAAATCAGGAGGGTTAACAGAAGGCATGAGATTGTTCAAGCAGACTTTAAGGGTTTTTACAGATATATTAAGAGCGAAAGGATAGCAAGGGACAAAGTAGGTCCTCAAAGATCAGACTGATAACCTATGCATGGAACAGAAAGAGACGGGGGAGATCTTAATTTGATTTTTTGTATGTCTTTACTTGTGA
The DNA here is from genome assembly GCF_048418815.1 of Hemitrygon akajei. NCBI lineage: Eukaryota > Metazoa > Chordata > Chondrichthyes > Myliobatiformes > Dasyatidae > Hemitrygon > Hemitrygon akajei. The sequence goes on along the minus strand of NC_133150.1, from coordinate 23,157,017 downwards.
GATGGACACAGGAGCTATAGACCTGAGGCAATGCAGCAGCAAGGTCATGAACCCTATATAAATTACGGAGGAGGTGTTGACTATCCTGAGGCAGATTAGGGTGTATAAATCCCCAGAGCCTGACGGGATGTTCTGTGACTATGTTGTGCATTCTATGAGGCTCTCCATTGATCAGGGTTAGTCATTGGTGTTGCGTCCCAGCTGTCTACGTGATATGCAAGTCAGTATGTAAGCCAGGACAGTATGGTATGGGGAGCAAACTGATGCCCTTATAGCATTTCCACGCAGTTGATAAATCCAAAGAATGCAAAGACTGATACAGGTTTGCACCAACGGCATCGCAGGAGTTGCCAGCCAGTGTTGAAGTCAATTAAGGACTGCCTTAGGCAGTCCAGCTCCAGAGTTTTCCTTGGAGTTTTCTGCTGAAGCCTTCCCCATGAGTGGGTATAACTGCAAAGCAGCAGAGGTTTGATATCAGAGTTTTTACTTTTTCCTCTCTGGCCTGCCAACCATGGCTTACGAGCTCCTTCTGCCTGAAGCGACTGGTTTTAAGGTATCAGTAATCCGCCTTTGCCTCTTCTGCCAGTACAAACAGTTTTGCCGTTTTTAGTAGCTTAGCCACACATGAAGGCAGGAGCTAGTCTTGATTGTCAGAGGCTACTTGAGATGCACACCCTTGGGAGCATTTAATAGGTAGTGGGAGCCTTTCCCCACTACCACCCCCAGCTATAACAACCTTAAGGAACCATCACTGTTATAACGCATGGTTACTTAAGTTATGGTCACCTTCCTGTCTGGCTGGTTTCCTCTAACCTTTTGCTCATTAACATGTCATTTTTGCTCACAAGACTGCTGCTCATTTTTTCTTTGTTTTCACATCATTCTCTAAATTCTAGCGACTATTGGGTGAGGAAAAACCCAGGCGATCAGTGGTTTCTGAGATACTCAAACCACCCTGTCTGGCAGCAACAATGATTCCCCTGCCAAAATCACTTAAATCACATTTTTCCCCCATTCAGTTGTTTGGTCTGAACAACAACTGAACCTTTACACCATGTCTGCATGCTTTTGTGCTTTAATTTGTTGTCACATGATTGCTGATTAGACATTATAGCTGTAGCTAATAATGTGACTACTGGGTTTATTTGTAATGTAATATTTGCTTTATTTATATAAACTCCAGGAGGAACATACAAGCTGAAACTTGTGTTCCATCATTTCCTGCTCCCTTTTAGACTCATTTTGTGTATATGCCTTTAGATATTAAAAGAGTAACGTTCAATTTTCTAGAAAATTGATTAGACTGACATCACCAGTCCCAAAAATGGCAATTATTGAAGCTTATTTGTGATGCTATAAAGAATTTGCAGAGTGGAACTGATTGGACCATTCTATAATCGTTTCCTTCCGATATTATTTGAGTATATTGTATCTTGCAGCTTTACAGCAGTGGAGGATTTTTTAATTCTTCGGAAAGTTATAAAAGAACAGTCATATAAGGCAGAAGCTCAATTAGAAATTAAAATTCAGTAAATTGCAAAAATCTTCTTCAGTTACCATAGAGGAGATGATAAGATAGCCTTGTAAATCATGGATACTTATCTTTATTTCTTCCTTGCTTCTCCTCAAACACTTTTCTGCAATTATAATCACAATTCGAATAACATCTTGCCAATTTTATGAATGGGTGGTTCACTTCAGGATTTTTTTTTAAACAAATGCACCAATATTGAATATTTTGGGTTATCTCTAAAATAAAATATAACTCCAGCCAAGGGACACATAATCCTTTAGTTCCCATAAAATGCAACAAATTGGAACTGGTAAAAAGAAATTCAAAGTAATGTTATTACAATGCCGGACAGTCACTGGGTAAGCCCACATAAATGTATGTAAAAGGAAGTCTTAAAGTAAAATCAAATTTCAATTTAATTAAAATAAAGGGTATTTATTGGCATGGTTGAGTTTTATTGCTGAAAAATAGTCTAAACCAATATTTTCAAATGGACTTTGGGATTTATTTCTGGCAATGTTGGTAAAAGATTGTCAGATTCAAACTTTGATATTTTGAGTGCATGTACAGAAGCCATCTCAATCAGGATTGTATACAAAATTAAGAGTATAACAGAAGAAAAATGTGCAAGTCAAGAAAGCACTGTATAAAAAGAACTTGATGTAGCGATGTGCTACACACAGCGCTGAAATAACAACACGCAGTCGTTTATAAAGTATAACGTTTATAGTCGTAATAACGTAAGTTGTTTCGAGACTAGTTTATTCAAACTTCGCGGTGCTGGCATTTAAATCCCTAGCGCCCGCCCTCTCCGGGTGGAAATGACATCAGAGGTGCATTATCAAAGCTGGCTATTTGTGAGCCGGTTCGCCTGCGCAGAAAGTGAGTTGCCACAACCCCCCCCCCCCAGAACCGGTGATACACCCCACAATGTCCACAGTCTGGATCAGCCTCTGTTTGGGAGGTCTGCCTCTGTGCCTCGGCCGGCTGCGCCAAGTCCACATGGGCTGGTTTGAGTCGGTCCACCGTGAAAACCTCCTCTTCCCCCCAATGTCCAGAACGTACGTGGACCCGTTGTTGTTGTTGATCACCTTGAATGGCCCCTCATACGGCCACTGTAGCGGTGCCCGGTGTCCGCCCCTTCATACAAACACAAACTTACAGTTCTGCAGGTGTTTGGGTACATGGGTCGGGGTCAGTCCATGCTGTGAAGTTGGTATGGGAGCCAGGTTGCCGAGCCTTTCGCGTAGTCTATCCAGGACAGCTGTGGGTTCTTCCTCTTGCCCCCTTGGGGCTGGTATGAACTCTCCCGGGACGGCCAGGGGTGCGCCGTACACCAACTCGGCCGACGAGGTGTGCAGATCGTCTTTGGGCGCTGTGCGAATTCCAAGCAGGACCCAGGGAAGCTCGTCCACCCAGTTAGGTCCTCTCAGGCGGGCCATGAGAGCCGACTTCAAGTGACGGTGGAAGTGTTCCACTAGTCCGTTCGACTGTAGGTGGTAGGCAGTAGTGTGGTGCAGCTGCGTTCCCAACAGGCTGGCCACAGCTGACCACAGGCTGGAGGTGAACTGGGCGCCTCTGTCGGAGGTAATGTGGGCCGGTACCCCAAAGCGTGCTACCCAGGTTGCAATCAGCGCTTGGGCGCAGGAATCGGCAGATGTGTCGGTGAGCGGGACCGCCTCTGGCCACCTCGTGAACCGGTCTACCATCGTTAGGAGGTACCGCGCTCCTCGGGACACTGGTAGGGGGCCCACAATATCCACATGAATGTGGTCGAACCTCTGGTGGGTGGGTTCGAACTGCTGCGGCGGGGCTTTAGTGTGCCGCTGCACCTTGGCTGTTTGGCACCGTACGCACGTTCTGGCCCATTCACTGACCTGCTTGCGAAGTCCGTGCCACACGAACTTACTGGAGACCAGCTGGACGGTTGTCCTGATGGATGGGTGCGCCAAACCGTGTATGGAGTCAAAAACTCACTGCCTCCAGGCTGCTGGGACGATGGGGCGAGGTTGGCCGGTAGCCACGTCGCACAGGAGGGTCCTCTCACCTGGGCCTATGAGAAAGTCCTGCAGCTGCAAACCCGAGACTGCGGTCCTGTAGCTGGGCATCTCGTCATCTGCCTGCTGCGCCTCCACCAGTGCTGCATAGTCCACCCCCAGCGACAGGGCCTGGACAGCTGGTCTGGAGAGTGCGTCTGCCACGACGTTGTCCTTTCCCGAGACATGCTGGATGTCCGTCGTGTACTCGGAGATGTAGGACAGATGTCGCTGCTGGCGAGCTGACCAGGGATCGGACACCTTCGTGAATGCGAAAGTCAATGGTTTGTGGTCCGTGAACGCGGCGAACGGCCTGCCTTCTAAGAAGTACCTGAAATGCTGGATTGCCAGATACAGTGCCAACAGCTCCCAGTTGAAAGCACTGTACTTGAGTTCGGGTGGTCGTAGGTGCTTGCTGAAGAACGCCAAGGGTTGCCAGCGCCCCTCGATGAGCTGCTCCAGCACCCCACCGACTGCTGTGTCGGATGCGTCCACTGTGAGTGCGGTCGGATCGTCCGTTCTGGGGTGCACCAGCATCGCGGCATCTGCCAAGGCTTCCTTGGCTTTAACGAAAGCAGCCATGGCCTCCTTGTCCCAAGTAATGTCCTTGCCTTTACCCGACATCAGGGTGTACAAAGGGCGCATGATACGGGCTGCTGAGGGGAGGAAATGGTGGTAGAAGTTCACCATACCAACGAACTCCTGTAGGCCTTTGACCGTGTTGGGCAGGGCAAAGTGGCGGATCGCGTCTACCTTGGCGGGAAGAAGTGTTGCCCCGTCTTTGGTAATCCTGTGGCCCAGGAAGTCGATGGTATCGAGACCGAACTGGCATTTGGCCGGGTTGATCATGAGGCCGAAATCACTCAGGTGGGAGTAGAGTTGGCGAAGGTGGGACAGATGCTCCTGGCGACTACTGCTGGCTATAAGGATGTTGTCCAAATAGATAAACATAAAGTCCAGGTCGAGTCCCACCGCATCCATTAGCCACTGGAACATCTGTGCGGCATTCTTCAGTCCAAACGGCATTCCGAGGAACTCAAACAGGCCGAACGGGGTGATAAGTGCTGTTTTGGGGATGTCTTCAGGGTGCACCAGGATTTAATGGTATCCCCGGACGAGGTCTACTTTGGAAAATATTCTTGCCCTGTGCAGGTTTGCTGCAAAGTCCTGTATGTGCGGCACGGGATAGCGGTCTGGAGCTATAGCCTCGTTCAGTCTGTGGTAGTCGCCGCATGGTCTCCAACCCCCAGCTGCTTTGGGCACCATGTGCAGGGGGGAGGCCCATGGGCTGTCGGACCTCCGTACGATCCCCAATTCCTCCATCCTCTTGAACTCCTCCTTCGCTAGGCGGAGCTTTTCCGGGGGGAGCCTTCGTGCGCGGGCGTGGAGGGGTGGTCCCTTGGTCGGAATGTGGTTCTGAACTCCGTATCTGGGCATGGCTGCCGTGAACCGCGGTGCCAGAATCGATAGAAAGTCCGCCAGGATTCTGGTGAATTTGTTGTCTGACAGCGTGGTAGAGTCCAGGTGTGGGGCCGGCAACTTGACTTCACCCAGGGAGAACGTCTGGAAAGTCTCGGCATGTACCAGTCTTTTCCCTTGCAAGTCGACCAGTTGGCTGTGAGCTCGCAAGAAGTCCGCCCCCAGGAGTGGTTGGGCCACCGTGGCCAGTGTGAAGTCCCACATGAACTGGCTGGCGCCGAACTGCAGCTGCACTGTGCGGGTGCCGTACGTCCATATTGTGCTGCCGTTTGTGGCCCTCAGGGTGGGTCCTGGCTTCCTGTTGCAGGTGTTGTACCCCATTGGGGGCAAGACGCTGATTTCCGCTCCAGTGTCGACCAAGAAGTGGCGTCCCGACTGTTTGTCCCAGACGTACAAGAGGCTGTCCTGGTGGCCAGCTGCCATAGTCATTAGCGGCAGCTGGCCCTTGCAGGGCAGGTGACAATGGCGGGCTTTTGTGCCCCACCGCTGGTGGTAGAAACACCACTGTTCACTGGCCTCCGCACTCCTGCCTCCGTGTTGTGTGCACCCCCCCTGCCGGGCCTGGTCTGGTCCGCTGTTGGGCGCGTGGCCTGGTAATCTGACCGACGGATGCCACGTTCTCCCTCTTGGCTTTCCACAGCACGTCTGCCCGGGCCGCCGCCTTCAGGGGGTCGCTGAAATCTGTGTCAGCCAGCAGCAGATGTATGTCCTCGGGCAGTTGCTCTAGGAACGCTTGCTCGAACATGAGGCAGGGCTTGTGTCCATAAGCCAGGGCCAGCATCTCGTTCATCAATGCTGACGGCAGTCTGCCTCCCAAACCATCCGGTTGAAGCAGGCGGGCACCCCGCTCACGCCGTGAGAGGCCAAAGGTCCCAATGAGCAGCGCTTTGAATGCTTTGTATTTGCCTTCTTCCGGGGGCGACTGTATGAAATCCGCAACCAGGGTGGCCGTCTCCTGGTCAAGGGCGCTCACCACGTGATAGTAACGTGTGGAATCAGAAGATATCTGCCAAATCTGGAACTGGGCTTCTACTTGGCTAAACCACACGCGTGGTCGCAGCGTCCAGAAAGTCGGCAGTTTTAGCAAAACTGCGTGAACAGATGAAGAGGTGGTCATCTTTGGTCCAAATCCCGTTTGGACCGTCAGGGTCACCAATGTAGCGATGTGCTACACACAGCGCTGAAATAACAACACGCAGTCGGTAAGTCGTTTCGAGACTAGTTTATTGAAACTTCGCGGCGCTGGCATTTAATCCCTAACGCCTGCCCTCTCCGGGCGGAAATGACGTCACAGGTGCATTACCAAAGTCTCCCCCCGCACGCTGGCTATTTGTGAGCCAGTTCGCCTGCGCAGAAAGTAGGTCGCCACATTGAGATATAAAATAGAATGTTAAATTACTCTTCAAAGTACTTGCAGAAAAGCAAGTAGAAAAAGTATTTGCGTCAAACCCCAATTGGCGAAGTCAGCGATTTATGGATTTTAGTGTTTAATCTGTTAAGGAATCAATTCACTGAGATTATACGGTTGAATGTGTCACTTTTCTTCTTATTGTGTAAGCCTACGATTGGAAGGTGTTGAATTGATTGCCTAATCGTAGTAGAATAATGAGTATTTGTATATGGTAATTTGCAAGATTATATCTTGTGCACAGATTGTTTTCTATATTGATTGTTCAGTAAACTAATGTACAAGAACACTGAAGATACTGAAAATCTGAACCCAAGTCTATTTTCTTGAAATTTCTTTTTTTCTACTTTTGAAATGCATGAAATCACAGTTTCCAGTTTCTGATGTGAAAGGTGGATGAGCACAGAAACTTTAGTGTTTCCAAAGAACAACACGTATGCTGCTTAAAATAAGGCAGATTATAGTCACTTGGGAACATCTTTATAAAGAATTACTCCTCTGTAGGTTTACTGGCCTGAGTGACTGATTTCTTTTATGTAGTATTCCGTAATAAGATTCTGTAGAATTTGAAAGCACTCACCATCAAGTTTGAAATTAACCATTGAAGTAGTACATCTTTTTCAGTTTAAAGATGCCTATTGATAGCAGAGCTGGAAGCAGTTCTTTGTGCTGACATACGTTTGTTGGAAAGAGAATCGGTTTTGATGATGACTTACTGTTATTTTCTCTAATATAGGAAAATGTTCTTCATCAAAATACATAGAATTGTGGCACCATTAAGTGGTGACTGTGTGCAGCTCCAATGGGAATCATCAAATATTCCTGTTTAGGACTACTACAGCTGAAATCCAGTCACAGCCATAGGTACTTGAGTAAGCAATATTGTTTTAAGTAGTTTAAAAAAAATATTCCGATACTCAAGAGGACTGCAGATTAGGGTCACAAGTATAGTTCCACATTAAGAAAAAGGAAGTGTGGAAGATGTGCCAGTCTGTAGGTGTGATTGAAATGAAGAGGCCTTAGACCCCCCCCCCCCCCCCCCGCCCGGAATATCCTGCTGGTGACCGTGTAGTCCCTGGAAAATAAAATTGAAGACTCAGAGGAAGATTACAGTAGAAGAGGAACATCAGCCTATGCTATATACTTTGCTTCACAGAAACATGGCTCACCTCTGTCATTTTGGATGCAACGGTGCACTCCAATGGCTTCACCATTCTCTGGAGGGATAGGACAATTGAGTTTTTTTAAAGGTGGAGGAGGCAGAGTATGCTTTATGATTAGCTCATCATGGTGCAAAGACGTGACAGTTCTGCCTCAATCCTGCTTACCTGACTTAGAACATCTAGCTGTCAAGTGACGTCCATTTTATTTGCTGACATAGTTTTCCACCATCACTCTAGTAGTGGCCAATGTCAAGCAGGCACTGGAGGAACTGAGCACCATGATCAGCAGTCACAAAGTAGTGCACGCTGAGGCCTTCCTTATTATTCCAGGGAATTTCAACCAGAATAACTTGAAGTCTCTGAACAACTACCACTAACATATAGTATTACCTTGGAGCCAGAGGAGCCAACGTACTTAAGCACTGTTATATCACCATGAAGAACGCTTACTTTGCCATCCTACACCAACACTTTGGAAAGTCAGATCACCTGGTTATACTTCTACTCCCGGCATGTAGGCAGAGACTAAAGACTGCAGTACTAGTGGTAAAGACCAACAAGGTATGGTCAGCAGAGTGGAGGAGCGCTTACTGGATTACATTGAGTCAGTGGATTGGACAATATTCAGGACCTCATCTTCGAATTTGAATGATTACACTACGGTTGTCACTGACTTCATCAGGACATGTGAGGATGAGTGTATGCCTTCAAGAACACCTTGGACATATGCAAGCCAACAACTGCGCATGAGCGGGAGATTTGTAGTCTGCTGAAGGCAAGGTGTATGGCATTCAAGACCGATGTTCCGAAGCTATACAAGAAGTCAGTTACGACATTTGGAAGGTTATTTAAAAAGTGGAAAAATAAATTCCGATTGAAGTTAGAGAGCGAATCGGATATACGTCTGCCCTGGCAGGGGTTACAAGTCAACAAGGTGAAACGTAACATGAACAGCTGTGATGCTTCACTCCGGATAAGCTCCGCACGTTTTATGCACACTTTGAAAGGGGGAATAACACTACACCTGTGTGAATCCCTGTGACCTCTGTCTCGAAGGCCAACATTAGGACATTTTACAAGTGGATGAGCCCACATAAGATGTCAGGCCCTGATGGTGTGCCTGGTAGGACAGTGAAATCTGTGCCAACCAACTGGTGGGGAGTGTTCAAGAATATCAATCTCCCACTGCTGCAGCTGGAGGTTCCCAGCTGCTTCAAAAGGACAACAATCATATCTGTGCCCAAGAAGAGTAAGGTGAGCTGCCTCAGTGACTATCACCCAGTTGCACTCACATCTACTGTGACAAAGTGCTTTGAGATGTTGATCATGGCCAGAATCAACTCCAGTCTAAGCAAGAACCTGGACCTGCTGCAATTTGCCTATCACCACAATAGGTCTACAGTGGATGCAATCTCACAGGCTCTTCACTTGACCTTGGATCACATGGATATTAGTAATACCTATGTCAGACTGCTGTTTATTGATTTCAGCTCAGTGTTCAACACAGTCATACCCTCAGTTATAATCAACAAGGTCCAAACTTGGGCCTCTGTTCCTCGCTCTGCAACTGGATCCTCAACTTCCTCACTGGGTGACCACAATCAGTGAGGATCAGAAGCAACAGCTCTTCCTTGCTGACACTGGCGAAACTCAAGAATGCGTGCTTAGCCCACTGCTCTGCTGTCTCTACAGCCACAACTGTGTGACCAGGCCCAGCTCAAACTCCATTTATAAATTTGCAGATGACACAAATATTTTTTTGGCAGAATTTCAGATAATGATGAGGCGACGAATTAGAGTGGGATAGATCAGCTGTTGTGTGGTGTTGCAACAACCTTGCACTCAACCTTAGTAAGACGATGATTGTCGACTCCAGAAAGGGGAAATTGAGGGAACACACAATTCCCCATCAAGAGATCAGTAATAGAAAGAATGAGTAGTTTCAAATTCCTGTGTGTCAACATTTCCGACCCTACATATTGATGTATTTACAAAGAAGGTATGTCAGTGGGTACATTTCATTAAGTGTTTGTGGAGAGTTAATATGTCACCAAAGGCCGTCGCAAATTTCTGCAGACATACTACGGAGAGCACTCTAACTGATGCATCACTGTCTGGGGTCACGGCATAGGATTGAATACAGGAAGTTGTAAATTCAGCCAGCTCCATCATGGGCACTAGTCTCCCAGCATGGGACACCTTCAAAAGGCAATGCCTCTAACAGGCAGCATCCATCATTAAGACCCACCACCCACCCCAAAACACCCAGAACACGCCCTCTTCTCATTGTGGCCATCAAGCAGGAGGTACAGGAGCCTGAATAGAGGCACTCAATGTTTCAGGAGCAGCTTTTTCCTATCTGCCATCCAGTTTCTGAATGGGCAGTGAGCCCATGTACACAACCTCAATTTTTTCTTCTTTTTGCTTTCCTTTTGCATGAATATTTAAGTTTTTTTTGTGCAGTGGGTTCTGGTTAATTGGCACAGCCGCTTCTTTGGGACAACTCTTAAAGAACAAAAACTAATCAAGAAAACAGCCAGGATTCCCTTCATTTATTGGGGACACAATGATCCTTATTTTGGGCAGGAAACTGTTGCCAGTCATTTCCTAACTTGTGTGAGTTGTGAGCATGTTGTGTGGCAATTAGACATTACACTGTGCTTAGAATAAACAGTTTTTAAATAATATTACTTATGTGTTTGTGTTCAAAAAACCTGATTTTTGTCAGTGATAGTTGGCGAGGAATAAGCAGTTAGACAATTCAAAACTGTTTTGCTCACTATGGTTTCAAAGTATTCAGGCTTGGAGACGCCAGAAATAGGCGTGAGTGGAAAAATTAAATGATTTCACTACTTCAACAAGTTAAGAGCTACAAGAAACTTGAAGGTATTGACAGTCATTTTGAATATTACAATGAAATGCAGATTTGGTAGATGCAGTTGCCGAAAACACTATTCAAAGGCAGTCCACTGTCTGCAGAAGGTGTCTGTGCTGATTTTGTTCATTTACAGTCAATCAAAAGAACATGTTAGTGAACACTGAATAGGTTTTCTGTCAATAACTATTAGGAACTTGTGCATGGTTTTATAGTACAGTAGTAGTTTTGGTAGTGTTCTAATTTATTCTGTATTTCATTTAAATGCATTATTTGTTATTCAGCTAAGCAGCTTCTTTTATATGAGTCCTGACGAAGGGTCTCGGCCCGAAACGTCGACAGCGCTTCTCCCTATAGATGCTGCCTAGCCTGCTGTGTCCTACCAGCATTTTGTGTGTTGTTGTTGTTTGAATCTCCAGCATCTGCAGATTTCCTTGTGTTTGCTCTTTTATATATAGCTTTTTAACTATTTCCATGAAAGTTTGGCTAACTGGGGCAGCTACTTAAATGTGCCAAAATGTTCTGGTCCCAATGTGTGCCAATTAACCAGAATCCACTGTGTTTCTTTTTGTAATTTATTGTTATTTCTATTATTATGTATTGCAATGTACTGCTGCTGCAAAAACAACAAATTTCACAACATATGCCAGTGTTATTAAACCTGACTGAGAATTTGAATAAGGCTTATTTTCATTGAAGCATGCAGTGACATTTGTTGTTTTGTAGCAGTAGTACAGTGCAAGACATAAAAATTGTAATAGCAAATAAATATATTGTCCAATTGACAATACAAATGCAGTTGGATTATGCTAAACTATTTCCATATTTACATCCCTCAAATTTCCCACTGGCAACTGAAGAATATTATTTGTTATTTTTTTGGGTAATTCATGGAATTCCAGCATTTTCTTTCTGGACGTTACAAACATTCCTGCATATATTGCCCATGCCTGATTGCCCTTGTGAAGGTGGTGGTGAGTTGCCTTGTGGATTTGCTTCTATCTTGAAGTTATTTCCACAGTGCTTTTCACAGAGTGTTACAAGTTTTAGATCCTGATAAAGAACCAGGAGTATATTTTCAAGTCAGGATGGTGCTGATAAATCCCCTTGGTCACAGGCAAGCAAGTTGTAATTTATTATATTGATTAGTTTTAATGCAGTGGGAGGCTAGGAATTACAAGTAGAATGATTGAAATGTCAAATTGCAGCAAGGCTGCATACATGTTTGAAGATAACATATCAAAGGCTTGGTCATAGAAGTGGTAGGTGCAAGTCAAGGAAGATTTATGGATGACAGCATATTTGAAAGATAAAAGGAGTGCACAAGTATAGATGGAGCTATTTAGAGTTTCGATTAGCAGAGGGCCAAGGTAAGTTAAATATCATCATTATGATCAGCTGCCAGTGGGAAACTTGAGGGAAGGAAACAGTTTAACTATTTTACTTACCTTGGCCCTGAGGGAGAGTGAGCTGACTTCCATAGACAAGTGCACCTGAAAAGGCAAAGTGTTTACATTTGTCATTTTACATTTAATGTGTTAATACACTTGACTCCTTAAGTTGCTGAAATTAAGCTTCTATATAGAAAAATACAGTCAGCTACTGCTACAATCAGGTCTTTCATGAAAATGATATACCTAGCTGTAAAGGGTAGGAGATAATAGTGACCTGTTTGTGTATGCATTAGGCATTAGAAAGTTTATACGTTTACCTGCAAATTTGAATTAAAATATTATTTAGTATATGCAACATGACTAAGATCCTTATTACATCTAGTCAGTTTATTTGGTTTCCCACATAGCAGGCATTTCAGGTGTTTTCCCATCCAAGTAATGATCAAGGTTAAATTTGTTTAACTGGGTACATAAAAGGAGTATATAAACAGCACAGATCCATCACTACCATTTGAATGAATCTGGTAATACATTTAGAATATTTTATCTCTTTATTCTTTGAGTGCAATCTATCAAAAGATACAGTGGAGTCATTGTTATAAGCTTGTTTTGCCTTTTATGTCAAGTTGCAAATTTTGAAGATAATTAATGGAAGTCTCAATTTACAAAAAGGTTTTAAGGAAACATTAAAATACAGTGGTAGTTGGACTTGATTACCAATCAAAGTCTACTCCCTTTGGCATCCTATATAAATTATATGGCTGACAAATGTAGTAAATATTACAAATAATGACAAATATTCATTGCAATTTTAGATTAAAAAAAAGGACAATTTAATTTTGATAGAAAATCATGATTTTCCTTTTAAAACTTCTACTCTGAGCTGAATCTTTCTCAGATATGTGTGCATTTTCCTTATTGCAACATCTATCACACAAAGTTGTGTGTAAAACTTACAAAATGGACATCCTAGCAGATGGTTGACTGTAGTTAGACAGATGTCTTTGTTTAGTTTGGGATCAGTATTGAGCCATCTGATCCAGATTCGATCATGACATCTGCGTGGAATTTGTATGTTCTTCCTGTGAGCATGCATGTTTCCCTGAATGCTTTGATTTCCTTTTACATTCCAATTATGCTGGTTGACCATTATAATAGGTGGGGCGTAGGAGATAGCAGGCACATGAGAAAGATTGAATGGGATTCTTCTGTGCACCAGCATGGACTTGATAGACTGAATGGCTTCAGTCTGTGTTGCAAGAAATTATGTATAAATGGATTAGCTATATATTTCATGTTATGTTACACACATTGGAAGAATATGCGCCAGTTCACTTGCAACCTTACCGGATATAAATCTGTCATCTAACTGCTGTGTAGCTGTTTCATTGAGGTCAAAAGTATGCCATGTCTGTAAATTTCAGCTGTAAAATTTAGCTTGCAGTTGGAAATTGAATCTCTTACTAATTTTATCTGATTCGAGCTGTGATCTGTAGATTCCAATTTTATCTATGAAAAATTTTCATGAAACATGCAGAATATTATGAGTTCTGTGGAATAATTCTTGATGTTTTGTCAGCAAATGCATCAAGGAAGATCTTTCTCACAACTAGTCTGTTTTTCATGGCATACTCGGAGTTATTCACCATGGAAGTAGAATCTTCAGCTCAACTTAGCCATACCACCCAAGTGGTCTATCTGAGCTAGTCCCATTGCCTGCATTTGACCCATACCCCTGTAAACCTTTCCAATCTATGTGCCTATCCCAAAGTCTTTTAAATGTTCTGATTGTACCCATTTAAGCCAGCTCATTTCATATAGCCATTATCCTCTGTATAGAAAAGCTGCCTGTCAGGTTCCTGTTACATCTTTCCTCTCTCGAACCTATTCCCCAAATATAGTTATAGACACTCCAACCATTGGAAAACACTGACATCTTTAGCTCTATGAGGTCACCCCTTTTACACTCCAGAGGGGTAAAAGTTGCAGCCTATTAAGCCTTTCCTTAAAACTCAAATATTCAGTTCCAATATCACCTTCATGAATCTTTCTGTACCCTTTTTAGCTTAACGATATCCTGCCTATGCGTGGATGATCAGAGCTGTGCACAATACTTCAGGTGTTGTCTCATGAATAAGTGGTACAGTTGTAACATGACAGCCCCAACCTTTGTACTCAGTGCCATGACTGATGAAGGTAAACATGCCAAATACATTCACCAGCAAACATGAGGAAATCTGCAGATGCCGGAAATTTAAACAACTCACATAAAATGCCGGTGGAACACAGCAGGCCAGGCAGCATCTATAGGAAGAAGTACAGTCGACGTTTCGGGCTGAGACCCTTCGTCAGGACTAACTGCAAGGAAAGATAGTAAGAGATTTGAAAGTAGTGGGGGGAGGGGGAAATGCGAAATGATAGGAGAAGACCAGAGGGGGTGGGGTGAAGCTGAGAGCCGGAAAGGTGATTGGCAAAAGTGATACAGAGCTGGAGAAGGGAAAGGATCATGGGACGGGAGGCCTAGGGAGAAAGAAAGTGGGAGGGGAGCACCAGAGGGAGATGGAGAACAGGCAGAGTGATGGGCAGAAAGAGAGAAAAAAAAGGAGGGGGGAAGAAACTGAATATATCAGGGATGGGGTGAGAAGGGGAGGAGGGACTTTAACGGCATTAACTTCTTCTATAGATGCTGCCTGGCCTGCTGTGTTCCACCAGCATTTTGTGTGAAATACATTCACCACCCTGCCGGTCTGTGTCTCCACTTTCAGGGAGCTCTATACTCCTCGGTCTCTGTTCTACAACATTCTTTAACATTGACTGGGGGTAACTTGGGCTGCAGTGCTGGGGATGGTGGCTTGGGAAAAACCCTTGACATTGGTTTGCCATAGGTGATGCATTCCCAGCCCCTAGTGTTCTGGGTCTCAGATCCATAGAGAGAAGTGAACACTGCTGCCCTATAAATCACAACTTATGTGGCAGATCCAAGTTCTTGAATTTCAAATACTTCTTTCCCTTAGTCCTCCAAAGGCTGTGCTGGTACGCTGAAGCCAGTGGGGAATTTGCATCTCATTCCATGTTCTGTCATTTGAGGTAATTAACAGATGCAAATTAAAAGATTCAGGGATGTTTTTAAAGCTTAAAGGTTGCAGCAATCTGAAGCCCTGTGCAAGTAATGAAGGGAGTGCACTGCGACACAAGCAACCAACCTGTATATTCTGTCAATCACCATCTGGCCCATCTGTGAAAGAGTTGTGGTTCCCACATTAGTAATGGATTTATTTCTGCTCTGTTTAGGGTATTTTAGTGGAAAGAATATCAGTCTGGTATCTATTTAATTACAGGCACTTTTTTTTTCTTAGTTTATCTTTGAATAAATAACCCATGCTTATGTACTCATAGATTGGTAACAGCTTATCTCAGTGAAACCTCTTCTCCAATGCCCATGGACAGTTCTTCCATCCTTTCTTAAAAGGGAACATATTATAGTTTGGTACTTTTTTTCCATCATAGAGCCTCTTAACTTTTTACCCTTTTTTTGAAACACTGAAATCAGAACTAGGCAGAACTTTCTTACCCAATGTATTCTGGAACCTTGATATAGTCTCTGCTTGCATGGGTCTAATTTTGCCATAGCATTTAAAAAAAGCAGCCGCCCAACAGTCTAGACAAGATGCCTACATCTCTTGGCTCTTTTCCAAATCTTTTTGTTTTAATTCTGTTTGTGCTTCAGTTTCTGTTTTCTAATCCAATAATCAGAAGTAAAAGATTTATCTGATTTAAAAAAAAATTATTCAGCAACCTCTGTTCAGCAAGGGTTTGTAGCTGCCCCTCAGGAAAACTGGATTGATATTTAATGAAGTGTTGTGCCACTTTTTCCTGTTAGTTACAATTATATTATTGTTTTTCTTTTAGTGGAATCTTCTTTTAAAACCTGGTAATGTGATATTTGCAGACTTTTTTGTGATGCGGCAAATGCACTTTTATGAGGGGTGACCTCATTGAAACCTATTGAATGGTGAAAGGCTGTGATAGAGTGGATGTGGAGAAGATGTTTCCTATGGTAGGAGAATCTAAGACCGGATGGACAGCTTCAGAATAGAGGAGTGCCCTTTTAGAACAGAGTTGAGGAGGGATTTCTGTAGCCAGAGAATGGTAAATCTTTGGAATTCTTTGCCACAGGCAACTGTGGAGGCCAAGTCTTAATGTACATTTAAGGCAGAGGTTGATAGATTCTTGATTGGTCGGGGCATGAAGGGATACAGGGAGAAGGCGGGAGACTGGGGCTGAGTGGAAAATTATATCAGCTATGATGAAATGGTGGAGCAGACTCGATGGGCCAAAAAGCCTAATTCTGCTCCAATATCTTATGGTCTTGTGTCATATGAATAAAACAAAATTGCACATTAGCGTACTTTAGCGCAAGTTTAATTAAGATCTAGTGAGTTATTTTTATGAATATGCAGTAAGTCAGAAATCTCTGGCCCAGTGCTTTATAGCTGAATATCTCCAGAATGTTTAGATTTTTTAACACCTTTAGCTTTGTTTTTTAAAAACTTACAACATTTTTATTTTCTTCCAAAGTATTATGTAAAAATATTTGCTGTTATCATTGTGTTGTAATTTATGTGAACCAGCTTCAAAAATCACTTTGCCTTTCAGGGACAGAATATTGTCTCAATGCTCATAAAAGTAAAAGAATGACAAAAGTCATATATTTTAAATTGAACTATGCGATCACAGTAAGTCCAAAGTAGGATAAAGTGTTTTAAAATTACTAATTATAGATCTACTGTGAGGAAACTTCTGTATAATTCAAAGAGAAGAATAGAGGTGTGACATTATATTGTGCTTCTTACAATATCAGCATTCCCAAAGCTTGTCACACAGCAGAAGTGTTTTGATAGGTAGTCATTATTCAAATGGAATATTTGGATTGGTGTTCTTTATTAATGTAGTAATTCAGTAAGTTATATAAGGTAAGATACTTTTTCAATACCCCCCATTTAATTATATGGCAAATGTACCAGTGACCCTTAAGTTGTTGGCGGCCTGCTCTTGGACAATGCTGCTACTACCAGGCATTTTGGAAAAGCTCTTTAGCAAGAAGATGGTTCCCAGCACATCAGCTCAGTGTAGTTTTTTGTGCAATGATGAGCTTCCCCCAGCTCAAGTGGCAAGCTGTACTCACCAGATGGGCTTTTCTTGAAGGCGCACAAACTATCACTGAAGTTAAAGATTTATGAATGTTTTGAATAATCACAAGCAGGTAGAAACACCCAAAAACTTTTAAAATGGCAATTACCGGTATTTAAAAATAAAATTACTGAGGTATTTAAAATACTTAAAAACATATATTTCAGGGCAATTAAATACATCTGGGCTATTTTAAATCAAAGGAAGAGGTCCACTTACAGTTCACCTGGGAGTTCATTCTTCCATTGATTTCACTGCAGTCTTTGTGTTTATGCCAGCTTTAATCTGGCACAGGCTCAGTGGGCAGATTTCCCAGCCCAATATTTTGCATTTTATTTACAAAAATTCCTTAATCTGTAACTTTTAGAACCTAGAATGTTACAGTGCAGGAACAGATCATTCATCTCAAGATTTCTGTGCTGATCACAGTAATTTGAACTAATCCTATCTGCCTGCACATGGCCTAAAATCCTTCCATTCCCCGATTTGTCGTAGACCTGCTTAAATCCTCCTTAAATGTCATACCTGTTTAACTACTCCCCCGACAGAACATTCAGGCACTTAGAACTCTCCATTTCAAACAAAAAAGGCCATAATTCCCCTCCAAATGTTTCCCCTTCATCTTAAATCTGTGCCCACTAGTATATGATATTTACACACTGATGGAAAGACTCTGAACTCTATCTCCTATAATGTATTTACTTCAATCAGATCATCTCCCAGCCTCTGATGCTCTGGAGAAAGTAATCCATGTTTGTTCATCCTCTCACTGTAGCCAAAGCTCTCTAATCCAGGCAACATCCTGGTGAATCTCATCCACACGATTTCTGTAATTTAGTGACTGGAACTGAATGCAGTGCTCAAATGCGGCCTTGCCAAAGTTTTGTACTGGTGCAACACAACTTCTCACTGTTATCCTCAGTGTCTCAGTTAATGAATGGAAGTACATAATGAGCCTTCGCTACCTTCCTTTCTGTGTGTAGTCACCTTCAGGGAGCCATGAATGCACCCGAAGATGCCCTTGTATATCAGTACTCCTTACAGTAGATACGTGGGAGAGATCATCCTAACAAGCTGCATCGCTGCATGGACAACTGCACTGCAACAGAGAGGAAGTATCTACAATGTGTAGTCAAAGTTGCCCAATGCATCAGCGGCACCAGCCTACCTGCCATCAAAAACTTGTATACAGGAAAGTGCTGGAAAAAGGCCAGCAAGATCATGAAGGATTCCACCCACCCTGCTCATTAACTTTGTCTCTCTCCCATCAGGGAGGATGCTGCATAGCAACCACACCAGGACCACCATACAGTTACTTTCCCCAAACAGTAAGGCCAATTTCTGCTGCCCCACAAACACCAACTCTTTATCATTTCTTGTCTGAGTCATCTTATGTATAACCACTCCTGTACCTAATGTAATTTTATGGATATACAATCAATCTGTGCATATAAGCTATCTTATGTATTTATATTTTTTTTCTAGAATTGCTTTCTTTATTATATTATGGCTTTTTTGTGTTACATTGGATCCAGAGTAATAATTATTTTGTTCTTTATACTTGTGTACTGGAAATGACATTTGACAAGTCAACTTAACAGTCAATGTTTTGCTTTCCAACTGAAATGGCTTCGCTCATCTCAAAAAAAAAACAAGTTGTCACATTACTTAATACCTTACATCTGCATGCTTCATGGCCTTACAGACATCGTGAATCAAAACCTTATGTATACTTACAAAAATGTATGCTCATTATGAGGACTAAGCAGGCAACTCCATCCCAAGTAAAATATCTGTTATTAACCCTCTCATTGCACTAATATGATTCTGTGGTGTTTTGGTGCACTGACCAAAAGATTGGCTTACAGCTACCTTTGTTATGAAAGTAACTCAATCTTTCAAGTACTTTGTTGACTGTAATGCACTTTATGAAATCTTGAAGATGTGGATAGCAATATACTTAATTCAGACTTTGGTGATTATAGTGTGTAACTTCCAGTCTATCATCCATGCGATTAAATTTCTCCTTCCCTAGAGATGGGGGAAGAGTTCATTTGATCTTATTTGAAAATAACCATGATTTATTCTGAAAATTGTTTCCCAACCACCCCATCAAAAAAAAGTGTTTGCATAAATTTTGGCTGGTGCCTGGAATGATGGCAGAATGCAGGTTTTGTGATCAATATACTCTGCCTCACAGTAATTATAGAAAACATAATTTATAATGGATAA
This sequence comes from Hemitrygon akajei, assembly GCF_048418815.1. Lineage (NCBI taxonomy): Eukaryota > Metazoa > Chordata > Chondrichthyes > Myliobatiformes > Dasyatidae > Hemitrygon > Hemitrygon akajei. The sequence goes on along the minus strand of NC_133150.1, from coordinate 23,137,727 downwards.
TATCTTGTAGAGATCAAGCCATGTTAGTAATATATATGGATAGCATTAGTGACCTTTGAATTCTATACAACAGATCACCACAAATTCTGTTTCCTTTTATGGTTGTTTCTAGTTATAGGTTATCAGAAAAGATGTGCTGGTGTTTTTCTTTTAAAGTTAATGATATATTTTCTGCTTGAAACAGAGCTTATAAAGGTTTCAGTATTATTGAGATCTGAATTTTTGTACTGTACTTTATGTACTAGAAATAATTGCACTTTTGACTAGTAGTTTCATTCTGTAAACAGAAAAGAATAGGGAATTAAACATAAGAGGTTCTACAGATGCTGGAAATGTTGAAGAACATACACAAAATATTGGACAAACTCAGCAGGTTAAACAGCACCTATGGAGGGGAACAAACAGTTGGTGGTTCAGGATGAGACCGTTCCTCAGGACTGGAAAGGAAAGAGGCAGAAGGCAGAATAGATAGGTAGGGGAAGGGAAGGGAAGTTGGCAGATGATAGCTGAGACCAGGTGAAGGGGAAGGGAGGGTAGGGGCGGTGGAAAGAAGGAAGAAGCTGGGATGGGATAGATGGAAAAGGTAATGGACTAAAGAAGGAGGAATCTAATAGAGGACAGTGGAAGAAAGGAAAGGAGGAAGGGGAGCAAGGGGGGGAGTAATGGGATGGTAACCAGATTGGGGAACAGAAAAGGGGAGGAGGAAGGAAGGGGGAGAAATTACCAGAAGTTGAAGAAATCCAAGTTCATGTTATCAAGTTGGAGACCACTCAGGCAGAATATGATATATCGCTCCTCCAACCTGAGGTTAACCTCATTTTGCCAATGAAGGCCATGAACAGACATGGGGGAATAGGGTAGCCACTGGGAGATCTTTTCTATCCAACATATCATTCTTCAGAAGTACTGCCATCTCCAGTGGGATCCTACCACTAAGCATATCTCTCCACCCTTGCTTTCTGTAGGGATTGCTCTCTATGTGACTCCGTTGTCCACTCATTTCCTCCCTGCTGTTCCCCCTGCTGATACTTGCCACTTATCCCTGCAAATGGGACAACTGGTACACCTGTCCCTTGCCCTTCCTACATTCCACCATTCAGGGCCTCAAGCAGTCCTTCCAGGTAGGAGAAGCAACATCAAACCTACGAGTCTGTTGGGGTCATCTCCCCAGCCTACAATTAAATATTTACCTCGTGGCCAGAATATTTTCCCCTTTGGTTATGTTCATAATTGCATTACTGCTTGTGAGCCTTGCACAAATGCATTCTGCTCTCTCTTTATTAAGCGATTTCAGAAATAATTAATTAGTGTAAAGTGCAGACATTCTGAGGGAATATAAAGAAAATGAGGAATCCTATTTATTTTCAATTCATTTTCATTATGTCATTACACATTTTAGAAACTTGTTTTGTGTAAATTGGTTGCAGTTCTTTACAATATTGTAATGTCTGCATTTCAGAAGTAATTCTTTGGCTTTGGAGAGCTTTGGAATCTCTAAGGACATGAAAGATTAAGCATAGTTGTTTTCAGTCTTTGCATATTGGAGCAGCTGTGTGAGTGCAAATATTTCCCATTATTTATACCCATTTTTCTTCACATTAATAGGTGTCTTTTCGATAGGGAGCATTCGTTGATAATATAATATTAACAAAAATGTGATAAATTGCCAAGACCACTTATGCTGGGTACTCTGTTTTAATAATGCAGACCTGTGCTGCTTTCCCATTACTTAAGTAGCAGTTTGTCTTTGTTGCTTGTTTGCAATTCCAGCCAAAGAAACCTTTGGGAAGTGTCCAAAGTGCTTTCCATATACAGATCTTTGTTTGCCATTTTTCATTCATTTGGCATGAACATTGCTGACAAGGGCACCTCTCGGTTACTGGATTGAACCACTGCATATAATGAGGGCACTCCCTTTGTGCTGCTCGGTTAAAGCTTTCATGGATTTATACCTTGCAGCAATAAATTAAAGTTGATTCATTTACAAATGGTGTTTGGGATCTACAATGGTGGCATTCCTGTGTTTCATTCCCAGCGCTCCCCCTCTTAATTTTGTGACAGATTTTTCAGATTTGTGATATTCTGTCGAAGAAGCCCTGACAAGTTGCTGCTATGCATTTGGTAGATGATGCACACTGCTAACTTGGTGCTTTAGAAGTGGAGGAGATGAATTTTTAGGGAGCTAAATGGGATGCAGATTCTTTTATCCAAATGGTGTTGAACTATTCAAATTGCATCCTACCAAACTGTTTTTTTATGTGTCTGAATCTACCTTGTAGGTGGTAGTAAGACTTCGGGTAGTCAAGAGGTGAATTATTCAGCACCTGACAGACTGGCCATGACTGCTTGCCACAATCACATGATCATAATCGCATCGGTGTTCTGTTTCTGCACAATGGTGGCTGGTGACTTCTTTCCACCCTCCACCCCTCCTCACCATCCCCCAGGTGCTGGAGGTTGAAGAGGGGAGCATTACATTGATAAAGCTGTTGAGTGGCAACTGCAGGAGTTGGTAATTTTCTTGCACTTATATTGGCGAGAGGTTGTTTTCTATTTTACATCTCATCCTGAATGTTATATTGGTGTTCTGTATACACATGTAGTCTGCTTTACTGTCAGATAACTTGTGCATAGAAAGGAACTGTTCCCACTTCTGACCTTATCATGGAGATCTTTGATGAAGCAAGGTATTGCCTTGAGGAGTTCCTGCAGCAATATCCCGAAACGGAGATAATTGGCCTTCAACATCCAGCCAGAGCTGAGTCTTTCCTTTGAATCCTGTTAACTGGGGCTCCTTGTTGTCACATTTTTCAAATGCATACTTTATGTCAAGGGCAGTCACTCCCCACATGCCTCTGGAAATGAGATTTTTATTTCATATTTGTATTGAGGCCTTAATGGAAGTTTGGACCCAGCGAAACCAACTCACGGTGCACTACAGAGACCAAAGAAGGTGAAAAACAAAAGAGGCAGAAGTGGATTTGGGTAAGCCAGTTAGTAGCAGAGGTAAAGAGACCAAAGTTTGCAGGAAAAGCATCATCAATTAAATAGAACCGGAAGTGAGGCAGTTGCTGTTTGTAAGTATGTTAAGTTTTTCCCTGTCACATGTACCAGGTCAGGTGCCATGCACAAAAATTTCTAAATCACCAGATGACTTTCCCACATTTTAATATTAAATTTTTAAAATAAATGTTGCAGAGTTATGCCCTATATTATGCTATAAATAATCCTTATAGCCTTAAAGCACCAACATTTGTTACACAAGTATTGAAAGTAGTGTCATATATGTCAGAAATCCTAGCCAGCAATACTGCATTGATATTGAATTGCATAAAAAACAGTAGATACTGGAAATCAAGAGTTAAAAAATGCTGGAGATAACAAGTTGGGTAGCATCTTGGAAGAATCATTAATTGGAACCTGATGTGCTGAGAACCCACAATATTTGTGTATATATCCTTATGCTGTTACCTTGTCTATATTCTAGCTTTAGCCAGATTGTTGTGATGTCTTGAAAAAAAAATCTCAAAGAACCATTCCACACATCATTCTTCTGAAACTTCATGAGTTAAAGTTGCGTGAATAATAAACCAGATTCAATTTTCCGTCAAAGTTCTGATAAATTTGAAAGTCAGTAAAGTAATAAATACAAAACCAAAAGAGAAATATTGTTTTCTGATTAAATGTGACTATTCTCTTTATGTTATCATAATACTGAGCAGGGGGAGCAATTCAAAAATAATACCAATCTTCCATATACTTATAAATTGTATCACCTTAATCTTTTTCATTATTTTTGTCATTATTATTACTTTGGTTTTGATATAAACCAGGTTGTTTCAAACATGATTTGCTTTAGATTGTGTGCTTGAAGTGTAGAACAATTAGTGATTACAGTGCCTATTTTTCCTCCGATTTATTGTTTTAGATTGCTATATTGCTGATGTTGCTTTAAAGTAGAAACTTAAACTGGAGCAAGAACAATGTAGACAGTATGAAGTCAAAAGTTAGTGCAGTTTTATGTCACTCATGGTAAAACTAGAGAAAGTTCTGAGATGTGATTGGTTGCAGAAAATCCAAATTCAACCATCAAAAGGACTTCAAGAATCCTCCAACCTTAAATTCTAAAACGGAGGTGAGAACAGCTTTTCTATACATCAAAACAGCACTTGACACATTTTGGTAAAACTGAAGTCAATTTTCATTGGATCAAAAAGACTCTAAAGGCTGGAGTCAAACCCTGCGGAAATGAAGAAGATTGCTGTTGCTGGAGTTGAATTATCCCAACTCAGGCTAAGTACTGTAGCAGTTTCTCAGTGCCATATCCAAGGTCCAGTCATCATTATCTTCAATGAACTTCAATGGATCAGAAGTTTGGTTGTTGGCTGATGATTGCATAGCGTTCAGTTTTGTTTACCTGTCATAAACTCTGCAAATGAAAGGGTGCAACAAGACTGGCCAACATCAAGAATGACCACTTCCAACAGAGTTGTTGCCAGTTAAATGCAGCACACAATAAAACGCATTGAACAATGACATTGCCTACTTATTAGTAGTAATTAGTTCAAATAGTTCAAAAGATACACTACATAGTTTCAAACAATTACTTAATCCTTTTGCAACTTCCAAAACCCATCACGTATTCAAATATTACCCACTTTTGATGAACTTGGCTTAGATTTGAACTGAGGCTGTTATTCTCAGAGCCCCAGACTCAGGGTTGTCTTCTTCATTGCTTGGTGTCGGTAGTCATTACTGCTATTTATCTCATCAGACAACTTTGTATATATTTCTTCACATACCTTACATCCATTGCTTAGTTTATTGTCAACAGTATGGCAGAAGTCCAGTTTTATCCATAGAAGTATGTCCTACTTAATCATACCAAAATCTAGTTGGTGCAATTCAATAATGACCTCAACCATCAGTTACTTAATTATCAGAGTGCCTGTGGTTTTGTAGTTTATCAGACTGTCCCTTTCACAAGCTGTCAGTTACGTAAACATTTTCGTTCTCATTTGCTTGTTCTGTTCTCCAGATGGTTTGAGATAGGTCAGAGTCGAATGTAAAGCTATCTCAGCTATGTTCTCACGTTGACCAGGTGTCAAATCCATGACCTTCCTGCCCTTCACTTTGTTTCTTTGTTCTTGGCGCCCAGTGTCTTTCCTTCAAACCAGCAGAGTGTCCTCCCAGAGCTTGATGGGATTCTTGAGATCTTTCTTTGGCTGCCACAAGGCACACGTTCCCTTCATGTGCCTCTCTCAGCAACTAATTAAGCTTGACACCATTCAGGACAGTGTAAAGTATAATGGGTGCCATATCTGCCACCCTAAACAGTCATTCCTCCTCTACTTGTGTGTACCATCAAAAAATACACGACTCTTACTCACCCAAGCCATACCTATAGTTATCTCATAGACTGTCTAACAGTTTCTTCCCCCAAGCTATCAGACTCCTCAATACCCAAATCCTGGACTGACACCTTGCCCTATTGTCCTGTTTATTATTTATTGTAATGCCTGCACTGTTTTTGTGCACTTTATTTAGTCCTGTGTAGGTCTGTAGTCTAGTGTAGCTTTCTCTGTGTTTTTTTTTATGTAGTTCAGTCTAGTTTTTGTACTGTGTCATGTAACGCCATAGTCCTGAAAAACATTGTCTCATTTTTACATTTTTACCAGCAGTTATGGTCGAAATGACAATAAAAGTGACTTGGCTTGACTCAAGACACGGATTATGGCATCAGGCGCATGGGAAAATCATTAGCTGTAAGTTTCCTTCCAAGTCACAAATGATCTTGACTTTGAAGCAACTACCAGCCCTTCTTGGTCTCTGGATCAATATATCCTGAAATTTCCCTACTGAGCAGCATTGGACAAGTACCTTTGTTAGAAGGACTGCAGCAAGTCAGTAAGTGGTTCCCCTCCAATTTCTTAAGCACATTTAGGGATAGGCATAAAATGCAATCATCCTCAGCTGTGCCCAGATAGCAGAGCATAAATAAAGTTACAGAAATGATTAAGAACCTCAAATATCATGTAAACATTTACAGATTTTTTAAAAAAATGAACATTTTGAACTATTTCAGTCATTAATACATATTTTAGAATCACATTTTACTCAGTAAACATGACATGCTTTTTTGAAGTGTGTATGTCTGATAACAAAGCAAAGCCTTCTCAAAATCTATAACGTTGGGACTTAACATTGCTTAAATTCACATTAGGATAATTAATGATTCTGTGAGATGACTGCAAGCAGCAGAGTGTCTGGAGTAGTACTGAATTATTGGTTGTAATTGGTTAGCTGTATATTTTGCAGTTGCTAGGACTTTGTTGAGTGATTAATGCAAAAAAAAAAGTGATTCTGCTGTAATTACACAAAATCTTGCCAATGAATTTGTTCTGGTTATTTTGTTTCTAAAATGTTGATTTATGCTTGAGAATGCACTGGTTCTTCCCATTAACTTGAAAACGGAGTCGAATTATATATAGCATTCAGACAATGTTTGTAACAGTAGTCTTTAAAGGGTCACAATATAGTTGTTTCTTCTTGTTATGAATATGTAATGCATAGTTATTATGTCATAATATTTCACATCTTGAAAGTTAGATAGAACCTGAAACAGATTTTCATACAGTGAAATCATAAATGAGTCTTGTGTATTAGTAAAATAACATGGATTCCTGGGCATGACAGATTCTGTGGGCTCTGTGATGTGGATTTCCTGTGCTTCATATGAGTTGTTGTCAGGTGCCTTCTCTGCATTCACCAATAGTGATGACTTTGAATCCAGCTGGGTCCCAACCTGGGCAGCAGCAGTATCTGCATGGAAGAAAGGCTTGGCAATCTACTTCCATATCTACTAGACTATCCATAGTGTCAGCATGAGGTGGTGACTGTGGCTGATAAATTAGGAGCTTAGAGAGGCACATGGATGAAAGAAAAATGGAGGGTATGGGCTATGTAGGAAGCCCACAATTCGATCCTTGAGTAAAGTTAAAAGATTGGCACAAGATTGGGGGTCAAAGGGCATGTACAATGCTGTAATGTGCAAAAATAGAATTATGTTGTAGGTTAATGATAATTTCCTAATCACATTAGTGAAAACAAAACAGTGCAATTTGTGGGGAGGGGGAAGTTGGGACAGGAAGTATGGGATTAATCATGAATCTTTGAGGGGGGGGGATTGATGTTGATTTTCAAAGGAAGGTGCTTGTACTTGAAATGTCGCCTTTTACAATGTCAGTTAATAGTATTTTTAAGATCAGTGAGATGATTTCATAGACAAATTAAGCTCCAAGAAGCTTCAAAAGAAGCAGGAAAAATCCTCGAAAATAAAAATATTGGCTCATCATAGCAAAGTTGGGATGCTGGGCTAAGGTTTGACCTGATAGTCAAAAGCAACATAATAATACAGTATTGATTTCCATATACCAAATTTGCTGATCCAAAATAATCTGTGCTTTTAGACTGGTGATTGTAGAGACTAATGCTACTGAAGAATATTTAATTATCCTATTTCAAGGAGGATAAATTTGATAATTCCTGAAAACAGCTGCAGTGGTTCTGATGAACAGTTGAATTTAATTGCATTATAGGCATCTGGGAGAGTTTCATGCTGATGATTACATCCGCCCAACGCTAACCAGGAGGCCCTTAAATGTTCAGGAGGAATTGGAATTGATTGCCAGAGAAGTCAGTGCTAGCAGTTGAACCAAAGGTATTACGCTGCAAGAATATAAATTACTTTACAGAAATCGTTTACAAAAACAGGTGCATCATAATTTATTTCTTGCTGTACAGAGGCTGCGAAAAGTAAGGTTGAGCAGATGGTGGAGTGCCTGTGCATCTTTCCCCATGCAGGATATAGTACGACCCATTATTGTGATGGCTGCTCTTCTTTGGAAATTTGGAGGATTGTACCTAATCCTCTTCGTATTCTTATCTTCCTCATGATCCATAACTTATTTTGATGTAGGTACTATAAAGTTTAAAGAAATATACTTCCTGCTTGCCAATATCGTCACAATATTATATTACTCTTGCAACACCTTCATTTCATCCAGCTCAAGATCTGTAACCTGCAGTAAAAGAGCAGCAAGAGGAATGTCATAAGGAAACCCAGTTTTACAGCTGCATTTGTATGGCGTGTAACTTCAGGGGCATTCAGGCTTGCTCACGATTGTAGACTGGAATTTATGAATGTTACATGGCGATGACTGTTTTTTTATGGGATTGACAGGTTAGTGTGGGAGAAAGCTGAAATCTTTTTTTATTGTGGGGAGTAAAATAAGTACCAATATTTGCAATGTAAGGTCAAGTAAGGCGAGGGGAGCTGAAATACTACTAGTGTCAAGTGCTGAATACTTGTCCAGCATAGAACAAAACAAAGTAACTGTAATTGTAATGGAATTGATTAATGGATTAATGAATGACCAACATGGTGATGATGATCTTATAGAGATGTGTTCAATAAACTTGATTTTGCCTCAGTGGGAGGTAGGAGTGGGTGCAAGGAGAAATTAGGGTAAATGGCAGCACTAAGAACTGATACTGCTTAATGAAAGAATTCCACTTTCATGGACAAGTTGTTGATTTCATTGGTAAGACTGTACTTCATATGATGATCTTGTACAAGTCATCTTGCACAATTTTAAAATCGTTACATATTCCATCTGCAGACTCTGCACAGTGTATTCATTATTAGTTGATATTAACTAAATACTGCATATCCATGTTAGCTAGTTTCAACCTGTATCTGTTTGTTTTATGTAGCATTGTCTCATTAAAATGAATTATGCTGGACTGCCTAAACAATGGGGACTCTGGCATCCTGTTATCAATCATTGTGCATACATCTTGTTAGAAGATATCTCAGTCTGTACAATAATCATATACTTAGGTGCATAGGGAGTTGATTAATCTCTCAAATGTTTTAGGAATATCAATTTGGAGTTTAGCTGTAGTATCTAAAAATAGAAGAATGCCAATCGAAAGGGTTTTCTTGGAATTCAAGTTCAGAATAGACAATGATGGAGGATGTGAATCTTTAGTTAGTAAAATCAAAAATCAGTGTTTTAGATTACCAAAGGTACTATTTTTGCACAGGGGCCATTAGGTAATAGATCTCTACTTGATTGTATGTGGTAGAAAGTGTGGCTCCTGTGAGCTAAATAATCTTTACCTGGTAGATTTGTGCATTCCTCTGTGTAATGATATTGTGCTTGGTGTTACTTTTTTTTGGATGAAATGCCAAAATAAGCTACAAAAGAATAGCTGATTCTAGTCAGATTGCAATGTTTTTGAAATTATATGTGACCAAGGAGAAAATTTTCATTGTTCAAATAAAAGTGCTTACAATATTTAACAGAGTTGAATGCTTAAAACCTTTGGGGCGACAAAAGGCTACTCTGAATAGGTAAAAGATTAGCTTTATTTGTCACTTGTACATCAAAGCATCAGAACACAGTGAAATGCATCATTTGCTTCAGCATCTAACAAAGTCTGAGATGTGCTGGAGGGAGACAGTAAGTGTTGCCAATGCTTCTTCCCCCAATATAGCCTGCTACAACTTATTAACTCTAAACCATACACCTTTGAAATGTGGGAGAAAACAAGCACCAAGAAGAAACGAGAAAATCCGCAGTTGCTGGAAATCCGAGCAACACACACAAAATACTAGAGGAATTCAGCAGGCCAGGCAGCGTTGATGGAAAAAAGTACAGTTGCAGTTTCGGGCTGAAACCCTTTGGCAGGACTGGGGAAGAAAAAGCTGAGGAATAGATTTGAAAGGTGGAGGGAAGGGAGAGAGAAATGCCAGACGATAGGTGAAACTTGGAGGGGGAGGGATGAAGCAAAGAGCTAGGAAGTTGATCAGAGAAGGAGACAGAAGGCCCTGGGAAAAAGAAAAAGAGGTGAGGGGGGAGGAGCACCAGAGGGAGGTGATGGGCGGGCAAGGAGATAATATGAGGGAGGGATAAGAGGATGGGAAATGGTGAAGGGGGGGGGGGTAGGCATTACTGGAAGCTTGAGAAATCAATGTTCATGCCATAAGGTTGGAGGCTACTCAAATGGAATGTGAAATGTTGTTCCTCCAACCTAAATGTGGCCTTATCCAAGTTTCACCTATCACCTGCTGTTTCTTTCTCCCCTCCCCCACCCTTCAAATCTACTCTCAGCGCTTTTCTCCAGTCCTGCCGAAGGGTTTCGGCCCAAAACATCGACTGAACTTTTCTTCCATAGATGCTGCCTGGCCTTCTGAGTTCCAGCATCATTTTGTGTGTTACCAAGAGAAAACGCTCGCAATCACAGGGAGAGTGAGCAGTCTCCTTATGGGCAATGATGGGAATTGAAACCTCATCTTACAGCTGGCACTTTAAAGCATAATGCTAACCACTACACCACTGATATGAGTGGTTAGTTTCATCTCCAGATGAAAAAGACTGAAGAAACTTTTGTAGAAGTCTGAAGTGAAAACAAATGTCAGAGATGCTCAGCAAGTCAGAAAGCATCTATTTGGAAGGAGAAACAAACTTTGCATTATTTATTTAATAACTTTTTTGTCATTTGCCTACTCGTGTTCTAAATATTACTCACATTTTCTGTGTTATTTCAGACTTATAGAATTGACAGTGTTTCTTTTTGCCTGTTCATTGCTAAGTTAACTTGAAGATTGCAACCATCAGCTTGCTTGGAGAAACTAAGCAGGTTGATCTCCCCCCACCCCAAAACAAATACTGTTGGACTTGCTGATTTCCTCCAGTTGATAGTTTGTTGCTTAAATATCTGCACTTTTTTTCTGCTCATTATCTTGAAGGCTGATGACCTTTATAAGGATATTTCCACTTATCATGATAGATTTATTCTGAATGGTCTTGGGGAATATGACACCAGCAGCTATTTCATTTGTGTAATTTATTAATTTTTCCACTGTACTGTAAAATAACCTGCTTCAAAGAATGTTATATTTTTTAAACCCCTTAGTTTCCTTGTGTACAAATTAGGATTTTTTTAAAACATGGGTTAACTGTAGAAGTTTTTTTTTTCATTTTTATCATTGCAGAAGAGGATGTAGAAAATTTTGATGTAACAAATCTGTCTGAAGACGTGCAACGGAACATTGAGGCTGATAGTTTCTGGTGTATGAGCAAGCTATTGGATGGAATACAGGTAAAATTGTTATCCAAAGTGATAAACCAGTTGGTTTCAAACTTTATTCAGCTACCATCCCACCACCCATTCCATGACTGATCCTTGGAAATCCTTCATTTTGCTGTTTCATTGGGTCTGATTAGTTTGCTCAAATTTTTCATTTGAGTCTTAGCTATATGTTAAAGTTTTTTGTCAACTGGATATCTTGCATTCCTATCTCATCAGGCATAATTGGGTAAAAATAACTCTATATCGAAGTGTCTTCAAAATTATTCGATATCCAGGTGCCGCCTTCATAAGCTTTCAGTATATTGATTGGGCCACAGAAGGTCATTTGGCTTATTCAGTTCTCTGCAATAAGAGATGTTATATTTTTCTTCCCCTCCCGCATATCAATGAGCTGCATCTTCAATGTGTAATACATTTCAGTTTCTGACTTTGAAACCATTGTATCTCAACAGGTGTTTGACTTCGTGTGGGTGAGGTCCAGTCTTTAAAATTTGATTGTAATTTTTGGGCAGTAATGAAGTTGATTGATGGGGGTATGACAGTTGATGTTTTCTCTGTCAACCTTAGTTAAGCATTTGATAAAGTCCCTTCTTAAAGGCTGGTCTAGAATTTTAAGTTGCATGGAGTTGGTAAATTGGATTCAAAATTAGCTTGGTCATAGGGTTTTCCTGACTAGAGGCCTGTGACCAAGGATCAGTGCTAGCATTTCTATTGTTCTTAATATATAGTAGTTATTTGAGTATATTAGAATACATTACGTGTTGGATTTTGTGGATAATATGGAAATTTGTCAGTGTTTACTAATGATACAGATTGAAATTATGGGCACAGAAATATCAGATGGAGCTCAATCCTGACAAATGTGAAGTGCTACATTTCAGAAAGTCAAGTGCAAGATGAAGTAATGCAAGACCTTCAGGGATATTGACCTACAGGGGGAACTTGGGGGTGCAAGTGTTCTGCTCCCTGAAATTGGCAACTTGAAAAGTTGTGTGGCAGCTGTATAATACGTTGTTGAGATCACATTTGGAATATTGTGTGCAATTTTAGTCACCAGACCATAGGATAGATTGGAGGATTTGGAGAAAATATTGCCGAGTTTCATTGGGATGTTTCCTGGATTAGAACATATAAGCTGTAAGTAGAAGTTGGACAAACCTTATTTTCCCTGGAGCATTGAAGGCTGAAAAGCCACCTGATAAAAGTATGTAAAATTATGAGAGGCATAGATAGGATAGCAAGTCTTTTTCCCACGGTGGGGATGTCAAATCTTGAAGGGCTTAGTTTTAAAGTGAGAGAAGGAAAGTTTGATATTGGTAAGACTATTTTTTACATACAAAGTGGTTGATGTATCGTGTACACTGCCAGAGAAGGCAAATACATATACAGGTGGGAAATGGGGAGATGTGAACCATGAGAAGATAGGTGGTTGGTGCAAACATAAGAGGCTTGTTCCTGTGCTATACTGTACTGTTTTATGTACAAAAACAACAAGGTTCTGAGAAGAACAGCGAAGTTTCAGGGAATGCAGCTTAGAAAAGGGAAAATGAATGAATGGATCAATATAGCTACTTCACTCAGAAGATGATGTGCAATTTTGGAATGGATCTCCAGAAAAGTAATTGAGGCTTAATGTATCGGACAAGTCATAAAATTATGTAGTGAATTGTGTTCTGTGTTTTAATTCTAGTACTGATTAGATAGCTAAAAACACCCATTGTGGGTCTCTCTGCCCCCCCCCCCAAAACTCAACTTTCAAGATATTGTGATTTAGATTCTTCTTAACCCTTGTTTTTGCCAATGCCATTCAAGTATTTTATATGAAATAAGTGATCGATGTTATTCAAGAGTATACTGACACCTATAATACATTTTCTTTCATGATTTCGCTCAGATTTTTTGATAATTTGATCCATTTGGACAAGAGGTCTGCCTTATATTGCTTTGCTTTTGATTCATTATTCAATGCATCTACTAAGTAGCTAAAGCCTAAAAATAGCGATTTGTTCGCCAACTCTCAAAAAAATGTAATAAGGATCTTATGGAGCATCAGACTGAATCAGGAATTAAAGCTTTTAAAGAAGAATGTTTATTAACTGTAGACACATGATTGCATGAAGTGATGATATTTTGCTCATAGGTTTAGATTGAAACAATGAAAATAAAATTATGTTTGGAATCATTCAATCAGAATAAGTTCCTCAATCTTTTACTGTTATGTAGTTACTGTACATCATCTGTGATCTTTTTCATAATCCCATCTCCATTGCTGGACTCTTTGGCCAATGAACATTGGCCTATCTCTGTATATTTGCAATTGAACTTACTTTTGAGTGAAGGAAGTTCTAGATTTTTGATAGCCTTTTTGTGAAGTATGACATCCTAGTCTCACACCGGGATGTTTCCTAGATTAGAGCATAAGGGCTTTTACAGATATATATGAGCAAAAGATATTCTACAGATATATCAAGGGATAAAATTTGTCCTCTGGAAGATCTCTGTGCGGAGCTGAAAGAGATGGGGGAGATCTTAAGTGGATTTTTTACCATGGTATTTACTCGGGAGACAGACACAGTGTCGATAGATGTGAGGCAACGCAACAACAAGGTCACGAATCCTATACAGATTACAGAAGAGGAGGTCGTTGCTGTCTTGAGACAAACTAGAGTGGATAAATCCCAAGGGTGTGACAATGTGTTCCCTTGATCTCTTTGGGAGGCTAGTACAGAAATAGCAGGGGCCTTAGCAGAGATATTTAAAACATCCTCAGCCTCAGGTGAGGTGCTGGAGAATTGGAGGATAGCTAATGTTGATGTGCTGTTTAGGAAAGGCTTTAAGAATAGGCCAGAAAATTATAGGCCAGTGAGCTTGACATCAGTAGTGAGAAAGTTATTGGAAGGTATTGTTAAGGGATCACATATATATATATTTGGATAGACAGGGTCTAATTAGGTATAGTCAACATTGCTTTGTGTGTGGCAAGGTAGTAGATGTTTTCTACATAGACTAGCAAGGCCTTTGACAAGATCCCACATGGGAGGTTGGTTAAGAAGGTTCAGTCACTTATCATGCAAGATAAGTTTGTAAATTGGATTGGGCATTGGCTTCATGGAAGATGCCAGAGAATGGTTGTAGATGGCTACCTTTCTGCTTAGAGGCTGTCACTAGCGGTGTGTCGCAGGGATCGGTGTTAGGTCCATTGTTGCTTGTCATTTACATCAATGAACTGGATGATAATGTGGTTAACTGGGTCAGCAAATTTGCAGATAACATCAAGATTTGGGGTGTGGTGGACAGCGAGGAAGTCTATCAAAGCTTGTAGCGGGATATGGACCAGCTGCTGAAACGAGCTGAAAAATGGCAGGTGGAATTTAATGCAGACAGGTATAAGGTGTTGCACTTTGGAAGGTCCAGCCAGGGTAGCTCTTATGCGGTCAGTGATAAGGCACTGAGAAGAATATTAGAATTGAGTGATCTGGGAATACTGATCCCTAATTCCTTGAAAGTGGTGTCACATGACAATAAGATTGTAAAGAAAGCTTTTGGTGCATTGGCCTTCATAGGCCAGTGTATTGATTACAGGAGTTGGATGTTATGTTGAAATTGTATAAAGCATTGGTGATGCCTAAATTGGAGTATTGCATTAGAGTATTTGCAGTTTTGATTACTTACTTACAGGAACGATGTAAATAAGATTGAAAGGATGCATAGGAAATTTACAAGGATGTTGTCGGTACTTGAGGGCTTTAATTATAGGAAAGGTTGAATAGGTTAGCACTTAATCCTTGGAATATAGAAGACTGAGGGGATATTTAATAAAGGTATACAAAGTTGAGGGGTATAGACAGGATAAATGCAAGCAAGCTTTTTCCACTGAGGTTAGGTGAGACTGGAATGAGAGGTCATGGATTAAGGTGAAAGGTAAAACATTTAAGGGGAACATGAGGAGAAACTTTATTTAGATAGCGATGAGAGTATGAAATGAGCAGACAGCGCAAGTGTTGGATGAGGGATCGATTTCAACGTAAGAGACATTTGGGTAAATACATAGGAGGGGTATGGAGGGCTAAGTTTCAGGTGCAGGTTATAACACCTTTTTTTCATTTTGACAATTAAAAATAGATCCTTTTTGGTAATGATTTGATCATCTATTATTACTAAGCAAATTACTTTTTGTTTTCTTGAAGGACAATTACACTTTTGCACAACCAGGGATTCAGAAGAAAGTAAAAGCACTTGAAGAACTCATCAGCAGAATTGATGGTGAGTCTGGAAGATATTATTGACAGCTTGGATTCCTCACCAGAATACTAGCTATTCTTCTTGATTTGTCAAAGTGTCATTGTTAATGTAGGGTGTAAACTTGTTTATGGAAATACATTTTATTCATGCTAGGATGAGTAGATATACTAGTAAAATTTAGCTTTTTTTGTGCTGTTATTTGGAATATCATCCTATTTACTGCTGATTTTAATAATAAAAAATCAAATCCAGTTTATTTCATCATGAAGTGTCTCTTCTATCAGTGAAATCTGATCAATGGTAGAAAATTGATTAACCAGAAAATAAGTTTGATACTCACTTGACATGCTATTAGTTTAGGGTGAGTTTGCACATGAATCTATATTTTATGCCTTAGTTTCACAGGAAGTTGTCAATTGTTTTAAACTTCTTTGCAACCTGAACCATTCAATTAAATAGTATGCAAAAATTTGAAACTTTTAAATGCATGATTTATTGACATCGTCAGCCAAACTGTTGTACTGTGTTTATGTTTGACTTGATTTTATAGTGGAACATTTACTTGTATATAGAAGCTGTGTAATGCTAGTAAGCTGCTATGGCAATAGTATTTTAAATTAGTACAAGATTTGTAAGGTTCCATTTTCTCCAAGTTCTGGTTTCTAATTTCAGCTGAGTATTGTGGAAGTGAATGAAAACCATGACAAACACAATTCCTTTGTGAACTTTGGATTGAATCCCATCTATTCCATTGCTCTTTGTTGCAGTTTTTTATTAAATAGGTGATTCAAAATTCAAGTATGTGACCTTAAGTGTGAGAGATACTACGACAGTCACAAGAGAAGAGAGAAGATGGAAGGAAGACTAACTAAAGCATTTCCATCTTTGCATACAAGAATTTAAATTGTGGTAATGGGAATCAGACATAGCTAGAAACTTGTACAAGCAAATCCAATCTGTGTCTTCTCAGTTTGAGCTCCTCAGTTCTTATTCTCAATATAACTGAAGAAGTTAACCAGCAAATTCTGCCCCCAAAAATACACTCAGTAACTTATATGCCATGAAATATGTTGTTTTATTGCAGCATTGCAGTGCAAAGATGGAAAATTACTTTAAATTACGAATTAGGCCAGAAATGTATGCTGTATCTCTAAATAATATGATACTGTAACAACAACAAAATAGTGGGGGGTTGGATAAAAGTATAACAAAGTCTACTCATGGGCAGTTAAGAAATTTGATGGCAAAGGGGAAAAATCTGTTCCTAACTAGTTGAGTGTAGGTCTTAAGGCTCCTGTACTTCCTTCCAGATAGTAGTAATGAGAAGAAGGCATGTTCCTTAAAAATGGTGTCACATGTAAAACAGGGTGGTGAAAAAGGCGTTTCATGCACTGTCCTTCAATAGTCAAAACATTTGAGTAAAGAAACTGGGATATTATGATGCAGTTGTGTTAGTCTTTGGTGAGGCTGCACTTGGAGTACTATGTACAGTTTTGGTCGACCCATAAGTTGACATGGTTAAATTGGAAAGAGTGCAGAGAAGATTTACAGGAATAGAGGGCTTGAGTTATAGGGAGAGGCTGGCCAGGCTAGGCTTTTATTTCTTGGATTGCATGAGAATAAGGGGTAACTTTATGGAAGTGTTTAAAATTAAGAGGTACAGACAGGGTGGATGGTAACATTTATTTTACTCAGGGTAAGTTTAGAGTGAGAGGGGTAAGATTTAAAAGGAACCTGAGATGTAACTTTTTTCCCTACACAGAAGGTGGTGAGTATATGGTATGAGCTGCCAGAGGAAGTGGTTGATTATCATTTAAGAAGCAAATAGAGGAGCAAAGCTTAAAGTTCAAAGTAACTGTTATGATCAAAGTGCATATATGTCATCATATACAACCCTGAGATTCATTTTTTGTGGACATACTCAGCAAATTCATAGATTAGTAACTATAACAGGATCAGTGAAAGATCAACCAGAGTACAGAAGGCACCAAACTATGCAAATACAATATAAATAAATAGCAAAAGATAGATACTTTATTGATCCTAAACGAAATTACAGTGTCACAGTAGCTTTACAAGTGCACAAATATACAAATATTAGAAGAGAAGAAAAAATAAAAAAAAGGTACCTCAAACAGTGTAGCGGGGGGGTGGGGGGGGGGTCATATTCCTCTGGCTATAGGTTGGCTCAATATGGAGCCTGATGGCCAAGGGTAAGAATGATCTCATATCGCACTCTTTGGAGCAGCACAATTGTCTTAGCTTATTATTTAAAGTGCTCCTCTGTTCAGCCAAGGTGGCATGCAGAGGGTGAGAAACATAAATAACGATAACATGAAATAAAAATGTCTTTGAAGTGAGATCATTGGTTGTGCGAACATTGCAATGATGGGCCAGTGAAGTTGAGAGAAGTTATGCCCTTTTATTCAAGATCCTGATGGTTCAAGAGTAGTAACAGTTCTTGAAACCAGTTGTTCGAGTCCTGAGGCTTCTGTACTTTCAACCTGATGACAGCTACGAAAAGAGAGCATGACCCAGGTGGTGGGGATGTCTGATGATGGATGCTACTTTCCTAAGACAGTGTTTCATGTAGATGTGTTCAATGATTGGGAGGGCTTTACCCATGATGTACTGAGCCAAATCATCGATTTGTTGTAGGATTTTCCATTCAAAGGCATTGACGTTTCCATAACAGGCTGCCAAAATACTCTCCACTGCACATCTGTAGAAGTTTGTCAATGTTTTAGATGTTATACCGAATCTCCACAAGCTTCTAAGGAAGTAGAGGGACAGCATTGCTCTCTATGCAATTGCACTTAAAGTGCTGGGTCCAGAAAGGTCCTCTGAATTACTAATACCCAGGAATTTAAAGTTGCTGACACTCTCCACCTCTAATCCTCTGATGAGAACCAGCTCACGGTCCTCCAGTTTCCCTCTCCTGAAGTCTAAAATCTTTGGTGTTGCCGACATTGAGTGAAATTTGTTGTTATAACAACACTCAGCCAGATTTTCTCCCCCACCTGCACTTCATGAAATCTCGGAGGGAGCTTTCAGCATTTTGTTGCAAAATATTCATGTAAAGCATTATTGGCATTGGCTGAATTTAACAGTTCATTTGGTAAATATTGGAAATATCCATTTGGTCAAATAGCATCAAAGAAGATGGAGAACTGGGTGAATATTTCAGGGATGTGAACTTCGATTATTAAAAGAATCCATAAAATATTTTGAAACATTTTGGCTCACTCAAATATGAGGTTAAATCTATCCACTGTAAAAACACATGCAGAAGGATACATACAATAGTGAGTAGTTGCAGACAAATTCATGTCATTTACCTTTTTTCATTACGTTGACAGCTTTTGTAGTTTATTTCTTTTTAAAATTGATAACGCATTTTAGTTTAAAAAGGGATTTTTGGATAAAACCATGCTCTTAATGATTGATTTAAACTTTTATCTGAACTGAAAGATGCACTTTGATAAAATAGTGACATAGATTGTACATTGATAATAAATTTATTTTGAAAAATTTGAAAAATAGAATGCTATGAAGGAAAACATCCATCTCCTGTTATCCCTGAGGATAACTGATTCCAATAATTAATGTTTAATGATCTTGGGAGATGATAAATTTTACATGCTTAACAAAGGCGATGAGCGTATGGATGTTGATTGGAAGAGTAACTCACACTTCATAAAAATTTAAAGTTTATAACAGGCTAAATCGCCAGTTGAACACTAGTTTTATTTTAAATGTTCAACTATATCATGGATGTTTTTCATAACATCGAAACAAAGTATTAACTGAAACATGGTGTTCCTTTAATAACAAATTAACTGTTTCATTTTTTTGCCATTCATAGCTGTGTTGCTTTTGAATACTCATTTACAAATGTGTCCATAAAATTATTTCCAATAGATTAACATAATTTAATTCCATGCAACAGAAAATTTATGATCTTCACTTTTGGCTTAAACATGATAGTTAGTGGAGATTTGTGCAGTTCCTTTGAAGTCTTATAATGTTCTTTCAAAGTAATTACAGTATTGCTGAACAGTATGAATAAATTAATCATAATCTCATGCTGAATAGTTATGACAGTGCCAAATATTTAAAATTAACGGAGCTTCTATTAGTGAACGCTGAATTAATTTTACACTTGTTCATCTGCATCGTAGTGTATACTGTATATTGAGTGAAACTGAGCTATTGACAGGTTAAGCAGTTTAGATCCTAAGAAAGGAAGGATGTAGCTGGGAAGCTGGAAAACTAGCATTAAGTTTTCTTGCTAATGCAGAACATCTATGAAATCCTAAGAATATTATGTTCTAGAAATTTTTATAGGCCATATTTCCTCTACTTGAAAATCTTTCTACCAAGATGCGAAATACTTTAAGGATGTCGTTTCGACCGTGACAGCTGTCCACCTGAAATTAAATATATTAGTTCTTCAATGCTTGCATTCTGCTGTACTTTGAAACACTTTACAATTAGCTAGCTGACTTCCAAATTCTATGCTTTTGTACGTGCACAATCAATTCTCCATTTGCTTCCTTCTGTCATTGAATCCTGCACTCTGTTATCTTTGC
Source organism: Hemitrygon akajei (assembly GCF_048418815.1). NCBI lineage: Eukaryota > Metazoa > Chordata > Chondrichthyes > Myliobatiformes > Dasyatidae > Hemitrygon > Hemitrygon akajei. Next base: position 23,117,733 of record NC_133150.1, on the reverse strand, counting down.
TCTGTGAGCACCCTCTCCCGATATACAAAAACTACAGCAAACTGTCAGGTCAGCAGGAAAGGTCATTGTCTGCAGTCTACCATCACTGCAGGACTTATAAGTATGCACATCAAACAAGCAGGCAGGTAAAATCACGGTGGACACTACCCACCCAGCAAACTGACTTTTTCAAATGCACCCTTCTAGAAAACGCTATAAGGTTATTAAAGCAAAAAAAAACTTCACGGCATCTTAAAATTTTTAAAGTTTTTATGATTTTAATCTGGTCAACCATTCCAGTTAGCGCCCCCTCTATTATCCCAGTCTCTGACCTGCACAGGAAAAACTTTAAACCACCTTTTTAGTGATGTTTACATTGAAAAGTTCGAAGTACATTTCTTATCAAACTATGTACACTGCATACAACCTTGAGATTTGTCTTCTTGCAGGCAGCCATAAAACAAAGAAACACAATAAAATCCATTTAAAAACACACACAACAAAGACTGTTAAACACCCAATGTGCAAAAGTAACAATCGTGCAAACAATAAAAGAAATAAAATAACACTCCCAAAAGCGAGTCCACGGCCACAGAGTCGGTTCACACTGAGGCGTGTGAAGCTGGTCCGGGAGTCCGATAGCTGCAGGCTATTGCCCTGAAGCTACTTCAGCGCTGAAGCAAATAAATCTCATAGAGTAGTGAGCTGAACACTGGTTCATCTTTACCCTCAGCCTTGACATCTTGATCAAGTTGCACAAATAGTTAAAAAAAGTAAACAAAAATACACAGACTATGAACTGCAGAATCCCCAAATGTGAATCCACATCTGCAGAGCCAGCTCATTGCTGAGGCTGCAGAGCAACTACTGCAAGCAGACTGCACTGAGCACCTGTTAGCTTTCCACACTCGTCCTTGACGATTTTAATCTTGGTCGGCACTTTAATTGGTGTGGAGTAGTGGAGCTGATCACGGGTTTGTCTTTCGCCATCAGGCTTTACTGCAGCATCCACCCCCAGCAATGGTCGCCCTTGCTGTAGTGTCTGCACTCTTGAGAATCTTATTTGTCAAATCCCCCAGGAGATGGCAAAAATGGCAGATTGTTTAGTCAGTTCAGAAGAACATCCTTAAAAGAGAAATTTGAGGCTGCAGACTGCAGGGATCACATTTAAGACAAAGTAGTCTATCTACTAGAATATCTAGTAGATGTGCAAAACATCACCATTGGTCGTTTATATTTTTGTGCATATTTTATTCTGTATCTGCACTTTAAATTTTAAATTAATTTTTATGTAATTTTCTTTATAATTATTGAATGTTGTTTTGTGTCACTCGGACACACCACAGCTAATTCCTAATACATGTAAATGATTTTGGTGAATAAAGCTGATCCTTGATATTTTAGCCTGTACCAATGACTCATAAATTTCATAAGGAGGTTTGAATCATAAAAATACTAGGTAATGTCATATTTGCACCTTTGGTATTGTTTAAGGAGCATAACAACTTCTAACACTGTTATCTCCAGTTACAAAGATGTTTTGAGAAATTGGTCAAAGAATGCTCAGAAAATGCAATTGATTAAATATATTTTTTTAAGAAGTAGAAATGTGGAATCAAAATTAGTATGACTGAAATTACAGAATTCTTTGTTTTTTGTAGGCTATAGTGTACTCATTCTGAAGATGAAATGCTCATCTGGCTTACACTGAGAAAGAGGTAGGGAGTAGGGGCAGGTGAATCAGGGCAAGACCCAAGAAATGTCAACTTACCCCACAGAACTTCTCTGATTCATATGTTATGATTCATTAAACATTATACCTTGTGCAGGTTTTCTGTGAGTTGAAGGAGTGATGGAGGAAGAAGGCAGGAGGGATGCCATTGAAAGGTGTTTGGGTTAGTGTTGGCCTTGTGTGTCAAACCTTGCAACACACTGTGATGCTACAAGAAATTTCATGACCTTACTATATATGTGAAGTCTAGGCCATGGTGCCTAATGTCACAAGGGGACATGGAGACTGGAGCCAAATGCAGGACGCAGGCACTGAAGTACTAGGGGCAAGACAGGAACAACTAAAGGGTAGAACAAGATGGGGAGACCGTGGCATGCAACAGTGATCCTGGGGTTCAGAGAGTTCATGGCGAAGTCAGGACCCTGGAGTTCATGGCGAAGGCAGGACCTTGGCTAGGGTAAAGGATGGGTCTATGGGACAAGGAATGCTGGGAGGATAGCTCCCTGGGTGGGCTGCATTACTTCTGGGCAGGGCCCAGCCTTTCAGGCAGGAACACAGGGGCCTGGGCAGGATGCAGGGCACAACCCATCAGAAGCGAGGGGTAGGAAAGGGTCGGAGTCCTCAGGGCAGGCCGCATAGCTCCTGGGCAGGGCCGCCTCCCAGGCAGGAACACGGGGGCCTGGGCAAGACGTGGAGCACCTGGGCAGGTTGCAGGGCACAACCCGTCGGAAGAGAGGGGTAGGAAAGGGTCAGAGTCCCCTGCCGGGCGACGGCAGTCCAGCCTACTTACCCGATGGAGGCAAGGGATCAGAAGGGAGCTCGGTCCAGGGTGACTACAAGAACGGACTTACAGAACTAGGTGATTAACATTGGGTACTCCAAGCCAGGGTCAAAACAGGATAGCCAGGCAAACAAGCGCAACAGCGCCAACCAGGCAAACTGGACGGAACAGCGGGTACAAGACAAACAGAGGAACAGGACAAAACAGGACGACCCTCCAACTAGATGCAGTCCCAGAGCCCCTTATATACACCTACAAGCCGATAGGTATCAGGTGCACCTCCTTAAGCCAAGATGATCCTATTTGGGCTTAAGGGTGAAAGAAGGGATGGCTACAAGATCCAGAGTCCATGGACCGGATCAAGACCCAGAATGCGGGCTCCGGACCGGTCCATAACACCTATTGAGTAGAGTAGTTTAGAGTATGACAAGGAGATGCACAATGTACTTTTAAGCAATGGTCTGAGTCTATGTATAGGGAATTCGGTGCTGGGGCTGGCTGGAGGGGACTATCTGTACATCTATTCTACCTAAGAAGATTTATAGTGTCATAGCAAAGTGGCATGATGAAGATGCAGAAAGACATGGAATCTACCACACAGGGAAGCCACCTCTATCTTTCACAGCAAGTTAAGTAGTAATGGTGTGGTTTCACCTCCAGCTGAATTGTACATTTTGCTGGATATTGGTGGCAGTTCCATCAGATTATGCTTAGCAGTTTCTGTCTTGCTTCTGTGTAAGCCAGGGCAAGCAAAATGCCCCTGGAGCAACTTGATGTCCGAATTCAGCAGAGATGCCACAGGTGAACAGATATCACTGTTGTCAATGAGCAGCAAGATGTCGTTCTGTGAAGAGAGAGTGATGCTACATTTAAGGACATTGTTTTGCACAAGCAGAACAACTGACTGTCATAACTAGCGCACTGTGATCATTCAAGAGAGCAGAGTGAGCAGATTGTTCACCTATGGGACCAGACATTTGGTGCGCAGGAGTAATAATGTGTTCCCACCACTCCCCAACATATCAAACATTCTGCTCGGATGGCAGACGAATTAAGAAAGTGATTCCAGCTCAGGTCCTGGTCTGCAGTATGAAAGTGTGGTGCACTGGTGAATGCTAGCTGTTGGCTATACTGTTTTCAATCCCGTACCTGGGAAAGCATGTGTTGACCATGTCCAGGCCACTGACGACCCCACTCCGAGGACATCAGGTCATTTTGCCGGGTAGCTCCCTCACTCCCCAGGCAACATGATCATTTGTGCATGTCCAGACTGCTCCATCAAAAGATCTGGGGCTGCAGTCTGAAGCTACTTATTTAGAAAACAAGCTTCTTGTGGGGTTATCAAGTACAACAATGTGAGTGCAAAGACCAAAGAACCTCTAGATTGCATCCACTAGGACAATTGTGTTCAGAGTCAACACAAACATCTAAGAAATTGATATGGGAAAGGCACAGAGACTTTTAGATTTTTGAAGTAGATTCAGGTTCACACTTTCTATTTTCGTTCAATATTCATTCTGAACATACAATGATTATTTAGGACAAATATTGCCCTTCATGAGCCATGATAAGTAATATTGATGGAGTGTTGGCATTGCTGTGGACCTTATCATATCCTATTTCAAAAAATTCTAATAGGTGATGCCGGTGGCATTGTTGGTGCCAGATGAATCATTATGTCTGGAGCTGATTGCACAAGACAGCACATACTTGGCATTATCTGTAGATTTTATCCGAGCAGGCTTCCAGGGGCTGAAGCTCACCAGCAACATTTCCCATTGAAATGTCCCTTTTAAATCAATTTGCAATTCAGTTTATTTAATGAAAGGAAGAAATGGAAGTTCATTGAAAAATGATGCCATTAGGAGCACATTAGAGGCTACAGAAATGTCAAGTGCACCAACATAATTCCTTTGTTCTATCTCATGAAATCATACCCAACTCCTAGAAAAAAAATCACTAGTTCAATCAAATAGACTTTTGTATGTTTTGCATTTAAAAATACAAGTGCTCTTTGAGCCTATTTCTAGGCAATTGTTCACAAAAGCATTTTTAGGTGTTGTCATGAAACCCAAACAGACATTCATCTCCAGTAATTGATGGTATCAAGAGACATGGTTGTAAAGTGACCAGTAATGGGAACTAAAAGTTCTAGTGTATTTGATATTTTAAAGAATAGGCAGAATGTAAAAGAGGTAGGATTGATCTAATAAAAGGATTAACTCAGCACAGTGATTTTGGCTCAGAGATCAAGCTGTAAAATTAGTTTGGGTAGAGATATAAAAAAAAAAGACATTGGTGGAGTAGTTCACCGGATGTGTTATAAGTGGGTCATTTTCCAGATGGCAAGCTTCAGTAAGTGAGGTTATAGAGATTGATACTGAAGCTCAACTACTTTCAATCTTCATTAACGACTCGGATGAAGAAACAGAATTTTACTACATTACAAAGATGACGTAATGTAGGAAATCATAGTGAGGAAGAAAAGAAACCGACAAAGGAATATAGATTAGCTAAACCCAGTGAGGAGAAAATTTTAATTGGTTTATAATTGTATAAAATTAACAGACTGAGTCATATAAAGCATTTACATAATTATAAACCACGGATTTGCTTGAGCCTGCATGTGCAGTTCATCACCCAAGCCGAGTTTTTTTGGGAGGATTCTCCAGCATTACTCAAAGGAAACACCAGTTAGATGCTATGCCATGTCAAATCAGGAATAGGAATCAATCTCTATTTATTTTAGTGAGAATACTCAGCCTATGGATAAGGGAAGGCAAGTCATTTTGATTTTAATTATTGTCGTATCATTTAGTTTATTAGTAGTTTTCAAGTTGTTTGTGCTTTAATGAACTTTACCTTTTATTGTAGTTTTTAATAACTTACATCAATTTTAATTGTTTTAAATGTATATTTTTGTATATCAAAGACATTTAATATTTTGTAAAGCACTTTACAGTTTTGCCTTCTGTCAAATTCTACTTGGGTGTTCTGAGTTTGAGGACGCAGGAAGAACTGTATGAATCCTCATTACTGTTAAGGTTTCACAATGCCTTGCTATACCTCTCTATGCCTCAAGAATCCTGAGGTCCGGCGAGGTTCTATCCACACATCCATTGATTATAAGGCTGGGGAAAGAAATAGAAGGCAGGCTGAGTTTGACAAGATTTAGGCTATTAACTCATTGTAGTTTGCAGATCTAAAAATTACTATGAAATATTTGAAGAAAATGTATCTGCCTGCTGGTTTAAGCAGTGGAAGATTGGGAAAAGAAGCAAACCGAGTAGCCACGATTTTTTTTAAGTTGCACTTAGCTATTATCAGTGACAGTGTCCTGGCCTTACAATAATTAAACTTTATTTTTTAACCTGAAGATACAAATATCTGTCATGTAGTTATCATGAACAATGTTGTTTTATTGATATCAGAAAAAAAACTATCAATTTCTAAATCCTGTATTGCCATCTTTACCACTAGCTACACAGAACTGATGAGATACTCTGAATACCAACCAGTATAGCAAGATGTGAAGCTAGTTGCAGTATCAATCAGAATCAGGTTTATTATCACTGGCATGTGACATGAAATTTGTTAACTTAGCAGCAGCTGTTCAATGCAATACATAATCTAGCAGAGAGATAAAAATAATAATAATAAACAAAATAAAACATAAGAAATAAACAAGTAAATCAATAACATATATTGAATAGATGATTAAAATATGCAAAAACAGAAATACTATATATTTAAAAAAAAGTGAGGTTGTGTCCAAAGCTTCAAAGTCCATTCAGGAATCGGATGGCAGAGGGCATGAAGTTGTTCCTGAATCGCTGAGTGTGTGCCTTCAGGCTTCTGTATCTTGCTGATATCTGTTTGTCGTGGAATTGAATCAAAAATTTGGGAAAAAAAGCTCTGATTCTCATTGCACTGTTTTAAAAAAAGAAAATCACTTTTATCACGATCTTAATAAAACTTGCTTAGCTAGTTACATTCTTGGTCTTTCACTATAAACAAGAATATTTGCTGTCCCTTGGTAAAAGGATATGCATTGTGTCTAATTTTTCACTCAAAATTCTCTCCTTCAAATTCATTATTTTCTTACTAGCACCTTAAAGAACCTGGCTTTGAACTTGCCAATATAAGCAGGTTTCCCAGTGACACTGAACCAATCATATTGCACCACTTGTTCAATATTATTGGTGTTGAAATGGTGTTTATTCTGTTGTTCAACAAAAGATTTTAAAATTGCTGTATTGTCAGCAGGAGTTTATTTAAACTACGTTCTCCCCTGATGTCAGAAAGTCACTACCAGCTTTCTGGTTGTCAATACTGATTTCCATAGGTAGTGTCACATTTTTAAGGCTTTTTTTTGGGGGGGGGGGGAGGATTTCCCTATTTGATTGTAGCAGTACCCAAATTGAAATAAACTTAAGTTTTATGTTCAGATGTAAAGCAAGTTTTAGAAATGAAAAATAATGCAACTCAGATTTGGTCATTATGGAAAAGTTATTTATTAAATCGATAAAATGTGTGCTTTTTTTTTGTAACTGCTCTGGCCATATATTTTTAAATGAAAAATGAAGGAGAAGCAACTGCTGTAAAACTCCTTTTTCATTGTATGCCTAGAATTACCTTCAAATTAACACTTGTACAAAGATAGAGAAGGAGCATTTTAAAACAGGTGGAGAAAATATAGATTTTGCTGGAAGAAAAAATTGATTTACTGGCAACCTATCAGAGATGCTAAGAGACAGTACCAGTCTGAAATAGAGACTCTGCCCAGTCATCAGCTGTGTCAGGGCTAACATAATATAACGAGTTACAAAGCCAAGTTGGGCAACATCTCCAACAGCAGCACATCCCTCTGCTCAACTCCCTGTTTACATGTGACCTCATCAGCAGATTCTGCTTTACCTCCATCTACGAGTTTGCAATGATACCACTGTAGTGGACTGTATCTCAAATAATGATGAGTTGGAGTTCAAGGAAACAGAATTTAGTGATATACTGTCATGGCAATAACCTTTCCCTCAATGTCAACAACACAGAAGTGCTGGTCATTGACATTACGAAGGGGGGTGGTGCACATGTTCCTATTTACATCAACTGTGCTGAGGTGAGAGTTTCAAATACTAAGGTGTAAACATTACCAATAGCTTCTCCTTGCCCAGCCATATTGATGTCACAGCCAAGGAAGCTTATCCACGCCCATGCTTCAGGAAGCTGAAAAAATTCGTCATGTTCCTATCGACCCTTATCATTTTTTATTGATGCACCAGAAAACCATTCTGTGGATGCATGGTGGCTTGTTATGGCAACTGCTCTGTATGTACCCACAAGAAACAGCTGAGAGTTGTGGACACAGCTCAGGACATCACAGGAACTAATCTCCTCTCTATGAACTCTGTCTATACTTCTTGCCGTCTCAATAAAAGCCATAAGATATAGAAGCAGAATGAGACCATTTGGCCAACTCTACTCTGCTATTTTGTCATGGCTGATCCAGTTTTCCTCTCAGACACAGTTTCATGTCTTCTCCCTGAATCCCTTCATGCCTTGACCAATCAAGAATCTATCGATCTCTGCTTTAATATCCATAAAAACTTGTCCTCCACAGCTGCCTGTGGCAAAGAGTTCCACAGATTCACCAGTGCCTAGCTGAAGAAATTCTCATTATTTCTGTTTTTAAAGGACACCCCTCCATTCTGAGGCTGTGTCCTCTAATTGTAGACTCTCCCACCATAGGAAACATCCTGTCCACATCCACTCTTTCAGGGCCTCTTACCATTCAATAGGTTTCAATGAGGTCACCCTTCATTCTTCTGAATTCTTGTGAATACAGGCCCAAATCCTTCAAATGCTTTTCATATGACAAGCTATTCAATCCTGGAATCATTTTCATGAACCTCCTTTGAACCCTCCAGTTTCATCATATCCTTTCTAAGATAAGGGACCCAAAACTGCTCACAATACTCCACAGGTGGGGCCTCACCATTGTTTGTAAATTCTCAACATTATATCCTTGCTTTTTTATTCTAGTCCTCTTGAAATGAAAGCTAACATCACATTTGCCTTCCTCACCACAGACTCAACCTGCAAATTAACCTTTAGGAAATCCTGCATAAGGAATGCGCAAAACCCTTTGCACATCAGACTGTTGTATTTTCTCTCCATTTAGAAAATAGTCAACTTATTCATTTCTTCAACTAAAGTGGATCATCATACACTTCCTGACACTGTATCCAATCTGCCACTTCTTTGCCCATTCTTCTAATCTGTCCTTCTGTAGCCTCTCTACTTCCTTAAAACCATGCCTCCACCTATTTTCACATCATCGGCAAACTTTGCAACAAAGCCATCAATTCCATAATCCAAGTCATTGACATATAATGTAAAAAGAATCAGTCCAAACAGAGACCCCTGTGGAATACCACTAGTCACTGGCAGCCAACCAGAAAAGGCTCCCTTCATTCCCACCCACTCTTTGCTTCCTGTGAATCGGTCACTGCTCTGTAAAGCACCCAACATAATCAAAGACCCCACACATCTTGGATATTTTTTCTTCTCCTCCTTTCATCATGCCTCAAAGCATGTACCACCAAACACAAGCACAGTTTATTTTCCACTGTTATTAAACACTTGAATGGAGATCTTTTATGATAAGATGGACTCTTGGCCTCACAATTTACCTCGTTATGATCTTGCACAGTATCAGTGACCTACACTACACTTTCCTGTAGCATTTACACTTTATTCTATCTTTTTATTGTTTTACCTTATTTTAGCTTAATTATTTGCTCTGTATAAACTATATGCAAGACGAGCTTGGTACACGTGACAATAATAAAACAATATTAGCCAATATTAACTGTATTTAAATAATGGGAATATCATTTATAAATTTAAAAATTCTGGCATCTGCCAGATTGAATTATTGAGAAAATATATTCCATGCTGTTTGTTAACCCTTGGGATGGTGACAAAATTATTATTTCTAGAAAGCTAAGCGATGAAGTTGAATTACTTGCATTTATCACATATTTCTGTTGTACAGTTTATGCACAGGACTATCATAAAAGCAGAAATGCATATTTTATTTTGAATGCTGAGGCAGTCTGCTGTTAACAATGGAATTGTTTTCACTGTGTCTGCAATCTTCCTGTTGTGATTGCTGCTTCAGCACTATAAAAAAGCCTCATACGTTTTACAAAATTGCAATTTACTGCTGTAAGTGCAGAGTAGATTCAATTTTATGTGAACCTTGAAGAGATGCCTGATTCAATTTGCAGTTGTCTTCAGAGCTATTGAATGTGAACCTTGTTCTCATCCACTAACTAGCAAATTGTTGAAATGCTTTACCCTTTTAATTACTTAGACTTTAAATATTATGACACTTCTTGGGGGAACAATGTTTAGGAAGGCTTGCTTTTTCTTTACATCAGTACACATTTAAAATTCAGTTACCTATAGAATTAATACCTTGGGAAGCTATGCTAACTTTGTGTTGGACCTCAGTTAAGTTACACTAAAGAAAGCTGCATGAAGTCTGTACCAAAATTGTGAAAATGCTGTTGAAGCAGTGGAGGTAATTCAGATAAGGTATAGAAATGCAGTGGTTACATAACAGGAAAGAATACATAAAGTTAAAATGGGCACTGAGACATCCAGTAGGGAATTCAGAAGTAACTTCTTTTCTCAAAGTGCTCACTGCGTAGATCTGTATATACCACAAGGAGTGGCTGAAGCGATTAGAATAGGTGCATTTAAGGAGAGACTGGACCAGCATGCCAATGAGAAAGTAGTAGTAATGTTAACATCTTTAGATGTGGAAGGACAGAAAGTAGCTGTAATGGAGCAAAATTAGCAACGTGTGACGAGAAGCTAGACTGGACTGCCAACACAGATGCCTTGTGCAGGAAGGCACAGAGGCGACTGTACTTCCTTAGAAGGTTGGCGTCATTCAATGTCTGTAGTGAGATGCTGAAGATGTTCTATAGGTCAGTTGTGGAGAGCGCCCTCTTCTTTGTAGTGGCGTGTTGGGGAGGAAGCATTAAGAAGAGGGACGCCTCACGTCTTAATAAGCTGGTAAGGAAGGCGGGCTCTGTCGTGGGCAAAGTACTGGAGAGTTTAACATCGGTAGCTGAGCGAAGGGCGCTGAGTAGGCTACGGTCAATTATGGATAACTCTGAACATCCTCTACATAGCACCATCCAGAGACAGAGAAGCAGTTTCAGCGACAGGTTACTATCGATGCAATGCTCCTCAGACAGGATGAAGAGGTCAATACTCCCCAATGCCATTAGGCTTTACAATTCAACCGCCAGGACTTAAGAACTTTTTAAAAGCTATTATTAATGCTTTTTGAGATAGTGATTTAGATGCATATCATATTTTTTACTGAGTTAAGTATTGTATGTAATTAGTTTTGCCACAACAAGTGTATGGGACATTGGAAAAAAGTTGAATTTCCCCATGGGGATGAATAAAGTATCTATCTATCTATCTATCTATCTATCATTTGGTCAAATGGCCTGTTTCTTATGTGTCCTATGTAAGATGATGATGATTTATGGCACTTGATTTTGTGTTCTCAACATCTGTGAGGCTGACTGGGGCAGTTTTAAAGTAAGGGTTGTCAAGTATAACACACTAGTCACAAACACCCAGATACCAAGATGTGGAGAAATTGATCGACTGGTGGCAGTTCACTCTGAGTGTCCATTAAGAAGATTCCGATGAAAACTTTGAGCAGAACTATACAATAAAGCTTGATGGGCACAATAATCACTGGAACCCCAGTCAAAAAGCCAAAAAGTCTGCACATAGCAACAAAGAACAGAGAGGATTCAAACTTAAGTTTGACAGTGGGCTTATTGCAGAACATGGAATCCATTCTTTCTAAAATGAATCATCGACTTATTTGCATTAGCATTTCTGTGGAGCTCTTAATGATGTTCGGTGTGGAGGTTAATGTCAGAGATTTCATTATAACCAAAAATGGGTCTATCAGTATCCTCACTGCTGTCTTGAAAGCTTAGATTGCTGCTTTTGTGATTCTGATTCACTGTTGATAGGAGTTCCAGAGCATCAGCAGATCAGTGGTAAGAAGTGATGGCATTCAAGTCCTGCCACAAAGATTAAGCACCCTTTGATGATTCAGGTATAGTCCAGAATTGCCACTTCACCCGTGAGATGGCTTTCTGAAGATCATACTTGGACTTCTTGTAACTTTCTTGGTCACCAGACTTGAATGCCTTTGATCTGAACCTCAGCAGATTGTAGATCTCATTGTTCGTCCAGGGCTTCTCACTGGGGAAGACTGAATGATTTTGTGGGGACACACTCCTCTACAACAGTTTTAATAAAGTCCGTGACAACCATGATGTATTCATTCAGAATCACAGATGAGTCCTTGAACATTTCCCGGTCCATCATCATGAAGCAATCCCATAGCTGCTCCTCTGCCGCTCACGACCGCCTCTTTGCTGCTCTAATCTCTGGAGCTTTGCTCTTCAGCCTCTTCCTGTATGCAAGTCTGAGTCTGGCCATGGAACAGCAGGCATTCCTTGTCTTAATATAACAGTAGTTGAGTGTGTTAGGACCTCTGGTTCTACAGGTTATGTGATAGTAGTAATTGGACAGGGTTTTCTTGAAATAGCCCGGTTGAAGTCCCCAACTATAAAATGAAATACATCGGGGTGGACTATTTCATGTTTGGAAATGGCATCAGGCAGTAACTCAAGCGCTTGATTAGAGTCAGCTGCAGGTGGTATGTAAACTGCGGCCTGGATTAGAGTCGGATTAGAGGAAAACTCCCTTGGTAAGTAGAAGGGACAGCATTTGACCATTAGGTGTTTATGTTCAGGGAACATGAGTTCTATGAAAACGCCACATCGGAGTACCAGCAAGAGTTTATCATGAAACGCACACCTCCATCTTTTGCCTTTTTTAAATCAGCAGTTTAGTCCATTCTGTAAATCAAGAAGCTTTCAAGTGTCATTGCTGTATCTGGCATGCTGGGAGTAAGCCACGTTTCATTCAAACATAGAACACAATGATCAGATTGGAGTTCTCAAGTTTGAAATGATGCAGTGGGAAACTTGAAGGTGTATGGCTGCTCATTATCTAACACCCTTCCCCCCCTCACCAAGACCATCTATATTTTTCTCATTTGGAGGGCTAACAATCTTGCATTCTCCAGCCACTGGAGAAAGATAAATACTTATGAATATCGGGCACAAAAGGAAGGCACAAAATTAATGAGTTTCATTTTGTATTCCTTAATAACTGAATTAATCAAATGGATTTAATCATGCATTTAGCAATTATTTTTGCTCACTTCTGGGGTAAACTGATAGGAAAAACTTAAATGTTGTTTGGACAAGAGTGTTATGACATTAGTGGACAGGTGTAGAGCATATTGAACAGTGAAGGGTTAGGTGTTACTCATATTGCTGATAAGTATTCTGATCATGTCAAAGGGGAGACCTTTGTTGTAGCATCCTCTTCCTTTTGTGCTTCCTCCTCAACTCCCTTGAGGAAAGTGCAGTTACAAAATGGAAGCAAAGGCTTCAAATCAGCATCATCCACTAGTTTGCATTATAATCTCACTACTCTGCATTCTGCAATGGTAATTGGGCATGTGTGCACACAAACGCCTATACCAGCATGGCATCGTGTTCACTTCCTATCAAAGGTTTTCATAAAGTGAATGCTTCTCTAACAGTATTTAAATAGGTTCAATAGGTACATTTAATGTCAGAGAAATGTATACAATATGCATCCTGAAATTCTTTTCCTTTGCAAACATCCACGAAAACAGAGGAGTGCCCCAAAGAATGAATGACAGTTAAACATTAGAACCCCAAAGCTCCCCTCTCCCACGCATAAGCAGCACCAAGGCAACGACCCCCCTCTCCCACCAGAAAAAAAGCATCGGCACCCTCCACCGAGCACTCAAGCATGCAGCAAAACATTAATAAAGACACAGACTTGCAGTACCCCAGAGATTACTCGTTCACCCGGTAATTCGACATACTACAGGCTCTCTCTCTCTCCCTAATAAGGGAAAAAGTGGTGTCCCTGTTTCACAGCAGGAGGGGAGACATAACAAGCAACTCACTGATTTATGATGTTAAATGTATGTTGTGTCGCTTTTTCAAAGCTCTGCGCCCAGAGAACACAGGTCTCTGGACGCACAGCCAGCAGCCAAACTGCCGTTTCTGATGTTCTGTGTTCTCCTGCTATGCCTCAGTCAGGGGCACCAGCCTGGAATAACCCCATTGAAAATCCAGCACCCTGAAGGTGCGCTAGTCTTCCTGCTGAATCCTTTGGATATCAAAAAGTAGCCAGTCATGAGGCCCTGAGAGATGGTTCCCATTCCTGCAAATAATCAAAGTCAGAGTGTAACTCCAGGTCAGGGTCTTCAAAAAAACCGTGAAAAGGGGAAAAAGAGATATCAAAGATGGAAATAAAGCTGTTTACTAAAATGCAAGCAAAGGTGTTGCCGTTTATTGCCATCCTGACTTTACTCCACCCTCCTTTTGAGCATGAATTTGGATGCACTATTTTATGATACAACTTCATATTGCTTTCTTAGTCCATGTGACAGTTCTAAATTGTTTTTATGAATATAGCCTTGTTTATTTTGGATATGTTTGTGTCATAATAGTGTATGAATTCATACAGTGTAACTTATGTTCATGTTTATGATAAAACTGCACAATATAATAAAGTAGTCATCTAGTGATTACAAAGTTTGTATATTCTAAATCTCTAAGCCTATATTTGCAGTGTAACTCTCTAACTAGGTCTATTTCTGTTTTACTGTTAACCACAATAGGACATTTGTCTTAAATAAGAATGAGTGTAATATTTTTAAAGAAATCTTGTCTCTCTCTCAGTTCCTTTGTATTTCTTATCACAGAGTATAACTAGACTTCACATGCTCATTGTTTCATGTTTTAATGTTCTTAAATTAACACATTATCTTGAAGAAATTCATACAGGTGTAATATTATTAAGTTAAATGTCAAACCAAATAAGATCTTCTTAAAATGGAAGTCGGAGATGCTAGATTGATTCTGGGAGGAAATTCTAGAATATGATTCTCAGGTGTATAGAGTGAGCTAGGTTATGGCATCAGAAACTTTTCACCAGACACTTTTGCAAAGTATTGTAGTGATTTTATGTACTGGACTACTGCTGCAAATAAAAAATTAATGACACGTGAGTGATGATAAACCTGATTCTGGTATAGGTCTCTAATTGTTGACTGAGAGTGGGAAGGGAGCAGGGAGAGGGGAATCATGCTTGGAAAAAGGGGAAGGATCGGGAAGAACCAGAAAGACGTTCTATAATGATCAGTAAACCATTGATTTGGAATTGAATGACTTCGCCTAGTGTCTCAGGGCTTCGTACCCAAAGCATCCCCATTCCTGGAACTTCTCTGTCACTTGTCCCATACCCCTCCTGCAGTGCTCCACCCTTGCCATTCCAATCATCCCATGCTTCCATCAGATTTACAAACTCACTCTGCACTCTACATTGACAGATACGGTACTGTAGGAAAGTCTTAGTCTCGTATATAGCTGGGATGCCTGAGACTATTTCACAGTACTGTACGTTTCAATGTAAATTGGGGGAGATTCTCTTCTCAGGAGGCTCGGTCAAATGCAGTTTTTGTTTTCAGAAGAGATTTTTGCCACTATATTTTGCCAGGTACAAATTGTGAACATTGCCATCTTCAGCAGTGTACTTATATGTTGCCTAACTGTTCCTAAACTTCGATAGTGAGCAATTTACAAAGTATTTACTGAATTGAGCTGATCATCCATTCACAATATATCTAGCAAATATCACTAGATAGAAATTCAAAACAAAATTTTCATTTCGTGGTTATGGAAGTCTACAATATGTCATGATCCGACTACTATTTCAAAATTCCAACTACATTTAACATCAAAGTACGTATACATGATACAAACCTGAGAAACGTCCCCTTACAGGCAGCCACAAAACAGGAAACCCAAAAGAACCCATTAAAAAAAAAGACGAACACCCAATGTACTGAGAGAGAGAGAGAGAGAGAAATCATGCAAATAATAAAGTATGCCAAAGGCATTAGAACTACACACAAACCCTGGAGCAGGCCCATGGCTTTGGCCTCAGTGCAGCAAAGAGCAGAGTAAATGATGCAGAGCAGTGAGCAGAACTGGCCCAACCTTTGCCTATGAAGGCTTTATAAATCAGAGCATTGAGTATAGGAGTTGGGATGTAATGTTAACATTGTACAAGGCATTGGTAAGGCTGAATTTGGAGTATTGTGTACAGTTCTGGTCACCGAATTATAGGAAAGGTGTCAACAAAATAGAGAGAGTACAGAGGAGATTTACTAGAATGTTACCTGGGTTTCAGCACCTAAGTTACAGGAAAAGGTTGGGCCTTTATTCTTTGGAGCGTAGAAGGTTGAGGGGGGACTTGATAGAGGTATTTAAAATTATGAGGGGGATAGATAGAGTTGACATGGTCAGGCTTTTTCCATTGAGAGTAGGGGAGATTCAAACAAGAGGACATGAGTTGAGAGTTAGGGGGCAAAAGTTTAGGGGTAACATGAGGGGGAACATCTTTACTCAGAGAGTGGTAGCTGTGTGGAACGAGCTTCCAGTAGAAGTGGTAGAGGCAGGTTCGGTATTGTCATTTAAAATAAAATTGGTTAGGTATATGGACAGGAAAGGAATGGAGGGTTATGGGCTGAGTATGGGTCAGTGGGACTAGATGAGAGTAAGCGTTCGGCATGGACTAGAAGGGCCGAGATGGCCTGTTTCCGTGCTGTAATTGTAATTGTTATATGGTTATATGGTCCCGTTTAAATCATTCAAACATCAGTTTATTCCTTGCTTTAAAACCCAAGTCCTGTTGCATCAATACTCTTTGGGCCTGGAGCCTGTCACCATGTTGTGGCCAGTACCCACCCTTTCCAAATGGGCACAGTGCTTAGATCGATCAAACCTCGCTCTCAGTTTAGTCGAGTGAGCTCCAAATTTATCTCTCCTCTACCCTGACTTTACTCCGCTCAGCACACACTAACTCTATCTCAAACATGCCCCGACCTCACTCTGACTCCATCTTCAATGTGCCTCGACCTCTCCTCGACTTGCACCCGCACTCTTTGACCCTCAATTCAGCTTTGACTTTGCTCACCTCTTCAGTATTTGTGGTGGTCATTTACCTTTTTTACAGAAAAAATGTTATTAATAAAGTATTTAGTTCTTGCTTTGGGAACTGCCAGTAACTTGATGCCCGGCTTCTGCAGCACCATCTTAATCTGGATTTCATTTCAGTCAAGCTAGATGGACATGAACTTGGGATCTATTGCTCAGTTAGCACTGGAATTAGCATGCTTGGCTTAAAGGAAAAGCTATGAAGAAAAATATCTAAAAGTGTGTTTCATGCAACAATAGGACATTTGTTTTATATAAAACTGAGTGCAGTTTTTTTCTCCACAGAGCAAGTCCACTTTCACTTCAGGAAATATGAGGTAGAATACCTACAGTTCGCATTCCGTTGGATGAATAACTTGTTGATGCGGGAACTGCCACTCCGATGCACCATCCGTCTTTGGGACACCTATCAGGTAAATGTTGCATCACTGTACTTCCAGGATAGTCCAGTGTTAACACCTTTAATATATGCATAAGTGCCTTTTAATGCAAGGCCAGATTTAAGGCAGCTTACACTGGGTTAAAGCATTGCCAGAGGGGATAAAAAGCAATTGTAACAGCAATGATTTTAACATGTTCCATTGAGTGACATTTACATATGTTCATGTGTAAAGTGAGAGTGTGTGAATGTTGTCCCAGATCTGATATGTCTGATTCATTTATTTATGATCTGTTTCATCTTGAGTATTTTATCCTTGTGATTTGAATATTAATAGATGTAAGTTGGCTACCATAATTATTTCCCAGCTTAGTATACAACATGGCAATATGAAACAGAGGTTAATGATGCTCTACTTTTTAAAAATTACGCTTAGCTATAAGTGATATTACATTTAGATTTTAGAAGTTTCCTTCTTCATACAATTAAATCTAAACACATACCTAACTTGACTAGAGCAACCAGACCTAAACTGTGCTCAGCAGTTTTTTTTTCCCCATAAAGCACCTGAACTTAAAGCATTTGCAGACAAAAAGAAAAGGACTTGTTGCATGGCCCATTTATTGCTTTTAACCAGAAGAGGATACATGCACTCATGCTAAACAAGTTATGCTGAACTAAATTAAGCATTGAGCAGGGGTAGTACACATCACAGCCCAACCTGACCAGACATCACAGTCAGGTCCAATTTAGCAGGGATCAGATGGCAAGGCTTCAATGCTAAGTATATGCATTGAATGTGACTCTGATAAGTTTCCAAAAGATATGGATTATAAATAACCACTTTTGTGGAATAAAACCGTGCACTAATTGTATTTTGAAAACAAACAAACTTTATACTCAGTTTTTAAAACCCAACTATTCAAGCTCCGTGCTCACCCTACCTTCCCACGCCTTAACAATGCTAGAGTTCCTCTTTTCCTACCCACCACCCCATAAGCCTCCACATCTAACACATCATTTTCAGCAACTTCCGCCATCTCCAAAGGGATCCTGCCACCAAATATACATGCCCCCCCACCCCACTTTCAACAGGGATTGCTCCCTCTGTGATTCCCTTATCCATTCATCCCTCCTCACTAGTACCCCTCTTGGCACTAGCCCTGCAAGCGGCCAAAGTGCTGCACCTTCCCATTCACTTCCTCCCCTGGGTCCGCTCCTCCTTTCCTTTCTCCCATGGTCCAGTCTCCTCTCCTATCTGATTCATAGCTTTCCAGCCCTTTAGCATTCATACCCACCTGGCTTCACCTATCACCTTCTAGCTCTCCTCCTTTCCAGCCCTGAAGAAGGCCCAAAATGTCAACTGTTTATTCATTTCCACAGATGCTGCCTGACCTGCTGAGTTCCTCTAACATTTTGTGTATGTGTCTTTGGATTTCCCGGCATCGGCAGAATTTCTTGTCTATTCATGATAATGACCAGCTGCTGTTGGGACTTCTCTAATTTATAAATGCTGGATAGTCCCTTGATGTCTTTGTAGTAAATTAGAGAATGCAATGCTAGCATCTTTATATCATGTTCACACAATTACATAGATTTTGCTGGCAGGTGCCTGTGATTCTGTTCTTGTTTTTCTGTTTGTTCGGGTACATCTGAGGTCAAATGCTGAACTCCTGAATTTACCTCTCCATTAGCCTTTTTCAGTGCATGATGCATTTGAACTCTCCCATTGAGTCTGTGGATTGATGCCAGTTTTTTTGTGCTGAGGGATGAACTTGAAGTTGCACACAGGACAGGATTTAGTAGCCTATTGCTTTTCATAGGTAAAAGGCTGCAGGGGAACAAGATAGAAGATAACATCTTTTTAAATCATAAACACATGAGACTCTGCAGATGCTGGAATGAACTCAGAAGATCAGGCAGCATTTTGGTGAGAAATAAACAGCTGATATTTTGGGTTGAGACTCTTCATCTGGACGTAATGTAGTCATGATGAATGGTCTTTGCCCAAAACATTGACTGTTTATCTCTCTTAATAAAAACTTAATTAGTTTCATTTTAAATACTAACCTAGCATTTCTCAGAAATCTTCCAGAAACATCTAAAGTCTTTAACATGGACAGTCAACAAAGTGAAGATGATTCTTTGTTTTCTCTTAAAGCTGCTGGAGAGCTTGAGGGACAAGGCTGCTTCATTGCATTGCTTAAGGCACTGCCATGTCTCAGGGGCTTGTCGTGCCTCCGGGAGACGTCAGGGCAGCAGCATGAAACATCTGAAGGCTACAGGATGAGAAGGACAGTTTGAGAAATGGACACAGATATGGAATTGACATTTAAAGCAGTGAAGTTTGAAGTAAAACATTTTGTTAGAATAAGATGAGGCAAAAATTGCCTTTTTTGTTCAAAGCTGAGCAAATTAGAAGTTTTTTTTTATTAAAAGAGCCACAAAGTACCCAAGGAAGTTTTGTATGAAACATGGTATGGAACTTCAAACACATTTTAGCAAAGCGTTGTAGTAATGACCACAAGTTTGTGTGGAAAAGCTTTACTAAAATAGAACTAGGTCTCATTGACTTCACTTAAATGGAGAAACTCAAAACTAAGGTAATTCTCTCTTAAGCCAAGCAAATTATGAGATTCGATAGAGGTGTTTATAACCTTATGTAGTTAGTGTAGAATAAATCAGCAGAAAATGCTTCCAGTGGATGAAGTTTTGGCATGCAGGGAACACAGGAGGAAATAGAACATAGAATAAGTACAGCACAGTACAGGCCCTTCGGCCCACAATGTCGTGCCGACCCTTAAGCCCTGCCTCCCATATAACCCCCCCACCTTAAATTCCTCCATATAACCTGTCTAGTAGTGTCTTAAATTTCACTGGTGTATCTGCCTCCACCACTGACTCAGGCAGTGTATTCCA
The DNA here is from genome assembly GCF_048418815.1 of Hemitrygon akajei. NCBI lineage: Eukaryota > Metazoa > Chordata > Chondrichthyes > Myliobatiformes > Dasyatidae > Hemitrygon > Hemitrygon akajei. Next base: position 23,097,718 of record NC_133150.1, on the reverse strand, counting down.
TGCACCATTCTCTGAGTCAAAAAAACCTTCCTCTAATATCCCCCTTGAATTTCCCACCCCTTAACTTAAAGCCATGGCCTCTTGTATTGAGCAGTGGTGCCCTGGGGAAGAGGTGCTGGCTGTCCACTCTATCTTTTCCTCTTAATATCTTGTGTACCTTTATCATGTATCCTCTCATCCTCCTCCTCTCCAAAGAGTAAAGCCCCAGCTCCCTTAATCTCTGATCATAATGCATATTCTCTAAACCAGGCAGCATCCTGGTAAATCTCCTCTGTACCCTTTCCAATGCTTCCACATCCTTCCTATAGTGAGGTGACCAGAACTGGACACAGTACTCCTAAGTGTGGCCTAACCAGAGTTTTATAGAGCTGCATCATTACCTCGCGACTCTTAAACTCTATCCCTCAACTTGTGAAAGCTAACACCCCATAAGCTTTCTTAACTACTCTATCTACCTGGGAGGCAACTTTCAGGGATCTGTGGACGTGTACCCCCAGGCCACTCTGCTCCTCTACACTACCAAGTATCCTGCTATTTACTCTGTACTCTGCCTTGGAGTTTGTCCCTCCAAAGTGTACCACCTCACACTTCGCCGGGTTGAACTCCATCTGCCACTTCTCAGCCCACTTCCGCATCCTATCAATGTCTCTCTACAATCTTCGACAATCCTCTACACTATCCACAACTCCTCCAACCTTTGTGTCATCTGCAAACTTGCCAACCCACCTTTTTACCCCCACATCCAGGTCGTTAATAAAAATCACGAAAAGTAGAGGTCCCAGAACCGATCCTTGTGGGACACCACTAGTCACAACCCTCCAATCCGAATGTACTCCCTCCACCATGACCCTCTGCTTTCTGCAGGCAAGCCAATTCTGAATCCACCTGGCCAAACTTCCCTGGATCCCATACCTTCTGACTTTCTGAATAAGCCTTCAGTGTGGTACCTGTCAAATGCCTTACTAAAATCCATGTAGATCACATCCACTGCACTACCCTCATCTATATGCCTGGTCACCTCCTCAAAGAACTCTTATCAGGCTTGTTAGACATGATCTGCCCTTCACAAAGCCATGCTGACTATCCCTGATCAGCCCATAGATCCTATCTCTAAGAATCTTTTCCAACAGCTTTCCCATCACAGACATAAGGTTCACTGATCTATAATTACCCGGACTATCCCTGCTACCTGTTTTGAACAAGGGGACAACATTCGCCTCCCTCCAATCCTCCGGTACCATTCTCGTGGACAATGAGCATATAAAGATCCTAGCCAGAGGCTCATCAATCTCTTCCCTCACCTCGTGGAGCAGCCTGGGGTATTTTCCATCAGGCCCTGGGGACATATCCGTCCTAATGTATTGTAACAACTCCGACACCTCCTCTCCCTTGCTATCAACATGCTCCAGAACATCAACCTCACTCATATTGTCCTCTCCGTCATCAAGTTCCCTCTCATTGGAGAATACTGAAGAGAAGTATTAATTGAGGACCTCGCTCACTTCCACAGTCTCCAGGCACATCTTCCCACCTTTATCTCTAATCGGTCCTACCTTCACTCCTGTCATCCTTTTGTTCTTCACATAATTGAAGAATGCCTGGGGGTTTTCCATTACCCTACTCACCAAGGCCTTCTCATGCCCCCTTCTTGCTCTTCTCAGCTCCTTCTTAAGCTCCTTTCTTGCTACCCTATATTCCTCAATAGACCCATCTGATCCTTGCTTTCTAAACCTCATGTATGCTGCCTTCTTCCACCTGATTAGATTTTCCACCTCACTTGTCACCCATGGTTCCTTCACCCTACCATTCTTTAACTTCCTCACCAGGACAAATTTATCCCTAACATCCTGCAAGAGATCCCTAAACATCGACCACATGTCCATAGTACATTTCCCTGCAAAAGCATCATCCCAATTCACACCTGCAAGTTCTAGCCTTATAGCCTCTTAATTTGCCCTTCCCCAATTAAAAATTTTCCTGTCCTCTCTGATTCTATCCTTTTTCATGATAATGCTAAAGGCCAGGGAGCAGTGGTCACTGTCCCCCAGATGCTCACCCACTGAGAGATCAGTTCCTTACCTAATACTAGATCTAGTATGGCCTGTCAACATACTGTGACAAGAATCCGTCCTGGACACACTTAACAAACTCTGCCTCGTCTAAACAATTGGAACTAATCAGGTGCCAATCAATATTAGGGATGTTAATATCACCTATGATAACAACCCTGTTATTTTTGCACCTTTCCAAAATCTGTCTCCCAATCTGCTCCTCAGTATCTCTGCTGTTACCAGGGGGCCTATAGAATACTCCAAATAGAGTAACTGCTCCCTTCCACTCATACTGACTCAAAAGAGGATCCTGCTACCCACCCTTTCTGTAGCTGTAATTGTATCCCTGACGAATAATGCCACCCCTCTCCCCCTTCCCCCCTCTCTATCCCTTTTAAAGCACTGAAATCCAAGAATACTAAGAATCCATTCCTGCCCTGGTGCCAGCCAAGTCTCTGTAAAGGCCACTACATCATAATTCCATGTATGTATCCAAGCTCTCAGTTCATCACCTTTGTTCCTGAAGCTTCTTGCATTGAAGTACACACACTTTAGCCCTTCTATCTTACTACCTTTACACCCTTTATTCTGCTTCTCCTTCCTCGAAGCCTCGCTGTATGTTAGATCTGGCTTTGCTCCATGCACTTCTCCCACTGCTCTATCATTCTGGGTCCCATCGCCCTTGCAGGTTAGCTTAAACTCTCCTGAAACATGCTAGCAAACCTACCTGCTTCCGGCACATCACCGTCTCAGGAGGAATTGTAAAACCTAACTGGGAGCAAGCTCGTCCTCTGCCTCTTCTCGTCGAAGCCTCAAAGCTCCACTCCTTTACTGGCTGCTTTCCAATGGCCGCTCCAGCAAAATACTCCAGCAAATTACAAAATACTCACAGTCAATTAATTTCTGTAGAAGTTCAATTGATTCTGGTATTTTTAAATAGTTTCCTAACTTCATGTACACCTGAAGAAAGACATTTCCAATTCAAGCTAAATATCAGCTTCTCAAAAATCTTTTTACGAATGCCTGGAATCCGCCTTTAATAATCTTAATGTTACATCTTAATTTTGCAAGCTCGTTTGCACTGAAAACCTTTCAAAACTTTCTGGCATATTTCCAATAAAGCTAATGGCAATTAAAATAAATACTCATTAAAAATTAGCTTAAAAGCATCTCCAGCAAATGGGCTATATCATGCTTGAAAGCACCCCTTGTCCCCTATACAACTAAGATTTATCAAGGCTGCAGTTACTTGGGTTGGATTCTGGGAGCCTATCAGATTCTCGAGACCAACAGAGAGGTATCCTTGGGTGAGGAAGTCCCAAGGTGCTACTCCCAGTATAAGCATACAGCAAGGAAAGCTGAAGATAGAGACAGGTATAATAGCTGAAAGCATCTTTAGATGTTTTTAAAAAAAGCCTCCAACATTGGGAAGTTTAAAAGCATTAAAGACTGAAGTAAACAATAAAAATAATGAGATTTTTTAAGTGGAAAATTTGATAAGTTTTTAAAAGAAAATAAAGAATAAAGTGATGTACTATAATCTTTCTCCAAATCGATAGGTCAATAATCGTCATTGAAATTAATCAAGGTCTTGGTTAGTCAGGCCTGATTTGATAGAGAATATGAAGAAGCCTCTTTTATTTGTCAACATATTCCAGATTTCCACATTTCGTAATCCATGTATGGTAGTCCTTGCTCCGCAGCTATTGAAACAGCCTAATATTAGATGTTTTATTTGGAATTTAGAACAAAATTTAACATAATCTGGCTTTACAGCTGATAAAATAGGAGCTACGAGGGAGATGGTCAACCCTAAGTTGCATGAGACAGGTGACTGTCAGGAACAGGAAAGGGAATAGACAGCCAGTGCAGAGTTGCCTTGTGGCTTTTCTCCTTGATAATAAGTATACTGCTTTGGATATGAGGGCTGGACCTACCACAAAGAAGTTGCAGTGGCCAAGTCTGGCTCTGTGGCTCAGAAGGGAAGCGGGGGAGAAGAAAAGTGCTGCAGTGATAGAAGGTTACATAGTTAGAAGAGCAGACAGAAGTTTCTATGGACATGAAAGAGACACCTGGATGGTACTTTGCTTCCCAGTGCCAGGGTCAGAGGTGTCTCCAATTGGGTTCTCCACATTCTAAAGGGAGATGGTGAGCATCCAGAAGTTGTGGTACATATTGGTACCAACAACATATTGTAGATAGGAAAAGGGATAAAGTCCTGAAGGGGGAATATAGGGTTAGGTAAATGCTGAAAAGCAGGGACCCGAGGGTAGTAATCTGTAGATTGCTGCCTTTGCCATGTGCCAATGGAGGTAAGAATAGTTAAGATTTGGTAGATGAATGCATGGCTGAGAAGTTGGTGCAAGGGAAGGGCTTCAGATTTCTGGATCATTGGGATCTCTTCTGGGGAACGTATGACCTATAAGGTAAGTATGGGTTATACCTGAACCTGAGGTGGACAAATATCATTGCAGGTAGGTTTGCTAGAGCTTTTCAGGAAGGTTTAAAATATTTTGGCGGAGGGTGGGAACCAGATTGATGAGCTGAGAACTACACTCCCAAGTTTCTGAAAGGGGGAGCTGAAGGGATTGTGGAGGCATTAGTAATGATCGTTCTCAAATCACTAGATTCTGGAATGGTTCTGGAGGACTGGAAAATTGCAATTGCCATTCCACTCTTTTTGAAGGAAGGGAGAAAGAAAATAAAATTATAGCAGTTAGCCTGACCTGTGATTGGGAAGATATTGGATTCCATTATTTGGGATAAGGTTTTGGATAACTTTAGAGGCACATGATAAAATAGGCCAAAGTTGGCATGGTTTTCTTCAGAGGAAATCTTGTCTGACAAATCTGCTAAATTTCTTTGAGGAAATAACAGGTAGAATAGACAAAGTACCGTCAGTGGATGTTGATTACTTGGATTTTTAGAAGGCCTTTGACAAGGTGCCGCACCTGAGACTGCCTAACAGGATAAGAGTCCATGGTGTTACAGGAAAGATACTAGCATGGATAGAAGATTGGCTGACTGGCAGCAGGAAAGATTGGGAAATAAGGAGGTATTTTCTGGTTGGCTGCCAGTAACTAGTGTGCTCTGCAGAGTCAATGTTTATACCATTTCTCTCTCTCTCTCTCTCTCCCCCCTCCCCCACCTTTCAAATCTCTCTCTCTCCTCCCCCACCTTTCAAATTTTTCTCTCTCCTCCCCACCTTTCAGATCTCTCTGACCCTCCCCCCACCTTTTAAATCTACTCCCCAGCTTCTTTTCTCCAGTCCTGCCGAAGGGTTTCATCTCAAAACGTCGACTGTACTTTTTTCCAGAGATGCTGCCTGGCCTGCTGAGTTCCTCCAGTATTTTGTGTGTTTTGCTCAGATTTCTAGCATCTGCATTTTCTCTAGTTTGTGGATGATAGAACTGAGGGCTTTGTGGCCAAGTATGCAGATGTTATGAAGATGGATGGAGGGAGATGTTGGTGTTGAGGAAGCAGGGAGTCTGTAGAAGGATCTAGACAGATTAGGAGTTTGGATAAAGAAGTGACAGATAGAATATGGTGTCAGGAAATCTATGGCCATGCACTTCAATAGCAAAAATAAAGGTGTGAACTATTTTCTAAATGTGGAGAAAATTCAAAAATTGAAGGTGCAAAGGGACTTGGGAGTTCTTGTGCAGGATTCCTTAATCAATTCACAGGTTCATTCAGAGGTAAGGAAGGCAAATGTAATGTTAGCATTACTTTCGAGAGAACCAGAATATAAAAGCAAGTATGTTATGGTGAGGCTACATAAGACATTAGTGAGATCAAAGTTGGAGTGTTGTGAGCAGATTTGGCCCCTTATCCAAGAAAAGATGTGCTGAATTTGAAGAGGGTCCAGAGAAGGTTCACAAGAATGATTCCAAGAATGAAAGGGTTAACTTACATATGAGGAGTGCTTGGCCTGTACGCATTGGAGCTCAGAAAAAATGAGGAGTGGTCCTCATTGAAACTTCTTGAATGTTGAAAATCCTCAATAGAGTGGATGTGGAGAGAATGTTTCCTATGGTGGGCATGTCTAGGACCAGAGGGCACAGCCTCCAAATCGAGGGACGTCCATATAGATCAGAGATGAGGAGGGCTTTCTTTATCTAGTGGGTGTAAATCTGTGGAATACATTGCCATGGCTGATTGTGGAGGCCAAGTCATTGAATATCTTTAAATGGAGGTTGATAGGTTCTTTATTAGTCAAGGCTCTGAAGGTTATGGGAGAAAGCAGGATAAATGGGGCTGAGAGGGATAATACAGTAAAATAATGAAATGGTGGAGTGGACTCGATGGGCCAAATGACCTAATTGCACTGATATACTTTTTCCTATCTGGAGTATTTTAAGCATATGGAGGTTTTTCGTAAGGTATCATGCTGTACTGCCTCACTAAAATTCTTAATTGGAATTACCATCAAAAGCAACACCATATTTTATACTTTAATTGCATCCACAGCTGCTGAACACAATGTTATAAAAATATTTAGTTCTTATACTGACTTCTGCTTTTTTTTCTTGTTTTTGACTCAATTCTGAAATTGTTTAGGGCTTTGAATTCTATAGTTATACTTAATGAAGTAGCATGCAATTTAGCATTAATTATATTTTAATTAAATTTTGAATTGATCAATTGCCAATGAGAATGATTGGCGCTTGCATTGGAGCAAAATATGTGTCACATTAGAAATAGAGAAATAACTTCTGCAGGAATTTGGAAATGAGTTTAAGGGAATTAATTGGAGGTACAGTTGGAAATGTTTTGTTTTGGTAGGACATATGGAAAATTAACAAGTGGAGAAAGCAAGTTCTAATGTGGTAATCATTTCAGATGGGAGGGTGATTCTTAATGGTGAGAATCTAAAAATTGTGTTTGAAACCGAGATTGGACTTGAACAAAAACAGGAGAGTAACTTGCATCCAAAGATTATTTTGTAATGTATCTACTGGAACAAAGGGAGTAAATATAATCTGAGTTCTAGATGAACAGGTTTGTAATGCAGTATGAGATGTGCATGATTCTATTTTGTATAGGGAGAATTGAACAACCATTTAAAATAGCATCAGTGAAATTTGTTCTGATAAATGTGGATGAAAGTTTGGCTACAATGAACTAACTTAAAGAAGTCATGTTGGTGGTCCTTGTAATGGCTTTGATTTTTTTTTAAATTTATTGAGGTTTGAATAGAAAGTAATTCCAAATGATACAACATTGACTTGCAGTGGTGATAATTATTGCACTCTGTTCAATGTGGCTTCCTATATTTTAATTATTTCTAAGTACTCTTGCCCTATTTTATGAAATATGTCTCCATTATTTTTTGGGTAGAAGACATGACTACATGAATTCACATCCAGTCCTTTGGAACATTTGCTCCGTGTTGCAAGAATTCTGTCTTAGTCTTTCACTAATTCTTCCCACCCTCTTCTAATTTCCCAACCTTAATGCTGCAAAGCTTCATGAAGCAGTTGACCAGCCATTAGTTTGCCCCTATTCTCTCTGAGGAGGCACATTTTGATTTTACACCCTTGCCTGCTTGCATTCGAGTTTGGTAACTCCTTTTGCTGTAATGCTTGTTTCTACTGAACTTCAAGCTGTTAGTGCTAGTGATACGGTTTCTTTGATGCTTAATGGTCCATGTGTACATACCGTCTCTATTTTTCTCAGCAGGGATATTCTCCTTTTGTTAGTAAAGTTCCTGCAGAATGAAACTGACTTTCCATAGCCACAGCTGATTGCCCTACATCTCATGACCATATTTTGTTTTCATTCTCCCGGTTCCCTCTTGAGAATAATCTCAAGTTAATAACCTCTGCTTTTAATTAGTTACTTTCTTCTTCTTTCCACCCTGTCTTTCACAGCACATCACAGATTTATTTACAAAACTTAATTATTATAACACATACATGTCTTATACTTTAACTGATTTGTTTCAAGGCGTATTCTTGGCTAACCATACTTTGAAATGCAGCTTAGAGTCAAATCACTCGACTGGGTTCAGAATGAGTGAGGGTCTGAGGATGTAGCATGTTTTTAATTAGAACTACTTTTGAACTGGAGAACATTTAGGGCTAAGGATGGTTGTCCATGATTTATAGGTTTGTAGGGAGAGGAAGATTCAGTCTATTTGCCTCATTCATTTAGATTTTCAACAGATTCATCTTTCATTTACAAACTAAAGTTGCTTTTTCATAAATTAGTGGCTATGCCACATTTGTTCTTTAGTGGGGGGGGGGGATTCAGTTTTAAAAAGAAACATTACTGCGGCTTATCTATTATTACTTTGTTATTAGTAGTGCATTACTAAGGAATGGAAAATTTGGATTAAAAATAGTTAGTAATACATTTTATGTAAATTAATTTGAAAACATGGTGTTTTGCACACACCACTTGCAAATTGAAAGACTAATTTGTTATCAACCAACTGAAATTTCATGTATTTATTAATTTCTTTAACATTATGATGTAACTGGCAGGACTGAAATGTGCTGATTTTAACTAGACTAGTCCAGTTTAAGTGGTGACATTTTTGTAAATTACTGAGTCTGTGGCTCTGAAATTACTATGACAACCAGTATGAGGAAATATTCTGCTAATAGAATGAATCCAGTCAGATAGTTACAGACCCACTAATTTATGAATATCTGTTGAAATGCTATTACTTAGAAGTAATCTTGGGCTTTAGTAACTATGACTGCTCACTTGAAACTACCATATTAAAATTAAATGTGCAAAACCTTTATTTGGGGACTAAATTAAAAATATATTTTCCCCATGTACAGCACAATTTGTTTTCTCCTTCCAGCCACTGTATGACTACTTTATGAGTGAAAATGCTTTGATTGAAAAATGTATTAATGAATCATATTTTGTTTTTTCTGCTATTATTGGTACACCAAGATTGAAGGGCACAGGTACAGCTGAAATGAAAAACAAACATCTCCAATAGACAGTGCCAGAGTGAATTTTAAAGGCCCGTAGATTGCATGAAGAAAATATTTCAGTAAGAGGGAAATAAAACTCCATGAGTCACAAGAAGAAATTGGGAACTACAAATTAAAAATTATGTTGTATTGAAAACAAAGGAGATGTAAAGTAACTTACTTGTTAGGCAGTGGAATAGACAAAGACTTTCAGAATAGGAAAAAGTCCTGTTGGTTACAAAAGTAAGAAATTGAATTCCAAGTTCCACAATAGCAGATTGAAAAACAAACTGCTGGAGGAATTTAGCAGGTCAAGCTAAATGGGTGGGTATGGAGAGATGAGGAAAATCAATGTTTCAAGTCAAGATACTGCATCAAGATTCTGCATTTTAGTCCCAATACAGGGCATCAAATCAAAACATTGATAGTTCCTTTTCCTTTACATATTTTGTTCCATCTACTGAGTTCCTCCAGCAGACTTTTTTTGCTCCAGATTACAGCATCTGCAGTCTCAGGTGTCTTTGCAGTACCATATCAATAGTTTCAGCTTTGAAATTAATGTTAAAGGTAATGTTATTGTATTTGATCACTGCATATTTCAACAAAAGTTAGATTGGCATATTCGAGTGAATCTGCAGATGCTGGAAATAAATAAAAACACAAAAGGCTGGCAGAACTCAGCAGGCCAGACAGCATCTATGGGAGGTGGTAGGCCGAAACGTTGTCACTACCTCCTCCCATAGATGCTGTCCAGCCTGCTGAGTTCTGCCAGCCTTTTGTGGGTTTCGGCCCAAAACATCGTCACTACCTCCTCCCATAGATGCTGTCCAGCCTGCTGAGTTCTGCCAGCCTTTTGTGTTTTTATAGATTGGCATATTCACTGAATTCCCAACAGTGTAGTAAATCAGCACTGATGCCAAATCCTCAGTAGCCCTAAATATTCCATTACAAGTATGTGACTGATACCTTCATAATTTAATTTTACAGGTGATTTTTGCCATAAGGAATTTTTAAGCAACCCAATGCCTATACTGTATACCCAGGTATAAACTCACCCACAGCTTAGAGAGTTAACTGGAGGAGCCTCTGTGAGGGTAATGCTTTAACACTATACTAATTTTAAACACCAGACACTGCTGACTACTTTCTGAGATTTAGAGCCTATCCATGTATCTGGGATGAAGACTAGACAAAACTTAAAATGAAACATTTGTGTGGTTTTGCCAAATCAATAATATGGAAAGGGACACATGAAGTGTACAGTATGTGATAAATAATAGGTCTGACATTTATTTAATTTAAAGCTGTAATTTAGTACATTACAGTTTTTGATCAGGTTTCTCATTCTCATGTCTGGATATTTGCCATTGATTTTTTAATGCTATTTTTGGTTGCTATCTCACTTATAATAAAGCAACCCCAACATTTTGCCAAATAGCTAGACTGAATTTTGTAATAGTCATCATGTAAACTTTGTTAAGCAAAAAGCTGCAGTATCTCACCACTCTGCGAGCCAATGTTATCTGCCATCATTTTAATTATCTTTCCCAAATGTTCCTAAATCTCATCTTTTTATTTACACATGCACACAATAGGTCGTCAGATTGTAATTCTAGTTTAAAAGTTACAAAAGCTTATTCCCAGGCTTGTTCCCCTACCTGACGTTACTACATCCAATTTGTCACTTCTATCTGCAACAAGTTTCTTCCCAGGTTTGCCTTCCATTGCTGATTTTTCTCTCATATGCATGCATTCGTCAGTTGGAGCCACCTGTTTGCCATTTCTTGATTTTATTAATGAACTTAATGTTGTCATTCCTTCTCAACCTGCCATCATTTTTCTGAAGAAATGACAAAATTAAATACATTAATAAAATAACCTTCTATGAAACTAGCAAGTGAGAACTTCAAGGGGGCACAAAGATTTTACATATATAAGATCTGAAAAGTGGAGCACAAAGAATTTCCATAACATTTATAGACAGGGGGCTTTTTTGATCTATGGTTAATGTTTCAAAAAATCTAATAAATTATATTAGTATTACATTATACTGGAACAGAAAAGTGTTTTATTTCCCTTCATCTCAAAAACATGAAACTGATAATAAATATTTCACAGTCCTGGTTAAGGTTTAGGGGAATAAACGACACCCAAGGTTTTTGTTGTTTGATACCACCATGAAATTACTTTTCAGACTTATCAGTCAGAGCTGAGTATTAATAGATGTAATTTATTCATTGTATGTTGTTCGTAGGGGTGGAAACTTTCAAAAATCATTAATTGTTAACAGGATTTATAGAAGAAGATAGTACTTGAATCAACTATATTTCAAATCTTTGTACTCTGATAATGCAAGACATTATGGGCTTAGATTGGTTAACACTGCGCCGTTCAGTGACAAGTATCAGGAACCAAGAAAAATTCAGACTCTGCTGAAATTCATTCTTGATTTTTCTAAAGTTTTCTTTGTGAATTGTGTTGATTTTTATTAGAATCAATTTGATTATGATCAGGAATATAAAGAAGAATTACTAGAAGTTCTCCACAGGTCAGGCAGTGTCTGAGTGAGAGAAAGAGTTAATATTTCAGGTCGATGATCTTTCAGTTGAACCATTACACATTTTTTTCTCACTTGGTGTGCACCTTATCACAGACATACCTGAGTTCTCTTGCTCCTTTCCCCTTTTACTACAACTTGATATGTTCAATTTCACACTTCTTGTAGTCTGATGAAAGATCATCAACTTCAAATAATAACTGTTCCTCCCTCCATAAATAGGTACATAATCTGCTTACTACTTCCAATACATTTTTTTATATTTCAGATTTCCAACACTTGCAGTTTTTTGTTCATTGAAAGTATCAGATGTTATTCACATGTTTGCTATTAACCACAACAAAATCAGCCATTTTAAAAAGTCTTATATGGGCCCTTTGCAGAAGGTCCCCAAATTCAAAATTACCATAGCCCAGAATAACAATTTCTTATTTTTTAAGTTCTGGTTTCATATTTTTAAGTTTTATTTGTTACAAAGATTTGTAATCAAAGATTGTTATATTGAACCTTGTTAGTACAGTGGATTCCAGTTATTTGAGACACATCGGGGCCAGTACACTTTGGCCTAAACCCAATTTGCCAAACTTTAATGGAAAGTTAAATAGGTATAACGAAAGACAAACTACCATTTAACTGTTATCAAATTACATATTAAGTGAAATATAGAACAAATAGAACACTACCAATAACATTGCAGTACTATAAAACTGTATATTAGTTCCTAATGGTTACCAACAGTGGAATTCATCCTATGTATGCTGTTGTGTTCCTTTGATTGGCTGTAAATGAACAAAGTCAGCACAGACACTTAGTGCAGATAGTGGACTGCCGTCATATAATGCTTTTGATGTTTCCATCTTCCAAATCTTTATTTTCATTGTAATATTAAAGGTGATTGTTGATACTTCAAAATTCTTCATAGTGCTTAACTTGTTGAAGTAGTGAAATCATTTTGTTTTCAGTCCTGGCTGTTTTGGGAATCTACAAACCTGAAGGTTTGAAACTGCAGTTAGCAAAACAGTTCGGTGACTATCAGTGACAAAAATCACTGCTTTTTGAACACAAACATACATTGCTGATGCTATTTAAAAACTGTTTGCTCTAAGCATGGACACACAAGTGCACGTGACTGACATGAGGTAGAAACCATTAGGCAACTATCTCCTGCCCCGATTAAGAGGCATTCTGTCCCAAATAAATAAACAGAATCCTGGCTACTCTCTTATAGTCTTTGTTTTTTAACAGTTGTCCCAAATAAGTAGCTGTCTCAATTAACTGGAATCCGCAGAATTATTTATGGTATAGCTAGATGTCACAGTGCTCAGGAAAGATTTTCTTTTCTTAATAAACTGGCAAGTGTAATTGTCTTGTCTAGTTTTTGTTTTATATATAAAAACGTGCTTTAATTGCTTTTCATAATGAAGTGTCGTGTTCTTGCAAAACTTGAAAGTCTGTCCTTTTCTGAGACAATCTCTTGGGCCCATTGCTTCAGAAATTAAGTGCAAAGCTGATTTAGTACTGCTGAGCATTCTTAAAGGAATTAATAATTTCTTAAGCACAGTAATGAATTGCACATTCATCATTAGAACTGACCAAGCGATCATTGATTAATTTGATAGCTTTAAATGCCAAAATTCTATTTGCAAATAATTTTGATCTATGATCACAAGAACACTATCACCTACACCTTTATCCCAGTGTATTTGGAATTATTTAATTAAAGCAATAATTGCAATAGGATATGGTGTTCATCTCCAGTTCAATGTTTCAATCAAATCCTCTCTTACTCTTCTAAATGCCAGGTGACAGAAGCCTTGCCAACCATTCCCTATTAACCAAACCAATTATTACAAAATAATAGTTTAATAAACCTCTGAACTGTTCTCATTGAACTAACATCCTTATTTAAGTAGGGAGACTAATACTGCTCACAGTATTTTGGACATGGTCTCGCAAATTCTCTATCTAACTAAAGAAAAAACTTCTCTACTTTTGCAATCAATTCCCTTAGCTGTAAACAATATCTTTATTTTGGCTCTCTTAGTTACTTGCTGTACCTGCGTTTTAGCCTTCATGAATCACATAGAAGGTACCCATAGGATGTGAAAGTCATTGATGATGAGACAGCATTCATTGTCTATCCTTAATTCTTTTCTGAACTGAAAAGATAACCAAGGATTAACCACAAGAGTGGGTCCGATGTTCTGTAAATGTAACTTATAATTTTTTTGTAATAGACTCACTGTAATCTCAGCCTCCCCTCTGAAGCAAGGGTTGAGATTACAGTGAGTCTATGACAAAATAAATATGATCTTTAATATTGTAACTTCTTTGAAAGAAAAGTTGTCATCTTGATGAGTTCATGTATTGAATGGAAATATAATATTTAGTTCTTAAGCTTTTGCAAGAACAAATTCCAACTTCTTTGCACTTTTCCCTCAATGAGTTTTGGGAAATTTTATTAAGTGCTTTAACATTAAAAGCATGTAAAAAAAAAAGTGGTCTACTTTTAAGTTACCCTAAATCAACCCAAACTTTTTGTAATTGTATGCATGCAAATATGTTCATATAGTTCACTGGGTTGGAGGTAATTTATCAAGTGTTATTTTGTATTCAAGTGCACTCATTTATGCAATCCAGTCCTATACCATTGATATTATTTTCCTTCACAAACAGTATGTGTATATGTGTCTCAAAAGTAATAATGTGTAATGCTCCTCTGTACAAAAACCCCAGTGAACTTTGTCTTTCCATTCTGGCAAACAATTAACCTCAATTGCAAAGTAAGTTTTGTGTAGTGGTCCATTTAGCTCTATTCTGACTAATATATCAATATTCCAACCAATATCTTTCTCTTCCCTTTCTCCTGTATCTTAGAAACATTGATTATAAAGGACAGGATCCCCAATGGACACTTGGCAAATACAATTGAGGGAATCTTGCTATGGGGTAGTGTGGGTGTAGTACTTTTTTTTTTAGGGATTGTATGGGTCAGCACAACATGCAGGGCGGAAGGGCTTGTACTGTGCTGTAGTGTTCTATGGTAATGTGGTCAGCAGCTTTGTAAGTTGCTTTCGGGTTATATTGAAAATGCTGCATCTAAGTAATCTGCTGTAGTTGCTAAATTTAGCATAAAAGCATGAATGGTAATTTTGCAGCCAACCACTTGACAGCAGCAACCTGAGTTCAAAAGTTAGACTACTTTTAAAATATCTTTCATATTTTTACACATTACTCAATCTGTGCTGGGAATTGGAGAAAGACAGCAATTCTTCTTCAGATAGCAATAACTTCTGCTTCATTTCCTTTTTAGATCACGTTTCATTTGCAACAACATTTTTGCCTCCATAATAGCACCAATGATAATCCTGACCCACTCAAAAAATCCTTTCTTTCTTTGCCTAAATCCACAAAATGCCATTTCAGTGGGTTTTCTGTTCAAATATGTTTCATGCTGTGATTGCTTAAGTGGCTGCAATGTCTTAATTGTTCTCTTGGGGTAAAAGTTAATCATTCTTTAAGCCTTGAAAATACAGTGTTTCCAAAATCCATTACATACAGTAATCATCACAACAACTTTTCTTCCTCCTTTCCTTCATTTGTTCTTCAAAGCATGCTTCCTGCTCCCTTTTAGTAAATTAATGTTGTAAGTGTAATAAATTCCATTATAAAATAGTGAACTTAGCATAAAAGCCTCCCACTACCGATATCCTGCATCGTCAGCTTTTATTGCTTCTAACACTACCTCATAATGGAATTTATTGCTTAATTAACATTTTCTACCACTTAATTGAAATTCAGTGTTGAAGCACTTCAAGTTCAAATAACATTCATGTATTTTTAGTTTCTTAGTTACAACACCAGGGTTGGAATTATTTTCCTATTAACGAGCAAATAATTTCAACTCAAGTTCTGAATGAGAGATATGTAGATGGAATTTACTAAAGCCAGATAATGAATGGCACCTATCATTGAGTTCACTTGTCCTTGCTGTTTAATTTCCATGAGACTGCAATTGAAGTAACTATGTGCAGGAGATGTTCAGGGCATCTGAGATCTCTGGGGAAGTAATACTAATCAAATTGATGAAATGAGTCACAGTGTCAACTGGAAAGTATAATGAGAATTGTAAATTCAATGTCAGATCAGAGACTGAAAACAAAATAAAAAGAAAAGGATTATATTAAAAGTAAAAAGAGTAAGGTGGTGGACAGAAAAAATAACTTGTACATCCTTCAATCTATGAGTCTGTATAATTGGTAAAGTTAATATATTTTGCTGGAGATTGTTCAATAATAATTACCATATTACATGGCAAATAATAGTACCTTATAACGAACTCTAAATCTATGATGCACTTTTTCATCTACTATCTAAGCACACGATCTTCAGAATAAAAATACAAAGTACTAGAAACATACACTGAATCAGGAAGCTTCTGTATAGAGCAACAGTCTTAACATTTCAAATCTATGACCTTTCATGAGGATGGTTCTGACAAAGAATCATTGACCTGAAATATTAACTCTCTTCCTTTCATTTCATCAATTTTTTGACCTTCATTTACAAGAACTGGGCCTTTTTCAATTTATTTTGATTTGACAAGATTGGAAATGTGATTTCTGCAAGATTTGCAATTGCATCCTGAATAGCAGCTTATGAGATCTTAGCAGTTAATAACTCATCCGCTCTTTGTAAGTACATTGTTCCTGTTGCCTCCATCACCAACTCTACTTGTAACCAACCAAACTCTTCTCAGCAAGTAGAGTTTATTTCATCATACTTCCTGAGTTGTAATTGGCAGAATGTTTTTAGGATTTTCGTAGAAGATTCATTTTGGAGATTCCACAGACCTGATCTTGTAGTGCAGCTTTTTGGGTGGCTGAACGATTTGTTCTTGATCTATAGTGACCAAACTCTCACTCCCACAAAATGGGATTCTCCTACCTTCAGATCAGTGGTGTTACTTGATTGAACACAAGACCTGACACTTGTCTAACATGAATGTTACTTGACACCCAACAACCTATGCCTGAAATCTTACTACATGTAGTCATAGACTATCTCATTTTCAGAAAAGTTCCAAGTTGAATTGAACATTGTGTGAACTTCCTCCTTCTGACCATATCTTGACATCAATGAATCAGATAAAGCTGATTGGGCTAGGAGTAATTCCTTCAGGAGCACTGACAGAGATGTTTTGGGACTGAGGCAATTGATCTCCAATCTCAACAACATTTTCCTCTGTACTAAAAGTGACACCAGCCACTGGAGTTTCTGCCTTTAATGTCTGTCAATTTCAGCTTTATCAGATATTCTGCATTCTGTCAAATGATCTCTTGATATTGTAAGCAATAAATTTCACTAAAACTCAAGAATTCAACTCTGATCCATGTTTTGAACAAGGCTGTTATGAAATTAAAGCAAGTGATCCTGGCAGAATGTCAACTGAGCACTGTGTCATTTGTAAGTAACTCTTGATAGCATTTCTGACATCTTCCATCATTTTGCTGATAATTGAATGTATTGGATGATATAGTTAACCAGATTGAATTTGTCCTGGTTTATGGTTCAAGAGGCCTCCTTGGATGCTGTTTAATTAATTTGGATTTATTGGAACAACTTTTCTTGAGACCATGACATCAGCACTGCAGCCAGGTGTGCATTTGCTTAACCAGTCCTGCCAGTCACTTAATGTAATCTACTGAAGACTGTTTTCTTTAATGGTTGGGGTTTCAGAAGGAGGACAGCATGGTTGTGAATGTTTCAGCACTCTCATGTATTTGCCGTCACCAAGGATGAGAAATTTCTGTGGCCTCCTCTACCTGTTAGCTGTTAAATTGGTAACTGGATATGTCAGCACTTGTGGGCCTTTAATTTTATCCTTTGAGTGTAAGAACACTTAGTTCTTCTTATTGAATGTTTATTCTGCTATTTAGCATGTGTGCAGTCCTGTTTTTATGTTCTGTTCACTTGTCACCTCGTATTTAGGTATAATTAGTGCTAATGTCAACATGCCCTACCATATTTTCAATTGAATCAGAATTAATACTCTTGCTTGAGAAGTGTAGTAAGATTCTCATAGTATCTGTCTATGAGATTAAATGTTATGTGAGGCAGTTCCGCTGATGGTCACCAGTGTCTGGTGGATATTCATGTTAGAGCAAGATATGTTCTGGGCTAATGATATTTAGCACAATATTAGTACTACTTAAAACTAATATTGTTAGAAGTTGGGATTTTACTTCAGCAAAAGCAGTCCTGTTCCCATTGGTTAGACACTGTTTGAATGAGCACCTGCAATATATGCACATGAAATTAATTAATTCACATTTCTGCTGGGCAGTTGGATTGCATAGGAAGAAAATACCATTTGAACTACTTACAAAAGACTCAATTGTATTTTATTTATTTGACAATGTTGAAAATTCTGATTTGATTTAATTTTAATTGTGTAAACCAGTTGCAGGACCACTATAATTTGTGATTGGAAGTTTTGAACCTTTCACTAGATCTTCATTTTTAAGTCAATGAGAAATGTTACATAAGCTGAAATTATCTGGAGCTGGAAGCTTGAATAATGGTGATCAGTCACTTGTCCTTTGAAATCTGATAAGTATGAATATCTAATGATAGCTGCACAGGAAGTATAAGAACATTTCTGTAATTAAAAGTTGTGTAATCTTTTAATGACTTTTTTTTGCCAAAGACTAAAGTATCAGAAGTCAAGGGGGATCACATTTTTCTGTATTCTTTCATATAAAGTCCATGCATGACAAAATACAAGAGTTTGCTGTGCCTTTTTTATTTTAATTCATGACATTTATAAATTCACTGTGATGATGATGAATGGTTCTTTCCAGGTGGACTGCCCTTCCGTCAGTGGATGGTCATCGCCTCCTGGTTTCCCAGACCTTCGTGCTTAATTTTACTATCATCATTTCCCTTCATGTCCTCACTACTCTCCACTCCCCATGCCCCTCCACCAGCGCTGAAGTTTCCCCTCTGAAGGTCAATATTGGCCTATGTGCGTATCGTTTTGCTCTGCACCACTGATGGTAGCTTTGTTTTTTGTTGTTTGCAGTGCCTTCCCAAAGTTATTTCACTTCTTCATCTCCTTAAAGTCTTTTCTAACTCTATCCATTTTGGTTTATGTAGCTGTTAAAATACTGTAAGTTCTTATAAAATGTGTCTTTGACAATAAATCTGATCTTAATTAGCAGTAAATAGTGAAAAATAGTTCTAGACAGAATGACAACCTATTGACTAATTATACTGTTATAATGGGATAAATTTATTACCATAGTTTGATGAAAATGCATACTGATAGGTAAACATCATTCGTGTCTAGGCTGCGCACAAGCAGTTATTGTAGGTTGGTACTATGCCCTTGATACCCCGAAGGATTGTGGATTTGGAAGTGGATGCGGACATATAAACTAGAAAAATCACCATGTTTCAGGAAGCAATTCTGCGTTTGTTGCAACATATTTAGACTGTGTGCAAATAGCCAACTTGGGAGAACCAGATTGCCAATTACCTTGTATTAGTTGTGCAATTTGTACTGATGATTACATCCTTTTAAGGCATCATTACATTTAAAGTGTTTGATATTTTGGATTAAAAGAAACATGCTGGTCAGGCAGCAAATATGGAAAGAGAAACATAGTTAATGTGTGAATTCCAAAGTCTTTATCAGAATTTGGAAAGGAGGGAAAATAAATAGAGGTGTATTAAACTGATGAAATCATTATTATGTGTGAGGTGAACACAAGAGATTCTGCACATGCTGGAAATCCGAGCAACACGCACAAAATGCTGGAGGAACTCAGCAGGCCAGGCAGCATATACGGGGAAAAAAGTATAGTCAATGTTTCGGGCCGAAGCCCTTCAGCGGGACAGGAGAAAAAATGCTGAGAAGTAGATTTAAAATGTGGGGGGGGGGGGGGGGGTGGGGGGAGAGAAACACAAGGTGATAGGTGAAAGCTGAATAGGGAGGGATAAAGTAAAAAGCTGGGAAGAAAATTACCCAGTACCAGGGAAAGGGTTACCTCTTGAGATTAGAGAAGGTGGGAGGAGCTGAAGGAGACATTGGTGAGGTTGAGGATCAGTTCTGCCAGATGGAAGAGGGTGGTGATGGAGGGGTTGTATGATTGCCCAATGTATCAGACTGTCTGAAAGACAGAATTAGTATTACAGAAAGTTAACTTTATGGCTGACATGGCTGGTTCTGATACATTTGGAAAAAATGAGTTACCTGAAATTATGAAATTCAGAATTAAGATCTGAAGGGTGTAATGTGGAAATCGATGTGCTGTGGAAGACTCAGCTCTGTTGGAATATTACGGAAGGCCACTGACAACGCTGGATGGCGCATTAAAGTGGCAGGCAGCAGAGATTCAGAATCACTGGTCTGGACTAAAAGTGGTGTTCTATAAAGTAGTCCCCCTTCAATGGTTCCCCATTGCAGAGGAGACCATTTTTGAAATTCTGAATGTTGTGCAGTAGACTGGAAGAAGTGAAAGGGAATCTATTTTTCATCTGGAGAAACTACTTGAGTCCTTCAGTGGTGTGAAGGGTCAAAGTGAAAGGAGAGTTATTTCATTTTATGGGATTGCTGAGAACATGGCATAAAAAGGGAGTCAGATGGTTTAAACCAGGAAGTCACAGGGGTGAACATTCCCTTTTGTATCCCAAAGAGGACGAGAAGATGTGACTGATGGTGGAAATGCACTGAAGGTGGTAGAAAATGCAAAGATCGATCTGTTGAACGCAAAAGATCGGCATGTTGAAAGCTGAGGCACAGAGGTGCATTCAAGGGCCCTGCCACCTTTGGTAGAGAAGAAGCCTTTTTTGGGAGACAAAAGTGAAGCATCTATGTGGAAAGTCTCTTTACAGCAAATATTACAAAGGGGGAGAAACCAGAAAATTCCAAAAGAGTCCTTACAGGAGTCAGGATGGGAGGGAAAATGGTGGAGATACCTGAAGATATAGATATTAGCCACTAATTTATTCCCTGCAGTGGATATGGGCAATCCAGAAATGGAACGTAAGAGTCAGAGTTTGACCATCGGAAAGCCAAACCTGAACACCAGAAAAAGAATTCAGGGATGGGACCTGGGGAGGGCTAAAATAAGTGACATTCCATACATCTCACTGAGAGAGCCCATGCTTCTGTCGCTTATATCTCTGAGTTAGAAGAAGTGGTGGAGTTGAAATAGAAACCCACAAAGTGCTGGAGGAACTCATAGGCCATGCAGTATCTATAAAGGGATGTGGACATTTGATAATTTCAGTAGAGACCTTCTATATGGACAAGAGTCTGTTCAATGTGAGAATGAATTCTGCCAAGCAAGTGAACATGTTTGTGGATACGAACTGGTTGGGCTTCAAGTTCATGTGCCACCTGTAGAAAATACCAATGGTGGGGAGGGATGTGACCATGATGTACTGGGCAGAATTCACTACTCTCTGCAGCATTCGAATTGCAGTACCAGGTCATGATGCAACTGTCAGGATATTTTCAACAAGGTATCTGTACAAGTGGTAGGGTTGGATGATAAACTGAACCTTCTTACTCCTAAGAAAGTAAAGACACATATGTTTTCCTTTTGATTGTATCCATGTATTGGGCTCAGGGAAGGTAAACCAATATTTTAACAGCCAGGAATATAAAGCTGCTAACACTGTTCACCAGTGATTTCCCAATGTGGCTTGATGTATATTTATCCACTGCATTTATTATGTATTACATATGTTATATCTGATGGGACAACCTGATTGATAAGTCCACATCTCCAGTATCATTTATTGCTTCCTCCCAGTCATTATTTTACTTGCTAGACGAGCATTTATTGCCTGCCTCTAGTTTCCCTTCAGATTATGGTGCTGAATAGCCCTTTTGGATGGCTGTAGTCTTCAGTGAAGATACTCTCACAGTGCTGCTGGTGAGGGACTTTGAGTGTTTATGTACAGTGATGATAAAACTCCATGTAGAATACATCAAATTATTGCCCTGATCAACCCTTATTACCTCCTAAGATAACTTAATTAAGGTAGTCAGTGATTCAGCCAAGTTATTTGGATTATGTTCCCTTCCCAAATTCCTTGCTTATTCTCAGAGCTTTGCACATCGTCAGAGTCGTAAAGTTATATTGCACAGAAACAAGACCTTCAGCCAAAGTTGTCCATGGTGACTGAAATGCCAATCTAAGCTAGTTCCATTTATTTGTGTTGAGTCCATATCCCTTTAAACCTTTCCAATCCATAAGTCTGTCCAAATGTTTTTTAAACATTTCAATTGTACCGCCTCTACCACTTCCCCTGGAAATGTATTCCATATATCCACCACCCTCTAAAACTCCAGCACCCTTGGGGGATAAATACTGTCACTGCTCTGTGAAATTATCCTCTTTTTAAGGCTCCGGGACTTCTGCACTACAGTTTGCACTAAGTCTTTTTCTAATGCTGTTTCTCTAACCTCTTCCACCACATCAGATTACCATGACATGAGGAGTTGACTGTGTCACACAGATCAATACACTTTGCATTAGTGGTGCTTTATTTTAAACTTCTGACATCTTTACATGTATTCTCTGTAGCATATTTAATGTTATTAAAGAGTTAATTCATTCATTGGCTCTGCAGTTTATAGAGTTGTAAATCAATTGTTTTTCAGTGGTAAGTCATGATCCATGGTTTCAGCTTCACTGTTAAAGACTAGTACTCTCCTGGCTGCAAGTTAGAGAAATGAAGGAACAGAGCGTCTAATGGGCAGTGTTAACTGCCTTTGTCTCACATAAATTGCAGGATAGCTACTTAAAAATAGCATTGAATCATTCCGACTGCATTTTTACTGACAGCCAAATGATTGCCAATTTGATTTGGATCCTGAAAGGGATGACTATGATGCATGGTTATTTCAGGCACAACAGGAAATGGACAGCTATTTGTAATGCATGCATCTTTAATATTGGAAGTTTCTGAATCCAAATTTTGGCATAAATAGATAGAGCATTCGCCAGATATATTGCATGGTCATATTTGGATTAGAATAGTTTGACTGTAAGTTCATAATTGGCAGTGGAGATTATTGAAACAATGGTCATAGAAGTTTTTCCTGCTGCATAAAGACAGGGTACTAAAATACAGCTCTGACTGCAAACCATGATCATGCATGTATTTCTCTTCCTTGTCTCTGGTATTTAACTGGATGATAGGAACAGCACGAGACTCTTTAGAGATAATGCTCTTTCTACCATTCAATGTGCTAATGCCATTTGTCCATACATGATCTGTATTCTTTGATAGCCTATCCTAGTAAAAATCTGCTTTAAAATTTTCATTGAAGCCATGATCCAAAACATAACACTTTCAATGTCAACACAATCTCTTAAACACCTCCATTATGTCAACTCTCATTTTTCAATAGTCAAGAATCACAAAGAACGTTTCTTTTTACTCTTTTGCTATTTAAATTTTACTCTTTAGGCTCTGGACTATTTTAACCAGTCTGATCGAAGCATTAGCCAACTTAAGCATAGCAGTTATCATAACGCTATTACAGTCGGGGCATCGCAGTTCTGAGTTCAATCCTGGTGTCCTCTGTACGGTCTTCCCATGAAAAGCATAAGTGTTCCCCGGGTCCTCTGATTCTTCCCAGTCCAATGGCATACCTTGTAGGTTAATTGGTTATTGAAAACTGTCCTGTGATTAGGTGAGGATTAAATCGGGGTTGCTGGGGCAGTGCAGCTCAAAGAGCTGGAAAGGCCCATTATATGTTGTATCTCTAAATAACATTTCCATTTGTTTTTCCAGCTGAATTTAGAGAAAATCTGATATTCCTATAGCTTATTGAATGCAATGAATTAAGTGATTTTTTTTCTATTTTCTTCATCCAGTTTGCTGTCAAAGAGCATTATATTGCTCTTCATGCCAAATGTATTTAATTAATCTTCATTGTAGTTATAGTAGGTATACAGTGGATGGCAGTGACTACACTTTCCTTATAAATCATCTGTTGTGTGTCTATATTTAAAAATGATTCACTAGTGTTTAACTCCACCTTTTCTCTAATTAAGATCGTATTTCTTTCCTTAGTCCTGCTTGATCTAATTATTTGCTTGATTTTGAAGGCATAGTACTACAATACAGCAACAGTCCTTTGGCTCAACTCGCCAATGCTGACCATGTCAGTCTGAGCTAGTCAGTCACATTTGTGTATAAGTGACCCAAATCCCTTCTCAATCCTTTTTGATCTGTTCACCTTTCTAAAGGTCTTTTAAACATCTTAACCATCTACCCACTTAAAAAATTTAAAAGCTCTCTTTTCTGTTGTATGTACAGTTGCAAATAAGTGTTCTGTTTCTGTAATTAATTGAAATAAATTTGAGCAGTGCTTTTCTCCCCCCCCCCCCCCCCCCCCAGTTTTCAGAGTTGTACGAATGAATTGAATAGATATACAATTTCAGCATTTTGTTACATCAGGGAAAGGCCAGAATTTCTTGTCACAAACAGCTGCACATATGGAAAACAGACAGGCAGACATACTTTATTAATCCCGAGGGAAATTGGGTTTTGTTACAGTTGCACCAACCGAATAGTGTAGAAATATAGCAATATAAAACCATAAATAATTAAATAATAATAAGTAAATAATGCCAAGTGGAAATTAGTCCAGGACCAGCCTCTTGGCTCAGGGTGTCTGACACTCCGAGGGAGGAGTTGTAAAGTTTGATGGCCACAGGCAGGAAAGACTTCCTATGACGCTCAGTGTTGCATCTCGGTAGAATGAGTCTCTGGCTAAATGTACTCCTGTTCCTAACCAGTACATTATGGAGCGGATGGGAGACATTGTCCAAGATGGCATGCAAGAAGTCTAGAAGGATCATATGATCTGTCTAGACTGCTCCATCATGTGACCATGACTGATCTGATGTTGGATTCAGTTGCTTTTCCTGCCTGTTGCCCACAACCCTTGACTTTCCTATAGAGCTAGAAGCTGTAAATCAGAGTCTTGAATGTATTCAGTGATTCAGCCTCCACATCTCTTTGGAGAATATACCAAGTTCTTGAGCCTCCCTATGAGAAGAGATCCCTCCTCTTTCAACCTTGAAATTTGAACTTTTAGAACTTTGAATAGGCATCCCTTTTCATGGAACTAAGATTGTCAACTTCATGAACACCCCTCCCCCATAAAACCAAATACACATACACACGCACACATGAAATAAGTTTTCATTTCACTTGGAGACCAATGAGTCTTTGCAATTCTCTATCTAAGATGTTAGTGAAGGCTCAGTCATATTTAAGATGGACATTAATAGTTTTTTTTAATATATAATGTAATAAAAGAATATGGGGTAGGTACAGCATAGTCGTTTATGGTGAAAGATCAGCCATAATTTTAATGAATGACAGATCGGGGGCAAATTATCTCCACCTATTTTGCAATAAAGGCCAAAGTTTCATTTACCATTCTGCATTATATCTATGAAGAATCATGAAATCCTTTATATAGCAGGTTTTAGACATCTCTATTTAACTGTTAATTTGCATTTCTTCTAACCCAAGTGGAAAACCTCACATATCCCTACATTGTACTCACTTTGTCATTTGCTTACAGGGAACTACTAGTGTTGTTGGCGATGCTGGCTAGAAGGGCCGAATGGCCTACTCCTGCACCTACTGTCTATTGTTGCCTTGCAGACTCCCTCCTGTCTCTTGCACTTTCAGCAGACTGCCATGTAAAACCTATTACATTGTCAGGTTTGTTCACATTAGATTCCCTGCTGCAGCAAAACAGCCCAAATATTATTCAGTCCAGGCAGCTGTTTTGAGACTTTATTGTTAATCCTAGACTCTAATCAGACGAATGCTCATCTGGTTTCTACCCATATCTCAATGATGTAAAGTTGATTGGCCATTGTAAATTCCCTCTAATGTGTAAATGCATGGTAGAATGGGTGGGTGATGGTAGAATGTGGGGGAGTTGAAGAGATTATGGGGAGAATAGGAAATAGAATTAATGTAGGATTAGAGTAAAGTGTGTACTTGATGGTTGCTGTAGACTCAATAAACCAACAGCTTGATCTGTACAGTATTTCTGACTCTGTGAAACTTATTTTGTAATCCAGGAGTAATAATTCTCAATCCAACAAAATATAGGTAACGCCTTTCTTAAATCAATTATTCTGTTTACTTAATGTTTGAACTGTCACCTGTTACCTTCCTCCTCTGCCTTAACTGTGAGTTTACCAAAATAAGAATCAACTCTCAACACAGTATAGATAAAACCATTTGCACAACTTCCTAACCACAATACTTTTATGGAAATACTTCTACAGAGACATTCCTGTATTCCAGTTATTCTTTCCACTTCTAATTCTTTATGAAAACTATTCAATTTAGTGTTCTTGTTTTTTGCATTCATTCTCTTTCTATTTGCATCTCAGACTGTCACAACTTGACCTTATTTTTTTCAGTAATATTAACATAATTCAGCAATTTATTTGCCATAAGAGGCTTCTGAGCAATATATTCAGAATCCATTTTTGTTTTTCCCATTCTTTTTCTTTATTTTCATCTCATCCTTTGGAATGAATGGGTAATTAAAATTTCCCAGAACAGTAATTCTGTTACTCCTACTGATGGCTATTATGTGCAGGTTTTCTTTTCCATTTCCCTCCCACAGACAGGGAGTTTTCAGTAAAAAATTCACTGATGTAACAATTCTTTTGTATACTTAAAAACATGCTACAGATATCCTGCATAATTGTTTGTGGTTCAGGTATAAACTGAGAACAGGGAGAGAGGCAAAATTAAAAATAAGTATAAGATTTGCCAAATCGAAAGTAATTTGCTTTTTAGTCACTTCCTTAACTCCAATATCCTAAGTTATTCAGTGTCTGTCCTGTGTGTGTATGTGATTATGTACTTTTCTCTTGAACAACACACACACACAATGCTAGTGGAACACAGCAGGCCAGGAATCATCTGAGGAGGAGCACTGTCGACATTTCGGGCCGAGACCCTTTGTCAGGACTAACTGAAAACTAACTTTTCTCTTGTTTAGTTTATTTTCAAACGTTATTGGTCTGATCAGTGTCTGCCACGAGCAGATTTTCCCTTCTGAGTGCGAGTGGCAGTGATGGTTCCTCAGCAGAGAGCCATTGGTACCATGATGTCTCTTCAGAACTGGTTTAGTGAAATGAGGTATTGGTAGGGAGGGAGGGGTGGGAATGGGTACTTCTCTGCAGCTTTAGGTGTCAATCTAGGATGACATGGTTCGAGAATCAAGGGTATCAAGAGTGAGTGGCCTCAAAGGTTCTTAAAGAATGAATGTGAAGAACTGCAAGTTGTGGTCCTTGCTGGTGCTGTGAATGTTAGATTAGAAGAGGATAGGAAATGAAAATGAGTTTTAAAACAATACCTCAAAGATAGAAATCCCAGAATTGTTCTCAGTGCTACTCATTAACAAGCATGGAGTTGCAAGGACAGGGCAAATTTATGCACGGTTGAAGAGATAATGCAAGACATTCTAGGCCCAACAATCCAATGTTGATTCACCTCAATCCAATGT
The DNA here is from genome assembly GCF_048418815.1 of Hemitrygon akajei. Lineage (NCBI taxonomy): Eukaryota > Metazoa > Chordata > Chondrichthyes > Myliobatiformes > Dasyatidae > Hemitrygon > Hemitrygon akajei. The sequence goes on along the minus strand of NC_133150.1, from coordinate 23,070,595 downwards.
TGATTCAATATCCTTCCAAGGATATTGACTTCTGAGTGGGTTTAAATTAACTTGGCAAGGGATTTGGAAAGATGATAAAGCTTAAAGTCAAAGTTTGATATGTAGTATACAAAATACTTATTTTTTGACAGTCAGAACAGGGACGGGCAGCAAATTGGGTCAGAGTATGAAGAACATGGTTACGGTGATAGAACAAAGGAGTCTGAATGGTAACACAATATAGGTATGTAAAATTATGAACGACATGGGGTAGATAGGTAGAGTCTGTTTCCAAAAGGAGGAGGATCCAAAGCTGGAGGGCATTGATTTTAGTGGAGTGTGGTGTTACGAACCCCGTAACTGGGTTACTTACCAGCAAAGATAGAGACATCCGTTGACGTCTGATGATACTATTTTTAACAGTATTTATTAGTAAAAATACACAAAAATAATATCAATGCAAATATACAGATAATATACGTCGTCAATACTAAATCTAAAAGTGCGGGTGTAATAATAATCAATAAGAAATAAGCTCTATCGTTGTCTAGGGGATAATGTATTGTCCGATGGAAATATATAGTTCGTTCAGTTCATACAGGCTGCAGCCGTTGGGGACCGCTGTGTTGCAATTGTTGGAGAGAGAGAGAGATTAGGAGAAAAACTTGCCGGCTTTCCTTTATGATTTCGATCCGTCAGGAGTCTCATTGTCGTGGCCGTTCAAGTGTGACCTCTCCTTTAGCTAAACCGTTCTTCCGTGGTGAGCCCGCCACCCCAGGCAAGGGAGGACGCACACGAGCCCCCACCGGCTTTCGCTATAAAACGCTGTCACGGGATTTCTAGCGTTTCTCCTGGTGCGTCTAAAGGGGTTGTTCCCCAGACCCCTCTTTTATCCTTACTCACGGGGTCTCAGATGTCAGTCAGGTTGGGATGATGCAATCTCTCAACCAGACCACTCTGGTTGTCCCCTGAGGGGTTTCAATGAATAGTACAGTACTCAATACACAATTCCGTCTCCAAGAGACAATGGCAGTTATCAGTGGTTCCGTTCCACTGATGTCAGGACACATTCCAAACCTTGTGTATTCTGGGTGTCTCTCTCTCATTTCCTGGGTCTCAGACCCGAAATAATAGCGATCTTGCGATTCTCAAAAAGGAGGGGGCGACTTTGTACCCTTCAGCTCCTCAGAGTCGCTTCACCTTCGTAACAGTGGTAAATTTTTCACACAGCTTTTGGTATGCCAGAGATGGAGGTAGGGATGGTAGCAACATTTCAGAGGCAGGTACCTGAAAAAGCAGGGCATCAAGGGATGTGGAGTTAATGCAGGTAAGTAGGATCAGTATAAATAGGCATGATGGGACAAACATGACTGGCCAAAGGACTCTTTTTTTTATGGTGTACACCTCAATTACACGATACCTAAATACACTCTACGTTCAAGACGCTATAGATGAACTACAGGCACAAACTTCCATTAGATTGTACCTGCTATTACAGAAACATTTCTGTAAGAAATAAAACAAGTGGCAGTAAAGAAGATTTTCAGAAATTAGAAGGAGATCTTCATCAGCTAGCTAGGCCGAGGATTGACATTCAATCCATCTAATTGTGAGGTGTTGCATTTTGGGTAGTCTAAACAGGATAGGACTTTCACAGTAAACAATAGGGCAGTGGGGATTGTTGTGGAACAAAAGTTCCTTGGAATACAAGTACACGACACCAGAAAGTGCTTTCACGGTTAAACAGATGGAGAAAGTGTTTTGGCACACTGGCCTTCATCATTCAGGGCACTTAGTATAACAGTTGGGATGTTATGAGTAAATCAGTATTATGTTCAGTTTGGCTAACTTATTATAGGAAATACATCATTAAGTTTAAAAGAGTGCCAAGAAAATTTATTAGAAAGTTGCCAGGATTCAAGGACCTGAATTAGAGGGAAAAGTAATTATGAGTAGCTTGGAGTCCATAACTCTAAGACATCTATAGCTGGGAACTCAATATTCTAGAGTTTTCAACATTTGGGAAGATCATTTAAAAAGAAAAGGATTAGTACAGCACTATTAACAAATTTCATGACACATGCCAGTAATAATAAGCCTGATTCTGATTCTATTGATAAAAGTCAATAAGGCATGAAGTATTGTTGTATACTCGTCAAAAGGCATTTTGGTTCCACAGATCATGATAAAATATTAAAATTGATTTGAATACAAGTAAAAACAAACAACAGGGGACCATGTGAATTGGCAGTTAGATAGAAAACAGTCGAAATAAACGGATCGGCTTTGTTTGACAGATTGTGACTCATGGGTTACCAGAAGAATCTGCTTGTGTCCCATCTGTTCACAATCCATTCTCAATAATTTGACTGAGGTGACCAAATGTAATATTTTTGAGTTTGATGGCAACATATGAGAATGTAAGCAGTGAGTTTCTGCAAAGAAACTTCAAACTGATTTGGAGCGAAGTGACATGACAGACGAAGTATATCGTGGAAAAATTGAGTTATTTACTTTGTTATAAAAGATGTTGAGTATTTTTAGTGAGATCGTGGAGACTGCTGGCAGTCCAAGGCACCTGAGAGCCTTTGTATACTAGTTTCTAAATGTAATATGCAGGTAGAGAAAGCAGAAAGGAGAGCATATGCTATGGTGGCCCACATTGCTGGACACCATGAGCAAAAGAATAACTATGTCTTACTAAAATTAGAGAGGGCTATATTGAGTCCGCACCTGAGTATTATGAGCAATTTTGGTCAACAGAACAAATAATCAAATGTACTTGTTATAGAGGAAGTGCAGGAAAGATTCTCCAGGCTAATTCTTGAGGTGGCAGGTTTGTCATTTGATTAGAAATTGAACTATCTTGGCTTCTGTTCTTTAAAGTTTAGAAGAATGAGAGTTGGCCTCATAGAAGTTGTTATGGACGGAAAATTATCCGACAAAGCAGGAACGTGGTATCAGAGAAAAATGTATCCGCGACAAGAATGAGACTGTACCCCGGATCACAGTATTACACTTGTTTATTGGTAAGGTAAAATATTAGCATAAATGACACTTCATTGCGGAAAGCGGCTTAGCTTGACTACCCACGGCTGTGCAACTGCCCTTTTCCCGATACAAGCAATACATCAACGTGTGGTTAATCCCACTCCCACACGACTCATACGGGGCCAGGAACAGGTGTGATGAAGCACCCACGCCAGCGAACGCGGTCTTCACCTGGGATGTTTCGTCCCCACCTGGGGTTCCTTCTGGTCTTGCTAGTTGTTGTCTTTCTCCACGGACTGCATATCGTCCTCTCCCTGTCTTCTACACCTCACAGCCCCTGGCCCCTTATATATATCCCCCCACACTCTGCAAATTCATGCTGACCTCTTAGAACAATGACATCCTGTACAATGCCTCTACATGCCTAAATGGTACAGTTACCACAGGACAATATAGGACGCGTTGCGGTTGACGAGCTGTGACCGATTGCATTGTCACATTTCCTGGCCCGACACCATCCGTTCTGCTACATTAACAACCCACTACCCCACCAAATACCACACGCTCAGTGGATACTTATAGCAACCCATTAACCTCTCAACAACCCATTAACCTCTCAAGTCCCACATTCTTTTCCTACAATACAGAAGTATACAGCATTTTCTCCCAGATTCAGCAGGGTTGATAAGAGAAGGATGTTTGTCCTCACTGGGGAGCCCAGAACAAGAGATAATGGACTCAAAAGTTAAAGGAAATAAGCCATTTAGGACCAAAGTTCAACTCTCATCCAAAAAGCTAAGTCAGTGATTTTATTCAAAACTGAATGAAATAGATTTTTTGTGTATTAGAAGAATCAAAAAGTATGAGATAAGGCAGAAAAATGATGCTGAGGTGAAAGATCAGTCTTGACCTTGGTGATTGGTAGAATAGGCCCATGTGTGTGAAAAGCCTACCTTTGTTTCTATTTTTTTATGTTCATATTAAAATCAGAAAATTTGCAGTGACTGTAAGTATGAAGCACAAACAGAAATGCTGGAAACATTCAACAAGTTAAGCAGAATCTTAGGGAAGAGAACAAAATACTTTTCTGGTCTACCTACATAATCAAAATTCTTCATCCCTGGAATCATTCCATGATATCTCTTTTACATCCTTATTGAAGACTGCAGCTCCCTCCTAAAGTGTGCCACTGAGCCTAGCACAACAGGTGTGGCTGAACTAACAGAAGCAGTGAACTCAATGGTAAAGAAAAATCTGAAGTATAAACAAAAATGCTATAAATAGTTAGTTTCCATGAATGGTAGTTCATCTGCTAATTGTTTCCAACATTTTCTGCTTTTTATTAATACTCTTTTAAGCAAGCAAGACTCCATCTCCTGCTAGCAATGTTGTGCTTAAGCAGGACGTAAGCACTTTCTATCTCTATTAGAGAAGTGTTCATTTCTCACAAACACATCAGTAAGTACATAAGCTCATTAAAAGTAAGCAAGCATATCAATTATTTGCAACAATATTGTATTATGAACTTGATATTTTATACTGGGTTGCTGGAATGTACTTTTAAAAATGGTAAATATAGTTAACTGAGCAATAAATCAATGTGTCTAGCTGCCTTACTCTAGAATCTGTAAGAGTTCTTATAATCTCTTAATAACCATATGAATATATCTTCATTCAGCTAGCCAAGTGTTTCATATCAACTCTTTTGAAATTTGCTAGTTCCATTAGCTTCAGATAGCAGTGGTTCCTCATTACTTGATGTAAGTTAAAACAGGACTGATTCAAAGTGCCCTAAAGGGAACCATCAATGAAACAGCTCAGTTAGGCACCTTCTTCCAACTTTAATGTGGTGGTCAGAACAGCAGTTGAGAAGGTTCTTTCATCAAATCTGTTGCTGAAACCATGTCCAAAAGCTATTTCCAACATCTATCCCTGAGTGGAAATTTATGAATTTTTTATTTCCACTTAAAGTACTTAACAGGTTTAACAAATCAGCTCACTGGAAAGTAGAATGATGTGAAAATTACAAACATGTAAACATATTTTCTTAGCCTCAGTATATCCCAAGGAAAATGAGAGAGAATTCAATCTTTTGACTAAATCAGTTTTTTTTATCTCCGTAACAGTAATGAATAGCAGATTTTTTTTTTGGTGCAGATTTGACGGCTACATGTTGACAACTGCGTAGGCCAATAACTATTCTTCTGTTCCTCATTCTATATTTCCTTATGATATGGAAATACCATTCAACCCATTGTGCCTATGTGGGTCAGAAAACGTCCGCATACCTCACTGATTCTCACTGTAATCTATTTTCCTCACAGTTCAACCAACTCCTTTGCACACCCTCCACTCAGATCCTACCACTCAGCTGCACAATGGGGTAATTCACAATGGCAAGCATTGCATTTGGGACAGATGTAAAACACCCAGAGGGAGCCCACGTGATCACAGGGAGACTCGACAAACTCAAAACCATAGGTCAGGATTGAACCCAACTCACTGATACTGTTGGGTAATAGTTATATTTTCTTTAAAGCTATTATGGCATTTTAATTTGAACTGGGACGCTAGACCTCATTTGAGTATCTCATTTGAAAGATGGCAACTCTGTTAATGCAAAATCTCAAGATGTGACACTTGTGTGTAAACCCCAGACCAATGTTTGAAAATGCTGCTTTCCTCTTATCTACCCAAGTTGCACTAACAGCTGTTGATGTCAAAAAATCAATTACCTTCTGTGAGACAAGTAGTACGTAGGCAAAACTGGATAGGTCTGACAGGGCTCCTCTCCTGAACCACATGAGTAGTAGTTTTCTTTTTACAGTATTCTCTTAATCATTTTTTCTAATATCATCCCACTGACATCCCACTATCGTCCCTCTATTGTGGCAAAATTTAACCCTACATTATATCCTGGGTGGGAGCGCTGTATCTTGATGTAACATCCCATTCCCAACAGTGCCAATCTCATTATTACTTAACACTTTTACAAGAGCAAAAGCTAAAGATTAAAAAAACCTGAAAAGTTAAATACCATGGCTAATAAAGAAATTATGGCCACTTAAATTTTGGTTAATGTTATAGTTCAGTTATTTATCAGTTGTATCAACTCAGCAGCTCCCGAGATTACAAATGACATGACTTAAATCCAACTTCAGTCAAATTCTTCGATACATTTTAAAGCATTTTTCAAGCCATTTCTGTTCATTTCATTGTAATAGTATTTTGGGGGTGGGATATTCACTGGAATTAAAGAATTATAGCAAGTGAATGTCGGGCAATATGATACAGGCAGCAAAGAATCCAGGCGTCTCTTACTTGCTGTGAAATCAGTTTGTAGAAAGCTGTATGTGTGTTTAGATATTTGAAACAAAGGTAAGGTAATATTTGAGAAAAACATAAAGAGAAGTGAATTTTAGTTGAGCTGATTTTGTATTGGATCAGTGTTTGTTGTAGTCTAATGCAATATGTATTTCCACCATGGCATTGCAAATGTTAATCTTTTTGCACCAGCTTGTTATTCCAGTATGTGTGTATTTTTTTTTAAATACTGAGAGACTCTTCATTAATGATTGATTTTGCAGTGATGAATTGAAGATTGACTTGGGCTTAACCCAGCAACCTAACCTAACAAAATAAGTGACCCAACGCTACCAGAGGCCACATCTCAGATGATTCCACAAAGTTACAGACCATAAACATGCTGGAGTAAATATTAGTTATGTGGTTGGGACTGCTCATGTATTGAATAGTTGACCGTAGTAATACTTAGGCATTCACACGTTACATGATAGACACAACATTGTTCAACTCTCATGCTGGATCAAATAAGGAAGGAAAAAAAAAGTGGATATCGGCGGAAATAGTGAGATTCAGATTTGTCTATATTGTCTTTTTTTTAAAGCTAAATGTACTTTTATTCTTGTATTCAAACCACTTACATGTTTGAATACTAATTAACAAAGTTTCATTCTATTTTAACAGACAAGTCTGTAACATTTACCATGAAATTTTGTTCTTGAGAGTAGGCTCAGTCGTGGCTGGTTATGACGTTCATGCCTTTCTATTCATTTAGTTTAATTATTCCCAAATTGATAACCCCGGAAATTAATTTCCTTCATGATTCAATGCTTAGATCACTGAAGTTTTTGATATACAGGAATAAAGACAAGTACGGGGCAAATTTTGCAAATTTCACATGGCATGAAACTTGTATGTGTAGGAATTATTGAGGAGATTGGGAACTGTCTTCAGGAATTATTCAGCAAGATGATGAGCATGAGATATGAAATTCAATGCCGGAAGGTATGATATATATTTTACTGGGAAAATATGTGGCCAAATGATACATGCCTAATCTTATTATTTGTAGCAGATAGAACAGATATGGGAGTGAGCACCCTGATTTTCAGGTGTCACTTCAGATCCTGGTGGAAAGAACAGATGCCATAGCCAGTAGCTCTGTGGAGTTGTCTCATACTGTCTTAGTTGGCTTGTGTGTGGCAGCTAACTGGTATTCAGCTGTTAATTGTCTGAATGGAATGCACTTATTGTTAACAAGGAGCTTGTAATTTGGATTTGCCTCAAAAGAGTTCTTAATTTTTGGAGTGCAAGTTAAGCATTTAACATTTGTCTTATACTTTATTGTGTGCTATACATTTGTGTATGTGTGTGTGTGTGTATATATATATATATAAACAATATACACTTTAAGTGAAATATGAATTGGGTCGTGGCACTTCAGAGTTCAGTTTTTCACTGGGTAAAACATGTTCTGTCATTACTTTCAATTTTTCCATCTTAGTTTTTGTACTGGAAGTTGAAGATGATTGTAAATGATGAGAATGAGGTGAATAGAAAAAAATTAGTTTATTCTAGCAAAGGGCAGTTGGGGTATGGTGGGCATCTTGGAAGAGGAGGCTGTTCAGAGGATGGGGAGCATCCTTCCTGATGAAGGGTCTCAGCCCAAAATCTCGTCTGCTTACTCTTTTCCACAGATGCTGCCTGGTCTGCTGAGTTCCTCTGGGATTTTCTGTGTGTTACTTAAGAAAACATTGGAGTGGTTCAAACATGTTATATTTGGCTTTGAAAGATGAAATTCCATAACTTGACGATCTGTCAGTTTACTCTTCTAGAGCAGGTTTGGTCTGGCTTGTTTGTATTCCCTAGCATTACACTAAGGAATTACTTCCCTGCCTGACCTGTATCTAAGACCCTGTTGATTTCAGAGGACTGTTGGGCTTTAGATCAGAAGACAATGGAAAGTTAAGTTGCTTTATTCATTCAAAGCAAAATAACTGATATTTAATAGCAAATGTATTAGTAACACTAATAAAATGGTTACTTCACTCTTAATAACCGGTAAATATTCTGAGTGTTAGAGACATTTCAAATTTATTAAAATCACTGACACTTTCACAGTTGGTAAAGCCTATTTTAAGGGTTCCCAGTTCTTCTACATATTTAAGTGCCAGGATCTCCGCGCTGGGCACCATATGGACCATACCACAACAATTCGGTGTGGAAGGATTAGTGTGATAAACCTATATTTCGCCTAGGAAAATGCAGGAATGGGCAGCCAAAGCCCCAGTGGAATATTAATGGTGGAAAAAGAGTTGCACATTTTTCTGATATCATCAGCATTTCTACATGGATTAAGGAGCTAACTTGTACTATAAAGATTCGTGTTAAGTGGCACACATCAGGACAAGTAAGTTTTGGCCCAATTAATCAGCTGCCTTAATGAGCCGATGTTCCATGGAAATAATTAAAACGGTATAAAAAAAAGGCAAACTGAGGAACAAATTACGTATTTAAATGAAATAAAGAATAGATTAGAACACTCCCAGTGGTACCACAGTATAAAACAGTGTACTAGTTCCTAATAGTTATCGATGGAGGCAGTTATCCAATGTACACTGTTGTGTATGGGATGACCTGATACCCCAGTGATATAAGGACATGACTGTCCTAGCATACAAAGTCAGCTCTGGTGGACTGAATGGATGAGATTCAACAGTCTCATGAGACGGTTCTGAATGTCTCGTGGCGAGCAAAGGACATGGCAAGACACAGGAGAACTCACGATTATGCACTGCAATAGAGGAAGACCCTAATTTGTGATGACTACTCATACCACTGGACCCTGACTTCCAAGGTAAAGAGAGTGGAACCGTCCCAGTGCAATGGCTTTTGTTTTTTAGAAACTTCCCTGCACAGCTTTCAGTGTTATCATCCGTTTCAATGGACAACCAACATGCTATTGTGTTCTTTTGATTGACTGGAAGTGAACAAATTAGTGCAGACAGCTAGTGCAAATATGGACTGCATTCATGCAATGCTTTCACCGACTGCACATACTCCAAATCTTCATTTTTATATAACATTCAAGATGATTGTCAATATCTTCATAGTTCCTAACTTGAAATGGTGAAATCCTTTCATTTTCACTTGGCATCTCCAAATCACAGTAAGCAAAACAATTCTAAATAGTCTTGCTACTTATTTCTCATGAACTATCAGTGACAAAGTTCACTGCCTTTTAGCACACAACTGACACTAAAAACTGTTCACTCTAAGCATGGTGTATTTGTCTAATGGCCACATAATTACACACAACTGTTTGACAAGTCTCCTGTCCAATTAAGCAGCATGGTGTCCCAAATAAATGAAGGATATCCCAGCTATTTTCTCAATGAGTTTTTGTTCATTAAGAGTCATCCCAAAAAAGTGCCTGTGCCAATTAACCAGAATACATTGTAATAATAAAACCATAGCTTTATTTGACAATGCAAACAATTGAGCTCAAATCCAGACAACATTTTATTTTTATTCCTACCAAAGGCATTTAAACGAATACTGCAGTGGAGTCAAAGATGGCTTTAAATATATATTAATATCAATTAACTATATCCCCCATGGCTTAATTCTATAAATCTATTTAAGTAACCCATGACACCACTGTGTCATGTGAGACGCAAGTAATTTTGTGTTTTGATAACCGTGCGCATCTTGCTTATAATTCTCAACTCATCAAATTTCACGTCACATGCTGGTGATAATAAATCTGATTCTGATAGAATCATTATTATAAAAAGTAAAGGCTTAACTCAATTCTGAGAGGTTCATTGCTTTACTGATTTTATATTAACATTTGATGTTTCAAGCCAATATTAATAATTTTTAGACAGAGTAACTTTTTGCTGTTGTGTTTTTCCTCTCCACTAGTCAAAACCATATCCTTGGTCCCATCCATGTTAAATCTTCTCTGAAGAATATATTGCATTCTGTAATCCAAGATATTATGGAGTAATATTACTGTGATAAGCTGTGATTTATTCATCTACAAAGTTTGTTTTATAGTACAAGAAGGAAAAAAAGAAAATAGGTCTGCCTGCTTACCACCTTCTTTCATTCAATCATGAAATCATTTTTCCTTTGCTATCTTCATTTCTGTTAAAAGGGCCAGAATTTTGGTCACGTTAATCAAGCTGTTTAAAAAGACTGCTTATTTAAAATGATTTTTAACATTTCTTGTTTTAAAATTAGTTAATTTTCAATATAGATCTGTTATTGCTCTAATGTTGTGCAAGGAGTTTGTGTTACAGGGATTGTCATCTTTGTATTCAAAGTTGTTGACTTTTTTTGGGGAATGTTCGGTATGTTTTTGGTTTAAGCAAGTGATCTATTGCCATTCACTCTTTCACAGGAGTTTTGGAAAATTATAAAAGTTGATTTACATAAGCAAACTATTTCTCTAAAACTAGTTTTGCATTTCTTGCAAACCAAGAGTAGATGATCTGCATGAAAATTACAGGTATCATAAGGTCATAGTCCAGATTTTTTTTATTTTCCTGTAAATCATAGCTTAACATGCTCGTATCTTTCCTGTTGTGCCATAGGCTTTTATCTTGTTTAGCTGCCTTGTGTGTGGCATATTATTGCTCTCAAATTTCTGGTATGCTGCTGGTGTCTTTCCACAGTGATGCAAAAATACGTATTCAGTTCTCCTGCCATTTTTTTGGTCCCCATTCCTACCTCTCCAGCATCATTTTCTAGCAGTCCACTGTCCACTCTTGCTTCTCTTTTAGTTTCATTTATGTACCTAAATATATTTTTGCATCCACTTTTGTATTATTAGCTAGCTTACTTCCATATTTAATCTTTTCTCTCATTTAATTTAGTGCAGAAAGAAAAAAAAATAGTGAGATAATTTTCATGGATTCGTTGTCCATTTAGAAATCGGATGGTGGAAGGGGAAAAAGCTGTTCTTGAAACAACGTGTGTGTGTGTCTTCAGCATCCCGTAACTCATCCTTGATGGTAGCAATGGGAAGAGGACATGTTCTTTGGTGTTGGGGATATTTAATGGTGGATGTCAACTTTTTGAGGTATTACCTTTTGAAGGTATTCTCAGTGCTGGGGAGGCTAGTGCCCATGATAGAGCTGGTTGAGTTTACAACTCTCTGCAGCTTTTTACAACTCTCTGCAGCTTTTTCCGATTCTCTATAGCTGTCCCTCTATCGATGGTGATGCAACCAGTTAGAATGCACTCCATTGTACATCTGTAGAAAATGTCTTTGGTGAAATACCAATTCTCCTCAAACTCCAAATAAAATTAGAGAGGAGGGAGGCAGAAAAATGGAAATTATAGGCCAGTTAGCCTAACCTCAGTGGTTGGAAAGATGATGGAATTGATTAGTAAGGAGGAGGTTTCAGGGTACTTAGAGGCACATGATGAAATAGGTCAAAATCAACATGGTGTCCTTTAGGAGAAATTTTGCCTGACAAATCTATTGGAATTCTTTGAGGAACTAACAGGTAGAATAGACAAAGGAGAATCATGGGATGTTGCCTACTTGGATTTTCAGAAGGCCGTTGACAAGGTGCCGCACATGAGGCTACTTGATAGGAACCCATTGTATTTCAGGAAAGATATTATTATGGAGAGAAGGTTGGCTGATTGGCAGGAAGCAAAGAATGGGAATAAAGGGGCCTACTCTGGTTGGTTTCCGGTGACAGAGATCACAGGGTCACTATGTGCTGCAGGGATTTACACAGGTGCGGTTTCATTCTCCCCTTTCAAAGCATGCATAAAAGGCATTGAGCTCATCAGGAAGCACCACAGCCATGATGTTATGCTTCGCCTTCCTGGAAGAAATGACCTGCAAACACTGCCAAAACTGACATGCATCTGAATCCATCTAAAACCTCAATTGGAATTTTTTTGCTCTTAAAGTAGCCTTCCATAGGTTATACTTAGACTTCTTGTATAGTTCTGGATTACAGGTCTTGAATGCCACAGACCTAACCCTCAGCAGACAGTGGCTTTTGGTTTGAGTATGTCTGGTCTGTCCTCAAAGGCACACACTCATCCACACAGTCCTTGATGAAGTCAGTAACAACTTTGGCTTATTCATTCAGATTTGAAGATGAATCCCTGAACACTGTCCAGGCCACTGACTCAAATCAATCCTGTAAATGCTCATCCACCTCTCTTGACCTTCTTGGCCCTCATCACTGGTGCTGCTGTCATTAGTCTCTGCTTATAAGCTGAGAGTGGAAGTACAGACAGGTGATCAGACTTCCAAAAGTGTGGGCATGGGGTGGCAAAGTAGGTATTCTTGATGGTGTTATAACAGTGGTCTAAATATGATGGCTCCTCTGGTTCCACAGGTGATATGTTGGTGGTAGTTGTTCAGAGACTCCAAGATGACGTGGTTGAAATTTCCCGCAGTTTAGTGCCTGCTGATCACATTGCTCATCTCCCCCAGTGCCTGCCTGATATTGGCCTCAGATGGAATGCACACCGCTACCAGAATGAGGTCAAAGAACTCCCTTGGCAGATAAAATGGATGACATTTGACCACTGGGTGTTCTAGGTAGGGTAAGCAGGACTGAGACTGAACTGCCATGTTTGTGCACCACAATGAGTTACTCGTAAAGTATTCTCCACTATCTCTGCCTTTAAAAGACTGAGCTGTCCTGTTTAAGTGGAGAATGAGAAGCAATCGAGTTGCAGCACTGCATCCAAAATGGCAGGGCATAGCCATGTTTCCATGTGAAGTAAAGTACACTGCAGTCCCTGTTTTCCCTCTCATACAGTAATATTGTTCTGCGGTGTTCAGTTTTATTTTCCAGAGTCTGTATATCCGCAAGCAGCATAGTTGGGAGTGGAAGTTAAGGTCTCTGTGTTTCAATCTTTAATGTAGACCAGTGCGGCACCTTGCTTTCATTTTGTTAAAGGGGAACTGTACTCGTGACCCAAGTTTGTTGTACAAAGTTCATAGATTTTGAATATCAATAGACTTTTTGAAACATCTTAAAATGATGCTGGTTACTGAAATACCTGCTGCTGTGTGTGGATTTCAGCTGTAGTAGCCCTAAATGGGAATATTTGATGAATCCAATCGGAGCTGCATGCAAACAGTTGCCACTTAATGGCATCATCTTACTGGATATAGATGGTATCTTAATAAAATCAGACCAGAATAGGATTGATTTATACTTTTTAAAGGATCAAGGTCCCTAAATTTGATGCAAATGAGTAAGATATGCACAGCAAATTTGGAAGTTACCCAGTTTCGCAATACTTGTAAATTCAGGTATTGTGCGTGCATTTTTCAACTTGACTGTTTTGTGATTAAACCACCTTACAACACCATATTTCTGGGATGAACAGCAAAGCACAAATGTCAGGTCTATTCGTCTTCTGCTGCATGGTTTTGACCCGAAATACCAGCTCTCCCTTTGTCTCCATCGATGCAACTTGCCCAGCTGAGTTCTTCCAGCTGTTTGTTTTCTGCAGCAGATTCCATCAGCCTTTGTGCCTCCCCATTAAATTCCTTTTTATATTACTGGTACATTTATATATTTAAATAGAAATTTCTGACATTAGGGCTTTTTAATGTAATGTTAGCTCCTGAATTGAGTATTTCAGACTTTTCTACCATTCAGTAGGTTATGTGATCCATACTTCAACTTCACTTACCTGTTATCTTTAGCATAGTATAAATAAATATCCATTTCTGTTGGCATCATAAAAATGTCACTCACTTTTGAGAATTACAATTGATCCAACTGTCACAGCCTTGAGAATGAAATAGGTTTATAATTTTTTCAGCTCAGCATATTTAAAAAGTACTCTCCAATTTCATGACTAACTGTTCTCACTCTAATTTCAAAATTTATGGCCTATATTTTGTAGTTTGTAGCAAAGTGAAATGACGTTCAGAGCTCAAAGAATATTGCTGCTATAACAATTTCTAATATTCATGGCTAATTCTGTTATATGGGGCCTTCAGTGAAATTCATAGCATGGCTCCTGACACAGTGTTTTCTAAATACTTTTGTTTAGTCTTGATTTCTCACTTTCACTTTACTCCCTGAATTAATTGCTTTGAGAGATTGCTACCACTCTTGAGGTTGCCAAGTCAGCGTGGTTTCCTCTTTAATGCAGTTAAGAGGCTTTTGTTTTTAATTTCAGCATATTCTTTGTAGTACAAATTAATTTAAATATTGTTTGAGACACTATATCTTCATTTTGAGATGCTTGCAAATGTTTTCCAACTTTAAATCCACTTTTCATGTCTTACATGATGCATGCAGCAGCTTTGTGTGTTTTGATTGTGGTAGCAGTTCTTACACTTCCTTTCCATATTGTTGTCAATCTGGTCATGACCATATCTCTAAGTTGTTGTTTTAATATGTCAATTAATCTTCTGACTTGGTTTGTTATGATGGAGCCTCAATGCTTAAATGTTCACCTCGTTCAATCATTTATTTTATACTTGTATTACTTACTCAGTGGCAGTAGATTTAAAGTTGTTTTGTCAGGGCTATTGCTTTTCCATCAGTGTCCATTTTTTGCCCTTAAGCCTTTGCATAGGATCTGCAGTTCTTATTCATCTCAAACCATTAGGCCAATGCATGAGCAACATGTAGGTTGGCAATCATTGAATTATATCTGATGTAATTCCAACAAAGTTATTTGGGTTAGATCCATTATGAAATTGAACAAGGGGAAGGGAGAAAATCCTGAATGTAGTTGAAACACTCATCTGCTGTCCAACATTTCACAATGTCTAGTTTCAATGGTTTTAGGAGATTATAAATGAAAGCACTCTCTGTGCACCATTGCATGAGCAAGGCCCATTCTACAGTACACAAAGCTTTGGGTGTCGTGTACAGTGTATGAATATCACTGAAGAATTTCTAGCCCACAAAGATTAATGAAGCAGTTTTCCACATCCATTTTGTCTGCAATTGAGTTGGGCAATTGTTGGAGAAAGCCTCACTTGTCAGTCCTTGTATTTTTTTGCTCACGGTTATATTACTTGTAAGAAATTCATCATGTATTGCAAGCCTACAATTCAATCTAAATGAATTGGAGAACAAAATACAGAACCAACAAAATAAACACAAGAGATTCTGCAGGACTGGCAACAGTCCCGATGAAGGGTCTTGGCCGAAAACATCAAATCTATATTCCTTTTCATTGATGCTACCTGACTTGCTGAGTTCCTCAAGCATTTTGTGTTTGTTATCCAACAGAAAGCTTTTTTTTCACTAACTGCATTTGGTGCAGATCCCATTAACTTCATTGTTTCTGAAATTTCCTGTAATATGACACTACAATAGAGAAACATATGAAACTAATAAAGATCCATAAGGGCTAGTACTGTAATGCTGAAAATCTGCAGACACACCAGTAAATGCTGAAAATCCTCAGCAGGTCATTGAACTTTTGCAGAGAAAGGAAAAATATTAGCAATTTAAATCTCTGACCAAAAAAAAGTGTTCATTTTTTGACAGGACTTCAATTACTGAAGTAGAACAAGGTTTTGGTAATTAAACAAAGCCTTATTAGCTACAGATTTGAAACCAATTTCTTGAACCACCTAAAATAGTTTTTTGTTAGTTTTAGGGCAAGGGTTAAGACATCTAAAATCATAATTGTACTTGCTATGTTTCCTCTAGAACAGGGGTTCCCAACCTGGGGTCCATGGACCATTTGCTTAATGATATTGGTTCATGGCATTATAAAGGTTGGGAATCTCTGTTCTAGAGGGAACTGAGCAAGTACAATTATGATTTTAGATGTCTTATTCAATTAAAAGTTTTTTCACTGTTCCACAGAAAAATAAATTAGAATATGCAGAAAATCAATTGCACAAACCCCTTTTTTCTGTGATTAAAGTATTTCTTTCAGCAACATAAATAAGTTGCAGGATGCAAAAGATGGAGAGTCTTAACATCCAAAGGGAAGCTCCATGTTGACCTGTTTGAGATTCTGGTGGGAATAATAATGTGGTGGTGGATATGCCCCTGATTCTAATTCTAATGGACGAAAATAAATAAATAAATTATATGCACACACACACACACACACACACACACACACACACACACACACACACATGTATGTGTCTATGTATATATGTATGTGTGTGTATGTATTGTGACGGGGTCCTGAATTGACCCTTTGAACTGTGCTCTTAATAAGAAAGAGAGAGAGAGCGAGGTGTACAACGCAGAGACCTTGTTATTGAGAGAGAGAGAGAGAGAGAGAGAGGCGAAGAATGCTCGGAAGATTGATGTTATGGTTTCTCGGCAGTTTGTTTGCATTTCTACAAGGACACTTCCTGCTTGTAAATTCTTACAAAGAGAGAAGGGCGGAGCAGTTTAATGGACAGCTGGTGTTCAGCATGCTGAGATAAATGCCAAGGCAGCTGCTGGACACACACACACAATTTTTGGACACTGGATGAGCTTTATTATGCCCACAGAAAAGGTGGGTTTTGGAAGGTCGATCAGGAGAATCGTTCAGTGGCTCTCGCAGTGCAGAAAAGGTGTGACCGGTGGGGAGTTATTTATATGTCCAACCCTGACCTGGGTTGATAATTCCATCACAGAAGAATGGTCGCCTTTGTTATGGTCACAGTCGGTAACTTTAAAAGGATTTTGGAGGACAACGGGATGATCGACGGCACCAGCTCACCCGAAGGCCTACACATCTCCCTCTCCCTCTCCTCCCTCTCCCTCCATGACTACTCGACTCAATACCACAAACTGAACTGAACTTCACTCATCATCATAAGACTGTATTCATTTACCCCTAGACTTGAAAGAGCTTGGTTTTCCTATTTCCACACTTATATATATAGCTATAATCACTGCTAACTTGTTTGATATATCTGTATTTATATTACTGTGTTGCATAGTTACTAATAAACACTATTAGTTAATAGCAATAGCACTCCAAAGAGTTTTCCATTTCTGCTCTTCTTTAACCCGTATATATATGTATGTGTGTGTGTGTGTGTGTGTGTATGTATATATATATATATCTACACACACACACACATGCATATAATTAATTTCTAAATATCAGAAAATTTACTATAAAGAGCACTAAACTGTGAAAACAAATCAGATCAATATTCAGTGCAGCCACCTTTTGCCTTTAAAACAAAAAGCTGCATCAGTTCTTTTAGATATACTGTTGTGCAGTTTTATAAGAAAATCGGCTGGTAGGTTGCCAGCATTTTGGAATCTTGCCAGATTTCTTCGGAAGACTTTGGCTGTCTTGCTTGCTTCTGTCTTTCCAGGTAATCCCAGGAAGCATCAATGATGTTGAGATCAGGGCTCTGTTCAAAAGTTCCAAGCAAGTTTGTTGTCAAAGTATCAATACCTTATAAATCCTTGTATGAGTCTCCTTAGAGGCAGCCACAGAACAAAGGAACCCACTAGAACCCATTAAAACAAAGGGAGATCAATGAGCACCTAATGTGCCGAGAAAATAAAAAAAGACAAATTGTGCAAACAATAAAAGTAAGTAAGTAACATTCAGGACAGAAGTTCACAAAAGTGAATTGGCAATCCCTGTATCTGATTCAGAGACTGGTAGTTGTAGGCCACACCTCAGTTCCGTGGAGAGGTGAGTAAATCTCATGGAGCAGTGAGCTGAATCTGCCCATCCCTTGCCTCCAGCCCCAACACTCAAACCTTTTCAATTTTGCCTGGTGTTTATTTTGCCCAAAACTCAGGTCCTTCCTTGTTTTTGGAGCAGGTCCATACCATCTGAAACCATATAAAAAATCTAGACCATATAAAATCTGAACCATATTAAAAAACTGTGCCAGTACTGTGTGTGTGTGTGATATATACACGCGTGTGCACACACACACACACACACACACAGTATATTACACATACATGCAGTATATGACTTAGAAGTCTGCATGTTTGTGCATTTTGACCTCTGAGTCCTCTATATAGGAATCAAGTATATGGAACGGAATTTTTAGAGCAGATTTTTCCACATTCACTTCCTTATTAGGCACTGAAAGTTATCAAAATAAAAAAAACAATTGAAATAAATTAGGTTGTACATCAGAATCAAAGAGTCTGTCTCAAAAGTATTTATCATAGTGGTAGTTTTTGGGTTATAAATTTTGGCTTGGTGGTGTGCGTTTCATTTTGCAACTCCTTGGAACTTTAATGTATTCAGGTTTAGTTCTGCTATTTGAGTTTTTAGACCAGCTACTAAAATAGAAGCAATCCAATCAAACATAATCCTAGCCTTTCTAGTCGTGACTGATTTCATGCCTTACAGTAAGGGTATTTTGCATTCTGCTACACGCATCACAAAAGTATAAAAGAGCACCTGAGAGACTGCAGATGCAGAGATTTTTAGTGGGAGGAATGATTCAGCCTCTGCAGGCTTCTCTGTTATCCTGCAGTGTTTTTGTCAAACTTATACAGCTCTGAACTTGTATATATGATAAAAAAAATTCAAATATAGAGAGAGTTTATATTAGATTCGTTCTAATTTTTACTTAAACACTCCATGTAGGTGTGGGTAAAATGTTCCTTTGGGTTTGAGCTGCTAGTTGGATCCTTGGATCTGTTCAAGATGTTCTAATGTAGTAGATTTTCTTTCAACATTTACCAAATCTATCATTCAGTATTGTTATTAATGCATATTTGTTAAGGTAATATGGTTAAACAGGATTTGCAACATGTATTGAAGCGTGCTCAGGAAGGAATAAATCTACCTTCTCTGTAGGACAAGAAATATTGGATTGATTTTGTTTTCCACTGCTCAAAATACTAAACACATCCTTCTAAATGCATGGATGTTTAGCCTTGCACTATTGACAAGGTGTGATCTCACAAAGTGGCACTGTTGATAACCTGTGTGTTTCATTGATCAAATGTCTGGCAAAGTAATTCATTATTGGCTGCTAGTCCTATGCGCATACAGGATAATTAACTACCAGTTGAATTCCCTTCCTGATACTCAGTTCCATTGAGTTTTTTGTGGAAATGAACAGGGGTCCTTTCTATTCTTTAACCTGGCACATTGCTAATTATTATTATATGCTGTTCCTATCACCACAATGGGCAAATGACAAGTAAAAAATCTAAAGTTAAAGTAGATTTCAAAATAATGTCGAAAAAGGTAGGTTGTAAATAGCACAATATTAATAAAGAGAGTTATGGTTGTCATTTTCAGAAGAGTCCAATTTCAATGAGATGAGAACAGATTTGACCCATGTAAACTGGAATCAGAAATGTGCAGACAAAACTATAATTAAACATTGGAAGGCTTTTGGAATGTAATTATTTCAGCTTCTGTTGACCTGAATTGCTGGGAGGGACAAAGCTGGAGCAATTAAAGCCATAGTTCCGCAGATGATTAAAAAAAATAGGAAAATAGAAAGCAAAAGAAGAGCATAGGACAGATTCCAGGTAAAGGTGATTACCTGGAGTCAAGGTGATTACAGAAAAGAAATAGAGAAGGAAATGACAGAGTCAGCTCAAGTACATGAGGAATAAATAACAGAATGCACAAACGTTATGTTTGCTTGTTGAAAGGGGAAACGTGTAACTGGCTGGAGACCAAAAGTAACTATATTCACAAAGGCAGAGAACATGGTTGAAGTACTACTTGGAGAGTTGTATCAGTCGTCAAAGAAGGTGCCTCAACAAATGAAGCTGTAATTAAGATTCTAAATGGTTAATAATTTACAGAGGATATGTCAAGCAACACAAAGGCTGGAGGCACTCAGCAGGCCAGGCAGCATCTATGGAAAAAGAATAGTTGATGTTTCGGGCTGAGACCTTTTGGCAGGACCTGAAACGTCGACTGTACTTTTTTCCATGGATGCTACCTGACCTACTGAATTCCTCCAGTATTTTGCGCGTGTTGCTTGGATTTCCAGCATCTTTAAATTTTCTCTTGCAGAGGATGTGTCACCTAGTTGTTGGAGGAAGTGATGGAGGATATTATGGAGCCCCTCACCATAATCTTTCAATTGTCTATAGATTCTAGGTGGTATAACAGGATCAGAAAACTGTTCAAAAAGGAATCCAGCTTGTAACAATGGACAGCATGCCAAATCTCAATGGAGAGAAGATTCTGGAACCATAATCAGGGACAGAATAAATAGTCAATTGGATCCATAAGAGAAAGCCAGCTTAGATTTGTTGAATGCAAATTAGCTTAAATAACCTTCATAAAGAATTGGAAGAAATAGCAGATAAGGTAGATGAAAGATGTGGGATTGATGAGGTGCATATAAGTCTTCTAAAATAATTTGCATAAGGTTCTGCATGATAAGATTAACATCAAGGTTGAAAACTGAAGTCAAGTCAAGTCACTTTTTACTGTCATTTCGACCGTAACTGCTGGTACAGTACACAGTAAAAATGAGACAACGTTTTTCAGGACCATATAAAAGCTTGCACAAGCATGGAATGGTGAAGTATCAGGAAATAGAGGGTTACAGCAAAGGGTTGTTTTGCCAAACTAGAGGAAAGTTTACCATAGAATTTCCAAGGGGTTGCTATGAGGACAAGTTAGACTTGAGTGCACAGTGTGCAATTTCCAACTTGGCCATTAACAGAAAATCTGATGGTGATGGTGATCTCTGAAGAGGACACAATAGTCTGAAAGCAGATGTTAACAGTTGTTGGAGTGGATGACTAGATGACAGATGAAATCTTTTTTCCATTTTTGTAGAACAAGTGAGAACAATCTATATTGACCTAAGAGCAAAATTTGAATTGGCTTTATTTCCTACATACTTCACATACATGAGGAGTAAAAAATCTTTATGTTACATCTCTGTCTAAATGTGCAATCATAGTCATTTATAATAATTTATAGTAAATAGAGCAGTCAATGTAATATAGAAATACACTCAAATCAGTGTGAGTTAAGCATCTGATGGCCTGGTGGAAGAAGCTGTCCCGAGCCTGTTGCTCCTGTCAGTTTTGAGAGGGGTGCAAGAACACAGTAGCACAGTGAGTGGAGCTGCTGCCTCAAAAAGCCAGAGGAACAGGGTTCAATCCTGACCTCAGGTACTCTCTGTGTGGAGTTTGTATGCTGTTCCTGTGACCGCAAGGCTTTCTTCTAGGTGTACTGCTTTCCTTTACGTCCATAGATACGTGGGTTGCTAGGTTAATTGGCCACTGCAAATGATCTCTACTGTGTCAGGAGGGCACGGAGCGACCACACCCCGCTGAACATCGACGGCTCCTCGGTAGAGATCATAAAGAGCACCAAATTTCTTGGTGTTCACCTGACGGAGAATCTCACCTGGTCCCTCAACGCCAGCTCCATAGCAAGGAAAGCCCAGCAGCATCTCTACTTTTTGCGAAGGCTGAGGAAAGTCCAACTCCCACACCCCATCCTCATCACATTCTACAGGGGTTGTATTGAGAGCATCCTGAGCAGCTGCGTCACTGCCTGGTTCGGAAATTGCACCATCTCGGATTGCAAGACCCTGCAGCGGATAGTGAGGTCAGCTGAGAAGATCATCGGGGTCTCTCTTTCTGCCATTACGGACATTTACACTACACGCTGCATCCGCAAAGGAAACAGCATTATGAAAGACCCCATGCACCCCTCATAGAATCTCTTCTCCCTCCTGCCGTCTGGGAAAAGCTCCAGACTATGTAACAGTTTCTTCCCCCAAGCTATGAGACTCCTCAATACCTGAAGCCTGGACTGACACCTTGCCCTATTGTCCTGTTCATTATTTATTGTAATGCCTGCACTGTTTTTGTGCACTTTATGCAGTCCAGTGTAGGTCTGTAGTCTAGTATAGCTTTCTCTGTGTTGGTTTTTTTTAATTACATAGTTCAGTCTAGTTTTTTGTACTGTGTCATGTAAACCATGGTTGTCTCATTTTTACTATGCGCTGTACCAGCAGTTATGGTCGAAATGACAATAAAAGTTGACTTGACTTAAATGAGTGGTGGAATGTGAGTAGAGTTTATAACAATGTGAAACAATAAAAAAAATAATTTATTGAAAGATTGGTATAAATAGGTGGTTAATGATTGGCACAGATTTGGCCTGCTAGAAGGCCTAATTACTTGTTGCAAGTGAGTGAGAGTGAAATTCATAAAGGGTGTAAATAAGATCCATAGGGGAAAAAGCATCACACCTTGGTAAAGGAGCCAAGAAGTAGGAATGTTTAAAAATAAAATGGATCCAATTCTTTTTAACTGCTGAACTGAAGCAGATATTTCTGTTAAGTAATTAGGAATGTGATGAGGCCTTACTCCAACACGTTAAGGCTGGGTTTAGTCAAATGTTGTAAGACAAAGTGCTTGAAGGTTTTGAAACCAACATAAGTGGTTGGAGTTCAGAATCAGGCTTAATATCACTGACACGTCATGAGATTTGTTATCTTTGTGGCAACAGTACAATGCAATACATATAAAGAAAATGAATTACAGGAAGTGTGTTTATATTAAATAAATAAGTAATGCAAAAAATAATACAAATTTAAAAAGTAGTGCAGTAGAGTTTATGTGTTCAATATCCATTCAGAAATTGGATGGCAGAAGGGAAGAAGCTGTTCCTGAACTGAGTATGTGCCTTCAGGCTTCTGTACCTCCTTCCTGATGGTAGCAATAAGAACAAGGCATGTCCAAGGTGATGGAAATCCTTAATGATGGATGCCGCCTTTTTGAGGCATGGCTCTTTGAAGATGTCCTGGATACTACAGAGGCTAGTACGTATGAAAGAGCTGACTAAGTTTGCAACTTCCTGCAGCTTATTTCGATCCTGTGTAGTAGCCCCCCCCCCCACCCGCCCCCTCCCATACCAGACGGTGATGCAGCCAGCTAGAATGCTATGCATGCTACATCTGTAGTAATTGAGTGTCTTTGGTGAATAACCAAATCTCCAAGTTCCTAATGAAATATAGCTGCTGTCAGGGATCCAGTTGCAGAGGGAGGTAAAGCGGGTCAGGTTTTGGAGCTTTTCGACCAGAACTGTAGGAATGATTGTTAAAAGCTGAGCTGTCGTCAATAAACAACATCCTAACATAGGTAAATGAAAAACGAACTGAATTGTGAAACAGATTGAAAGGGTTGGAATGGTTTGTTCCTGATGTCCATGAGTTCTACTTTGTTGAATTGCAAATGTAGAAAAGTGTCATTTCATTTTCAGAACATTAATGAACAGGCATGGTAGTTTCATTAACTTTATTTTATTGGCTTTCAGATTATCTTTCTTGTTTATTTGATTTGTTCACGAATTCTTCAATTTCCTCGTGTTTGTCCATTTTGAATTTAATTAATTTTCAAAAGCAGTTTCTACTCAAGTAGCTTAAATATAAATTTAGAGTTCTATTATGTTATGAGCTACATTTTCTGGTTGCTAATCACCTTTATCAGTCTGTCTTGATTCAACATGTGATGACATCATACTCCATGTAATCCTCCTTTAGCATATTTTTAGCACTGAGCAACATTTCAAAACTTTTAATTTCTTAGTAGAAGTCAATTTGTTCTGATGAACATATAAAGCTGCTATTTTTAAAAAATCACTTTTGTTTGACTTTTTTTAAGTGCTTATCAATACCCCAGCAGAAAAGATTAGTATTGATGATGCTATTTATTAAACCTCAGTCAATCTGTGAGAGTTCCTCTTGTTTCTATTTTTAAAGAATTCTATTCAGAGCAGACCTGAGTAACACATTTGTGGAATTAATTGATTTGCTGCATATCACCCAGGGTAAAAATGTCATAGAATTATCAGAATATCTTTCCCATACACTCTAATGCGCAATTGTGATTTGTGAAGAAAGGAAATGTTCAGTGTGCTGAATGCATACAATCAATAGCACTGCTTTGTATTTTGTCTTGGATGTTTTTGGAACTGCATTCAGGTTTATTGTACATATTACACATATAGAACTAAAAGAAACAGCATTCCTCTGGACCATGGTGCACCTACAAAGCATATATTGCACACAGCACATTAAATACTACTACAAATGTTAATGAAATCTAATTCAAAATGCATGTGAAATGTACAGTGCAGGTAAAAACAGCTTGCTGTCCTAGTGACATAGTATTCATTAGTTTCACAGCCTGGGCAAGAAGTTTCTGGCTAGTCTGGCAGTCCTAGTTTTGATGCTGTTGTACCTCCTTCCTGGCAATACTGGATCAAAGAGATTGTGGGTGTTAGGCATCCTCAATAATGCTTTGTGCCCTTCATATACAATGCTCCCAGTAAATGTCACAAATAAGGGAGAGAGAGACCCAGACAGTAAAAACCTCAGCAGTTTTTACTATCCTTTGTAGGGTCTTGCAGTTTTGCAGCTTCCATTACAGACAATGATGCAACCTGACAGGACACTTTGGATGGTGTTCCTGTAGCACGTCGAGTTGGGGAGCCTTATAAACCTCATTCTCCTTAGAACGTGCAAACACTGCTTGCTGCACCTTCTTGACTAATGAGGAGGCGTTATGGATCCAGGTTAGATTGTCAGTTATGTGTACACTGAGGAACTTTGTGCTTTTCATTGTTTCCACTGTAGAGCCATTGATGTGCACTCTCTTCATAGCAGAGCGATTGATGTGCAATGAGGCAGGGATAGAAAACTGCATCACACTCCTGACTTTTTCTCTGTATAATATAGAATGGCTATGCGAAGACTGAAAGTAAATCAATTGTCAGAGAATACCTACTTCCCTATCTATTTTTATTGTCACAAAGGGGATATTTTGCCTGTACTTGATCAAAGGAGACCCTCTCCCTTTAGCTGGGAATTTTGATATTGGAGGATTTAGCAGCAGTACTGTGATTAAATATTAAAGGGAATTGGTTAAATTCTTATCAGAGGTTGTCACTGTCACTTATCGCCACAGGCCAAAGTATTGTCCAGATCTTGCTGCCTGTAGGCATGACTGCTTTGCAATGTGATGGGTTGCAAATAAAATTGAACACCTTTAATCATCAGCAAGCAATCTCAGTACTGGCTTGTATCTGTGCATGCTGTTGTGTTTAGTATTTAAAATGCTTATCATTCTATTTTGTAGCTTCACTGTTTATACCTCACTGCAGGTTAGAGTAGCGTAATTCAATTATGGCACGAGCGAACCAGGTTCAATTCCACTGCTGTATGTAAGGAACTTGTACATTCTTCCTGTGACCATGTGGGCTTCCTCCAGTGTTCCAGCTTCCTCCCACATTCCAAGGATTTCCTGGTTAGAGTTATGAAGATGTTAGCATGCTATGTTAGCGCTGAAAGCTACACACAGCACATTCTTGAACTGTGTCGTTAAGGCAAACGATGCTTTTCACTGCATTTTCCGATGTTTTGATGTACGTGTGACAAAAATGCTAATCTATTCTTTCTGAGTCACTTGTTACTTCCTTAGATGGTAATGGGAGAATGATGGATATAGATAAATAAATCTTGGAAACAGGATCTTTAACTGCACCAGTCCATGCCAGTCAAGGTATCCATCTTCACTAGTCCCATTTGCTGCATATGTCCCTCTAACCTTCCCTATCTGAGTGCCTTTTAAATGTTGTAAACCACTGTCTCAACCACTTCCTCTGGCAGTTCATTCTATATATGGACCACCTTATGGTTGGAAAAAGTCATCACTCAGCTTCCTACTAAATCTCTGTTCTTAGATTTGGCTTATGCTATGGCTTGAAGTTGCAACTGTGTATTGTGGCTTTTAAACTATTTTGAAACCAGTTGGTTCAAAGACTACGCTTTACATCATAAGCATTTTACCAAAACAACTTGCCTGTAAAAGAACTTCTTTCAGCATACAGTATGTCCTAAAATGTGATCAGAACTTCATGGAAGTCCTAAAACCAGATAAAGAGAACCCAATTGAATAGATAACACAAAAACATTATACTTGTTCATTTATTTATTGAGAAAAATGATCCAATATTACATGTATTTGTTGGAAAATGTATGTGAAGCTCTAGGATTATCAGTTCATTTAAAGGAGAAATTAGAGTCAGGTGTTTCAATCAATGAGATGACAATCAGATGTGAGTGTGGAAGGCCCTGTCCTATTTAAAGAACATAAACCTGGGTCTTCACTATCAAAGCCTGATCTTCACCGTGCAGATTTTTGAAGTGTGCCATGCCTCGATCAAAGGAGATTTCTGAGGACCTAAGAAAAAACATTGTTGATGCTCACCAAGCTGGAAAAGGA
The DNA here is from genome assembly GCF_048418815.1 of Hemitrygon akajei. Classification (NCBI taxonomy): domain Eukaryota; kingdom Metazoa; phylum Chordata; class Chondrichthyes; order Myliobatiformes; family Dasyatidae; genus Hemitrygon; species Hemitrygon akajei. The sequence goes on along the minus strand of NC_133150.1, from coordinate 23,044,127 downwards.
TACAAAACTATTTTGAAAGAGTTTGGGCTCCACCAATTCAGTCAGGCAGATGGTGTACAATGGAGTTGCTACTCTCCCAAAGAGTGATCAACCAAAAAAAAAAATCACTCCAAGAACAAGGCATGTAATATTCCAGGAGGTCACAAAGAACCCCAGGGTAACATCTAAGGAGCTACAGACCTCTCTTGCATTGGCTAATGTCAGTATTCATGAGTCTACCATTAGGCAAACACTGAACAATGGTATACATGGCAAGGTTGCATGGAGAAAGCCACTACCTTCCAAGAAGAACAATGCTGCCCATCTGAAGTTTGCTGAAGACCACATGGATAAGCCAGAAGGCTATTGGAAGAATGCTCTGTGGATGGATGAGTCCAAAATAGAACTTTTTGGTTTAAATGTGAAGCGTTATCTTTGGTGAAAAGCGAACACTGCATTTCTGCATAAGAACTTCATTCCATCTGTGAAACATGGTGATGGCAGTGTCATGGTTTGGGCCTGCTTTGCTGCCCTGGGACCAGGATGGCTTGCCATCATTGATGGAACTGTGAATTCTGAATTGTACCAGCAAATTCTACAGGAAAATTTCACGGTATGTGTCCATGAACTGAAGCTCAAGAGCAAGTGGGTCATGCAGCTAGACAACGATCCTAAAGACAAGTCAGTCTGCCAAAGACTGGTTAAAGCAGAAGACGTTCTGAATGGTCGAGTTGAAGTCCTGACCTTAACCATATAGAAATGTTGTGGAAGGACCTGAAGCAAGCAGTTCATGCAAGGAAGCCCACCAATATCCCAAAGTTGAAGCAGTTTTATAAGGAGGAATGAGCTAAAGTTCCTCCAAGCCAATGTGCAGGACTGATCAACAGTTACTGGAAACATTTGGTTGAAGTTATTGCTGTATAAGAGGGTAACACCAGTTACTGAAAGCAAAGGTTCACATACTTTTCCAAAAAATACATGTAATATTGGATATTTTTGTCTAATAAATGGAAAAAGTACCGGTATAATGTTTTTGTGTTACTTGTTTAATTGGGTTCTCTTGATCTAGTTTTCGGACGTGTGAAGACCTGATCATATTTAGGCGGAAATAGAGAGAATTCTGAAGGGTTCACAAACTTTCTTGCACCACTGTAGAACATTGTTCTTACAGCCCATCATTAATATGCTAGCACTTTCTGAGAGAAATCCAAAACAAAATGCCCACTCCAACTGGATCTCTGCCTTTTTAATTATTTATCCACTCTCCCCAGAAAAGATTCAATGATGCATGTCTCTACACTTCCTTACAAAATAACTATTCCGTGCCCAAGCAACTTTGTATAAAGAAATTCCTCATTTCATTTTTCATAGAGTTAATTTTAAATTATTATTTTTAATTCTGGGAAAATGGCCTTTACTCATTCTTGTTTTCAAAACACTTCTAAGATTTGAATTTTGAGTTAAATTTCCACTTAGCTAGAGGGAATATTCCCAGAACTTTGTTTTATTTTATAAATCAAATTTCTGTTAGCTCTCTGGCCTTACAAATTTTGCCAACAAACTTTTTCCTTTAGATTACAGCAACCACAAATTCAGTATATTTAATTACAGTTATCTCTGTATTGACATTTCCAAATGTAAAATTGATAATAAATTTGTGGAAACTCTCCACTGAGGTTGTAATTGTCAATCACACTGCTTTCTACTTGGCTTCAATAATGTTCAGGACACTCCACCTGACCTATCATTTGGTTCTTAATAAATTTAAATTCTTAAAATTAGAGCTTCCATTCCAGCTCTTTTTTTAAAATGTCAGCTGTGGTAATAATTCTGCTTTTCTGACCTGCTACTTTATTGACATAATTTGTTACTCAAACATTCCTTTTAATATTCCATCATCAATTGCTATTTAATGTCTTTGTCACCTTTCTTTATCTCTCATCGTTTACAATCAGTTGCACTTTCATCTCATCTCACCCTGAAATATAAACTCTTTTCCTTTCTTCACAGATGCTACCTGACCTGCTATGTTGTCCTAGCTTCAGACCATCAACATCTTTGCTATATTTTTTTCCCCAAAAATTCTGTACATTATCTCTTTCTGGAATCTTGTAAGACTTTCCCACAGTGACAGATATTCTTGGTGAACATCACAAAGGCTCAGCATTCATTAAATGTATCTTTGAAATACAAGGAATTTGCTAATTTATATTAATAAGCCTCAGAAAGATTTTGTCTTTAATTTCCTATGAAAGAATTGAATTGAAATATATTTCTGCTTTTACTTCACTTGGCAACAGTGTTTCAGTATTAGAAGCTCAGGAGAGAGTGAATTCGACAATAATATTGCAAAGTTGTGAATTTCATTATAAGCAAGTCATTCTCTCCCTCTTACATACATCCTCTCCTTTACACAGTCTCCTTTACCCTTTTGTGCACTTACACACACTTACACTCTCACTCTCTTACTCTCTCACCTACAGGCTATCTCTTAAATGTTGTCTTGACAGATAGACCTCAGTATGTGCGGTTGGGAGACTGTAGGTCTGACACGGTGGTCAGCAGCACAGGGGCGCCGCAGGGAACCGTACTCTCTCCGGTCCTGTTCACCCTGTACACATCAGACTTCCAATATAACTCAGAGTCCTGCCATGTGCAGAAGTTCGCTGATGACACGGCCATAGTGGGGTGTGTCAGGAATGGACAGGAGGAGGAGTATAGGAAACTGATACAGGACTTTGTGATATGGTGTAACTCAAACTACCTGCGTCTCAATATCACCAAGACCAAGGATATGGTGGTGGACTTTAGGAGATCTAGGCCTCATATGGAGCCAGTGATCATTAATGGAGAATGTGTGGAGCAGGTTAAGACCTACAAGTATCTGGGAGTACAGTTAGACGAGAAGCTTGACTGGACTGCCAACACAGATGCCTTGTGCAGGAAGGCACAGAGTCGAATGTACTTCCTAAGAAGGTTGGCGTCATTCAATGTCTGTAGTGAGATGCTGAAGATGTTCTATAGGTCAGTTGTGGAGAGCGCCCTCTTCTTTGTGGTGGCGTGTTGGGGAGGAAGCATTAAGAAGAGGGACGCCTCACGTCTTAATAAGCTGGTAAGGAAGGCGGGCTCTGTCGTGGGCAAAGTACTGGAGAGTTTAACATCGGTAGCTGAGCGAAGGGCGCTGAGTAGGCTACGGTCAATTATGGATAACTCTGAACATCCTCTACATAGCACCATCCAGAGACAGAGAAGCAGTTTCAGTGACAGGTTACTATCGATGCAATGCTCCTCAGACAGGATGAAGAGGTCAATACTCCCCAATGCCATTAGGCTTTACAATTCTACCGCCAGGACTTAAGAACTTTTTAAAAGCTATTATTAATGCTTTTTGAGATGGTGATTTAGATGCATATCATATTTTTTTACTGAGTTAAGTATTGTATGTAATTAGTTTTGCTACAACAAGTGTATGGGACATTGGAAAAAAAGTTGTATTTCCCCATGGGGATGAATAAAGTATCTATCTATCTATCTCACTCTCACAAGCTCCCTATCGCTCTGAATCCGTCTCTCTCTCAGAATCGTGTCTCTCTCTCCCCCTCTCTGCCCCTCCCGCTCCCCCTCTCCCTCCCCCTCCCTCTCTCTCCCCCTCCCTCTCTCCACTCCTCTCCCCCCCTCTGCCACCCCTCTCCAATATGGCATGTAAGAGACTCTGAATTCAGCTGGCAGAAGGTACTATGGTCTGATGAAATCAAAATTGAGCTTTTTAGCCATCAGATTAAATATTATGTTTGGCTGAAACATGTTGGTAGCAGCATCATGGAGTGGGGATTCTTCACTGCAGCAGGCCCTGGAAGGCTTGTGAGGGAGAGGGTAAATTTGCAGGGAAATCCTGGAGGAAACCTGATGGAATCTGCAAGAGAACTGCAACTTAGGACAAGATTTGTTTTCTAGCAAGACAATAAACCCAAGTAGAAAGCCAAAGGTACACAGGAATGGCTTTAAAACAACAAAGTTAATGTCGGGCAGTGGCCAAGTCAAAGTCCAGACTTAAATTCAATTGAGAATTTCTGGCTGGACTTGAAAAGGTCTGAAAACTCACGATCCCCGTGCAACTGACAGAGCTTAAGCATTTTTGTAAAGAAGAATGGGGAAAAATTGCAGTGTCCAGATGTGCAAAGCTGAAGGTGCATCTCGTAAATACTGACTTGAAGGGGGTGAATACTTATGCAATCAATTATTTTGTGTTTTATATTTTAATTAATTTCGATCACTGTAGAGATATGTTTTTACTTTGACATAAAAGATGACATGAAAGAGTCTTTTTGCGTTTATCAGTGTCATAAAAGCCAAACTAAATCCACTGTGATTCAATGTTGTTAAATGATAAAACATGAAAACTTCTGGGGAGGGGTGAATACTTCTTATAGGCACTGTATCTCTCTCCCTGAAACTCTTCTCCCCTCGCCCTCCTCCTGCCCTTTCGCTCTCTCACGCTCTCTCTCTCTCTACATCCCCCACCACACCCACAACCCCACACATATAGAACTGTTAATTTATTGTATTTACTTAAAAGTAATCTTGTCAGAGTGCTACACTACCTATTCTATGAAACTAAAGGTTAAAGCAAATTGCAAGAAGCCCAGCAAAATCAGAACAATTTAGCAAGCACCCCACCCAGGTGGTTAAAACAATACATGACTGATCCTTCAGGTCAGGAAGATCCCCAACTTTAAAGACATCTTCTGGTTTCAAATGTAACAAAGTGGCAATTCGCCTATCTGTGCAGCATAGTGAAATATAATTTGAATATCATCTCATTAGGCAGTACCTTGAGATCGAGGATGAGTTCTGTTCTGAATGGTTTTGAGAGCTCTGAGCTGGTTATTAAGTCCAGAGTGGAGACCAGAGGCTCTTCTACAGAAGTGGCGGGAAATGCTAGCAGATGAGTAGATCATCATATGATAAGCTTCCTTTCACTTCATATATGGGGCTTCGGTATGTTGCCATGAGTTTCCCAGCACTGTCCCTGTGCTTCATCTCCAGGGTTTAGTGGGTATATTACCATTTCTTCAAGGAAGCTATCAGCACATCCTTGAGTGAAAATAGTTATCAGATAAGGACAGGGTCTAACTGAGCAATCGTGCCTTTTATTATCTACCTATCAAGGAGGCAATATCAGTCACCCTTCCAAATTCAGCATAAAGTTAATAGCTTGAAGAAAAGGCCAAGTTGTTGAAAGAGGAATGAATGGAAATAGAAAACTTAAGTTTATTATGAGAAATAATTGTTGGATCGGGAGCACTGGAAAAATAAAGTGGAAAAACACTGGGAAAATAAAATGTGCTCACAATGTTCAGCACTCAGACAGCCTCCAGTAAGACAGTGTTGATGTTGCTTATCTAAGGTTACAAAAGGATGGAACAGACTGTCTTCAGGAATTAATAGGTAAAAGACATACATTTTTTGTGTAATAAATTGTGATTTTAATTATAGGGGAGGTATAGTCTGAGAAATCCTTTTATGGATTAAAGCAGTGAAACACTAGGATCATAACTGTCCTGAGGTGCTTATATAAACTTGCTTTTCTTCACGGTTATATGTGAGTAAATTGTGTCTTGCATTTTTACATACTGAGAGGATGTTTGTAAATTCTAGATTCACTAAGTAGTCCCTTTGTAATCTCTAAACAATATTTTGATAAAACTCTTATACATGTAAAAGCAAATCACATAAATGGTTGATATTATCATGGGTAAAGAGACCAAGTCAAGTATGTGAGAATATTTTGTATTTTTGATTTTAAAGTAGTTTGTGATGCAGAATCATGCAGGTGTTCGAAATTTGAACTGGAGCAAATTATATTAGAAATACTCAGCAGAATGTGCAGAGAGGGCAAATTTGCTATCTTTTTCTTACTCAGATATTATGTAGCCTGCTGAGAACTCCGAACACTTTCTGTTTCATTTATGATGCAGCTATGTTTTCTGACTTTGCCTGCCTTGAAATAATGCTGTGTGGTGTCTCTAGATTTCATTGACATTAAGATGACTGGGCTTATCCTTGCATTCTCTGGTGACCTCTGACTCCATCCATGTGTATAAGGAAGATGGGAAGTATTTGACCAGAATCGCTGGAATTTCTTATGTTTCTTAGCAACCTAAAACCCATCTATGTGCACTTGCTTCTTTGTTCTTAAAAACAAAACTAGAATCCATGCATGTGCACTTGTTTTGGGAATTCAGTTATTTTAAGAATAGCCAATCGTGCAAAAACCTTCCATTTTAAGTTTTAAGTAACCAGTGTGTTTACTACCTCTTCTTTCACAATTAATGCAGGTTGCAACATTTATAGGCTAATTATTGCTCTTTCTTCAGTAATTTTCTCTCCTTCCTTATATTTCTAAGTAAAGTATGATTCCACAGATTTTGTATTTAGGTATTTTGTATTTAGGTTGCTTCACCTAATTGAGGAATATTCATACGAGTCTTGTAGTAGGTTGTAGTGCACCTATTAAATGTAGGCAGCTTTGTCATGGTTTTCCCATATCTAATGACTGAGTGCACTATTCAGACCTGAATCAATAAACTGTTGTGAGAAGCAGCAGTGCTTACTATATTTTTCTGTCCCTGCTCTGCAGTGTTACAACTAATTGCAATATCTTTGTACCACCAGAAAATAAACTAATTTGTTGAAAATTTGAACCTTCTTGATAATGTAAAATTAGATTATTGTGTGAATAACCATTTAGCAACTAGAAATATTTGGCAGGCTTATTTCAAATCAAGGCTGTATTAACAAAGTGAAATATGGAAAAGATATTTCAACAAGTAATCTTATACCTGTCAGAAATCAAAAGGAATTGTCTTAAACTATATCGATCAGTCTTTAACTATAAGAAACTAACCAGCAGGTCTTAATTTTTAGCTTATTTGTTTTAAGTTATTCCAAATTTACTTAAGAAGAAGCATTTATCAACCATATTGAGTAATATCAGATGTCTGCCACATGCTCATCCGATAAATTGAGATAGTGTTTTATTATTGTGTTCACTTGGCTCCCGCAATAGATTGAAAATTTAATGATTTATACCAGTGGGCATTCTGGTCTCTGAAGTAACTTCAGTTGATATTATTCTCTTGCAGTCAGAGCCAGAGGGATTTTCTCATTTCCACTTGTATGTCTGTGCTGCCTTCCTCATCAAGTGGAGGAAAGAAATTTTGGAAGAAGATGACTTTCAAGTAAGTAATTAAATTTTGTTCAAGAACCGCAATATATGTAATATTGTTAAATTACCTCTTCAATAGCCTATTTATTAACTGTCAACAGTCTGCTTAGACTATTTAGGATGCTGTAATCAAAGTTCACCTAAAACCAATATAAGTTTGCACGAACCAATGGACATGGGAGTAATTTAAGTGGCAGACTTGGCTGTGTAGTACCATTCTCAGCTTAGAATTAGACATTTGTGAATGCAGGTCCAAAGTCAGGTATTTCAGAAGACTCCAGTCTACTTTTCAATGCAGAATTGATGCAGCATTGCACCTTTATATGAGATGGGGCTCTGCACTTTTGATTGGAAAGGAATAAAAAATCTCACAGTGCTGTTTCAAGAAGAGCAAGGCAATATTCCTAATATTTTAAGCAAAATCTTAAAATTAGTTTAAAAATTTCTCATTACCATTGTGAGATCATGCTGGGCATAAGTTTGCTTTTGTTTTCTATCTGTTACAAAACTGACCATATTTCAAAAGTACTGTAGGATGGTACAATGCTTTGAAATGCCCTGATTATGTTGAAGGATGCTATGCAAACAATTTTTAACTGCTTCTAATTGCACACTGCTTAGCACCTGCAGAAGAATGTGTTCCTTTTTTTAAGCTTTTGTTTTATTGCTCCCTACCTTTAAGGAAAAAATTGTTGTCTAGAATATTGGTTGCATCAGATTTCACATAAGCCACACCAATGCATTTCTGCATTCATCCTAAAGTCCATTCAAAACACCTCTTCACTCATAATATTCTTATGCTTTTAATATGAAATTAGCTAATAATGCTAGAATACTTTTGGTCTCAATTTTGTGAATAATAATAAGTTTCTGCTATAAATATTGATTTCAAAATTTCTAATAAATAGCAGCGATCCATCATGATATTGCTGTTCTTGTTAAGTTTATACTTGTGTGCAGCCACTATCTCTTCAGACCTATGATCACAGTCATCCAACATCCATTACGAATTTGGGCATTATTTGTATTTTTTTGTCAAATACTGGAATATAAAAAAACCCCAGCCTCTATATGTTGATAATATTCACCAACACAAGTGTTTTTTATTACCTCATGTCTATCAAAATGAGTTACTATAAGCAAAATTATGACAATTAATCTCAATACATGAATCATACAGTAGATTTACAAATAGAAACACTTCAGCAAAGTTTTATAATAAATAAAAATACATATTTACAGTTAGTTCTAACTTAATTAAAGGTGACTTTAAACAAAACTGCAAATATTTATTGAAATTTCCATGCAATTAAAGAGCTGTGAATCTGTGACACCTCTTTAAAATTAAACGTATACTGCAAATTTTATCAAATAAATATGTCAATAGATATTTTCGTTTCAAAGGTTAGAGACATTGTTTTTATAATTAAGAAAATAAAAAAGTAATAATACCTTTTTATTATTCACAGTTGATTGCTAAAATTATTGATGTATAATCATTTCAATATGATGTATATATTAAATCAATAAAAAAATAAAAATAAGAAAGTCATATATTATACAGCATTTGTAATATAGAGATTATTTCAACAACCCTTCACAGAAGCCTAACCAGACAAAAGGATACAAAAGGGAACCTATCCTGAACCTTTTTTTCATAGATATACATAAATAAAATAGTGAAATCTGTTTTTATGAATAGTTTGGAGAGAGGGTGAATAAGATTGGTCTTCATGGTATTTTAGTCACTGCTAAATTGATCTCCAAGGTACACTGAATCTAGTGAAGGCTTTTAGGTCCATTCATAATCAACCATGCTACTTTCTACAGATTATGCACTTGTACACCTATTTTATACGATTACATTCTCCTGTTTATTTTGTCTACTCTCATTTTTGTTTTCAAAATGTAACACTTCTTAATTCCCAGCAAGAAACTTAATCTCCAAACTATCCACCCATTCAACTAACCTGTCTGTACCTTCAAAGTCTTTTCTCACTGTCTTTATGGTTCTCAACACCTGCAAGTTTTCTTTATCTGCATATTTGGAAGTAAATTCCCTCTATGCCATGTCCAAGTCATTAATATATATCAAGGAAAAGCAATGGCCCATACACCAGTTCGTAGGAACCTACATTATACACTTTCATTCTGTCCAAAAATATACTTTGTTTGCCATAATTTAGCTTGTTTTCTATTCATGCTACTGCAGCCTCATTGTTCTTCGTGGTCTTAAATTTTATGCTTGTTATGTGGCACTTTTAGAAGCCCACATATACATTGCCCTCATTTAACCTTACTCTTATACTTGGTGCAGTGGTCCAGGTTCCAACTATACTTTCTAGGTGAAGCTTCTCCACCATTCAATGCTCAGAGCTAAAAGGAGATGGATCAGGAAAGCTAATATTTAGCTTGTAAGTATCAATGGAAACTTAAGTATATAGTGTGGCAACAAAAGGGATAAGGTATTAATAGTTAAAGATTTCTAGATTACAAAAGGTATCTGTCTGTTCTGATTCCACCTCCTGTAGAACTAGCCCCAGAGTCCCTGGAAATTAAAACTTTATCTTCCACAGTATAACAACTCTCTAGCCACATATTTATTTTTACTGTCATGATATTTCCCTTCTCAGTTGCCCATGGCACATGAGTAATCTGAAGATTACATAACTCTTCAAAATGTACCTGCAGAACTTCACCTTTTTTTATGATCAAGATGTGTCATTGGTGTCAGTATGGGGCATACCCATAGCTGTTCACCTTCCTCTGCAGAATTATTTGTAGCTACTCAGCAATGTTCATAATCCTGGGAGAAAATATACAATCAGGAATCATATCTGCAACCACAGAAACACTTGTCACTTTAGAATCCCTTAACTGCAGATGCATTGATCTTTTTCCTCCCACCTTGTCTGTTTGCGGTTCACTTGGTACCATAGTCTCCAAGTTTTGGTGGCACTTTCCAGGGGCATTCTCTCCTTGGAGTAAATATTTGTTTTCCTGGACCACCTGTTTTTTTTCTTCTATCTAGAAGCCATTCATCCTCTCTCACACCTGCACTTCCTGAAACAAATTATTCATGAATATTCGACTTCACTGACGGACCACAGTAACTCCAGCTGTTGTTCAAGGTCCAAATCGCAAAGTTACACTTCTCAATTTGATGATATTCCCTGCACCGATGATTGTCCAGGACATGTGAAACATCCAGAAAGCACATGATATACATTCTGGTAATCTGTGTGCTTTGACATGTCAACTAATGAGATGAGCTCTATCAACTGTTACCGAATTTACCATAAATACAATTACTATTAAATTGCCTACTGCTTTATTTACCCGGAATGTTGTTTATTTTTAATTCTCTGACTGTTTAATTAAACCAAAAGCTTATTTAAACTCATGAGTGTTCCACTTCCCATACTACTTTGACATACTGTCTCCCATGCTATTTATTTTCTCTTACCAGGACTGTTTCACAAACTACTTTTAATCACTGGCACTTTGTCTCTTGCTTCCTTTTAAGTTCAATATCTTGCCATTTGTTTCCTCGGAATTAATAGCACACTGTATTCTGTGCTCCTTCTACTTACTCAAATTCGCTTTCACATCTACCTTTTTAATACTCACCTTTTGAACTGCTCTTTCTGGTACATGATTCCAGTCTCTGAGCTGATGGCTACAGACGTGGACTCAAGTTACAGGGTGCTTTTTATCATTGTGATCCCATTCAGCCATGCCAGGAGATTTAGCCAGTTAAAAGATGAAAGGCACGAAGATGAAGTGAACCTGCAGTTTATAATTCAGGATAGAATGTGGGAAAAGGGTGAAAATGCGTGTTGGAAGGAGGGATCAATAAGATTATGCAATCACCTTCACTGGTCTCTACATCATCATCAGCCATAATCTCTGTATTAACTCTCTATTAAAGTCATTGGGATTTTGCATGTTCCTTTATCAGTTGTGATTTGTTTTGATCATGAAATGCCTTCTCCCAATTAAAGGAAGGGAACTAAGAAAGTGACTCTGTTGCAAGGTGACTTATTTGAAATTCATTCCTCTTCCCCTTCAACTCCTCTGTGATAAATAACTGGCAGTTTGTGGAGTATGCAAGTCTTGGAATATTCGTAAATCCTTGAGAATGCAGGCCACAGAATACAGGGGAACAGTCCTGAGGTTTAGTGATGGTTGATATGCAAATGATGGAGGTGAATTGAATGAAGTATTGTATAAGCCTGTAGGTGGATTTGTTAGGAGGAGGGAATTAGTGGATTGAGGCACATATGGGTATCAGACAGTATCTAAAGATACTGCATCTCTGTCCTTGGGACTCAATTCCTGACAATGGTGTTGTTTCCTACTTCCATCTAATTGAGTATCTACCTCAAAATCCTCAGTGTTGCTGGAAATATAGAATGTTGTTTTTTTTTCATTCTGTTTACGGTACGAGCAATGATATTTGTGTCAATTGATTAAATTTGATAGAAAATTCTGAATCTGTTTTGTGAGAGCATTGTCATGGGGGGTTTACAAACAAGTATTGCCATTGTATCACAAATAGTTTAACATTTTGTCAAATAATTTAAAGGTAAACCCATACCGGTCAATTGAATAGTCATGCACTGTTGAATTTTCTGTTGAAAGCCACTATCCAGATAGAACACTAAATCCCAGAAGGTTATATTTAAGCAACTTACCAATAGCACAAATTAGATTTTTGCTATGGTTGGTTGGTAAACAGTTACATTTAGCTGAACAGTTCTTTTGTCGTGTTGTCAGAAAGAGTTTGAATACAGTAAATCAATTTTATTTAGTATTTTTTAATGTTTTGGGGATTACTGTTTTAGGGTTAGGTATTTTGCACTTCAAGAACACCAGAAAGTCAACTGGCCTGATTTCAAGTTGAGCCATGACCCAATGTATAGTTCAATGCTTGTTTTAAGACTGATTTGTTTTTTTTCATGCTTACTCCACTCAGGATTCTCCCATCAAGTAGTGTCTTTTGGCAAATAGTACATTTTTGTAGAGGTTCCTGTGGCTCCACAGCCTTCCTGTGTTGCGTATCAGTTGATAATTAGTCCTGCTTTCCAACACCACACACCCCCACACCACATCTCCTCATCCAAATGCTTTCCTTTTTTTCACAAGGCTCCAAATCCTGGTTGGAATTGCTCCCAGAGAGTTGATGAATGGAACTTAGATGCAACAAATTTTACACGCTCTTTACAGAAGCTTGGATCCCTGCTGCAAAGGACTTTTCCTCATAGTTTTGGATTGTTCACAAGGTTCAAAAAACCAAAAAGCCATTCACAAGCTGAGGGTGGGTGGAGAGAATGGGATTTAGCAGAATAAAAGCCAGTGATGGGAACTTAGTTTTCTCAGTTACTTGTTTGTATTGCACTGATGACTGAGTTATTTTGACAACAATTCCCATCCTCAAGAATAGCAATATAGTAATTCACAAATACCTTGTATATAACTGGTAGAAATAACAAGGGCACCTTGATATCCTACTGAAAGTAAAAGTTTGACTACTTACCTTCATGACTTCATAATCAATGCCATTTTGTCATGTTCCAACCACATCCTTGTTTTAGTTTTAGATTCTGCTTGAAGATGGCAAATCTGAACCTGTGACGCCTGGCACCATCACTTTGGATGACTAGTCCATAGCCATTTTCTTAGTTGCCTACCTCCCGCTTCCTATCTCATTCTTTTGCAGTCTTCTCTTCACCAGAGAGAGCAACTGCTTTGTAGAACATCTCTAATAAGACTGAAGTACAACCACAGTTGTCTGTTATTTTATTTTTCCTCTTCAAACTTCACCCCTCTGTCCCCGGCCTTCAATTTTCTACAGAATTTCAATGAAAGCTCATGTAACAGCAATCAGATATCTCAACTGAGCACATTCAGTCATTGCAGGTACTGAATCTGTAAATACCATTTACTCCCCTGGACCTCTTCTGTCCCTTGTCTTACAAACAACACTCTTCTCTGACACCACTGTTCCTTTTGTCATTTAATCTGGACCTTACGATTTGATAATTTTTCCTTTTTATTCTTCCTATTCTTCCTTTACAATTTCAAACTTGTTTATCTGTATGTCTTTCTGATGTGTTCAGATGATCTGATGTGATAGGGCAACGATCTGATATATTACTTCCCTCCACAGAGGTTGCCTGACCTGCTGAGTATCTCCAGGATTTTCTGTTTTATTCACACAAGTAAACAGATTATCTTAATTCCATTCCTAATATTTATTTTTCTTTCATGTACACTATCTCTGCTTATCTGTTTTTCCTAGCTGTCTCTGTAACCTGTGAACTCAGCTTACATTTTATTCCTCTACCTCATGGTTTAATTCGAGATAGCTCTGAGGGCTAATTGACTCTGTACAGCCAGTGATGGCAGGGAGCACTATTGCAACAGGAAATTTATCAAGTAAACATTTTCGAGGTTACTGCCAACAGAGTCTGGGAGAACTGCACCTCACTCCAGGAGATTTTTGTACTTAACTAGGTATTGGCAGTTAACTCTCATAAAACCAAACAGGCCCAATGTTCAAATTCATGCAAGCTTGGGACGTACTTGCCACATCTGAAATCCATCCTTGTTGGTGGTAAGGTGGAATGCTTATCACTTTTCGCATAGAAGAATTAAAGCAGCAGTTAGTCAGAAATCAAACAAGATTATTTCTTAGTTTTAAATGCATGCACTTAAAATAAAAGCTATTGGTCTCCCATACCTGTTCTTGTTGCTGGTAATCTGGAAAATGTTTGATAAATTTTCTGTTCTGCTATTGGGTGCTGCAACAAGAAAGGAGCAGCCATCATCACCATCCAGGCCATGTCCTTTTCTCAACACTATGATCAGACAGAGGGTACTGAAGCCTTAATTCTCACACCACCAGGTTCAGGAACAGTTACCGCCACCACAGCTAGGATATTGTCAGGTTTTGTAGCTTCTATTGTGGCAAGCACTCGGCTATATTGAGTGGAGTGAATAGTTAGCTAAAGACTGGCTTCTTTGGTAAGGACTTTGAATCCACTCAGCAGTTCAGGCTGAAAATGACTACAAATTCCTCAACTTCATCTTTTTTTTCTCTTAAGTCCTGGTTGTGCATCATTTATTTTGAACTTTGAGGCCGTAGGTTGTATCATTTGTATTATAAATGTACCAAGTTCAAAGTTTTGGTGGCTTGGTAATGGATGCATCTGGGAATGTTTTGCATGTATAGAAACAGAATTTAATATATAGATCTCAATGTTGAAGTTGTTCTTGGTATGAATTTGTACACCTTTTCATTGCACTTGCTGTTTAATTGTACAATGGCTTTGACAAATGATATTTTAGGGCTACTGAACTTTAATCTGTTGATTATATGATTGCTTAGCCATGTTTATGTTATAAGAAATAGGAGCAGGAGTAGTCCATCCAGCCCATTGAACCTGCCCCGCCATTCAATAAAATCATGGCTGATCTGTCCGTAAACTCAGCTCCATCTACCTGCCTTTTCCCTATAACCCTTAATTTCCCTTACTATGTGAAAACCTATCTAACTGTTCCTTAAGTATATTTAGTGAGGAAGCCTCAACTGCTTCCCTGGGCAGAGAATTCCAGAGATTCACCACTCTCTGGGAAAAACAGTTACTCCTCATCTCTGTCCTAAATCTTATCCCCTGAACCTTGAGGTAATGTCCCCTAGTTCTAGTCTCACCTACCAATGGAAACAACTTTCCTACTTCTATCTTATCTATCCCTTTCAAAATGTTGTATGTTTCTATAAGATCCCCTCTCATTCTTCTGAACTCCCAGGCAACTCAATCGCTCCTCATAGATTAACCCCTTCATCCCTGGAATCAACCTGGTGAACCTCCTCTGCACTGCCTCCAAAGCCAGTATGTCCTTCCCTTATGACACTTTGCTATATGGTATACAGTTCTATACTGCAGATTTTAGCTAGACCTGTTGCTGTCACACCTTTTACAGTCCCTGTAGGATCAGAATTGATCCCTTGACTAATGGAAATGAAAGAGTGATCAATATCCTAACTCGAGATTAGATGTTGTGGAGAATACATTTCTGCTCCTGATGTCCCAGACTGTCTCATCTATACACAGTTCTGAGCTGTCATTTCTGTTAAGAATCCATTGTGTTAGACAATGATGGTGTCTACTTGCATCTTGAAGAGTTGACTTTTCAAAATTTATACTGTTCCTATCAATACTGTAAAGGTAAGGTCTATCCATGTTCTCTCAACGCTTGTTGCAAGCCCATTCTGGTACCCATTCTAGACTGCCAGCTTGGTCAAGGAAGGAATTACCAAATTGGACTTAGAAGTGCCTCATTCCCACACAAAATGCGTACTGTGCCCCTTGTTACCCAGAGGTAATAGTAAGTTGTGTTTTGATCCATTAACTGACAGAATTGGACAAGTGAGAGTCAGTAGCAGGTCCCTTGCCTATGTTCGACCAAATATATTGAGACTTCCTAGATTTGGATGCTGCACTGTGGACTTGAGACACCTATATTTTGATAGTTTTAAAGCTATCCTTCAATCCCTTGTGGATCTATTCTACTGGCAAGGCAACATATGTTACAAAATTGCATTGTGGAGTATCACAAAGTCAGACTAATGTTTGGCTCATCTAAGGCATGCCTCTCCAAAATTAGGCTGTGAGGAGAATATTACAACTTCAGTTTGACCAGGAATGATTTTTGCTTTATCTCGTATCAGTGCCAAGGTCTTTATAGAGTGCAATTTTTTCAAGCAATTCTGTTTAAGTTCAACAGACCTTTGTAACTGTTGAACTATTTCAGAGCAGAGGCAATAGTCAGTTACATGTTTGTTGGTTTGGAGTCACAGTTAAGCCAGTGTGTATAAGCCTGTAAGATTTATTTCTGTAAGGAATACAAGAAAGCCAGATAGGTTTTATGGCAATCCAGTAGTTTTAAGGTTGTTGTTATTGTGATTCTAGATTATGTAACTTCTGCAGAAATCATTGAATCCATCTTCCAATTGATAGGGCCTTGAAATAGTCCAACAACTTGATTACTAAACCATCATGCCCACCATTGGAAGCATGTCAGTGCCAGTGGCAGCTCTGTGCTCAATTTATCTGTCTGCCCTCATAATCAGGAAAGAAATATTGCAAGGTGTTGAATGTAACTCCACTGCTTAAACAACAATGGGAGAGAGAAAACAGGAGTTGCAGAATAGTTAGCCAAGTATCAATAGACAGGAAAATCAAGCAGCTATTATAAGCAGTAACATGATGCTTGGAAACTATCAACAGATTTCTGAAGGGAAATTGTGTTTGATAAATGTATTAAAACTTTGGACAATTCACCTTGTGGAATAAATCAAAGGTGAAGCAGTGGATATGGTGTTCTTAGACTTTCAAAATGGCTTTGATAAAAATCCCACATGAGAAGTAACTGACTAAAGTGTGAAATATTGGGGATTATGTATTGGCATGAATTGAAAATTGGTTGATAGTTAGGAAACAGAGGAGAACTGAATGGGTGTTTTTGGAGAGAAAGCAGAAGAATGGAGTTGAGAGAGAAATGGATCAGCCATGATGAAATGGTGGAGCAGACTCAATGGGCTAAATGGCTCCTATATCTTATGGTCTTTTTCCAGGAGCAAACAGTAACTAGTTTGGTATCAAATATATCAGTGCATGGGCCTCAGTTATATATCAATGATGGAGCAAAATACAAGTTTTCTGATAATAGTGAACTGTGTGATGTTGTCATTCATGAAGTGGATGCAAAGAAGCTTCAGGCGACTCAGATTAAGTGGAAAAAATTTGACAGATTGAGTGAAACAGGGATGAATGTGAAGTTGTCCACTTCAGTAGGACCGTAGAAAGGAAGTTAGGAGAAAGAAAGGAAGAAGAACAGCAGGAAGTTAAAAAGGCAAATGATATGTTGGTATACATAGCAAGAGATTTGGGTGCATTAATAAGGTTATCCTTTTTCCTGTATTCCTTCATGTCCTGACCAATCAAGAATCTAAATTGTTAGGGATTGTAATAAACAGTAAAACAAAATGACATATGAAGATCACCTTTGATAATCTTAAATCTGCAGTTTCCTTTGCCATTTTGTTCACTTCTTAGATTTAATATTGCTATGATAGAATATTATCTTACTTTATTTATTTTGTTTCTTACAGAATACAGCATACAGTGCCTTGAAAAAGTATTCAGCCCCCACAACAATTTTTCATATTTTATTGAATTTCCTAAATTAAAATATGCTGAAGTAGGATTTTTAAGCTAATCTATAAAACATTGTGCATTATGTCAAATCAAAAGAAAAAAAATCCAGAACCCATTAACAAATACTAAATATTTAAAACCAAAATTAAGACTGAAAAAGGTATTCATCCCCTTTGTAATTACGATGCTAGCTTTCCTCAGGTGCAATATATTGTATTATCTTACCATTTCACCCAATTTGTTGATATGGAAAATTAGAGGATCACCTTTTTTCAATGAATTCATAAAAATAAATACCCCCTCCCCCTGTAAGGTCCAACAGTATGATAGATTTTCAACCGACAAACGAAAATGAAGACGAACGAGCATTCAAGACAGGGAATTGATAATAAAGCACAAATCTAGGGAAGAATACAAACCATCTCAAAGGCAATAAACATAACTTAGAGATCAGCACAGTCCACTGTGGGAAAAAGTGGGAAAAACTGTAGAATAATTAATAAGGTTAATTATAGCCATACTGCCTAGCCATACGGCCACCCCTCTAAACTTAGTCACCAGAGAAGAATCACACTTGTAAGAGGCTATTGTGACGCCAACAGACACTCTGAGTGAGCTGCAGGAGACAGTGGCCGCAACTGGAGTTGAAGTTTACGGCTCCACAGTCTCTTAAGACCTTGCACAGAAAGAATATTTATGGAAGAGTAGCAAAGGAGAAGTCCTAGCTGAAAAAAAAGCATTTCCTTGCACGCAAAGCATTCGTAAAGTGTCACTTAGAAGATACTGTAAAGATGTGGAAGAAGGAATTGTGGGTGGATGAGACTAAAGTGGAACTTTTAGACCTCAACTAAGCAGTATGTGCGGCATAAATCTAATATTATGCATCAGTCAGGTAACACTTAACCCCCTGTAAAGTATGGGAGAGGTAGCATCATCCTATGGGGATGTTTTTCAGCTGAAGGGACTGGAAATCTGGTCAGGATTAATGGGAAGATGAATGCTGCTACATACAGAGAGATCCTGCTCGCCTCAAAATAGAAAACTTAAACTTGGGAGGAAGTTTGTATTTCAGCAGAACAACAAACCAAAGCACACTCCCAGAGTAACCATGGAGTGGCTTCAAATGAAAACAATTGATGTCCTTGAGTGGCCCAGTCAGAGGCCTGGCTTAGTCTAATTGATCATCTCTGGCAAGATCATTTCTGCCACTCCCAGCCAACCTGGCACTGCTTGGCAAATTTTGCAAGAAGGATTGGGCAAATTTTGCTTCATCATGTTATGCAAAGTTAATAGAAACTTATCCAAAAAAGACTACTGGCTGTAATACCTCTGAGAGCTGGTTAGCAAAAGGGGATGAATGCTTTTGAACTGCTGACATTTCAATTTTTGAATTTTTAGTTTTTTATGCTTTACAATTTTCCCTTTTTTGGTGGGGGGGGTGCTGTACTGTAGGGGGAAAAAGGAGCATGTGATTCACAAATAAAATTTCCGGTTAAATTGATCAAAATCCTTGGTTGTAACACTTGTTTATGTGAACCAAGGGTTTAGGGCCGAATAATTTTACATATCAACCAAAGTGTCTTGTTGTAGTTCTGAGCCCTAAAAATATAACTGTTCTCCTCAGCTCATATTTTGTTGTAATTTTATTATGTTTCAGTGTCTCATTGTTATTTGTTTTTTATTTCTAAATGGTTAAATTGGATTGATAATTTCAAAAACTGCCACACTGACTTCTTCTGGAGTAGAGTAGGATGTTAAGGATGATGGGTGCTACATTCAAAACTTTATATAGTGGTCAAAGTAAAAATTATATCTTCAGATATGATCCTGCATTTAATTTTAGCACAATTGTCCATAACAGCCAGTTCTAATTCGCCATAAACACACATACATTTCTAAATGGACGTAATGGATTTTGATAGGTTATGGAATCCTGAACTCCACCATGGATGGTCTGAAGCCCGAATGTGACAAAATGAGGGTTAGACATGAGACTGGCAGCCCCATCCCATAAAAACCTAGAGCTACACAACCCCCAGCAGAAGTTTCAAGACCTCATCCCTGAGAGAGGAAGGATCTTCGAAGGTGGGCTTCACATGGGGGGCAACTTGAAAGACTGACCCAGGGTAGAGGACTCTGGTGAGCTGCTCTCAGCAGCATATGCACCAGTAGGGGTGATGGGCTTAAGCAGATTAGAATCCTGGCCAATTTTCCTCTTCAGTCCAGGTTGTATGTGTCCAAAGAAATATCATAAATTTGGGCCCCTCTGAGACAATATGTATAAATTAATCCCTAAAAGACCATCTTGTTGACCATCTTTATTAGAATTGCTTCTAAGTAGCAGATGAAGTTGATTCAGGAAAATTATTCAGCATGATTAATAATCTTGTTTACAGAAATAAAATCTACGAAGACTACAATCCAAAACAGTTCTAACATAAATGTGCATGTATTTTCTATTTGTGGTATGAATTGTCATGGCATATTGTGTGTAGTGGCAGAGTTATTAGCACCTCTATTGTCAGAAGGCCATAGGTTAAAGTTACAATTGACAGACTTAAGCACAACAATTTCTGAAGCTCCCAATGTAAGGGAGTCTGCTGTGGCTGCCATTGTCAGTCTTATTGAACTATGGGTTATCTTTCCGTCTTAATTAAACCAATAACCCAAAAGTTTGTGAAAGCTATACCTGGTGTTCAGGTCAACATATCTATAAACTAGCATAACCAAAAGAGGTGATCATGTTATTATAATGTTTATATTGTTTGTTGTGCACACATTGGCTTCTCTTTGTTGGTCTAATGTGGCACTACACAAGTATGTAATTAGCTATGGCACTCTGGGATGAGGTGAGAGAAAAGTACTACTATACAAGTCTTTCTTTCTGTCAAAGATTATGGTTTAAACTTAATTGGTTTGTGATTCAGGGGAAGACTGTGGAATAAATTAGAAATTGGCAAAATGTTGAGAAGCCTTGTATTCTAATTGCAAGAATTAAATTGGGATTGTGGGAACTGTTGAGTAAGTTACTCCAGGGATAAATATTAGGAACCACACCATTTCTAATTAAATTTAAGATACAACATTGGATGTCATGACACAAAATAAGCATTCTAATGCAAATGGTATTTTGAATTTAGAGGGGAAATTTAAAAACTCTGAACAAATTGAAGTATGATGAATAGAAAGAGCAGTATAATAATGTGTAAAATACAGCATAAAGGAATTAAATGGGCATGATTTAAGTTGGTTGGTACAGGACTATGATTGCTGTAAAATCTTCCATCGTGAGGAGCAAGTGATTGTTTTCCTGGAACAAGGTAGGTTGGAAAAGATTAGTGAAATGTGTTAAATTAGTTATAGAGTTATAGATACGGGTCCTTTGGCTAAAAGAGTCCATGTCAATCATCAAGCAGCCGTATTGACATCAATTTGCTCTCTGATTCTACTCCTCTTCAACTTCAAAGGGCAATGTAAAGTGTTCAAATAACCTGTCAACCTGCAAGTTTGAGAAAACAGGATAACATTTGAGCACTGGAGAAAATCCACACAGATATAGGGAGATTGTTTAAACGGGTTCTGAAACACATTCCCTGAAATGGAGACATATTACCCCTCATCATATTAAAGAAAAACATAGTTGAGCACTTGAAGAGCTGCAGTTTGCAAGGCTGAAGACCAAGAGTTCAGAACCAGGGGTAAGCTGTGTGACTTGGTGGACCAAATGGTTCTGATATTCTAAATATCTTGAGACCTGATGAATATGAATAAACTTTAAATAGTGCACATGTTTAACTAATCCAATCATGCTGAATAACAGGTAACATAGGAAATTTAACTACTTGATGAAAGAGTGAAGATAGATTTGGAAGATGAACCGTGAGAAGATTATTTTATTTCTTATATTTTCAGGTGAACACTCATATTATTCTATCCTAAAGTGCGTGGAGAACATTCCACATTAACCTAAACACAAATGCTGAGGTCTAGCTACTGCAATGAGTGAGCAACAGATCTTACTGATCAATTTAGATCTCTGAAGTTTACCAGTTTGCAATTTTGGAATTGCAAAATTGGTACAGTCAGCTCTATATTGTATGTTATACACCATTGCATAGAAAATCTGGGCAATTGTGATTTTAAAAACCTGTAGAATTTGATTTGAGATTAGCCAATCTCATATCACACAAGTCCTTGGGATCTGACAAGAAAACAGTTCTAATAATATGAGGTTTTTAGCCCATAATTCAGCATCAGGTTGTTAATTGAATAGATAATATATTCCTGATAAACTTAGGTGTATTTAACACCTCAGTAGATCCCAATTCTAATTTACAATATTGAAATATGCCTCTTAAGTAATTAGTAAATGGAATAATGCTGTTGATCCTAATTAAATGGCACTAATTCACCATGATTGTGTACGGTGAGTTGTTCATACTAATTTGCCATAGTTTTCCATAATGAGCAAGTGATTCCTAATTTAAAAATAGGTAAAATTGTTTCTTTAGGAAATACAGAGTAGTTTAGGTGTTATTTGTTAAGAAAATTAGGGTTATGATCATATTATTTTAATATCTAAGTTGAGAGAGTTAAGATTTGTTTTAATGTTTATGGATGTAGCTTTCAATGTAATTACACATTCTATTAACAGTTTTGCAGTTCATTCTGTTTAATTTCTTTAGTAGGTCTCATATTATCTCCTTAATGCTTTTCTATCGCTGCCCAGACATATACCAGTTAATATTCAAGATTGTTGAATGTCATTTCCAGTACACAAGTGTAAATTAGAACAAAATAATTATTACTTCCGATCTGATGCAGAACAAAAGAGCACACTAAGATAAAGAACACAATAAATATAAATATGTGAGATAACTTGTATACATAGATTGATTGTATGCCCATAAAGTGATGCGAGGTAAAACTGTGCAAATGGGCACTCTGACAGGAAATGATAAAGTAGTGGTGGTTGGGAGTGTGGAGGGTCGAGTTAGTGTGTAGAGATGTTGATCAGCCTTACTGCTTGGGGACGGTAACTGATTTTGAGTCTGGTGATCCTGGTGTGGATGCTACGTAGACAACTCCTTGATGGAAGTGGGACAAACAATCCATGAGCAGGATGGATAGGATCCTTCATGATGTTACTGACCCTTTTCCAAGCTCTCAAGCTCTTCTTCATCCGGATTTTTTAAAAATACCTGTAATCCAAAAATGGGGTGATGTTAAATCTTAATGAGCATATATCTAAGTACTTTGTAGCATTTACGATAGTGGGCAAATGCAGTGTACAAGTAAATCACACGATCTCCTTTCTAATCACCACTATTACACAGTGCCTTCTGAGTGATAGCTTTGCATTCTCCTTCTGCCATCCTTCTATTGCAAGTTTTGTTATTTATTGAAAATAATATGCAATTACTTCTGATTTTTTGTAGGACACCCAGATTGAAAGTCAAATTTTTTGCATTGCTTGATAATATCATAGTCCAGTATACTTATCATCTTAGCAATGATTTCAAACTGTGTTTCATAAATGAGTTATTTTGTAAAGTTTAATAGGCTATTGGTTAAGCACTTTTAAAGCCATTTCTGTGTTTAGAATCACTAGTTTTAACAAGAGGCAATCTTTGTGTCTGTCTTGATTTTTCTATACCAAGCTGAAATCTGTGTTCTTCATTTGAAGGGTCTACTAATGTTGTTGCAGAATCTACCTACAATCCACTGGGGTAATGAAGAAGTTGGTTTGCTCCTAGCAGAAGCCTACAGACTTAAGTACATGTTTGCAGATGCACCTAATCACTACAGACGATAAGTGGTTAGCAGAAGCACTGAGAAGTGATTAAAACTCCCTGCAGTCTTACAGGTCAATAGCACAGAAGCTCTATTGACTAAGACAACTAGAGTTTCAACTACTGTGAAAGTAGTTTCTATTTACTTGAAGCTTTTCTTAAGCTATTATTGTAATATACTAAGTTGGGCAAGACTGAGGTCTTCCTCGGTGTGCTCTTAATGAAGCCTTGTTAAATCTTTGATACTAGGTTATACATAGTTCTTAATAGAAAAGGATTTAAAAGGCATTATAAAGTGTATTTCTATTTAATAATTATAATGTATGTGTCCTTAACTTGAACTACTGTGAGTTTATGTTTAGAAAATTAGTTTCGACATTTGGGCTTAGTGTGCATAAAGCAGACTAGTTAAATTTTACTCATTCTTAAGCACAGCCAGCATCTAATTCACAATATTTTTATTGTGATTATTGTATAAATATACAGTTCTCTTAATCTTTGTTTTAAATTCACCAACTAATTTTTTTTGTAAGTTTCAGCTGTATCCATGAGGTGAAATCATTTTAAATATTTTTGATTTCTACTAATTATCATTTTGATAAGCAAAATATTTCCTTTTAATGTAGAATGTGGGGAAAAACATCTTTATAATTTTTTAAAAGATCTGCTTTATGATGAGCACTAATGATATATATTAAATAAAACAATTCTATTGCCAATAATGATTTCAAAATGTACTGAAGCCATTCAAGATTAAAATATGTTTCTCAGGTATATCATTTTCATTTATGTGCCTTTTGACCTATTCTATTTATGTAAAGTTGAGGAAATATTGCAATATTTGTATTTTGCTTTAAACAGGGTGGTTGTGAAAAGTTCTGAACATATCTTTTATTTCCCTCTTGAACTGCGAATAACTTATGGGCTCTAGAGTTCTTAAAATGTTTTGTGCATCTAAAATATATATATATATACATATATATTTTATAAAAATATATATAATATATATGAGACCTGAGAAACAGATTTTCCTGTTGATGGCTAACATGGAGTGAAATCTCTGAAATTAGCCTTTTTTTTTAAACCTAATTTATGATCACCCTTACTGGTTTGAGAGACTGATTTTATGGTGTTAATTCACAGGAAATGTTTTCCCATTAACTGGACTGTTAATGCAAATCACAAAAGCTGATGTCACTCTCAGTTTGCTGATTGTTTTCAATTATTCACAAGGAAAATTTAGAAAAGATAGGTAAATGAAATTGAAGTCCAGATTTAGAACAATATATCAGAGTAGCAGACAAGCCAAGGACTGAATAATGTACCTCTATTACTGTGAGTAAGGACATAAATAGGTATGGATAAATGGAATTGATGTACAAATTAGCCTTGACCCCCTAACAAAATTTCAAATATTCTAAGATTGAAATGACCTACATTTCTTACTGATCCTGTTTTCAGGAGACATTGTTGCTTACAGTCCACTGATATGAGCTGCATCCCACAAGATAAAGCCAGATGCATCATTACTCTGATAGCCAGGATGCTCACAATCTTTATCAGGCAATTCCTGCCTGTTAGGTTGGGCAACATCTTACAGATAAATTCTTGGGAATCAGGCTTGAAACTTGAACTAGTATTTACAAGTCTATAAGTCTTTTTACAGTCGGGATTCTGGGTCAGCTTTATGCTGTTTATTCCCTTGATTGTTTTTGGTCAGTTTATAAAATGCAGTATTTGCTTACTTTTATGTCTTGCATCATTCTGTGGTGTCCTTCCTAAAAAAAAAATCATTTGAAGGCATTTAGTAAGTCAATACAAAGAAAAGGTAGAAAAATTATGATAGTTTTGGATGCAACAGATATATTGGATTAGATTTTAAGTAAATTTATTTCAGATTTTTTAGCTATTAATGTGAAAATTGCAAATTTCTTTTTTATTTGTTTTTATTACTTTATTTAAAGGACAATTATTGAAAACCACTCTGTCATAATTATAATGTACTTGTGTATATGTCACTCTGGAAATATTAAATAACAAATGTTAATTTTTTATTGAATTTAAAGCAAAAACTGTTTTACTTGTAATTATATAACAGAACATGCTGGACATATTCAGCAGGTCAGGCAGCACCTTTGGAAAGTGAGTATTGATGTTTCAGCTTGATGCCCTTTTCATCAATATGATCTGATGAATGGCCATGAATCTGAAATATTACTTTGATTTCCATCTGTAGTTTTTTTTTTGCTTTTTGATTACTTTAATTTCCTGTTTTTTTCAAAAGGAATAGTGAAATGTGCAGATTATTTCCTGAGCTATTATGTAAATGTGTAAATTCACAAATATGTTTGTAGTCCTAATAACTGGTTCTGCTTCCATTTTTATATTAGCTTACAGATTATCACATTCTGGTTAAAATGAAGCACATGGATCAAAGCACAATTAATTTCTTTGATTTCCAGTGTATAGTTTTTTTTTCCTCTCAAAAACAGCCTTCTTGGCTGGCTTCCCTGTTGCTACTGATCTTAGAAATGATTTGCCAGTATAAGGAGAGTTAAAACTGAAAGAAAAATGACTAAAATTTGGGGATAGTTGGATGATATCATAGTTAGGGGGAAGGGTTATTCTTGTTTGAGATTTAAATCTGTTTTAAACTGGCAAATGTATACACAATTATAGTACTGCAGGTGTTTTCACTCTTGCAAATAAGGAAATTGGGCAATCAGTACTGCATTCATATATATGATGCTGATTCCTCTGTTGTTGGGTAAATTTGGTACTCTGGTCAGGAATTAGGTAGTAAGTGATCTTTTAACATTTAGGAAGAGATGAGTTCCACAATGAAAGTATGAGCAGAAACAACACCAAGAACATACAAATTCATGTACCTTTACTAATTTTCTGAATTGTACAGGTGTGGTAGTGTTTTGCCACAATTGTATTTGACATCTGGAATTGTAAATATTAGTACTGTGTGTATGACTGAAAAGCTTACAGTCACACCGTCAAAACCAGAAAGATGTTGCATGGTTTATCAACAGTTTCTTTAGACCTTTTGGATGTAAGTGAATTATAACTGTGACTTTTCACCTTTTCACTGTGTGGGGTTTCAATATGATCAAAAGGCACAATTTATTGTCAATTGTGCAATAGGTCCAGATGACAAGTTTTTTTCCCTTACGTGCATTGTGCATTAGCAGTTATAGTCCTGTTTTGGAAATTACACAATACAAGACGTTTCATTTAAATTGTTTGACATAAACTTGCAGAACCACATA
This sequence comes from Hemitrygon akajei, assembly GCF_048418815.1. Taxonomy (NCBI): domain Eukaryota; kingdom Metazoa; phylum Chordata; class Chondrichthyes; order Myliobatiformes; family Dasyatidae; genus Hemitrygon; species Hemitrygon akajei. Next base: position 23,017,624 of record NC_133150.1, on the reverse strand, counting down.
ATATAGCAAGAACACTCTTGCAGCAGTGAGGAAATAAATACTTAAGCCCTTTGGATGTTACTGTTTTTGAAAAATGCCAAATTTTTTAAACCATGTTTCTTTTTAATGCTTCTGTAGACAGTGTTATTACAAGGCTTTAAAAATTAAATTCTGCTCCACATTAGTCATTGGTCTTTGAGTTTTATTTCATCTGTACAGCCCATTGTATGCCTACAATCTGTGTTGCTTATTTTAAGAGGTCTGAACTGGAAATTGAGCAGGAAAACCATAGAAATGTTATTTCCCATATTGATCAAATTCTTCAAATTTGGATTTCAAAGGTTAATTTATTGTCAAAGTATGCAACTCTGAATCTCTTCTTCTCCAGATAGCCATGAACCAAGATAGAAAAGAAAGGCAGCGCTATCATAAGAACCCCAGATCGCTCCTTCCCATGCAAAAACAGAGCAGGCACATCAACCCCCAAATCCTACTCCACCACACATGGAAAAAACTAGAGAGATTAGGAGAAAAACTCAACATAAACTGTCATATTGGAGAAAATGAAGTCAATTTACAAAATGCAGAAAACCTGGGTAACATTCTCTGGTCACAGTAACAGGCCTTTTCCTCTCCAGTAGCAGAGCAAATCCCGGACATCTGGCAGCAGAGCAGAGTGATCTCCCAGCGAAAAAAAAGTAGTCTCATTCTTGGTAGTAGAGTGATCCCACCAGCAATCAAAATGCAGGCAGCTGGCACTCAGCTTCTGCATTCACCCTAATGTTTCAATCTCTCTTGTCGCTTTAATCAGTGAAATGGGTTCGAACATCGGCTCATGCCCCATCTCACAGCCTTCCCAACATGAAGTTTGCGCACGCTGCCTCGGCCTCCCGGAACTCTGTCGGAGACTGCAGAGTGCTGGAACACCCAATCTCCAAACTGAAAATCACAGGTTCCAACAGTTCCAGAATCACATTCAAGACGAAAAACAAATGTAAAATACATAAATGAAGTGAAATATATGTTTTCATGATCTATCCAGAAGATGTTGACTGAAGGAGCATTTTACAGAAGCACCATCTTGACCAGAAGAAATCCATTTGATTAAATTCTAATCGTCTTTAAATATAATTATGTCTGCTCATTCAAAGTAAATGCCTCATCTTGACAAGCCAACATACCTATTAAACATCAGCGACTTTACAGTTTATTTCTTCTGTGCATCATGACTCTCAAAATTGGAAACTAGTTTTCAGATTTATGATTTTGCTGGTGGTGTAGTGACATCAGCACAGGACTTCGAGGCAGGTGGTTCTGAGTTCAAATCCAGCCGGGTCCCAACCTGGGCTTCATCAATATCTGTGCAGAAGAAAGGGCTGGCAATCTACTGCCATATCTTGCTATGAAAAACTTATAGACAACTACACTATCCATCGGGTTGCCATGAGTCAACAGCAACAAATACAAGGAAAACGTTATCCATCATTTGCTGACTAAATATAACCAAGAAGATAGAATATAATTTGAATATAATACTTACATTTCACACAAGCATGAATTCAGTAATCTTGCTGTTCCAATGTAAGGCCATACTCCTAGCTGAAGTGGTTCTTGTGTAAGTCAATTCTCAGTGAATTCACTTGAAGATATGTAATGCAGTCTTCCTATTTATTGCTTCCTCAGTATGATATATCCTCTTTTAATAGTATTTTATTTCACAAAGAGGTTGTTTCATGTTGATTTGCAGTTACAGCTATGGTTGGAAGAATTCTTAAGGTAGTTTTGACCAGCACTAGAGTTATAAAGATGAGTGCCTTTTCTCGTATATTAATTTATGGCAACACCATTGCCTAAGTTTGGCAATACTGACCACGTTATAAAAGAAGTAAGTACTTGTGTGGAATCCTATTTGTTACATCCAAGTCATTTTTCAATAACTTGTGATTTGTATGCTAGGGACTTGTATTATCTACTTGAACACCCTTTCCCTGGTTTATTCCAGGTAAGTTTCCTCCCATTTAAATTTGTTCTTTCTGACATTAGTTTTAATGTTATGATTTTTATTGGTTTTGTTTGCCTTATTTAATCTAAAATGGTGCTTAGGATTTGCCATTTTTATTCTGGCTGTATATAATAGATGTTGTGATCACTATCCAGGTGCTTTCCTTGAAGAATAGGGAGTGCATACTTCAACTTTTCCAATAACTCAGTGGCCTGACTATGGAGGTAAGCACTTTTAACATTTATTTTTCAGTAACAGAAAAATATTCAGCACACGACCTTGATTCAAATAAGCTACAAAATGTATTCATTCCTGCTTGCTTTTCCCAACATCAATCATCAGGTTTCCTGTAAGTCGTCGTCCTTCATCACTGCTTCCTAAAACATTCAAGTTCTAATTCTGCATAAGGTAGCAATGTTTCACCAAGTTCAGTGAAGCCTTCACTTTCCAAGGGATAGATAATGAGACTTAGAGCTCCAGATAATGCAACATCAGTATAATGTCAATAACATGCCAGAATATTTGAAAGGGATTATTATATTATTAATCGCTTGTAGATGTTCCAGAAAATTTGATGCTGGGCTGCATTTGGGAAATAGTAAGGCAAATGAGCAAAAGCATAGACAAAAAGATAAGTACAGGGAGCACTCAGGAGAGGAAAGAAAGATGGAGAAATCAAGGTTCATGTGAGAATTCCAGAAGTTAGTTGCTGGAGTAAATTTAACTACATTCAGAAAGCCAAAGTGGAGTACTACAAACAGCTTTCACAGTTATCAAACTTGAAGAGCATACAGTGTTAGGAAAAGGTGAGACTATGAAGGGACTTCTAAATGAGGGTGAGAGTTTTAATATCAAGGTTTTTATGTACCGTTATATCAAACAGAACAGATGTTCGATGAATGAAACTTGATAGATAGATAGATAGATAGATACTTTATTCATCCCCATGGGGAAATTCAACTTTTTTCCAATGTCCCATACACTTGTTGTAGCAAAACTAATTACATACAATACTTAACTCAGTAAAAAATATGATATGCATCTAAATCACTATCTCAAAAAGCATTAATAATAGCTTTTAAAAAGTTCTTAAGTCCTGGCGGTTGAATTGTAAAGCCTAATGGCATTGGGGAGTATTGACCTCTTCATCCTGTCTGAGGAGCATTGCATCGATAGTAACCTGTCGCTGAAACTGCTTCTCTGTCTCTGGATGGTGCTATGTAGAGGATGTTCAGAGTTTTCCATAATTGACCGTAGCCTACTCAGCGCCCTTCGCTCAGCTACCGATGTTAAACTCTCCAGTACTTTGCCCACGACAGAGCCCGCCTTCCTTACCAGCTTATTAAGACGTGAGGCGTCCCTCTTCTTAATGCTTCCTCCCCAACACGCCACCACAAAGAAGAGGGCGCTCTCCACAACTGACCTATAGAACATCTTCAGCATCTCACTACAGACATTGAATGACGCCAACCTTCTAAGGAAGTACAGTCGACTCTGTGTCTTCCTGCACAAGGCATCTGTGTTGGCAGTCCAGTCTAGCTTCTCGTCTAACTGTACTCCCAGATACTTGTAGGTCTTAACCTGCTCCACACATTCTCCATTAATGATCACTGGCTCCATATGAGGCCTAGATCTCCTAAAGTCCACCACCATCTCCTTGGTCTTGGTGATATTGAGACGCAGGTAGTTTGAGTTGCACCATATCACAAAGTCCTGTATCAGTTTCCTATACTCCTCCTCCTGTCCATTCCTGACACACGCCACTATGGCCGTGTCATCAGCGAACTTCTGCACATGGCAGGACTCCGAGTTATATTGGAAGTCTGATGTGTACAGGGTGAACAGGACCGGAAAGAGTACGGTTCCCTGCGGCGCTCCTGTGCTGCTGACCACCGTGTCAGACCTACAGTCTCCCAACCGCACATACTGAGGTCTATCTGTCAAGTAGTCCACTATCCAATCCACCATGTGAGAGTCTACTCCCATCTCCGTTAGTTTGTGCCTTAAGATCTTGGGCTGGATGGTGTTAAAGGCACTAGAGAAGTCAAGGAATGTAATCCTCACAGCACAACTGACCCCATCTAGGTGAGAGAGTGATTTGTGCATATGATTTGCTTCCAGTCTTGGTGGGTTCTGAGGAGACTAATGAAGCCAGAGTCTTCCACAGATAGAGCGGGCAGATGGGTGGTTTGTCCATTGGTTAACTTCAGCTTATGCACAGTTTCTATGTGTCCCCAGCAGGTGGATCCAGGGTCTCAATAATGATGACAATTCCAGAAGTAAACGAGCTGCTTCCGGAGTGACATTATGGAGGCACATACAACATCTGAAACCTATCTCGTGTTTAAATATGAAGCCTCTGTTGGCAGCTTGGGTGGCATTCAAGCAAATACCAGGAAGGGCTATAGATTTAGTGACTATGGAATTAAATATATAGCTAAGGTCAGAGGTAATAATTTGAGTCTTCTCAGTATGTTGCTTGAGGAAGCTGCTGTTCCATTTGAACTACATGTTCTGAAATCTGACAATTTAAAGAAAATACAGGGGTTAAAAGAACTGTTTCTGAGGTTGATCTGAATGTTGTCTCTGCACACATAGTTTCTGTTGCTGAAGGGCAAAATGAAATTGGATGGATCCAAGGATTTACTTTAAGAGATGACTCTGAGGATTGAAAACAACATGCAGTAATTGAACATTGTGCCATGTATATTAATGGCTTTAAGATACATTCTGGACACAGAAAACTGACAGCATACATTAATCTAATATATCAATATTTAAGCTTGAACAAGGCTCCCTGATTAACTTGATGAAAGAAATAAAGACATTGATCCCTACCAATATTTTTCAGAATAATCTTGTTTTAGCACCTCCTTAACTTCATAATGAATGACAGTATGACCTTGTCACATTTCTAAGACCTATAAACCTCGCATATATGGCACCATACTTCAGCTTTAATTTCAGATATTGCCTAGCAATACTGTAGTTTTAAATGATATTTGTTGGTCCTCTGCCAATGTCATTTGAAAACAAGAGCAGATGATAACTGAAGAACAGCTAGACAAATATCAGTGCAAAATCAGCAGCCACTCTAACTTGCAGAAATATTGCATATCACCAAGTGTATTTTAAGCATATATAGAAAAATAATTGACTGGTTATGATATTGAAGGTATATTCAATATCTGAATTCAAAATTGAAGGAGTCAAGGTAATTTAACAGCGCAACGCTATTACAGCTAGGTGGTTGGAATTTCGAGCTCAGTTCTGGCGCTAACTGTAAGGAGTTTGTACGTTCTTCCCACGTGTGCATGTGTGTCCTTCGGGTGCTCTGGTTTCCTCCCACTGTCCAAAGACGTGCCGGTTAGTAGGTTAATTGATCATTGTAAATTATCCTGTGATTAGGCTAGAGTTTAATGGGTGTGTTGCTGGGCAACATGTCTTGTTGGGCCATAGGGCCTGTTCTGTGCTGTACTTCTAAATAAAATAAAATATTGTAGTTCGGCATTTCAGTAAGTTTCAAACACGTTGTTGCAGGGACTAATCCGCAATTTGCCATTTTCTGATTTGGTACGAGCATTCTCATCCATTTAGGCCATGTAAGTTTTGTGAGATTATTTTGGTATTACTCAGCTACATTTTTACTGATTGACTTTTAATCTGAATATCTGCTTTGTATTTGAAACGTACCAGAGCAGCCAACACAAATGAATGTGATCCCGCATTAGTACGTTAATTGCATGCTATTGTGGAACTGTGGTCTTGAGCAAATGGCTTCTTGATAATTTCAATAACCCACTTACAGTTAGGTGCACTACGTTGTCTCCCTATATCAGGTCTCAGATTGAAGTCCAGACATTGTTCTCTTGCTTCCCCAACTCTTAGCTTTCTCACTGACTCAAACAACCTGCAACAATCAAGGTGCAGAAGGGAAGGCAGACCAATCTGTTCTGACCTTATATTCTCCAAGATTGCTCATAGGGCATCACTTCCCTGTTTCAATTCTATCTACTGGGCACATGAACAAATGAGAAACAGCAGGAGGAAAAGAAAGAAATGTGGGATGTATGCTCAGCTGTGCAACTTAAAAATCATGATTAACCAATGATTAATCCTGATAAGTTACCGTACTTTCATTGTTGAAGTCCAATAAACTGTCTGAAGATATTTTGGTATCGAACTGCAGATCTAAATTTCAAATCCTATTCAGGCATGTAAAGGAATGAAGAATCACATTCTCCTCGCTCCTCCCTTGTAAAACTCCCTCAGACTATAGATTTATGAGGAGTTACATACATTAAATGGTATCACCAGCACACAAAATGGCTTACACTTTTAATTCTAGTCTAATCAAATACAAAGATATTTAATAACAGTCTGCCATATCTGCCAGATATAAAGACACCTACATGAAGCATTTCAATCTTGCTTGTGGGTGTGTATGAATTAATTTGCTCCAAACTAAACCTGTTATTATAGAAAGACCAATGTTATCTATGATGTGAATTGAGAGTCATCATATTACTGAGATAACCATTGTTCTTTTGAGATGAGCTACAATATGTTCGGACAATGACCCCACATGTCACAAAACCATATACTTTCTAAATGGGTCTCGGACACTTACATTTTTCATTATGGATTAGTAAATACAAGAATAAACATCTTTTGTGATGTGAAAGCAGTGTGTTTATTTATTCATTTGAAAAAAAGTGGTCAATATAAATATGACCGGCAATAATTTCCTCCTCAATGTTGCCAGAGGCATGAGTTTGAGGACTTTGCGCAAGGATGATAAAAGATCAGTAATATATTCTTGTGTGATTTGGAGGGAAGTTGTATGGACTTTTCCTCCAAGATCATAGAGATCATGATTTTAGAAAATGTAATTGAATAATTATGTAAATTGTAGTGTGTACTGCAACCAAGATTCTCCAGTGGTTGTTAAAGTGGGTGGAATGGCAGTTCTAAAATTATTTCTTTTAGTGATTTTTGGAGCTGCATGCTTCCAGAAAAGAAGGTATTGCATCACATGACTAAATGGTGCATTGTTGACAGTAATAAAGCTTGAGGAGATGGGTGTGAATCATAAGATCATAGGACATGGGAGCAGAATTAGACCCATTTGTCCCTTTGAGTCTGTTCCAGCATTCCATCATGGCTGAGTTATTAACCCCTCAACCTGATTTTTTTTTTGCCATGATGACCAGACTCTGGAATACTCTTGTATTGTAATATTTAAGTGATGATGCTGTTATGTTTATGGTCTTGGATGGTATTTGTGATGATGGAATTGCCGTTGTAAAACCTTTTTAATATGAAGTGGAAGTGGTAAATTCTTTTACTAGAAATAGACTTTTTCTGGCAGTTATATGGTGCATTTGAGTATCGCTTGACATTCATTTGCTTATGCTGTCCAGTTCTCTTTGCAGGCAGCCACAAACTGTTTAAACTCCTCAAACGTATGGAATGGAACTTAACATCAAATCCTCAGTGTCTTTCCTTACAATCAAGGGAAGGCCACTGTTGCAACAGCTGAAGATGGTGGGAACTACGAGCAGTGGCAAGGACAAGACTATAAGATATAAGGGAAAAAATATCAAGGATTGCTAACAATCAATCAGTGATAAGCTTGTAAGAAATACAGTTTTGCAAACAGCTTACATAGAACATAGAATAGTACAGCACATTAAAGGCCCTTCGGCCCACAATGTTGTGCCGACCCTCAAACTCTGCCCCCCATATAACCCCCCACCTTAAATTCCTCCATATACCTGTCTAGTAGTCTCTTAAACTTCACTAGTGTATCTGCCTCCACCACTGATTCAGGCAGTGCATTCCACGCACCAACCACTCTCTGAGTGAAAAACTTTCCTCTAATATCCCCCTTGAACTTCCCTCCCCTTACCTTAAAGCCATGTTCTCTCGTACTGAGCAGTGGTGCCCTGGGGAAGAGGTGCTGGCTGTCCACTCTGTCTGTTCCTCTTAATATCTTGTACACCTCTATCATGTCTCCTCTCATCCTCCTTCTCTCCTAGCTCCCTTAATCTCTGATCATAATCCATACTCTCTAAACCAGGCAACATCCTGGTAAATCTCCTCTGTACCCTTTCCAATGCTTCCACATCCTTCCTATACTGAGGCCACCAGAACTGGACACAGTACTCCAAGTGTGGCTGAACTAGAGTTTTATAGAGCTGCATCATTACATCGCGTTTCTTAAACTCTATCCCTCGACTTATGAAAGCTAATACCCCATAAGCTTTCTTAACTACTCTATCTACCTGTGAGGCAACTTTCAGGGATCTGTGGACATGTATCCCCAGATCCCTCTGCTCCTCCACACTACCAAGTATCCTGCCATTTACTTTGTACTCTGCCTTGGAGTTTGTCCTTCCAAAGTGTATCACCTCACACTTCTCCGGGTTGAACTCCATCTGCCACTTCTCAGCCCACTTCTGCATCCTATCAATGTCTCTCTGCAATCTTCGACAATCCTCTACACTATCGACAACCTTTGTGTCATCTGCAAACTTGAGAACTAAGAAAAATAGTAACTTTTATATATTCCTTTAAAAAGTACAAATGGCACTAAAACTATGGTACTTTGTACAGTTTAGCTGGACAGCATGGGCAGGAATGCTGTAATTATAATGAATTCAGTCATAATGAGAGCAGTCAGGTACTTCAATATCTGCATGTGTGATTGCAAGATGTTACCTCCCTAGTGCCTCCTTCTAAGGAGTCATTGAACTAACCATAAAAATAGCACAAAGCTGAATCTAGGAGATGAAAGAAAGCTTTTTGAAGAGGATGCATATCAGCCTATGCATGTAACCTTGATAAATTCAGGAAGACCACAAATGCAAGCCACGTATATTGCATGTTAGCACATTATTCTTTTGGTTAACATGTATGACTATGTAATTATATTCAGATACGTCTGGCAAGTATTGCCAGATTATGAATCAATCTAATTCCTTATCCCTGTTATCTTTACAAAAACAAACTGAAATTTTACAGACTGCAGAAACTTAAAATGAAGTACATGAAAAAATATTGGCAGGTCAAATCAAGGTGCTCACAAAGATGTTTCATAAATACTTGAAATGCACGCAGTTAACAAAGGGAACTGTAGGACTTTCGAAAGGCTGAAAAAGTACCCTGTCCATTGATGCAGAAGACATGAACTAACCATAAAAACCTCACGGCTGGATGAATGGAAGATTTCATGTAATGGCCATTGCTTCTGAAGTGGGAAAGATAGAGACTGAATAATTAATGACCAGTCAGCTGAGCATCACTAATGAACAAATTAATGAAAAGACTAAATTCTGGAGGAATTTTGAAAGACATAGATTAATAAAGAGTAATTGATATGGATTTATTTAAGGCAAGGCTGAAACTGAACTTTTTAAGGTGAGGAAGAAATAATTATTTAGCAACATTTTGACCGAGTTCCATGTGGAAAACTGACTGAAAAAGTTATTTGAATCACACGGCAACTGATTAGTTGAATCAGAAATAGACTCAGTAGCAGGAAGCAAAATACAATAGTCATTGGATGTTTTAGTGACTGAAAGACTGCAATGTGGTTCTCCAAGGCAAAGTCTTTTCCTTCTATTGATTTAGTCTGAAGAGTTCTGATTAAGTTGTCAGGCAATGGAAAATTTGAGTGGTGAGGAGCAAGGCTTTGACCAAAGAAGCATTTCAGTGGACTAGTCAGGTGGATATTGGAGCATGTTGCATGTTCAATAAACTCGCAAATCGCAACTGAGGTAGAAGACTTACAGCTGTTCTCAGATGAAGTTAAAGCATGGACAGTTCCACCCAGGCTAACATATTGGTAGCTCCCTTTGGGCTCAGCTCAGGATTTAGTGAAGGATACTTTCCTTTATTGACAAGGAATATAAGAGCGTGGAAGTTAACATTACATGAAGGACTAGTTAGGCCACAGCAAAGGTATTCTGAATGACTGGAAGAATGTGGCTTTACAATGTTTCCACCGTGACTACATAATTTTAAGAATGGAGAAAGATTACTTGGGCTTTCTTTCTTTGGAAGGGGTTGAGGGTGATTTAATCAAAGTGCATTGAAATCTAGAAAGAATACAACATATATTTTAGATAATTCTATAAAACATTAGGGAAAGGTTGAGGGAAAATATTCTCATCCAGAGGATGATAATGGTATGATGTAAATTGTCTGAAATATAATAGAGAAAGAAATGTTCAACACATTTAAAAGGTACTCAATGAAAGGCTATCCACATTCCTGTATACAGACAATGAAATTGGTTGAGCTTGCTCTTATTTTGCTTTGGCTCCCATTCACACAATGGGCAAGGGGCTTCTGCACCATAAATTTCTATGAAAGTGTAATTATCTGCCCCAAGAGTTTCTGCAATTATATTCTGAGGTTTAGATGACTGGCTTTCAACAGCTATATTTATCTTTCATAATGTGACATATGGCTTCAGCAGAGATACAGTACATGATTCACAATGAATTTAGTGCATTTTAGTTACATTTCTTTTCTTTCACAATGTCACTGCCCAAACGTACGGCCTCTGCATGAAGAAAAAAAACAGTAGCACTTGCACTCCATGGCGACTTTATTGGGTACACCTGTACAACTCATTAATGTATATCTAATCAGCCATTTACGTGGCAGCAACTCAATGCATTAAAACATGCAGGCATGGTCAAGAGGTTCAGTTGTTTGTCAGATCAAACAACAATGGGGAAGAAATGTGACCCAAGTGACTTGGACAATGGGATGATTGTTGGTGTCAGACAGGGTGTTCTGAGTACCTCAGAAACTGCTGATCTAGTATTTTCACACACAAGTCGCTAGAGTTTACAGAGAAGGCTGCTAAAAAAAAACATCCAGTGAACGACAGTTTTGTGGGTGAGAACACCTTGGTAATAAGAGAGGTCAAAGGAGAATTGCCATACTGGTTCAAGCTAACTGGAAGGGAACAGTAACTCAAATAACTATGTGTTAAGAACATCAGAAATAGGAGCAGGAGCAGGCCATCTGGACGATCAAGCCCACTCCACCGTTCAATAAGATCATGGATGTGGCCGTGGGCTCATCTCCACCTACTTGCCTTTTTCTCTATAATTTCCCTACAATGCAAAAATATATCCATCATTGTCTTAAATGTATTTATTGATGTAGCTTCCACAGAAATTCCACAGATTCACCACTCTCTGGGCACAGCATTTCCTCTTCATCTCTGCCCTAAATCTACTCCCCAAATCTTGAGGCTATGTCCCTTAGTTCTAGTCTCACCTATCAGTGGAAACAACTTTCCTGCCTCTATCTTATTTATCCCTTTCATAACTATATATGTTTCTATAAGATCTCCTCTCAGTCTTCTGAATTCCAGCGAGTACCGTCACAGACAACTCAAATCTCTTCTCATAGTCTAACCCCTTCATCTCTGGAATCAACCTGGTGAACCTCCTCTGGACCACCTCCAAAGCCAGTATATCCTCCCTCAAATAAGGAGACCAGAACTGCATGCAGTACACCAGGTGCAGCCTCACTAGTACCCTGTAGAGTTGCAGCATAACCTCTTCTTCAATTCAAACCCTCTAGCATTGAAGGCCAACATTCTGTTTGCCTTCTTGATAGCATTTTGCACCTGCAAACTATCTTTTACAGTTCATGCACAAGTCACACTGCACAGCAGGATGCTGCAATATTTTACCATTTAAAAAATAATCTGCTGTTTCATTTTTCCTTTCAAAGTGGGCGACCTCGCATTTACCAACATTTTACTCCATCTACCAGACACTTGCCCACTCATTTACACTATCTGTATCTCTCTGAAGACTCTGTATCTTCTGAACAATTTGCTTTTCCACCCAATTTAGTATCATCAATCAATAAACTTAGCTACAATAAGACGATAAGATATAGGAGCAGAAGTAAGCCATTTAGTCCATCAAGTCTGCTCCGCCATTCAATCATGAGCTGATCCAATTCATCTAGTCATCTCCACTTCCTTTACCTTCTCCCCATACCCTTTGACGCCCTGACTAATCAAGAACCTATCTATCTCTGCCTTAAATGCACCCAATGACTTGGCCTCCACAGCCACTCGTGGCAACTCTGTATCTCTGTTCTAAATGGACATCCTTCAATTCTGAAGTTATACCCTCTTATCCTAGACTCCCCCTACCATGGGAAATAACTTTGCCATATCTAATCTGTTCAAGCTTTTTAACATTTGGAATGTTTCTATGAGATCACCCCTCATTCTCCTGAACTCCAGGGAATACGGCCCAAGAGCTGCCAGATGTTCTTCACACAGTAACACTTTCATTCCTGGAATCATTCTTGTGAACCTTCTCCGAACCCTCTCCAATGTCAGTATATCCTTTCTAAAATAAGGAGCCCTAAACTGCACAGAATATTCCAAGTGTAGTCTCACGAGTGCCTTATAGAGCCTCAACATCACATCCCTGCTCTTATATTCTATACCTCTGGACATGAATACCAACATTGTATTCACCTTCTGCACCACCGATTCAACCAAGAAGTTAACCTTTAGGGTATCCTGCACAATCAGCCCCACCTTCCCCCTACACTGTATGCATTAATTCCCCATAAAGCCAAAATAATTATCATTCTCAGTCCAGAATATACTCATTAACTAAGCATACTCAACACTTGCCATGTCAAGAATTCTAATTATTCACAACCCTGAGAACGACGAAATTTTACCTTGTCTGAAGCAGAAGTGTTTTATCCTTTATCCCAAGACCAGCACAACATTCTCCATTTCTGTTTCCAGGGAGGAAGTAGCCTTTGGCATCTCCTCTGTCAGACTGACCAGCTTCTAAAGATCAAAATGCCTGTGGGATCACCTCTCATTCCTTAAAAGCTAGACAATATAGGTCTATATTTTTTTCTCTCAAATGTTACTCCTCCCATCACTGAAATCAATCTACTAAGTGATCCTCATTTTGCTGCTGGTTCTTTTGCCAATCACCTGAAATCTGTATCTTCTGATTACAAACACCTATGTTCTCTATATTAATGCAAAAACAAATAAAACTGCAGATATGAATTAAAAACAAAATTACTTAAATAACTCAGTTAAACAGTATCTGTGGAAAGAGAAACCAATTCATCTCCCTGTTCAGACACCCTCAGAACTGATACTAATGGGCTGAGCTCTTCCAACATTTCTGCTTTTGTCTCTTATTTTATAAATCAAAGTTGGTCATGATTATAAACACTCTCTCAATCAAATCTTTTCTTAAGCTTCATTCTCTGTTTTAAGATGAGCCCTGTATATTTTTTCCAAATAATACTAGTCCTCGACCTCTGAAATCTGTACAATGAGCTGTGCCTGCAAAGAAGAAAACAATTGAATAACAACAGTATTCTTGATTACAAATAATTTGCACTAAAAGGTTTGGAAATGAAAGCTTCAATTATTTGACATCAGATTGCCAAGTCCACACTGCAGTCATATCAGTGACATTTCCCTTGAATAATTCTACTTTATTGTCAAGGTGGATTTCCTGTGGAACAGAAATTCACTATTTAGCTTTGTGTGTTGGGAAAGGGCATGAGATCTGCTGAAAGCACACACTCTAAAAGTGTTGATGTATTTTAATGAATGTGGACTGGGAATGTCAACTTATATGGTAATGAACCTGACACTTGCCAAGTTCTTACAACTCTGAGCAAAGACATTACTCTTGGGTAAATCAACTTTTATTTTCCTATTTTGTGCATAGCATAGCTGTTTTTTTCCCTTGTCTGAACTTGAATGCTGATCGTGAACTGCAAAATTCTACCTCAAGTTAATTACAATTTAAATAAAAGCTCATCCAGTTGGAACAAATGCAATTACTTTATGTGACTCCTAATTGACTCTCTTTATTGCTTACACCAAGCTGTAATTGACTGGTAATAGCTTCTTGCATCTATGTTGATTAATTAATACATTCTCTAAGGATAATACCCTCTTTATCATTGTTAAAATGATCTGACATTAGTTGTAATCCATGTGGAGACACTGATACCATCAAAGACCCTTTTGTGATTTGGAGATATAGGCTAACAATGCAAATAAGGAATGCTTTCTGAATTTCCAAATATCTTTTGATAAGAAAGCTTTATTGGAATATTACAACTTGAATTATAAATGTCATGTTTTATTTTCTATCTGAAGCAATTAATATTTACAGCAAAGATTTATAGGTAAAAATACAGAGAAGGAACCAAACCAACAAAAAGTTGATGAAATTCAAAAGTTGGCTGTAGAAAAAGGGAATGAGTGAATAATAGCTTTGTGTCTGCCTGTAATTTGTAAAATAGATTTTCTCAAGTTTTTCTCCAGATCTTGACAACAGCACAAGTACAGAGGAAAACATCATGAATTCAATTTATGTATTCATGCACAAGGTTGTTCACTTAATCTCAAAAAACAGAAACCACCAATGGAAAAACATCTGGATACATTTATATAACATCATTAATACATTTTACAGAAATTCAGTTTGAAGTGATGCCAAAATCAGTACCAATGATGTTTGAAAAGGAGTATAAAATCAGCCTCAGATGTGTTTTGATGAACATTGCAGGAGGCAGGTAGATGGATTGACAGTGGAGGTTGGAGCCTGGTTTTCTGAAAGCCACACTGAAAAATAGTGGGTGAAGAGTAAGGGTGTACAAAAAGTGAGAACTGAAAAATTCACCATGATCTTGGAGAACAAAGTGGCTGTAGAAATGAAAAGATTTAAACTAAAGATGAGATTTTTAAGTTGTGGTTTTGGGCAGAAATTTAATGTTATTGTCACAGTAAAGCAGCATCCATTATCAGGGACTCCACCACCCAGGTTATGCTCCCTTCTCGCTGCTGTCATCATGAACAAGATACAGGAGCCTCAGGACCCACACCACCAGGTTCAGGTACATTTATTACCCCTTAACCATCCAGGCCTTAAACAAAAGGGGATAAATGCACTCAATTTCACATACCCCATCATTGAAATGTTCCACAACTTATGGAGTCATTTTCAATGACTCTTCATCTGACATTCTTGATATTTATTGCTTATTTATTTATTATCATTATTGCTTCCATTTTGTATTTGCCCAGTTTATTGTCTTTTGCACAGTGTTTGTTAGCCCAGTTGGTGGGGTCTTTCATTGATTCTATTATGGTTGCTGGACTTATTTGAGTATGACGGGAAGAAAATTAGTCTCAGAGTTGTACTAAATGTAGTAACTTATAGACACATACAGTGCCTATAAAAAGTATTCACACCCTCCCTGGAAATGTTCATGTTTTATTGTTTTACAACATTGAATCACAGTGGATTCTTTCATGTCAAAATGAAAACAAATTTATCATAATTTATTACAATTATTAAACAAAATAATTGATTGCATAATTACTCACCCCCTTCAAGTCAGTATTTAGTAGATGCACGTTTGACAGCAATTACAGCCTTGAGTCTGTGGATAGGTCTCTATCAGCTTTGCCTTTCTGAACACAGCAATTTTTACCCATTCTATACAAAACTTCTCAAGTTCTGTCGGATTGCTTGGGGATCATGTGTGAACAGCCCTTTTCAAGTCCAGCCACAAATTCTCAATTGGATTGAGGTCTGGATTCTAACTTGGCCATTTCAGGCCATTAACTTTGTTGTTTTATGCCATTCCAGTGTAACTTTGGCTTTATGCTTGGGATCATTGTCTTGCTGGAAAACAAATCTTCTTCCAAGTTGTAGTTCTTTTGCAGACTGCATCAGGTTTTCCTTTGAGATATCCCTGTGTTTTGCTGCATTCATTTTACCTTCTACCTTCACAAACCTTCCAATACCTGCAGCCAGCACCATGCTTCACAGTAGGGATGGTATGTTTTTGATGATGTGCGGTGTTTGGATTACGCTAAACATAGCATTTAGTCTGATGGCCAAAAAGCTCAAATGTGGAACAATCAGACCAGAGACCTTCCAACTGACTTCAGAGTCTCCCACATGCCTTCTGGCAAACTCTGAGAATTCATGTGAGTTCCCCCCACCCCTCCACAGTGGCTTTGTCTTTGCCACTCTCCCATAAAGCTACAACTGGTGAAGCATCCAGGCAACAGTTGTTTTATGTGCAGTCTCTTCATCTTAGCCACTGAAGCTTCTAACTCCTCTAGAGTTGTCATAGGTCTCTTGGTGGCCTCCCTCACTAGTCCCTTTCTTGCACAGTCACTCAGTTTTTGAGGACTGCCAGCTCTAGGCAGATTTACAGCTGTGCCATATTCTTTCCATTTCTTGATGATTGACTAAACTGCACTCCAAGGGGTATTCAGTGACTTGGAAATTTTCTTTTACCCATCTCCTGGCTTGTGATGTTTAATAACCTTTTTGCAGATTTGCTTGGAGTGTTCTTTTGTCTTCATAGTGTATTGTTGCTGGGATACTGACTCACCAGCAGTTGGTTCTTCTAGATACAGGTGTATTTTTACTACAATCAATTGAAACACCATGACTGTACCCAGGTGATCTCTATTTAACTAATCATGTTACTTCTAAAACCAATTGGTTGCACCTGTGATGATTTATTTTGTCATGTTAAAGGGGGCGAATACTTATGCAATCAATTATATTGTGTTTTATATTTGTAGTTAATTTAAATTATTTTGTAGAGATCTGTTTTCACTTTGACGGGAAAGAGTCAGTTTCTGTTCTCAGTGTCAAAACACCCAAATTAAATTCACTGTGATTCAATGTTGTAAAACAATAAAACATGAAAACTTCCAAAGAGGGTGAATACATTTTATAAACACTGTATGTGCTTCGATAATAAATTTATTTTGAACTTGGATTGATGAAATTGTGAGGAATTTAAACTAACCAGAACAATAGCTACGGAGTTTGCGGTGGAGGCTAAAGACAATTGCTGTCTGAAGCTACTATTTAACTGTAGGAAGCTGTGATTCTTTCAGAGACAAAAGAGATTTTGCAGATGCTGGAAATCTTGAGCAACACTCAAAGATTGCTGGATCAGTTCAGCAAGTCAGCAGTATAAATAAGAATCGGGGTGGGGGGGAGATAGGTGGAATAGGTAAAGGGTTAAAGAAGAAGGAATCTAATGGGAGAGGACAATGGATCATGGAAGTAGGGGAACCAGAGAATGGTGATGGAATGGTAAGAAGAAAAGAAGGGATGAAAGGGAAACCAAAATGGTAAAAATTACTAGAAGTTGGAGAAAATGATCAAAATGGGAAGCTACCCAAATGGAAAATGAGGTATTACTCCTCCAGCCTGAGTTTGTCCTCATCGTCACAGTACTGATGTACCCTGGAGAGCATTTTAACTGGCTGTACCACCATCTGGTAATGGGGGGGGGGGGGGTGGTGTTGGGCAGGGATACTGCACAGGATCACAATAAGTTGCAGACAGTAGTAAACTTAGCTCTATCATGGGTGCTATGTAGTATCCAGGACATCTTCAAAGAGTGATGCCTCAAAAAGGCAGCATGGATCATTAAGGTCCCCCATCACCCAGGCTATGTCTAGTTCCCATTGTACCATCAGAGAGGAGGTACAGAAGACTAAAGGCACACACTCAGTGATTCAGGAACAGCTTCTTCCCCGCTGCCATCTGTAGGTCATAGGGTGGTAGGTAAAGACAAGGGGAACTCTATCTCTGTTGCAACAGTTGAAAGATGGGGTGAAGGCAGATGTGTAGGAAATGGAAGAGATGCTGGTGAGGGCAGCATCAATGGTGATGATGAGTTCTTCAACCTCCAAAAATGTCAACCCTCCCTCCTTTGTTTCTTTTTTCCATTCTCCATTCTAGTTGCCCTCTCTTTCTCTCCTCTTCTCCTCACCTGCCTATCAAACCCCTCTGGTTTCCCTCCTCCATCACTTTCTCCATGTCCTCTCCAATAAGATTTCTCCCTCTTCAGCCCTGTACCTCTTCCACTTATCACCCCCCCCCATCTTCTTGTTTCATCCCTTCTCCCCCACCCACTCAACTTCCTCCTACCTGATGTCACCTATCACCCGCCAACTTGTATTCCTTCCCATCTCCCCACCAGAAAACTAAACTGCGGCAGACAGAACAGCTCTAACATGGGTTGTCAAAACTGTCCAGCGTATCATCAGCACTGGCCTACCCACCATCAAGGACATGTATCGAGAAAGATTCCGGACTAGGACCAGTAACATCAGGAAGGATCCCACCCTACCCTGCCTATGAACTGTTTCTCCCACTCCCATCATGCAGGCTACGTAGTATTCATGCCAGGACCACCAACATTAAAAACAGTTACTTTCACCAAGCAGTAAGGATAATCAACACCTCCACCCACTAACCCATCCCTCTACACCACCCAAACCTCTACACCTCCCATCCCTACTACACCACCCAAACCTCTACACCTCCTATCCCTACCACACTACCCAAACCTCTATACCACCCAAACCTCTATACCACCCAAACCTCTACACTACCCATCCCTCTACACCTCCCATCCCTACTACACCTCCCATCCCTACTACACCTCCCATCCCTACTACACCACCCAGACCTCTACACATCCCAGACCTCCACACATATCCCAGACCTCTATACCACCCAAACCTCTACACTTACCATCCCTCTACACATCCCAAACCTCTACACCTCCCATCCCTACTACACCACCCAGACCTCTACACATCCCAAACCTCTATACCACCCAAACCTCTACACTTCCCATCCCTCTACACCTCCCATCCATCCCTATTACTTTATATTTTCCAGTCAGAATCATCTTATGTACAAACACTCCTGTGCCTATAGACACTTTATAGATATACAATCACCCTGTGTATATAAGCCAGCTTGTATATTTTATATCTATTGTTCTTTAAAAAAAAAGATTGTGTCCTTTATCTTGTTGTGTTTTTTTTTTACACTGCATCGGATCTGGACTAACAATTATTTTGTTCTCCATTACACTTGTGTACTGGAAATGACATTAAATAATCTTGAATGTTAAACACTTTTGAAAGTCAAAACTAAGCCTCATCAAAGATGGCTTTTTGGATGCCTCAGGAGATTCTGTTGATCAAATAAAGAGATTTGAGTTGCTCCACCCTGTTTGTCACATACCACTTCCAGAACATCAAACAATAAGTATATATGTAATTGTGATATTCCAAAACCAATGGCCATTTAAAGTACTTTTGTCCTAGCAAACCTTGAGTTATCTGATTGCATTCTGCATCGCCATTCAGCTCATGGCTTGAATGATTTTGTTAGGCAACTTACTTTCCTTGCACTGATATCTTGACAAATGAGGTTAAAATGTCACTAACTTTAAAAATCTGTTAGGTGAATGAATATACTGTCTGCTTCTGCCAATGATGACAAATGCCTCTGCACAATAGTATGTTAAGTGATGTATAAAGTGCTTGTGAAGTTGCAGTTAGTGCAGGAACTTTTAAAAGAATCTCAGTCTCGGGCTGCAAAATGTGAAATGTTGAGAGCCTCTTTTTCTGCTGGCTTTATCCAAATTTGCACTACCTTGTTGTCGAAACACCCTTGTGCTTATTGTCCTTCATTTGCCCTCACTAAATTCTACTGCATCAACCATCTCTTCACCATTTGTTCTCCTTCTGGAAATCCCCAACCCTACAACTCGCTAAGACCATACCTCCTGTTAATTGGTCTCATATAGATCAAACGTCTTCACCACCTTAATATATGAGGCTTCGTTCACCCAGGCCCTAGGCTCTGAAATTTATTACCAAGGCTTTACTCCTCCCTACCCCCTTTATCAGTCTCTAAGATATTTCTTTCTGTAAAACACTTTCTTCCCCTAATCAAATTTCCTTTCATAGCTGGGTCAAAAATAGTTGTGCAATGTTCCAATGAAGGATGTTTCACCTCTATGACTCCAGATAAATTGCTGCTAGAGTTTCCTGATTCCACTTTTAATTCATGGTAACAAGAGCACCTTAAAAATGCTGAAGAAACTCTGCAGGTCAGGCAGAGTCTGTGGAGGGGAATAAACAGTTGATGTTTCAGGCGGTGTATTCCCTTCTATAGTTGCTAAATGACCTGCTGAGCTCCTCCATCATTTTTGTGTGTTGCTGTGGATTTCCATTATCTGCAGAAGATCTTTGTGTTCAGTGAAGCACCTTATTGGAAACTGAAATTCTAAATATGTTTCCTCTGCTCAAGGTAAGACAAAATTCCTTGACATAGATCACTTGTTCAGTGAATATATATTCTTTTAAATTGCACATACTGGAAGTCTGAAATTAAAACAAAAAAAGTTGACAAATCCCAGCAGGTCAAGTGCATCTGCAGAGAACAAAGAAGAGTTAACATTTTACGTCAGAGTCCGTTCATCAGAACTGGGAAAGAGGAATTAAGTTGCAGAGAAGGTGGTGAAGGAGATAAAAGGTAGATTGACTTTAGATCAAATATTAAATCTGGCACATTTAGAAATAATGTGGATTCATATGGAATACACATGGCTTGCACTGTCCCAGATGCACCTGAACGCAGCTTGTATCTTGAAAATAATGCTATTGCTCAAGGAACCAGGTACTGTGTATCCACAGGAGAGTTCAAGTAATACCTTTTCCAATCTCTTTATTATCCTGATCACAACTTTCTAGCTCCTGTTTTACATTCTGGTTAAACTTGCCCTCTGCAAATTCAAAAGCTTGTAGTCACAACAGCAGTCTCCAGTACCTTGGAGACCCTGAGGTCCTGCTGTACTTTGCTGTCAAAATATTAGTAATACTCAGTGTGCACACTGTCATTTATGGATAAAGTAGCCCACCATATCCAAAGGCTGCTGTGCTCTGTGGCTGATTTCACAAAAACAGCACAGCAGTAGTTGCCTCACTGTTGAGATTCATTGAAAGATGTTAAAGTTTCTGTATTTGCATGGTAGATATTTTAACCAAATGTACACTTAGTGACCATCATATTGGGTACAGGAGTGGAACATGATTTGTCTTCTGCTGCTGTAGCCTATCCACCTCAAAGTTCGACATGTTGTGTGTTACGATGTTGTAATGCATGATTATTCCGGTTACTGTAGCCTTCCTGTCAGCTTGAACTATTCTCTTCCGATCACTCTTATTAACAAGGCATTTTCACCCACGGAACTACCACTCACTGGATTTTTTTTTTTCTTTTGTTTTTCATACCACTCCGTAAACTCTAGGGACTGTTGTGCGTAAAAATACCAGGAGACCAGCAGTTTCTGAGATACTCAAACCACCTTGTCTGGCACAGTCACTTCACAGTCAAAGTCACTTAGATCTCATTTGTTCCCCATTCTAATGTTTGGTCTGAACAACAAATGAACAACTTGACCATGTCTGCATGCTTTTATGTATTGAGTTGCTGTCACATAATTGGCTAATTTGCAGGTGTGCAAGTGTACGTAATAAAGTTGCCAATGAGTGTAAATAGCTCAGTCCAGACATCATTGGTCTAACTACCCCTTAATAAACACAGAAGGAATTTACTGCTAATTAACTTTTTGCTACTGAAAACTAACTGCTTAAAACATTAGGTAATTTCCTCCAGATGATCAGTCTTAAAATGTACTTATTTTTATTTTTTCCTACCTTTCTTTTCTCTTCCTTCTGTTCTTTCTCCTTCTTAATCCAATCATTCCTACCTCTTTTTAGTTTTCCTTCAGTTTACATTGTGACAGGTGCTCATTTACAGCTTTTTTTCATTCCTGCTGCTGTTTATTTCTTCGTCCTTCATTCAACTGACCTGCTGCTATTCATGTTCCTTATATTCTTGTGTGAACAAAATATTGAAGGCTTCCTATATCCCAGTAAAGTCATCAGTGCATCCAACAACATCATTGTGTACAGCCATGAATTATTTCACAAGATACATTAGAAAGAAAGCCCAGCACACAATACCAAAATTGAGAGGTGATTGTGAGAGGCAGCGGAACGGCTACAGGATTGCTTTGAGTTGGTGGGCTGGCCAAGTTCAAGGACTCATCAGAGGATCTGATTGAATACACCACAATTGTCACAGACTTTATAAAAACAGTCATAGATGCGTGTGTCCACGCAAAATCATTCAGAGTCTTCCCCAACCTTTGATGAAGCAAGAGATCTGCAATCTGCTGAAGGCCAGATCAGAGGCATTCAGGTTTGGCAATGGAGTAAGATACGGAAGGTCCAGGTGCCATCTCTGCAGAGCCGTCTCACAAGTAAAGTGGCAATTACAGACCAAACTGGAATCACTGAAGGATGCTCAACAGCTATGGCAGGTTTGAATGCTGTATCTCTTACAAAATGAAACCCAGTAGCATAGGTGACAACAAGCCTTCACACCCAGTTGAACTCAATGCCTTGTATGCTTGTTTTGTCTGTCAAAACATGGAGGAACCATGAAGAACTCCCACAGACCCTGATGGCCCTGTGATATCAGTCCCTGAGACCAATGTCAGAGCATCTTTCAGGAGGGTGAACCCATGGAAAATATCCAGCCCAGATCTTTAACCTCTCGCTTCAGCAATCTGATATACCCACCTGCCTTAAGCAGGTTTCAATTATACTGGTGTCTAAGAAGAATGTGGTAACCAGCCTCAATGACTGCCATTCAGTAGCATTTGCACCCACTGTGTTGAAGTACTTTGAGAGGTTGGTGATGAAACATATCAACTCCTGCCTGGAAACAACTTGGATCTGCTCCAATATGCCTGTTGGTACAAGAGGTCCACAACAGATGCCATTTCATTGGCTCTTCACTCAAACCTGGAAGATCTGGACAGCAAAGATGCATACATCAGGATACTCTTTATCGACTACAGCTCGACATTCAAAATCATTCTCTCAAAACTAAGCAATAAGTTTTAAGACCTTGGCTTAATACCTCCTTGTATAATTGGATCCTCAATTTCCTCACCTACAGACCCCTGTCAATTTGGATTGGTAATAATATTACTTGCACAATCTTCATCAGCACAGGTGCAGCACAAGACTATGTGCTTACCCCCTGGTCTACTTGCTTGACACTTATGATTGTGTGGCTAAGCATAGCTCCAATGCCATATTTATGTTTGCTGACACCAGCACTGTTGTTGGCCAAATCGAAGGTGATGACAAATCAGCTTATACGATGGAGATTGAAACAACACCAACCTCTCACTGAATATCAGCAAGACCAAGGAGCTGATTATTGACTTCAGGAGGAGGAAACCAGAGGTCCATGAAAGTCATTGGGGGGGATCATAGGAGGAGAGGGTCATTAACTTAAATTCCTCAGTGTTATCATTTCCGATATCTGTCCTAGGCCAAGCACATAAATGCACGTGAAGAAAGTACAGCGGTGCCTCGACTTCCTCAGAAGTATGCAAAGACTTGGCATGACATCTAAAAGTTTGACAAGCTTCTATAGATGTGTTGTGAAGGGTATATTGACTAGTTGCATCATGGCCTGGTATGGAAGCACCAACACCCTTGAATGAAAAAGCCGATAAAAGGTAGCAGATTTGGCCAGTCCCCACCATTGAGCACATCTACATGGATCGCTATCACAGGAAAGCAGCATCTATTATGAAGGACCCCCACCATGCAAGCCATGCTCTCTTTTCACTGTTACCTTCAGAAAGAAGGTACAGAAACTCAGGACTCACACCACCAGGTTTATTAACCCTTAACCATCGGGCTCTTGAACCAAAGGGGATCACTTCGCTTGCCCCATCACTGAACTGTATTCACAACCCTATAGACTCACTTTCAAAGATTCTTCATTTCATGTTCTCGATATGTATTGCTTACTTACTTATTATTATTTTTTCTTTACACTTGTACAGTTTGTTGTCTTTTACATGCTGGTTCTTTGTCTGTTGGGTTCTGGTCTTTCATTGATTCTATCTTGTTTCTTGGATTTACTGAGAGTGCTGCAAGTACTATGCAGAAGGCGTAAGCACATATTAAAGCTAGGGCGCCTAAGTCATTTGCACAGTACTGCAGGAATTTTATGTATTGCTCTGCTGCTGCTGCTTCAAAAAAAGTTCATTTTGTATGTGAATGATGACAAACCTGATTCTGATATGGGTCTTTATTGTGGGCTGAGAGGAAGGGGGCAGGGAGAGGGGAATCATGGTTGGGAAAAGGGGAAGGAAGAGTGGAGAGAGCAGGAAGCACCAGGGAGACATTCTGTAATGATCAATAAACCAATTGTGAGGAATCAAATGACCTTACCTGGTGACTCGGGTGGATATGTCTGCACCAACTCCGCCCCTGCCCCAACTCTCCTCCTCTGCCATCTGTCCCACACCCCTACTGTGGCACTCCACCCTTGCCATTCCCAGCATCCTTTTCTCCCGTCACATATACAAACTTGCTCTCCACTTTACGTTGACAAATACAGTACTGTGCATAAGTCTTAGACAATCAAGCTATACCGTACAAATAGCTCGCCATAAGTCTGAGAATATTATTGTTAATTCATTCCTGAAACAGCAAGCGTCCAAATTTATTGGGCTTCAAATCTCCCTTTCATTCTACCCAATAAGCCTGTGTTTAAATGCTGTCACTACGTTAGTATGTACCCAAAGTGTGAGTAAGTATAAACATAAAATCTCAAATCTGTCTCTTCTGTTTAAATAATTGGTTTCTTCTGAGCTTTGAAAGAGCAAGGTCAATATAGTCCAATTGTCGACCTATTATGATTTCCACTACAAACACAAGACATTCAGACGTCTATGCTGTACTTTTGATATCAGCTTCCTTTTTATCCCTGCCTTCTTCGAGAATGTAGACCCTTACTTACCTGCACTTCAGTAGTCTATACACTTTATTCTGCATTGTTATTGTTTTACATTATTTTAGCTCAGTACACTGTGTAATGATTTGATCTGTATTAACAGCATGCATGACAAGCTTTTCACTGTACATGTGACAATAATAAATCAATAGCAATATCAAATAATATCTGAAATGAAAGTTGTGGTGAGAAATCTAATGTTGAATCCATGAAGACTGAAAAACATTCATCTTTCTGCAATTCTACCAATGAATTTAAACTTTCTGCTCCATCAAGTTGATAGCATTTTTGAGATGTAGTCAATGCAGATGTTGCCTTCCATGAGGAATTTAATAAATATTTCTCCAGTACTGACTTTCTGATTGAACTTGACATCTTAAGTCTTCATGGCTGCTTGCTGTTTCTGTGCCAGTGAACTGTTCTGATAGGTGATCAGGTTGTTTCCAAATATCAAAATCATTGATAATTGCACTTTGATAGAACTTTGCAGGGAAAATGACATCAAGATTTATGGATGAAATATATCAATGTACAACTGATAAGAAAAGAGATCATCAGACACTGTGCATACCTTCCTTTCAACACCTGGACAGAACATTCCTGTTGTAATAATAGCTGAATCCATAGTAATCCAAAACCTCCTGAAGCTCTTACCCATATTACTCTACAATGCATTAACTACTGTTAAAATGACAATGTTAAATTGTGTTTGCTTCGTCTGCAGAGCAGAGACCTGAGTTGTCTGTTCTGTACTATTTGTGATCTGCTTCTAGTCTTCACATTGATACCCTGCATAGTCAGACGCACCATTGATCAAACTGGTGCTTGTCATCTCTGTAGTCAAGATTTCTTGTCTTTTCTCTCTCATTGAATGGACAGGATGTCTAAAGTTGTGATCTCAGGATTGTTAACCCTACCACGTGCTAGTGAGGCCAAAAATAAGATCATACAGTTCAACATGTCAGTAAGGAATCAAAGCAGAGGGAAGGGCTTAATATTTTTGGAGAAAGGGTAAGATGAGGGAACATAAACCAAGCCTCATAGAGGGATCAGAGGTGCAATCATGGAACAATTTTAAGTTCCTGGGTGTCAATATCTCTGAGGACTTAATCTGGATGCAACACATTGATGCAGCTATAAAGAAGGCCAGATAGCAACTAATTTTCATTAGGAGCTTAAACTGATTTGGTTTGTTAACTAAAACACTTGGAAACTTCTACAAATATACCATGGAGAGCAGTCTGACTGGCTGCTTCACTGTCTGGTATGAGACGGGGGGCTGGGGTGCTACTGCCCAAGATCGAAGTAAGTTGCAGACACTTTTAAAATGAGTCCGCTCCATCATGGGTACTAGCCTCCACAGCATCCAAGACATCTTCAAGGAGCAGTGCCTTAGGAAGGCAGCGTCTATCATAAAGGATCCCCACCACCCAGGGCATGCCTTCGTCACATCAGATACCGAAGCTTTAAGCGCACACACAATGAATGAGGAACAGCTTCTTCCCCTCTGTCATCTGATTTCTAAATGGACATTGAACCCATGAACACTGCCTCACTACTTCCTTTTTTCTACATTTGCACTACTTATTTTAACTTAACTATTTAATAGGCATATATAAACTTAAAGTAACTCAGTTTTTCTCCATATTTATTTATCATCTATTGCATTGTACTGCTGTCGTAAAGTTAACAAATTTCATGACATATGCTGGTGATATTAAACCTGATTCTGATTCATTAGGCTCTCTTCCAGGTAAGGAGGGAGCTGTACATAAGTGATGGCTTGCAGCTGAACTAGAGGGGACTAATATCCTAGAGGGAAGATTTGCTTGTGCCGCATAGGGGTGGGGCAGTGTTTAAACTAGAGTAGCAAGGGGATAGGAACCAGAGCATCAGAACAGATAGTGGAGGAGTTGTGAAAAAAAATGTTGTTAAGCCTGCATACAAAGTCAGGAATAAAAGGTCGAGCATGATGGGACTAATGTTTTGACCTGCGTGTATTTCAAGGAAGGAGTATAGTAAGAAAGGTGGATGAGATTAGGGTATGGATCAACGCATGGAATTATGATGTTATGGGGCAGGGCTGACAGCTCAATGTTCCAGGGTTCCATTGTTATAGAGGAGTGGAGGAGTTAAAGGAAAATTGGTGTCATTATTAGTCAGGGAAAATGTAACTGCAATGCTCTGACAGGACAGACTTGAGAGCTCATCACATGAGGCTTTTTGGGTAAAACTGAGAAATAAGGAAGGTATGACCACATTAATCAGATTATATTATAGGCGGAATCTTCTAATTCTGACTCCTCATCTTTTTTTCTCCAGTCCTGCTGAAGGGTCTCGACCTGAGACATCAACTGTACTCTTTTCCATAGATGCTGCCTGGCCTACTGAGTTCCTCCAGCATTTTGTGTCAGTTGCTTGGATTTCCAGCATCTGCAGATTTTCCTTTGTTTGTGATAAAGATGTAATAGTGATTTTAACTTTCTGCATATTGACTGGGATTCCTAAGCAGTAGAAGGGCTGGATGGGAAAGAGTTTGTCATATGTGTTCAAGAAAGTTTCCTTGATCAGTACATACAGTAGAAGTCCCAGCTAGGTAGAGTGTGATATTAAATCTTCGATCTCCTATTAGGGGATGAGACAGGGCAGATGTCAGAAGCTTGTGTAGGGGAACTCTTTGCATCTAGTGATCATAGTGCCATTAGTTTCAAGGCAATTATAGAAAAGTATAGGTCTGATCCTTGGGTTGACATTCTATATTTTGTTGGTATCAGAAAGGATCCGGTAAGTGTAGTCTGGGGCAGTTTTTTTTGTCTTGTAGAGGTGTACTTACTAAGTTGGAGGCCTTCAAAAGCAACATTTTCAGAATGCAGAGTTTGTATGTTTATGCGTTTATGCATCCTTGGTTTTCGAGAGGTATTGAGGCCATGGTTAAGAAACAGGAGGTGTGTAGCAGGTATGGACAGAGAGGAACAAAAGAAGTACTTGAGGAATATAAGAAATGCAAAATAACACTTAAAGAAGGAAATCAGGAGGGCTAAAGAATGCACAAAGTTGCCCTAGCAGACAAGGGTTTCTACAGATACTGTATATTAATTTCAAAAAGGTAGAAAGGGACAAAATTGGTCCTTTGGAAAATCAGAGTGGTAATTTATGCATGGAGCCAAAAGAGATGGGGGAGATGTTAAATGGATTTTTTTTTTTGCATCTGTGTTTATTCAGGAGACGTACACAGCATCTATAGATATGATAAAATTCAGCAGCAACATCATGGACCCTATACAGATTACAGAGGAGATGGTGTTTGCTATCTTGAGACATATTAGTGTGGATAAATCCCTAGGGCCTGACAAGGTGTTCTCTCAGACCCTGTGGAAGGCAAATGCAGAAATTGCAGGGCCCCCAGCAGAGGTATTTACAACATCCTTAGCCATAGATGAGGTGCTGGAGGATAGCCAATGTCGCTCCATTGTTTAAGAAAGGATCTAAGAATAGTTATAGGCTAGTGAACATGATAATCAGTAGTCGGGAAGTTATTGGATGATATTCTCAAGGACCAAATTGGATAAACAGAGACTGATTAGAGATAGTCAGTATGATTTTGTGCGTGGTAGGTCATGTCTAACCAAACTTGTTGAGCTTTTCGAGGGGAAGCCAGAGAGTGGTAGTAGATATTTGCTTCTTTGATTGGAGGCCTGTGACTGGTTCTGTGATGCAGGGATCAGTGCTGGATCCATTGTTGTTTGTCATCCATATCAATGATCTGGATGATAATGTGGCGAACTTCGTCAGCAAATTTATGGATGACACCAAGATTGGGGATGTAGCGGACGGCAAGGAAGACTATCAGCACTTGCAGCAGGATCTGAGAAAGGGCAGAAAAATGGCAGATGGAATTTAATGCAGAAAAGTGTGAAGTCTTGCACTTTGGGAGGACCAGTCAGGGTAGGTCTTATATGCTGAGTGGTAGGGCACTGAGGAGTGCTGTATAATAGAGTGTTCTTGGAATTGAGATCCATAATTCCTTGGAAGTGGTGTCACAGGTAGGTAGGGTCATAAAGAAAGCTTTTGGCACATTGGCCTTCATAAAACAATGTATTGAGTACAGGAGTTGGGATGTTATGTTGAAATAGTCTAAGACGTTGGTGAGGCCTAATTTGGAGTACTGTGTGCAGTTCTAGTCACCTACCTATAGGAAAGGTGTTAATAAGATTGAACTGGTACAAAGAATATTTACAAGGATGTTTCCAGGACCTGAGGACCTGTGTTATAGGGAGAGGTTGACTAGATTAGAACTTTATTTCCCGGAGCATAGAAGATTCAGTGGAGATTTGATGGAGGTATACAAAATTATGAGGGGTACAGATAGGGTAAATGCATGCTGGCTTTTTCTGCTGAGCTTGGGTGAAACTACAATTCGAGGTTATGGGTGAAAGGTGAACATAAGAGGAAATTACTTCACTTAGAGGGTGATGAGAACGTGGAGAGAGCTGTCAGTGCAAGTGATAGATACAGGTTTGATTTCAATATTTAAGAGAAATTTGGATTGGTACATGGGTGGGATGGGTTAGAGGGCTATGGTCCAGATGCAGGTCAATAGAACTATGCAGATTATGGTTCAGCATGGACTACGTGGGCCAAAGTTCATGGTTCTGTGCTGTAGTGCTCTATAACTCTATGTTCCCATTAAAGTCTGGGCCATGTGCTCCAGATGTTGTTTCAGCATTTCCTGTTAGAGATCCACAACCTTTCATGTCCCACAAAATACTGGCCTGATTTGGTGATGATGGGTGAGGGCTGGGAGCTGTAGCACCCAGCCTGACCTTTGACATTAAGCTGTTTGCTCTGGTTGATAATGTTAAAACCGATGGTTTATCCAAAGTCTCTGTGTGGAAATCCTCATACAACCACATCACATTTCTTCCTTTTTAGTTGTTTCTTATTCAAAACCACTATGTCCTAGGATGCCTGATTGGTAAATGGTCAACACTGTTGGCCTTGGGTCAGCTAGCTGGGTCCCAGAGGAAAAAACGGTTTGTCAGATCAGTGTTCTACGTCTGCCAGTTTACAGGGCAATTCAATGCAGATATTTCCTTCATGTCCACTTATCTACCCAGCACAGAGCCATCTTGCAGTTATTGTATCTTTGTGTTCCTCCCTATCTCACCATTGCACAGACCTGCCTATCCTAGATATGGCTATCATGCAACTACCTGCAATCTATCAAATGGTGCAGATTTGTTTTAAATAGCCATAGCAAATCAATTGAACAAAGTCATATCAAATTTTTCTAAACTAAACCTGATGCTTTTCATTAGATCCCATTGTGCTCAAGTCAGGTACCCAGCCTCTAATTTGGAGGCCCTGTAATATTTAAAGAAGAATATAGTTGCCTTTGGTCAGGTGAACCACTAGATTATGATATTTATTTCTGGGTTGAAGGGCCTTTCTGAGAAGAGGGAAATATTTTTTTTTCTTGATGAGGCTAAGAAAAAGAGAACAATTATTTAGCTGAGTGACTGTTTGTTCTGGCCAAAAACTTTAGAACTCGTAGTCATGGTCTCAGTATAAGATGAAGAGAAATTTCTCAGATGTTAATGAATCTTTAAAATTTATTTTATTTTATTTAGAGATACAATGCAGTACAAGCCCTTCCACCAAACAAGCCGCGCCACCCAGCAATCACCTATTTAACCCCGAGCCTCATCACAGGGCAATTTACAATGACCAATTAACCTACTAACCTACTAATCTTTGGACTATGGGAGGAAGCCAGAATGCCTGGAGAAAACCCACACGCTCACAAGAAGGATGTATGTACCTCTTACTGACAGCATCAAATTAAACATCAAACTTCAATGCCCCAGGCTCTAAGAGTGTCACACTAACAACTGCCCACTACCATGGTGCCCTAATTTCTGTTGCTTAGCTAGTTCTTTCTAATTTTGCATGTTTACAGCCTTTCAATTTTGTTAAACATTCTCATGTTAAACTTTGTTATCTTGATAAAACTTTGAGCATTTTTATGTACATGTGATGTGCTTTTGTTTTTATCAGATCTTCTGTACCAATAAACTTCAAGCCAGAGACTTAGGAATTCCTCACTATCTAATTAAATAAACCCAACATATTTGATTCTTCTTCTTTCTTCTTTTGCCCAATAAGCTGCCAGCATTTCGAGCAGCAATGAAGGTCCTCTATCTCTGGCGGCATTCGCGGCTTCCTTCATCATGTCAGTAGCTTCCTCTCTGTTTTTTTCTCATGCAAGTCCTGCGTGGAGACTTGGGAATACCGTTACACACTGATGTAGAAGGATTCCTCGTTGCTGTTTCCGTAATGGTTTTGTTTGACCAGTTAGGGTGGTTGACCCTGAGCTAAACACCCTGAACCTGGAGGAGTGGTGGACCACTCTTAGTCTGGCCTTTACCCTTTGACCTGTTTGGCATGGGTGACCCTACCAAGAGCCAAAGAATAAAGCCCTGACTCCAGCCAGCACAGCTCTCTGGGTCACTGAGGCATGCAAGCCTCCAAACCATGACAAGGTTTGTGATCCTTTTGGAGGCAACACATTTGATTGCCTACATTTAATTAATCACAGTCCCTATTTCATTCAATATATCATTAAAGCATAGCATCTTCCTCTCCTGTCAGTCTTCAGTGTGAATTCTATTACCAAGCTGAAATGCCAGGGCTTGAACAGGAAAACTTTCTCCACTTTTGTTCTTGGAGTCTGGACCAAACATTCTTCACATATGACGTGACCAAATACAGATTTAAGCTCATTGCCAGCAATGAATATTATCCAAAACTTAGAGCAGAGTTTGTATCTGTTGGTGGGTGATCTGAGAATTGAATATCTGTGCTCTGTTTGATTCGAACAGATGGGTAGTGGATAAACTTTTCACATCACTCAATTTTGCAAATAACATATCCAAGTTTATCATAAAAGTTGTATTTTTTCTTGAATTCTGCTTCAAATAAAAGCCTGCTGTTTGTGATTTTGCATCTTTAATAATACCATTGTTCGTGATGAAACCTGAGCACCTAACTTTTATATAAATTGACTCAAATGCCTGAAGTCTACTTGCCTCTTTAGTCTCTAATGTTGACAGGGTTTACAATGACTGATCACTCAATAAATAGATATTGCAGCCCCACAACTCTGCCCTAATCCCTTATATTTCATCTGTTTTCTATGTCCATTTACTTCTGAGCCTTCACCTAAACTAAAGTATCTGTGTCTATTTGTAACTTAATTTTGGATCCATCTTTGGAGAGTTCTTCTGAATTGTGTTGTTCTGATGAAATGTTTCAAGGACCCAAGCTGCTTTGGAAACACAGTAAGAACATTAAACAGTACATCATAGGAGAAGACCCCATGTCCCACAATGTCTGCATCCACCATGAGGCTAAATTAAAATAAGCCCAACTGCCTGCATGTGAGCATTTAGTGTTACTGTATCTCAGCTACAGGGACCTTATATTGATCATAGACTTGGGTCTCTCTGTGTTGGGTTTACACAATCTTCCCACAATTGTATGAGATTCCACTCTTGGAATATTGTGTTCAGTTCTGGTCACATTTTAGGAAGGCTGTAGAAGATTTAGAGGGAATGCTAAGGAGATTTACTAGAATGCTGCCTAGACTAGAGGGAATGTCTTCTGATAAGTTGAAAAAGCTTGGACTGCTCTCTAGAGAGTGAAGGAGAATGAGAGGTCACTTGTTAGATTTTTATAGGCTGATAAGAGGCATAACCGGAGCCTCTTTCAGAGGGCAGAAAAGGCTAATACAAGGGTGTATTATTTCAAGGTGATTGGGGGGATGTTAGAGGTACTTTACATAGAGAGTGGTAGGTGCATGGAACAAACTGCCAGGGATGGTGGTAGAGGTAGATACATTAGGGACATTTAAGAAATACTTAGATGATAGAAAAATGAAAGGCTATGTAGGATGAAAGGGTTAGGTTCATGTTAGCATAGGTTAAAAGATCAGCACAACGTTGTGAGCTAAAGGGACTATACAATGTTATAATGTTCTATGTTCCCCAAGTTGCGGCTGTTTCTTCCCAAATCTCACATGTAGAGAGACAAGTTTATTGCCTGTTGAGAATTACACAGTAAAGGAAAGTCAAAATATTGTAGGTGCTGGAAATCTGAATTAAAAACATAAAATATTGTAAGCACCCAGCCTGCCATGCAGGATCTGTGTAAGGGACTCAATTAATATTTCAGATCAAAAACCCATTTCAAACTGGGTCAGTAAGAAGACAAGAGATGTCTCCCACTTACCCTGCAGATTGAAGCTAACTTCTTTAGCCTGAAATACTAACATGACTTCTCTTTTCGCAGATGCTACCTGAATGCAGAATATTTCCAACATTTTCTGTTTCATTTCTGTAAATTACTCCTACTCTCTGTGTGACAAAGTAATCAAAGAGGAGTTAATCGTATTGTGAGATTGAATACATTGCCGAGGCTAAAGGGAAATTGGAAGAAGAAAATAGAACCAAAAGGATCAGGGAGGGACAGGGACAAAACTGATCGTCCAAGTGATGAACTTCAGCACCTTAATAGGAAAGTACTGTAAATGCATACAATCGACCATTCCAATGCCTTGGTAGACCTCACATGTCTCGACTAGATTAACTGCAGACCTATGATTACTTTTTTGCGTTTGCATTGTATACTTTCAATTAAACCTGTTACAGCCATGTCAAGCTTAATTGTTCTGCTAACCCAGGCTGACCTTCCATCTCTTGCAATTCAAAATATAATTACTTATTTATGTATTATCAAACACTCATTTATTGTTATTGCTGGGCTGCTAATCATTGGCATGTTGCAGGTGAGGATACACCAGAGCTGAAATTCAGCCCAGCAAGAACATTTAATATTTTATGTCTCTTTCACTGCTGTCTCTATGTTGTGACTCAAATTTAACAGTGCAGTCAAGAAAAGGTAGGATATTTTAAAAATACCATTGCCTCTCTTTTAGTATCATCTCAGTCCCCCAATTAACCAAGCTGTAGGGAAGAAAAGGAGAAATAGGGCAAAAACAAAATGACATGGATTTAATAAATTCTACTCTAGTGACTCTTACAGACTTGAAAGTTCAAAAAGAGTACTTTCAGTTTTTCTCTTTTCCCACAGGACTATATGTAGAAAAATGCAAAGCTGGATTGTTGCCATTTCGGTTCAGCAGATGACATGTCACTCAGAAAAATGTCAGATGCAAATTAATACGAAGGAAAATGGATGGGAACATCAATAAGTAGATTACTGTACTCAAAAATGGTTTTCTAAAGTAATAGGTGATAAATATATTGAACTTGTGATTCAAATGAAGAGAACACAAGCCAATCAATACTATCACTGAGTGCAGTATCATGAGCTGGTATTAAAAGAAAGCAAGATGAAAACAAAGCAGACTTTCTCCAGGGACTTGGAGGAAATTTCCATTTCAAAAACAATCTTTAATTGGATTTTTTAAAAAAGAAAAAGTAGCAAATTTTGTGACAAGGATGATTTGATTGAAGAAGGCTAAAAAAAAACTTAGTTAGGAAAGCTACTGTGTAACCTTGCCAAATAAATGGGTGTTTGGAGAATTGCTCTAATAAATTCACAGTATTGGAACAAAACAAACCACAGGAGTTTTCCCTTAATGGTACTGAGGAAAGGCAGGAGAACTTTGTTGGATCATCTCTAGTTATTTTCTCACAAGCAGAATTATATTAGTGTTTCAGGGTCTTGGTGTGATAATGTTGGTGATTAATCAAACATACTAAATTACGACTTGTCTGGCAATCTGGTTATTTGATTATTATTTTAAAACTGGCAATTTGAATAATTTGTTCAAATAATATATTGTGGAGAGAGATAAAATTCTAAAGGTAATGGAGTTTCCATGTTGAGCGTTATCTGGAATCCTGGAGTTAATTACAATTTTAAGTTGTTCTGGTTATTTAAAGGTGATTTTTCTCTCGAATATTTGTAAAGGTTTTCACGAACCATTATGATTAGGCAATCTGTTCAAACATAATTTAAGTAAAATTACTGACATTAAAATAATACTTGCTACATTTCAAAGTGATTACCTGTGTGTAGCCCAGTTTAATTTTTTTGTAAATGCGTAGTTGTATCCTTGTGTTTAAAAATAAATCAGTTTAATTTCAAGGCCATCTTCAAAGGTTAGCAAATGTACACAATTAGTAGAAACTCAACATGACAGTTAATTTAGTCTTGAGAGTGTGGGCAGTCTACTGACAGGCTAGGTTCCAGTTTACTCAGATGCTGGTATTTTTTTAAAATCACTGCAAAGAAATGGGGAACACATGTAGAATGCTGGAGGAGCTCAGCAAATCCAGCTGCATCTACAGAGGGTAATAAGCTGTCAATGTTCCAGCCTGAAACTCTTCATCAGAACTGGGAAGGGGAGGTGGGTAAAGAGCTGCCTGTCTTGCTGAGTTCCTCTAACATATTGTATGTGTTGCTCAAGATTTCCAGCATCTGTAGAGTCTCTTGTGTTAGAGAAGTGGGGAAACTCAATTTTAGCTGAGCAGAATTTTATTCTTAAACAACCCAGCTTTACAAACTTCAGATAAATTGCATGGAAATAACAAAGGGCAACCTTGTAACCTTGGTAATAGAACTCCAAGCTCCCAAGTACCCGGCTTCAAATCTCAGAGTTAAAAATGTCACCTGTTGTCATTGAGTTAATCACGTCAGTGTCCACCGTACAGAAAGTGAAGTGAAGCAGGAAGCTCCACACAAACATTAAAACATGAATGACACACTGGAAGAACACAGCAGGTTAAGCAACATCAGTGGGAGGAAAGAAATTGTCAATATCTTGAGTTGTAACCCTGCGTCAGGACAATTTCTTGCCTCCCACTGATGATGCCCTAAGCTTCCTCTGTGGATTGTGTGTTGCTCCAAATTCCAGCATTTGATGTCTCTTGCATTTCCATTAAATCAAAATCTATTCTTATCAATGCCTTCTTAACTGGCAATATAGTGGAAAGCACACCCTGAACTGGAAGTTAAAACCTAAGAAACTGATAAATGCTCAAACCCATTGCCATAATTGGAAGAGAGCTGTCAACCCATTAATTAAAGCCATTGTGTTATGTCAGATTTTGATTTGTGGCATGAAGATGGAAATATGAATAATAAATAGCATCATTCATTGGGATGGAGGCACGTGCTAATGAAAGTAAGGTGCAGAGTTATTTAAAACAGACTATGAACAATGGGGGTTTAATATTCAAATGTTTCGATTCATTGCAGCATGTCTGAAGAACAAGTTCGGTTAGCATATTTGATGGTGCCTTGGCATTCAGAGGTTTCCCAAATCGATGTCAGTTGTAAAATTACCCAATTTCTTTTATTGTCTCATCATACAAATACTTTTTCTTTTGATGTGATGTTTTTTCATTTCTATAACAATGCAAATGGGAACATTATGTCAAGGCACATATTTCAGTGAAGGCAACCATTTATGTACACAGTGTGTCACCGGAGAGA
This sequence comes from Hemitrygon akajei, assembly GCF_048418815.1. Taxonomy (NCBI): domain Eukaryota; kingdom Metazoa; phylum Chordata; class Chondrichthyes; order Myliobatiformes; family Dasyatidae; genus Hemitrygon; species Hemitrygon akajei. The sequence continues at coordinate 22,981,336 of NC_133150.1, read as the reverse complement.
ACACCAGTGGGAAGCTATTAAACCAGCCAATGCTAGTACATCCAGGAAATTAACAAGTTCGGAAAGAAATAGATATGATGGCTTCAAAACTGCTAACACGATTTGTGATTAATTTGAATAGACTTTAATTTTTTGTATGGATATCCTTTGAGAAGTGATTATTGGACTGGAATAAACAGCACATTTTAATGAATATTTATTCAGATTCACTAAGATGGACCCAGCAAGTGAGCACAAGCTGTTAATGCATGTATTACAAGAAAGTTTACACATCATGGAATACTCAATATGGTGCTGTTTCTCACTGCTTTTTGAACAGTGAGGCAATTGTATCCATTTATATAATCACAAATATTTTCAAGGGGTCTCTGATTTCAAACCTCTGCTGCCTTGCGACTATACCCACACATGGTGAAGGCTTCAAGATTAAATCCTGAGGTAAAAATCTGAATGTGGAGTCCCTAAGGCAGTCCTATGTTGAGTTCAATGCTGACTGGCAACCCCTGTGATGCTGCTAGTGCCAAACTGTATCAGTCTCTGCTATTCCTTTGGGTTCATCAGATGCTTGGAGAGGGGGAGCTTGCTCTGCGGGCAACAGCTTGCTCTCCATGTTGTACTGCCCTGGCTTGCATATCTAGATAGCGAGGACACAATATCCATGGTCAACCCTGACCAACGGAGGCCGTCAAAAATTTAGGGAAATCATAGAAGGTGCAATTTGGAAACTTGCACGTCTGTATTCTGTCAGTAAATCCTTGTCAGTGTTGAGACATGTAAATATTGACTGAAAACATTGGGATTCTCAATTAGGAAGAAAGAAATGTCACAAAGAGGAGAAGTTTTCTGGAAGAAGGGCACTGAACCAGTCTGGAAAAGTGGGTAGCATTGCAAATCAGACTCAGAACAGGACAAAGGAAATGTGTTCTAAAAGACTGCCTGCCACTCTTTTATATGGAGATTTTTTTTCATAACATGACCTTAAGCTATGTTTCATCATGTCTGTCAAGACAGAAATGAAGGCTCATTGTTCTCCACTGTACAAGGTGATATTCAGAAAGTGACAGTTTGACAGTTAACTCATACAAGGGGAAGAGCGTGAATGTGTTATGGTAGAGAATTGCAGACAATAAAAGAACAAAATCTATTTCTTTTATTAATTGTCAAATGTTATATCTTTAAAATAAAAACATCCTTTAAATCACAATTACTTTGCTTTCTGAAATGGTGAGTATTGGTACTTCGGTCTAATGTGCCAGGCCACTGGTATTTCCCACCACGTGCTACCTTGCTGGCATTTTGTGGCACTTCTTCTCACACTCAATTAATCAATCCACTTAGAAACCAATGTGAAAGTTGTCCTAGGTAAATACTTACTTCCATCAGCACTGATTATGGCCATCCTCTTGATTCATTATCAGGAAAAATTTGAACATTCAGTTGGCTCTGAATAGTGTATGATTTTCAGAAAGAATTTAGACAATGGAAAATTTTCCACTTGAGATCTGTCATTTTGTACCTAATGGGTTTTCAAGCACTAGTTAAACTTCAGCCACAGGCAGGCAGACTTGGTAGTATGGGAGGAGTTGATGCATTCTTAAGCTGAATTTCGATTTTGCCAGTATTGTTTTTTTCTCCTTGTAGTATTTCCATTATTACAATTCCAGCAATTTATTTTATCAGCATTAAGCCAGCAGTCTGCTAGTTACTGAAATTTAAATTATTTATTCTAAGGATATGGAAATCATTGTGCAATGCACACTCAAAATTTTGGAGAAACTCTGCAAGTCAAGCAGCATCTATGAGGGGAATGTTTTGGTCTGAAACATTGACTATGTATTTCCCTCCATAGATGCTGCTGACCTGCTGGGTTCCTCCAGCGTTTTGTGCGTGTTCCTCTGGATTTCCAGCATCTGCAGAATCTCTTGTGTTTGGAACATCATTGTTCCCCCTGTCCATTTTGGTGTAGTACAAAAGACCAGGTCCTCCTAACCCCATTTCGCTCCTGTCCAGCTAGTTGCCACAAAGTTGTAGCCTTGACAACAATCCCTGGAAATCTCTTGGACTTCCCAAATTCCTTAACTTGAATGGCCCTGATATTGTCAGGCCTCAGAGCCTACCACACCCAGTTGTAGATCGCCATCACAGCAACACTGGACAGAGTTTGCAGCCATGTTGGCTCTAGAATCTGGAACTCTTCTAAATGTAGAACATGGGGTCTACCCACCAATGAAGCTTAGCAACCACTCTCCTCCTCCACTACCAAAGTTCTGGAGCTTGGAAATTTGCTGACACCGTGACCGAGCATCCTTCGAAAGCAGAGCCTCCACGTCCTCCCAAAGCTAAAATTAGGAACTCTTCCAATGTTGTGTTTCTGGCCCTTTCAGGATCCAGAACACTCCCAACTCCAAGCTCGGTATCAGGGATAGGTGGCAAGTTTCAGGGATCAGTGACCAAGTGGCAAATTGACCTGTTCCTTTGGCCATCAGCTCCAGACACTGTTCCTTATCCACCTCTGGACCCCCGTGGAACTGGGCCATCAGGTATGGTCCTGTCACTTTATATTGCTGGCAAGTGCAGGTCTATTACTCTGTAAAATACTGAAAGACATGGGAGTGACAGGGTGGAAAAGCGAAGGCTGAAGTGCAGCAGCGACTGGGCCATGAAGCAGTAAACTTGGAATCAGGAAACAGTGTTACAGGGTGGAGTGAGAGCAATGGCAAAATGCCTTTAAACAGAATTTAAAGTACATCAAAGTGCAGGATTTGTTCATTTGCAGAAGTACATGTATGCATTGGGGCAAGGAAAAGCTTACTTGCAGCAGTGATACATAGCGTCAGAAAAGCGGCAAATAACAAGAGGAAGTTAAACTATATACAAATTTTTTCAAGAAAGAACACAGTTACAAAAACACAACAACGTCCAGTTTAGTTCTAAGTGATCCACGTCATCATCATGTTGCTAAACTGCAGAGATTAAGGTTGATCAGTCATTTCAAGAGCTGAATATTTGAAGGAAAATGGTTGTTCTTGAACTTGGTTGTGCGCCTCCTGGAATTACTATGAAGGGATGTGCCCATGGTGTATTGGGCAGAGTCCACTACATTTTGCAACTTCTTATATCCCCTTATGTATGGCTAAAATAACTTGTTAATGTAAGTGGCCCTTAGAAGTGCTCTGAATTGTCTACCTGGTCTTTCCTATAGAACGAAGAGGTACACCTTTGCTCAGCTGTGAGAAAAGAATTTCTTACAACATCAAAGAGCTTTGCTTTTCCTTTATTTCATTGGACAGCTCGAACAGTTAGTTGAAGAAGAAACTTTTTAGAGTTCCACATTCACATGTAAATGTGATGTGCTTTTTTTGACATGTTCATGGAGTGATTTCTCCCTAACATGTGATGCAACTGATCATAAACGCCCAGACACAAATATCCTGTATATTCCTCCGCACTTTGCAGGTATGATCATGTATGAAGTGCCAACTTCATACTTTTTAACATTATATCATAAATGCTCCTTATTATTTGTTAATTTATTTGTGGCAATACGACTTTGTGTTGTGTGTGAGTTACAGGTACTGGATTATGCACCTTGGTCCAATGGAACGATGGTTTGTTTGACAGAGTGTATGTGTACGGTTGAATGTCATTGAAGATGAACTTGACTTGATTCTGATTCTAGAACGACTTCAACAATGTTAAGATGCAGGGCTAGAAATTGCTTTGCTTCCTTTCAATGGTTTTTAAGCAGCATTGTGAATTATACCAACTCTGTTTCTGAAAGTCACAAAGAGTGAGAATGTGAAAGTGAAGCTCACAAAATGGAAACATGTCACAGTCAGTATTGAACCCATCAGATGCAATGTCTGTATCCTTTTAACTATTCTGCTCTATTAAATTGATATTTTTTGATAATCTCCATAACTTCCGCAGTAATTTTTCCCATCTCTGTCTCTCACTTTCCCTGTCAAACTTGCTCACATACTTCCATTTCAATGTTGGAGTTCCCATCCTGGTGGTGCTGTGTGATCATGCACTGCATTAACACTGATATTCTTCTCCAGTTAATAATTTTTAGCATTTTAGAAGCCATCTCCTTCAATGTACTCATCTTGCATGTACACACAAACATGTATCTTGTGCATTCATTAATCTAGATTGAATTTTCATCTCTGTTAGACTTCATATAAGCTTCCTCTGCAGCACTCAATTCAGGAAGGTGCAGAATTATGAAATTGAGATTTACTCTGCAATGCCACTGTATAATTACTAACAATCTCTCACCAACCTTGCTTTCTTTTCCAGCATTTGAAAATTTCTACCATCTCTGGGGCTGATAGATTAAAGTGATTCTGCAGCCTCATTAAACAGAACAATTTTATATTGCCTGGAGGTCTGCTAAAGTAACAGAGGCAACCAAACCTATTTCTATTCATAAGGTTGCTTTCTAACATTCTCGTATGCTTCATTTCAAGTAAGCACCATTTTGCCTTTGTCTAGGAAAAAAAAGTCTTCATTCTACAAAGAACTGAGGAGCTACATTACTTTATCAAGGACTGTAAACCTCCTGATGTAGCTGAATTAGGAAGTTATTTTCTATCATCTCTGCTTTGGCAGTTGCAAGGCTTAACTCAGTGATTCCATACATTAGCCTTTAATTCTCCTGTGCTCTGTTCAGTGCACGATTCCTATTGTTTCCAGTCTATGTTTTGACATTATAGTGACTCGCCCCACCACCATAAGTTGTCAGCCACCTGATGCATTCGATGACTGCACTACTTCAGCAGGCTAATTCTTTGTTCGGAGGGAACCAACATAGTCACAGAAGATGCAAGAGATTCTGCAGGTACTGGAAATCCAGAGTAACACCCACAAAATGCTGAAGATCATCAGGTCAGGCAGCTTCAATGGAGGGGAACAGGTCAACGTCCTGACAAAAAGTTTGGCCCAAAACATCAATGGTTTATTCCCCTCCATAGGTGCTGCCTGACCTGCTGAATTCCTCCACCACTTTGTGTGTTACTCTGGTCACAGGGAGAAAGTGTAAACTCCACAGACAGGTCCACGCATTAGGATTGAACTACAGGCTGCAATGCTGTGATGCAGCTGCCCTACCAGCTGTACCACTGTGCCATGCTTGTGGTTTGGCAGCGAAGTAACAAACGGTATGTGCAAAGTCAGACACATGAGACGTAAAGAGCTTTAAAAGCTTTTCTCTGATTTATTTTCCATTCTGGAACAGAGCACAACATTACACACATGATCAACTGTGACTTGACACATGGTTACCCGTTGTATTGAAGGAAGAGACAATATGTAAGATGGCAGGTGTATTTATTTCAATAAATGGCTTGTGGAGCAAAGGTTCTTTAATTAACAGTGTGCTGAGTAGCAGTAGACTCATTCCATAGTACTGAGGTGTGAATTCTTTGTTCTGAATTGCTCAGTATGCAGTGAGAATTTCCACGATTGCAGATTACTACTCTGGTGGAGCAAAAAAGCAACATTCAAAGTGTTGTCATAGTACTTGTATTTCCTATGACATGGAGATTATTTGGCGCATTGGGTCTCTTCCAGCTGTCACTGGAATCCAATCAATCATGCACCACGTATTTACTGGTAACCCATTACCTCTTGTATGTTCATCAGCTTAGCCCAGATTCTCCTACTGCCTACGTGCACTAGAACTGTCTATCAGAATGTCCTAGGACCTCAGAGGAACCTAGAGTGTCCAGGGGAAAGTTCCATGGTTAAAGGGAGAATGTGCAAACTCCACACTGACAGTATCCAAAGTCTGGATCAAACTTGAGTCAATGAGACAACAGAACTACCCCCTGTGCCACCCACTGCATTAAAGCATGGTATTCCTTTGTTTATCGTAGTTACTTCACAGTACCAGTGATCATCAATCGTCGTTCGATTCCTGCTGCTGTCTATAAGGAGTTTGCATGTTCTCCACATGACCACATGGATTTCCTTCCACATTCCAAAGGAGCACAGTTAGGGTTATTGTGAGCCTGCTATGAAGATGCTCTAGTAATACTCCATGTTTATCCTCTGTTCCATTCACCCACATCTGCAGTAAAACACATCTTTTATTCTTAAAGATAGCGATTAGTTTTATTTGTCACATTTACATCGAAACATACAGTGAAATGCATTATTTGTGTTAAATCAAATCAATGGGGATTGTGCTTCTGGCATCAATGTAGCATGCCCACAACTCACTCGCCCTAACCGTGTATCTTTTGGTATGTGGGAGGAAACCGGAGCACCCAGCGGAATTCCATGCAGTCATGGGGAGAACGTACAAGCTCCTTACAGGCAGCCACTCGAATTATATCTCACTCTTACAGCTGCCGCTGAAGGTATTGCAGTAACCAATATGCTACTGTGCTGCTCCAAGGTAATAAAGCAATTAACATTCCTGCGCCAAATGTTCTTATCCAAATATTCTTGGGTTGACTCGTACATCTTGAACAAGCAGCTCCAAGTTAGTGTGAATCTGGGTCTTCTGAGTCTCTTATTTTGGTCAGTTATCTCAGCCAGCTTACCAGGTTACATTCATGGTGTGTCTTATCAGCATAGATTGTATTTTTAAAATTGTAGCTTTCACATTTAGTAGGTTTATAGAACTGCAGCTGATATCAGTACTGTTTATAAGCTCTCAAATCATCCTATATAATCATGATAACATAAAATAAGAATATGGTAAGTTGTTAGCTATGGTTGGTGCAATAAAAAACAAGCTTGCCTCTCCATTAACTTGTATCTCAGAACTATACCTTAAATAGAAATCTACACAAACAGAATTGCTTAGCACAAGAGCCCACCTCATCCATGCCGACTGTGATTAGGCCCATATCCCTCTACTCGTCCATTCCCTCTGGTCTCCAGGTGCCTTTTTTAACATGATAATGTTATCTGCCTCTACTGTTTTCGCTCAAAGCTTTTTCCTCTACATTCCCTCAGAGCTCTTTGAAGTATCTTTCCTTTCACCTTAAATCTATGCCCTCTAGTTCTAGATTTCACTGACTTGGTGGGAGAGGGAGGAAATTTCTAACTATCATGCTGCTTCTCATAACTTTATGAACTTTTGTACGGTCACTCTTCAGGCTCCAGTGTTCAATGACGATAAACCCATCCTATCCAATCTCCCATTTTAGCTGCAGCCTCGAGTCCAGGAAACGTTCCAGTGGATCTCTTCTCCATCTCTCCATTACTATTGATGCTTTCATTCATGTGACTACCAGAACTACACACAATACTCTAAGTGCAGTCCAACAATGTTTTATGCAACTGCAAGCTGACATCTCATCTCTAAAGCTCAATGTATTATCCTATGAGAGTAAGTGTACGAAATACCTTTCTCAGTACTCCAATAGTTAAACTAAAGCATGGTAGTGTGGCAGTTAGTGTAATTGCTTTACAGTGCCAGCGACTATCAATCAGGGTTCAATTCCCCCTGCGGTCTGTAAGGAGTTTGTATGTTCACTCTGTGTTCACGTGGGATTCCTCTGGGTACTCTGGTTACCTTCCATATTCTAAAGGTGCACGGTTAGGGTTACTGAGTTGTGGGCATGCTACGTTGGCACCAGACGCTTAGTGACACCTGCAGGCTGAACCAGCGCAATCCTTGGACTGTGTCAGTCGTTGACGCAAGAACAATGCATTTCACTGCATGTCTGGATGTTGTGATGTACATATGACAAATATATGTTATTACTTTCTCTCTTTAATCTTGTTAAATTCCGTGTGTAGTCCTTAGGGCTGTAATACGTGGTGTTTCCGTGAACCTATGGAATCATAAAGTTGATTCCCATCTCTCCTAATCCATTTTTCCTTCTTTAGGTCACTATCATTCTCTGTTTAGTGGTGACACAGGTAGATAAGGAAATGAAAAAGACAATTGTTATCCTGTGTCATCACTTTGTGTCTGTATATCAACACTCCCAACCTTCCTGCCATTTACTATCAGGGTCCTTACAGAATTTGACTAGCTTGCAACAAAGGACTGTTCAGACATTAGGTTAGCTGTGCAGTCCTGTTGCAGAGGATCACTCTGTTGCAACCCACATCATACAGTAATGCTTCCATCTCACTAACCATTAAACAGTGCGTAGTGGTAAACAGTTCCATTGCTTGCTTGTCGATTCACACATGCACCTTCCTTTCCCTTTCATATCATTTTTGATTTTTTTCCTATTCATTCCCTTTTGTTAAATCCCATAAGAGCTTCTATACTCTCACAAATGGTTTTCTGAAAACTGTTTAAATTTGTACCTTACATTATGCAGTTAAATGGATTATGAATAAAGGACGTGAACAGCATATTTTGCATGAATCTATAATTTATATATAAAAATGTATTTTGCAGTGTTCAGCTACATCAAAATACTTGACAGGCTTTTTTGATGTGCTGTTTCTGTAATTTAGGGTTAAGACAGAAGTCTGTAATCATAATATTGTTTTGTACTTTAGTACAAATTCATGAGTAATTAGGAGATAATCATTCTGTTGCTCTTTCTTCTATAGATCATTTCTAATCTCCTAAATTCTTTTAGAATGACATCAATTTTTCTGTCTTTGTCTTCCAATTGTCTGACCACTCTCTCTTCTCCCACAATAATCTTTTCCAGAATTTCTAAGACTGGATTTCACAGTGGGACTGCATATGTGCAACTTCTTTCACTATTGAATCTGTTACTACTGTTGTGCCTTAGTTGCTAAAGTTTCCTCCTTGAACTGAATTCTCTTATTTTAAGCTAATGTTAGCTCATTAGATGGTCTTGCCCAGACATCTCATCATCTTCATAGGAAGAAAGTTGTTTGAGCCAATAATTTTTTATATGGTTATATCTGTTATAGTCTGCTCCTCACTATTCCTGATCAGTGGATAAACCACCACTTTTTCCTGCTGCTGGTAGATCACTGTATCTCATTAGGATCATGTTGTGGAAACCTCTGTCCCTCCTACATGCATCACATTAACTCAGATACATTGCAAGGTTTTGAGCATCTGATTTCATTTCAGTTTGTCCATTTTGTTTTCTGCTACTTGAACCTCCAGTTTCAGCCAAAAAAAACCAAATTTGACATTTTCCTATAACTATTAGTTAACTTGTAAGTTTTAAAATTGAATCCTCCAATTTTCATTAAATTACCCACTTTTCCCTTTCCTCCTCCTGCTTCAGGTTCTTCTTTTAGAGAAAGATTAATTTTGGAAATAATGATCTCATTTTGTTCCAGCCTTGGCTCATTGCCGGTTTACACAATGTACTGTAACAGTGTGTAGGCTGCTAGCATCATGTTGCTTTTGAAAAATATCTTTAGTTCCCTTGCATGTCACAGTGGAAATCACATTGTTAGTAGGCATGTTGCAGCCTTCTGGACTCAATATTGAAATCTATGCCTTCAGGTAACTTGATTTTTTTCCAATTGGTTTTAATAGGTTTCAGCTGGTACATTTAATGTCAGAGAAATGTATACAATATACATTCTGAAATTCTTTTTCTTCACAAACATCAATGAAAACTGAGGAGTCCCCCAAAGAATGAATGACAGTTAAATGTTAGAACCTCAAAGCTCCCCAAGCTCCCCCCTCCCACGCTGAAGCAACAGCAAGGCAATGACCCCCCCCACCCCCACCAGCAAAAAAAGCAAAAAATGCCCCCCACCGAGCACTCAAGCGTGCAGCAAAACATCAATAAAGACACAGACTTGCAGTACCCCAAAGACTACTCGTTCACCTGGTAATTTGACATACCACAGGCTCTCTCTCTCCCTTAAAAGGGAAAAAGAGGTGTCCCCATTTCACAGCGAGAGGGGAGACATGACAAACAATTCGCCAATTTATGCTGTTGAGTCTGTTGTGTCGCTTCTTCCAAGCTCCGTGCCCAAAGATCTCAGGTGGCTGGGCACACAGCCAGCCAGCCCACTGCTTACAATCTTCCATCTCCCACAATGCACTAGGCAGTGGCACCAACCTCAAGTCCAGCAGCCTCCAGAGCCTGTATCAGATACGTCCTTTCATTTCCCCCTTTTCTCAGTGAGTTGACGGTGTACCTAGACTGGCCTGTTGGGTATGCACTCATTCTGTGCACTTTATACAGTCCTGTGTAGGTCTGTAGTCTAGTGTAGCTTTCTCTGTGTTGTTTTTTTTTACGTAGTTCAGTCTAGTTTTTGTACTGTGTCATGTAACACCATGGTCCTGAAAAACATTGTCTCATTTTTACTATGTACTGTACCAATAGTTATGGTCGAAATGACAATAAAAAGTGACTTGACTTGACTTGATGTCCCCTGATTTCAATTTTCACAGTCTCTACAATTCTTTTAGCTTCATTCTTTTGTCCGTGCTTGCACTCTCCAACTGCTCCCATTCACTCATTGACCACATAATCTTGTTTACAGCTTATCCTCATGGACAACTTGGTTTGACACTTTCAGACACATCTGTTACAAGGATAAACTCCTTAGTAATAATGATCAGATGGGCACAGAGAGAATCTGTAACTACTGACAAGAGCTTTTGTTGTCTCAATGGTAGAAAACAATAATTTACACAAATACCTGTGTGCACACTACTATATTTTTGTGGCACTCCATGAACAGTCAAAGAATAGAAAATATAATAACTAAAAAAGGTGTCTATGCTGGCCATATGTTCCTGTGGTCTTGCTCCAATTTCCGCATTCATGATAGTGGGTCTCTGATGGTTGCAGTTATTGTTGCTTTTGCAATTGAAGCATCTGCTTTTATATTTGTTCCTTACCAGTTCAGATGTTGAATTTCAGTGTTATTGGCTGTGGGTCATCTGACTGACCTTTAACATCTTATTGCCTCTAGTTCAGGCAAGCATCCATTTATTGCCCTTCTTGCACAAGTGACAACTGGCAATTGGCTCTTTGTTCTAAATCAGTTCCCAAACCAGTAACCAGCTGGAATCGCTCATGGCAGACACAGGCCCCACCATTCCCAAACCTGCAAGTGATATCTAACCAAAGAACAGCTCACAGACAACTTCTTATTTGGAAATAATTCTGAGTCCAGCAGATTACATGGAGCATCATTGTGTCTGCTTTAAAATACTAATCCAGCCAAGCAACTCTGGTTCACAAAATGAAAGATGTATAGCAGTTTCATAAAATGGCAGCCTCCACCTCCTTCAAGCATATGGCAAGAATAAAGATAATTTGTTTGTCTACTTCCATGATCCTTGATGCATTTGAATTAACTGATTTGTAGACTGTAGTTCTTTCTGGCCAAAACATCCCACTCTCTCTGCAGTTTTACCGGCTTCTTTTTAAAAATTGTTATGATTGTGCATAATTTTATCAAAAATAATTTCACCATGATTTATTTCAAGATAGTATTTGAACTTTGACTCAGAGACATATTACTATTATTTAAGATCTACTTAAGTGTACTCTGGGTTACCAAGTCCAGTGGAGTCTCTCCATATTGCTCCATATTGTGTCCATATGATATGGTATTGCCAACTCTTCCACTTGACCATCCAATCATTGCTCAAGCTCTCTTAAGGCATCTTACTTTTCTGTCTGTTCTAGTCAATTGAGGATGAACTGCCTCATGTTAATGAAATGGTTCCACGCAGTTAACCAATTCCTGTTCTGCTAGTTTGTGTACCAGCAGCTGGACCTTCTGCTTCTGACTCTCCAAGGTGATGAACTGCTGTAGGTGTGGGTCTCTCAACAGCCCCAGGGCTTCTGTCATTCCAGCTCATCCTCAGGTCCTGCTGTCTCTGTCCAACCACTCCCGGGCATCATCTTTACTCTTCCTTTCCTTTCTGACGAATGGTCTTCAACCTGTAAAGTTGTTTCTCTTCTCACAGATACAGCCTGACCTGCTGAATGTTTCTGCATTTTTTTGTTTTTGTGTTGGTTGTCCTTTGTTACCAGACAGAACAGGTAACTCACGTAGTGGTCAACATCTACCACTGAATGTAAGTATTAATAATCAGTAAAAATAAGTTAGAGATTCCAGACTTAAAGAGTTGCAACTAAGCTTTCAAGCCTTTCTCTTGGGAATTATGATGTGTACTTCAGCTTGTTTTTAACATGTGCAGTGCAAATTGATTTCACTTCCCATAGTGCAAAAAAACTAACCTTTTCTGACAGGGCCAAAAATGCAATATAGGCCAGAGATAAAACTGTCTCAGGGTTCACCTCTTTAGTTTAAAGGGTGACGAATTCTATTAAAATAGCGGACAGATGAATGTCATATAAGTATTTTATGCTTTTGTCTGCTATTTTGTCACCAGGTATTTATTACATTGCATTTTAAGCTTTTAGAAAAACAACATTTTTGAAATGAACTGCAGTCTGATCAACATCTATAAGAGATAGAGTGATGTCTTCCTTTCGATACCTCATGATAACTCAATTCTAAAGCTTTGCTTCAATGATGTTGCATCCATTTCTTAGTCTTAAAGTTGCTTAAAATGTACAAGAGACAAGATGCCTTTCTTTAGTGCAAAAAAATTCACAAGCACCACACAATGCTGATTATAACATGACATTCAAATTGCAAACTGCAAGATCCCACAATCATTAATGTGATAAATATTTTTTTCTCTACTGAGAGTGAAATTATAGACACAACTCCACAGAAATTCCATTGCTCAACTACAAATACTACCACTGAATCCTTTATGTTCATCTCAGAAGATAGAAGGAAGCTGAGCGTCTTATTTGAATGACGGACTTCAGACAGTACAGTGTAGTTAGGTTTGGTTATGATTGTCACATGTACTGAGATACAGTGAAAAGCTTTTGCTTTGCATGCCATCCAAACATATGCTATGCATAATAATATCAAGGTAATACAACAAAAACAATACAGAATATAGTGTTGCTGTTACAGATAAAATGCAGTGCAGGTAGACAAGTAGAGTAAAAGGGCACGATGAAATAGACTTCAAGTGTTCATCTTTTTGTATTTGAGGGTCCATTCAAGCATTTGATAATGGTCTGGTGGTATGCACTCTCAGCCATTTGTATCTTCTGCCCAACAGAAGAGGGAAGAAGAGAGAATGACTGGGATAGGAGGGGTCCTTGCCTGGACCAGTTGTCTCCGGCTATGTCAAAGCAAATTATATGGTCAGGTGTATGAGCACTCAACTTTTTAACATAAATCTACCAGGAGTGATAGAGTAGCAGAGCGTAGGTGAAGCTATTCAGCCGATCAAGTGTGCACCAGAAATGTTCTCCTTAGAAGCTAGTTTTTCCAATGGACTCTCCAATACTATGATGTGATCTTCGGCAGACATCCCAGCTCTCAGGTCAGAGATCCTGTTGGCTCAACTTGTGGCAAATTAAATCTCAGCAGTCAAAATGAACGGGAGAGACTAGCTTCCAAGATAAAGGTAATTATTTCTTTTTTTTAAAAAAAATTGTTGATGTCAATGCTTTTAGTCAATTTTTATTGCCCAGAGATATTTTTAAGAAGTTAAATATTGTGGGAAAATGTTTTTAATGGTTTCAGACAGCAACACTGACACCTTTGGTTGCTGGTTGGCCTCAGAGGAGGGCTGCACCGGCTGTCATAGCCGTTCTGTGACTGCAGCTAACCGTCTGCATTGTGCCAGCCTCAGGCAGCACACAGCCTCACTGAAGTGCTGGAAGCTGGACTCCTAATTGACAACTTCCTCCAGGGACCACGGTCAATCAAACACTGTGCCAATGATTTTGGAGAGCGCTGACCTGATATTTTCCTTCATTTGGGCGGTTCAGATTTTTCTAAGTAGCAAGAAAGTTTTCACATTACAGTTAGATCAAACAGGCTAAGTATTTTAAAAATGAGTTTATTTAGTTAAAAATATTAGTTATTAAAAATTCTTATCATTCTGTTGCTTTCAATTAAAATCTTTTTTTCAATTTTTGTAAATGCATACCTTTCACTATAGAAATCTTCAGATACTTAAGCATTCTGTTTATGTATGAACTGACTAAGGGACTACAAAGCCGTGCTATTTTTCCTAGATCTGAGCAGTTTTTGGTCACTGAACTCTGACAGGTTAGATTTCAAAGGGATCAGGGCAGACTCCAGGTTATCTGATGAAAGCAATTTGCATATCTTCTGGCTAAACTACAGATCTGGGAATTACAGAAACATGATGCTCTTGTGGGACAGCCACGATTGATCATAGTTTGGCTGCTTGCAAACAGATGGTGGGGGACTGAGGAGAGATTGTAAGCATATTTAATTTTAACCTTTCATTTACTTGGAACAATTGCTTCTGTAACAGACTGTGTACAGACAACTGACTGTTGCAACTCCTGTTAATTATTTGTCTTCTGGAAGATCTATGGATCGTTGTCGTTTATTAGACTTTGGCATCAGTTGTTCCTAACTTACCTGATCTGAAACTACAATAAATTATCCATCAATGTTTTTAGATAGATAGATAGATAGATACTTTATTCATCCCCATGGGGAAATTCAACTTTTTTCCAATGTCCCATACACTTGTTGTAGCAAAACTAATTACATACAATACTTAACTCAGTAAAGAATATGATATGCATCTAAATCACTATCTCAAAAAGCATTAATAATAGCTTTTAAAAAGTTCTTAAGTCCTGGCGGTAGAATTGTAAAGCCTAATGGCATTGGGGAGTATTGACCTCTTCATCCTGTCTGAGGAGCATTGCATCGATAGTAACCTGTCGCTGAAACTGCTTCTCTGTCTCTGGATGGTGCTATGTAGAGGATGTTCAGAGTTATCCATAATTGACCGTAGCCTACTCAGCGCCCTTCGCTCAGCTACCGATGTTAAACTCTCCAGTACTTTGCCCACGACAGAGCCCGCCTTCCTTACCAGCTTATTAAGACGTGAGGCGTCCCTCTTCTTAATGCTTCCTCCCCAACACGCCACCACAAAGAAGAGGGCGCTCTCCACAACTGACCTATAGAACATCTTCAGCATCTCACTACAGACATTGAATGACGCCAACCTTCTTAGGAAGTACAGTCGACTCTGTGCCTTCCTGCACAAGGCATCTGTGTTGGCAGTCCAGTCTAGCTTCTTGTCTAACTGTACTCCCAGATACTTGTAGGTCTTAACCTGCTCCACACATTCTCCATGTTTATGACGTGTTCATAATTTGACTAATTTTTGTTCAAGTTGCTTCTGATCAATCTAAAATCTTCTTAACCTGAAGCAAATTCACGATGAATTTTAGTATCATGGTTGGGCCATGGAATCAATAAAGCCAAATGTAAAATATAGCTATTCTTTGCAGCTTAAAATTTTAAAATTTTAAGTTAAAATGTTGCTTTTACTTTAATCCAGATAAAATGTTATATTGAATTCAGGATTAAAAATTGCCCAAGTGTTGAATTGTAGTTCAATAGCAATTATAATAAATACACTGGTGTTAGCATAATAAATCATCCAAGCTACTTCATAGAAGAAGATGTAATTGCTGTTCAACAACCATAGTCAGATCTCTCTAATACTTTCGTTGTATATCAGCTAACTCACAATTAACCAGCTCAAACTTAATACTTTGCCCCTTACTCCAGCCTATCCTTCTCTGTAGCACTTAAGGTCCAACCTGAACTTTTGACATTTGACCCACTGACAAGATTGGCACTGTTGGTTGGAGGATCCAAATTTTAAACTTTGGAGCTTGAAATCAAGCTCTCTTCTCTCATACTTCCGTGTGGACTTTGATCCCAATACTAAACATTGGAGCCATTGTTTCCCAATTTAATCACATCTCCTCATTACAGAAAACCTTGCTTTCACAACCTTGAGCTTTGAAAATAGTGTTCCCCACCTTTAAACCTTCCCAAGATCCAAAAGCAGTACTGCTCTGATAGACACATCATTTTGGTCTATTCTACTGCCATAGAACCTGGTTATTCCTGTATCCCCTCTCCTATCTATTCCATTTACATCTACAACACATGTGAGAACCTCCAGTAGTTTAAGTTTCCTAACCTGACATACACCCAGTTGTCACTTATTAGTCACAACTGTACATCTGCAAGGTAATGCAAATATCAAATCAGCCAATCACGTGGTAGCACTCAATGCATAAAAGCATGCAGGCATGGTCAAGGGTTTCAGTTGTTTTTCAGGCCAAATATCAGAATGGAAAAGAAATGTGATTTTCAGGTGATTTTGATTGTTAGTACCAGATGGGATGGTTTTAGTATCTCAGAAACTGCTGATCTCCTGGGATTTTCACGCACAACAGTCTCTAGAGTTTACAGAAAGAGTGGCAGTTCTGTGAGTGAAAATGAGAGAGATCAAAGGAGAATGGCTAGACTGAAGGCGATAGTAACTCAAGTAACTCGCACCTCTTACAACAGAAGTGTGCAAAAGAGCATCTTTGAACACACAACAGGTCGAACCTTGAAGTGGATGTGCTACTGCAGCAGAAGACCACAAGCACCCACTCAATGGTCACTTTATTAGGTACAAGAGCTACCTAATAAAGTGGCCACCATGTTTATCTCATTTGAAAATTAGACATCTGATCCCTGTAAAACTTCCATCCCTCAATAAGTTGGCCTGACTACAAGGCAAGCTTCTTGCCACCCATCACTACCTTCTCTGCTCAGTTTGTGTTGAACAACTTTCCATCTGACTACACTCATTTCTCCAAATAAAAAGTGTTGCTATGGGAACCTGTGTGAGTCCTGATTATGCATGTCTGTCTGTGAGGTTTGTACAATATTCCTTCTTCCAGCCCTTCAGCTGTCCAGTCCTGTAACAAAAATTCAATTGAACTGGGAGGAGAAGTCCATAACCATGCTTACGTGCTCTGCCATTCTCTGTGAAGTGAGGAGGAGAAGTGTCTCGACAGAGGCACATAAGATCATAAGAGGTATAAACAGAATGGACAGAGAGGCAATGACTAATAACAGAGAACATAGTTTTAATGTGTGTGGAGAGAAGTTTAGGGGAGATGTCAGAGATGTCTTACACATAGATTAGTAAGCATCTAGGATGCACTGCCAGTGGTGGTGGTTGAGGCAGAAACATTAGGGACATATAAGAGACTCTTAGATAAGCACAAGGGTGGAAGAAATAATGAGGGTTATGGGCTGTTTAGGAGGGAGAAGTTAGATTGATCATAGAGTAGGTTTACTGTATATTTCATGCCCTGACGTTCATACCAAGCTGTACTGTTCAATGTTCTATGTTAAGATCATGGCTGCTCAGTTTGGATCCTTCACTCAGCAATATATTCTGTCTGTTCTAACTTTTCAGTGCTCTTTGTTTCAGTCAAAATTGCAGCAATCTCTTCCTTAGAAAGATTCTGCTTTCTTGGCACCTTGGTAAATCTTCATCAATTAACCTCAGAGAGTGGTTAAAAAAATAAGATTTCTCTCCTCCGTCATGATAGGCAATCCCTTTGTTACCTGTGCATATTTTTGTAGCCTTTTTATGCTCTCTTCACGTCACACTTACCCACCTACCTTTGTCTAATTGGCAAATTTAGCAGCCATAACTTCCGTATCTTTATCCCATCTGTTTCCCATCCTGACCGTTCTTGTTTTTATTTAATTTACATGTTATTTATGTAAATTATAAAAGTTGAGGGCCCAGCCCTGATGCTTGTGGCACAGAACTCTTTGTCAATCAGCCTTACAAATAAGATGTGGAAATATTGTGAAGTGGTGATGTTATCAAGTACAATATCCCTGACACTGAGTTAGGGTTTGACGTGATGTATTTGATATGAGAAGCAAACATCATTTTGTTTCTCATTATCTCCTGGTCGAAAGAGCTGTGCACATTTGGATGCAAAAATTATTGAAATGGTGCATACTATCTTTTGTGGAAGTAATCAAATCAAGTCAACTTATTTAACTCTATACATGTATACTGTCAATGACACACAGTTTCTCTGAACCAGAGTGTACACATAACACATATATAACACACAATAACTTAGGAAAGTAAGGGTAAAATCTACAGATGAATTATGCATGAATATCCAAAGTAAAGTGCATAAATTAAATGTTGTCAGATACGGAACAGATTAACCAATGACATTTCAAATGTGATGCGGCAGGGAGTTCAGAAGCCTGATGGCCGGAGGGAAGAAACTGTTTCCCCTCCTGGCCGTTCTTGCTTTTATGCATTGCAGTCTCCTGCCTGATGCTAAATAGATTCTGGATTTATTGTAATACATAGTTTACCCATCTGTTGCCTTGCCCTGTTGAGTCCCACGCAACTCAGACATTGACTAAGTCTACAGATGATAATGGAGACATGAGAGACTGCAGACCCTGAAATATGGAGCAAAAAAAAAACAATCAATCCAGGTGCAGAGATTTGACCCAAAACATCAACAATTCCGTTCCTCCCACGGATGCTGCTCAACCCACCGAGATCCTCCAGCAGATATTTAGTAGTTTTCAGATGTCAAGTAGAGTGCCACCGACCGGTGTGAGGCTGACGTTTTGGAATCTTGCTTTCTTCTATGGAGCAGCAGTCAGTCCTGGAGCAGGGATTTGACCTGAAACATCAACAATTCCATTCCTCCCACAGTTGCTGCTCAACCCACCGAGATCCTCCAGCAGATATTTAATTGGGTTTAGGTAGAAGCTCTGTGCTGCCAGTGTGAAGCTGACATTTTGTAATCTTAGCTTTGTTCCATGCATAATCATCTGGTTTAGTGTTTCACTGAAGCAGAAAATATACCTGCACAAAATGTACAAAGAACTTCATTAAAGCTGTTTCCAATGCAGATCAGGAGGATTTACCTGATGCAGCAATTACCTTATTTTCCTATTTGCCCGGTTTGCTCTCATAAAAATGTGAAAACATATTCTGACCTTTAAGTACTGAAGACTGAACTGAAATGCTGCATACTTCATTGATGCAATTGGAATTCATGAAATGTGCATTAGGTTTAATGTTCTCCTTTATGTTTTTGAAGCAAAAAGAACATGCAAGGGAAGCTGCAAAACTAGTTCCTCACCACTACAAGCAGAGTCCCCAGCGCCCACCCACGCAGCTGTTTCTACCACCCCAGTTGTATTTACTCTGGAAAGTTTGAGGACAACTGCTTTTGCAGCCTCTCCTTCAGCAGGGTGGCAGGCAGAGATGAGCCATCTGCTGCCGACTGACTCTCAGCCATTGCTGACAACACAAATGTCATTGCAATGGCAAGAGCGATCCCAGCACCAAATTTATACGCTTCCACCGTCTTTCCAGCTCCCGGGGCGGCGGCGGGGGGGGGGGATGTGTGGCATTGGTCAATCTAACAGTGTGCCGATGCTTTAAACAAGTCACTGATAAGTTATTCGTCAAAGAACATAGTTTTTTTTTTCATTTACTGTTTAAAAAAGAACAGTAGTAGAAAAAGGAAGGCATTGCAGTGTTTCTGCTTTGCAGTATTCCCAGAGCCTGGGATATTATTGATGGCACCTATGTGCCCCCCTGGACTGCTGCACACAATGCCTTGGTGTTCATGAACTGAAAGCACTTCCACTCCATCAACGTCAAGGCACTCAGTGAACAATCCAGGAGAATGCGGGTCAATGCCAGCTTCAAAGGCAGCAGTCAGCATTCCTGTAATTTAAGGCAGTCTCTTGTGTCTAGCTTATTTATTAGACGAAGTCATAGTGTAAGGACAGTTTCTGAAAGCTAATGGTGTTCAGTGCTGAATCATGACACTTTTCTGATGCCAGGAACACCCCAGAAGCATTGCCAAAATTGTTAATGAGCATTATAATGACTCTCCATAAGCAGCATGTTTGCTGTCTGTCGAAACAGCTCTGCAGCTATGCTAAAATGACTTTTTATGCTCCAAAGGCCATTTTATGTTTGCCAGTATTACATGTGTAATTGGCTAAGAATGTTTTGACCAAGAAAGACAAATGGAATATGTCAACCGCATTACAACACACACAAAATGCTGGTGGAACGCAGCAGGCCGGGCAGCATCTATAGGGAGAAGCACTGTCGATGTTTCGGGCTGAGACCCCTTGTCAGGACTAACTGAAAGGAAAGATACTAAGAGATTTGAAAGTATGAGGGAGAGGGGGAAATGCGAAATGATAGGAGAAGACTGGAGGGGGTGGGATGATGCTAAGAGCTGGAAAGGTGATTGGCGAAAGTGATACAGAGCTGGAGAAGGGAAAGGATCATGGGACGGGAGGCCATGGGAGAAAGAAAGGGGGGGGGGGGGGAAGCACCAGAGGGAGATAGAGAACAGGCAGAGTGATGGGCAGAGAGAGAGAGAAAAAAGAACAACTAAATATGTCGGGGATGGGGTAAGAAGGGGAGGAGGGGCATTAACGGAAGTTAGAGAAGTTAATGTTCATGCCATCAGGTTGGAGACTACCCAGCCGGTATATAAGGTGTTTAAACAAAAGGGCTTCCCTTCTTCCACCATCAACTCTGCTCTCAAACGCATCTCTCCCATTTCCCGCACACCTGCCCTCACCCCATCCACCCGCCACCCCCCTCGGGATAGGGTTCCCCTTGTCCTCACCTACCACCCCACCAGCCTCCAGGTCCAATGTATAATTCTCCGTAACTTCCCTCACCTCCAATGGGATCCCACTACCAAGCACGTCTTTCCCTCCCCCCACCTTTCTGCTTTCCGCAGGGATCGCTCCCTACGCGACTCCCTTGTCCACTCGTCCCCCCCATCCCTTCCCACCAATCTCCCTCCTGGCACTTATCCTCGTAAACGGAACAAGTGCTACACCTGCCCTTACACCTCCTCCCTCACCATCATTCAGGGCCCCAGACAGTCCTTCCAGGTGAGGCGACACTTCACCTGTGAGTCGGCTGGTGTGGTATACTGCGTCCGGTGCTCCCAGTGTGGCCTTTTATATATTGGTGAGACCTGACGCAGACTGGGAGACCGTTTCGCTGAACACCTATGCTCGGTCTGCCAGAGAAAGCAGGATCTCCCAGTGGCCACACATTTTAATTCCACATCCCATTCCCATTCTGATATGTCTATCCATGGCCTCCTCTACTGTCAAGATGAAGCCACACTCAGGTTGGAGGAACAACACCTTATATACCGGCTGGGTAGCCTCTAACCTGATGGCATGAACATTGACTTCTCTAACTTCCGTTAATGCCCCTCCTCCCCTTCTTACCCCATCCCTGACATATTTAGTTGTATGTTTTTTTTTCTCTCTCTGCCCATCACTCTTCCTGTTCTCCATCTCTCTCTGGTGCTCCCCCCTCCCCCTTTCTTTCTCCCTAGGCCTCCCGTCCCATGATCCTTTCCCTTCTCCAGCTCTGTATCACTTTCGCCAATCACCTTTCCAGCTCTTAGCTTCGTACCACCCCCTCCAGTCTTCTCCTATCATTTCACGTTTCCCCCTCCCCCTCCTACTTCAAAATCTCTTAGTATCCTTCCTTTCCGTTAGTCCTGACGAAGGGTCTCAGCCCGAAACATCGACAGTGCTTCTCCCTATAGATGCTGTCTGGCCTGCTGTGTTCCACCAGCATTTTATGTGTGTTGTCTGATTTCCTCGTGTTTGAACCACATTACAAATCATCTTTGCAAGCCCTCTTGTTCCCCTATGTAGGGAACTGAAATAAGGTTGGAAAGGAAAGGTTTAGAGCAACGATTCCCAACCTTTTTTGTGTCATGAACTGATACCATCAAACAAGGGGTCCATAAACCCCAAGTTGGGAACCCCCGATTTAGAATGATATTTGCCAAATGCAGGCAAATGGAACTAGCTATGGTGAGTACTTTCATAAGCAGAATGAGTTAGGCCATAGGACCTGTTTCTATGCTGACCTACTCTTGGACTAAAATTCTGTTCAGATTAATTCTAAACGCCCAGCTCCTTCCCTTAGGACAATGCAAGTTGGCTCCAGCACACTGTCCAGAGATTGCATTCCTAGTAAACTGGTTGTTTGTTAACAAAAGTATCAGGCTGGAGGGGAAAACTATCAGAATGCAGAATAAAATGTTAGAGTTGCAGAGAAAGTGCAAAGCAGGCAGGTAGTAAGGTGCAAGACCATGATGAGGTAGATTTTGTAATGAAGAATATTTTGTGACTAAAATATTCATGGGGTGGGGAGGGCTGGGGCCCATGCTCTGTTTATATCGAAGGTGCTGAGGTTGAGAGGGTTGAAAGCTTCAAGTTCTCTGGAGTGAGCATCACCAATAGTCTACTCTGCTGCCACCACATTGATATCACAACAAAGAAAGCGCCCCCAGTGCCTCCTCTACTTCCTCAGGAGCCTAAAGAAATTTGGAATATCCCCTTTGACCCGTCTATTTTATAGTTGCACCATAGAAAGCTTCCTATCCAGATTATTCATGGCTTTGTATTGGCAGCTGTTCTGCCCATGACAAGAGACTGTAGAGATTAGTGGACATCATGGAAACCAATCTCCCATTTATGTGTTCTGTCTACGTTCCCCCTTGTCTTGCTAAAGCAGGCAACATTTCAGAAGATCTCACCCATCCCAGACATTTTCTTTTCTTGTCCCTACCATCGGGTAGAAGAATCAGAATCAAGTTTAATATCGCTGGCATGTATGGTGAAATTTGTTAACTTAGTTGCAGCAGTACAATACAATATATGATAAATACAGAAACAAAAACAGTTAGGGTGAGTATATATGCGTGTATTAAATATTTAAATTAAAAGTACCAAAAAAACCCAGAAATGATTTTTAAAAAAGTGAGGTAGTGTTAATGGTTTCAATGTCCATTTAGGAATCGGATGGCAGAGGGAAAGAAGCTGTTCCTGAATCACTGAGTATGTGCCTTCAGGCTTCTGTACCTCCTTTGCGATGGTAACAATGAGAAGAGTGTATGTCCTGGATGATGGAGTTCTTAATAATGGATGCTGCCTTTCTGAGGCATTGCTCCATGAAGATGTCTTGGATTCTACGGAGGCTCGTGCCCAAAATACAAAAGCCTGAAAATACATTCCACCATACTCAAGGAGAGCTTATACCTGTGAGTGCTGATAAAACGTCTTGGCCCAAAATGTGGACTGTTTATTTCCTTCTATAGATGCTCTCTAACCTCCTGAGCACCTCCAGTATTTTATGTGTATTGCTCAAGATCTCCACATCTACAGCATCTCTTGTGTCATAACTTCTAACCTGCTGTTATAAGAGGATTAAACATTTCCCTAGTACGATAAGATGGACTCTTCACCTCACAATTTACCGCATTATGACCTTGTATCCTACTGTCCGCTTGCTTTCTCTCTAACTGTAGCATTTTAATCTGCATTCTGTTACTGGTTTCCCTCTCTACTAGCTGAATGCACTGATGTAATGGAATGATCTCTACGGATGTTATGCAAAGCAAAGATTTCCATTGTAGCTCGGTACATGTGATGATAACAAACCAATTTACTAGAGATTCAAATAGGATGTTTCCTCTGGACAGTGTGCTTGGAACCAAATGGCACAGTCCTAAAGGAAGGAGGTGGGAATTTAGAAATAATTCGAGCAGAAGTTTAGTTATAAAGTCGTACAGCACAGAAGCAAGCCCAATGGCCTAACTCATCCTTGTTGACCAAGGTATCCTCACAGTTAGTTCCATTTGCCTGTGTTAGGCCCATAACCCTATAGATCGGGGGTTCCCAGTCTTTTTTCTGCCATGGAACCCTAGCATTAGCCAATGAGTGCGTGAACCCAGTTGTGAACTCCTGCTCTAAACCATTCCTCTCCATGTGAACCTGTCCAGGTGTCATTTACTTCACTTATGTAAGTACATTTCTGGAATTTTCTCCTTCGGTTCTGGGTCAGTCACTGAATGCTTTCAAGATAGACCCTAGCATTTGCATTCACAGATGGACATGGGGATTATATTGGTAGGTGGAGAAAGATGGTCAGCTGTACTCTTATTGAATAGTGTAATCAGTCTGCAGCGATTCCTGCTCCCATTTCTTATGTTTCTCGCTTTTTCAGCAATGCACTTCAATGATAGCGCAATGCCAGTTATCCTCTTTCTTCGTCTTTCTCCTTTTCTGAATATTCTTCTGCAGCAAAGGATAGCGCACCAACGAAAATTGTTGAAATCTGCAAACCTTAAAATTGTCGAATGCATTTTGTTTGCTGTGCTTTAGTCATCTCATTACAGCAGATCAGATTGTGAGGCCAAGGGTCCTTCTTATCGTACAAGGGGTATGTTTCAGAGTGAGATAACATTGGGATAGAGGATGTCCTGGAGCCTGGCGATGTGTGCTTTCAGGCTTTTCTACCTTCTTCCCAATGGGAGAGGGGAGAAGTGCGAATATCCGAGGTGGATGGGTCTTTGATTATGCTGGCGGTTTTATTTGAGGCAGTGAGAGGATTAGACAAAGTTCATGGAGGGAAGGCTGTAGGGCAAGGGGGATGTATTTTGTTATTTACTAATTGTCCAATTATCTGGACTTTACGAGAGTGCACATGAAGGGGAGATAAGGCAGGAATAACTACTTTTTGTCAATGAATGAAATTTGCAAACACTAGAAAGAATACTTTCACCAGGAACTTGGGTGCAGGTGAGGCAAAGTTATTCAGCACATGATATCACAAAAGAGGGACTTTATTTGTTTATTTCCTCACCTTTGCTGAACCATGCAGCAGATTATGAGTCTTTTTCACGATGAATAGATTTTCCAAGGATTTTTAACATTTGTTGTTAAAATAATCTAACCCTGAGCAGGTCTTCCCTTTTCAGGATATTTGCTGCATAATTCTCTTATGGCACCTTTGTTATACACCTCATGCCACGTTTGTCTGCCACCAGTCTTGTGTTTCAATAGCT
This sequence comes from Hemitrygon akajei, assembly GCF_048418815.1. Taxonomy (NCBI): domain Eukaryota; kingdom Metazoa; phylum Chordata; class Chondrichthyes; order Myliobatiformes; family Dasyatidae; genus Hemitrygon; species Hemitrygon akajei. The sequence goes on along the minus strand of NC_133150.1, from coordinate 22,956,593 downwards.
ACTGAACCTTTACTAGCTTTCCTTTGTCAAATTACATAATATACAGTTGAAAAAGAAATCCATTCATTTAGGACCGTCCATCATCAGTTGTTAAATTCTTTGTTCTCTGTTCTGTATCAGGAACAGAAAGACTGCTACCTTTTGATGCTCTCTCACTGAATCAAATCCCTAGAATCCAATCAATGTAGGTTTCTGCTTCTGTTTAAGAGGGGTATTTTACTGAGTTGAAATAAACTCCCATAAATATACAGTGTCACCCATTGTATTCACACAATAACCATCACCCCTTCAATCAATATTCACCCAAAGAACATTCAGAAAACTAGCTGATTTACCAAAACATCATGGGAGAGCAAGGGCAAACATTTTTTTTTCTGACTGCCTAATTGTCAGGTCCAACTTGAATTGTAACCTTGAACAAAACTGGATGTTGGCTAATCAAGCTTTCCTTCTAATTAACGTCTGAAACAAAAGACATTATTAAAAGGTTTGCTTGCAATACTTTGCATATCTTCAGCATACAAAAGAGGTCATGCTGATTTTTCAGACTCAGCTCCATTAACCTTAGAAATGAAAAGATTAAGGATAAATTTATCACTGCTGGCATCAAGCTTTCCTCATCAGAAGTCTACACCAAAGAATCAGCAGTTCATCAGAATTTGCATTTGCTGGAAAGCTATAAGGCCACATTTCCTTGACTTTGAACTGATTGACTAATTCATCTTTTAAATTGAACAGTACCAAAATGTTTGTTTTTTAATTTCAAGTTCATATCCCTTTAAAACTCAATATTATGAGAATTTTTACTGCTCAGGAAATATTCTTGTCACAAGGACATAAGAAATAGGAACAGGGCTAGGCCATCTTTGAACTTCCTCCAACATTCAATATTATATCTGGCTTTTTATCTCAGGGTCATTTTCCTGCACAGTCTTCACATTCCAGTTAATGTCTGGAAATTTGTTGATCTCTGTTTAAAATGAACAACTGAGTCTTTAGAGCCCTTTCAGATGGAGTTCCAAAAATTCACCACTTTCTCCTTGAAGAAATTTCCCCTCATGTCAGTCCTACGAGGCCTACCCATTATTCTGAAGCTGTGACTCTTGGTTCTTAATTCCTCAGTCAGAGAAAATATCTTCCCTGTCTGTTGAACCTCCTTTCATTGTTTTGGACATTAATGAGCACAGAAGTAGTCTACTCTATCTCTCAAAGCCAAAGTAAATTTATTATCAAAGCACATACATTGCACGTGTCACGATATATACCGTGAGATTAATTTTCTTGCAGACATTTACAAGAAAATAAAGAAATACCATATGATTTATGAAAACTATACATAAATGAAGAATGACACAGTCATTGTACAAACGAAGACAAACTACGTGAATAAAAAAATAAAAGAATATGATTTGCAGAGCTAGTAAAAGTGAGTCTATAAGTTGTATAAGTCAAGTCAAGTCAAGTTAACTTTTATTGTCATTTCAACCATAACTGCTGGTACAGTGCATAGTAAAAATGAGACAACGTTTTTCAGGACCATGGTTTACATGACACAGTACAAAAAACTGGACTGAACTACTTAATTAAAAAAAAACACAGAGAAAGCTATACTAGACTACAGACCTACACTGGACTGCATAAAGTGCACAAAAACAGTGCAGGCATTACAATAAATAATAAACAGGACAATAGGGTGAGGTGTTAGTCCAGGCTTCAGGTATTGAGGAGTCTGATAGCTTGGGGGAAGAAACTGTTACATAGTCTGGTCATGAGAGCCCGAATGCTTCGGAGCCTTTTCCCAGTTAGCAGGAGGGAGAAGAGATTGTATGAGGGGTGCGTGGGGTCCTTCATAATGCTGTTTGCTTTGCAGATGCAACGTGTAATGTAACTGTCCGTGATGGCAGGAAGAGAGACCCTGATGATCTTCTCAGCTAACCTCACTATCCGCTGCAGGGTCTTGCGATCCGAGATGGTGCAATTTCCAAACTGTTCAGTGTTGGGGTGAGCGAAGTTATCCATGCTTCTTTGGGAGTCTGATGGTTGTGAAGTAATAACTGTTCCTAAACCTGGTGGTGTGGACCATAAGGCTCCTGTACCTCTTTCTGATGGGCACAGTGAAAAGAGAAAATAGTTGGATGGTTGGGATTCTCAACATTTGATGCTGCATTTTTTGTAGAAGTGTTCCTTGAAAATGTGTACAGTAGTGATCAGACTATGATGGACTGGGCTATATTCACCAATTTCTGTAGACTTTTCTGTTTTGGAGCGTTGGCATTTCCATATCAGGTCATGATGCAGCCAGTCAGGATTCTCCTCACTATGCATCTATAGAAGTTGGTCAAAGTTTTGGATGACATACTGAACCTGCATAAACTTTTAAGAAACTAAAGGTGCTACTGTTTCTTCTTTGTGATTGTGTTTACATGCTGAACCCAAGACAGATTCTCATACAGCAAGTGATCTTTGTTTCACTCCTTCTGGGGCATAATTATCTTTTTTAATGTATTGTGCGCAACACTCCACATGCTATCTCAAGAAAGCCTAGAGTTAAACAAATAATCACTGGATTAGTTACTGGAATATCTTGTCTCCTATTGCTATCAATTGTAGATGGGATTGATTATGTAATTTTTTTGAGAGCAGAATAGCTAGACTGCCCTAAGTGACGAGCAAGGAGTTTGGAATATTTTGTGCATTTTCATAAGTGTGCTCAGGCCACTTTGTTAGGTACACCCCTGTACACCTGCTCATTAATGCAAATATTTAATCAGCCAATCATGTGGCAACAACTCAATGTGTAAAAGCTTGCCGACATGGTCAAGAGGTTCAGTTGTTGTTCAGATCAATCATCAGAATAGGGAAGAGATGTGATCTGGGTGCTTGTTGGCCACCCTGTAAGGAACTGATTGCAAGAAGGGACTCCTCCCCTTTGAGGAAGGTGATCTTGTGTATATGGTGAGAAGGTCAATCATCCATAAATGGTTCAGTCTCAGTAATATTCCCATTATAAATTTACTGAATTAGAAGGAAAAAAAAGGAAGATGACAGGTGTGCAGAGGTGTCAGAACCACTTCCTGCAGTCTCAGTCAGAGTCAACGCCTACAACCACCACGGAGGAGGCCGCAGAACCTGAGATTCTTCTCACAGCCACGAGTCTCACTCGCCAAGCAGCATGATCTTGCTTGTTAGGAAAGACGTTATCCCACAAGAGTAAGAAATACTCCACAGTGGTTAAATCTTTAGACCTGAATGAGATAATTAAAATTTGCTATGCTGTGGATGTCTGTATATAGTAGTTGCATTATAGTATATACTGTGTATATAGTTGAGATGCATTCTCTGTTGAACTGACATTTTATAGCTAAGCAGGTAGGTGTGTTATGCATTTGCTATTTCAATAACTTTTGAGTAATGTGTGTGAATGTATGTATTGTGTATGTGTGTGTATTGTATATGTATATATATGTATGTGTATATATATGATTAGGCAGTTTTGTTCCTATAAATAAATCATGACAGGATTACAGGTTATACAGTATATATAAATGCATGAATTGCATACATCATCAAGCTACCACATGATATATGAAGCCTCACGTAAAGTAAACACCAAGTTAGACCTGCATTTCAGACTCCCGTGTCTTTCTTTGAACTAGTTTAATGTTTTGAAGTTACAAAACATAACTCCGATCTTCTCAGAAATCCTGGGTTAGCTGCTTAGTTATGAACTTATCAAAATAAAGGTAACAGGCTTTTTGCGATGAATACGTACACAACGCTGGAAGAACTCAGCAGGTCAGGCAGCATCCGTGAGAAAAGAGTAGCCAAAGTTTCGGGCCGAGATGCAATGAGCTGGAAATAGCACTATTGACTGAAAGAGAAGAGAGAAATATATGTATTTTATATAAATATCTATATAGTCATGCTGACGTTAATTGCAGAACACTTTAGGTTTTATAAGTGCAATCAAAAGGAATATATAAATAATATATATATATAAATATATAATGCTGCAAAATATAAACATACAACACCAAAGTAGATCTATTCTCAGTGTTTCATGAATTAAATCTTGTTTGCAACCATTTTCAAGTCAATGGTGAAATTTGCCTGATATTTTCTGTTGTAAGGTACCTAGATGCCATTCCCATGTAGAAAATGAATGTAATGACAACATTCCCCTGTGATTCCCTGCACATCCCTGAAGGATTGCACGGGAATGTGCTACTGAAGTTGTGCAACAGCTTACTGGTAATTCAAAAGAGAAATACAACTAAAAACATTATTAATAACACTTTTTCTAAAATAAATGGTCAAATATCACTGCAGACAATGGAAAAGCAAGCAGAGGCACAGCTGATTCAAAGGATGTGCCCTGCTGGTGTATCGCAAAGCTGAATAATTGGTTGCAGATGGAGTTCGTATCGCTTTTGCTGTTGGAGGAAATGATTTAGAGAGGAGCTGATGTGGAAGAGTTTAGATGCCCGTCTGCCTAACCTGGGTGCAAGTTTGGATTGCCCCGAGTAGACTTGGTGACCTCAAGACTGGCTTTGGGCTGTGTGACCCAGATGTGTCACTATACTGGGATCTGGGTCCTAAAATGAAGCTGTCATCTCTGCTAGTTTCACAGCACTTTGTCCCGCTAATATGGTGAACTGAGATTGAGGCTTCGGCCTACTCCAGCTGCTCTGGGGATCGAATCTAAGGACTCAAACTGGTTCGTGTCCTGTCAATTGCTCCCATTGTTGGGGGTGGGGGGCTGGTGTGTGTGTGTGTGTGTGTTTGTTTTACTTCTTTCTTAGTACAGTGGTTATGGTCTTTCTTTTCTTTTCTAATGGATTATATGGAGTTCTTGCTTTGTGGCTGCCTATAAGCAAACAAATCTCAATGTGTATAACTTACACATTCTTTGATAATAAACGTTTTTTGAATCTTCGTCCTAAAGGTGTCTGTCAATGTGGAATCTCAGGAACCTTGGTTTGAATCTTGCATACTTCCCTGGACGTTTACTACATTTAGGCTTATCCAGCATTGTGGAAATGTGATTGGCTGAGACAACTCAAGCTTGATTGAAGTTCCATCCACTATTTGCGTAACACATCCCCTACAATAAAGTCAAGTGAAAGCAAATTAAGAAAATTACTAGATGATGCTCCAACTGTCCCTGTGCCGAACACCATGAACTGTTGCCCAACAGAGGACAAATAGATGATGGTGCCAACCTCTATGTCTCTGGTTGGTAAGCAGATTGGACCAAGGAAGGATCATACTGCTCAGAGAATCATAAAAGTGTTGAAAGCAGTGGTCCAACTACAACAGTTTTTGTAGGCAACATATCTAAGAAAGCTTCTGATATGTTAATAAGGCAGTTACTTGTGAAATATGGCTTGGTTTTAAGCTGGAAGAGAGTTCAAGGAGCTTAAGGGAAGTTACAAGTTTTTGGAAAGAACCAGAATCTATTCTATGTACATTAAAGTTATTGCCTAAACTTCAAATGGAAGATTAAAAAGCTGCTTGTATGCGTAGATGCAAAGACCAAAGCCATACAGGATGAATAGAAGGCCAAAAAGAAAGGAGTCAATGGAGTACAAAAACAGAAGATTTGTCCGTGGATATTGTGAATGAGGAAACCAAGTGGAAATATCAAATCATAAAGGGAGCAATAAGAGAATACTCCAGTGAACTGAATGCACCATCCCATGATCAAGATGCACAAACGAAACAATCTCTTAGTGTATATTTAAGCCCATTACTGAACTGACAATGCTCATAAAATATCTTCAATTCAGCCAAGTACACCAAAATGGACTCCCCTTCCTTTTGATTGTGCTTATGAAACCTAAAGTGTTCTGCAATTAACAATAGCTTTGGTTCTAAGAGTTCCTGCATCACTTTAACAACATCAGCAAAGCTCATTTCTGATGGTTTGATTGGAGCAGTCAAACTTTGAAGCAAACTCAATGTACTTAACAAAATTGGCCCTCACTTCTCATTGGTAATTTCATTTGCTTCACAATACTAAGTATACATGAGCCGATTACCTGTTGTGTAAGCAAATCCGTCATTCTTCCTAATCCAGCCATTTCTGCTGTTATTTTTATGGTTATTGTCACCTGGTACTCGCTCCCTATGAACCCTGAATTCTTACGTTTATGGCCTTTTTAAAAAACTCGACTGTCTGCACGTGCTGGTCTGTATTTTTTATTCGCCGTGCTCTCATCCCATCCTCATTACCAATGTTATATCTTGTAACTTCAAAACACCAAACTAATCCAAAGAAAAGCATGGGAGTCCGAAATGCAGATCTAACTTTAGGCCACATGTATCACATGGTAGCATAATGACATATGCAATTCATGTATTTATACGTGTAACCTGTAATAAATTATTTAAAGGAACAAGAATGCTTAATCAATATATTACTCGAAGATTATTGTAATATCAAATACACAATCAGCATCCATGGTTATTGCCTATTAGAAGTCCTTCTCTGCTGATTTCTAAGGTGAGAATGTCTAAACTTTATTCTCTAAAATATTCTATGTGTCAACATTCACACAAGGACTCATTAGTAATGGGATCAAAAAATATGAAACAGAAGTATAATAACTCTTGTCTTGATATGAATCAAAAGTATAGCACCTTTTTAAACCTTCAGAATATCATAAATAGATTAATATTTGATGACTTGCCTTTGAAATGTAGTTTTCGTTGGGAAATGAAGCCAATTTCAATGTAACAAGCTCCTCTTGGCAGCATATAAAAAAAATCACCAGTTAATTGTGGTATTAGGCCAGGGAAGAATGTTCGCCAGAAGACAGGGCGGATTTCTTGTGTTGAGCAGCAGGAATGCATCTTTTCTTCCTAACGAACTTAGTTAAATATCTGAAATAGAATCTCCATCAATCTCTTGCTATTGCATATAAGGCAAAGACTATTAGAGACGAATACATATCCTTTTGGACAGAGGATTACAAAGATTTACCCTCTAGCCGAAGAAATTCTTAACTCCTTGTTTAATTAATTCCTTGTTCCAAGTTTAATTGCTTCAGACTCAACCTACACAATCTGATTTTCATGTCCTAAGTGATGTAAACTAATTCAATTTTTACCTGACCTTTTGTAATGTATGGAGCATGCTGGCAACCCTTTGATACCCTAAGATTCAATGGGATGGCATAAAAGATCGTGTACCATGATGCTTAGAGTTTACATGCCGTGATTGGTTTGTTAGATATCCAGGCTGCAACCCGAAAAGCTTTATTGGCAGATTTCAGATTTTCCACATTAAAGTCATTCTATCTGCTGCAGCATTGAAATGGGCTGCTCAGTTAGAATGAAATTCTGTGGTAACCAGGCCTCCTCTCATTGCATGATGACACAATCCCAACTCATTAGGGTAGTGTTGTGAAGGTCCTTGTCAGTACATTGTTCACTGAAACACATGAGAAGTTGGGCCTTGTCTATCCAAAAAGCAGTGGTCTTCTGCCAGCTTGTCTCTGTTCAATAATACCCACCTGATAATAATGGAAAACATGGACTACTCTGAAATTCTGGGAAGTTACTCCATGGCACCAGGGATGAAATTCACCATCACTTTTTCTGTGCCAAAGGTGCCTTTGGCCAACTGAGAAACATGATCTTTAAATGGGTCAGCTATGATCCTGCCCTTCAATACATTTCTGAGACTTGGATTACCTGTAATAGATACCTCAAAGATCTGAAAACATATCCTCAAAGTAGAATCAGTGAAATTATCCAAGTCCATAAAGATGGTAAAATGCTGTTCCCTCCTAGGACAGCATCTTCTACATTGAGTTCTAATTTCACTTAATCAGATCTGTTATTCAGGCCACATCATTTAGAAGCAACAAAAGACGATATTCTGAGCTCCATTATGAGAATGGATTACAAAGGGAGATACTCAAGGGTGTCCTTTAGTATTTTTTTGAGAAAATGCATCTTTCTCAATGACAGTTAGAAATTCCTGGTACAGGGCTGTTCAAAGAAGCAAAGCAGCATTCAGCACTCAGAGCTTCGTGGCCATTAACTGAGAGCATGCGGCAGCTGAATGCTTGTGGACGTAGGAGTGCATCACCTTCCCAACTGTCCATCCCATGAAACACCTCCTGCTCCAGCTATGGAAAAGTCTACGATTCTCATATTAGTTTCATTAGTCACCTCAGAAGCCACACAACTGTATTGGATGCAATTCATCCCCAATCCAGGAGGAACTCCTCAAAAGAAGATAAAAGTAGTTCATTCTTGTCATGTGGCATCATTTTCATTTAAGAAACTATGAATTAGTTACAGACTCTTCTATTCCTTTATTTTTTGTCTTATTTTCAACAGTGACTAAAGAAAAAAAATGTAACAAATGTCTTTTCAGCTTTTAGAAGATTTACACCATTTCCTATTTTTTTCTTAAATGAAGTACAATGTGAAAATAAAAATACAAGACGTATTTCATTTGAGGAAAAGAACCATTTTGACTTGCGTCTTGAAAGAGCATAGATTGGGTTTATAATATGATTTTTTTTCCCCATAGAGGAGGCATCTAAAGCCAGATTAAGCAAGCGATAAGAAATACTTGGGCAATCTGGGAAGAAGCTTTCTCAACCAGAGTGTGGTTGGATTCTGGGGCGAACTGACTGAGTGGGTGCCGGAGGCAGGTACCTTACAACCGATAAGTACTTGAATCGCCAGCGCATAGAAGGCTATGGAGCAAGTTCCAGTCATCGGGATTGGTATAGAAAGGTATTTGATGCTTGCCACGGACATGATGGGCTGTAGAACTGGTTTCTGTGCTCTATGTCTGATTATTTTGTGCCCTGCGTGGTCTTTGTTAAACTCAGTGAGAGAGGAATCTGTATTCCAATTTGTATTCAGTTGCTTGTAAACTGAGTTGCCTATTGTATTGAATTAAATGTAACTGGATGTTGGGCGTTGAGTACAGACTGTGCCTGCATGCATTTATCACCAAGGACAAATTTCTCAGCCTACATTTTTTTTTTATTTTCTGGAGAATATGTCTTTATTTGAGGAAATAATATGATTCAGCTGCCGCATGCAGTGTGTCATTGATGTAAATATGTATTTTCTTGAGGGAGAGGTACCCAGTCTCTGAAATCTTACAAAAATATATAATTCAAAAGGTCAGAGAAATTGCTAGGGTACTACAGTAATACTTCTGAGCACAATGTTCTAGCTGCAGAAATGCTGATCAAAGAAAAGTAGTTTTGTAAAAGAACGATTGTGGAGTCTATGGCAACAGATAATTCTTCTGAATCAGGTTGTAACGTATGTTGAGATGTGCCTGTTTCTGTGCTGTAGTGCTGTATGGCTCTAAGTCTCTACCACACTTATTGTTGGCTCTTTGCATTTTATTGGCAGCTGAAACTGACAAATAATGAATCTTTATTTTGTAATGAAAATTAAATTATTTTAATTTCAATGTGGAAGAATATTAACAAAAGGAAGCAGGAGTCAACTGTTTGGCCTTCTACTCCATTCATCGAGATCTTGGCTGATCTTCTACCTCAACACCTTTTTCAATGGCACAATTTAAGAAATAATTATCAATGGCACAAGCTAATAAATACATGCTGAATTGCTTCCTATCATAATGGTTACTATTCCGGCACCAGGTAATTATTATAAAGCTCTGCCAGTGGTAGATTTGACAGGAAGGGTAATAACTTAGAAAAGGATTGTACTTCACCAGCATTGCAGATAACTAACAGACTAGTCCCCAGCAGCATGAATTCTAGGCAAAGTGACCTGAACTTTTAATACTTCCCCAGGATAATTAATAATGCCTAATATGGTATCTTCATCCTGAGGAAACTTCAGAGCTGATCCATTTACGAATACTCATCCCTGGAAATCATAATCAGAAATAATGTGTTATGTAACCCAGATTAAGCAGACACCAATAATGCCCCTGTGTCCACTCTTAATTGGATGATTTTTGCAATGTCAGAGGTGTCAGGATCATGTTGTTAAACTTTGGTCACTATAAATTTAAATAAATTGCTGAGCTCCTTCCCTCTGCAGAAGCACGTCATATTGCTCCTTTTGTTTCATTAACCTTTTCGGATCTCTTGATCTGGAGGTCTACCATCTTTTTGATTAAAACGTTCTCCTTGACTTCCCTCTTTACTTCTGTTTAATTTAGACTTGGGTCTCTTGATATTTGAATGTTTCACCGTGCTGAATATATTACAGAGACCAGCTTTGTCAATATACGTCATAATTCAAAAAAAAACTTCAATTTGATTACTTCTGAAAGAACAGAAACAGGCAGTTCTTAACCTTTTGTTTTAATTTAAATTTCTTGTAGCCAGAGTCATCTTTGTTGCTTATGTCTGTACTTGCTTCAGGGCAATAATGCCCTTTCTCGTTTAGATGAGTAGATTCATGTGGAGAACCTTATGTAAGTGTACGACTTCTTCTGATTTGTATTGAAGCCATCTTATAACAATATACACCCTATCCCTTTTAATTTTATCTAAAGGCCAAGCCTTTAGCTAACCTGGGCCCATTAAGATATCCATAATAATACCTCAGTTTTTAAGACATTAAAATAATATGATTGTTCATTCAATATATAATAAGATTTACAGGAATGCAGACACAATAAGCTACAGTGAAATTGACAGTTCAATAGCATGGGTGGATGAAATATAACATTAGAAGAATGATACTAGGAAAAAATCAGAGAAATGAAAGAGTTGTTAGAATGAGAAGGAATAATAGAACATATAATATAGAACACCACAGCATGGTACAGGCCCTTTGACCCATGATGTCATCTTGACCTTTTAACCTACTGTAAAATCAGTCTCAACCCTCCCTTCCACTCCCATATTTTATCTTCCATATACCTATAGATAATGAATGAAAATAATGTTTTGCCCTAGTTGTGTGGAAATTGTTAATGCAGTAATATGCAAGTGTATTTTAAATGCCTGTGGTAACAAATAATTGATTGGTTTTAAACTCTTCTCTCGTTTGACATGTTTGGGATTTATATTTCCAATTTTTTTCCCCATGGAATTAAGAAGGAGATGAGAGCAGAAAATCAACTGCTATCTCACTTAAAAAAAAATCTAGCATTATCTCAGCATTAACTTTATAAAATAACACTCTCATTCTGTCCTCCTCAGGGCTGTAGATTTAATCTTGACAATGAAGCTGAGGCTTCCCTTTGACAAAGTTGATTGTTTAAATGTTCATCTTGGTTTCTGTCATTTCTTAACAGAGCATAAGACCATAAGATAGAGGAGCAGATTTAGGCCATTTGGCCCATCAAATCTGCTCCACCATTTCCTCATGGCTGATCCATTTTCCCCTTAGCCCCATTCTCCTGTCTTCCTCATCTCCCGCCGCATTCTTTCATGCCCAAACCAATCAAGAATCTATCAACCTCTGCCTTTAATATTCATAAAGATTTGGCATCCTCAGCTGCCTATGGCAACGATTTCCACAGATTCACCACTCTCTAGCCAAATAAATTCCTCCTCATCTCCATTACAAAAGGACACCCCTCTATTCTGAGGCTGTGTCCACTCATCTCAGACTCTCCCACCATAGGAAATATTCTCTCCACATCCACTCTATCAATGCCTTTCCCCATTTGATAGTTTTCAATTAGGGCACCACTCATTCTTCTGAAATCCAGTGAATACCGTCCAAAGCCATCAAATGCTCTTCATTAGAAAAACTGTTCAGTCCTGGAATCATTTTCGTGAGCACGCTTTGAACCCTCTCCTTTTTCAGTGCATCCTTTTTAAGATAAGGGGCCCAAAATTGCTCACAATACTCTAAGTGAGGCCTTACCAGTGATTTATAAAGTCTCGACATTCCATCCTTACTTTTATATTCTAGTCCTCTTGAAATGAATTTGCAATTGCATTTGCTTTCCTCACCACAGACTCAACCTGCAAATTATTCTTTAGAGAATTCTGCACAAGGACTCCCAAGTCTCTTTGCACCTCAGATTTTTGTGTTTTCTCTCCATTTAGAAAATAGTTACTCATTTTATTTCTTCTACCAAAGTGCATGACCATACACTTCCCGATTCTGTATTCCATCTGGCACTTTTTGCCCATTCTCCTAATCTGTCTAAGTCCATCTGTTCCTCTCTACTTCCTCAAAACTACCTGCCCCTCTACCTATCTTCATATCATTGACAAACTTTGCAACTAAGCCATCAATTCCCTTATCAAGTCAAGTTATAACGTAAAAAGAATCGGTCCCAACGGAGACCCCTGTGGAACACCACTAGTCATCGGCAGCCAATCAGAAAAAGATTCCTCTATTCCCACTGCCTCCTGCTAATCAGCTACTGCTTCATCCATGCTAGAATCTTTCCTGTAATACCATGGGCTTGTTAAGCAGCCTCATGTGTGACACCTTGTCAAAGGCCTTCTAAAAAACCAAATACACATCAACCGATTCTCCCTATTCTATCCTGCTTGTTATTTCTTCAAAGAAGTCCAACAGATTTGTCAGGCAACAATTTTCCTTGAGGAAACCATACTGACTACAGCCTATTTTATCATGTGCCTCCAGCTACCCCAAAACCACATCCTTAACATTTGACTTCAACATCTTCCCAATCACCGAGGTCAGAGTAACTGGCATATAATTTCCTTTCTTCTGCCTTCTTGAAGAGTGGAGTGACATTTGCAATTTTTCAGTCTTCCAGAACCATTCCATAATCTAATGATCTTGAAAGATCATTACTAATGCCTCCAAAATCTCTTCAGCCACTTCTTTCAGAACCCCGGGGGTGTATACCATATGTCCCTGGTGACTTACCTACCTTCAGACCTTTTATTTTCCCAACAACCTTCTCTCTAGCAGTGGAAACTTCACTTACTTCATGACCGCTGACACTTGGAACATCCACCATACTGCTAGAGTCTTACATAGTGAAAACTAATGCAAAATGCTTATTCAGTTTGTCTGCCATTTCCTTGTCCCCCATTACTACCTCTCTAGTGTCATTTTCCAGTGGTCCAATGTCCACTCTCACCTCCCTTTTACACTTTATGTATCTGAAGAAAATTTTTGTATCCCCTTTAAAAGCAAAAATTACTCAAAACAAAACTTGTTTTGTTTAGGTGACATGTATGTTGGCAGTACTTCCAAAAAAGATATCGCCTTGAAGTAAAGAAATATACAAAGAATGATATAATTCTGGATGGCTTTAGTTCAGGTCTAAATGAAAACAAGTGTGGAGACGATTTTGTGCTTTGTTCACAGGTGGTTATGAAGACAATTTCATAGCTGGAAAGTGTGACAGTTGATGCCAAGGTTCTGATTAGAGGTGTCAAATTTGTTATTGAGCACTCTCTGATGAAAATCAAATTTCAATCAAGGTCTTCATCAGAACTAGAAGAAAATGCTTGTGGTAATTTCACATAAGGAAGCTGTGCTGGGGAGCCACCTCTGTCTGTTGATTTCCACGCAACCAGCATGTAACTTCTACGTTTAATATGGGCTTGTAAGCTTTGTGTAATCAGTGAGACCCCAAGACCTCAGGGACCATGTGGAAAGCATGACAAGAGCATGGTATCGGTGGAAAAACTGATGCATTGACTCATCAACAAGTTGGTCTTTGGTCACTTTCTTCACAATGATGATAGAAGGACCATAAAAATTGTGCTTTTTTTTTGCGAAGTAGTGAGGAAGTGATCTATGTTAAAGAAAGTGTCTATATTTAAACATCCATACTGTATATGCTAAATTAGGCTAATTTCTTATAATTGTCATTTCTCTTGCCCTCTCCCTTCCGGCTGTCCTTTGTTGTACGTGAACTAAAAATATCTTCAAGCCCCAGTGGACTAATTAAAGAAGATTTCAGATTTCCATCCGAACCAAATTTTCTGATTTTTTTTCTCTCTCTGAGATAATTTTCAGAAAACCAGAAATAGAAGATGGATGTGGTCTGGGAAAACCATACTCTCATACTCAATCAACATTTCTCCGAACAAATCCTCATGATCACTTACTAATTTGCCTGTGAATAGGGAATTTGTGTTCCTGAATATAACATGCACACACTTGTGCAACTACCCAAATCAATGCTTGTGTTTTTTTTTACACTTTTTAGGAATCACATTGAATTTTAAAAACACATTACTTTTGCTTTATCTATGTGATGTAGCGGTCTATTAATTGATCCTTCAGTGTTTTTAAAAGAAAGCTTGATGGCTTTATCTGAATGCCTCAAATTCCCATATTACTGCTGTCTTTTGACCCAATTATGAGAATAGTAATAGTTGAGAAAAAGGAAATTTTGCTAACCACTATAATTTAATATTGCCTAAATTCTATGCTTAATTAACTTTCCCAACAACAGTTAATAGCAAAGAGTGCATACTAAGTAGTGAAAACTGAAAATGCTGGAAATGCATCTGACTTTCCCCAGCTTAAATCTTTAATACTCTTTTTCAGTATCTCCACTCTTTAGGCATTTGAAGTCATTAATGTTGACGGGGTTTTGGGAGAGTATGGAAAGAATTCAAGTGTGAGTGTCTTAGATAATGCAGTCAGTTCCAAGCATTACTGATAGCTATTAAACATGTGCCTACAACTTGGAGAGATATTGTGAATAAAATCTTTCATCAAAATGTTCCCTTATTACACAAAGTATGTTTACACATAATCACAAATGTAAAATAAAGGTAAGGAAATATTGCAATGTGTTTTACATTTCCTGGTATAAAAATCTGCACCTTAACACTTGGCAGAACATCTTGCATTTTGGAGGAAGCATAATGAGTTATCTATTAGTCATGATAACTTACTGTCCTTCATGACCAACTAAGAACTTTTACTCCAAGTTTTCATTCTGCTTCTGGACAATTTTGTATAATAGTAACAATAATGTCATGCAAAGTTAATATATTTTATTTCACAGTAGATGGTATACCATCAGGAAGGAAGACCAGGAGCCCAAGGACCCACATCCAGCATTTTTGGACCAACTTCTTTCCCACTGCCATCACATTTCTGATTGAAAAATGAACACTGCCTCACTTTTTCTCTTTTGCACTTTTGTCAACGTTCCGTAGTTGTGTGTCATCGATGGTGATGCATGGCTGTGGCGGGGCGCTGTTAGGTGCAGGCTGCACCTCTGTTTTACCGAGGCTGATTGTCAAGCTGAACAATTTAGATGTGGCAGAGAATCTGCTGACTATTGTTTGTAGGTGGTCCTCTTGGTGCGCCATGAGTGCGCAGTCATCTGCAAAGAGCACTTCTATGAACAGCTTTCGGAAGGTCTTTGTGTGTGCTGCAAGGCGATGTAGGTCAAAGAGTGACCTGTGCAGGTGGTATTTAATATAAATGCCCAGGTTTAGGTCTTCGACGGCATGCATTAGTACTTGAGTGAAGAAAAGGTTGAAAAGTACTGATGCAAGCACACAGCCCTGTTTAATGCCGTTGGAGATGTCAAATTTCTCGCTAGGTTCGTCAGCTGAGAGAATCTCTCCAGTCATGTTGTCATGGAAGAGGCGTATGAGGTTGATGAACTTTGGAGGGCAGCCAAGTTTCCCGAGGATGATCCACAAGGCTTCTCTGTTGACAGTATCAAACGCTTTAGTCAGATCAATGAAGACAAAGTACAAGTTCATGTTCTGCTCCAGGCATTTCTCCTGCATTTGTCTAACAGTGAAGATCATATCCACAGTACTGCGTTTAGGCTGAAAGCCGCATTGCGATTCTGGGAGGTTTCCTTCGGATACTGTTGAAATAAGTGTATTGAGGATGATGCGAGCCAGGATTTTGCCGGTGATGGAAAGTAGGGAGATGCCCCGGTAGTTCCCACAGTCTGTGTGCGGGCCTTTGTTTTTGTATAGGGCGACTATTGCAGCATCCCGAAGGTCGGGTGGCATTACGTCCTCTTCCCAGATACTGACCAGGACGTCCTGGAATGCTTCGAGTGACTCCTGGTTGAGGGCTTTGAACAGTTCTGTGGGAATGCTATCCTTGCCTGGTGCTTTGCCACAGCTCATCTGTTTGATGGCTGTGCTGACCTCGGTCAGGGAGGGGGTGTTGTTGAGGTGCTCATGAACTGGGCTCTGGGGAATCTGGTCTAGTACTGACTGGTCGACAGTGGAGGGGCAGTTCAGGAGCTGACTGAAGTGTTCCTTCCATCTGGTGTTGATGTCCTTTTTGTCCTTGATAAGCGAGGATCCATCTGCAGAAGCAGAGGAGCTATGCTTGACTTTGAGGGACCAAAGACAGACTTGATGGCATTGAAGAACTGCTTGGTGTTGTTTGTGTCAGCATAGTGCTGAACCTCATCCGCCTTCTTATTCCACCATGTGTCACGCATTATACGGATTTCCCTTTGAGCGAGTGCCTGATAGGACTTGAATCTGTCCTTTTTGCAGGTGGAGTTTGGGTCATCGTGCCATTCTTTGAATGCCTTGTTCTTCTTGGTGAGGAGGTCATCGATGATGGTGCTATTCTCATTGAACCAGTCTTGGTGGGTGCACTTGCTGCGGCCTAGGGTTGATTTTGCCGTTTCAGTTATAGTATTTTTGAAGTGGCTCCATTTCTGGATTGGGTTACCCGTGAGTGGCTGGTTTGTTGATAGTTTCTGTTTAAGAGTATTTTGAAATTTGCGTAGACACGGAGGGTGCTGAAGTTTGGAGGTGTTAAAGGATGGCCGTACTGCCTTTGGACACTTTTTGTGAGATTGAACGGTGTGTAGCTTGAGGGCGGTGCAGAGGAGTCTGTGGTCCGTCCAACACTCTGCTCCTCGCATGGCTTGTGTGATGACTATGTCTCGGATGTCACGTTGACGGACAATGACATAATCGATCAGATGCCATTGTTTGGATCTAGGGTGCATCCATGTTGTCTTGAATTTGTTGGCCATTCTGAACACTGTGTTCGTGATAGTGAGGTCATACTCTTCACATTTGCTGAGAAGCAGGAGGCCATTGCTGTTCATCTTCCTGACTCCGTGTCTGCCGAGCACTCCACTCCACTGATCATGGTCTTGGCCAACTCGGGCATTAACATCTCCCAGCAAGATCAGCTTATCACAGGCCGGCACTGAGCGCAGGATGGAGTCAAGGTCGGCGTAAAACTGCTCTATGGTTTCAGTAGGGCTGGTCAGGGTGGGGGCAAAGGCATTAATAATAGCTGCATGTCCATTTTGGCTGAGGGGCAGACATAGCTTTCGCTGATGCCAACAGGCAGGTCGGGGAGCTGTTTCATCAGGGTACCCCTTATGGCGAAGCCCACTCCATGGATCCTGTCTTCATTCTGCGCCCATCCTCTCCAGAAGAAGTCATAGCCGTTGGCAAGCTCAGAGATGGATCCCTCATCTGCAACCCTGGTTGTGCTCAGCGCTGCGATGTCAATGTTGTGGTGAGCAAGTTCTTTACCAATGAGAGCTGTTCTCCTTTCAGGTCATGCAGTGTTTTCCTTATCCATTAAGGTGTGAATGTTCCATGCTCCTAGATGGAGAATCTTTTTCTTTTGATTTTGATTTCGACTGCAATGATTGGGTGATCCATCAGTCGCGGTTAACTGGCCGGATGATCTATGGCAGGCGATGTTTAGGCCACCTTTTCTAGGCCCCTCCCTGATTACAGGGTTGGCAACGCTGTCCTAAAAAGGGCTGCCCAGTCACCCTGGATGCTGCTGGACTCCCCTACTGCCCTGGGTTCAGAGGAGAATGACCATCTGTCCAAGGGCTGCCTACGTGCGGGTTTGCAACTACAACTCAGTGGTCACCTCCACCTGTTGGTTCACTGCTCTCCCATCGCCGTAGGACTTTTGAAGAGAGAAAGAAGACAAAGATGCACAACACAAGGACCTGTGCGTGAAAGATATTATAGTGAAAAAGCTTTAGCACAGAGACAGTCCCACTCTCTCGGCCTCGGAGGTCAGGATCCACTGGCATGAAGATTGTTACACATGGTGGCCTCTTCGGCTGCAGGAGTTGCCGGACAATAGATTGATGAAGTCCTCCCTATTGACCGCCTACGGGACTCCGGCTCCGGATTTCTTCTCAGGGTTTACTCCCATAGCCGTTCCCATGATTGGGTGTGGCAGCAAGGCAGCGGAGGTTTTAAAATCAGAGTTTTCCTTCTCCTAGGTGGGCAGTCGAGCAGGACTAATGAGCCCCACCTGCCCGAAGCATCTGGTTTTGAGGCGCCAGAGACCCGCCTTTGCCCCTTCTCCCGTTGGTAGGAACAGTTCCGCCACGTGAAGGCCGGGAGCTGGACTTGGTTGACAGAGGCTATTTAAGACGCAAGCCATGTGGAAGCATTTTATAGGTAGTGAGGGCTTATCCTCATTACCACCTCCGGCTATGTCAACCTTGGAAGGAACCAAGCAATACATAAGAATCATATCACGTGGTACACACTTCTTTGAAGTGGTTGTAGTGCGATGACTCAAATCTAGTATGATATTCTCCTAAGGGTTTGTCTATTGGTGGGACCTTATGTGTATGTAGAGGCAGATCTGGGATACTTAATCCGGGCTGTTAGGGTGCATTCCCTTAATGGAGAATGCCTGTGGGTGATTTTGTTTAATGTGGGCATCTACCAGATAGTCCTTGGTAGATCAGAGTCAGGGTCCAGTGGTATGGAATGCAAGTTGACTGAGGACCCTTCACTGCTGTTGTATCATCGTCCACTGCCAGCTCCATCGTTGTAGTCTTGGTTGGATAGCTCTTTGCAATTACATTTAAAGGTGGTTGTAAAGGTTTGGAGGATAATGCAAAATGCCTGCCTCATTAATCACCTCTGTCAGGAGTTATGACCTCAGTATTGGGAGGGGTGGTTCTTGTGTGACACAGAAACACAGGTCCAGTTTTGACTCTGCAGATTTCTTTTTGGCAGGAGGTCCAGCTGGAAGCCTCAGTTGATTATTAGGCTTGGCTTCCAGTAGGAGGTGGAGCACCCTTGATCAGACCACTACTATGGGTAAAGGACCTCTAACATTTAAAGGAACCACAGTTGAGGAAGAGTTGGGGTGAAAAAGAGTGTGATAACATTGGGAAGAGCATCAAGTGAGGAATGTTCCTATGTTGATCTATTTTCTAATCAGGGGAAGTCTTTGGGTTTGGGGTTGGAAGGGGAGGCAAGATTGTGGGGTTGATGTGAGATAAGTGACAGTGTAATATATCCCTGAAATTGGATACATTTGTGTCTTGGATGAAGGTAAACTTGCTTCTACTGATACACAAGCAGTTCTTTAATGAGAATTACTTCTGCCTCAAGTAGTTCTCGGCTTTGTTGAACTGAAGGCGTGGAAAATATGGCTGTAGGAACTCAATGGGCGAAGCAGTCTCTCTGGTAGCCTTTTGATCAGATCTGTAGGGAAAATTGCATTAAATGCTAAGCTGTAGTCAATAAACAGTAGGCTGACAAAGGTCAAAACTCTGCCTCAGAACACGTCATGGAGAAGAGGAAATTCTCTTTGTCCTATGGATGCTGCCTTACCTACTGAGTTCCTCCAGCTGATTGTTTGTTGCTCCAGTTTCCAGCATCTGCCGTCACACATGTCTCCATAATTAATTGTGAGGCAGTTTTTCTCAATATTTCAGTAGCCAATTTGCCAATTGGAAGCAAGTTTCTTTCACTTATTTGTTTCTCTGGATATGGGCACTGTTCATTTCCCTTCACTCATTGTCCTTGTGGTGCTGGCCATCCCCAGCCTTGGAATGTAACACTCTTTCTGTTGAAGGTAATCACACATTCCTGCTGGGGGTGGCGGGGATAGTTTTGGGATTTTAATTCAGTGATGATGAAGGAACAGTGATATACAGTGCATTGACTCCATGAGATCGTAAATCATAGGAGCAGAATTAGCCTGTTCAGCTCATTGGGTCTGCTCCGACATTCAAACATTTATTTTCCTTCTCAACCCCATTCCCCTGTCTTATCCCATAACCTTTAACTCCTTTACTAGTCAAGAACTTATCAAGCTGTTATCAGGGACTATGATGTACTGACGCAGAAAGCAAGATGCGGCTTCTCAAGTTGGGTTTCACTCGAACAATACAATGAAGAGAGAACTGAATGAAGAAGAAGTCAAGACCAATGACCCTGATCAATACTCCAGGAGTTCATCTGCATAACAAACTGTTAATTTGAGGCACATTACATCTGTTCCCATCCTGCTCTCAGCAAATACCTGACCTGTTGAGTACACTTGTGCATTTATATTCCAGCTCGCTGATCCTTATTTGTTCACTAAGGGATTATTGAATACTGGCTTGGAGGCATCAGTTACTTTATCCAGAGGGCTTTGTTGGTAGCAATTGTCTCGGCACTTGGTTGTGTCCTTAGCTGTGACTAGACATTCAACACTTATATATTTGGCAAGTTCTTGAGGCTGTGTTATGTTTGTTTTCTACAGGTTTCTGCATTCCAGTGCCAGGAGTGTAAGGATCTAACTCGTTTCAATTTATCTTATTATACAGCTCTGTGACAGACAGATAGAAACTTCATGAGAGTGGCTTCCTTCTTCTCCTTCAGGCAGAAGTTCTCTGTTCTGCTCCGACTTCACCCTGATTTGGCAACTCTCAAAATAACCTATGAAATGGGGCATTGCTGCTCAGAATTTCTTTCCCATCACCCGAGTTTCCAACAATTCTTCATCAATGCCACCCTGGCAGTTAGATAAATTGAGAAATTCTAGCAGTCCTGGGAATTGCCATTTACCTTTATCTTACTTTGTTATTCTTCATGCAAAGTAGATAATGGACTTCAAAAAAAGGAGAAATCTCATGCATGGAATTATTTGCTGAACACAATATGCTTCCGGCCCAAGGGAGGAGAAATGAAATTGTCTTTTAGTTCAGAAAGACTCTTTTTCTTCACGTAACAGCTTTTGTCAGTCAAGTGCAAATCTGAAGTATAGTTTTAAAAATGAGCAAAAGGTGAACTGAAAGGAAAGATAAAATTAATCCAAATTCTTAAGACTTATTTGTTCTGATGTCGTTTAGTGCATTAATTTCTGTTAAATCATCAATATCCTCTTGTTAACGGATTGCAAGTTTGTTTTTTGAAGAACTAATCCTTGTACAATACCTGAAGGTCAACCTCTGTGGAATGTCTTGCCTCTGACAGATTGTATATATGAAGATAAATTAATAGACGTCCTAACCTCCTCTCTGGAACCAGACAACACAAGTCCCAGCAACTCATTCCACTGCACAGCCACAAATTAAGTTACGGTGATTCAATTTGCAAGTGGGATCCTTTATACTCCCATACATCAGGGAAGATGGATTTTATTACATAGCTACAAAATTGCTGCCTGCTATAGTCACTCATGCAGAGGAAGCCATCATCAGTGTATTTTGACATTTAATCAATACTCACCAAGAGTCTGTGAAGAAGTATTAGACTCAAAGTGTTGGTGTAACCACAAGTGTTGTACTGACTGAATGACATTCAGATCTTGATTTTCACATCTACTTATTTTCATTGGTTCTTCTGTCATAACTTTAAAAATGCATTTATTTGTCCCCTCAAAATTCTATCACATGGTGCAACATTTTGATACGGTAAATAGATAAATTGGTTTATTATTGTCACAGTTACCAAGGTACAGTGATAAAAGAATGTCTTTGTACCATCCAGATTGTGCATTGAGGTAGTTCAGGGTAAAACAAAAACAGAATGCAGAATAAAGTGTTTCAGTACAGAGAAAGTGCAGTGCAGATAAGACAGTAAGGTTGTAACAAACTGGAAAGAGAGGTCAGGAGTCTGTCTTAACGTGACAGGAAACAATTAAATAGTCTTATCATAGCAGGGTAGAAGCAGTGCTTGAGAGCTGTGATACATATTTCAGGTTTTTGTGTTTTCTGTCTGATTGAGAGTGGTGGGGGAGGAGAAGTGGAAATGTCTGGGCTGAGTAATGTCTTTGATTAAGCTGGCTTCTTTATTAAGATAGTGAAAAGTGCAGAAAGAATCTAGAGGTAAGGCTGGTTTCCATGCTGTGCTGAGCTGTGTGCTCAACTCTGCAGTTCCTTGGGTCATGGGAAGAAGAGTTACCATATAAAGCCATGATACATCAGGATAAGAGGTTTTCTGTGGTGCATCAAATAAAAAAAAACAACCTTTAACCTCTTGCTTCTGCAGCCTGAAGTATCCACCTGCTTCAGACAGGCTTCAATTATACCAGTGCCTAAGAAGAATGTGGTAACCTGCCTCAATGACTATCATCCAGTATCAATGAGATCCACTTTGATGAAGTTCTTTAAGGGGTTGGTGAAGTAGCATATCAACTCCTGCTAGGAAGTGACTTAGCTCCACTCTAATTTGCCTACCAGCACAACAGGTCCACAGCAGATGCCATTTTATTCACTTTTCACTCAACCCCAGAATATCTGTAGGTCAAAGATGCATATATCAGGATGCTTTTTATTGACTACAGCTTAGCATTCAATACTGTCACCCCCTCAAGACTGATCAGTAAGCTTCAAGACTTTGGCCTCAAAACCTTCTTGTGTAATTGGATCCTTGATTTCCTCACTTGCAGATCCCGGTCAGTTTGGATAGGCAACAACACCTCCTCTACCATCTCCATCAGCACAGGACAACACAAGGCTATGTGGACCCCTATTCTATTCACTTTGAAATTACTACTGTGAGGCTAAGTACAGCTCCTGTGCCATATTTAAGTTTCCCGATGACAACACTGCCATTGGCCAAATCAAAGCTGATGATGAATCAGCATATAGGAGGAAGATTGAAAATATGGCTGAGTGGTGCCACAACAACAACCTCTCACTCAACGTCAGCAAGACCAAGGAGCTGATTATTGACTTCACGAGGAGGAAAGCAGAGGTCCATGAGCCAGGTTTCATGGGGTATTAGAGGTGGAGAGTCAGCACCTTTAAATTCCTCAGTGTTATCATTTCAGAAGATCTGTCCTATGCCCAGTACAATTACAAAGGCAGCATGGCAGCACCTCTAATTCCTTAGAAGTCTGCATGACATCTAAAACTTTGACAAACTTCTATACATGTCAGATGGAGAGTAAATTGACTGGTTGCATCACCAGATTTTGGAAAATCTGACAAGAAGCAATGGATATGGCTCAGCCCATCACAGGTAAATTTCTTCACACCACTGAGTGCATCTACACAGGGCATTGTCACATGAAAGCAGCATCCATCGTCAGGGACCCCATTGCTCTCTTCTCACTGCTGCCATCAGAAAAACTGGTAGAAAAGCCTCAGGATCCACACCACCAGGTTCAGGAACAGTTATCCCCCCTCAACCAATTTATCCCCTTGTACCAGTGGGGATAACTTCACTCAACTTCATCACTGAACTGACCCCACAACCTAAGGACTCACTTTCAAGGACTTTTCATCTCATGTTCTCAATATTTATTGCTTATTTATCTATTATTATTATTTATTTTCTTTTTCTTTGTATTTGTAGTTAGTTGTGTTTTGCACATTAATTATTTGTCTGTCTTGTTGGGTGTGGTCTTTCATTCATTCTATTATGCTTCTTGGATTTGCTGATTATGGCCACAGAAAACAAATCTCAGGGTTGTGTGTGGTGACAGACATGTATTTTGACAATAAAATTACTTTCAACTTTGAGGACATTTTTCTTTTTTGATTCTTTCCTTGTACATAAATAAGAATCAGCCTCTTTATTTAGACTGGAATGGTAATAAAATATGAAGGAGTATTTTGATCTCAAATGTTCAACTGAAGTGACCACAATTGTACATGTTAATCTATCAATCTCCTTGAGATTTGCCTACTGCAAAATAGATTTGACTTCTACAAAACATTGAATTGAATTGACTTTATTTCTTATATCCTTCACATACATGAGGAGTAAAAATTCGTCCGCACCACTCTCTGCAGAGTCCTGCGATTAAGGAAGGTACAGTTCCCATACCAGGCAGTGATGCAGCCAGTCAGGGTGCTCTCAATTGTGCCCCTGTCGAAAGTTCTTAGGATTTGGGGTCCCATACCAAACCTCCTCAACCATCTGAGGTGAATGAGATGCTGTTGTGCCTTTTACACCACACAGTTGGTGTGAACAGACCACATGAGGTCCTCAGTGATGTGGATGCCGAGGAACTGAAAGCTGTTTTCCCTCTCAACCCCAGATCCATTGATGTAAATCGGGGTTAGCCTGTCTCCATTCCTCCTGTAATCCACAACCAGCTCCTTTGTTTTTGCGACATAGAGGGAGAGGTTGTTTTCTTGACACCACTGTGTCAGAGAGATGACTTCTTCCCTGTGGGCCACCTCGTTATTGTTTGAGATAAGGCCAATTAATACAGTGTCGTCAGCAAATTTAATTAGCAGATTGGAGCTGTGGGTGGCGATACAGTCATGGGTATATGGGCAGTAAAGAAGGGGACTCAGTACACAGCCCTGAGATGCTTCTGTATTGAGAGTCAGAAGGCTGAAGGTGAGGGAGCCCACTCTTACAACCTGCTGGCAATCTGACAGGAAGTCCAGGATCCAGCTGCACAAGGCAGGGTCAAGGCTGAGTACTCTGAGCTTCTTGTCGAGCCAAGATGGAACTATGGTGTTGAATGCTGAACTGTACTCCAGGAACAGCATTCTTACATAAGCATCCTTCTTCTCCAGACGTGTAAGGACGGTCTGTGGAGCAGTGGCTATTGCATCATCTGTCAATCGGTTGTGTCGGTAGGCGAATTGTAGAGGGTCCATATTGGGTGGTAGCAAGCTGCAGATGTAATCCTTGACCAGCCAACTTGACCAGTATTTGCTTATTATTGAGGTGAGTGTGACAGGACACCAGTTGTTCAGGCATGTTACAGTACCTTGGTCTTTTTTGGTACAGGGATAATGGTGGATAATTTGAAGCAGGAGTGTACTCTACACTGGGAGAGGGAGAGATTAAAAATGTCTGTAGACACACCTGCCAGTTGTGATGCACACATCCTAAGTGATGGTGTGTGATCTAAAATGCTTCATCTCAATCCATTTTGAAAAGCACAAGCATCAGAAAATTGTTCCTATTTACTGTATCTCAATGAAGTTGACGTGGGTAGGAAAGACTAGCTGCACATGTCACCTCTACGTTTTGGCATTGAATATTTGATAGCTGTAATCTGCAGTCATGCCAAAATGTGTACACATTGGCTGACTCTTTCAAACTCTTGTCTATGCTGGGATAGAAGCAAACCTTCAAATGACTGCACTGAAAGTAAAAATACTCAATACCTTAAGTGAAATACTGCCGTTAATATGCTCTGTAATCCTTTGTGTATCATTTGCTGCAACTTTAAATGGTGGAGCACTGGTTAACTTTTTATGACAGAGAAATTGTGGTTCTTGCACTAAACAATTCAGACACCCCTCCCCCCAATAAATCAATAAATTTGACTTTTTAGGGGAATTACGATTTCTTGATTGTTTATATTTGGTTTCTAGATGTAATAATATCAGAGTGTCTGCTGTTGCATTGACTTGAATCCATGTCACAAAGCTTCAGGATACCATTCTTCCGACTGTTTTCATAGAATGCTTTACTTTTAACAATTGTACAGTATCTCAGAATTTGTGGCCAGCAGTCAACCCATGACAGCTGTTCACCGATGGAAACGTTCCCATTTCCTTAAGTAAGTGAACATTTATCCTAATTCTCAGTGGTGAGAGCCCATGTGACAAGAAGGACTTCTGTGACTTGACTACCATTATGTAGTTGGGGAAAGACAGGATGGGCAATCTTTACCCAGAGTCAGAAAAGGTGGTCAAAAGCTTTAAAAGCAAAGAATTTAAAAAAGCAAAAAATATTTAAATATCATCAAACAATCGTCAATAACTATTGTTTAAAGGCAATTACCTCAGTGCTTTACATTGAAGCCTCTAGAGAAAGCCTCCCAGTAACGGGTGTCCCTAAGCTTGCTTGCGCTGATTTCCCAGCAAAATTAGCAGGGAATATCTGAACCCCAATTCTCCCAACCTGAACTGCACGAGGAGCCCAACAGCAAGGGACTGTTGATGAAACATCAATGAACAAACTGTCTGCAGATTAATGACTCCCATATTCACGCCTGCATGAGTGATAATCTTAAATTATGCAGAGAACTGCTAGCAATTACATGCAAAACTGCTGACAATTCCCCACAAAATTCAACTAATAAAACTATTAATGCTGTCCTGTACAAAAAAATAATGTTTATAACTCATATACTGTAGAAAGGAAGAATAATTATCCCTGTGACAGAACTAAAGAGGCTGGGAGGAGCAGAGGCTCCCAACATTAATCACAGACTGAATCATTAGATTACATTCCAGAGGTTATAAGTTTTTTTTTTGTAACGCTTCATTGATAGTGAAAAGGAAAAGATAATTCAAACCCAGCCACTGACTGTGGCTAGATAGTTCTTTTAGCTTTGCAGAGAGATTACTTTCAGTAGCTTGTTTCTATTTATCCATAAAATTTATTGAAGATTTCATAAGATACAAACAAATATTTTAATTGAATATTTAATGTAATTTTATTTACCTATGCATATTGAAATGATATAGTACCATTAGGTGGCACTGCAAACATGTATTGAGCAAACAAGATATCTCAGCTGAGGAAGGTTTTGTCTTCAATTCCTCCAATAACTCTCACCACTTTACCACATATATTTGTCACCCTTTCATTTTACTTAACCTTAATTATCCCTGTGCAGTATTTATGAGGCTGATTATTATAATCTTCTGCAAAGCATACTGTTCTTGTCCACAAACTCCTATTGTGATTATAGGTCACGCATGGACAAGTGGTTAAGGCTTTAGTCTAGTGATCTGAAGGTCGCTAATTTGAGTCTCAGTTAAGGCAGCGTGTTGTGTCTTTGAGCAATGCACTTAAAACCACACATTGCCCTGATGACACCAGTGCCAAGCTGTATTGGCCCTTGCCCTTCCCTTGGACAACATCGGTGTCGTGGAGAGGGGAGACTTGCAGCATGGGCAGCTACTGGTCTCCCATACAACCCTGCCCAGGCCTTTGCCCTGGAAACTTTCCAAATCCATGGTCTCTCGAGACTAACAGATGCCTATTACAGGCAATTGTTTCTGATGCAAACAGCATTTCCCAATCAATTTACTTACATTAGGTATGATGTTAGAGTCAGAGGAACAGTCTATCTGATGAAATTTCCTTTTGGTTTACGAAGACTTTCTCCAAGTTTGCTGCATAGAAAAAGACCAAAATTAATCAACCATTTTTTGGTAGGAGCAACATACATGAATGTAGTGATCAATTACTCTGCTCACTGCCTTGCTCAAATATTTAAAAAAATACAAATGGAAACTTTTGTTTTTTATCTACTGACTTTATTTTGGTAGGCAGGATGACCACTGGAAATAAGAGGATCCTTCATTGCTATATGTAAATTGAGGTCATTAGGGCTACACAAGAGCTATAAAGTCAAGCGGAGTCACTATATAATTCGAGTCATTTTATTAGTGCAATGTGAAATTTATATAAATAATCATCTAACTGAAGTATTCAATTCTTGATTTGAGTCGGTGGACTGGATAATATTCAGAGACTCATTAGTGGACCTAAATGATTGCGCCTCAGTTATCATCCAGGATACTCATGGGTGAGTAGGTGCTCAAAAAGATTGCAAACCTTCCCCAACCAGATGAACCAGGAGATCTGGACTCCGCAGAGGGCTAGATCTATGGCATATAGAACTAGTACCACAGAACCATATAAGTGGTCAATCTATCACCTCCAGAAGGCCATTAGTGATCATAAAGAGGTAATTTTGGACTACTCGGGAATCACAGATGCAGGTTCAATAGATGTGGTGGAGCTTGCACGATGTCGGTGCCTTTTATGCACATTTTGCTAGGGAGGACTATGGGACACTCACGTGAGTCCGCATGTCTCTGAATGGCCCTGTAATCTCAATCTCAGAGGCTGACATCTGGACATTCTCAGAAAGGTGAACCAATGAAAGGCATCTGGTCCAGACCGCGTGCTTGGCCGCCTACTAAAGATTTGTGCAGATCAACTGGCTGGATTGTTTATGGATACATTCCTGTGCTCTGAGGTTCCCACCAACTTTGAAAATGCAGCTATTGTAGCGGTGCCCAAGAAGAGTGCGGTGCCCTGCCTTAATGAATACTCTCTGGTAACTCTTATTTCAATCATAACGAAGTGCCTTGAGAGGTTGGATTTGGTGAAAATCAACTTTGCCTCAATGATGACCTGAGCCCATGTTAAGTTACCAGCAGACCAGATCAACAGCAGATGCAGTTTCTCTGGCTCTTCATTCAGGACAAAAGGGACACATATGTCATGCTGCCCATTATTGATGAAAGCCTTGCGTTTAAACTTACGATCAAACTTCAAGACCTGGGCCTCTGTACCTCCTTCTGCAACTGGATCCTCAACTTCCTCATCAGCATACCTCAATCAGTAAGCAATGGTATTAACAAATCCTCCTCACTATCAACATAGGTGTACCTCAAGGCTGAGTGCTTAACTTCCTGCTCTACTCCCTATTCGCACTTGACTGTGGCGAAGTACAGCTCCAATATCATATGCAAATTTACCAATGCCTAATCTACTATTAGTCGGTGTACCGGAGAAAAATGCAATACCAGGTTGAGTGGTGCTGTGACAGCTGTCTCTTGTTCAGTGTTAGTAGAAGTAAAGGACTGACATCAGGAAGGAGAAGGAGGGTAAGCATGTTCAAGTCTACATCAATGAATCAATGGTGGAGTGTGTCCATGGCTTTAGATTCCTGGGCTTTAATGTATTGGATGACTTATCCTGGGTCCAACACAATATGGTCCAGCACAGTAGTCTGAATGCTCAGGAACGTAAGAAGCTGCAAAGTGGCATGGACTCATTGCAGCACTTCACAAGCACCAGTTCCCCATCATTGATTACTACAGGAGGTACTGCCTTAAGAAGGCAACATCTATTATTAAAGGTCCTTGTCATCCAGACCATGCCATCTTCTCATAGCCACTGTTGGTTAGATGACGCAGAAGCCTGAAATCCTACACCACCAGATTCAAGAACAGCTACTTTCCTCCTTTCAACCATTCAGTTCTTGACCTAATCTGCACAACCCTAATCATTACCTCACTACAGCAACACTCTGATCACTTTGCATTATAATGGACTTCTGGTTCCTTAAGATTGTCATAGCTGGGAGCGGTAGTGAGGTTAAGCTCCCATTATCTATTAAATATTCTCAATAGCGGGTGCCTCAAATATCCTCTGACAACCAAGTCACGTGTAGCTTAGCTACTAACCCCAGTGGAGCTATTTCTACTGACAGGAGAAGGGGCAAAGGCGGTTTACTGTCGGCTTAAAACCAGTCACTTCAGGCAGATGGGGCTTGTGAGCCATGGCTGGAGAAGAAAAACTCGTATCACAAACCTTCACTACCTTGCAGCTGTACCCACTCATGGGGAAGGTTTCGGGAGTAAACCCTAAGGAAAAATCTGTAGCTGAATTCCATAGGGCAGTCCTACATTGAGTTCAACACTCCTGTGACAACGATGGTGCCAAAGTTTGTAGATCTCTGCTGTTTCTTTACAACCATCAGCTACGTGGAGAAGGGAGCCTGTTGCATGAGCAACAGCTTGCTCTTCATATTGTACTGCTCTGGCCTGCATATCAGATAGACAGCTAGGACGCTATATCCATAATCGACCCCAACCAACGGAGGGCCTCAGAGATAATGGCCTTTGTTTCTTTCGTTCTGATTATATTAATTCATGTTTTCCTTGTGAATGCTTTTTTTTCCGATCTGATGCTATGTACTTGTGATGCTAATTTTTTTATTGCACTTGCTCATATGACAATAAACTCGAATTATTGACGTTTTAGATTTCATTCTCACCTATACAACATTTCTGATCTAAGTATATGTAATGCTCACGCAATCGGCTGGTGTATGCCTAGGGGAAGATTCGTCCACCCGCCAAATCGCGCCTCCCGTATACGTGGATGCTGTGAAATGTACACTGGTACAAACTCACACACACAATATTAAAACGCACACCATGTACGTTTACAGAATACACTTTATAAATCTTACTAGAACTAAGTGATTAATAGCGATACAGTAGGTATGAAAGAAAAGAAAGGAAAGAAAAGGTGCCAGAACTTATCAGGGTTCAGTCAATTAGTGCTCAGTCGTTGGAGCTCAACCATTGAAGTCTTTGGTCCACTATTCAATCTCCTCCAACCTCCACGACCTGCGGGCCTGGGACCACCCTCGGTGATCGACCAGAGCACCTCCAGCACCATCCACCTTCCTCGCGATCTCCTCTCCAACTCTTCAAAATAATTTGCGAAAACCACAGCTCACAGACCCACAAGAAAGAATAACATCTATCCCAATTGGTTAACAAATGAATACAATTCTCATTATCAGTAATTATAACCCAAACAAGCTGCGAGAGAAAGCACTCTCTCACCAGTTACATTAACAAAGAAGCATCCCTACTTTTACTTAACAAAGAAGCCATTTTGATTAACATACTTAACAAAGAAGCCATTTTGATTAACATACACAGCAACATAAGAAACCCTTTACATATAGGCACGGCATAAATTAGATTCTAGGTCTATATCCATTATTATGCATTAGAAAATGGACCAGTTTTGTATTATACTGATAATTTTGGATAGATTGATAATGCTTACATACGACATTTTGTCCAATAATACCGTCTCCAAGAATTTGAATTATAATTGTGTAATAATGCTTGTATGTGGTAAAACAAATTCTGTAGAATTTAATTTTCTTCTAAATTCTTGAAAAATTTCTTGGCTTCAATAATGTATCCAAAATAAAACGTATGTCATAAATCAGGAGATACAGGTAAAATCTCATATTAGTAAATGTTTCAAAGGTTTCAAAGGTACATTTAATGTCAGAGAAATGTATACAATATACATCCTGAAATTCTTTTTCTTTGCAACCATCCACAAAAACAGAGGAGTGCCCCCAAAGAACGAATGACGGTTAAATGTTCAAACCCCAAAGCCCCTCCAGCTCCCCCCACCCATGCATAAACAGCAGCAAAGTGGCAAACCCCGCTTCCCCACCAGTAAAAAAGCATCAGCACCCCCCACTGAGCACTCAAGCTGCAGCAAAGCTTCAATAAAGGCACAGAGTTGCAGTACCCAAAGACTACTCGTTCGTCCAGTAATTCAACATACTGATAATACCGATAACTGGCCCTCTCTCTCCGTAATAATGGAAGAAGAGGTTCTGTTTCAGAGCATGTTTGGAGACTTAACAAGCAGCTCACTGATTTACAATGTTAAAAGTCTGTTGTGTTGCTTTTTCCAAGCTCTGTGCCCAAAGAACTCGAGTCTCAGAGCACAGAGCCAACAGCCAACTCTCTGCTCTTGATCTTCTGTGTACTCCCACGACACACCAGTTTCCTGCAGAGGCACCGACTTCAAGTCCATCCACCTCCAGCACCATGAAATCCTGGAACCCTGAAGACGCGCTAGTCTTCTAGGCTGCGTCGTTGGTATATTGAATAGAGGCCAGTCATTAGACTCCGAGAGTGGGTCCCACTCCCGCAAAGAACTGAAGACAGCGTGTAACTCCAGGTCAGGGTCTTCAGAAGAACCCTGAAAGGGAAAAGTAGAGATATTAAAGATAGAAATAGAGCTGTTTCCAAAGATGCAAGCAAAGGAGTCACTGTTAGGTGCCATTATCCTCCTAAGATCCACCCATGTAAAGGGTTAATCTTAAACTAACTTGATTGGGTGAAAGCAAGATTTTTAATTAGTTTCCTATTTTACAATTTGCCTCATTTCAAATTAGTTTGTTAAACCAAATAGGGAACAAAATGAATGATCATTGGCTTATTGCTCTGCAGATTAGGTTAACATCAGAACTCTCTGTCTGATCTTTATTTAGTACTAGTTTAATATAAACTAGTAACTTCTGCTTTGATTTGTCAAGTGCAATAAATTTGTTGACAATAGCTAGTCTGTAAAACATAATATTCACTTGTACGTTGATGTATCCTTGAAACTTATAGTCAAAATTATTCTATTTTCAATAAATATTTCCTACTAATTTTAGTGAAATTATTAGACTAGTAAGTGTTTGGTAACTACAGTATGTAGCTTCATCAACTTTGTGTATTTGTCTTTAAAAACACAATGATGTGCCTGTTAATGAATTGATAGCTTCTTGCTTTCTGGGGTTTAGATTTGACTTTTAATTCCAAAAGCATGTCAAAATTAATTGTGGATAAACACCCCATTTACATTCTTCATGTTTTATCTATGAAATTCACCTATTGTGATTTAGTGTGACTCTGAATCCCCCCCCTCTAAAGATAAAATTGAAGTAATGTTACAGTCCATAAAATGTGCTTTAATGCTATCTGCAATATTGTTCGACCATGATAATGAGTTTAAATGCAAAGGACAAGATGTACCGATATGCGGTCTTCTCTAAAACATTTGAGAATCTGCCAGGATTGAATGAAGTCTGTGCTTGCTCTAATTGTTACTCAGTGTTATCCTCTTGCAATGATGAAAGGTTGTTCATTTATCATTGGTTCCAAGAGACACTTAAAAATCTCTGAATATGAATGAATCTGATTAATTGTTTTGGTTGAGATTCAAGCCTAAGTCTGCGAAGTATGAGTGAATTTGAGTGTGTTGAAGGTAAAGCTCTGAATTGTATCCAATCAACTTTTTGAGTCGGTGTAATTCAGGGTTTTTACTTCAAAGCTCTGATAGCATAGAGTCATGGAGAAGTACAACATAAGAACAGTCTCTTCGACCCATGTAGTCCTTGCTGAAACCATTTAAACTGTCTACTCCCAATGACCTGCACCAGGACCATACCCCTCCATATCCCTACTATCCATCTATTTATCCAAACTTCTCTTTAACACTGAAGTTGAGCTTGCATGGACCACTTCTGCTGGCAGCTCACTCCGCACTCTCACAACCCTCTGAGTGAAGAAGTTTTCCCTAATGTTCCTCTTAAACTTCTCACCTTTCACCCCTAAGCAATGACCTCTGGTTGTAGTCACACCCAACCTTAGCTTTTTTTACGACCCTATCCACATGTGACTCTACTTTCAACGAATTATGGACCTGTATTCGTAGATCCCGTTGTTCTACCACACTCCACAGTACCCTACCACTCGCTGTGTAAGGCCTACCCTGGTTGGTCCTACTGACAAGCAAAACCTGACACATCTCCATATTATTTTTTTTGCATTTCAGAACCAGGTTTATTATCACCGGCATGTGACGTGAAATTTGTTAACTTAGCAGCAGCAGTTCAAAGCAATACATAATCTAACAGAGTGAGAGAAAAAAAATTAAATAAAATAAACCACAATAAATAAACAAGTAAATCAATTACATATATTGAATAGATTATTAAAAAAATGTGCAAAAACAGAAGTACTGTAAATACCAGCCGACTCACAGGTGAAGTGTCGCCTCACTTGGAAGGACTGTCTGGGGCCCTGAATGGTGGTGAGGGAGGAAGTGTAAGGGCAGGTGTAGAACTTGTTCCGCTTACAAGGATCAGTGCCAGGAGGAAGATTGGTGGGAAGGAATGGGGGGGGGACAAATGGACAAGGGAGTCACGTAGGAAGCGATCCCTGCAGAAAGCAGAAAAGGGGGGGGGGGAGGGAAAGATGTGCTTGGTAGTGGGAATAAGTGCTACACCTGCCCTTACACTTCCTCCTGCACCACCATTCAGGGCCCCAGACAGTCCTTCCAGGTGAGGCAACCATTCATCTGTGAGTCGGCTGGTGTGGTATTCTGCGTCCGGTGCTCCCGGTGTGGCCTTTTATATATTGGTGAGACCCGACGTAGACTGAGAGACCGTTTCGCTGAACACCTATCCTCTGTCTGCCAGAGAAAGCAGGATCTCCCAGTGGCCACACATTTTAATTCCACGTCCCATTCCCATTCTGATATGTCTATCCATGGCCTCCTCTACTGTCAAGATGAAGCCACACTCAGGTTGGAGGAACACCTTATATACCGGCTGGGTAGCCTCCAACCTGATGGCATGAACATTGACTTCTTTAACTTCCGTTAATGCACCTCCTCCCCTTCTTACCCCATCCCTGATATATTTAGTTTTTTTTGTTTCTCCCCCCCCCCCCCCTTATTTTCTTTCTCTCTCTGCCCATCAGTCTACCTGTTCTCCATCTCCCTCTGGTGCTCCCCTCCCCCTTTCTTTCCCCCTAGGCCTCCCGTCTCATGATCCTTTCCCTTCTCTAGCTCTGTATCCTTTTTGCCAATCACCTTTCTGGCTCTCAGCTTCACCCCACCCCCTTCGGTCTTCTCCTATCATTTCACATTTTCCCCTCCCCCTCCTACTTTCAAATCTCTTACTACCTTTCCTTTCAGTTAGCCCTGACGAAGGGTCTCGGCCTGAAACGCCGACGTTGCTTCTCCCTATAGATGCTGCCTGACCTGCTGCGTTCCACCAGCATTTTGTGTGTGTAGATTGAATCAAAATCAAGTTCTTCTCACATATGGGGAATCTGCTGGTGGGGGAATCAAAGGCAAGAAGCCATAATTAATATTTTGCTATTAATATATTGACCATTCAGCCAATCAAGTCTGTTCCACTATTCCATCATGGCTTATTTATTATCCCTCTCAACCCCATTATCCTTCCTTCTCCTTTTCATCTCTGTTCTAAATGGCTGTCCCTCTATTCTGAGGCTGTACCCTTTGGTCCTAGACCTATGACTATTGGAGATACCTTCTCCACATCCACTACATCCAGGTGCTTCAATATTGGATAGGTCTCAATGGGATCTCCCCTCATTCTTCCAAACTTTAGCGAGTAATGTCTCAGAGCTATCATATGCTCCTTATTCATTAATCTTTTCATTCCAAGAATCATTCTCATAAACCTTCTCTGGGCCAAACTGCTCACAATACACCAGGTGTGGTCTGACCAATACCGTATAAAACCTCAGCATTTTATCCTTGCTTTTGAAGACTATAAGACAATAAGACATAGGAGTAAAATTAGACCTTCTGGCTCAATGAGTCTCCTCCACCATTCTGTCATGGCTTATCCATTTTCCTTCTCAGCCACAATCTTCTGCCTTCTCCCCGTAACCCTTCATGCCCTGACTAATCATGAATCTACAATCTCTTCCTCAAATATACTGAATGACCTGGCCACCATAGTTGCCTGTGGCAAAGAATACCACAGATTCACCACTGTCTAGCTCAAGAAATTCCTTCTCATCTACGTTCTAAAAGGATGCCCCTCTTTTCTGAGACTGTGTTGTCTGGTCTTAGATTCCTCCACCATAGGAAACATCCTCTCCACATCCACTCTGTTGACACCTTTCAATATTCAATAGGTTTCAGTGAGGTCACCCATCATTCTTCTGAGGTCCAATGAGTAGATGCCCAGACATATCAAACACTCCTCATATAACAAGTCTTTCAATCCCAGGATCATTTTTGTTAACCTCCTTTGTACCCTCTGCAATGTCAGCACCTTCTTTCTTATATAAAGGGCCCAAGACTGCTCAGAATATTCCAAGTGAAGCATCACCAGTGTTTTATAAAGCTTCAACATTGCATCCTTGTCTTTATATTATAGTCCTATAAAATTAAAGCTAACATCACATTTGCCTTCCTTGCAACCATCTCAACCTGCAAACTAACCTTTAGGAAATCCTGCATGAGGACTCCAGAGTCCCTTTGCACCTCAGATTTTTGAATTTTTGTTCTATTTAGAAAATAATCTTATGCTTTTATTTCTTCTACGTAAGTACATGATCATACACTTTCTGATACTGTATTCAATTAGCCACTTCTTTGCCCATTCTCCTAAACTGCCTAAGTCCTCAGTAGCCTCTCTACTTCCTCAAAACGAGTTTCCTTCCACCTATCTTTGTTTCCTCTGCAAACCTGGCCACAAAGTCATCAATTCTTTCATCCAAATTATTGATATATAATGTAAAATGAAGCAGTCCCAACACAAACCCTTGTGGAACACCACTAGTCACTGACAACCAACCAGAAAAAGGTCCCTATATTCCCACTCTTTGCTTTCTGCTAACCAGCCATGCTCTATCTATGCTGGTATCTTTGCTGTAATACTATGAGCTCTTAACTTGTTAATTAGCCTTATGTGTGGCACCTTATCAAAAGCCTGCTTGTTATTTCTTCAAAGAATTCCAACAGATTTGTCAGGCAAGATTTTATCTTAAGGAAACTATGCTGACTACAGCTTATATTATCACGTGCCTCCAAGTATACTGACACCACATCCTTAACAACCAACTCCGATATATTCCCAACTATTGAGTTCAGACTAACTGGCGTATAGTTTCCTTTCTTCTGAAACTTCCTTCTTCTTCTTGAAGGGTGAAGTGACCTGTGCAATTTTCCAGTCTTCCAGACCATGTAGAACCTGGTGATTCTTGAAAGATCATTGCTAATTCCTTCACAATTTCTACAGCCACCTCTTTCAGAAACCCTGGGATGGATATCATCTGGTCCAGGTGTATTATCTACCTTCAGACCTTCCCGTTTCCCAAGCACCTTCTCCCTAGTAATGGCAACCTCATATACTTCTGCTTCCTGGCTCTTTTAAACTTCTGGCATACTGCTAGTGTCTACCTCAGTGAACACTGATGCAAGATACTAATTCAGTTCATCCACCATTTCCTCGACCCACATTACTATCTCTCCTGCATCATTTTCCAGCAGTCTGATATCTATGCTTGCCTCTATTTTACATTTTATATATCTAAAGAAACTTATGGTATCCTCTTTAATATTATTGGCTAGCTTACTTTTGTATTCCATCTTTTTCTTCTTCCTGTTTTTTTTTTGCTGTATTCTGTTGGTTTTAAAAGCTTCTCAACGCTCTAACTTCCCATTAATTTTTGCTCTATTATATGCCCTCTCTTTGGCTTTTATGGTGGCTTTGACTTCTCCTGTCAGCCATGGTTGTGTTATCCAGCCTTTAGTATACTTCTTCCTCTTTGGGATATATATACCCTGCACCTTCTGAATTGCTTCTGGAAATTCCAGCCATTGTTGCTCTGCTGTCATACCTGCCTGTGATCTTTTCCAATCAGTTTTGGTGAACTCCTCTCTCATGCCTCTGTAATTCCTTTTACTCCACTGTAATATCATTATATCTGTTTTTAGCTTCACCTTATCAAATTGCAGGGTGAATCCTACAATATTATGATTATTATGAATATTATGACATATTATGATCACTGATCCCTAAGGGTTCCTTTACCTCAAGTTCTCTAATCAATTTCAGTTCATTGCACAACACACAATCCAGAATAGCTGAACCCCTACTGGGCTCGACCATGAGGTGCTCTAAAATTCCATCTTATAGCGCTATGGTCACTCCTCTTGGAATGAATGCTTAAGTTGCATTTGGGTTCCTTACCACCAACTCAGGCAGGAGTTGATTCTAGTCATGACCAACCTCTCAAAGCAGTTCGTCATCATAGATGTGAGTGCTACTGGACAACAGTCATTAAGACAGCTCACATTACTCTACTTGGGCACTGGTATTTTTGTTGCCCTTTTGAAGCTGGTGGTAACTCCCGACCATAGCAGTGAGAGTCCTTGAATAAGCACCTCAGTTGGTTGGCACAATTTTTCAGGGCTTTACCAGGTACTCTATCAGGGCCTGCCACCTTGTGAGGGTTTGCTTGACCATCTAAATATGGGGGGACCATCACAAATTCTCACAACACCCCATGATCCTATGATTTTAGCCCTTGAGACTGATGTGTGAGCAGTTTCCAGAGGAGGAGCCCAAGAAATATATCCAGCCCAGATGGAGTACCTGGGTAAATACTAAAAAACTGTACTGATCAACTGGCTGGAGTGTTCACTGAAACCTTTAACTCCGTGCTTTGGTATTCTGAGGTACCCACCTGCTTCAAGCAGGTTTCAATTATACCGGTACCCAAGAAGAACATGATAAACTCCCTCAATCCCTGTTGTCCAGTAGCACTTACATCCACAGTGATGAAGTGTTTTGAGAGGTTGGTGATGATATATATCAATTCCTGACTGAGAAGTGACTTCGATCTACTTCAATTTGCCTAACAGAACAACAGGTCCAAAGCAGATGTCATCTTATTGACTCTTCCTTAATTCTGGGACATCTGGATAAAAAAGATGCATATACCAGGATGCTCTTTATCAACAACAGCTCAGCATCCAATACCATCATCCCCTCAAAACTAATCAATAAACTTCAAACCCTTGGCCTTAATACCTCCTTGTGCAATTAGATCCTCGATTTCTTCACTTGCAAGCCCCAGTCAAGTTGGATTGGCAACAACATCTTCTCTACAATTTCCATTAGCAAAGGTGCACCACAAGGCTGTGTGCTTAGCCCCCTGCTCTACTTGTTTGGCAGTTATGACTATGTGGCTAAGCACAACTCCACAGCTGTTTTCAAGTTTGCTGCTGACATCACTGTCACAGGTTGAATCAAAGGTGGTGATGAATCAGCATATAGGAGGCAGATTGAAAATTTGACTGGGTCATGCCAATACAACAACGTCTAACTTAATGTCAGCAAGACCAAGGAGTTGATTAAATGCTTCAGGAGGAGAAAACCAAAGGCCCATGAGCTACCATTATTGGAAGATCAGGTAGAGAGTCAGCAACTTTAAATTCCTCAGTGTTATTATTTGAGAGGACCTGTCCTGGGCTCAGTACAGAAGTGCAATTACGAAGGGAAAGCACGGCATTGCCTCAACTTCCTCAGGAGTTTGCACAGATTTGGTACAACATCTAAAATTTTGACAAAGTTCTATAGATGTGTAGTGGACAGTATACTGACTGGCTCAATCATGGCCAGGTATGGAAACACCAATGCCCTTGAATGTAAATGGTAGCGGATATGACCCAGTCCATCACAGCTAATGCCGTCTTCACCATTGAACACATCTGCACGAAGCGTTGTTGTAGGAATGCAGCATCCATCAACAAGTACCCCCTCCACACAGGACATGTTCTCTTCTCGCTGCTGCCATCGGGAAAAAGGCACAGGAGCCTCAGGACTCTCACCACCAGGTTCAGGAACAGATATTACCCCTCAGGCTCTTGAACCAAAGGGAATAACTTCACTCAGCTTCACTTCGTCACTAAAATGTTCCCACAACCTATGAACTCACTTTCAAGGACTCTTCATCTCATGATCTCAATATGTATTGCTTATTTATTTATTGTTAATATATTTTTCTTTTTGTATTTGCACAGTCTCTTTTTGGTTACACACTGGTTGAATGCCCAATTTGGTGCACTGATTCTGTTGCAGTTATTATTCTGCTACAGATTCACTGACTATGCCCACAAGAATACGAATCTTAGGGTTGTATATAGTGACATATGCTGTATGTACTTTGATAAGAAACTTACTTTGAACTTTGAATTGGTTCCAGTACTGTTTGATATTATTAATCACTGTTAATTTTTCCAGTGATTAATGAGATCAAGACTGCCTACACTTCTTGCTGCCTCAGTAAAGCAGTCAACATAATCAAAGACCTCTCCTATCTCATCATTCTCTTTTCACCATTCTCCTGTCGGGCAGAAGAGACTAAATTCTGAAAGGTCATACCACCAAACATGTCTACAACTTTTGTCACTCTGTTATAAGACTACTGAATAGATCTCTTTTACAATAAGACATGCTCACTTCTGCGATGCAACAAAGGCTTGAAGCAGGTGAGTGCATTTCACAATCATTGTTAAGAATGAGTTTTCAGAGTCTCAACAATATTTATTTGAAATAAAAAGGAATCAATTCAGCATAAATTTATCCTTTATTCCAATATTATTTACAAAAATGTGGTAAAGAAATTTAATTCAAAGTTAAAATCCTTAACTTGGATTTGAACACCTGGGATAATTAGCATCTCATGGGATATAATTATATGTTAACCTGAAACTGCATACTGACCACAAAGACTAAAAGTTATTAAAACTGTTTAAAGATGGATATTAATTGGTAAGATTTGATTGTGCTTTTCTCAGACCTTAAGTCAGCTTTTGTGTTCATTAAAATATTTAAGTTTCTTTTTATGTGACTGATAATAAATGAAATATGCAACTAATATAAACATATTAAAAAGTTCAAAGAATTTATGATTTTAATAATGTCATATTGTGATAATTCCCAGTTTTGTGCAATCTGTAGTCTAAGAATATTAAAAGAAATTAAAGAAAAACTGCAGATGCTGAACACTTAGATTAAAAATAACAATAAATGCTGGAAACACTCAGCAGGTCAACAGCATTCGCACAAAAAGCAATAATGTGATGCTGAGTATCTAGAATAAACTCTCAAACTTTGTTTGAACCTTCTAGTTTCAGTTCTAATCACTTCCAATTGTATTAAATCTTTCACAAAACAATTCATCACAATGTGGTTCACACGAACTTATTGAGTAATATTGACAGTAATAAAGGGATATTTGAGCAGCAGTCCAAAAGTTTAGTGAAAGATGTATTCATGGAAGGCTCTGAAGAAGGAAAGAGGTGAAGATTTTAAGCAAAATTAACACAGAATTATTACGTGTTGATCTAGTCACCAACCTAGTTGTATTGTCAAATGTTTGCTTTGTAAATATATGTGTTTGACTTTAATAGAATTTTCATGGAAGATTGTATCGATTTTCTGTTTAGAATATATCTTTATTGTTATCAATACTGGAAAAGTTAAAATGTTGCTTAGGAAATTGAACTACAAGAGAGTATAAGAAGATTTTTTGATATTGCTGAGTTTCTGAGTGTCATTGTGTGTGAAGAAGTTGTATAATGTACCATGTTCTTATTAATGTTCAGCTGGTCAACTTTGTAGATGATAAATTAAAGGGGCAATTGGGAATGATGAAACAGGAACAGATTATTTGAAAGAGCATGGCTTCATTAAGACATTGAAAATCAGGTTTATTACTATAGGCATCCATACAAATGCCATGAAACTTAACTTTATAGAAATGATAAAGATAAGTTAACAGAAGTTAATATAATTTACATGACAAAATAAACAGATCAACACCAGGTTGAAAGAGAAAGAGAAAAAAATAGTCCTAAGTAGCACTGAGGTTTTTTAGGTCAATTAAAGAAGCTGCTGTTGAACCTTAAGCTGTGGGTCTTCAGCATCCATTCAGTCCACCCAGCAGTGTCTGTACAGAATTTGACTCATTAAATAACACATGTATCTATTTAACATTCATTTAGTTAATTACTTTCTGTTAGTTCTTCGTTGGCTTATAAATGCATTCTATCATCAAGAGCCACCCCCCCCACCCCACCACCCCACCATTAAGGCCATGCTCTCTTCTCGCTGCTGCCAAAAGGAAGGAGATACAGGAGCCTCGAGTCTTATACCAGCAGCTGCAGGAACAGTTATTGCCCCTGAACCATCAGACTCTTAAACCAATTCACTCTATCCAACACTGAACTGATTCCATAATCTATGGATTTACTTTTAAGGACTCATATTGCTTATTTATTACTACTATTATAGTATTTTTTTCTCAGATCAAGCTGGTAAAACCTGAGATATGGGCATCGGCAAGCACACTCATTTCCAAATTGTTGGGAAATTTTGGACTATTCTAGGGGTGTTTAGTATTATGGTTTCTGGACATTTACATAAATATTGATGTGTAGGCCATATTGTTTAATGCTATTGGGATGATACCATTTATAGATATTACTATCGGGACAATATATACTCTGTTTATGTTCTATAGTCTTTCAATTTCTTCTTTAAATTCAGCTTATTTCTGGTGTTTTTCACTATTGATTTCTGTATGTTATGCAGATTTGGAATGCTATATCTATTAAGTTATTTTTGCTTTTTTATCCTGTAATATTATATCTGGATGGTTATAATAATAATATTATTATTGTCTTTGTACAGCTTGTTGTCTTTTGTGCATTGGCACAAGTCAGGGATATAGTGGAGTATTCTCCTGCCATTGGTAAGAGGTAGAGTAGCCTTAGGACTCACACCACCAGATTCAGGAACAGATATTACCCTACAACCATCAGGATCCTGATCCAGCATGGATAGCTTCATTTACCTCAATTCTGAACTGATTCCACAACCTTTGGACTCATTTTCAAGGAGTTCTCAGTATTATTTGTTTATTTATTTATTACCATTGTTGTGTTTTTATTTTTTTATGCACAAGCTGGTAAAACCCGAGGTACAGGCATAGCCAAGCACACCCATTTTCAATTGCTAGGAACTTTCGGACTATTCTAGTGGTGTTTAGTATTGTGGCTTTCTGAAGATTTACATAGATATTGCTGTGTAGGTCTAACTGCTTAATGCTATTGTGTAGTAACTTTGGGATGATACCAGTTGTAGATATTACTATTGGGACGGTATACCCTGTTCATGTTCCATAGTCTTACAATTTCCTCTTTTAATTCAGCATATTTTTGGTGCTTTTCAATTATTGATTTCTGTAAGTTAAATGTGTTTGGAATGGCTATAGATATTAGGTAACTTGCTCCTGCTTGTTTATACTGTAATATATCTAAATGGTTATGATGGATTGTCCTATCTGTAATAATGGATTGGTCATAATATATTTTGTAGGATTCTGACTCTAAAACTGGATCAGGCTTGTATTTATAGTAAGGTATGGTGTCTTTTATGAGTTTGTATTTTAAAGCAAGATTTTGGTAAATGATGTTTGTCACTTGATTGTTTCTGTGTAAGTAGTCAGATTGACTTAAACTGCTGCAGATTGTTTTTAGCTTCTCTCAGCATTTTCTGCATTTATCTTTTTGAATTTTGTTGGTCTTTTATTATGTATTTTTGATTTTTTTTTGTATGTTAACCACCTGGTCCTGTATTGCCACAAGGAACTCTTCTATTCCTGGGAAGAGGTATCCAACCCTGAGCTGGGAGTCTGATGCTTCCTTCTAGTCTGCTCAGATCATGGAGATGCCTTTCATGGACGGTCATGGTTAACCTTTTCTTCTGTAATAATAATTTCTTCATTTTTCTGGGTTATGCTTTTAGTTAAGTTTAGTGGTGTGTACTTCTTATCAGAATTTCATATGCTTGCATGGAGTGCCAAATCTTGCTTTCTTTGATGAAAACATATCTTTAGAAATTACGTCTGACTGTTGTGAAATTTTATTTAATGTCTGTTATTTCTCTTCTTCCTTCTGCCCAAGGCAGTATTAGTCTAAGTGTGTTCAAGTGTGCATTGTGTTTTCTAAAATTTGTCATTTCAGTTCTTATTTTGCTTTGTAAATTTTCCAGCTTTGGATCAAGATACTATGCTGAAAGAATATGTTTATATGGGTATTGTGGAAGTGTCTATTGCCTTTGTTATATTTTTACTACTGAGCTCTGTTTGGCAGATTTTCTTAAGTCTTGAAGTGAATTTGGTTAGAAGTTTTTTCTTTTATTGCACTATGATCTATTTTTGTTGCTTGTTGAAATCCCAAATACTTGTATGTTTCATTTTCATCAATCAATTGTACTGTACCCTGCGCTTTGTTTTATATTATACTAGCTCTTCTGTGCTTTTTTCTTTCTGTTTAATGTTCTGCACTTAACTAGTCCAATGTTCATGTTTATATCTTCTGAAAATAATTGAACTAATTGGTTTAGTTTTGCTGATGAAGAGGGTATAATTTCAAATCATCCGTATACAGTATAGAAGGCATGTCAAGGTATAATTCGTATCATTTGTTCTGACTTGATATACTATTTTTGTCCAATTCTATAAATTAGAGAGTGGGTTTAAAGCTAGACAAAGCCATAGTGACCTTAAAGAGTCACCTTGAAAAATACCTCGGTTTATTTTGATAATGGTGGTTGCTCTTTTTTGGTTGTTAATTGCTAGGGT
The DNA here is from genome assembly GCF_048418815.1 of Hemitrygon akajei. Classification (NCBI taxonomy): domain Eukaryota; kingdom Metazoa; phylum Chordata; class Chondrichthyes; order Myliobatiformes; family Dasyatidae; genus Hemitrygon; species Hemitrygon akajei. The sequence goes on along the minus strand of NC_133150.1, from coordinate 22,912,705 downwards.
GATTATAGTACACCAATGCTTCATCAAATGTTGTATAAATTTCACAAGTATTGGGTGTGTAGTTTATCTATATTAAATACTTTTATTAACCATAAGTGTGGGACAAAATCAAATGCTTTTTGGTTGTAAATATAACCATTAAAGATTTCTGCTTTTCCTCTGGGCTTGATTTAGAATTATAGAACCTTTTATCAGTTATTCTTTGCATCTTTTCATACTCTTACGGCATCCTTTCTGTTCTTCTGTAAGTATATCGTAGTTATCTAAGTGAGTGGTAATTAGTTGCGAGATACATGATGTTACAATTATATCTATAGTTTGTAAACAAATAATTTGCATTTTTCTCCTTTAGGTAATGGTTATGTTTTACTTTCTGTCAATAATTCAGTCACTTCTTCAGGGTTAAAAAAAGTTGTATTAATAGATTTGGATGAAGACAAGTAAAATTTATATCAATAATTATGAATATTATCACTGCCAGTACTTTTCCAATTGTGGGTATTTTTAATAACCACTTTTAACATATATATTGCAACTTCTTGAATAATGTGAGTGTGTTCTTTTTCCTTTTTAATTCTACTTCTTGATTGTATGTCACCCTGTTTGACCAGATATTGGACCAAAAGTTTGTTATCGCTGTGTTTGTTATTAATTCTGTGCTAGGGTTACTGACATTTTGGTGTGGCAAATTTAGTCTTAATGTCCTGTATAAACATTTTTCCTGAACTAATAATTCAGCTGCCTTTGTCTGGCACAGTGCATACCTCTATTTAGTCTGGCTTTGTATGCACCAAGCTTTTGTTTTAGTGTATCTATAAATTCTACAATGCTTTTGTTCGGTTGATCATATATTGTATGGACTGTATATTTCCTTATCATTCCCTTAGATTTTCTCTTATCTTTCTTACTTGGTTTATTGATTTTATACTCCATTAGGTGGGCTATTTCTCCCATCAAGGTTTTAATTCTGTTCCATAATCTCTTCAGCCATTTCGGTGTACTTATTTCATTATTCAGTTTTTTGGGTTTCTATTAATGTGTGCCTCTATTGTACTGCACTGCTGTTAATGTCGTGCAGAATGTTATTGTATGTAGTTCTTCAAATGTTTCAAGTTTTCCTAAATATTGTGGTAATATAATAGTGTTGAAAGTATTAACAACTTCTGCAAATTTTGATGAAGTGTTTTGTTTTGGTATGTAGGGACTGTTTGTTGGGTCAGTGCCAATGTATTCTGTCAGTGTGATGTTAAATGTAAGGATAATTTTTATGTGTCAGCTCAGCTTCATCATCAGCATTCAGTGGAGCCTCCACATCTGTAATTTTTGCTGTTGCTGTCAGGTTGTGTAAAAGTTGTAAATGTAATTCTATTTTCATCGGTGCTTTTGGTGTGGCCGTCTTCATTATTTTCTTGTATAACGTTGTTGTGGGCTTTAAGTTGGTTTCTTTCTAACTCTTGTGCAACTTCATGTTTTCCTTGGTTTAACATGTCTATTGGGATTAAGTTATTTTTTTACTATCACTCTACACAGATCTGCTATTCATTGTGCACTTACTTGAATGAAGGGATATAGTTCTACAAAGGTTAGATGAAGTTTGTCCCTGTACGCTGTCATGTTAGTATCAAGTTCCGTTAATGAATGTGTTTACTTCTAATGACCATTTCATGGGTGTCTTCCTTCTCTTAACTCCTTGAGTGATCCCAGCATAAATTGGCTGCTTCCCTGAGAATAACATTCTTGCAAGGTCATGCACTTATTCAAGGTTTAATTTGTAACCACAAACTAGTAGTTCCAAGAAGTATAATTCTATATCTATACAGATATAAAATTCTATACAGTGCAGTTTTTCCAATTTTGGTTGAGCAGTGCTACAATGTTGTCCATATTATTCATGCTCTTCATAGATCACAAAGTGGCAAATCTAGTTTACAATCAAGAGTGGAACAAGTTAGAAATAACATTTTGTTTTGAATTAATTATATCTGACAGGTATAAAGAAACCTTGTTTAATATAACCCCCAGATGCCCTCTCGCATCTTGATCCATATAACCATATAACCATAACCATATAACAATTACAGCACAAAAACAGGCCATCTCGGCCATTCTAGTCCATGCCGAACGCTTATTCTCACCTAGTCCCACTGACCTGCTCTCAGTCCATACCCCTCCATTCCTTTCCTGTCCATATACCTATCCAATTTTACTTTAAATGACAATACCGAACCTGCCTCTACCATTTCTACTGGAAGCTCATTCTACATAGCTACCACTCTCTGAGAAAAGAACTTCCCCCTCGTGTTACCCTTAAACTTTTGCCCCCTAACTCTCAACTCATGTCTTCTTGTTTGAATCTCCCCTACTCTCAATGGAAAAAGCCTATCAACGTCAACTCTGCCTATCCCCCTTATACTTTTAAATACCTCTATCAAGTCCCTCTGTGTTGCCCTTAAGGCATTTGTTTAGCTTTATTACATTCGTTAGTAATTATTTTCTAGTTAAAGTTAAGGTTGTTGAAAGTAGATTTGATGTCTGTGATGTATCGTGGCATGCGATGACATCACACCCGGTTTCACCGCGTCTTGTGGGAAAATACCGGTTTGGAGAAACGGGAAGGAGGGGGCTTGTGTGTGCAGGATCAGCGCGAGAAAAGTTTTCATTCTATGCACTAAGAAACATCATAGAAGCAACGCCGTAAGTTTATATGATAATTGATATGTTGAAGTAAAAATGTTAACGCTGATTCTGTTAAAAGTAATGACGGTTGATAAAGTTTATTTTCTTGTGTTATTGAAAGCGTTGCTGGATAGTTTGTGAAGAGTATTTAAAGCCAGTTGATGGCGTAGGTAGATTCTGACTGTATGTTGTACTTTAATGTAATATAGTTTGTTGTAGTTTTACTTTTACAAGTATTTATGATGTAAATGCGATGCCAAGAAGGAAACAAATACTGTGTATATTTTGTATTGTTTTATCAACAGTTTTCACCATATGTTAATATGGAAGAATGAACAGTAAATGGTTAATCTGCGATTGTGCCTCATTGACTATGGTTTAAACTTGGTGTTTATTTCAGAGTTTTTACTCCTGAATGAGAACATTACACCTCCCTCAACCTTCTATGCTCCAAAGAATAAAGACCTAACTTGTTCAACCTTTCCCTGTAACTTGGGTGCTGAAACCCAGGTAACATTCTAGTAAATCCAAGGAAATCCAAGGAAATTCGGCATTCTGTTTGTTTTGGAGAAAAGGCCAATCCTGGGTACATTATAGAGACGAAATATAACATAAAGCTAAAAAATTTAGACTAAATAATTATTCGGATTATTTGTCTGGGCATGTTATAGTGATGTGCCATTTCCTTTGCCAAAAATTGTTAGCTATTTTGTGCACGTCTGACCCTTTTCAATAAAATCAACAGATTGAAAACTAATGTTTTGAGTGGCACGGCTGAGGTATGCCTATGACTCGAAATTCCCAACAGTTAAAAGTCTATTACTGTTGTAAAGATTAAACAATTAGCATCCGAGACGATCCTGTTCATTCACTCGTAATTTGTAATTTTAATATTGTTGCACTGTATTCCCACCCAACAATCAATTTGAGAATTGAAATGTTTCATAGTTTGTAAGTTCATAAAAATCAGTACAGGCAGTCAACGAGTTACGAACGCCCAACTTATGGACAACTCGTACTTATGAATGGAAGGAGGAAAATGCCGTCCGCCATTTTAAGTCGTTGCCGTTAACACTGTGTTGAGTGTGTAACTTTGAATTTGGCTTAAATATTTCTTAGCAAGACTCACCCTGACACCCGCCTTTTCCAGTCAGCACTGCCCCCACCCATTTAACCTTTCTCAGAGCAGGTGGAGTTTAGGACCCAGAGCAGCACAAGACCCGCCACATGCAGCGGCTGCTGTATTTTTTTTATTAAGTGCGATCGTGAACAATAGCCAGATCGGAAATGCTGATCAAGTCAACTGGTTCCTAAAGAGAACTCTGACAGGCCAATCAGACGGTTCACTGCTGCTCAGTGATAGAACATAAAATCCGCAGTTTTCTGTTCCATTGATGGAAAACGATCGCGGTTGAAAATAAAGAGGAAATAATAAAGCGATTGGAAAGAGGTGAAACACCATCAATCATTGGAAAAGCTTTAGGCTACAGTCGGTCAACGATTGGAACAACTTTTAAAGGATACAGGTAAAGGATAAGGTGAGCATGTGAACAGCCCTGCCCTGATGAAAGCTACAATTATTACTAAGCAATGCAGTGGTTTAATTATTGAAATACATATGTTTCTTAAGTGTTTTATATGCATAGAAAGGTAAAATATATACTATATACTAAGACAAACGTTTGACTAACTGACGCTAAATAATACCGGATGTACCTGTTCCGACTTAAAGACAGACTCAGGAACAGAACTCGTTCGTAACCCAGGGCTGCCTGTATCCACAATGAATGCCTCTACTCTAATAATTTTAATTTTCTTGTTCGCCACCAGTTATGCTCAAAGTAACACTCATGTTCTTCAAATTCCCTCAAACCATTCTCAATGTTAGACCATAAAACATAGGTGAAGAATTAGGCCATTCGGTCTATTGAGTCTGCTCCGCCATTCCATCATGGCTGATTTATTATCCCTCTCATCCCCATTCTGTCCATATGCGTAAATCGTGCTCTTCACAAAGGTTTATATTCTTCTATGACATTCTAATCCACAGCATATTAACAACTTTAAAAATTCCACTTAACGCACATGGTTCGCTTTATGTTTTTATGCAACTATGTAATTATTGATAATTAATAGCCTAAGCTCATACCAATGAATATCACTTTATAAATACTTTCACCTAACAATAGTGGACAAGTATATTTACTTAACTACTAGGCATGCAAGTAAAACAGCAGTAAAGTCATCTTTTAATTTGTGACAATCTAATTAGGGTTATATTTATATTTTGTATGATTCTAGTGCATCAGTTATTGGGGGTTCTTTTGTCCTAAAGGAGATTTCCTAAACTTCTTCTTTACTGAGAAGGTAATATTCTACTTATTTTGTGATTGACTGCAGTTATTACATTTAAAAAGTATCTCATTGACTGTAAAGTGACTTGCGATGTAAGTCCTTTATCTATGGTGCTGTTTCTTCATTTTTGATATTTTGTTTGAACATATAAACATAGAAAACCTACAGCACAATACAGGCCCTTCGGCCCACAAGGTTGTGCCAAACATGTCCCTACCTTAGAAATTACTAGGCTTACCTGTAGCCCTCTATTTTTTAAGCTCCATGTACCTATCCAGAAGTCTCTTAAAAAAGCCTATTGTACCTACTCTGTACATACAGAGTAGGGTTATGGTTAGGGTTAGGGTTAGGGCCAGAGGCTCAGCAATCTCCTCCCTCGCCTCCCACAGTAGCCTGGGGTACATCTCATCCGGGCCCGGCGACTTATCCAACTTGATGCTTTCCAAAAGCTCCAACACATCCTCTTTCTTAATACCTACATGCTCAAGCTTTTCAATCTGCTGCAAGTTGTCACTATTATCACCAATTCACTATTATCTCCACCCCATCTAAACCCCTTGCTCTAGGGAGATGCCAATCTATATTTGGGAAATTAAAATCTCCCATCACGACAACTCTGTTATTATTACACCTTTCCAGGATCTGTTTCCCTATCTGCTCCTCAATATCCCTGTTACTATCGGGCGGCCTATAAAAATCACCCAGTAAAGTTATTGACCCCCTCCTGTTCCCAATCTCCACCCACAGAGCTCAATAGACAATCCCTCCATGACGTCCACCTTTTCTGCAGCCGTGACACAATCTCTGATCAAGAGTGCCACGCCCCCACCTCTTTTGCTGGGACCTTTTGAAATTTTGGATTTTTGGCAAATTGAAATGCCAAAGCATAATTCAATCTAAAATAGTTGTGAATCCTATCTTCATATAGTGAGCAAACAGATATTGGAATTGTATCAATCAAGGAAGCATATAATCTGTGAATGTGGGGACTTACTAGTTTGTATTAATTTAAGAATCTCTGAAATGAATGGTAGTGGCTTATAAAATCCTTCAATTTGCTGACTTGATATCGCACCATTTTCCCTATTAGCCCAAAACTAAATAACACCAGCATGTCTAGATTTAAACTTGCTTCAAAAACATGCTTAAGATAACTTTGGAAGCAATTAGTAGAATCTATAGGAAATGTTTACACATTCTTTTCATAAAACAAGCAGCTTTATATAATTGTCATTCAATTAACAGACTGTAGTACTTCCAAACCTTGGTTCCCAATCTTTTTTATGTCATGGACCCCTACCATTAACCGCGGGGTATACGAGACCCAGGTTGGAAACCTCTGTTCTAAATAGTTCTTCCATATTTTGCTGAAATATGTATCATTTCACGGCTTCTATGAGGGCAAGGTCTTCATGGAATCCACTGTAGTTAGATATCTTGCAGTGGGCATCATGCAGAAGGGGAGCGATGGAAATTGCTGGACCAAAAAAAAATAATCAGTGAATGGTTTTTTATTGAGTGAAAGGGTTTGTGCATTTACTTCACGCTGTGCTGTACACTCAAGAGTTGCTTCAGAGGGCAGATGAGGGATTGTCTCTAAGAACATGTATTGTTGGAATGCAAAAAGATAGGGTTTTTATTTGGTCAAGTATTATCAGGCAGGAAGGTTTGTCATAACAATTCTGGAGTATGAAATAAAAATGGAACTTATGTATATTAAAAACAGATGAAGAACAATGATTGATAAAAGTCATTGAGGTTAATCTGTTTGAAATTTCTATTGCCTGCGATGAAATGAATATGCTGCACTACTGTCAAAACAGCTCTAAAAGTAGTGTCAACTGCAAAGTGAATAAGATCCCATTATGACAATTTGAAAGTTCAATCTCTATGATTTGAAAAAATTCCTAACACTTGGTAGTTATCTTCATCTTCCAGCCATCAATGCTGATTTGAATGCCTCAGTATTAGAACTTGTAACCACTGGGGACAATCTTTGAATTTTCTCAGTTGTACTTGTCTCTAGTATTTTTCTTAATATATATTTTCCTCGCTGTTTACTTTTTCTGCAGGATTGTGCAAGTGAGTTCCTGGATATCTAGAGAACATAGAATATCTCAACTAAATTATCAGCAAACGTTTCCATCAATGTCCACAAGAATGAAATTTGGTTGGTGCTTCTAAAGGAGTGAAGAGGATGATGGTAATAAAATTCCAAAGGAGAATATGATAAGCAAAAAAAGGTTGCTATTGCCATCTCAAAATGTTCTCCCACTGGATTCCTTTTATATGAGTAGACCAAAGATAAAGCAGGCCACCCATTAACCATCAGAAATGCCCAATATGTCACCCAAGCAAGCATTGTACATTGTTGCACACAGAAAATGCTGGAGGAACTCAGCAGGTCAGGTGGCATCAATGGAAATGTTTTGGGCCAAGATCATTCATCAGCCTGATACATTGACTGTTCATTCATTTCCACAAATGCTGCCTGACCTGCTGATTTCCTTCTGCATTTGTGTGTGTTGCTCTGGATTTCCAGCATCTGCCAACTTTCTGGTGTTTATGAATTATTGGACATCTCTGAGCATCTCTCGGGTCATCTGCACATTAATACATCAGATACATGGAGAACCTGGAATGAAAATTACAGATGCCATTTAATGGACAGTGTCCCCATTTTCAATTAAATGTGATGTAGATTTTCATGGAAGTATAATTGCACAGTGCACACCTTTGTAGGCTAGCTGATCTAATAACTTCTCAGTTATATGGTCATCAAATATGTTATACGGGTTTTGCACGAATACTTAGCAAGTATATGGGTTACTTATCCTCTGTATTCTACCATATTTTACGCATTATGATATTTCTTTGGAACACAAGAGACCACAGATGCTGGAATCCAGAGCAACAAACAATCTGCTGGAGGAAATCAGTGTGTCAAGCAGCATTTGTGGGAGAACAAGGATTGTCACCGTTTTGGGTTGAAACCCTGAATCACAACTGAGAGTGGAGAGGCCTGTGCAAAGAGAAGGGTAGTGGTGAGAAAGGAGTCGGAGGCAGCTGTAGCCTGAGGATGGGTTTAAGATGACAGGCAGGTGAGCAGGAGTGGAGCTGGGAGGCCGTGGAATGTGATTGACAGATAGTGGTAGACAAAGAGAGGAAAAATGAAGAAGCAGATATAACAAGTCGAAGGGGAATTAAGGTGAAATTTTTAGCTGCTGGAGGGAGATAAGTAGGAACACAAGGGGCTACTAGTGCTGAATTCTGATAAGTAAAGCTGTTAAGCATGAGGGGAGAGGAGAATGGCAATTGGAACCAGAACCAGAAAGGGAAGGAAGTGGGGGGAAAACACTGGGTGAGCTCTATGTGCAGTGGATGGATGGATACAGGAAGGGGCAGGGGATGGAGACCATGAATGGGGTGCTAAGGAGATGAAAAATAAGGGACAAAAATAGAAGCACCAGAGGAGGATTGCAATGGTGATGCACCATCAATAACTCTCTGAGACGTGAAGGCGAGATATCGGCTTTTATTGACTGGAAGAAAGAACAAACAGTAGTTGACCATCATACTACATCCTGGAGACTGAGGGCCGGGCTCAGGCCTCAATCGCCTTTATACCGGGGTCTGTGGGAGGAGCCACAGGAGCAGTCAGCAGGGGACGTGTCCAGACAGGTAGATGCAGTTCACCACAAATGGGGAAAATGGGAGTAAGGGAAAGGCAAGAAAAACAACTCGCCAATTACCGAAAATAAGAACACTCAGAAATTCATGCCATTGGGTTGCAGATTACCCAGGCAGAATCTGATGTGTTGTTCCTTCATTTTCTGTTGCATCTCACCTGGCACTAGAAAACCTAAGGGTGGACAAAGCTGTGTTGGAATGCGAAGAGCAATTGAAGTTATATTTTTAAAAATTTATCTGCTGGTAAATATTTAGATCAGAGTTTTGCTGCAAGCAATGCTGACCTTTGGATGAGTAACTATTGTCTTCATTTTTTAAAAATTCCTTTAGTTTAATTCTGATGATTTATTTCTTCAGTTCTAACCGCTACGTGTAATTAAAGGTAGTTAAATGTATTGGTAGCTACGTGTAGTTAAGTGTATTGGTAGGAAAAATTAGACTCCATAACATATAATGAAATATAGGAGTAGAAATATAATTACTGAGAGGTTATACAGTTTCTTGACACTGTAAAGTCTATGAATATAATATTTGTGGTCAATGTTTAAATAATTGAATAAAACCCTCATAACTGCCAAGAAGAATGACTAACACTCTTCTGGCCATTTTAAATCACTAAATGGAAGATAAAGTTAAAAATTGAAAGTTGTTCTTTGCTGATGATTTTTATGGAATTTTGATAACCAAATTTAAATTCGCAGATTCATATATTCAAACATACATACTCATATTCAATTGTAATTTTATTTCCGATGACAGAAATGATATATTTTACTTTATTTTAGAGATACAGCATGGTAATAGGCCTTTCTGACTCAACAGGTCCACATTGCCTAGTTACACCCATGTGACCAATTAACCAACTAAGTTTTTGGACTATGGTAGGAAACTGGAGCACCCAGAGGAAACCCATGTCATCACAGGGTGAATGTACAAATTCCTTACAGACAGCAGCAGAATTGAACCTGGGTTAATGACGCTGTAATAGAGTTACGCTACTGTGCCATCACAAAACATGTAACTTGGTTCTACTGCTCCATTGAGGAGATTGAAAGACCTGGATAGAATGGAGATGGAGAGAGTGCTTCCAATGGTGGGAGAGTCTAGGATGAGAGGGCACAGCCACAAAATTGAGAGACATCTATTTAAAACAGAGATGAGGTGGAATTTCTTTAGCTGGATGGTGGTGTATCTGTGGAATTCATTGCCATAGATATCATGGAGGCTAAGTCATTGATAGATAGATAGATAGATAGATAGATAGATACTTTATTCATCCCCATGGGGAAATTCAACATTTTTTCCAATGTCCCATACACTTATTGTAGCAAAACTAATTACATACAATACTTAACTCAGTAAAAATATGATATGCATCTAAAATCACCCTCTCAAAAAGCATTAATAATAGCTTTTAAAAAGTTCTTAAGTAGTTTACTTAAATACATTGAGTCCTAACCCCGGCACTTTAACATATCTTACTCCTGGCGGTTGAATTGTAAAGCTGAATGGCATTGGGGAGTATTGATCTCTTCATCCTGTCTGAGGAGCATTGCATCGATAGCAACCTGTCGCTGAAACTGCTTCTCTGTCTCTGGATGGTGCTATGTAGAGGATGTTCAGGGTTTTCCATAATTGACCGTAGCCTACTCAGTGCCCTTCGCTCTGCTACCGATGTTATACTCTCCAGTACTTTGCCCACGACAGAGCCCGCCTTCCTTACCAGCTTATTAAGACGTGAGGTGTCCCTCTTCTTAATGCTGCCTCCCCAACACGCCACCACAAAGAAGAGGGCGCTCTCCACAACTGACCTATAGAACATCTTCAGCATCTCACTACAAACATTGAATGACGCCAACCTTCTAAGGAAGTACAGTCGACTCTGTGCCTTCCTGCACAAGGCATCTGTGTTGGTAGTCCAGTCTAGCTTCTCGTCTAACTGTACTCCCAGATACTTGTAGGTCTTAACCTGCTCCACACATTCTCCATTAATGATCACTGGCTCCATATGAGGCCTAGATCTCCTAAAGTCCACCACCATCTCCTTGGTCTTGGTGATATTGAGACGCAGGTAGTTTGAGTTGCACCATATCACAAAGTCCTGTATCAGTTTCCTATACTCTTCCTCCTGTCCATTCCTGACACACCCCACTATGGCTGTGACATCAGCGAACTTCTGCACATGGCAGGACTCCGAGTTATATTGGAAGTCTGATGTGTACAGGGTGAATAGGACCGGAGAGAGCACGGTCCCCTGCGGCGCTCCTGTGCTGCTGACCACCGTGTCAGACCTACAGCCTCCCAACCGACATACTGAGGTCTATCTGTCAAGTAGTCCACTATCCAATCCACCATGTGAGAGTCTACTCCCATCTCCGTTAATTTGTGCCTTAAGATCTTGGGCTGGATGGTGTTAAAGGCACTAGAGAAGTCTAGGAATGTAATCCTCACAGCACCACTGACCCCATCACTGACCACTGACCACTCATCCCATTGGGTGAATTTAAAAGGGATGTTGATTGGTTTTTGATTAGTACATCACAGGTTATGGGGGGGGGGGGGGGTGGAGGAAGGCAGGAGAATGGGGTTGAGAGGAAAAAAAAACAGCCATGATCAACTTGAAAACTTGACGGGCTAAACAGCATAATTTTGCTGCCATGTTTTAGTATTGTATGTCTGCACTCAATGTATGTCCATCTCACTTTTTATTTAATCCCAGCTAACAGTTAGCATAGCACTCTATCCCTTTATTTCTCTTGATTTTACCTAGCTTTCTCTTAAATGCATCTATATTCTTCATCTTACATATTCATCATAGCTGTGAATTTCCCATTGAACTGTTCTTTGGGTTAAAATCTTTCCGCATTATTCCTTAGAGGATTTACTATTCAATTTCAGTCTACTGTCGTGAATACTTTATAAAAATTGTTGTAGAAATTCAATCACACCATTTTCCTTTAAATCAGAAATATAAAATGTGATTATGGCCATTTCCTATCATGTCAAAAATACAACCAGCCACATATCAACACAAAATATCTCTGCAGATTGATTTCACGTTTGTTAAATTGGTTCCTACAACAAAATTATCATGCAGGGTGTGCAGAGTAATACACAGGAAATATGGGGAGCCGTAATAATTCACTTGATTTATTTAAGTTCTTTTTATCCCCACAGAATGTACAAGTACAGCGCATAGCCATGGTCAAAATGTCATCCAGTTATGTTACTGCCATTTATATACAGTAGACTGTTTTCCCAGTCTTTTAAAAGAAAGAAACTAGATTTGAAACCTTTATAAATTTACTAGCTGAATCACTCAACAGGGATTCAAATTTGGCTTCAGCTTCATAACTCTACTGGTTTTGTTTGTGTTGATATTGAAAATGAGACAGATATTGATGCAGAATCATTTTTTCAACAAATGCAAGAAGCACTTCAAGAATATATTCAAACTCTTAGTTTTCACTCCTCTATTGGGCATCTAATGGTTTATTTAAATATTTCACTGACTCTTATCAGACAATTCTTGGAAACATACATTAGGTAGCTATTTTATTGGGCGCCTCCTGTACCTAACAAAGTGGCCACTGCGTGTATATTCGTGGTCTTCTGCTGTTGTAACCCTTTTACTCAAAGGTTGAACGTGTTGTGTGTTCAGAGATACTCTTCTGCACACCAGTGCCATAACGTGTGCTTACTTGAGTTAATGTCGCCTTCCTGTCAGCTTGAACCAGTCTGGCCATTCTCCTCTGACCTTCTCATTAGCAAGGCGTTTTCACCAATGGAAACACAGGTAAGCCTGCCTCACGAGGGTCACCATTTGGAAAAACACAAATGGTATGCCACAACAGCACGTTACTGCAAAGGGCTTTATTTAGCGTTAGGTGGAAAAAGTGCAAAAGCTGCTCAAAAGTTGTGAAGAAAAATATTTACAAGTTGACAAATTAAAATAAACAGTGTACAAAAATTTACAAATATACAGAGGCTTTCTCCATGACACACTTTGACCTTAACTTTCTGATAAAACTATTCAGCAACAGTGAACTCCAACCTCCACACCCCTCGAGCAAAGCCAGACTGAGGGTTTAAATCTGCCTCCAGCTGGCCTAAAAGGACCAGGAAATTCTACTGTTGGTCTGGGGGTGGGGGGGGGGGGGGGAGTAATCACGAGTCTAGACCATAATAATTATTTCAGATGCAGAAGTGGAATATTTTAACATTTTTAAATAGGGATTCCAATGTCCTACAATTTTATTCCACAACAAATGCATTAGACCCATAGATCAGTGTCCATATGATCAATGAATATAAAAGAATAATGCCTCCCCTATCTGAAGGGATTGTTTTGATTAACCAAGCTAGCGATTGTTTTACTGTTGGGGTGGTTAAACAGTGAACTCCCAAGAACTGCAGGATGGGAGGGCAAAGTGTGTGAACAACTGGGGAAACTGGACCAGGGGTAGAATGAGGAGGAGTGACTAACCTGGCAAAGGGGCAGGGTCACTGGGAGAATTAGCATTGCCAACCTGTTCTGTCACATCATCCCCACCTCTTCTGGATTGCATGAAGTCTGCCATGATGTCGTGCTGACCTGCCTGATGATGGATGTTGAAATGGAACAGTTGTAGAGACAGGTAGCATCTCATGATGTGTGTATTGTGGTCTTTCACAGAGTGGATCCAGCTGAGTGCTTTGTGGTTGGGCACCAGAATGAATTCTTTGCCTAGCAGGTAATACCGGAGGCTCTCCAAGGCCCGTTTTATGGCAGAATTTCCTTCTCAACAGTGGAATACCTTGTCTCCCATGATAGCAGCTTCCGACTAAGGTACAATACCAGCTGTTCTTCTCCCCCTATCCCCCGGGGCCAGCACTGCTCTAATCCCCGCTGCTGAGGCATCAACTTGGATGGTGAGTGGTTTGGTGAAGTCTGGGCTGGTGAGGACCAATCGGAAACACAAGGCCTCATTCAGAGACTCAAAGGCTTCCTCACATTCTTTAGTCCATCGGACCGGACTCTTTGCAGACTTCAGCATCAGTTCTGTTAGTGGGGCTGCCAAGGTGGCAGACTGAGGAATGAAACAGTGATACCATCTGAATAACCCCAGGAATGGTCAGACCCATTTCTTTGTGCGGGGCCGGGGACTATTTCTGATGGCCTCAACCTTGTCCATCACAGGCTGAACCAGTCCTCGCCCGAGCTGGTAGCCCGGGTACCGTGTCTCAGTGAGGGCACACACACACTTCTGGATGTTCAGTGTCAAGCCAAAGGTTGCAATTTTCACTTTAATTCAACTGTATTTTTTCAAACTTTTCCTTCCGATTCAGCTGAATCAGATTCTGCTGCATCCTGAATTTTCTGTGGATCAGCAGTTCCACAGGCGCCGATCCTATTGCAGTGGTGTCGACCTGTAGCTCAGAAGAAAATCTGTGCTCCCATCTTTTACAGTAAGGACTAATCTGTCGTGCGAGACATATCCCTTAAGGGCCTCTCTCACTGTGTGTTGATTTTTCAACGTAGAGCTTGGATGATAAGATACGAAGCAATGTCTGGTCCCAATTCATTTACCAAATTGCTCAGATTAAAATTATAGATATTTGAAACAATCCTTTAATACCATTCAACCGATGGACTCACTTTCAAGGACTCTACAACTCCTGGTGTCAATATTATTTATTTATTTGCTTGTTTGTATTTGCATAGATTGTCTTATTTTGCACATTGGTTGTTTGCCTTTCCTGACGAAGGGTCTCGGCCCGAAACTTCGACAGCGCTTCTCCCTATAGGTGCTGCCTGGCCTGCTGTGTTCCACCAGCATTTTGAGTGTGTTGTTTGAATTTCCAGCATCTGCAGATTTTCTTGTGTTTGTTTGTTTTTGTTGTGTAGTTCTTCATTGCTTCTGTTGTATTTTTTATTCTACAATGAATCTATACATATAGATGCATATATTTATATAGTCATATGGCATATATAGACTTCAATAATAAATTTACTTTGAACTTGAAATTCTGCTACTTACCTGCACACTAGGTATTGTTTTACCAATCAGCCTGCACATCTTTAAGAGGTGGGAGGAAACAAGAAGACCACACATGGTCACAGGGAGAACGTGCAGACTGCATACAAAGTGCACCAGCGATCTAAATGAACACAGGTTCCTGGTGCCATGAGAGAGAAGCTCTCCTAGCTTTGTGATGATGATTATCAAGCCTTTCAGATATATTTTCAAGTATTTGCAGTTTTTCCTGTTACGTGGAAAATTCAATTGGAGCATTCCCCAGGATGCATAAACTATGGTGCATCTTTAACATTCCGTATATAAGCCTGAAATATAAGACCGTAACATATAGGGAATTAATTAGGCTCATGTGTGGCACCTTGTCAAAGGCCTCTGAAATCCAAGTAAACGACATCCTTCAATGCTCCTTTGTCTATCCTGCTTGTTATTTCCTCAAAATTTCCAATAGATTTGTTAGACAGGATTTATTCCCTAAGGAAACTATGCTAACTTTGATGTATTTTACCATGTGCCTCCAAGTACCCTAACACCTTATCCTTAATGATCAACTCCAACATCTTCACAAACAAGAGAGAATCTGCAGATGCTGGAAATCTGAACAACACACACAAAATGCTGGAGGATCTCAGCAGGTCAAGCAGCATCTATGGAAAAAAGTACAGTTGACATTTTGGGCCAAAACCCTTCGGAAGGACAGGAGAAAAACAAATCTGCTTCTCTGCTTTTTTTCTCTAGTCCTGCAGAAGGGTTTCAGCCTGAAACGTCGACTGTACTTTTATGTGTGTAACTCCAACATCTTCCCAACCTCTGAAGTCAGGCTAAATGACCTATAATTTCCTTTCTTCTGTCTCCATCACTTCTTGAAGAGCTGAGTAATATTTGCAATTTTCCAATCATCAGGAACCATGCCAGCATCTAGTCATTCTTGAAAGATCATTACCAATACCTCCACAATCTCCCCTGCCACCTCTTTCAGAACAATGGAGTGTAGTCCATCTACACCAGGTCACTTATCCACCTTCGGACCTCTCAGCTTCTCAAACAACTTCTCCTTTGTAATGGCAATTGCATTCACATCTACCCCGACACTCTTGAGCATCCAGCATACTGCTAGACTCTTCCATAGTGAAGACAGATGCAAAATACTTATTCAGTTTGTTTGCCATTTCCTTGATGTCCATTACTACCTCTCCCGTGTCATTTTCGAGCAGTTCAATATCTACTCTTGCCTCTTTTACTCTTTAAATATCTGAAAAAAGAACTTTTGGATGCTCTTTTATATTATCGGGCTAGCTTAGCTTCATATTTCATCTTCTCCTTCCTTATGGCTTTTTTATTGTCTTCTGTTGGTTTTTAAAATCTTCCCAATCCTCTAACTTACCACTAATTTTTACTCTATTGAATGTCCTCTCTTTTGCTTTTATGTTCATTTGATTTCTTTTGTCAGACACCACTGCATCATCCTGCCTTTAAAATATTTCTTCTTCTTTGGGATGTATCTGTCCTACGCTTTCTGACTTATTCTCAGAGATACCAGACATTGCTGTTCTGCTGTCATCCCTGCTACTGTACCCTTCCAATAAACTTTGTCCAGTTCCTCCCTCATGCCTCTGGCATTCCCCTTACTCCATTGTAATACTGATACATCTGACTTTAGCTTCCCTGTCTCAAATTGCAGGATTAAATCTATCATATTATGATCACTGCCTCCTAAGGGTTTCTTTACCTTAAACTCCCTTATCAACTTCTTTTCATTCCACAAAATCCAATCCAGAATATTCTTCCCCCAGCGGGCTCAACAAAAGCTGCTCTAAAAAGCCATCTACAAATTCTGTCTCTTGTGATCCCCCACCAACCTGATTTTCCTAATCTACCAGCATATTGAAATTCTTTGTAACATTGCCCTTTTGAAACATGTTTTCTATCTCTAATGGTAATTTGTGAACCACATCCTGGCTATTGTTTGGAAGTATATACTGTAACTTCCAGCAGGGTCTTTTCTCCCTTGCAGTTTCGTAACCCTACCCACAAGGATTTTACATCTTCCAATCATATACCACTTCTTTCTAAGCATTTAATTTCATCTTTTACCAACAGAGCCACCCCATCTACTCTGCCTACCTGTCTGTCCTTTTGATACAATGTGTATCCTTGGTTATTAAGTTTCAAATATGATGGCAGAATATAGTATTAATGGTAAGACTCTTGGCAGAGTGGAGGTTCAGAGGGATTTTGGGGTCCGTGTCCATAAGACACTCAAAGCTGCTGTGCAGGTTGACTGTGTGGTTAAGAGGCAGGTGGCCTTCATCAACCGTGAGACTGTGTTCAAGATCCAAGAGGTAATGTTACAACCGTGTAGGACCCTGGTCAGACCCCACTTGGAGTACTGTGCTCAGTTCTTGTCACCTCAACACAGGAAGTATGTGAAAACTATAGAAAGGGTGCAGAGGAGATTTACAAGGATGTTGGCTGGATTGGGGAGCATGCCTTACGAGAATAGGTTGAGTGAACCTGGCCTTTTCTCCTTTGGAGGGATGGAGGATGAGAGGTGACCTGATAGAGGTGTATAAGATGATGAGGGGCATTGATCATGTGGATAGTCAAAAGCTTTTTCCCAGGGCTGAAATGGCTAACATGAGAGGGCACAGTTTTAAGGTGCTTGGAAGCAGGTACGGAGGGGATGTCAGAGGTATGTTTTTTATACTGAGAGGGGTGAGTGTGTGGAATGGGCTGTGGTGGAGGCAGATACAATAGGGTCTGCTAAGAGACTCCTGGATAGGTACATGGAGTTTAGAAAAATAAAGGGCTATGGATAACTCTAGGTAATTTCTAAAGTAAGTACATGTTTGGCATAGCATTGTGGGCCAAAGGGCTTGTATTGTGCTGTAAGTTTGTTTCTGTGTCTATGTTTAGAGTATGTTTTATGTATTGCACTAGACTGCTGTTGTTAATCAACACATTTTAAGGCATATTGTCAGTGCTAGTAAACTTGATTCTGATTCTGAACCAATAGGAACTATGAGGCATCCTTCTTAAGTATTAATCCCACTCTTGCTTTATCTATGGATATCAGAAATGAATTGATAGCTCCTTCAAAGAAGTTTGTGTTGGTCACAGGCTGTTAGCAACCTAGCTCTCTTTTTTCATTGCCGCTCAGGCAAACTTGATTCCCCTTCCTCATTTACTGCGCAGTAGAAACAACGTTATTTCTCTGTTGATGAGTAGGAAGAAATAAAGGGATTTCAGAGGGTCATATTTACAGCAGCAAAGGCATGCCTGGAATTATTGAGGATATGGAAATATAGAAGACTCAGGCTGAATTAGAATGATAACGCAGAAAAAGCCTGGAATTTATCTTTAGCTTTGGAAACATCTCAATAATATTTACTGTGGCTATAGGTATTGCTGGAGAGTGATTCATGTTACTTGCCGCAATACTTGCAAACACATAAAGGAGATAACAGTGGCAACAATTAAGGCACAGTAACATTTGTTCATGCTCAGAAGGTGACAGATGCTCTGTTCTGGCTGATGCATTTGTTCATTATTCAGCAGGTACAGAGAAACAGTTGAGCACCGCAAAAATATAACAACATTTGAGTTCTTCCAGTCTGTTGACAGTATCCCGCACTGCAAATGGAGTGAAGTATCACTAGGCATTCAGATTATGTTGTTTGATATTTTTATTCAGCTATGGCATTATATTAGGTGCATTAATTGCTCTGCTGAGGTATTTATGAGTGAACAAGCCCAAGTTTATCATTTATTTACAGCAGACTACATGGCATACACCTTGGTCATTCAAAGGCTTGTGCACAGCACCGTTTGATTCATATGGCATTGACTCAGGAGAAACGTCAGCTGCATAATGTATTGAAATGGTAAGCAGTTTATAATTAACTTGTATTTAAAGATTTATCTGTCAGGCTGTATAGGTATTTGCCCATTCTAATCAATTGTGTTGTGCATACATATTGAAGCAGCTTGTGAGAGTAGCATTTCATGAGCGAAAGTGAATGTAAAATTTACTTGATGTTAGGCCCTAGGGACAAGATTTTGCTATTACATCCTCTGAATGTATTCCACTAAATAGGGGCATCAACCCAGATTTTCACCAAATTGACAAGCTATCTAAGTTCACTAGCTATGTGCCCTCAATACCCATGAAGTAAACTTGAGTCAGAGTGCTTCATTTGGAAGCTAGCTACCATGTATTCAACAAGGTCCAGCACTGATCAACCACTAGGGGCTGAACTTTCTGTTGCCCTGAGGAGAATGATGGCAGACAAAAGCAAGTTCACCCAATAGTTGTTGTAAATAGTCCCGCCAAAGGGCTTTGGCCTGAAGCGTTGACTGTAGTTTGTTCCACAGATGCCGCCTGGCCTGCTGAGTTTCTCCAGCATTTTGTGTGTATCGCTCGGATTTCCAGCATCTGTAGGTTTTCTCTTGTTGTAAATTTGGTTTACAATTTTCAGGGGTGTTGATAGGACTATTGAGACTTTGAATTGGGTTTTGGTGAGGAGATTAACGTAAAAATGTGTTATTGAGGTTGCCAGTTCCGTTTTAAGATGGTGCTGGTGAACCTCAGTGACTTCTGGCTGATGGCTGACAAAACAAGGACATACTTTGCTAATCGCTGTTTATTTGGCAAATGATCATTGCAAATAATAGTCTGTAGCTTCTGTTTGGACATGAAATCATTTCAATGTGGCAGAACCAAGGTGAGGTGGTAGACCTGAAGCTTAGAGTGAGGGAGACCTGAGGTTTGATTGTTTTAAATCCTGTGCCAAATCGGAAAGGTCTGAACTCAATGTTTGGATGGAGAATTAAGCTCCAAGCCAAATCTGAAGGGTCTGGTATATGCTGAATTGTGGCGGTGGGGACCAAACCCCAAAGGGTATTGAGGTGATTGAACCCTGATGTTTGACGAAGAACGTGCTGTTCCAGGTCACTGCTCCATGGCATTTACTCTGCGCTGAGCTATGCTGAACTATCAGAACACTATTTGCTTGAGGTTATTGGCTTGCATGATTTGTATTATTCTCTCTCTGTGCACTGGGTGTTCAATGGTCTTCTTAATTTTATGGTTCCTTTTTCGTTTCTTTGATTCGTGGCTGCATGTTAGGAGAGTATCTCAAGTATGTAATGCTTCCATACTTTAATAATAAATACACTTAGAACTTTGAACTTAATGGGCCAAAGGACCTGTTTCTGGGTTATATTATTCAATGACTCAAAATCTATTCAATTTTGGGAACTGGATTCTTGTATGTGCATGTGACCATTCTCGTTTCCTTCCCTTCAGAGCAGTATTTTACTACTTCACCGAGCAACTAAATGAAATCATCAAGTTGCAAGAAAACAAGTCCCCTTTAAAAGAGGTAAAGCTGGGAGTGATCAACTTATCGATTGATGAGAACTGCCTCTGAGTCAGAAAGCCATGAGTTCAAATCCTGCCTGAGAGAATTTGGTACAATATAAAATTCTTGGCTGACACTTCAGTTTAGCACCTGACTTTTTGCTCTTTTTTGGGATTTAAAAAAAAAAATCCCGTGGTATTATTTTCCAGCTTACTAGTGTCAATATTTCTTAAAATGAACCTTACATGCTCATTAGTGTATTCTTTGCAGGACTTGCTGCATGCTAAGCCATTGCTATTTTTCGTACATTATGATGGTGGTACTTTCGAAGTACTTAATTGACTGTGAAGTATATTGTGATTTCCGAAATGTTGTAAAACATTCCTTGTACATACGGCTTTTTCTTACTTTAAAAATCTACTGGCCAAGTTAATTGATTATCTAGAACTGAACATAATTCATAATTTTCTATCTCCTGGTCTTATAGAATTGTAGAATCATTGCACATTTCATTCGTGTGTAAATCTCTGTAAAAACATAGATAAATACCTGAGGTCCCACTTCAGTGTGTAGCACCCTTACCTGTGACAGGGAAGGACATGTGCTCAGGGAAGAAAGTTTCTGGATAGTTGGACCATGAATCCTACCTCTTAACTCAGTGTTAATGTTCATTTCTCAAGAGAAATAGTTACTCTGGAAGCCACAAGATCTCCTAAAGATTCTTCAGTGAGTCATTTAAAATAGGATGTTTAAAGAGGGTGGCAGGGCAGGAGATGGCTGCAGTGTTGCAGCTAGCATAGTACTTTATTGTGCCAGTGATTGGGGTACATTTCCCGCTGCTGTCTGTAGGGAGTTTGTATGCTCCCCCCATGACTGTGTAGATTTCATTCAGGTGCTCCAGTTTCCTCTCATATTCCAAACACATGCAGGTTATTTACTTGTGGGCATGCAATGTTGGCAACAGAAGCATGGCAACACTTGTGGGCTGCCCTGGCACATTCCTGGATGGTATTGGTCATTGCTGCAAAGGATGCATTTCACCGTGTCTTTCAACATCTTGATCTGCATCTGGCAAATAAAACTGATCTTTAATGTAATATACAATAAAAATGAAAATAAAAAAAACCTCAGAAATTGGAATAGTCCTGAATCTACCAATAACCATGGTGACCTGCTGAATTAGTTTGCAATTCAAGGATCAAATTATTCATTAACTTTTTTTTGGTGTTCTACATAATACCATTATACATTCTGATTAATCTATCAGTTGCTTGTCAATGACCTTGCATTTTAAACATCAGTAAGATTTATAAATAGTTCTACAATCACAGCCTACATGCCTGAGCATATAGTCTATAATTGTACCTTGCAAAGGTTTTGTGGTAGGAGGATACATGAAATTTGCTTTATTCAGTAGGCTCCGGATTTGTCTTCTAAACAAAGAGAGTTATTTTCTATTATTGCATTGAGTTAAAGTATTGTCTCCAAGCAAAAACACTTTATTCATGATGAAAGCATTAAAAAAACATTTGATTTAAGACTTTTTATCATAAATCCTGTAGTTTAACGTGAAATATCACTAATTTGCACTTAGAATGCAACATAGCTTTATTTATCTATATTCAGAATACAAGGGAATCTACAAGAGGCAAAATTAGCCAGTGTGGCCTTGGTTGAATTTAAATCTATTACAATCAAATTAGTATTTTTCATAGTCATCAAAATTTCAGCATAAGTGAAGCCTATGCATCCCATAATACCATGCTGTTTGTAGTTATATGAGAATAGTTCTATTCAATAACTCCTTCTTTCTTCTTTATACAGTCCCTTTAATGTTTTCCTTTGACACATTTACTTCTCTTTTTACACACCATGACCCAGCTTTTAAAGTTACTTTCCATTACACATTTTGTGTTTTAATATCCGATTGTTTGGAGGGAAAAGATTACTGATCCACTTCCAAAACTATTTTCTTAAAACAGCTTGTTGCAAATTAGTGGTTTTGTGGACAGTATAGACTACTGCCAAAGGATTCAAAGACGCGCCCGCACGCACACACGCCAAATAGAGTTTAACCCGACCAAATGTGAAATACTGCACTTTGGGAGATCAAATGCGAAAGGAGAGTATACTGTTAATGGAAAGATTCTTAACAGATTTGATGTGCAGAGGAATATTGGGGGAAAAGTCCAAAATCTTTGAAAGTGGTTCAACAGTTGATAGGTGGCACTGAAGGATTATGGCAGTCTTGCCTTTATTAGTGAAGAAAGTAAGTTCAAGAATTGGCAAGTTAGGTTACAGCTTTATCTATCTCTAGTTAGGCAACATCTTGAGTATTGTATTCATTTCCAGTCGCTCCATTATAGGAAGGATGTCAAGGCTTGGAAAGCATGCAGAAGGGAATGAACGGAATGCTGCCTGGATTCATTAAGGTTAGACAAGGTTAGACAAACCTGGGTTGTTTTCTCTGCAGGGAAGACATGATGCAGGTTCATAAGATTATGAGAGGCATTGATAGAATCGACAGCCAATATTTTTGCTGCATTGTTAGTATGGAAAGAAAGGTTAGTTCATACGAGATGTGTGAGGCAATTACTTTTACACAGAAAAAGCTGCCTGGGGCAGTGGTTGAGGCAAATGCAATTGAGGCATTGAAGGAAAGAAAGGGGGAGGGGAGCAGCAGAGGGAGATGGAAAACAGGCAAGGAGTGATTGTGAGGGGGTAGAGAGAGAAAAAAGGTGGGGATGGCCCCATCCATTATTTATTTATTTATTTATCTATCTATCTAGTTGTTTGTTTTATTTATTATCCCCTTTTCTCTCTTTTTCTCTCTCTGCCCCATCCCTTATTTATTTATTTGTTTATTTGTTTGTTTGTTTACTTATTATTCCCTCCCACTTTTTTTCTCTCTTTTCTTTCTCTCTCTGCACCTCACACAATCACTCTTTGCCTGTTTTCCATCTTCCTCTGGTGCTCCCCTTTCCCTTTCTTTCTCCCTAGGCCTCCCGTCCCATGATCCTTTCCCTTCTCTAGCTGTGTATCCCTTTTGCCAATCAACTTTCCAGCTCCTAGCTTAATCCCTCCCCCTCCGGTCTTCTCCTATCATTTCGGATTTCCCCCTCCCCCTCCCACTTTCAAATCTCTTACTATCTTTTCTTTCAGTTAGTCCTAACGAAGGGTCTTGGCCTGAAACGTAAACAGTGCTTCTTCCTATAGATGCTGCCTGGCCTGCTGCGTTCCACCAGTATTTTGTGTGTGTTGCTTGAATTTCCAGCATCTGCAGATTTCCTCGTGTTTGCGTTTTTAAAGATAGAAATAGAGCTGTTTCCAAAGATGCAAGCAAAAGAGTGCCGTAAGGTTCCATTTGTCTCCAAAGCTCCATTATGATTTTAATATAGTAAAGTGGATGTAATAATTTTAATATAATAAATACAAATTTTATTAATATAATTATCAAAAAATACTGGCAAATATTTTAACTGTTATTCAAAAAAATAGAACACTATTATACTAAAATGCTTATTGCTTTTTGTATCTTCAGCTCTTCCTTTCCAGTAATTCCCTAGAAGAGATTTTAAACTGAAGCAACTGCTTCCAGCATCACTGGAGAATTGTATGCACAGAAGAGGAGTGATTAGTAACGTTTTATGTGGTTACTTCTATCATCAATGCAATTTCACGAGCTGCACATAAACCTCGTGTAGCTATCCAACGGGAAATGGCATCTCATTAATGAAGGAGCTCTTAACGCGGTGGTTCTCAAGAAATGCTGCTTAATGCAAAGTGAATGGCTTGGAGTAAACTGCTGTGATGTGTTTTGATCTGGAATAGTCATCTTATTTTC
This sequence comes from Hemitrygon akajei, assembly GCF_048418815.1. Lineage (NCBI taxonomy): Eukaryota > Metazoa > Chordata > Chondrichthyes > Myliobatiformes > Dasyatidae > Hemitrygon > Hemitrygon akajei. Next base: position 22,888,760 of record NC_133150.1, on the reverse strand, counting down.
CAGCTCACTGGAGACTGAGCAGCACAGTGGCATAGTTAGTAAGCTGCCACTTCATGGCTTCAGCAACCTAAGTTCAAAGCTAATATTTGGTGTCTTTGTGAAGTCTGCACATTCTCATTTTGACCATGTTGGCTTCCTTTTCTTGCTCCCGTTGCTTCCCTCATTCAAAAATTTGTTTCCCTTAGGAAGCATATGACACCATTGGATACAGTCTGAAAGTGATTTACCAGGCTAAATCCTGGGGTTGCCCTATCAAGGGCGGTCAACCAAGTTGGGCCTGAATACTGTGAGGTTTGGACAAATGAACGGTGATCTTATTAAAATGCACAAGTTCCAAAGGAAGCATATTAGAGTAGGGAGTGAGATGTTTTTAATTGTGGCAGAAGCTTGAATGAAGGGACATAAAGGGCCATTCAGTTAAAACTGAGGCACATAGTAAATTCTCACAGAGAGCAGTGTATCTTTGAAATTTCCTACCTCACAGAACTATGGAAGATGTCTCATTAGAAATATCTACAGTGCAAATAGATGTATAATTGAAAATTTGGGGAACTGAGGACCTTTGGGGTATGGCAGAGAGGTAGAGCTGAGGCCTAGAAAAGATCATTCGCGATAATGTTGTTTGACAGATAGACCTAATACAACTCTTGTACCAATTGCCTTGTATCATTTGATGGACTCAATTGTGGGAGGTGAAGATATTTTGATAAGACTCAGGAATCCCAGACACTCATCTGAACAATGATCGGAAATCTGGTCACACCTGTACAAAACTGGTGAACCTCTATTTGCTGTAATCAACTCTCAAATAAAATTATAAATAAAGTACATTCCCTGAAGTAGCATGAGTGGATCAGCTTACCTTTTTTATAGGCTGTTCTCTAGCGTGTGGTCTTTACTTTTTCTTCATTTGTACTTATTAACTGATAGGACAGCAAGATAGCTGTCCTTTGTACCAAGAAGCATGCAATAAAAAGTTCTAAAATGCATGGCAAATGCTGTAACTCCAGCAAATTCTGTTGCTGATTTTATTCCCTGAAATGCACCATTTGTCATTAGATAGTCTAAGACAACCCAATCTTGGCCAAATCTCTGATGCCGGTCTTCTAAGCTGAATTAAATCTGCATACCCAACAGTGCTCAACTCTCAGAAGTGCACAGATTTCCAGTGTAGCAACATTTCAGCTTTGAAGTCTTTTTTTCCCCTGCTTAAGATCCTCACATGCTCCAAACTTCCCATCTCTGTAACTGCCTCTGGCCTTATGTACTTACAGATTCTTCTGAATCTGGCCTTATATGCACCCTGTTGATCTGAATAACAACTAAATCTCTTGACCATGTCTGCCTGCTTTTATTCATTGAGCTCTGCCACGTGATTGGCTGATTACATATATGCATTAAGTCTTTATTTCTTTCTCTCTCTGAATCTCTCTCTTTCTTTCCCTCTCCTTTCCCTTTCCTTCTTTCTCTCTATTTCTCTCAGTCTTTTTCTTTTTTTTTCTTTCTTTTACTCTATTATTCTTTCTTTCCTTCTCTCTTTCTCTAAAGGTGATGGTAGCTTGTCACTAGAGAAATGTTTGGAATCAGAGTATTGAAGATTCTGCCAGTGTGTTGCCCTCTCTACCAGACAAACCATCTGACTTGTTTAAGTCCCAGATTAAAAAGGATAAAATATCGTCGATAAAGCCATGTAATGGTGTTAATTGATACCCCAATAAAATGAAAATACAAGGTGGAAAGTACTCAATAATTTGGATGGTGAATACATTGTAAATAATTCACGTTCTTTCTTGTGTCAAAAGGATTTTTTTGAATGGCATTTGCCATTAGATCCCATGGTGTATTAATCAGGTTTGAAATATTTCTGCTTCTCTGTGATGCTGCAGGCTGATGCAAATCAAAGATATTTAGATGTTGTAGTTACATTTTATAACTTTATGGTCCAATAGATGAAACAGATGCAATGCTTTTCCACAACAAGAAGTAAAATTTCAATACTTAATTTGCTAAATAGATGGCAAAATTATTTGATGAAGGATATTCATATGCTCTCTAGAATCCCATCAGCAGCATACTCAGTGGCATCCTGTACATTAATCTTTCTCAAGTAGTGGTTAGTGAATTTCACTAACTCCGTAATGGTAGTTTAACTTTGAATCGTTTTATCAGTCTTGTTCACAGACTAAAGAAAAAAATCTATTCTGATTATTTCTTTGAAAACAGAGCATATTTCAAGGTGGCTGTCAGCACTTGAAGAGTTAAAACTCCTCATTTTGAGATGAACATGTCTTCAGAAATCCATGTTTTTTCAATTCTGTTTTTTTCAATGAATAATTGGATAGTTTGAAGTTACATCGGTTGACTAATTTATTAGTCAAATGCCTGGAGTATTCAGATAAATATAAACAATCTGGGGTTCATTCTTCGTGGAGCTGGAACTAATTCTTATTCTACCATTGATTCAATATGCCTCAAGTTACAAAATGCTGCTGTGTGAAGCAGAGCCAACTGAAGAAGTTTCTGTGAATTACTTTTATGAACTATAGAAATTAGAGTCACCTCAGGCAATTATTAAAGCTGCTGTTGAAATTATTATCATTAAATTGCATTGGGTTTGTTGGATAGAATTCCAATTTTAATATCATTTTATTGCCCATGATGAACTTTCACAATAAAGTTTTGTTTAGTCCGTGATGAGATCCAGAAGTCTCATTTTTATTGGTGGTTGTCATAGAATATTATGCACTGATCTGAAATCAACATTCTGCAGAATAATAATGCTTTGGAATAACATTGCTTGTTCAAAACAAAACTATACCATGTATAATAATTTTTAAGAAAAGTAACATGTGATTGAACATGCTTTACAATATGAAGGTAGTACTATTTCTTTTTTTTGTAATTAATTTTTTTTATTGAAGTTCATCAAACAAACATTTCCATAAGATGTATTTCAGACATTGTACATATATATCATATAATCATATATATCACAAATCTCCACAAAGTATTTATCTGGGGTATACACTTATAGAAAAGAAGGTAGTACTATTTCAAAGACATAAAGGGTTTCTATGTTTTCAAATACAACCCTACCCTAATATATTTGACATTACTTATGAATAATTATCTTGAAATACGCTGCAACAGACGGAGTGGACACACACTAGAAATGCTAGTCTTGTATTATTTATCTGACAAAATCCATTGTATCATTGTGTGTAAAGTAACAAAATATAAATACACTGGATTTATGCCAAGATCTCTAATACTTGAACAAAAAGCTTTTATGCTGAGTACCAGATAATGGAATGTATTACTATTAGATGACAGGTTTTGTAAATGAACAAAAGAATGCCCTGCTTCAGAAAAGCCAGAGCTCAGACATGTGTTCAAAGAGAAGATAACATTTACTTCTGTAAATAGTGCCTCAGATGCTCAACTATCCAGAGCACATGGATAAAATGTAAATAAGTATTTGATAATGGATCTGGCATAATTGTCATTCTGTTAAGGTGCACTTGCTATTTAACAAGAATCTTCTCGGTGCTTACCACTTTCACAGAAATATGATGGGAAGCATTTCTCCATTCTGTTTTGAGGTGTAGAGATAGAAGGGTTTTCAGGTGAGTACTGGCACTCCATACAATATATTTACTTATATAGTTTATACATTATCCAAAATACTGCCTTGGTAATGATTCTGAGACCATTGAGCACTGTCTTATCATTGTCTAAATTAAACAGCAACTTTGAAAACACAGGTGCATTTGGTTAGGCACAGAAATTTGTCAGTGTTGTGAAAATTACCCTGTCCTTTCACTGATTATGTTTTTATTGCACCTTGTCAGTGGAAGCTCGATGTTGATATCTTCATAGTTGTGATGCTTTATAAGAGAAAGAAATCTATATAGTAAGCAAGAAATTAAAAATATTTAAATTAATTTAAAAATAAAATTATGCTAAACACCTTTTTTTAACTAAGAAAAGATACTCTTTTAAGTATGGAAACTTATCCTTTCAGAAATTATTTCTGCTCTCAACTGAAATCCTATTTAACTGTTCTACTTTACCTATCTTGCCCAATTTCCATTATGCTTTTTTCCATGTACATGAATTTAGTGTAATTTATATCTTGTTTAATATTTTCTGGTTTAGATCGCGCATTACTGAAGGTTCTTCAATGGAATTTATTTTTGATGTGTCCTGTCAACAATACAACCTGTTAAGGCAGCACGCTGCACAGATGTTGTATTAAAGTGCATCCCTGCTCCAAAGTTTGTTATTATATTCAGAGCAGCGGATTATCAGTCAAATAGTAAATGCTGTTAATTTACCACTAACAAAAAGCCCAGGCCTATTATTTATTTTTTATCTTAATGTCTCCAGTATTCCAGCAAATTGACACAGTCAAAGATCTCCACTCTGAATTTCTCGGGACTGCACTGTATTCGAATGGAGATATATTTGATTAAGAGACATTGATCACTGCAAATGTTTAACAGAAGTTTTTGAGAAACTGTTGAATAAGTAAAGAGTATTTATTGAATTTGTTTATTAGATCTGCTTACATTTCTAAATATTACATGAAATATGGTTTCTCTTTAATTAGTTTCGCTCAGATAAAAAGAACTCGCAATATCTTGCTGAGCGATGAGTCTCTGTTGCTCCAAGATTCTTCACCCCTGACGCATGCTGATTTCTCCTGTTGTTCTTTACCATCACTGTTGATATCATGTTGGTGATCTTCAAAGGGCTTCATAACCATGGAGGCCATTTCTTTATAGGGTATTTGGTAAATAACAAGTACATCAGCATTACATTTAATCCATTCTGTATCCTTAATAGTTCATATTTTTTGTATGCAATAATAATTCCGATGTTTATTGCTTCACTTCAAAAATGTTAAAGAGTCTGATGTTTTCTTTGTCCATGGTGTTGCTAATCTTGGACATAAGTGATGCCAGGCATTTCTTATCATTGCTTGAGTCACTGATTCAAAGACCTGTGTAACTGTCTTAATGCTGTCACAGACAATGCTGTCTTCCTCACCTTATCTTCACCTCCCTCTGGTGCCCCTCTACTTTCCCTTTCTCCCATGGTCCACTGTCCTCACCTCTCAGCTTCTCACATTATCTACCCTCCCCCATCCACCCACCTTCCCCCTCACCTAGCTTGACCTATCACTTGTCAGCTTGTATTCCTTCCTCTCCAACCACTTCTTATTCTAGCTTCATGTCCCTTCCTTTCCAGTCCTGATGAAAGTTCTGGGCTTGAAATGTTGACTGTTTAATCCTCTCCATAGATGCTGCCTGACCTGCAGAGTTCCTGCGGTATTTTGTGTGTATTACTCTGGATATCCACTATCTGCAGAATCTCTTGTGCTTAAGGTAAGGAGCTACTTCTTGAATGTATCAATTACCCCAACAATTGAACTGGAATTGACCAGGAGAATTAACCCTAACCTGTTATACTTCAGGCTGATATTCTTTCGTCCTTCTATTGGGTCGGTGGGGTACAGCTGGTGTGAAGAAATGTTGAAAATATTTTAAAACTCCAGAACCCAAAAGTCACGTCCAGAAGGAATGCATCTCGCAATTCTTCAGCGGGCATACATGATATTTTCAAGCCCCTACCACGATCTAACTATCAAACCATCCAATGGTCTGTTCTGAAGTAGTCTAGGCTTACCTACTGGTTTTGTAATCAAATTGTAATCTAATTTGTAATTGAGACTTGCAATTTCTTCACTGGACATTTGACAATCATCAAGAGCTTATTTCTTTGTGTTTTAAGTTGTTTGTGGTCAGCTGCATGATAGATGAGCAATTGTCTACATAGTTATAAACCTTTGTGGAGATCCCATTATGATGTTGGCAGTATGAGTGAAAAATGTTTGTGGCTCTGCATCTACAGTCACTCTGGTTTTAGTTTTCTTTGTGCTAAACACTGCCTATATTTCTATTCCAAGAAGTATATGCTTTGAGATGTGTTATCAAAACAGATCTCTCTTATTAGTATAACAAATATAGACAGGAGAAATGTCTTAACTTCTTACCAACAGTGCAATTCAAATCAATGCATTTATCTGTGGCCTCTTTGTCTTTGATTGTTTTCTTGGCAGTTGCTTTTATGTTGTGAATGTGATGGCAAGAATTATTTCAAGAATGAATAGGGAATCTATATTGTGATTGCTAAAAAGATAGTTTGTACCTAATGTGTCATATTGATCACTGGTGAATTACATTCTGTTTAGAAAACCAATATAGCACAACATGGCAATTGTTCTGAAATAATGCAAATCATAGGTCTGACTTTCAAAGAGTTATTAAGAAACTGAACTCAGGGAACAAGAAGATTTAACACTATGACAGCTGTATGCATGAATGATGAGAATTTTACCCTTCAAAAAATGTAAAATAAATCAGCACAAACTTTGTGAGTTCAAAGTTCAAAGTGAGTTTCATTATCAAAGTTCTTACATGTCACCATATACAACCCTGAGATTCATTTTCGTGTAGGCATACTCAACAAATCTTTAGAACAGTAGCTATAACAAGATCGTTGAAAGATCAACCAGAGTGAAGAAGACAACAAACTATGCAAATGTAAATATAAATATATAGCAATAAATATTGAGAACATGAGATGAAGAGTCCTTGAAAGTGAGATTGTTGATTGTGAGAACATTTCAATGATGGGGCAAGTGAAGGTGACTGTAGTTAATCCCTTTTGTTCAAGACCCTGATGGTTGTGGGGTAGTAACTGTTCTTGAACTTGATGGTGCAAGTCTTGGGACTCTTGTACCTTCTACCTGATGGCAGCAGTGAGAAGAGAGCATAACCTGGGTGGTGGGGATCCCTGATGATGGATGTTGCTTTCCTACGACAGTGTTTCATGCATATGTGCTTAATAGTTGGGAGGGTTTACCTGTGATGTACTGGGCCGAATTCATTACTTTTTGTAGGATGTATTGAAAGGTGACTGGGAATACTGGGATACACTGTTGAACTGGAGGCCAACAATGATGTGGAAACACTTGGAGAATTTAAGTTAAAATATATATAAAATAATTAAATATGTAGTGCAAAAATCAGGGAAAAATAATACTGAGGAAGTGTTCACTGTTTCATTATCCATTCAGTGATCTGATGGCAGAGGGGAAGAAGGTATCCCTGAAGTGTGTGTGTGTGTGTGTGTGTGTGTGTGTGTGTGTGTGTGTGTGTGTGTGTGTGTGTGTGTGTGTGTGTGTGTGTGTGTGTGTGTGTGTGTGTGTGTGTGTGTGTGTGTGTCTTCAGTCTCCTGTACCTTTTCCTTGAGAAAAAGGCAAGTCCTGGGTGATAGGGGTCATTAATGATGGATATTACCTTTTGAAGTTGTCCTGGATGCTGGGGAGCTCGTGGCTATGACAGATCTGCCTGAGTTTGCACCTTTCTGCAGCTTTTTCTGGTCCTGTGAAGTGGGCACTCCATACTAGATGGCAATGCAACCAACTGAAATGCTTTTCACTGTAGATTTGTAGAAATTTGTGAGTACCTTTGGTGACAATACCAATTCTTCTCACGATCCTAATGAAATATATGTGCTGTCATACCTTTTGTGTAATGTCGTTAATATGTTAGGCCTGGGATACATCCTCAAAAACGTCGACACTCAGGAACTTGAATCTGCTCATCCTTTCTACTTCTGACTTCTCAATGATGACTGATATGTTTTCCCGCAACTTATCCTTCCTGAAGTCCACAATCAATTATTTGGTCTTTCTGATGTTGAGTACAAGGTTGTTGCTGCGACACCACTCAAGCTGCTAATCTACTTTGCTCCTGTATGCCTCCACAATAACTAAGTCATCGGCAAATTTAGAGATGGCATTTGAGCTGTGCCTAATCCCACAGTCATGGGTGTAGAGAGAGTAGAACATGCATCCTTGAGGTGTGCCATTGTTAATTGTCAGTGAGGAGGATATGTTATTTCCTTTTGTGGACAGGAGACATCAGACAATAAAAATCCCAAGAGGATCTTTGAAAACTTCAGCCAATTCCTCAAAATGGAAATGATTCACTGATGTATGTTACAAATACTGAATTTAGACCATACCATACAGGAGTAGAATTGGCCCTTTCAGCGCATTGATTCTGTTCCACCATTCTTCATGGTTGATTTATTATCCCTCTGAACCTCATTCTCCTGCTTTCTCCTCATAACATTTGACATCCCTTACTAATCAAGAACCAATTAATCTCCACTTTAAAAAAAAACCCAATGACTTGGCCTCCACAGCTGTCTGTGGCAATGAATTCATTTGAAGAATGTGGGGTCATTCATATGGGGTTAACATATGAGGAGCATTTGGCAGCTTTGCGTCTGTACTCACTGGAATTTAGAAGAAAGCATGGGTATCTCATTGAAACCTATCGAATGTTTAAAGGACTAGGGAAGGAGGATGCGGAGAGGATGTTTCATCTGGTGGGTTATCCAGAACCAGAGGACACAGCCTCAAAATTGATGGGTGACCTTTTAGAACAGATGTAAGGAGGAATTTTTTTAGTCAAAAAGTGGTGAATCTGTGGAATGCTGTGCCACAGCGGTGGAGGCGAGATCTGTGGGTATATTCAAAGTGAAAGTTGATATATTCCTGATCAGTCAGGGCATCAAGTGATATGGTGAGAGGGCAGGTGTATGGGGTTGAATGGGTCCAGGGAATGGGGTTGAATGATGAAGCAGTGGAGCAGACTCGATGGGCTGAATGGCCTAATTCTGCTCCTATGTCTTATGGTCTAATTCCACAGATTCACCACCCTCTGGCGAGTGAAATTCCTTGTCATTTCTTCTCTAAAGGAATATCCTTCATTTCTGAAGTTATACCCTCCGGTCATAGACTTTCCCACTATTGGAAACATCCTCTCCATGTTCACTCTATCTAGGTCTTTCAATATTCAATAGATTTCAATGAGATTCCCCCCCCCCCCCCCCAAGTCTTCTAAACTCCAGCAATTACAGGCCAAGAACTACCAAATGCCCCTTGTAGTTTGGTACCAAATGCTTTCATTCCTGCGATCATTCTTTGAGCATTCTCTGAACTATCTGCACACATCCTTTCCTAAATATTGGACCAAAAATTGTTCATAACACTCCAAATGTCATCTGATAATTGCCTTATAAAGCCTCAGCATCACATCCTTGATCTTGTGTTCTGGTCCTCAAATTAATGTTAACATTGCATTTGTCTTCCTTACCACCAATTGAACCTCCAATTTAACCCTTAGGGAATTGTGTGCAAGATCCCCCAAGTGTCTTGCTCTTATTCCAAATCCCTTATGCCTAAATGACGTTCCTTCATCCTCTGTATTGATAAATTAATTAAAAGGCCCAGAAACACAGTTCAAACACAAATACAAAGAAATGAATAAAAAATTGATTGATCAATTTATTTGGGGCCCCACATAGCCTTAATATTATCTTCCGTAAGCAGAAAGCTGGGAATGGGATAGGAAAAGTTTCTGTTCTCTAGGCTTTAAGATATAACCAGAGCACATTGAGTCACAAATTCGCCGATGAATTCTGAAGTGCCAACCTGCATGAGACCTCCATATCAGTTGTAGAAAAGGAAGAAGAATGGTATTTGTGCTCTTGAAGTCCCAATGGACTTCTATTGTTATTGTAGATCCAACAGTCTTGAATTGAAAGGAATACAGCCTTACCTCAGCTCTGAAAGCAATTAAACCAGCTCTGGTAGAGGACAAAGTTTTCAGAAACCTCAATGGAAGAAATCAATAGTGGAACTCATGAGGAGGTTTCCATGCTGATGACATTTAACGTATTATTTGGATAATACAAGTTCCAACATCTGTAGTAACTTTGTGCTGCTGCAAGTATAAGCCACCAGACTGCCATTAACAGAGCATTCCTAAAAGGCCAGTAATTCTCAGTCAAAGTAGTCATGTTTGGTACAACAACGTATCAAAGCCAAATGATGTATTACATTCAATAATTAAAGACACCCTTACTTATGCATGACACAATGACATGACACGTTGCACAACATCGAACCATTGCCCTTGGAGTAGGAATCCTTGTTGTAGATTGGGTTATAACTTTTTTTTTATTTTATTATGGGATGAGGATACTGTTAAGAAGGCCAGTTCCTTTTTAAATTACCCTCAAGTGCGTGGAATGGGCTGGCGGCAGAGGCGGAAACGATAGGATCTTTTAAGAGTCTCCTGGATGGCTACATTGAGTTTAGAAGAATAGAAGGCTATGGGTAAAGCCTAGGTAGTTCTAAGGTAGGGACACGTTTGGCACAGCTTTGTGGGCTGAAGGGCCTGTATTGTGCTGTATGTTTTCTATGTTTCTATGCTTTTAAGTGGTAATGTTGAGCCCCACTGCAATTCTAATGTGGTAGAGAGTCAAATTTTGGAATATCAATAACAATATGTAGTTCGCATTTTTAAAAAAGAAAATCAGTCAATGCATTTTGACAATCATTTCTTTTCTGCTTATTTCTATTATCAACCAGATGCTTTGCAGCTCTCTCTGAATTCTTTTATCAATCTCCTCCACAAGGAGCAATTAAAATAGCTGATAAGCCTGCCATCTTTGTAGTGTGGAGGGACCAATGTACCTCAGGAAAACCCAGGCACACAGTTACTATCTAATATCAAGACTGAATCCCAGTCACAGGAGCTGTGTAACCTTGGATAGGCCCTATGCTGATCTGAGCCTTGCTATTGCTTCAGGGATCTGCATGCTGAAAGGCATAGTGCAGTCCAAAGGCAGGAGCTTGTGTGTTTACCAGCCACTTGAAGATCCAGGCCCCTGATTGTACAAAAATGGAGAGTACTGGAATGAAGAGCTGCTACATCGGTCAGGTACTGCTGAGCAGAAAGACCTCAAGATCACCATATTTTTGTAGGAAACAAATCATCACCAAGCCTGTACTAGCAGAGTTAATTGGCTTGCAACTTGGACATGAATTACTGGAAATGCATTCAGCGGATTCAGTAATGATATGAAGCAATTGATGCAGTATCAATTCAATTTTACGATGGAAAAATGCAGACTCATTGACGTTATGCTTCTGATCTCCTTCATAGAATCACCACTTGCTCAGAAGCTGTAAAGGCATCTCATTGTGAAAGCTGCTAATAGTTTCCTTAAACACTTCAAAGTGATCTACAAAATATGAAATTTATGGTAGAAATTAAATACTGATTCAAATCATGCCTGATAAACAAATATGTTTTGTGAATGTGTCTATTCTCTGCAACACCAAGTGTTATCATTCATGAAAAGAATGAGAATGGAAACACTCTGAGAGCTAACATTGTCTCAATCAGCCAAATGGCCTCCTTCTGTACCAAAAGAAAATATGAACCATACACACAGTTGGTTTCACTCCTAGCAATGAGGTAACAACCAATAAGTGTCAAGCTTTTGCTTAAATTAAAAAAGGAAAATAATTTTTTCAGTGTTGATGAACCAGTCACTCTGTTGCACAGATGCTAATTGACCTCGTAAATATCCCCGTAATTTCTGACTTTATTTGTTAATTTAAACTGAATTTAATAATTAGTATTCACAAAATGTTCAATACCATCCAACCAGTATGGAAAAAAAGTTTTTAAAAGTGTCATTTTTTGAAATAAAGTGCTTCAGCTAAGTGTATGTAATCAAATAAAATAGAAAGTCACCTTAGTGTTCACCAGTTTGCTTTTCCTTCCTGTTCTGGGTTATATGTCCTTTGTAATAGCAAAGATTTGGTAAATAGCGAGCTGGCCACTCTGAGGAAGTTTCTGCTACCCTGATGAGAAGTCCTGGTATTGAATTTCTTTTCCTGAGCTTCCTCAGTTACATTATGTAAAACTGCGCAAATCCATGTGAATTTGCTGGCTTTCAATCCAAGACCTACCCTGATGGAATTAAAGCAAAAATTATTTGCAATACATTTTTATTTTCTGTGAGTTTCTGTGCTAGTTAGAACGCATTGTTTTAAGTGTAACCCTCTCACTGGGCTTATACACACTTGGCTCATTAGTTAACTCGGCTAACAGCCACGTGACTCGGTGGTGAGAAGTCCACCTTTCGCAAACAATATACGTCTAGGGTCAGTATGATTTGGAGTTTAACCAAACAGGAACATCGTGATGTTCTGATTAAAGAAACCTCAACTTGAATCAATGCTGTTTAAATACTGCCCAAAGTTATTGGTAGCCCAGAAATGACAGATTGCACACAGCATAAAATTATAAAGGAAGTGTGTTTACCAAATTTTCAACTTCAACGAACAGTTACAGAAAAAGAAAAGAAAAAGAAAAGGGCACATTACAGCAAAACCAGTCCAACGTGCACACAAATGTCGGAGCTCATACTGGGGTATTCCGGGGTGTATCTCTTACTCACACGCTGGACCCACGGGCTGCGTGAAAGCAGCCCCACATCCTGAACTTCCCTCAGAGTCCACCTTGAACAAACTGGCTCTCTCAGGCCTTTCCCCTTACACTTCTAGTAACAGGGACTCTCCTTCCAACGGCATTCTGCGGCACCTTCCCCTGTGCCCCGCTCCGCAGCTCCCACCAAAAGCCCCCAAAACAGAAAACTCTTCCCCACAGCTCTCTAGAACCTTCTCTCGCATCCCGTAATCCTGATTAGCTGACCTACATTCCTAATTTGGACAACATGGATCCTTATCTTAGCCAAAATCAAAACACTTTTATGATGGCACACTGCTTTTATCGAAACTACCTTACAGAATAGTGGTAGAAATCTTAACAAGGGCATTACTTAAGTTTTTTTTAAAATAATTCTTCTTGAGCACCATGCAATTAGATACGGTACTTGAAAATTCATTAAAATAATACAATTCTGAAAGTAATTCGGCCTTAGTAATGCACAGAGTGCATCTGTAATCCAAACGTTTTCACAACATTTAATAATACATATCTCCGTGAAACACTAACGCCACAAAAGGGGCCTTGTGTTGGTAGAAGACTTAAAGGGTGATTTTCTTTTTCCGTCTCCATTCTTTCCACCTTAAGAGGAATGGCTCATCTGAGCACAGGCAACCTAATCAGCGACAAGCCAACAGGTGTAATCAGAATCCTTTCATCCATGATCTGCAGCAGCCAAAGAGATCATGATTGCATGGAAAATTATATTTCGGCATTTGGCCTTGTTCTGGGATTTGCACTGTATTATGTATCAACGTGTATTCAAGACAGGCCACAGAATATGTTCAACTGGGTCCATTCATTCGTTATGTGCCATGTCGAATGATGTGGGTGATTATCGCCTTTCCATGTAGAATTATATTTCTACTGAAGTGGTTTGCCATTGCCTTCTCCTGGGCAGTGTCTTTACAAGATGCGTGACCTAAGTTATTATCAATACTCTTCAGAGATTGTCTGTTTGGTGCCAGTGGTTACATAACCAGGACCTGTGATAGGCATCATCTATTCCAATGGCTTCACGTGACAATGATCAGGGGGCTAAGCAGGTGCTGCATCTTGCCCAAGGGTGACCTGCAGGCTAGCAGAGGGAGGGAGTGTATTACGCCTCCTTTGGTAGAGATGTATCTTCATCTCGTCACCCAAACTAGGTGGATTGGATAACCTTGTTTGATACTTTGCCATCATCTTTATTGGCAAATGAGGTGTGAGACCAGGTATTGTTTCAATTCATGATCATTGCTACTCTGGGGTGATAACTACTGTCTGTGCATGTCACTCTATGTCCTCCAGGAGATCCCAGGAATCAAAGTCAATGTATAAATTAAGAGTAATATGAAAATGTGGGTCCCTGCTTGTTCTTTGTAACTTTTTTTTTGGTTAGGGAGAAGGGATGCTATCTGGGTCAAAGTTCATGAAAATCCATCTGATTCATCTCCTAGCTCTCTGTGCTATTTCCTTTCTCCTTATTTTCTGCAAGGGAATGCTATTAGCAGCAGGAAAGCCTAAGGGGTCCTTGCTAAGTGAAAATATCTTATTAAAATAGAGCTAATTAACAGGAATTTTGTCTGACTGAGTTTTGTTAGGTAAAATTGTTAAGGGATAGGGAGCCAAAGCAGATAACTGGATCTGAAGTGTGGAGATGACCATGATTTAATTGAATAATGAGCTTGCTCAAGGGCAGAATGGCCCACTTCTGCTCATATGTGAATATATTGGGAAATATGCACCTTGGCATAACTAAATTTGGCACCTAACTGAATGGGGAATTGAGGCAAGCTTTATGTTCTAGTTGCCTTGTTCTCCATTTCCAAGTATTCTATGACTATATAAAGATATATAGTCACTTTTTAAACAACTGCCCATTATGCCTTAAACTTATCATACAAATTGATGAACACAATAAAGCTCCGTAACTTCCGGTTTTCGGGTCTGTTTTCAATGGGTACATTTCAAGTGTTGTGGTGGTAAAGATTTTAATGTTCCTGATTTTTGTTTTCTGCTCTCTGGACTTGACCTATATTGAAAAGACTGGATCGTCGTGCTTCATATTTTCTCTTCATTCGATATGAATCGAACACTGGCCTCAGTATAAAACATAGAGCAGTACAGCACAGTACAGGCCCTTCAGCCCACAATGTTGTGCCGACCCTTAAACCCTGCCTCCCATGTAACCCCCCACCTTAAATTCCTCCATATACCTGTCTAGTAGTCTCTTAAACTTCATTAGTGTATCTGTCTCCACCACTGACTCAGGCAGTGCATTCCACGCACCAACCACTCTCTGAGTAAAAAACCTTCCTCTAATATCCCCCTTGAACTTCCCACCCCTTACCTTAAAGCCATGTCCTTTTGTTTGAGCAGTGGTGCCCTGGGGAAGAGGCACTGGCTGTCCACTCTATCTATTCCTCTTAATATCTTGTATACCTCTATCATGTCTCCTCTCATCCTCCTTCTCTCCAGTGAGTTAAACCCTAGCTCCCTTAATCTCTGAACATAATGCTTACTCTCTAAACCAGGCAGCATCCTGGTAAATCTCCTCTGCACCCTTTCCAATGCTTCCACATCCTTCCAATAGTGATGTGACCAGAACTAGACACAATACTCCAAGTCTGGCCTAACCAGAGTTTATAGATGGATGAACTTTATTGGATGAACTTAATGCTGGAGGTCATTGTTGTGGGACAAAGAACTCTCGTATTACTCCCACAGTGATGAGTTGTAGGAGATACAGGATTTTGATCCAAAAATTGTTATGATGTATTGATTTATGTCTATTTATGTTTATTTATTGAAGCATCTCAATCTGTGCATTTTTAAAGTATAATGTGCAGATGGAGGAGTGATTGGACTTTGAGGGCATAGGGGAAACTGTGTGAATGGACTTTGAGTGCACAGGGAATACTGAGTAAAGTGTAGCAGATGGTCTTTGGGATCTATGATGTTGGAGTGTTTGGCAAGAAGCCATTGACATAAATGCAGTCAAATTTTGGGAAAAGTATAAAGTGTCCCTTCCTTTATTTTTTCACTCCAGGTACTGTTACCCCTTAAAAGCAAGTCTGTGGATTAAATGACCTGCCAAATATTTATCAGAAATAGAGCATGATTTTCATGGTACAAAAATTAATTTGGTGAGGTAGTTAAACTGATAGCCAGGCCTTTCTTTAGTTCCTCTGTAAATGTAGTCCTAAATACTCAGAGACCTCAGCTTGTGAACACAGAATGCAGTGAATTGCAAAGCCCTAGTGATGATTGCTGGCCTTTTGTATCTTTGAAGTCCATTGTCCACTGTCAATAGTCTGTAGAAGCAAATCAGATTTTTTTCTGCTCATTTACATGAAATTCATCCCTAATTGTTCATAAATGGAGTGACTTGCTGGGGCAGATCAGAGAACTTTTAGAGTTAACCAGTTTCTTGTGGATTTTGTGTATCGAGTAAGAAAAAAGTACTGTCGTTGTTTCGGGCCGAAAACCTTCGTCAGTAGACTGTACTTTTTTCCATAGATGCTGCCTGGCCTGCTGAGTTCCTCCAGCATTATGTGCGTGTTGCCCACTATGTTACTGTTGTCTAATTTTATCTATGTTTTCCAAATATATTAGGGCATTTTATATTAGTGCAGGTGAAATTGTTTTACCAGTGACAATACGCAGATTTTCACTCTTGTACTACAGAAATTTTATCATGCCTGTGTATGTATTATGTTAATCAGAAGTGAAATAATTATTATGATTGATACTCATAATCATTTACCATCATTAAGACTAACTGTTCCATATGGAGTGTTTTGTTGTTCTACTCTTGGGTTCTCAGCTGCACCTGAGAACCTGCCTTTTCTGCCATGCAGTAGCCAGGCTGTGAGACCAGTATCAGCAGTTAATCACCTGCGAAATGATTCATTTATCCCTGGAGTGAGGACTCCAAGTGTGTTCAAGCAGCTGAATGGGTTAGGTTACTCGAAAATAATGAGGATGAGGCAATGTAGGAGGGGATGCCCATGGTTAAGCAGAAACAAAAAGGAAAGTGATGCATCAGTTGGCATACCCTTTGTGCAAGAGGTATTTCAATGTACTGGAATATACTGCAGAGATAAAACAAAATGGAAAAGAATGGCAAACTAAATTATGTCAGATTTGGAGAGTGAGTTTATTTTGTGATGTGCATCAATAATAGGAGGCTATTGCAGAAAGTTTATCAAATTCTTTTGTTTTTTAAAATTTATTGTTAGTAATGAGCTTCACCTTTCAATACCTTAACTTGGAAGTCACAAGCTACTAAAGAGATCCATTAATTTACAGCTTCCTAGTTGCAGGCACCCTAGGAATGTGGCTCACTATGATGAAGAGAAGAATGCAGATAATCTTATTAAAAAAGAATGACCACAGGGGTGGCAAAGGAAAGGAAAAGTTTCAAATTTTCTGACATATTTTTGGTAATTCCTCTTTACTCAAGTGTCCTTACTCTGATTTGAGTGAATTTCTTGGGGTTTGGGCTAATTAATAGCTATTAACATTATGTACTGAGACCCATCCACAGGGATGAAGGGAACATAGCTGCAGATATATCACAGTCCAGCTTCAGTTTTCGTATAGGGTGTAATCAGAGGAGTTTTAATACCTTACATTGCAACTGATTGTTGCAGAAATGGCCGCTGTTTTATTTTGATAGGAACTACATATTTGCACAGAACTATCTGCTGTGGATTTTCAATGGATAAGTTCCTCAATGGTGACAGATATTAACAAATTGAAAGAATTGTTCTTCAGTGAAATGCCATTTCCCTTTATTTCACTGTGGGGGATATTCTGACTGTGTTCTGAGGGAGTAAATAGACCAAATATTAAAATGGCTGTTGCACTAAATGTATATATCATTATAAACTCCTCATTAAAAGTTGTTTCCACCTTAAACTGCTCACTCCATTGAATATCTCCTACCTTAACGGTGATTCACAGATTGGCATCTGAAGCCACTTCAGAACCCGCTAGGCCATTGTGAAAATACTGTATGTTTTCTTTATTCCCAAAAGAATTCCCTAAGAAGTAACATATTTATGGTGGCAGAATAAATGTTAGAAGGGATTTTGCTTTATTTTCATTTACTGCCTTGAAATGTAATCTGTCCACACATGGAACTACTTTGACCTCCTTCATAGCAAAGGTATGGATATCACATAGGAACTGTTCAGAAGGTCATGGGGAAAACGCTGGCAAATGGGATTAGCTTGGATGGGTATCTCAGTTAGCATGGTCTAGTTGGGCTGAAGGGTCTGTTTACATCACTGTATGTCACACATATACACCTTATGTATATATCTGAGCTGAACAATTTCACAAGGACACGGAAGTTTCTAACATCTGCAAGTACTTTGCAACTGGAAGTTAATTTAATTTTCAGAAATTGTGAAGTATGCTCTGTATGTTAGGCATAGTTAAGTTCACCATCAGTGGGAAGATGTTTTCTTTCTGAAAGCCTTTCTCAAAAAGTCATTAATGAAAATGAGTCATTATTATTAGACTGGCACATTAATGGAAATGTTATATCCTGCAGGAAAAATACCAAAGGGAAGATTTAAATTTCTTCAGGGTAGGCATCCCTGGAAGAAACTTCTTCTAGGAAAAATACCAGCAAAGATCTCTCTAAGTTCTTTTGTAATACAATGTAAATAAAGGTTCTAACAGGACAAACAGATCTATCTCATTTCATGAATAGAGATTCTGCAGATGCTGGAAATCCAGAGCAACATAGATGAAATGCTAGTCAAGCAGCATTTATGCAAAGAAATAAACAGTCAATGATTCGGTCTAAGAGGCTTTGATCAGTGCTGCATTTTGTGACCTTCGTCAGTGCATGATTTTACAATTGGTATTCTTATTGTTTGATAATGCTTCCTGATCGAAGATCAGTTACTAATAACAACATCTGCACCTGGATAAGGTTTGGTGCATGTGAAGAGGAGATTTAAAATTTCAATAGACCTTAACATCTACTTAGAACCATAGAACCATAGAACATTACAGCACAGAAACAGGCCTTTTGGCCCTTCTTGGCTGTGCTGAACCATTTTTCTGCCTGGTCCCACTGACCTGCACCAGGGCCATATCCCTCCAAACCCCTCTCATCCATATATCTGTCCAAGTTTTTCTTAAATGTCAAAAGTGAGCCCCCATTCACCACTTCATCTGGCAGCTCATTCCACACTTCCACCACTCTCTGAGTGAAGAAGCCCCCCCCAATGTTCCTTTTAAACTTTTCCCCCTTTGCCCTTAACCTATGACCTCTGTTTTTTTCTCCCCTAGCTCTTCTGCTCCTATGTTTTGTATACTTTTAGTATAGGTAAATCCATCTTTTTTGGATATGAATTCTTGCTTCATTCTTGTTTCAATGGTACATCATAGAGTCATGGAGCACAACAAAAACATGCTCTTCAGCCCATCTAGTCCATACTGGCCTGGTCTTCTTCCCAGCCCCATCTATTTGCAGCTGGGCCATATGTATCTATCTAAATTTCTCCTAAATGTTACAATTGAACCCATATCTCTCACTTCCACTGGCAGCTCGTTTCACACACTCACCACTCTCTGAGTGAAGAAGTTCCCCTCAGAATCCTCATAAATACTTCAACTTTCATCCTGTGCCTCTGACCTTTAGCTCTACTCTCACCCAGCCTGAGGGGATAAAACACCTGCATGTATCCATCCTATATACAACCCTTATATATACCTCTATAAAATCTCTCATTGTTCTCCTGTACTCCAGCGAATAAAGTCATAGCTCATTCACGTTTCCCTGTAACTCAGATCCTCAAGCCTCGGCAATGTCCTTGTAAATTTTCTTTTTACTGTTTCCAGCTTATTGATAACTTCCCTGACATTCGGTAACCACAGAACCTCAGCCTATGGAAGATTTTTTCTCCCTTTGTTAAGTTTTACATCAAAGAAATATCAGTATTGGTGCAACACAGCACAAGTTCAGAATAATTTTCTTGAAATGTTTCTTCAAAATATACTTGAACACTACCTTCAGCAGAGTGGATTTTTGCTACACTGCTCTGATTATTCTAAATTGCAGCCTCAAGCTGTTTCTAACCAAGAATGTCAATTTAGCATCAAGTTAAGTTAAATTCTAGGAAATTCAGGCCTGGGTATTGAACATTGGTGGCGGGGTGGAGGTACGTCTCTACCAAAGGAGATGTGAGGTGCTCCTTCCCTCCACTAGCCTGCAGGTTAACCTTGGGCAAGGTGTAGCACCTGCTTACCACTCCTACCCGCCACCCTCCCAATCAGGGTCATGTGAAGCCATACGAGCAGGTGGTGTGTGGCATAGGAGAGTTGATGTATATCACAAGTCATGGTTATGGGAACACTGACACCAGACAAACAATCTCTGAAGAGTATTGATAATGGTTGGGTCACCCGTCTTGTAAAAACACTGCCCAGAAGAAAGCAATGACAATCCACTTCTGTAGAAAAATCTGCCAAGACCAATTATGGTCATGGAAAGACCATGATCGTCCACGTCATATGACATGGCACATAATGAATGACCAGTACTGAACAAACTAGAAACTGTGGTTTCATGCAGGAATTCTACATCACATTTAGATTGGATTCAAATACTTTTTTTTTCTTCTGTATTAGCAGTTCCTTGGAAGCAAGAATGACATGCTACCACTTTGTGGGTTGTGAAGTAGATATAAAGGTCAATGTGGGGATCATAGACTCTAGCCCAGAGTGTGCAGAAGATGGCTTACAGGGCGGGTAGGCGTTTGGGTGCTTCACTCCTTTCTCTACCTATGCAGGACTTCTGTTGCATAGTTAATGTTTTCAGTAGCTGCCCGAATGCCCTCTTCCAATTCAGAAAGCTTTTTTCAGCCATTCCCATTGTTGTCGTGTTGTGCATTAACAGCATTAGATATATTGGTTTTAACATAATCGCTTTGAAACTGATGGCTTGCTGTAGGGGTATATTACTCATTGGAATTATCACTGGTTGCTGTAGCACACATATATTGCTGTAAACACAATTTATCTCTATCCTGGATTCTGTAATCTTGATGATCTACCCGACAATGCACAGCTTGTAAAAATTATTTTCTAATCCACATCACACGCCGTCATTCACATGACGTTTCTTCCGTAGCTATTCATGTTGCCGCCCACAGTACTTGTAATTCCTTAGCGATCTTGGCTCCACTCTCCCTCTTCTGCCTTTTGTCACCTAATTCACATGTTCTGCTGATGGTCCTGAACGTCCTGATGAAGGGTCTTGGTCCGAAACATCGGCTGTTTACTTTTTTCCATAGATGCTGCCTGGCCTGATGAGTTGCTCCAGCATTTTGTGTGTGCTTTGCATTTCCAGGATCTGCAGATTTTCTCACGTTCGTGTCGCTGCATGTTCTTCTTTCTTTTGACCTGCAACAGTTTGACAGTGGATAGCCCCACAACTCTGCACATCCATTTGTATTTTTCCAGAGTTAACTCTGTCTCTTGTAGTAGCCACTTCCTCAGACAGGAAATCCAGATACCACAAACAATCTGATCCCTGACCAAGTCCTTCAGGTTTGCAGAACTAAAGTAACCTGCCAACAAACTTACTTCTGTTAACAAAGTATTCCCAATAGGACTTCCCCTGCTCCTGAATGCAATGCATGAACTAGCAACAGCCAACTGCTTCATTTCTAGATAGGTTACACTGTGCCCACAATGGACTAGATGCATTTATCAGGGTCTTATATGAGTGTTTTGAGTTCAGCTACAGTTCCTACCATTTCTGATCTATGAAATAAAGATATACCACAGCAACAGGCCTTTCAGCCCACCAAGTCACTGATCGCTGAACACAACCAGCAGTATTGACTCACTCTCAAGGACTCTACAACTCATGGTCTCAGTATTATTCATCTATTTGTTTGTTTGTATTTGCAGTTTGTTTTTTTTTGTACTTCGCTTGCTTGTCAGTCTGTGTGTAATTTTTCACTGATTCTTTTGCCTGTCTCTGTTCTACTGTGAATCTGTGCAAGAAAATGCATCACAGGTTTGCATATTGTCACATACAAATACTTAAATTAATATATTTATTTTGAACTTTAAACTTTGAACTATTATGCAATGACTCAACTGTCTGTATTTTGTCTATTATGTAATATCTCACATGAATTACTTGGCTTGCTGTCTTTCAGCATCTCTCAATGTGTCCTCTTAATTGGGAGAGATCATGTCTGGTACTCAGTGTATGGATTCTGTTATGGCAGTGTACAGATTTACGAACATGTATTTCTGATGTCACCATATGTCAATATTGTTTTCTAAGTATAGCAGGCATGTTAAGCCTGAGACAGTGAGAGAGGGTGAAAGTATTTCACTTCTCTGCTTCTGGCACTGGATAACAATTGTTTCTTGGCAATTTTATTCGAAAAATGTAACAATACTTGTGGAGAGAGTCATTGGTCAAATGTTATAATTAATGAAGAGGGAAACACCGATACTTCAGGAACCACATATATTAGAGGGTAAATTTCTACAATAGGAGAAGTCCTGACAAATTGTAACAATATTTAAATAAGAAGCATTAGCTTAGAAATAGAACTTCTGGCCCAGGGTTCTGTCAGGATGGAAAGGTGCGAATGGGTAACTATGATGTTGTTGGGATAACGGAGACATGGCTGCAGGGAGATCAGACCTGGGAAATGAATGTTCAAGGGTATACGTGCTATCGTAGGGACAGAAATATGGGCAGAGGGGGTGGGGTGGCCCTGTTGGTGAGGAAAGGAGAAGTAGAGTCTGTGTGGATAGAAGTGAGGAACAGTAAGGGCAAAAGGACCCAAATGGGTGTTGTCTACAGGCCACCAAACAGTAGCATGGATATTGGGTGCAAGTTGAATAGGGAGTTAACATTGGCATGTGGCAAAGGTAATGTCACAGTAGTTATGGGGGATTTCAACATGCAGGTGAACTGGGAGAATCAGGTTGGTGCTGGACCACAGGATAGGGAGTTTGTAGAGTGCCTACGGGATGCATTCTTGGAACAGCTTGTACGAGAGCCGACCAGGGACAAGACTATTCTGGATTTAGTGTTATGTAATGAACAGGATTTGATAAGCGATCTTGAAGTAAAGGAGCCATTAGGAGGTAGTGATCATAATATGATAAGTTTTTATCTGCAATTTGAGAAGGATAAGGGCAGCTCGGAGGTGTCAGTGTTAGAGTTGAACAGGGGAAACTATGGAGCCATGAGGGAGGAGCTGACCAAAGTTGACTGGACGGATAGCCTAGCAGAAAAGACAGTGGAACAGCAATGGCAGGTATTCTTGGGAATAATGCACAAGGTGCAAAATCAGTTCATCCCCCAGAGAAGGAAGAATTCAAAGGGGGGAAAGGGGCTACAGTGGTTGACAAAGGAAGTCAGAGATTGCATAGCATTAAAAAAAAGGAAGTATGACAGAGCTAAGGTGAGTGGGAGGACAGATGATTGGGAAGTTTTTAAGGAACAACAGAACTTAACTAAAAAGACAATATGGGGAGAAAAAAATGAGGTACGAATGCAAGCTAGCCAGGAATATAAAGGAAGATAGCAAAAGCTTTTTTAGGTATATGAAGAGAAAGGAGATAGTTAAGAACAGTATTGGGCCCTTGAAGAATGAATTGGGTGAAATTGTTATGGGAAACAGAGAAATGGCAGAAGAATTTAATGAGTACTTTAGATCTGTTTTCACTAAGGAAGACACAAGCAATCTCCCAGATGTATGGATGGGCCAAGGACATAGGGTAACAGAGGAAATGAAACAGATTGACATTAGGAAGGAAACGGTGATGAGAAGACTGATGGGACTGAAGGCTGACAAATCCCTAGGTCCAGATGGTCTGCATCCTAGGGTACTAAAGGAGGTGGCCCTGGAAATTGCGGATGCATTGGTAATCATTTTCCAATGTTCCTTAGATTCAGGATCAGTTCCTAAGGATTGGAGAATGGCTAATGTTATCCCACTTTTTAAGAAAGGAGGGAGGGAGAAAACAGAGAACTATCGACCTGTCAGCCTGACATTGGTGGTGGGGAAGATGCTAGAGTCCATTATTAAGGATGAAATAGTGGCATATCTAGATAGCAGTGATAGGATTGGGCCGAGCCAGCATGGATTTACCAAGGGTAAATCATGCTTGACTAATCTGTTGGAGTTTTTTGAGGATGTAACCAGGAAGTTAGACAGCGGAGATCCAGTGGATGTAGCATACCTCGATTTTCAGAAGGCATTTGATAAGGTCCCACATAGGAGATTGGTGGGTAAAATCAAAGCTCAGGGCATCGGGGGGAAGACATTGACATGGATAGAAAACTGGTTGGCAGATAGAAAGCAAAGGGTAGCGGTGAATGGGGGTTTCTCGGAATGGCAGGTGGTGACTAGTGGGGTGCCATAGGGCTCGGTATTGGGACCACAGCTGTTTACAATTTACGTCAATGATTTGGATGAAGGCATTGAAAATAACATCAGCAAATTTGCTGATGATACTAAGCTGGGTGGCAGTGTGACATGTGATGAGGATGTTAGGAGAATTCAGGGTGACTTGGATAGGCTGGGTGAGTGGGCAGATACTTGGCAGATGACGTTTAATGTGAATAAATGTGAGGTTATCCATTTTGGGAGTAAGAACAGGAAGGCAGATTATTATCTGAACGGTGTAGAGTTAGGTAAGGGAGAAATACAAAGAGATCTAGGAGTCCTTGTTCATCAGTCACTAAAGGTGAATGAGCAAGTGCAGCAGGCAGTGAAGAAGGCTAATGGAGTGTTGGCCTTATTTACAAAGGGAATTGAGCACAAGAGCAAGGAAATCCTCTTGCATTTGTACAGAGCCCTGGTGAGACCCACCTGGAGTATTGTGTACAGTTTTGGTCTCCAGGGTTAAGGAAGGACATCCTGGCTGTAGAGGAAGTGCAGCATAGATTCACGAGGTTAATTCCTGGGATGTCTGGACTGTCTTACGCAGAGAGGTTAGAGAGACTGGGCTTGTACATGCTGGAATTAAGGAGATTGAGAGGGGATCTGATTGAAACATATAAGATTATTAAGGGATTGGACAAGATAGAGGCAGGAAATGTGTTCCAGATGCTGGGAGAGTCCAGTACCAGAGGGCATGGTTTGAGAATAAGGGGTAGGTCATTTAGGACAGAGTTAAGGAAAAACTTCTTCTCCCAGAGAATTGTGGGGGTCTGGAATGCACTGTCTCGGAAGGCAGTGGAGGCTAATTCTCTGGATGCTTTCAAGAAGGAGCTAGGCAGGTATCTTATGGATAGGGGAATCAATGGATATGGGGACAAGGCAGGAACTGGGTATTGATAGTAGTTGATCAGCCATGATCTCAAAATGGCAGTGCAGGCTCAAAGGGCCGAATGGTCTACTTCTGCACTTATTGTCTATTCTCTATTGAAAGTGGTCAAAAAATGTTAATGAGATAGGCATGATTATTAGCATGTCTTGTATGCATATTAGATCACTCACACCCAAATGTGGATTGCAGCATATAATGGCTGAACTCACCATATACAATATTTTTATATTTTCTCATGTCATAGAATGAGGCCATTTGGCCCATTGACCTTATACCAGCTTTCAAAGCAACCCCATTACCACTTATTTGCCGGTAACCTATTCTCCCTAACATAGCCATCAACTTCATCCGGATTTGCCTATCATCTACCTATTAGCCAGTTAACTTAGCAGTCAGTATGCCTTTAGAATGCAAAAGGAAGCCAGATGATCACAGACTGAACATACTAGGTCCATGTACAGTACAGTGTGTTGTGAACTACATATACCTGTCTGGACATGTCCCTGATGACTGCTCCTGTGGCTCCTCCCACAGACCCCTGTATAAAGGTGATGGAGGTCTGAGCCCGGCCTCTCAGTCTCCAGGATGTAGTATGGTGGTCACTCACTGCTTGTTCCTTCTTCCAGTCAATAAAAGCCGATACCTCGCTTTTACATCTCAGAGTGAGTTACTGATGGTGCATCACAGTGCAAAGGTTTTAGGCACATGTATATAGCTGGGGAGCTTCAGACTTTTACATCATACTGTAGTAATGTCATCTATTACACTGTACTGCTGTTGCAAAAATGAAAACAAATTTCATGATATGTGTGAGTGATGATAAACATCCTGATATGGGTCTCTATTGTGGACTGAGAGTGAGAAGGTGGCAGGGAAAGGAGAATCATGGTTGGGAAAAGGGGAAGGGAGAGGGGAAGCACCAGAGAGACTTTCTGTAAAGATCAATAAATCAATTGCAAGGAATCAAATGATCTTACCTGGTGTCCCAGGGCTGGGTGAGTCTGCACCCAGTTCACCTCCCACCCTGGCACTCCTTCTCTGTCACTTGTCCCACAACCCTCCTGTGGTGCTCCACTCTCACCATTCCCATCATCCATTACACCCACGGGGTTAACATACTCACTCTCTGCTCCACGTTGACAAATACAGTACTGTGCAAAAGTGCACCCTGGCTATCCATATGTGCCTAAGACCTTTGCACAGTGCTGTAGATTGCACCATAGTCTATGGTGCTTTTGGTGGGAGCTGCTGAGTGGGGCACAGGGGAAGATGCTGCAGAATGCCGTTGGAAGGAGAGTCCCTGTTACTAGAAGTGTAAGGGGAAAGGCCTGAGATTGCACCGTAGACTTGTCCTAGAATCCCCTACCATGGGAAGTAACTTTGCCATATCTAATCTGTTCAGGCCTTTTAACATTCAGAATGTTTCTATGAAATCCCCCCTCATTCTCCTGTACTCCAGGGAATAGCTCCAATAGCTGCCAGACATTCCTCATGCAGTAACCCTTTCATTCCTGGAATTATTCTTGTGAATCTTCTCTGAACCCTCTCCAATGTCAGTATATCCTTTCTAAATTAAGAGACCCAAACCTGTACATAATACTCCAAATGTGGTCTGAAGAGTGCCTTATAGAGCTTCTACATCACATCCCTGCTCTTATATTCTATACCTTTAGAAATGAATGCCAACATTACATTCACCTTTTTCACAATCACCTCAACCTGGAGGTTAACCTTTAAGGTATCTTGTACAGGGACTCCCAAGTCCCATTGTATCTGTGCATTTTGAATTCTCTCCCCATCTAAATAATAGTCTGCCCATTTATTTCTTCCACCAAAGTGCATGACCACACACTTTCCAACATTGTATTTCATTTGCCACTTCTTTGCTCATTTCCCTAAACTATCTAAGTCTCCCTGCAGGCTCTCTGTTTCCTCAACACTACCCACTCCTCCCCCGATCTTTGTACCATTGGCAAATTTAGCCACAGATCCACAAGTCCAAATCATTGACATACATCATAAAAAGCAGCAGTCTGAACACCGACCCCTGTGGAACTCCACTGGTAACCAGCAACCAGCCAGAATGAAATCCCTTTATTCCCATTCTCTGTTTTCTGACGACTATCCAATGCTCCACCCAGGCTAGTAACGTCCCTGTAGTTCCATGGGCTCTTATCTTCCTAAGCAGCCTCATGTGTGGCACCTTGTCGAAGGCCTTCTGAAAATCCAAGTACACCACATTTACTGCATCTCCTTTGTCTATCCTGCTTGTAATTTCCTCAAAGAATTGCAGTAGGTTTGTCAGGCAGTATTTTCCTTTCAGGAAACCATGCTGGCTTTGGCCTATCTTGTCATGTGCCTCCAGATACTCTGTGATCTCATCCGAAACAAGTGATTCCAACAACTTCCCAACCACTGATGTCAGGCTAATAGGTCTATATTTTCCTTTCTGCTGCCTCCCACCCTTCTTAAATAGCAGAACAACACTTGCAATTTTCCAGTCATCTGGTACAATGCCAGAATCTATCGATTTTTGAAAGATCATCGTTAATGCTTTTGCAATATCTCCGGCTACTTCCTTCCTTCAGAACCTGAGGGTGCATTCCATCAGGTCCAGGAGATTTATCCACCCTCAGACCATTATGCTTCCTGAACACCTTCTCAGTCATAATTTTCACTGCACAAACTTCACTTCCCTGACGCTCTTTAATGACCGGTATACTGCAGACATCTTGCACAGTGAAGACTGATGCAAAATATGCATTCAGTTCCTCTGCCATTTCTGCATCTCTCAGTATAATATCTCCAGTGCCATTTCGTATTGGTCCTATATCTACCCTCGACTCTCTTTTCACCTTTATATACTTAAAAAAGCTTTTAGTATCTTCTTTGATATTAGTCACCAGCTTCCTTTCATAATTCATCTTTTCCTTCCTAATGACCTTCTTAGTTTCCTTCTGTAAGTTTTTAAAAGCTTCCCAATCCTCTATCTTCCCACTAGCTCTGGTTTCCTTGTATGTCCCCTCTTTTGTTTTTACTTTGGCTTTGACTTCACTTGTCAGCCACATTTTCTTCCCCTGGAAAATGTCTTCTTATTTGGAATATATCTGTCTTGCACTTCCCTCATTTTTCACAGAAACTCCAGCCATTCCTGCTCTTCTGTCCTTCCTGCAAATGTCCCTTTCCAGTCAACTTTGGCCAGTTCCCCTCTCATGCCATTGTAACTTCCTTTATTCCACTGTAATACCAACACATTGGATTTTATTTTTTCCCTCCCAAATGTCAATGTAAACTCGATCATATTGTGATCACTGCTCCCTAAGGGTTCCTTAACCTTAAGCTCTCTTATCACCTACGGATCATTGCACAACAGCCAATCCAGCACAACGGATCCCCTAGTGGGCTCAACAACAAGCTGTTCTTAAAAGCCATCCCTTAGACATTCTACAAATTCTCTTTCTTGAGGTCCAGTACTGACCTGGTTTTCCCAATCCACTTTCATGTTAAAATCCCCAACGATTATCATGACATTGCCTTTCTGATACGTCTTTTCTATCTCCTGCTGTAATGTGTAATCCACATTACGGATGCTGTTTGGAGGCCTGTGTACAACTGCATTAGGGTCATTTTACCCTTGCCATTTCTTAACTCAATCCATAGAGACTCTACACCTTCCAATCCTTTGTCATCTCTTTCTAATGATTTAATATTATTTCTTATACACAGGGCCACATCACCCCCTCTGCCTTCTAACCTATCTTTCCGATAAACCGTATATTTTTGGATGTTCAACTCCCAATTACAGCCATCCTTTAGCCAAGTTTCAGAGATGGCCACAACGTCATATTAGCCAATCTGTAGCTGAATTTCAAGATCGTCCATTTTATTCCTTATGCTGTGTGCATTCAAATATAACACCTTCAGTCTAGTACTTGCTGCTTTCTGTGTTAACTGCACCAAACCTCTATTGCCCCGTAACTCATGCCACTGGCTGTAATTAGGCCTCATCTCCTGCCTGTTCTTTCTATAATCCCTGTTGCACGCAATCTTTGATTTATTTCTGTTTTCCCTTCCTCAGTCATATCACTCTGGTTCCCATCCCCCTGCCAAGTTAGTTTAAACCCTCCCTAACAGCTCTATTAAATGTGCCCTGTAGGATATCTGGGTTCAGGTGTAACCCGTCCTTTTTGTACAGGTTGTACCTCCCCCAGAACAGTCCCCAATGATCCAGGAATCTGAAGCCCTGCTCCCTACACCGGTCTCTCAGCCACACATTAATACGCTTGATCATGCTATTCTTGCACTTGCTAGCACATGGCACAAGCAGCAATCCTGAGATTACTACCCTAGAGGTCCTGCTTTTCAGCTTCCTACCTAACTCCCTGAATTCTCTCTTCAGGACATCCTCCCCTTTTCTAACTACGTCATTGGTACCAAAGTGTACCAAGACTTCTGGCTGCTCGCCCTCTCCCTTCAGAATATTCTACACCCGATCCGGGACATCCCGTACCCTGGCACCTGAGAGGCAACACACCATGTGTGCATCTCTATCAGGCTCCTATCTGTTCCCCTTACTGTGGAATCCCCTATGACTACCGCAATCCTCATCTTCCTCTTTCCCTTCTGCACCATGGAACCTGGCTCAGTGCCAGAGACCTGATAGCCGTGGTCGTCCTCTGTCAGATCATCCCTCTCAACCGCATCCAAAACGAGTTAACGATTACTGAGGGGGGATGTCCACAGGGGTGCTCTCTACTATCTGAGCTCTTCCCTTCGCATCCCTGACCGTCACCCATTTATCTAACTGTTGCAGCCTCAGGGTGACTAACTCCCTGTAGCTCCTCTCTGTCTCCTGTTCACTCTCCCTAATAAGTTGTGGGTCATCAAACCGCAGCTCCAGATCCCTAACACGGTCTCTCAGGAGCTGCATCTCGGTGCACCTGGCGCAGATGTGGCCATCTGAGAGACTGGAAGATTCCCAGGATTCCCACATCCGACAGCCAGAGCAAAGTACTAACCCTACCGACATGCTCTCTATTCCTCAAAAAAAATGCAAAGGAAACCAAAAATGAATCCATCTACCCATTTACCTCACTGAAGCTCGCTTTCACCAAAGCCTGAATGAGCTAAAGCCTGTTGCTTCTACTGTCACCACTGGCCTACTCCTGACAGTGGTCACTCTGTTTGTCCCTTCTGTACTTTTATCTAGTTTGTCGAGCTCAGTTGCTGCCGCTGATAGGCCCTACACAATGGACTAACGCCCGCGAAGCTCTTGTTTTAAATAACTGCTACTGACCTGCGAGAAGCACTCCTTCGTCGAGCTCAGTTGCCGCCGCTGATAGGCCCCACACAATCCTTATACAATCTCAAATTTTACTACTTTGTTTCATGTTCTTGCATCAAATTGCTAACGTACTGTCAACTTATAAACAGAGTACTTCGTAGGAAAAAGATTTGAGACATTCCAAAATCCTCTCATTAGGCTCCCAGAAGAGTATCATTTTATCCCATGTGTATAAGGACTGGAATAAATGCAAAATCATGAAGGCCAGAGAAGAAATTATCCAATCTTACCTGTGTCACTTTATATGCTTTCTTACAAACTTCTCAAAATCAATTTTTGTACTTGGACAAAGTAATGATATAACTTGCATCACGCTATATGGTAACATTTATAAAGAATATTTAAAATGGCAAGATCATATTACTTCTTTATTCATTAAAAAGATTTAATGAAGACTCTTAAGTTTGTTCATTGTAGCAAATTTTTATGGAAACAAGAATTTAAATTCCTTTCCTGTGTAAAATCATTGGAAAGACTTTTTGGATTTTTACTTTATTAAAACTTTTCTGCTACATTGCTATTAACATTTCTGTTTAAATGTTTGCCTGCAGCATCAATCAATTAACAGAAATTAACATTAAAAAACAGACTATTTTCTGCATTGGGGACTCCAATCTCTCTGGTCTAAGTTCAGATCTTCTTCCCATACCTCTGTTTTACAGCAGAATCAGTAAGTCAATAGTTAGATTTACACAGACGAAAACAAAAAAAAAACTTGTATCTGAATTAGAGCTAAAACTTTGCAAGAGCCTCGTTTATGTGCAAAAGTATCCCTAGATGCTCTGCAGGATCATAGAAAGAAATTCTGAAGCAAAGCCAAGGTTGAAACTATTGGGAGGGATAGCCAAACATATATAGGTTTAGGATACTCAGAGGATAAGAAGAAGGTTGGAGGAGTTAGCAGATGGAGGATTGGATAGCCACATGTGAGACATGTGGACCCAAGTTTGAAGTGAGCACATAATTGAAAGGAATTGGAGAACTGGAAGAGGGCACAAATAAATTGGGAAAGGTTTCAAAGCTAGGGATGGGTACTGCCACAGATGGATTCAAATAGAAGCAAGAGAATTTTAAATTCAAATAGCTAATTATCTGGGAGCAATTATACCTTAACGAGATTAGGGCAAGGTAATGCACAATTCTGAGTTGGACCTATAAATGTTGTTTCATATTAAAACAGAAAATTCTCGAGGATCAGGTAGCATCTTTAAAAATGAACAAACAGGCAACATTTTGGCTGAGAACCCTTTTCAAGGCTGGAAAAGAAAGAGGAAGGAGCCTGAATAAGAAGGTGGGTCATCAGGGGGTGTTCAAAGGTTCATTTTATTATCGAAGTGTGTATGTAGAATACCACTGTGAGATTCATCTTCCACAGATAGACATAAAATACAGAAAAACCATGGATGTTATTGAGGCCCTCCCTTCCCGCACGATAAAGAAAAAGAAATAGGACTCACCTACTCAAAACACCCCCAATCTCTCCCTCGCACAAAAACTAACAGATTGCCCACCCCGACCATTGACAGCCTCCTTCGCATTCACCTGGATGTTTCAATCATCCTTGACTTTTCGATTGGTGAGAAAAGGAGTCAATCAAGACCCTGTGTCCCATCTTTTTCCTGTTTGGGACAGCTTGTACTCGTGGTCCTCTCCTGAAATTTTCTCGGGGAACAGCAGAGCACGAGATCACTCAATTGAACTCCAAACTGTAAGCCACAGGCTCCGGCAGTTTCCAAAACACAACTAAGATTAAAAAAAAGTGTAAGTAAAGGCATAGAAAAAGTGTAGTAATTGATCACCTGGATGATGATACCTGATTAATTATTGTTCGTTCGCACCATCTTGACCAGTGGCTCCAAGATGAGGGGTAGTTTCCTGGTAGAAGAGAAGAGGTTGTTTGTCACCCTGGTCATTTGTCAGTTTCTGTTTATGTATCGCTTTTCACAAATTATATTGTTTTCTTTATTTTACTGTAAATGCCTGCAAGAAAATGAATGCCAAAGCAGTAGATGATAACACAAATGTACTTTGATGATAAATTTACTTTGACTTTTATTATTGGGTCCAATTCCATCAGCACTGCAGTTCTGCAGAAGTTCAAAAAGATATTTCACTACCATCTTCCCAAAGGCAAATAACAATAATCAATCTTTTCCAACTGTTCTTTAATTCTGCAAATATGTAATACAGAAAACAGATGTGGGACAGATATGAGAGAATAAATTTGGAAAAACCTGAAGCTGAAGGATGGACTGGAAGCTCAGCTCGAATCTCAATAGAACACCTTTGTGTAATTCAGGCCAAGGAATTGGCAAGAAGGGGACGGATTTGGTGGCTGAGAGGAAAAGCAAAAACAGAATTTTTAGTTCTCTCCTGAAAAGGGCTGTGATTCTTTTGCAAGTTATCTCGTGGGGCTCGAAGCAGTGCGGCAGCTATTTGGCCTATTATTTTCTTATTTTCAGTTGTACTCCTGGAGGCAGCTCAGGGCAGTAAATATTAAGTGTGAGTTGCATGGGAAGAGGCCTGTAGTCGCTACCTTTAGTACGGAGGCAAGGGAATTAATCTTGTACCATCAATACGGCAAATAAGAAAACTCAACCCTCTGTTTCCACTGGCAGCCTTCAGAAATCCCTTGTACATGTTGGTAGTTGATGGAACTGACCACAAGTTGTGTTTTTCCATCAAGTATAAGTCAGGTATTTGGGCCTTATTTTTCATTTCTGAAATGCTTGATGCCTGTTTAAGATTGTGCTTCAGATACCAGAGGCAAAAAATATCTGACCCATTATACAGGGGGTGCACTGAATGAGGATGCATTCTGACAATTACATACGATTCTTGAATCTAAAGTGACCATTGTGGAATTCACCATAGGCAAATTTTCTTCTGTGGGTATTTTACACATCTAAAGCATAGAATATATACCTAAATGGGTGTGCACTAATTAGATCCTTCCAATATCCAAAGTCCAAGTTCCTTCTGTCTCTTTTCCTAAATTATTTAGCCATTGCTTTCTTATATGTAGTTTTGACAATAGGATCTATCCGATTCCAGTCAGTACCCTTGTGTTTATCTTTAAGTATTAAAGAATTGTGAGGTTGAAGCAGGATTATTTGAACATAGAACATAGAACATGGCCCAGTACAGCACAACACAGGTCCTTTGACCAGTTGTGGTGGCCTTTAAACCTACTTCAAGATCAAAATAACCTTTCCTTCCCATGTAGCCCTTCATTTTCCTTTCATCCATATGCAACCAAGAGTCTGTTAAATGTCTGTAATCGATCTACCTTTACCATTGTATCTGGCAGTGTGTTCTATGTACCCATCATTCCTTGCATGAGAAATCTACTTCTGACATTTTCCTATTTGTTCCTCCACAAACCTTAAAGTTATGCCCTCTTATATTAGCCATTTCCACCCTGGGAAAATGCTTTTCAGCTTCTTACCTAACTCCCTATATTCACTGTTTAGGACCTCATACCTTTTCCTACCTATATTATTGGTATCTACATGTACCATGACTTCTGGCTGCTCAAACTCCCCCCTTAAGAATGCTGTGGACCCAGTCTAAGACATCTCTGACGTTGGTACCTGGAAAAGAACATATTATCTGGGAGTCATTTTCACTTCCACAAAATCTCCTGTCCATTCCACTAACTATTGAATCCCCTGTCACTACCACTCCCTTCCTCATATCCCCTTTCCCTCCTGAGTCACACAGCCAGACTCACCGCCAGAGACCTAGTTACTGCAACTTTCCCCGGTGGATTGCTCCCCCTAACAGTATCCAAAGCAGTATACTTGTTATTGAGTGGAATAGCCACAGGGGCACTCTGCACTTTCTGCCTATTCCCTTTCTCAATCCTACAGTCACATAGCTGCTTGCCTCCTGCAACTTAAATGAGGCTGCCTCCCTGTAGCTCCACTTAGGATCTCCCAAATGATCTGTAGGTCATCCAGCTCCAGTTCCCTAACATGGTCTGTAAGGCTCTACACCCAGATGTAGCAATGAGAGAGACTGGAGATATCCAGATGTGCCACATCTTGCAAGAAGAGCATGTCACATGCTCTGGGATCCACACTCACTACTCTAGCTAGGCACTAGTAAAGAAACAAATAGAAATTTGACGGAGAAGTGCACATAAAATGCTGGAGGAACTCAGCCCCAGCAGGCCAGACAGCATTTATGGGAAAAAGTAAACAGTCAACATTTGGGGCTGAGATCAGATCTGGAAAAGAAAGATGAGAAGTCAGAGTAAGAGAGGAGGAGGAAGTATAAGGTGGTAGGTGATAGGTGAAACTGGGAGGGGGAGGGGTGGAGTCAAGAGCCATGAAGTCGATAGGTGAAAGCAATAAAGAGCTGGAGAAGGGGGAACTTGATAGAAGAGGACAGAAGACCATGAAAGAAAGGGAAAGGGAAGGAGCACCAGAGGGAGGCGATGGGCAGGTAAGGAAATAAGGTGAGAGAGGGGAATGGGGAATGGTGAAAGGGCGGGGGGGGTGCAGTTACTGGAAGTTCGAGAAATTGATGTTCATGCCATTAGTTTGGAGGCTACCCTGACGGAATACAAGTTGTTACTCTTCCAACTTGAGTGTGGCTTCATCACAACAATAGAGGAAGCTGTGGACTGACATGTTGAAATGGGAATGGGAAGTAGAATTGAAATATATGGCCATGGGGCGATCCCAATTTTTCTGGAGAATGAAGCATAGGTGCTCAGTGAAGCACTCTCTCAATTTACTTTGGGTCTTACCGATTATACAGGAGGCCACACCGGGAGCAACAGATACAGTAGATGACCCCAACAGATACATAGGTGAAGTGTCGCCTCACCTGGAGGGACTGTTTGGGGCCTTGAATAGTGGTGAGAGTGGAGGTGTTAGGGGCAGGAGTGGCACTTGTTTTGCTTACAAGGATAAATACCATGAGGGAAATCAGAGGGGAGGGTTGAATGAACAAGTGAGTCACATAGGGAGTGATCCCTTCAGAAAGCGGAAAGTGGAGGGGGGTGGGAGAGGGAAAGATGTGCTTGGGTGGTGAGATCCCATTGGAGATGGCTGAAGTTATGGAGAATTATTTGATGGACACGGAGGCTGGTGGGTTGGTAGATGAGGACAAGAGGAACCCTTCCCTGGTGGGGTAGCGGGTAGATGTTGGATGAGGGCAGACTTGTGCACAACGGAAGAGATGAGACTGAGGGCAGCATGGTGGAGGAAGGAAAGCCCCTTTCTTTGAAGAAAGCTGACATCTCATTAGTTCTGGAATGAAACGCCTCATCCTGAGTGCAGATGTGGCAGAGACCGAGGAAATGAGAGAAGGGGATGGTATTGTTCCAAATTACAGTGTGGGAAGAAGTATAGTCCATGTAGCTGTGAGAATCAGTGGGTTTATAATAGACATCAGTAGATAAGCTGTTTCCAGAGATAGTGACAGAGAGATCAAGAAAGGGAAGGGGGATGTTGGAAATGGACGAAGTAAATTTGAGGGCAGGGTGGAAGTTGGAGTCAAAGTTGATGAAGTTGACAAATTACGCATGGGTGCAGGAAGGAGCACTAATGTAGTCGTCAATGTAACATAGGAAAAGTTGGGGATGGACACCAGTGTAGGTGTGGAATAGACTATTCCACATAGCCAACAGAAAGGCAGGCATAGCTGGGAC
The DNA here is from genome assembly GCF_048418815.1 of Hemitrygon akajei. NCBI lineage: Eukaryota > Metazoa > Chordata > Chondrichthyes > Myliobatiformes > Dasyatidae > Hemitrygon > Hemitrygon akajei. Next base: position 22,852,990 of record NC_133150.1, on the reverse strand, counting down.
CCATGTGAGTGCCTGTGGCTACACCTTTTGACCTAACCTCTGTCTCTATAACTGAAGCCTCGTGAGCCAAAGGTTCATTTATCCACTCTGATTCTGTCCGCTCACACTATGACCACTCTCATAAAGGCAGCACTGCTTAAACCAAACTTCTTTTTATTGGCCGTTGGTAAGTGCTTAATAACCCAAATGATCTCAAGCTCGACAGAAAGTCCCAAGAAGCCCCAATCACTTTTTAAATCCAGCCCCACTCACCACAATTAACCATCCCCATGATCTAAAGTTCTGCAATTGGTTCATCTATAAATGACTTCAGGAAGCGTATTTACTTTCCCATGTACTGTACATGCTGTTAGCAATGGCGATATTGATCCAGAGATTCTTCAGAAATCAAGAATGAGGCATAAAACTTGTTGCTTATGACCATTTATTGACTGTTACAAGAGCAAAGAAAAAACAGAGAAATAAACAGGAAGACTAAAGCAGTTGTGGTCATATACAAAAACTGCAAAAATAACAAAACATTCCAATGATAACAATTAACCTATAACATAGGCAAATTCAAGTGTCATGACACCTGCTATAGAAAAACTAGAAAGCTTCTAGAAAAATACAGAAGCAGTTCAATTACTGGAAAATTTACCAAATTATTACACATATATGGATGGTTATATAAAAGTGAAGTGAGCATAGGAAAGATTAAACCACAGAAAAATTGCAATTTGACACTCTTACCCAATGTTGCTGTCATCTATATCATCAGTTTTGCCCTCCTGGGTGCAGTCTTGCCACATTTCTTTGCTCTATGTTGCCAAGGCACTGCAACTGTGCATCTTATATCTGATGTTATACTGTACATAATAGTGTTATGATTGTGTAAATTGTGCAGTTCCTGTTTGATCTCCAGCCCAGAGCCTTCAAATCATTGATGTGGAACTGACAAAGCATAATCTAAGTGCCTCTTGAGCCACTTTACGAAATGCTGTGCACCCCACAGATATATCGACCAAGTTTTACAGTACTGAAACTGAGCTCCGTGTGTGAGGTATATTATGATCGGGTGAATTCTTCTTGTTCCTGCTACAAATAATGCAATTTCAGGACCAGTAGTTTTCTAAATTGCCCAAATCAGTGACTAATGGCTTGTAGATTTCAATGCAGTTTTACGTTAGGAACAAATATTTTTCCATCTTTCTTTCTAAGATAAAATGTAGCTGAAGATTTAAGTTCCTATCTCTAACAATGTTCTCTGATTATTGGACCAAGTCATTAACATTATAAAGCTGTGCTAGCTCTAGTGAATTCCCCAATTGCAGCATGACATGTAGCACAGAAATATTCAGGTCTAAGGTCAAGCAGTGCAGTAATGAGAGAGTATTTTTGTAATGATTAGTCCAGGGTTGGCAGTATTCTTACTGAATCAAAGGAATAGCAGTGAAACAGCTGGTGTAGTTGAATGGATCCACAGGAAGAAGAGAAATGAAACCATTTCAGTAACTTCTTTCTGATTTTTTGCTCAGAATGTTTGTCATACTTTATTCTGAAGAATCAATCTTTGTGGTGAAATATTTGATGGTAAAGTATATTCATACTTCTCTCATCAAGGGCACATTTATTACTCCACTGATAGTTAGAATTGTCCACAGTATCGCCACAGTGTGCTGATAATGTTGATTTGTTTCCAGCATGCTGCAGGTGACACTATCTACCCCCTTCCGATTTCAATAACAAACAGAAATCTTTCAAATTTAGGTCTGCCCCTGATTTCCCCCTTGCAATGGAGAAAGAAAGTTGCAATATTTGCATTCCTAGTCATCAACCATACTATGTGCCTTTGGTCATGCTTTGACCTTTCTCACCCAGGGTCTTCTCTCTTTCACAATTTAATTTTTCCCGAATCTAATAAAGGTGGGTTAACATTGAGGGAGCTAGACAATGACCTGATGTTTGAATACATATGTGGTGAAGAAAAAACTTTCAATGCAACGAGATAGATTATCAAGGGAGGTTGTAGAGGGTATGTCGGCAGAGAGATCCTACACAGATAGATTATCAAGGGAGAAATGTGCGAGGAATGCCCCCAGAAATTAAGGCCCAGTAAACAGTCCTCTTCTTATTTCTCATCTTCCTGCTGCACCTCAGCAGCATCAGCCAATTGTTCAGTGCTATTTGTAAACCCTTTGACTTCTACCCTTGTCTTAGAACTACTTAAAGATCAATATCTCAAAGATCAGCTGTGTTTGCAACATGTACATCGAAATATCAAAATATGCAGTGAAATGCATTGTTTGAATCAAATGAAATCAGCAACGATTGTGCTAAGCAGCCACATTTCTGCACCAACATAGCATGCCCACAACTCACTAACCCTAACTTGAATAAGTTTGCAATGTGGGAGGAAATCAGAGCAGCCGGAGGAAATGTATACAGTCACAGGGAGAATGTACAAACTCCTTATAGATAGTGATGGGAATTGAACCTCATTTACTAGAGATGTAGTAGTGTTATAGTAACCCCTGTTAGTCTCAGTGGAGGAGAGTGGAAGGACATCCATCACCCTCCACTCACTCCCATTGTTTTTACATCCAGTACTGATAAACAACAGTTTTTACCAACCAAGTAATAGTTCATTCTGAATTCCATTCCTACTTTATTAACATCACTTTCCTTGCAGGGAGCTGTATGAAGCTATCGTGTTATAAACGATATTGGTGTAACATCTGGACCAGGAATGAGCTTCCCATTATTAATCTATGGTTTTGTTGTAATTAGTCAGTTACACTTCAACATCACTGTACCAACTGCTGCTGAAATCCTGACCCACACCGTTTTCACTTCTGCACCTGAATACTCTATTGCCGGACCAGAATATTCTAACGTCAATCTCTCCGAGTCAAACAAGACTTCAGCTGTCTGTATTTTACCTCAGACCAAATCCCATTTTAGCCATCACTCCTTGTTCAGTGATGTAATCAGTCCCTCAGTTCAACAATTCTTACCCTCATTTCTAAATGCCTCCATCGACTTGATTTTTTCTGTCATCTTCTGTAGCCCTACAACCTTCCGAGTAGGCTGTGTTCCTCTTGAGCACCTTGGATTTTAATTGTTCCACTGTTTCCCACTTTGCCTTCAAGAGTCAAGGATCTGAACTCCAGAATGAGAGAGGTAAAAATCACCATCTCAGAATCAGAATCAGAATCAGGTTTAATATCTCCAGCACATGTCGCAAAATTTGTTGTTTTTGGGGCTGCAGTACAATTCAGTACATAATAATAAAAAAACTGTGAATTACAGTAAGTGTATGTGTATATATAGTTAATTTAAATAAGTAGTGCAACAACAGAAATTTAAAAAAAAGTTGTGAGGTAAAGTTCATGTGTTCAATGTCCATTAGTATCTCTGAGAGACTAACCTGGACCCAGCATCTCGATGTGTCTATAAAGAAGGCAAGACAGCAGCTATATTGCATCAGGAGTTTGAGGGGATTGGTGTGACAACTAAAACACTCACAAATTTCTACAGATGTATTGGGGAGAGCATTCTGACTGGCTGCATCGCTGTCTGGTATGGGGACACAACTGCACAGGATCACAGTAAGCTGCAGAGAGTTGTAAGATTAATCAGTTCCATCTTGAGCACTAGCCTCTGTAGTAACAAAGACATCTTCAAAGAGTGGTGCCTCAAAAAGGCAGCGTCCATTATTAAGAACTGCCAGCACCCAGGACATGTCTTCTTCGCATTATTAGCATCAGGAAGGAGGTATAGAGGCCTGAAGGCACACAATTCAGGAACAGCTTCTTCCCCTCTGCCAGCCAAGAACTAGGAACTGCTCACTCGCTCCACTTCTGATCCCTTCATGGGGACTGGTATGTGTTCTCTCATCTTAACCTTTCCAAAGTCCACAATTGTCATGAAATTTGTTAACTTTGCGGTAGAGGGGGTGGTGTGGCTCTGTGTATAATAAATAATATTAAATCACTGGAAAGAAATGACATAGGATTGGAAGGTGTAGAATCGCTATGGATTGAGTTAAGAAATGGTAAGGGTAAAATGACCCTAATGCAGTTGTACACAGGCCTCCAAACAGCAGCTGCAATGTATCTGCCTAAATGTTGTTTACATGTAGTAATTGTTATCACCTTTACCATTTGCTCCAGCAGCTCATTCTATTTATGTACCACCTTCTGTGTGGAAGAAGTTGCCCACCAGATCACTTTTAAATCTTCCACCTCTTACATTAACCCTATGCACTGTCCAGGATGCTGCCAATTAGTGTGTAAGTTCTGCCCTAGTTCAACCTACCAAAATTAAACACTTTGCACTTGTCTGAGTTAAATTCCATTTACTATTCTCTGGTCCGTTTCCCAAGGTGGTTCTTGAAACTTAGATGACCTTCTTCACTGTCCACTAACCACCGATTCATTCTCCCTCTCCCTCCCTCTCCCCTCTCCCCCTCTCTCTCCCTCTTCCCCTCCCTCTCCCTCTTTCTCTATGTCTCTCTCTCACTCACAGCAATGCAAATACACCAGTTAAAGCCATCTCCCCCATATGTGCTTTTACTTAGTTGATATATAGTTGTGCACACACACAATAAATTGGTAATGAGTATGAACCCGAATGTCAGAAAATATCACAAATGACACCGACAGTTACGGGACAAAACAGTGAGAGTTAAACAGCACGAGAAAGCTGAAGGACACCTGATTATTAGACCATAAGACTATGAGACATAGGAGCAGAAATAGGCCATCTGGCTAATCGAGTCTGCTCCGCCATTCGGTCATGGCTTATCCTTTTTTTTAATCTCCTCCTCAACCCCATTTCCTGGCCTTCTCCCCATAACCTTTGATGCCATGTCCAATCAAGAACCTATCAACCTCTGTCTTAATACGCCCAACATCCTGGCCTCCACAGCTGCATGTGGCAACAAATTCCACAAATTCACCACCCTTTGGCTGAAGAAATTTCTCCGCATCTCTGTTTTGAAAGGGCACCCCTCTAACCTGAGGCTGTGCCCTCTTGTCCTAGACTCTCCCACCATGGGAAACATCCTTTCCACATCTTCTCTGTCTAGGCCTTTCAACATTTGTAAGGTTTCAATAAGTGCCCCTTATCCTTCTGAATTCCAGCAAGTACAGAGCCAGAGCCATCAAGCGTTCCTCATATGATAACCCTTTCATTCCTGGAATCATCCTTGTGAACCTCCTCTGGACCCTCTCCAATGCCAGCACATCTTTTCTAAGATGAGGGGCCCAAAACTGTTCACAGTACTTAAGGTGAGGCATCACCACTGCCTTATTAAGCCTCAGCATCACATCCTTACTCTTGTATTCTAGACCTCTTGAAATGAATGCTAACATGACATTTGACTTCCTCACCACCAACTCAACCTGCAAGTTAACTTTCAGGGTGCTCTGCACAAGGGCTCCCAAGTCCCTCTGTATCTTAGATTTTTGGATTTTCTCCCCGTTTAGAAAACACAGTCCGCACATTTATTTCTACTACTGTAGTGCATGACCATGCATTTTCCAACATTGTATTTAATTTGCCACTTTCTTGCCCAATCTCCTAATCTAAGTCCTTCTGCATCCTACCTGCTTCCTCAACACTATCTACCCTCCACCAATCTTCATATTATCCGCAACTTGGCAACAAAGTGACAGATGCTCTGAATTTAAAGTGTAAACAAATGTGGCGATGGCTTCAGTCAGGAATTCGATAGTGCTAAAGAAGGCTGGGAGTTATATACTGAGAGAGTTGAACTGTATTGTGACGTGAACAATGTGAATGAGCAAAAGAAAGCCCCTACACTTCTTAGCTTAATGGACCCAAGAACATACAATCTCTTACACAACCTAGTAACCCTGGCAAAGCCAGCAAGCAAGGCGTTCCATTAAACTGTTAAAATTTTACAAATCACTTGAGCCTTAAACCATTGGTAATAGTTGAGATATTTAGATTTTACAAAAGGAACCAGTCAAAAGATGAAAGCAGTTCTGAATACATTGTGGAACTGTGCAAACGTCCCCAGTACTCTGACTTTAGAGAAGAAGGAATTTTCTGATGCATTAAGGGACAGACTTGTAATGTGACATGCAGAGTCAAAGCACTCAAACGAGGCGACTGGCAGAAAGACATATAACCTTAGAATGGGCTTTGGCCATTGTAATATAGTTAGAGACTGCAGCAAAACTACAGAAAAGGAGGTTGAAATGTGAAATGCACAAGGTGTCCCTGAATGGTTGTGGTGAACTACATATACCTGTCTGGACACGCCTCCCTGCTGACTGCTCCTGTGGCTCCTCCCACTGACCGTGGCTCCTCCCACAGACCCCAGTATAAAGGCGATTGAGGCCTGAGCCCTGCCCTCAGTCTCCAGGATGTAGCATGGTGGTCAATTGCTGCTTGTTCTTTCTTCCAGCCAATAAAAGCCGATATCTCGCCTCACGTCTCAGAGAGTTATTGATGGTGCATCAATGGTGCAAAAAGCCAAAGATGTTATCAATGTTATCAATGTGGCAAAACCTCCCATGATGCAAATGACTGTTGGTGCAACCAAAAGGCCCTTAGTCTAGTATGTGGAATAAAGAAGTTCCACCACTAATTCTACAGACAAAAGATGACATTCGTGACAGATCACCAGCCCCTTGTGTCCATTTTTAATTGTAAGAAGGGAATTCCAGTGATGACTAGTACCTGGTTACAATGTTGGACACTATTCCTAGGAGCCTACTCTTAAGATGTAGAGTTTAAGGGTATCAAACCACACAGCAATGCTGATGGCTTGTCATGTTTCCATTATTGGTAATTGAAGAAGAAAAGTCTTCATACTGTGACCCAGCAGAAGTGTACCACACCGCATTAGTGGAGCAGTTGTCAGTAACAAATTCTCAATTACAAGGTATGACCCAACATTGTCAAAAGTCTATGAAATCACCATGGAAGGATGGGCAGCTCATGGAAGCCCTATGTTTCCAGAGTTCTCAGTGAGACAAGAGCAACTGCCGGTATGTCAAAAAACACATGTGTGGATCTTGTGTCATGGTTCCCTCAAAACTGCACACCACAGAGTGTTATAGAATCTGCATGAAGGATACCTAGATACAGTCAAGATGAAGAGTCTTGCCTGGAGCTACATATGGTGGCCAGGAATAGATAAACAGATTGAACACTAGGCCTAAAGCTATTTGGGATGCCAAGAAACTCAAAATGCACCCCCACAGGCATTGTTACACCTGCAGGAGTGGCCGTTGTCACCATGGAATAGAGCACCTAGTGACTTTGCTGGGCCATTCATGGACTCCATGTTTCTGATTGCTGTGGATGCTCCTTTGAAGTGACTGGAAGTTATATGAATGAATTCAACCACATTGGCAAAGACTGTCTGCTCCCTAAGGTCTATCTTCACCAGAAATGACTTAATGGACCAGAATGCATATCAGAAGAATTCCAACTGTTCATTTCATTTTAAAAATCTTTTTTATTAATTATTATTGAAGATTAACAAAAATGGCCTTAGACATTTCAAGTCAACTTCTCACCACCCAGCAACGAATGGGTTAGCTGTAAAGTTTATCCAAACCTTCAAGAAGTCCATTAAAGTGATGGACAAGGAGGACATTTCTCTACAGCACAAGGTGGACAACTTCCTTTTGGTGTATCAGAACTCTGTTCCTACAGTGACAGATCAAACACCTGCAATCTTATTGATGAGCAGGGATCTGAGATCTCACATAGACCTCCTGAAACCAGATCTACTGAGGGAAGTGCAGAATAAACAGTTCAGCCAGTTGCAAAGTGAAGCAGTAAGGAGCTTCAAGGTTAGACAGAAGGTTCTAGTGTGATTAACGAGAAGACAAGTGGACATCTGGTAGGATAGCTACAAGAACTGGACCACTAATGTACACAGTGGATGTTGGAGATCAGAAATGGAGATGTTATGTGGACCAGGTACTGAATGCTCAACTGAAGAACGCACCTGAGTCGACTGCATCCATCAAGACGGACATAAGACCATAAGACAAAGGAGCAGAAGTCGGCCATTCGGCCCATCGAGTCTGCTCCGCTATTTCATCATGAGCTGATCCAATCTACCCTTTAATCCCACTCCCCCGCCTTCTCACCATAACCTTTGATGCCCTGACTACTCAGATACCTATCAATCTCTGCCTTAAATACACCCAATGACTTGGCCTCCACTGCCGCCTGTGGCAACAAATTCCATAGATTCATCAGCCTCTGGCTAAAAATTTTTTTCGCATCTCTGTTCTGATTGGGCACCCTGCAATCCTCAAATCATGTCCTCTTGTACTAGACTCCCCCACCAAACAACTTTGCCACATCCACTCTGTCCATGCCTTTCAACATTCGAAATGTTTTTATGAGGTACCCCCTCATTCTTCTAAACTCCAAGGAGTACAGACCAAGAGTGGTCAAACGTTCCTCATATCTTAACCCTCTTATTCCCGGAGTCATTCTAGTGAATCTTCTCTGAACCCTCTCCAACGTCAGCACGTCCTTTCTTAAATAAGGAGCCCAAAACTGCACACAGTATTCTAAGTGAGGTCTTACCAGTGCCTTATAGAGCCTCAACATCACATCCCTGCTTTTATATTCTGTTCCTCTAGAAATGAATGCCAACATTGCATTTGCCTTCTTCACTGCCGACTCAAACTGGAGGTTAACCTTAAGGGTATCCTGCAGGAGGACTCCCAAGTCTCGTTGCATCTCAGAGCTTTGAATTCTCTCCCTATTTAAATAATAGTCTGCCTGTTTATTTCTTCTACCAAAGTGCATGACCGTACACTTTCTGATATTGTAATTCATTTGCCACTTCTTTGCCCATTCCCCCAATCTATCCAAGTCTCTCTGCAGACTCTCTGTTTCCTCAGCACTACCGGCCCCTCCACCTATCTTTGTATTATTAGCAAACTTAACCACAAAGCCATCTATTCCATAATCCAAATCGTTGATATACAACGTAAACAGAAGCAGCCCCAACACAGAATCCTGTGGAACACCACTGGCAGCCAACCAGAATGGGATCCCTTTATTCCCACTCTCTGTTTCCTGCCAATCAACCAACGCTCTATCCACGTATGTAACTTTCCCGTAATTCCATGGGTTCTTATCTTATTTAGTAGCTTCATGTGCGGCACCTTGTCAAAGGCCTTTTGAAAATCCAAATACACAACATCCACTACATCTCCCTTGTCTAGCCTACTTGTAATTTCCTCAAAAAATTGCACTTATTACAGTCACTGGACTAACCTCTCAGTGACGATCGTGTCACTAACAGCAACGTGACACTGGAAACTGAGAACATTGTCTTAGACAAGACAGCTGCTCAACCCAATGCCATTCCACAGGCCCAGGGGCATGATGAGAATGTTAGCGTTGACAAGGCCCCTGCCAGACCTGATGCCACTGCACAGGTGCAGAGTGGCTATCCTTAACGAAACAGAGCAACACCCAAAAGACTGAACCTTTAGACCTGTGAAGTTAGTTACGGACTTCTATTGTGATAGCATGCTTATTTGGAATTTGAGTTGTGAAAGGGAAATTGAATGTTTTGTACAAATAGAGTTTTATGTTCCATTAATCTAAAGGGGGAGGAAGCGGAATGTATGGAACTATTGTTTTTAGAGCAATGACCCCCAACCCCCCTTAGCACTCAGTATTGATCTGTTGTCTATCCATGTGCCTTTCTCTCTCTCTCTCTCTCTCTCTCTCTCTCTCTCTCTCTCTCTCTCTCTCTCTCTCTCTCTCTCTCTCTCTCTCTCTCTCTCTCTCTCTCTCTCGCAACAATGTGAGTACACCAATTAAAGCCATCTCCCGTGGGTGTGCTTTTATTTAATTGGTATGTAGATGTGTACAGACACAACACCTGGCTTGTTTTTTTCAGCCTTTCTTGAATAAATTCATGACATTAGCCACCCACCAGTCTTCTAGTATCTCACCTGTGGCTATGGAAGATAAAAATAGCTCTCTCAGACACCCTGCAATTTCTTCCCTTGTTTCCCACAATGTCCTTGGATACACTAGGTCTGGCCCTGGAGGTTTGTCCATCTAAATATGCGTCATGACCACTCTTCCTCACTTCCTCTTTTATAGTGTGGATATCTTTCATGACATCACTATTTCTATTCCTTAATTTCTGAGTATACATAATCCTCTCCTCATAAATACAGAACAAGATATATATTTTTTAAGATGTCTCAAATTCCTTTGGACTTTATGCATAGGCAACCACATTAACCCTTAAGGGGACATTTTCTCTCCATGACTAGCCTTTTGATCTCCTATACTTGGCAAGTCTGTTAGGGTTTGCCTTTATCTGATTTGTCAGTGCTATCCCATATCTTCTTTATTCACTCCTGATGTTCCTCATATACAAGCTACAACATCTCTTCTCATGCTTATATTTTTATACAAAATACTCCTCTTACACTTCTTAATTTTTCATAATAAGTTTACCAATACCTGGAGTGTTGGTTGTCTGCCATTTCTGATGATGACATAACTGCACTGAGGAAAAGCTGTGGCAGAGGAGTTTTATAGTGAAAAAGCTGTTGCACTGTGGCAGCTCCATCCTCTGGGCCTCAAAAAATTTGATCCAATGGTACGAAAAATTGTCACCACTGGAGACTTCCTCGGCTGCAGTGGATAACCATGATGCCTTCTGTGCCTTATCAGGTCCTTCGCTCTCCGATGAAGCGTTGCAGCACCGCCTTTTTGGCTATTAGATCTCATCCACCCAATCCACCAGAACTGGCTTCACATGCCGGGGTAGGCAAATCCCTTTCTCACTGGGGATGGAGGTTCCCGGCTACCTCCACCTGGCTTAGCCCTGGCAATCTGGTGTTGTCGTTACAGAATCGAAGCTAATTAATTCAATATTTTAAATGTAACTTGTTACTTATTTTGATTGTAACTTGTAGATTAGGAATGAAGGTTTATGTGGAATGAGCTCAGAAGAAGAGCGGAGGCCAGTATATATCATCCGTCATTGTATTGAGCAGTGGAGCAGGCTGGCGGGGCATGAAGGCCTACTCTTGTTACCATTTCCTTGTGCTTTTGTGCTTAAGTAAGTGTAGCATTCAATGCTTTGGAACATTCAGATCAAGAGCTGAATTACTTCTACTTATTTCCTGGAGGAAGTGAAATCACATTAATTTTATTGGTTAAGGTCATCCACAAAATGCATGGATGTAATAAAAATAGAACATGCTGGATATACTCATTACCTGAAATTGTTAAGTTTAGAAGGCTCTTGAGTGTCCAGTCAGAAGGTGAGGTGCAGTTCTTTGAGCTAATCTTGAATTTGATTGTAATATTGCTGGAAACAAATGACAGAGAGATTAAATTGCTGCCAATCTGTTGCATAGTAATTACACTTCTTTATTCCATTTTGACATTCAGGACCAGCTATGATGTGGATCAAGGCACAAAATGTTCAATAAATGTACATGTTGGAACATTTCTGCATCACTTTATCTAATCAAATTACATACTAAATATATGGGAGTGTGAGTGGAATTAAGCAGGTGTGAAGAATCTTTATTTATGAAATGTGGATTGATTTTGCCATTCATCAAAACTCAGTCTTCGTGGCAAAAGTTTAATAAAGGGCAGATAGGAAATTCAAAATGTCTGAAGTACTTTGTGGAAAAAAATAAAGAATATTGAAATTAGAATATAAAGAAAAAGTACTCAGCAGGTGGAGATAGAAAAAAAGAGTTAATAATCTTTCAAGCTGCTATCTGTCAGAATTTGGAAATGGTGAATAAATAAAGATTCTTCATTTATGAAATGTGGATTGATTTTGCCATTCATCAAAACTCAGTCTTTGTGGCAAAAGTTTAATAAAGGGCAGATCTTCCGATATCCAGGCATTCTTTCTTTCTTTCTTTCTCTTTCTTTCTTTCTTTCTTTCTTTCTTTCTTTCTTTCTTTCTTTCTTTCTTTCTTTCTTTCTTTCTTTCTTTCTTTCTTTCTTTCTTTCTTTCTTTCTTTCTTTCTTTCTTTCTTTCTTTCTTTCTTTCTTTTTTCTTCACTTTTTTTTTCTATAGAGATATGTTAGGTGGGAGGGGGAAGGGCTGATAATTTCTTTTTTTCTTTCTGTAACCTATTTGAAAATTCAATATAAAAAATAAAAAATAAAGAATTTGGAAATGGTTAGCGATAAAGAGCTTTTAAGATGCAGATGGAGTGGAGAAGGTAGGAGAAACAAAAATGGAAGATCAGTGATTGAGCAGAAGAGCGATTAAATGATATAACAAAAAAGTAATAGTGAAAAAGGAAAGGTATTACCACAAATAAAAGATTAGTCTGGAGGAAGCATAAAGTAGAAATATCTAAAATTATGGAAAGACGATTACGTATCTGTCATGAAAATAGAAAATGCTGGAAATGGTCATTTATTGATTTATTGTTCATTGAAATAATATCATTAAGATAATTTTATGAATCTATGAGGTCACAACAATATTGCATGTTTTTCATTATGGCAGAAAGTAGCTTTGTCAATTGAAGACACGTACGCCACAGAATCAATGGCATTAAAGCAAAACAAAATGTAAACTGTGGAATTTGTACTTCAAATGAAAAGCTTATTTCAATATTATTTACTCACTACTGATTCAAATTACCAGAAGCTGTCATAAGTATATAAACATAACTGTTTCCTTTACTGCAGTACCAATATTAACATATATGCTATTCTACCTTGATCACCCTGCCAAAAAATCTGAATGAATATTGATATGCCCAGCATTATAAATGTCAGGATGTTCCATTCAGAATGGATTGTCAGGCATTCCCATTGAAGACCCTTTTAGGAGAACCACATACTTTGACTTATGAAACTGTTAGGAAACTCAATATGACACAAGTAAACAGAAGAGCAAGATTAAATTATTACTCACTTTATCATTGCAAATTTTGGATAATGGTTGCATTGAGAATGAGTGGATGAATAGTGGAAATCTGTACAATTTTATACACCATACATTGAATTTATTTATTTGTTTGTTTGTTTATTGAGGCCCTTCCGACGCTTTATGCCATGCTGACAAGCAATCCCCCAATTCAATCTTAGCCTAATCACCCGGACAATTTGCAATGACCAATTAACCTACCACCCAGTACGTCACTGAACTGTGGGGGAAAAGTGGGGCTCCTGGAGGAAACACACACGGTCACAGGGTGAATGTACAAACTCCTTACAGGCAGCAGTGGGAATTGAACCTGGATCGCCTGCACTATTAAGCGTTTGTAACACCCTGGGAAAGGTTTCGCTGCTAATGTAGAAGCAGTGTTTGAGTTATGGTTAGAGATAACAGATACTTTGGAATGTGAACTGGGTCTTTTGTTTGGCGTGAGATGAAGGGAGAAGACACTGCGGAGACCAGTCGTAGGATACGACCTGGTGGGGAGATCGTGATCCGAAGGAGCCAGGCACCAAGCTCGACTGAGGATCGATCAATTGAGCTCCAACTGGTTAATTAAATGGGCCCTTTTTGTTTTTTTCTTTCTTTTCTTTATTAACCCTTTAGTTAAGATTCATAAATATAATTCTTTTAATTGTACGCAGTATGCTGTCTGTTATTTCTTGGCATTGAGTGGTAACAGGGTTGCAAATTACACAGCATCTACACGAACTGGGGTTTGAGGTGGGAGAGCCGTTTCAATCTCACTGGCTTGGCGGGACCAGAGTGTGGCTTCCCTAGACTTATGCAGCCACGGAAACCAGGTGGTTTCATTGTGGGAGTATTGTTTGGGATCGATTTTGTTGGATGCTGTGTGATTGCCTTGAGCATTGATCCAGTGGGTTGTGTGCTTAAACCTGGAGACTGAGTCCTCATAAGGAATTTGGGGCTACCTGAGAAGCGTAAGTTGGCTGACCATTGGGCAGCCACACCCTATGTAGTGGAGAGTCAGATGCCAAACGTATCAGTTTTCCGGGTGAATCCAGAGGAGGGGAATGGGCCTGTCGAGATCCTCCATCGGAACCATCTTCTCCCTCTGGGACAAGAGGTACTTGTTGACCCAGAGCCCAACCTGTCCCCTACACCTAGTAAGAGGACTCTGCAGCGATGTGGGCAAGCTGAAGGACCAGTAGTAGGAAGGATTAGACTGGACCCCACTCCTGAATATGATACGGACTCGGAGGATATGCTGCCCCTCGCAATCTCCCCAATAACTGATGAAGAGATTCCCAATCTTTCTCACGCTGAGGCAGGTGAACATGGGGGTGGGAGGGAACTAGCAGTGGACAGGCAGGTTGCGGTTAGAAAACGATGGTCTAAAGTAACTGGGCACGAGGATGAGCTCGGACAAATGATGAGGGGCTCTGAGTTGTCTGGAGGCACGAGTAGTGGACAGGCAGGAGACTCCCCAGCGAGACAGGAAGGAGCACAGCTGAAGCTGAAGAAGTAGATGATGGAGTAAGGAGGTCCCAAAGAGTCAGGAGACCCCCAGACAGACTGGCCTATGTCATAGCCGGGGAACAGAGTGTGGCACCCATCCCCTTGGTGAGCTACGTCACTGCCATTTAAACCTGGGTTGGACTTTATGAAGGGGTGTCAAATAATCTCAATGTCATGAGGACATGACTAATTATGGTGGCCGGAGAGTGTAACACACTGGGAAAGGTTTTACTGCTAATGTAATGGTCTTTCTGTAAAAGTAGTGTTTGGGTTATGGTTAGAGATAATGGATGCTTTGGAATGTGAGCTGCATCTTTTGTTTGGCAGAAGATGAAGAGATAAGACGTGGAGAGAACCAGTCGCCGGATATGACCCGGTGTGGAGATCGTGATTCGATGAAGCCAGGCACCAAGCTCAACTGAAGATCAGTGAATTGGGCTCCAACTGGTGCACATTTGACTGTTTAATTATAATGAGCCCTTTTCATTTTTTTCTTTATTTTCTTTATAGACAATAGACAATAGGTGCAGAAGTAGACCATTTGGCCCTTCCAGCCTGCACCGCCATTTTGAGATCATGGCTGATCAACTACTATCAATACCCGGTTCCTGCCTTGTCCCCATATCTCTTGATTCCCCTATCCATAAGATACCTATCTAGCTCCTTCTTGAAAGCATCCAGAGAATTGGCCTCCACTACCTTCCGAGGCAGTGCATTCCAGACCCCCACAACTCTCTGGGAGAAGAAGTTTTTCCTTAACTCTGTCCTAAATGACCTACCCCTTATTCTCAAACCATGCCATCTGGTACTGGACTCTCCCAGCATCTGGAACATATTTCCTGCCTCTATCTTGTCCAATCCCTTAATAATCTTATATGTTTCAATCAGATCCCCTCTCAATCTCCTTAATTCCAGCGTGTACAAACCCAGTCTCTCTAACCTCTCTGCGTAAGACAGTCCAGACATCCCAGGAATTAACCTCGTGAATCTACGCTGCACTTCCTCTACAGCCAGGATGTCCTTCCTTAACCCTGGAGACCAAAACTGTACACAATACTCCAGGTGTGGTCTCACCAGGGCTCTGTACAAATGAAAGAGGATTTCCTTGCTCTTGTACTCAATTCCCTTTGTAATAAAGGCCAACATTCCATTAGCCTTCTTCACTGCCTGCTGCACTTGCTCATTCACCTTCAGTGACTGATGAACAAGGACTCCTAGATCTCTTTGTATTTCTCCCTTACCTAACTCTACACAGTTCAGATAATAATCTGCCTTCCTGTTCTTACTCCCAAAGTGGATAACCTCACATTTATTCACATTAAACGTCATCTGCCAAGTATCTGCCCACTCACCCAGCCTATCCAAGTCACCCTGAATTCTCCTAACATCCTCATCACATGTCACACTGCCACCCAGCTTAGTATCATCAGCAAATTTGCTGATGTTATTCTCAATGCCTTCATCTAAATTGTTGACGTAAATTGGAAACAGCTGTGGTCCCAATACCAAACCCTGTGGCACCCCACTAGTCACCACCTGCCATTCCGAGAAACCCCCATTCACCGCTACCCTTTGCCTTCTATCTGCCAACCAGTTTTCTATCCATGTCAATGTCTTCCCCTGATGCCCTGAGCTTTGATTTTACCCACCAATCTCCTATGTGGGACCTTATCAAATGCCTTTTGAAAATCGAGGTACACTACATCCACTGGATCTCCCTTGTCTAACTTCCTGGTTACATCCTTGAAAAACTCCAATAGATTAGTCAAGCATGATTTACCCTTGGTAAATCCATGCTGGCTTGGCCCAATCTTATCACTGCTATCTAGATATGCCACTATTTCATCCTTAATAATGGACTCTAGCATCTTCCCCACCACCGATGTCAGGCTGACAGGTCGATAGTTCTCTGTTTTCTCCCTCCCTCCTTTCTTAAAAAGTGGGATAACATTAGCCATTCTCCAATCCTCAGGAACTGATCCTGAATCTAAGGAACATTGGAAAATGATTACCAATGCATCCAAAATTTTGAGGGCCACCTTCTTTAGTACCCTAGGAGACCATCTGGACCTGGGGATTTGTCAGCCTTCAGTCCCATCAGTCTACTCATCACCGTTTCCTTCCTAATGTCAATCTGTTTCATTTCCTCTGTTACCCTATGTCCTTGGCCCATCCATACATCTGGGAGATTGCTTGTGTCTTCCTTAGTGAAAACAGATCTAAAGTACTCATTAAATTCTTCTGCCATTTCTCTGTTTCCCATAACAATTTCACCCAATTCATTCTTCAAGGGCCCAACATTGTTCTTAACTATCTTCTTTCTCTTCACATACCTAAAAAAGCTTTTGCTATCTTCCTTTATATTCCTGGCTAGCTTGCGTTCGTACCTCATTTTTTCTCCCCGTATTGCCTTTTTAGTTAAGTTCTGTTGTTCCTTAAAAACTTCCCAATCATCTGTCCTCCCATTCACCTTAGCTCTGTCATACTTCCTTTTTTTTTAATGCTATGCAATCTCTGACTTCCTTTGTCAACCACTGTGGCCCCCTTTCCCCCCTTTGAATCCTTCCTTCTCTGGGGGATGAACTGATTTTGCACCTTGTGCATTATTCCCAAGAATACCTGCCATTGCTGTTCCACTGTCTTTTCTGCTAGGATATCCGTCCAGTTAACTTTGGCCAGCTCCTCCCTCATGGCTCCATAGTTTCCCCTGTTCAACTGCAACACTGACACCTCCAAGCTGCCCTTATCCTTCTCAAATTGCAGATAAAAACTTATCATATTATGATCACTACCTCCTAATGGCTCCTTTACTGCAAGATCACTTATCAAATCCTGTTCATTACATAACACTAAATCCAGAATAGTCTTGTCCCTGGTCGGCTCTCGTACAAGCTGTTCCAAGAATGCATCCCGTAGGCACTCTACAAACTCCCTATCCTGGGGTCCAGCACCAACCTGATTCTCCCAGTTCACCTGCATGTTGAAATCCCCCATAACTACTGCGACATTACCTTTGCCACATGCCAATGTTAACTCCCTATTCAACTTGCACCCAATATCCTTGCTACTGTTTGGTGGCCTGTAGACAACACCCATTTGGGTCCTTTTGCCCTTACTGTTCCTCAGTTCTATCCACACAGACTTTACTTCTCCTGACCCTATGTCCCCCCTTGCAAAGGACTGAATCTCATTACTCACCAACAGGGCCACCCCACCCCCTCTGCCCACATTTCTGTCCCTACGATAGCACTTATACCCTTGTACATTCATTTCCCAGGTCTGATCTCCCTGCAGCCATGTCTCCGTTATCCCAACAACATCATAGTTACCCATTCGCACCTGGGCTTCAAGCTCATCTGCCTTATTCCTGACACTTCGTGCATTCAGATATAGAATTTTTAACCCATTTCTCCTCTCTCTGTTTGAATCGCTGCCTATTGTGCTTAACCCAGCTTCCTGAACTCCCATCGGGCTATACACCCCTAGAATTTTGTTGTCCTTCCTAAATTTACTTATTCTTTCAATACATTTAACTTCATGTTCCATCAGACCATCCCTCTGTACATGTGTCCTCCTTATCATTTGTTCCGCCTCACCTTTCTCTACTACACACTTAATATTCCGGAACCGTGTAGTCCCCTCCTGTCCTTTATTCTTCCTCTCGCTATCCTCTCTCACATTCTGGATCCCCGCCCCCTGCAAATTTAGTTTAAACCCCCCCAAGAAGCAGTAGCAAACTTCCCTGCAAGCATGTTAGTACTGCTCCAGTTCAGGTGCGGTAACCTTTTACTAACCTTTTAGTTAAGATTCAAAAATATAATTTCTTTAATCGTTTGCAGTGTGCTGCCTGTTGTGTCTTGGTACTGAGTTGTAACTTACACTGCATCCACACAAACTGGGGTTGGGGTGGGGCAGCCGTTTCACTCTCACAGGTTTGGCGGGACCAGAGTGTCTCCTCCCTGGAGTTACACAGTCAAGAAAACGCGGTGGGGGGGGGGGGGGTTGGTTTCACATTGTATTAACCACTGCACTACTGTGCTGCCCTTTTAGAAGTAGATTTCAGCACACAATGCAAGTAACATGCATAGAACACAATTCATGGATTTATAACCTGATCTGAAAGAAGACAACTTCTGTCACTGTAATTTATAAAATTTCACTTCCAGTCAGTCAAATGGTGGGCAAAACCAATGTCATATTTTCAGTTTTAATTGAACCAGTTAGGCCAAATTTTGTGTGGTGTTTTGCGAAATGGGAATGAACTGGGATAAAATATTACACTGAAGTGAGTTTAACAATCATACTTTTACAACATTGATCCATCTTGAATTGCAGAAATTCCAATTATATATTATATTAACTTTAAATAACTCTGAATGTTGTAGGTGGATTTATGTGTTACAATGTTCAAATCGCAAAGAGCATCATTTTTGTTTCAAATTCTTCTAGGTGGGCATACACAATACTATGCAAAAGTCTTAGGCATATATACATATGTAGGTAGAGTGCCTCAGACTTTTGTCAACTTGGATTGAAGAGCGAGTTTGCAAATCTGGTGGGAGCAAAGGATGTTAGGAATGGTGAGGGTAGAGCATGGTGGGAGTGGTGTGGGACCAGTGGCAGAGAAGGATTGCCAGGGCCAGGGCAGACACATTCAGCCCTGAGACATCAGGCAAGGTAATTTGATTCCAAGCAATTGGTGTATTGATCATTACAGAATGTCTCTCTGGTGATTCCTGCTCACTCCTTCTCACTTCTCCTTTTCCCAAACATGATTCCCCTCTCCCTGCTCCCTTCACACTCTCAGTCCACAATATAGACCCACATCAGAATCAGGTTTATCATCACTCACATATGTCATGAAGTTTGTTTCTTTTTGTGGCAGCAGTACAGTGCAATACATGAAGTTACTACAGTACTATGCAAAAATCTTAGACACCCTACCTAAGACTTTTGCACAGAACTGTCGAAATTTGACTTCCCGTAAATATTGCATCATAGATTATAAAAGGTTTATGGGCTATATAAAGTCTTTATTCTGTTTGATCTTACTCTGTTATGATAAAAATTGATACATAAATTAAATTGATATACCTTACAGACTTTCTTGTTGGTTTTTCGTATTAATCCCGTAAGTTCAAAGTTCAGAGAAATGAGAAGAAAGCTAATTGAAACTTACAAAATTCATAAAGGACTTAACATGCTGGATTCAAGGAGGATGTTCTCCCAAATGGTGAGGCTTGGACCAGATGATGTAGTTTAGAGTAATTGGTAGGTTGTTAAAGACTAAGATGAGAAGAGATTTCTTCTTTGCTTTCTGTAAACTTTTGGGATTCCTTATCCTAAACACCGTGGAGGTTCAGTCATTTATTTTGATGCATAGTGGAACAGGATGGCCTTTTCCTTCTGTTTCTTGTGTTTATCTGGTCTTATAAATGAACTTTCTTCCATTGACTAGGAGAATCTATTAATTGGAAAAATGAGAATTGTTCATCCTTCAACTCACTAAAATGAACTCCTACCAGGAGGTGGTAAAATGGTTAATAACACTGGGCATAACCTGTGAAGCATAGTTGATTTAGATTTTGCGGTTCAGTAGGTCCAATTAATATCTCCAGGAGTCAACAAGGACTCTTATGTGAAGAGAATATTAAAATCATTTAAATGTTCTAATAATGCAGCAGAGATCATCCGTTTCTCAAATATATTACAATCTCATAGTCTCGTTTACGGAACATTTCAGATATTGTTAAAATATATCCTAGCTACGTAATTGACTGCTGGATGATTAAGAAGGTTTGAATGTTTAAGGGTAATGTAGTTCTCATGTTACCAGTCCAAGGCCTGAATTAATAATCTGGAAACATGAGTTCAAGTTCCACTTTGTATATTCAAATGCAGTTAATTAAACAAAATTGAAATTAAAATGGTTGTATCAGTGATGGTGATCATGAAATTACCACGAGGTCCTTGTAAGGAAATCTGTCATCCTAAATACAGAGAGAAAAACACTGTGAATTTTATCAGAATCAGTAAAAGTTTTAAGTTCTAGAGAAGGGGAGGAGAGTGAGAACAAGGGGAAGTCTGCAATAGGTTGAAGAAAGTTCCAATGACAAAAGTGGAGAGAAACTGGCTGAGAATCAGTTGTGAAGGCTTTTTAATCACAGTTGGAAGGGGATGGAACTGGAAGGGACATAAAGGTAAAATTAAATCAATGCTCAAAATGTGAGATATAAGCCATTATAACAGCAATAAACTTGAAATAAAAGAGTTTGTTGGAACTTTTCAGTAGATTTGGCAGCACCTACAGAAAAGGTAAATTGTATTCTTTTTTATCTCTGCAATTTCAGACACATTTGATTTCAAACTCTTCTCAAATCTAATGAACATTCATTGATCTGAATGTCATTTCATTAACACTTTTTTTCTCATAAGTGTTACACACAAAATACTGGAGAAACTCAGCAAGTCAGGCAGCATCTATGGAGGGAAGTAAACAGTCAATGTTACAAGTCAAAACTTTTCATCTGTCTAGGCCTGAAGTGCCACCTGCTTTTTCTCCTGACCTGCTGAGTTCTTCCAGCATTCTGTGTATGTTGCTCAAGATTTCCAGCATCTACAGAATTTCTTGAGTTAATGATTTGTGGTCTCTAAGATGCTGACTGACCCAACTTTCAGATTTTCAGAATTACCATTCCTTTTTCTATTCATTCCAGTCTTCGTAACTGGTCTTAACACTTTAGATTCCAAGCAATATGAATCATTCAGTTTACAGGAATTTTGGATGAGTATTACATGCTGGTTGCTGGGAATATTCAAGTTCCAAGCTCAAATGAAAAAAGACTCTGAGAAAATAGAAATGTAGAAAGTGAAGAATTAAGTGGCTCTATAGGAGCATAAAGCAAACCCTTCACAAACAAAACCAAATAATATTCATATTCTCAGCTTGTATTGTTCTGATTTTCAAGAAAGACTATTATTTCCACACCATTCAATTGTGGGTGATATCCCTTTTAAGTTATTAGTGGGCAACATAGTAGTGTAGCGGTTAGCATAATGCTGTAATAGCACCAGTGACCTGAGCTCAATTCCATCACCATCTGAACACTCTCCACGTGACTGTGTGTGTTTACTGTAGAAGCTCCTGTTTACTCTCACATTCCAAACATGTCTGGATTTGTAGGTTAATTAGTCACATGGATGTAATTGGGAAGCATAGGCCAGAAGGGCCTATGCCCATGCTTTACCTCAAAAAATTATTCCTGAAAAACATCACTAGTTAAGTTTTGTTGGCATTCAGTTGACCCAAAATTTACATATTAAGTTCTAGATTTTTAAAAAAATGCTGCATGAGCAACCTGTAACGATATCTACGAAGTATAGCTTTGTTATTACAAGAGTCTGTATGGAGAGGCAATAATATCATGGTTTGATTCTTCCTTTTAATCATCTGATAAGAAAGCTATTAAGGTCATTTTCTTGAAGATTGTTCATGGGAAGGGAATACTTCATGGAAAATTGTTAAGAACTTAAATATAGGTTTGGGTCAAAACTCTCAAAGGAGTAGATTTTAAGAAAACGTTGCAGGATTTTGATGAAGTTACTTTATAACCGGCTATATTAATAAATAATTACTTAAGCTAATTATTAATGTTTATACTGAATCTGATCACCTTTATAAATGATAACTGACGAAAACATGTTTCACCTACTCTTAGTTAAATGTACCAAAATGAAAGCTGGAGATTGGCTTCCAGAAGTGAGTCAACAATCTACTGAAACATCTAGTTATAGAAGTCATTCACTTACCTTTCACTGTGAAAAATCGTGAGAGAAAATAGTGGGTTTTATTATGGGAATTGTATCTTCCTGAAATTAGTCTTAATATATTTTTCTAGACATCTTGTCACATATTGATTAAAAAAAGACAAATACAAAATTGTGTTCTATCTTGTTGTCAATCCAAGTCTAATTTGAATGCATAATATTACTGGATTTCATTTCTCAGGCACAGGAAAACTCATTCATTATTGTCACACTTAATTTCTAAACTAGATGTATAATATAACATGGATTTGTGAAAAAAATAAAATTCGAAACAGCAGAAAGAAAATAAATAAAGAAATCAAAGAAAACAGAGACAGATGGAGTTAATAAGTGAAAATAGAAAATTGTAAAAATTATTGAAGAGAGCTAAGAGGCTCGGTAATAAACTTAGAGAGCAGTGCAGAGATATCCATCTCCTTCCAGTTGTATTGCTCTGTGGACATCACTTTGAAATTGAACATCAAGATGAATCTGCTTAACAGCTCTCAAATGGTTCAAGTGGACCAGGATTCTCAAGGAAGTTTTGTTCTTCCATGTGCTAGTTTTGTTTGAGATCAGTTTGTGATATTGGCAGTTAGCAAATAGTTGGACCATTGGATATTGGTAGACATGTGTACAAGGGTATTAACTGCACTTCAACGTCAATGCGATCTGAGCCATGTTTAGAGGGCTTTCTAATAGAATTGGTACCTTATTCATTACCAGCACCTCCAAGAGGACCACAACCTTGTCATCGGGTTTGGAAGCATTCATGCCTCAATGGCCCAGAGAGCTTTGCTGGCTGAAGTCAGGGCCTTGTGCTTTAGCTCCTGATAGGATCACCTATGTGAAATAGGTCAAAGGATAGAGGCCAGCCCAAGAGTGGTCCATAGAATCATAGAACACTGCAGCACAGTACAGGCCCTTCAGCCCTTCATGTTGTGCCGACCCATATAATACTTTAAAAGAAGTACTAAACCCGCACTACCCCATAACCCTCCATTTTTCTTTCATCCATGTCACCTCTCCAAGAGGCTCTTAAATACCCCTAATGTTTTAGCCTCCACCACCATCTCTGGCAAGTCATTCCAGGCACTCACAACCCTTTGTATAAAAAAACTTACCCTGATGTCTCCCCTAAACTTCCCTCCCTTAATTTTGTACATATGCCCTCTGGTGTTTGCTATTGGTGCCCTGGGAAGCAGGTACTGACTATCTACCCTATCTATGCCTTTCATAATCTTGTAGACCTCTATCAAGTCCCCTCTCATTCTCATTCTTCATTCTTCTAAAAGTCCCAGCCATCGGTCCATCGGTCCACTAAAGTCCATCGGTCCTTTGGTCTTGGGGATTCTGCTCAGGGCTAACAACACTGACTGGTGAAAGAACAATTGTTACAGAAACAGCAATGACGAATCCTTCCATGAAGACGGAGATGAAGGACCTTCATTGCTGCCCTGAATGCCAGCTCCATAACATGCAGTAAGTAAATAAGTTATTATCAACTTATTATATTGTTTGACTAAGACTTATACTGAGAAGTCTTTAGGCAGTTTGTAAGAACATGGGGAGCCATGCTTGCTCAGTGTCAGTGACATTGCCTTTAGGTCATCCTTAGCTGAACACAACTCCGATCATGAGGCAATTCTTTAACCTGATCATGCAATACTATGCCACTGCTGAATATACAAAGATGAGTTAAGTTGTAAATGGTACGGCAGATTTGCTTCCATATAATGTACTTAGCAGTTTTCCAGAAAATACAACTCTATGCTTGACACTTGCTTCAAAATTCTGAAGACGTTGTTTGTAGGCTGTTGTAAACCTTGTGTGATCCGTTGGTATCTCAGCATCAAGCCACAGGCATTTTTTCTTCAGTTACTGATGTTGCTTAGTTGGAAAATGAAGACAGTTCCCTTGTTAGCAGTTGGGTCAACTCCCTAATTTAGGGAATAGACTTCAAGGGGACTGTAGATCCTAGGTTGCCACCAGTTTTATGCTGTACACATCTTTATAATGGAACCCTAAATCCTGATCAGAGATCATGGTGTTAATCTTGAAGGAGACTGAGACTGCTAAGTTTGAAGCCTAATGAAATTTTTACTAACAGCTGGTCCATCTGATACATCGATCTCTTTAATTATTGGCTAATCATAGTCCACACTGTACCAATGGGCAGCTAGTGGATCTGAAGAGTGCATACAGTAATACAACTGTGGTTTCATGCTCCTATGATACAAGGTAAAGGTTAAGAATGCAATGAAGGATACATCTGCATATGTCTGAGTTTTCCCTTTGTCCCTCGACTAATCATTAGGTAAAGGCACCTTGTTAAGTTGCTGTGCTGAGAGTGTGGAAACTCTTTGCACCTGAACCATCCACCATATGTCAGTCAAAGCTGGAGTATTTATCTGGACCATTTCTTTTCTTGTAATTTATTTTTTATTGAAGTTCATCATCAAACAAACATTTCCATAAGATGTATTTCAGACATTGTACATATATATCATATGATCATATATAGCACAAATCTCCACAAAGTATTTATCTGAGGTATACACTTATAAAAAAGAGTGGAAAGAAAAAACAAGCAAAAGGAAAGAACTATGTACAAGTAGGGAGTGCTCTTTTTTTTTACAACAGATTCATTGATTTGTGAGAATAAAATCAGGCCTATGAGGCATTATGTAGTTAAACCATTTTTCCCAGTATGAATCAAATTGTTCCAGCTTATGATTAACAGATGCTGTTATCTTCTCCATTTTGTAAATGTCCATTGTAATTTCCATCCATGCTCTCCTGTGATAACCATTTCCTAGTAAGAGTCTTTTTACCAACCACCAACAGTATATTCATTAAATATTAAAAAAAAATAAAAACACAAAATGCTGGCAGAACTCAGCAGGCCAGACAACATCTATGGGAGGAGGTAGTGACGCTGTTTCGGGCCGAAACCCTTCATCAGGAGTGAAGTAACATGGGATGGTCAAGGGGGGATAAGAAGTGGGGGGAGGGATAAAGTAGAGAGCTAGGAAGTGATAGGTTGGAGGGAAATGGGCTAGGGGGAAGGTGGAGAATTATGGGAAATAAAAGAGAAAGAAAGGTAGGGCTGGGGGGAGATTATAGTGAGGGGGGTAAGAGAGAGAAAGAGAACTAGACTGAAATAATAGATAGGGATGGGGGTAAGGGTGGGGGGGCAGGGGTATCAATGGAGGTCAGTGAGTTGGATGTTCATGCCAGCAGGTAGGAGGCTACCTGGGCAGGAGATAAGGTATTGCTCCATTGACCTGCGTGTGGCCTCATCTTGACGGTAGAGGAGGCCATGGACAGACATGTCGGAGTGGGAGTGGTCTGTGGAATTGAAGTGTGTGGCCACAGGGAGATCCCGCCACTGCTGGAGGACTGAGCGCCGGTGTTCGGCGAAACGGTCTCCCAGTCTGCGGCGAGTCTCCCCAATGTATAAACGGCCACATCGGGAGCACCGGATACAGTATATCACCCCAGTTGACTCGCAGGTGAAGTGGTGCCTCACCAGAAAGGACTGTCGGGGACCTGGGAGCACCAGTCCATTGTCTCCCAGACCATTTCCGATCTCATCAGCTCGGGAGATCTCCCATCCACGGCCACCAAACTTATAGTTCCCACACCCTGCACTTCCCACTTCTACCTCCTACCTAAGATTCACAAACCTGCCTGTCCAGGCAGACCCATTGTCTCTGCTTGCTCCTGCCCCACTGAACTCATTTCTGCCTATCTCAACTCTGTTTTATCTCCCCTTGTTCAATCCTTTCCCACCTATGTCCGTGATACTTCCCATGCTTTACATCTCTTCAAAGATTTCAAGTTCCCTGGCCCCCACCGCCTCATTTTCACCATGGACGTCCAGTCCCTATATACCTCTATTCCCCCACCAGGAAGGTCTCCAAGCTCTCCGTTTCTTTCTGGATTCCAGACCCAGCCAGTCACCCTCTATCACCACTCTTCTTCGCCTCACGGAATTAGTCCTCTCCCTTAACAATTTCTCCTTTGGCTCCTCCCACTTCCTCCAAACTATAGGTGTAGCCATGGGCACCCGCATGGGTCCTAGCTATGCCTGCCTTTTTGTTGGCCATGTGGAGCAATCTATGTTCTAAGCCTACACCGGTATCTGTCCTCCTCTTTTCTTGCGTTATATCGACAACTGCATCGGTGCTGCTTCTTGCACGCATGCTGAGCTCGTCGACTTCATTAACTTCGCCTCCAACTTTCACCCCGCCCTCAAATTCACCTGGTCTATTTCCGACACCTCCCACCCCTTTCTAGATCTTTCTGTTTCTATCTCTGGAGACAGCCTATCCACCGACGTCTACTACAACACTACAGACTCCCACAGCTACCTAGACAATTCCTCCTCCCACCCTGTCTCCTGCAAAAATGCTATCCCTTTCTCTCAATTCCTCCACCTCCGCCGCATCTGCTCTCAGGATGAGGCCTTTCATTCTAGGACAAAGGAGATGTCTTCCTTTTTTAAAGAAAGGGGCTTCCCTTTGTCCGCTATCAACTCTGCCCTCCATCGCGTCTCCCGTATTTCTACACTCACCCCATCCCCCTGCCAGCCCACCAGGGATAGAGTCCCCCTGGTCCTCATCTATCACCCTACCAGCCTACAGATCCAACGTATAATTCTCCGTAACTTCCACCACCTCCTACGTGATCCCACCACCAGCTACATCTTCCCTCACCCCCCCCCCCCCCCCCACTCTCGGCTTTCCGCAGGGATCGCTCCCTACGCGACTCCCTTGTCCATTCATCCCCGCCCATCCCTCCCCACCGCCCTCCCTCCGGGCACTCATCCCTGCAAACGGAAGAAGTGCTACACCTGCCCCCACACTTCTTCCCTCACCACCAACCCAGGCCCCAGACAGTCCTTTCAGGTGAGGCACCACTTCACCTGCGAGTCAGCTGGGGTGATACACTGTATCCGGTGCTCCCGATGTGGCCATTTATACATTGGGGAGACCCGTCGCAGACTGGGAGACCGTTTCGCCGAACACCGGCGCTCAGTCCTCCAGCAGTGGCAGGATCTCCCTGTGGCCACACACTTCAATTCCACAGACCACTCCCACTCTGACATGTCTGTTCATGGCCGCCTCTACCGTCAAGATGAGGCCACACGCAGGTCGATGGAGCAACACCTTATCTCCCGCCTAGGTAGCGTCCTACCTGCCGGCATGAACATCCAACTCACTGACCTCCGTTGATATCCCTGCCCTCCCCCTTACCCCCATCCCTATCTATTATTTCAGTCTCGTTCTATAATCTACCCCCAGCCCTACCTTTCTTTCTCTTTTATTTCCTATAATTCTCCACCTTCCCCCTAGCCCATTTCCCTCCAACCTATCACTTCCTAGCTCTCTATTTTATCCCTCCCCCCACTTCTTATCCCCCCTCGACCATCCCATGTTACTTCACTCCTGATGAAGGGTTTCGGCCCGAAACGTCGTCACTACCTTCTCCCATAGATGCTGTCTGGCCTGCTGAGTTCTGCCAGCAGTTTGTGTTTTTATTTATTTCCAGCATCTGCAGATTCACTCGTGTTGTCATTAAATATTTATCTCTTTTCAACCATTCTTGAGGTATATATCCAAAATATATGGTCTTACTCTCTAAGGGTATTTCACATTTAAAGATGTCTTGTAGGGCTTTGTGTATCCCCCTCCAATAGTTTTTGATAACAGGGCAGTCCCAAAAAATATGATAATGATTTACATTTTGATTTCCACAGTTTCTCCAGCAAACAGGGAGGTTACTATCATAATGGGATTTCTGAGAGGGTGTAATAAAATATCTTATCAAGTTTTTCCATCCAAACTCCCTCCATTTCTGTGAACTGGTACACTTCCATTGATACCTCCATATTGTTGTCCATTCTTCCTCAGATATAATTATCCCTCCTTCCTTCTCCCATTTTGTTTTAATGTATGAAGTCGAATGTGTTTTAAGATTTGACAACCCCTTATACATGCTTGAAATGATTCTACTACCATTATCCGAATTATATGCTTTTCTAAAGAGCTCTATCAAGCATGTATTTGCCTTGGTTACATTTTTAAACGTAGTGATCAAAAATATTTGGAAATTGTAAAAAGGCCTTTTGTCAGCAGGAGTGCAAAGACGGTCATTGGGGTAGTCCGTAGACAGGGCTTTAAGCTTACGCTGTCTGTAACCCAGATACCGCTCATGGCCCATCATGCTTTGTGGAAGGGCCATTGTGGAAATGCTGGCCTCGTTTTGGGATCCCTATACTCACCTAGTTCAAGCAATGGTCATGAGGTATGAACTGGGATCAGCATTGTCTGGTCCAGTGAGTTATCTGGCTAAGTCTAATTCACACTGAGTGTAAAGTTATGCCCCTCTTCACTAAACAGTTTCACTAAAGTAAATAAAACTTATTTAAGTGTTTTTTTTTCAATATACACTGACATTACAGGGGCAAATATTCATATCTGTGTAATTTATTTTGTTGTGTCATCACTGACGTGAGATTACTCAATTTGAATGAAAAGTCAGTGTTAGATATTTTATAATATGATTTTTTGAAGGTTTTCATGTAACAAATTTTATTTAGATTTAGAGATACAACTACAGGCCCTTCTGGCCCAATGAGACTGTTTACAATCATGTGACCAATTAACCTAAAATAAACTCTGATTGACAAAAAATGGCAAAACGCAGCACATATGGAAAGAGAAAGGAATAATATTTCAGGTTAAAGACTCTTCATCTGTGCCATGAGAAAGACTTTAGATCCAAAATATTAACTCATTTTCTCTTTCCACAGATGCTGCGTGACCTTCTGAGTGTGTCCAAAATCTTCTGTTTTTATTTTATTTTTCCTGATCTGCAGTTTTAAAATTTTTTCATAAGCTCTTCTTGGGAGTAAAGTCTGCTTCTCGTGAGAAATGAGTGTTTCTATGACACATTACTACCATGACCCTGTTTCAGACAGAATGGCTGTTGCTTGGTTTGAGAGCCTTCTGCAGTACCATCTCAGTAGACCCATTATAAATTGACAGGCTGCAGTCCAGTGACATGGAGTTTATCAGTTTGAAAAGGATAACGAGTTTCCAATAAGGGGGATATGTAGCTTGAGGACAGTGCTACAAATTAGTTTGAGATCCATATCAGATCAATATAAAGAGCAGGATGAAGTAAAGTGGCAGAAAATCTATTTCTGGGGAGTGGGGTCAGAATCTGAATCAGGTTTGTTATCACTGATATACAGTACATTGTGAAATTTGTTTGTTTTGTAGCAGCAGAACAGGACAATACATAAAGATATTGCCATAAGTTGCAATAAGAATGTAAACAAATAAGTGGTACAAGAAGAGGCAAAATAGTCAGTTAGTGTTCATTGGCTCAAGGGCTGATCAGAAATCTGATGACAGAGGGGAAGAAGCTGTTCCCACAACACTGAGTAACTGTCGTCACTCTTCCTCCGCCCTCTGAGGGGAGGGCATATCCTGGATGACGAGGGACCTGCGTGATGATTGCTGCCTTCTTGAAAGCAAGGAAAGATTTGCTTTAATTCTCATATGTACTTTGAAACATATAGTGAAATATCACGTCAAGTCACTTTTTATTGTCATTTCAACCATAACTGCTAGTGCAGTACATAGTAAAAATGAGACAACGTTTTTCAGGACCATGTTTACATGACACAGTACAAAAAACTAGCCTGAACTATGTAAAAGCAACACAGGAAAAAAAAATTACACTAGACTACAGATCTACCCAGGACTGCATAAAGTGCCATTTGCATGAAATCAAATCAGCAAAGATTGGCTGGGCAAGTGTTGCCACGTTTCCAGCACCAACATAGCCTGCCCACAACTCAATAACCCTAAATGTCCGTCTGTACTTACTAACCCTAAGGGTCTGTCTGAAGTGTGGGAGGAAACCGTGCAGTCACAGAGAGAATGTACAAACTCTTTACAGCTTATGAGGCATTCCCCTTTGAAGATGTCACTGATGATGTGGAGGCTCGTGCTCAGGATAGAGCTGGCTGCTTTCTATGATCCTCTGCATTGGCATCTCCATTGACAGTGTTACAACCAGTCAAAATCCTCTCCACGGTACATCTGTGGAAATTTGCCAGTGTTTGGTGACCTACCAAGTCAGTTATGCTGTTTGGACAATTGGAGAGAACCCACATTCATAGACAGTAAATACAAGGCGGAGGTATTTTTGGCTTCTGCTGATGGCGTTGGATTTATTCCACAAAAAAAAAGCAGGAGCCAGTCAGTTTTTTACCGAGGAAATGTTGTTCCATGTGTGGGTGGAGTTAATATTAACTGTTCCTCTGGATACTTATTTGGTTGGCTTGCACCAACATTTAACTTCACGGGAGGTTGAGTCAGAGATTATGCAAGTATAATCTGACTGATCAAATGTGTTAAATGATGAGCAATTTCTGAGACATTCTGAAATTGCACTGAATTATTTTTGTAAACTGGTATTAAATTATGATGGTGATAATGAGCCTCTTTTATTGTGATAACAGCATGTATAAAATATCAACAGCTGTTAGAGTGCATTGCTTTTCTAATTTATCATGTCTTGACCAGCAAAGAAAATGTGTTACTCAGTTCGTAAATTGACAATGATCAGGGTGATGTAGTAACAATGCAAAACTGCAGGGGGCAGTGTTTAATTTTATTTTGACGATCAACACTGGCGGTGAAATAACATGGCAGTAAATAGAAATGGCTGGATATACACGGTGGATGCATTAGTAACAAGAAAGTGGAATGAAAGACTTATGTTCTGGATCTGCTGACATTTTAGCCTTTAAAGACATACACATTAAAAAATTCATTTTATCCTTTAAAGAAATATACGTAAAAAATATCATTTTAGCCTTTAAGGAAATAACACATGCCTGCTGGAAAAATGGGGCAAGAGAGACTTCAGCTTGACATCCACTTGGGGTTTTAAAGCCAATTTCTGGGCAATATAAAAGCCTCTTGCAAACTGCAGAGGAAAAATACTTAATATTTTTCAGTGTGTGCAGGAATTAAATCTCGATTCCAGACTGGAATTGTAGTGTAGCAAAAGAACCTTCTCAGTTGAACAGGGAATACAGTGGTCGACCACTTTTGTTATTAAACAGCCTTTAAGTATTAATAGTGAAGCACAATGTTTCATACCATCCCTCACTTTTGATAGGTTTCACTTGCTGATGCATTGTTACTGGCAAAAAAAATTTCTAATTACCGTATTGCGAATCAGAAACAAAATCAGATTTATCATCAGCAACAAATGCGAAATCTGCTGTTTTGCGGCTGCAGTGTCATGCTATACATAAAAATGCTGTAAGTTACAATAAGAAATACATAATAAGTAGGGCAACAAGAGAGCAAAATCAGGAGGTAATTTTCATGGGCTCATGGACTGTTTGGAAATCTGATGGTAGAAGGGAAGAAGCTGTTCCTTAAGTGTTGAGCTTGATCTTCAGGTGTTAATGCAAACAAAAAAAAACAATGGTCCAATTATTGCACCAGGTTTGGAACATCGCTTGGTGTCCAGCAATAACTAGACTTGTCACATAGTCATAGAGAGTTTGAGCACAGAAAAAGGCCCTTCAGCCCACTAATTCCAATGCTGTCAATCAACAACCAATGTTCACTAATCCCGAATTCATCCCAAATTTTACCCCCGTTGAATTCTTGTTCACTTCTAAAAAGTCTTTAAACACAGCTCTTTGACTAAGATTATGATCATTTACCATAATATTTCTTTAATATGTCAAATTTTATTTAATATCATATCAGTGAAGCATCTTGGGATATTAAGGGTGATCACTAAGGAATTAGTAATAGGGAAGGGATTGTTGTAAAATTCTACTTCCCTTACCTCTTGTCCAGATGCTGGATAGAAGGGAGGCTGAATCAGGTGTTATCACTGACATATGTCAAAAAGTTTACTAACTTCAACCCTCAGAAATATCCTTTGGTTTCCAAGGACTGAGTGTTAATTGCTCAGACACTGCTACAGTCAGCCAAAGAAAATATTCAGAGCGTTATGAAAAAAATGTTCTTATTTGGTTTGTTTGTAAGTATTCGTTTATTAGCGAGCTATAACTATATAGGACTTGAGAAGAAGAACAGTTTGGCGCATTGGGATAGTTGGAAGCAAAGGATTTAATCTAAATTTGAATAATCACTTTGTTGCCTGGGTAATTTTGTTTGGATTGATGATCCACTGTTATCCATTGTGAGATTACTTGTGTCAAGTGTTGCAGATTCACATTATGTGGAGAAAGCTAATGGCGATGTGGACAACAAAATATTGGCTGGCCATTCCAACCGATGGGATGTTTCTCTGTAGGTCCTGAGTTTTTGCCTTGTCATGGGCTGGGAGTAGCATCTTTGCACTTAGCATCCAGGTCACTAGCTGTTTCTGTGTCCCATTGGTATCCATGAAGCCCAATGGGCCTATAAAAATTCAGATAATGAACCAGTTTATATTTGACATACCCAATTAACATGAGTGGGAGGAGCCTGCTGTCTGGAAAAAAGATAATATATTTAGTAATTTAATTAAAATATTTTGTGCATGATTTCTTCATTGTAATAAATGAGTTAAGTACTGTACTTTTGATGCCTTCATAATGTCTTAATATTTTGGCATTTCCCAACCATCCTTGAATATTTGTAACTGTCAGTGACATTCCAGAAACCTTTAACAAAAATCAAATCCTTGATAGTACTGAGGACAACACCAGCTGCCTGAGCCATCCTGTGAGTGTACCAAGCTACACTTGCACCAGTCATGGTCAAGTCCTGGAAATTGGGCTCTCAGTAGAAGACTGTGCCAGGGCTATAATGGAATAAACAGTGTGACCCAGGGAAAGGTGGTAACTAATTACAGGTTGGTGGAAGGTCTATACCACTTTTTCTTTAATTCAAATGAAGCAATTTGTTGTGGATTTAATATTTCAGTAATATTTGAGTAATATTATAATTATATTGTTTGATTAAGTATTTTGTTCATTTAAATAATTCATCATGGGTTCTATAATTGCATAAGTCAAGACAATGCCACGTGATACTTCCACACCTTGCTTTAAGATAAAACAAGTTAGTCTTACACTTCGGACTCTTTTATTTTCCTTCTAAGTTATTTTATGTTTTGGATTTACAAAACTTAACAGTGACAACAGGGTGTTTTTAAAATGAACCTGACTTGACTACCTACCTGTCGAATCGTAGTTAGGCGTTCAAGTTCTTTAAAAAAGCAGCACAGCCCATGTTCTTTGGAAAGGAATACATGACCGTTTAAAAAAAAGGCAGAAAATTCACAGATTCATAAACAGTGAGTACCAGGTGAAAATAATCATTAACAGAAACCAGAAATGGCTGGCTACATCGGAAAGATTGACACGTTTGATTGCACAAGAGAGAACTGGATATTGTATACTGAATGGATTGAG
Organism: Hemitrygon akajei; assembly: GCF_048418815.1. NCBI lineage: Eukaryota > Metazoa > Chordata > Chondrichthyes > Myliobatiformes > Dasyatidae > Hemitrygon > Hemitrygon akajei. Next base: position 22,819,286 of record NC_133150.1, on the reverse strand, counting down.
CAGTATTTTAATACCGGACTTTTAATACTTTAATAATAGAATAGCTGATGAGAAGCTAGTGGCAATTTTACTGAGTGCGTTGGATTTAAAGGCAATTTGCTTCGAAGTTGAACTGTTCCAACCAAACCAGCTGAAGTTATCTTTGCTGATATCATGAAAGTAATGCAAAAACATTTATAACAGAAATGATTGTTGATTGCAGAACCCTTTAGGTTTCAAATGTGGAATCTAAAGGAAGAGGAGTCTACTTCAGCGTACGTGGCTAAACTGAAGAAGATGTCTGAGCATTGTCAGTTCACCAATGCATACGAGAGATTGTTTAGTTTGTGGAACCTTGCCAGAAAGCATTCAGAAACAGCCCTTACCTGAAGCACAATTGTCATTTTAAAGAACAATTGAAATGGCTGTATTAATGGAAGAGCAGACAGAGAAGCAAACAAGAGAAAATCTGCAGATGCTGGAAATCCAAAGAACACACACAGTATTCTGGAGGAACTCAGCAGGCCCGGAAGCATCTTAGAAAAGAGTACAGCTGACGTTTTGGGCCAAGACCCTTTGGCCGGACTGAGAGAAAAAAAACTAAGAGAAAGATTTAAAAGGTGGGGGAGGGGAGAGAGAAACACAAGGTGACAGGTGAAACCTGAAGGGGGAGGGATGAAGCAAAGAGCTGGGGAATTGATTGGTGAAAGAGATACAGGGCTGGAGAAGGGGGAGTCCGATTGAAGAGGACGGAAGGTCATGGAAGAAAGACAGAGACTCAGTTGAGTTGTAGTCGGGAATGAAAGAGAATGTAAACAAAATGTTGTGCCAGGGGCTCACATAACACCAGACAAAAGCAGATTTAAATAGGAAACTTCCAGAAAATGCAAGAACAAAAAGGGCACATACAAAGAACATGTCAGGCAGACAAAAATACAAACGTAAATGGATTGCACAGGGAAGAGAAAAAGCTAAAAAGTCGAGCTGCAGTTTCAAAAAGAGCATTAATCTGCATGCCGCTGATGGCACATCTGATAATGATGAGAGTGACACAGGACTGAGTGGCCTTGGGATTTAGGTAATGAAAATTAACAATTGGCAAGCAACATACACAAATGCTGGAGGAACTCAGCAAGTCAGGAAGCATCTATGGAAATGAATAAACGGTTGACTTTTGGCCTGCAGCTCTTCTTCAGGACTGGAAAGGAAGAGGTAAGCTATCAGAATAAAAAGGTGTGGGGGGGTGGGGGGAGAGGGAAGGTGGATATTTGGAAAGTGATAGGTGAAACCAGGTGAGGAGGAAAGATAAAGGGCTGGAGAGGAAGGAATCTGATTGGAGAGGAGAGTGGACTATAAGAGAATGGGACGGAGGAGGGAATCTAGGAAGAGGTGATAGGCAGAATGGGGAATTTAAAAAAAAAGAGGGGGGGGGAGGGATTTCTTTTTAATCAGAAGGAGAAATCAATATTTATGCCATTAGTTTGATTGCTTTCCAGATAGAGTATGAGGTGTTACTCCTCTGCCCTGAAGCTGGTCTTATCTTGGCATAATAGATAAGCAATATGTCTTACACCAGAAGTGAACAACAAATTAAATAAAATGGAATTGGACACTGGCTCGGCTGTGTCAGTCATTCCACAAAATGAGACTGAATGGCATTTCAAAGATACTAAACTGAAGCCTGCAGATTTCCATATATGAGTTTATACTGGAGAAAAGATAACTCCTGTGGGAATAACAGCCGTAACAGCAAAGTACAACATCCATATCCTAAAAGCGGGAAGCCAGAATTTTGGGGAAGTGATTGGCTGAGATAACGACAACTTGATTGGAGATCCATCCATTTGCATGCCACATCCCCTGTAACAGACCCAACTGAAAACAAATCAAGAAAGGTGCCTGACGATGCCACAACTGTCTCCATCCTGTACACCATGAGCCATTGCCCAGCATAGGGCAAACAGGTACTGGTGCCAGCCCTTCTGCCTCTGGTTGGCAAGTGTATTGGACCAAGGAATGACCATTGTAAAGGTGATGAAAGCAGTGGTCCAACTACAAAGCTATTATAGGCAACATCTGAGAAAGCCGCTGATATGTTAATCAGGCAGTTACTTGTAAAATGTGACTTGGTTTTTAGCTGGAAAAGAGTTAAGGAAGTTCCAGCAAAGTCGCAAGCATCTGGTCAAGATGGTGTCTGTGATCAACATTCCTTTGGTCGACATCTTCTGGATAGAGCATGGAGACATATTTTTCCACTTCTTTTATGGCTTTTACTTGGCTTGGATTCTGGAACTGTTGGAGATGGTGTTTTGCTGTTTGGATGCTTCTGCGTCCTGCAGCCTCCGAGATCCTGGGAGACAGAGGCAGCGTGAATGAACCTTGTGGTGAGGAGCCTGCAGAAGTGTGTGCAAGCCAGCGAATGATCCCATTTTGTCAAGTATAGCTTCCACTGCTTGCCGATTAAGGTGACAAGGGCGATTGAAACACGAAGGTGTGAAATTTGGAGACTGTTTGGGTGCTCCAGCACTCTGCAGTCTCCGAGAGGATTCCAAGAGGCAGATGTAGCATGCACAAACATCATAGCGGGCCGGCTGCAGGATGGGGCACAAACCAATGTTTGGCTCCATTTTGCCAATTAAAGCTTCCATTGTTTGATGAGCGCAAATGGAGCATGGAAGTGAGGGCGGAGGATGAGATTCAACTTCCTTCCTTTTGATCACTCTGCTACACCATCAGAGAGAAGGGAGCCTGCCTATGTGGGGAGTGTTGTGCAGGTTTTTGCAGGGAGATGGGATTTGGGGGTTCATGATCGTTGTTGCCTTTCTTTTCTTTCTTGGTTTCACGGCTACCCAGATAATTGAAGAATATCAAAGTTGTATACTTTGATAATAAAATGAACCTTTAAACCTTTGGGAGCATAAAGAACCAAAATCTACTCTGCGTACATTAAGGTTATTGCATTAACTGCAAGGGGAGACTAAAAGCTGCTTGTAAAAGTAGATGCAAAAACCAAAGCCCAGCTAGATGAATGAAAGGCCAAAAAGAAAGGGGTCAAACGAGATATGAAAATGGAGGATTCGTCAGATGATGTTGTGAATGAAGAAACTAAGAGGTGAAATCAGATTGTAAAAGAAGCAATAGAGGGATTAATAAGAGAATATTCCAGTGAACTAAATACACCTTCCCAAGATCAAGATGCACAAATTATAGGAAAAAGGAAGGAGAAGAATGGTGCCCAAAGCTATTAGAACCCTTTCCTACAGTCTTGGTGTCAACTCCTACAACCTGGCAGAACCTGAGATTGTTTCACAGCACAAGTCCTCTCTGCCATAAAAGAAAGAAATCCTCCACAGGGATTAAATCATTAGGCTTGAATGGGACAATTTAAAAATTTACTATGCTGTCTATACAGTGTACTGTATATGGTTGAGATGCATTTTATATTGAGTTGGAGTTTATTGCTAACAAGTGAGGAGTGTTGTGTATTTAATATTTCAATAGTATTTGAGTAATACTGTAAATATATTACTCAAGATGTTTGGTTAAACATTCTTATTCATTTAAATAATTCATTATGGGTTATGTGTAAAAATAAGTGAACTGCATACATCACTACTACACTACCATGTGATATGTGCACATCTCATTTAAGGTAAAAACAAGTTAGACTCATTTCAGACCCCTTTGTTTTCCTTTCAGTTAATTTTATTATGTTTTGGAGTCACAAAACATAACACATTTCACGAGACAGAGCTTGGATATTTTTCCTGAATTGCACGCTTGTCTCTTGCCAAAATTTGCTGTATCTTTCATGGATAATCAATGATAGTATTCTTAGCATTGTGATTATTCTGACTGCAAATTCTCATTAAATATCGAGTATCTGAAAGTTTTCAATAAGGCAAAACTGATGTGGTTTTAAGCCAAGTGATTAATCAATTGTCTGAATTGAAGTAATTGGCTACAGAGACAAGTGTACCACATTGAGTATGTTTGAATAGATGATCGAGTTAGAAAACAAAAGATTGGTTCCATCCAGAGATAATAATGTATTCATAATGTGCCTTCTTTTGTTCAGCAAAGAGGAATTAGGGAAGGAGAGGAGATGTGAGACTAGGCGCTTCTCTCAAGCTCAGTGACAGTTGCAAATGACCTGGTCAGGTTTCCTAACATATCGGAGAAATGGGAAGATTTTAGTAACCAGTGCACAGAGGTAATATCAAGAAAAGTGATGATAATTTTCCATATAGAGTAAAATAAAGTATCTTCTTTTTTAACAATCATGATTATCCACTATTTGCAGTTGCAAAATGAATTAAAAATACATAGTAAGACATCTCATTCACTTTTGTATATGAATGTAACCTCTCCCCTGAATACCCAATAAAATGAAGCTTGGAACAAAAAGTTTGCTGAAGTTTTGAAATAAAAATGGAGACATGTTCAAAAGGTCAGGGGAATCTGTGGAGAGAGAAAAGGAAATAACATTTCAAGTTCTTTCCACAGAACCAGAAAGTAACTGTTTGCCCTCCATGGAGCCACTGAGCATTTAAAATGTTTGCTTCAAAGCAGCTTGTACTTCCTTTGAGCATAAAAGGAAAGGATATAATAGCTCAAAAGTAATAGGATCAAAGCTGACTCTTTTTAAGGAGTAGACAATTAAACCCCTTTTCCCTTTCTTATTCTTTCATGCATCTCTACAATTTTGTTCTCTTTCAAATGTTTATCTATTTCCATTTTGAAGGCTACCAAAGAGCTTTTATCTTCTATCCTGTTAGGGAATACATTCCAAAGCTTAACAACTACAAAAATAACCCTCATGTTGACTCTTAGTCCCTTTGCAATTATCATTATCTGTATTTTCCAGTTACCAAAGCTTGATCCAGAGCTCCTCCATGACTTGGTGCGTTCCAGATTCCAGCATTTGCAGCCTCTGATATTGACCAGAACGTAAAGTCATTGGAAACTGCTTATCTTTACTTACTCCCCAAAACCATGATGGGGTGGTACACTTACACAGAGACTAAAGTCATTACCTCAGCACCAGAGACATAGGTTCAATTCTATCCCTAGGTATGTCTATTAAGAGTTTGCAGGTGCTCTCTACTGCATGGGCTTCCTCCACATTCATGATCTACAGGTCAGTACATTAATATACATTTCACAGTGTAAAATTCCTGTGGTGTGTAGCTGTGTTATAGAATTTGGAGATGTTACGAATGTGGGGAGAATATAATGGGATTAATTCAAATGGGTGCTTGATAGTCAACATAGATGGTGGACCAAAAGGCCTATTTCCACATTGTAAACATTTGTATCCAGCACATTAAGGTTTCACATAGTCCTTCCAGGTGAGACTACACTTTACCTGTCAGTCATTTCGTATCATATATTGCTTTGTTAGGGCACTGAAGCAGGGACCCAATCACAGACCCAGAGCTATGCACACAGTGATATTAATTGAGTAACAAATCCCAAGGTGCAAACAAAGTCAGCGTCAAAGTTCAGGCAAAGATCAAAACAGCCAGAGAAATCCAAAAACCAGAATCAGGAAACAGGTAGAGTCAATATTCAGCCAGACACAGTATAGATACAAATACTGGAACAGCTCAGAAAAAATCATTGGCATAATCTGGCAACAAACAGGTGAAAACACAGGACTGAAATACACTGAGCAATAAACAGAGAGGCAGATGATAGGTGGAGCACAATGAGACACAGGTGGCAACAATACAGGTAATAATGAGAAGCAGATGAGAGGCGGAGTACTCAGTGATACAGGGGCCGGAGTAGAGTAGGAGTGGGGACAGGAGCACTTGGCAATTCAAAATGGCAGACTGACAGCTAGTGGGCAACATTCAGAAAGACTGAGCTCACCTGGAGGTACTGACATGCTTCTTCTACTTTGGTGAGACGTGCAGATTTGGGGATCACTTTGATGAGCACCTCTGCTCTGTCTGCCTCAAAAGTCAAGGTCTCCTGGAGGCTACCATTTCATTTCAACTTCCCATTCACATTATGATACATCTGATATGGCAGAGCATTGGGACAGGATGGTGAGAACCCCAGGGTCCTGAAGGAGTGTGCTCAGCAGCTGTGTGAAGTTCTCCAGCACATTTTCAATCTGAGTCTCAGCCTGGAAAGGGTCCCAGCTGTGTGGGAAACATCAGGTGTGGTCCCATTACCAAAGAAGGGCCAACTGAAAGTCCTGAATGACCTCTGACCAATACCCCGAAGAACCTAGGGAAGCTGCTCCTGGCTCAGCTCTGACCCCTGGTCAGATCAGACTTCAATCCCTTGCAATTTGCCTACCAAGAGCACATTGGAGTTGATGATCCTGTCATACATCTGCAGAACAGAACCTACTCCCATTTGGACAAGCAGGGCAGCACTGTGACAATCATGTTTTTTTGATTCATCAAGTGCCTTCAATACCATGCAGCCCTCATGGATGGGGAAAAAGCTCCATGCAATGCAGATTGTCACTTCCTTTGAATCCTGGATAATAGACTACCTGACTATTTGTCTGGCTTTAGAGCTGTCTGTCAGACATGGCTATATGCAGCACCAGGGCCCCACAGGGGGCTGTATTTTGCTCCCTTCCTGTTCATCCTTTTTACTTCAAACTTCAGATACAACACTGAATCATTTCATCTGCAGGAGCTCTCTGAGAACTCAGCAATAGATGGGTGTATAAAAGGTGGATGGGAGGATGAATACAGGACCCTGCTGGAGGACTTTGTCAAATGGTGCAAGCTGAATCACCTGCAGTTCAACATCAGTAAGACAAAGGAGATGGTGATGAACTTTAGGAAGACTAAGCCTGCACTGCTCCCTGTTACTATTGATAGTGAGGGTGTGAATGTGGTGAAGACCTGCAAGTACCTGGGGTTGCACCTGTATGTCAGACCTGAGTGGAGAATTAACACAGAGGCTGTGCACAAGAAGGGCCGGAGTCACCTCTATTTCCTGAGGAGGCTGAGGTCCTTTGGAGTATGCAGGCCTCTCTTTCACATGTTCTATCAGTCTGTTCTTGCCAGTACAATCTTCTGTGTGGTGGTGTGCTGGGACAATGACATCAACATGGGTGATGCCAACATGCTCAATAAACTGATTAGAAAGGTTGGCTCTGTCATAGGAGTCAAACTGGGCATATTAGAGGCTGTGGTAGAACAAGGGTCCCTACAAAAAATCCTGGCAATTCTGGAAAATGTTTCTCACCCTCTGCATGCCACCTTGGCTGAACAGTGGAGCACTTTCAGTAATAGACTAAGACAACTGCATTGCTCCAAAGAGCACTAAGTGAGGTCATTTTTACCCTCGGCCATTAGGCTCTATAATTAGTCAACCTATAGCTGGGGAAGTGATGACCCCCTCCTGTTAGACTGCTTGAAGTAAGTTTTTTTATTCTGTCTTACTTCTTTTCTAATATTTGTATATCTGTGCACTTGTAATGTTACTGTGACACTGTAATTTTCTTTGGGATCAATAAAGTACCTATCTATCTCTGTCCATGGCCTTCTCTACTGCAATAATGAGGCCAAACTCAGGTTGGAAGAGCAACACCTTATATTCTGCCCTGGTAATCTTCAATCTGATAGCAAGAATATCAACTTCTCTCATTTCTGGTAATTTCTTCCCCACCACTACCTCCCTCTCATCTTTTTTCCCAATCTACATTTGTGTTACCTGCTCACCCTTTCTCTTCTCCTCACCTGACATAATCTTCCTCTGGTTCTCCTCCTTCCCTTTCTTTCATGGTTCACTGTCTCTTATTAGATTCACTCTTCCTCTTATCATCTCCAAGATTCTTGCTTCATCCCCTCCCCCAATCACACACATTCCCCCTCACCTGGTTTCACCTATCACCTGCCAGTTTGTACTTCTTTCCCACCATCACCAGCTTACACTGGCTTCTTCCCCCTTCCTTTGTAGATGGGATGAATGGTCTTGGACTGAAATATTGACTGTTTATTCTCCTTCAAAGATGCTGCTTGAATTGTTGAGTTTTTCCCAGAATTTGTGCATGTTTCTAGGATTTGTTTATTTTTTTCTTTCTCTCTGATATGTAATACTAATTTTCAATATCTCTCTTCAAAAAATCTCACTTAGTTCCTTGGAGAATAATCCCTCCTTCTTCAGTTTCTCTTCCTGTAATTTTTCAGTCATGAAAATGTCCAGCAACTCTGTCTTATATTCTCATCAAAGAGAAGTGCAGATCACCTAAGGTTTTGCAAATAAAATTTAGTTGCTCTCATTAGATTCCCCATGTCTTTACAGCAATTAAATACCCAGGCAGCTTTTCCAGCTACAGATGCTAATTACCGCCCACTCGACTGCCAGAATTGGAAAATGCCAGATTGCATGTTTTAAAGGGAGAAAGTCTTTCAGATCCTTAATTCCATTGGGCCTACAGTTCATCAAGTTATTTTGGGGATTTGGATTGGTATTTCCAATTACTTTCTAAACATTTAACAGCAAGTGAAAATTTAGTGTGATTCATTTAATTGATTATATTAATGAGAATATTTGAAGCTCTGTTAAATATGTAGCTGGAATTACATTTGATAATATGTTGGATGACTGTGTTCATAGAACTGTACAGCACAGCAACAGGCCCTTTGGCCCACAGTGTTGTGCTGACCCAGCTAAAAAGCAAATCAAAAGCACCCAAACACCAATTCCTCCTACCTACATAATGTCCATATCTCTCTATCTTCCTCACATTCATGCACCTATCTAAATGTCTTTAAAAGCCTCTAATGTACTTGCTTCTACCACCATACCAGGAAGTGTATTCCAGGCATCCCTTACTCTCTGAGTTTAAAAAAAAATACCCCTCAGCATCCCCTTTGAAACCACCATCACTCACCTTCAATGGCATGCCCTCTGGTATTGGACAGTTGTTTCCTAAGAATGGGAAAGCATGTAGCATATCAAATGTAAAGATTCAGTTAAGTTGTGACTTCATTTCAGAGTAACTGAAGTATCTTCAGCAGCTCATTGCCCTTGACTTAAATTATATTGTGAGCAGAATGCCTTTTAAAGTCTGTAATGTTAAAGTGCTGTTATTCAAAATTTGCAACCAATCTTACGTGGTCAAAAGCAAATTTGAGAGAAATCAAATGGAAGTAACATTATTTAGAGCAGTTCTGTGGGCTTCTGTAGGAGAGCAAGATCACCGTTGCATGCTTCCCTTAAAATCAAATTAACAGGAGAGAATAGAATCAACAAGGATAACAGGATTCAACCTGCAAACATGAATTGAGGGTCAACGGCAATTATTTTTATTTTAGAAACATTGAAGTAAAGATATTTTCCTCAGCTATAATTTGCCAGACTTTTACAAATGGGTTCTCATTCATAAATTAACCAAGAAACAATAAATAAAAGTAAAGGATTTGGATAAATAAATGAAGTTGTAGATTATAAAGTTATTTCTAGTTTTATTGTCATGAAGGGGTGTATATTACAGTGGGATTTTGGATTTCAGCTGGGTTTTGCAGTTGGGGTATTTGTGAAGTTAACTAATGCTCATATGTATTAACATGAAATTTGGCAGTGTTTTTTTTCCCCCGGAGTCATGATTCTACCTTTGGAGAAAGAAATGTAGAAGTTTTTGTTTGAGTTGCCTGGCTCCTTCACAAGCCTCTCCTAGCAGTACCAAGATTTGGTGTGGGGTTGATATTTCTAAATGACAACTACCTCTAAAATGGTCTGAAAATGTTAAGACCTGTACATTCTAGTGTAGCTGGTATTTTTAAAGGAATTCTAAATTGCAATTATTATTATATGCACTCTGCCACTGAAAATTAACTTTTACAAGCATGGAACCTTATTGTTGGAGATCTAAAGAATTTTTAAAATATCACTTTTAAAAATACTTCTCTACTTACTTTTTGTATCTGGTTTTGCAAATAATTTTATTATTACAAAGTTACAAAGTCTATGGTGAGGTTCTGGCTATTAACAATTCATCAATCTAATTTATTGAAGCTGGTACGTATGAGATGACATCCAATTTAGCAGTCTAATTTGTTGTAAATTTCTGTGAGAAACCTCAAACTATGTATATGATAACAGACAGTCACATCTGATGTCACTAGTGAAATGCATCTTACTGCCTGTGAAAATGAATTTCAATGTACTAAGTGGCATGGTGATGTTCACAAGAGCCATGTCATAGCTGCTGTACCTTTGCTTCTTTAAGGCTGTTCTTCACCTGCCAGATACTCCCTGAATAACAAATAGCCATTGACTGAGATTTATCACTCAAAATGGACATGGCTACTAAACAGCAGCGATATTAGATGATGAAGGAGACAACATGCAAACCACTTGATTTCAGTCCACAATTAGCAGGTTTTTGTCTCACTGCATTTGGAACTATTTGATCTGACACACCATTTACTTCTTCATTGGATTAAGCAAAATGAACAACTCTGGTTCAATGGGAAAGACCAAAAGGAGGACATATACAGCAATGGTGAAAGACGAGAATGAAATATTAATCAACTGACACTGCTACATCATCTGCTAACATCAAAAATAGCCAGGATGATCAAAACATTCTTCCAGCTTGTGAATGGCAATGGGCAACCTAGTAATGGAGAGATGAAAGGGTGTTCCATGAATATACATAGCTTCAACTGCTGGAAACACATGTGAGCAACCAATCCAGCCTCAGGAAGTAGCATTGAGGTCTTACATGATCGCAGCGCAGAATCTGTTAATCCTCCAATTAAGCCTTTCAGTTGTGTTTATAACCCTGGCGTCTTCTCACCCCTGTGGAATATTGTCGAAATGACCAAATCAACAAGAGCCCATTTCCTCCAAATCAGCCTTCTTGCAATGATGTTAAACCTCATTAATAATACACTGAAACAACCTGAATTCATCAATCAAGTAAACTATCAATACGCAGTTTCCTTTTGGGAAAATCATTTCCTGACCTTGTTGCAGTTTTGGTCCAGACATCGATGTAAAGGCTGAATGTCAGACAAAGAGTACAAGTAGCTGTTCTCGATAACAAAGGACCGTTTGGCAAATAACAAGCAAGGAGGTTGTCAAACACATCGTTGTCAATAGAAGCCAGTCACCGCAGCCTCAGGATGTTGTTGCCAAAGTCTCACTAGAAAGCATGCTTGGCCCAATCAGTTCTCAGCTGCCTCATCAGTAATTTTCCTTTCATCATAAGGTTAGGTGTGCAGCTGTTAGCTGACAATTCCACAGTGTTAATCTCCATTCACAATGCCTATTTAAATAAAACAGCCAATGTCAGCCAGGTTCAGCACTTGGATGGTGTACAAGCTTGGCTGACAAATGGAGGATAATATTTTGTACCATGACCATCTTAATTAAGAGAAAACCAAATTATTTTCTGCAATAAAACCATCAACATTGTGCCACATGTTATTAACATACTGGATCTAACCATAGTCCAAGAAATGAGATGTATATGGCTTACCATGGTTACTTCACTGGACTTGTAATCTTGCAGCCTGGAGATATAATCCAGACATAGCTGGGGAATGTGATTTAAGTTAATGAAATAAAACCTTGGACTAGAAAGCAGGAAATTTAATTGAGGATGGAAATATCAGAAAGTCAAAAAAACCCTTCCAGTACCAAAATGTTCATTTGAGGTAGGAAATCTGCAAACCCTGCACTTTTCATCCTTTTGAACAACTCCAGATATAAAGCAACAGGCAAAGTCTGAGGTCTTCATTTTCCTCTATCCAGCAGAGGCTCGACTGGTGCAATGAAGGAGATGATGAATTTCATCTTTAGTTTTATCTTTATTGCAAGGTGGTCCATGGGAGCATGGTGCGGGGGGGGGGGGGGGCAGGGGAATTTTCAGTCTTCTAGCAGTGATCCTTCCTGACTTATGCTTCTGAGGCCTGGATTACTTACAGCAAGCACACCAAATTGCTGAAAGGCTACCACCGGTGCTGTTTCTGTGAAATCATCCAAATTCATTGCAAAGAAAAGCAAAACAACAATGTCCTTTCCTGGGCCAATATCCTTAATGTGAGGGGCACTCAGTCACTAGTGACTGGATGGGCTGTATCATTTGCATTCACAACAGTAGACTCCTGGAACAGACGTTCTGTTCCAAGCTCTGACACAGACAGTAAAGATGTACAACTGCTCCTCACTCCCCATCATTCTCAACACGGGTGCCCCCCATCCCCAGGGTTGTGATCTGAACCCATTGTTGTACACTCTGCTCACACCTGACTGCATTGCCAAACACCCAAGTAATCACGTAATCAAGTTCGGTGATGACATGACATGTGACAGTGGTGGGGCTCATCACCTACGGTGATGACAAGGCCTGTAGAGAGGAGGTGGAAGAGCTCTATGCCTGGTGCCTGGTAAATAGCCTGTTCCTCAATATCAACAAGGCATAGGAGATGGTTATCGACTTTAGAAGAACTCACACCATTCAGATGCCTCTTTATATCGGTGGCATGAGCAGCTTCAAACACTTGGGAGTGCACATCACACACAACCTCTCACAGTCCCAGAACACATCCTACACAATCAAGAATGTTCACCAGTGCCTCTATTTTCTGAGGAGGCTGGAGAGAGCTAGACTGTACACAGCCAAACTCACACCCTTCTACAGATGTGCTTCCTAACATGCTGCATCACTGTATGGGACAGGAACTGCACAACAGCGACAGGAATGCTCTGCAACAGGTAAGCAAAACTGCCCAATGCATCACCGGCACCAGCCTATCTGCCATAAAGAACCGATACACAGAAAGATGTCGGAAAACAGCAGCAACATCATAGATCCCAACCGCCTGCTCATGGACTGATTGTCCCAATCACATCAGGAAGGAGGCTACAAGGTGTCCATCCAAGGACCAGTAGGCTCAGAACAGTTATTTTCCCCTAGCAGTAAGACAGATCAATGCCTCCTCCCATTAATCCCTCCCCACCTCCACTCAACACATCCCAGCACCACTTCTTCATCATTTCCTCTCAGAGTCACCTTATGCACAAACATTCCTGTGCCTAGTGTCAGTTTATGGATATGCAACCAATCTTTGTATATAAGCTATCATATGTATTTATAGTTATTTTATTATTATTGTGTTTTTTTTTATTTTTCATGCACTGCATCGGATCTAGTAACAATTATTTTGTTCACCTTTACACTTGTGTACTGGAAATGGCATTAAGCAATCGTGAATCTTAAGTAGGAGGTTACTAGCCTAGACAAATCAAGTAATTCAAAGGTGTGATTAAAGTTTCCTTAAAGAAATAGAACATCTTTATTGGCTCTTGAATATCTCTTACTTCATGGTTGCTCAAATAGAGAAGGAGGAATTGGAATGATATTGAGAACCTCATGTCCATGCATCAGATGCACATGGAGACTACATAGAGTAAACAGCAGAAGGTGCAAACAGCATCACCAATTAACCCACCCACACCCCCCTGCCAACCCCCATCTTTCCACTCAGGCATACAGTCCGGTCTCATGTATGCCTTTTGTTAAACCAAGCATTGGGCCAGGTGAGAAGGTAGGGGCAGGGAGTGGTATGAATGTAGACAGTGATTGAGGTTAGGCAGACAATGAGTCTGGAAGAGAGAGTCAATAATTAATTAAAATTAAATCTGAAATTCATGAGGAAAGAACTAGTGAGGGTTTTTTTTCTTTTTTCTGTTTTAACCTCTCAACCCTACAATTTTATTTTTCAATCATCTTGAAAATCATTATTGAATTTCCTTCCTCTGTCCTTTTAGAGCTTTTGTTCTCCATCATAAATAACAATGTATAAAAACTAAGACTTCTCAATTCCTTCCTGGTTCTTTTGTCAAATATCATAAAAGTTTGTCACTGATTTACTGCCATGAAGGAATAATAGAATAGAGGACAAAGGAAATGGAAGTTAATTTGTGAAATAATATCATTATCCTTGTATTCTTGGTTCTTTCAAATGAAAGAGAATGTGCAATTTGGCCAAAATTATCACAGATTTACAATACAATGTACAGTCATTTAAATTTTTAAAGCCTTTCAGAGTTCTCTTTGTTCATTCAGTTACAAATTTTGATGGGAACCTACTTAAACATTATATTCTTCAGTAAAATTAAAGGTAAGGAAATGATATCATATGCTTTTATTTGTTATATAATGCAAGCTTTAAGGAAGTATGGATGTTCAATAGATCCCAGCAGTGCTGCATTTTCATTTTGGGTTCTTTTATGTATATTGGCGGGTTTAGGATATCACATTATTTTGACATATCTTGTGTAAATTTATACCATATAACAGTGAATACCTTGAACACTGAATATGTTGTAATTGATCTGAGGCTCTTTAAGGGATCCAACTCTATCTGTTGACTTTCCCAAGGACTTTGGGGCATTCAAACTCTTCCAGGAAGGTTATATCTTCAAACTTACATTATTAATGATTATTCCCTTCAACCCAACATTACTGATGTCATTGGGGCATCCTCCAAGGTGGGTTACATCTTTGAACAGTCATTATTAATAATCACACTCAAGCCCCCCACCACCCAATTCTGCCAACATCCTCAGGCATCTTGTGAATTTCGTAACACCAGTCACCCAGACTACAATCACCCAGGTGATTTCATCACATGTGATCTTCTCCCTGACTGACTTCAATCTTCCCAGCTGTTTCTAGAGTTTCCTGGCTTCCCCTCTACCACTTGCAATCTGTTGCCTGCATCATCTCTTCCATTACCTCCATTCTGCAGAAAAGCAGGAAATTATGGAGCAGATATCTTTATGAAGGCTGGTAAGGTACTTGAATCTTTTGTCCTCGCATTCCTCAGGTCCTCATATGGAGTCCACAGAGCCTCAACATATCTGGCACATGCCCCCTGCATCTTGCTGCTTTAATGATTACTGCAATATCTAAGCCAATGTTTCTTTGATGACATATGCAACCTTGTTAAAAGACAAAGCTGCAAAATTTGAAGTCTTGCCAAAATGTGTTCCAATTGTACTGATCTGTCCTCCTGAGCGTAGGGAATGGAATGCTCATATCAGCTAAAATTACAAGAATGCATTACGTTTTCAAGCTTGGGGACGAGTCTCTGTCAGTAGGACAGTAGCGAAGGAATAGAAGGGATCTGTGCTTGTTTATTGTGGTGCCAATCAAGCAGACTGCTGAATTTTGGATTGAACTAAGCTGTAAGTGTTCCTGCAGCTGCACCCATTCAGGCGAGTGGCGAGTATTCCATCATCATCCTAACTTAAATTTTCTGCGGCGGTTTGGAAGTTAGAAATTGCCCGTTTATCTTCTCAAGATAATTAAACATTTGGAGACCAGATGTTATTCAGCGTGATACCACTCCCACGACTATACTTGAATATGGGATACTTGAATGTGAAGCATCAGCTCACCTATGTGGTAGAGTATAAAGAGCTTTGTATATTTTTTAATGTTTATTCTCCTTTAACTTTAATCATGCACAGTTGTCGAAATTTTAGTGGTATAATAACTAGAGAAACATCCATTTGGATTCTAAAGATTGGCTTCTACTTCAGGGTTTACATCCCTTTCACAAATGTGAAAGCCAAAAACATGAGTTAATTCACTCATCAGAATTACAGATTACTCTTACAAGGGACTTATCTTAACTGGATAAAAACAAAAAAAGTAAGTTTAAGCAATTTACCCCCTGCTTCTCCATTAGTCAGTGACTCCTATTTGAAATTTGTACATTAGTTGCATGTATGGAACCAATAAAAAGTCATCTCAACACTGCAAATTGAATCATTTCATGTCAGATCATGAATCAGTCTGTTTGTATGAGCTAGCAGTGTCAGTTTAGATAGTAAAATATTGAATCTAAGTACTTCCAGCATTTTCTGACTTTTGCAATATTCCAGGGTTATTCTTGAGGTTTCAGATGAGTAAAATAGATGCCCAAATTCCATCCTCCCATTGCCCAAGAGGGTCACAAATGCCAAAATGGAATACAAGTCTCTTGCTGAACCCAAAACATGGCCAAATGCTTCTGGGCCATACCCTAGGGGAAGGCAGCAATGTAATGACATAGATTGCCTCTGTTTCTTCTTCGTGTTCTTCTAATTCAGTGGGTCCAAAGCAGTGTGTCTAAGTGTGGGAACTTGTAATATTTTACTGTTCACCCTGGTCCTCAGCAAATGGTAAATAGCTGTTTGCCCATAAATTTGTGATTTATGTTATTGTCATTTGTTGCTTTGTACATTGTAACATGGAGTTCCATAGTGACTTAATCACATAGAAAATCGAACAATTGCAAAGAATAGAAATCGGAAAAATAAATGCTGGTAATATTTAGCAGGTAAGGCAGCATCTGTGGAAAAAAATCTCGTTGTTCAGTTTGAGGATTGTTGGCCAAAAATGAAAAAGAAATGAGAAAACTAGTTGGTTTTAAGTTGCTGTGGATATGGATGATGGATTATAGACGGATTGGGCAAACTTTGATAGGATGAGATATAGGTTGCCATGGTGATGTTGGCGATGATGTCATTGAGTTAATGAGAGAAGTAAAAGCCTGAGCCTTAACCCTAATCTGAACCTGAACCCTGACCCTGTCTTTAAGTTTTACATTTTCTTCCCATTGTTATTGAATGCCTCTCCTGCATGGTCTGACTTTCAGCGATGGGCTGCTGCTTCGTTACACTTTTGGCATAGAAGCATAAGGATTTAGGCAGATGGCACTGATAAATCTGCAAGAAACTCTGCCCAGATAGAATGCAGCATCTTCCATGAATCAAAAAGGGGGGGGGGGGGGGCAGAATACAATTCACTTCATGTGGGCCTCTCTATTCTCCAGCTCACATTTTCTCCTATTTGCATCACTGACCTGGAACTCTGTGAGTACTTAGAGATCTGTAACCACCACTATTAGTTCTTCCATGTTCATCCACATTATGATCCAGCTTCAACTAAAATATAAATGCAACAATGTTGTACCTGCAAAGAGCAGGTCCCAGAGACCAGCAATAATTCTGTAATGCCCAAACCCTGGCTACACAGGTAGGTTATTTGGGTTCTTCCAATCCTGATGCCCATCATAGAGTCAAAGTCAGAGAACACTGCAGCACAGAAACAGGCCTTTTGGCCTATCCAGTCCATGCTGGACTATTATTCTGCATAGTCCCATTGACTTGCACCTGGACCATGGCACTTCATAACCCTCCCCATCCATATACTTATCCAAGTTCCTCGAACCCACATCCACCATTTCTGCTGGTAGCTGATTCCACACTCACACCACACTCAGTGAAGAAATTCCCCCTCATGTTCCCAAAAAATTTTCGCCTTAACCAATCACCTCTAGTTCTAGTCTCACCCAACCTCAGTGGAGAAAGCCTGCTCGCATTTAACCTACCCTTACCCTTCATACTCTTGTATGCCTGTGCCAGGTTACACCAGTCATGACTGTTGCCATTTGGTTAACATCAACCAGGTTATTGTGCGAACATTTCCAGACCACCTGGCTCATTTGCAGTCCTGTTTCGTGGATGAATTGTGCACAACTTGGTGAATTACAGCTTTTTCTGATTTCCCACATGGCTTTTGATCTACCTGTCACATTGCAAAGGAAACCAAATGGATAATATGCCATTCCAAGATGATACAGAGACACCATTGATGGTGTATTTAATGTTTCAGTGATATTTGTGAAATTTTGTAAATATATGGTTTGATTAAGCATTCTTTGTTGTTTACATAATTCATTACAAGTTACATGTAAAAGTACATGAATGACATACATTATTACCTCACCTCACCATAAGTGTACACCCCACTAGAGGTAAAAATAACACTAACCTTACATGTTATTCCCAGCTCTGTGTTTTCTTGCCATTAGTTATATGTTTTGGAGTTATGGAACATATCAGTGGTGATCAGTAAGTTTTAAAAGGAACCTGAGACAACGAACTACC
This sequence comes from Hemitrygon akajei, assembly GCF_048418815.1. Lineage (NCBI taxonomy): Eukaryota > Metazoa > Chordata > Chondrichthyes > Myliobatiformes > Dasyatidae > Hemitrygon > Hemitrygon akajei. The sequence continues at coordinate 22,801,373 of NC_133150.1, read as the reverse complement.
TGTTGAAGCACTTAAAAGGAAGCACAACATATTTGTTTCTTTGCAAAGGGAAGTGAAAGACAGTTGAGCTAAAAAAAACCCAGATTAATTCACAAGTTCATTATCAATGATAATAACAATATTTTTTTTAAAAAGCAGACATGGTTGGCTATATTTGAAAGATAGACATATTTGATTATACAACAGATAACTGAATATTGTAAATAGAACAAATTGAGCAGTATCTTGAAACAAATGAAGTAGCCATTGCAAATCCAGGGGCAGCTTTACTGAATATATTTGGTGAAAGAGGATAGAGTTTGCTTAGAAATTTAACTGCTCCAACCAAACCAGCCAAAATGAGCTTTGCTGATAATGTGAAAGTAATGCAGGGACATTCAGAACTGAAATCATTGTTGATTGCAGAATGACACACACAAAATGCTGGAGGAGCTCAGCAGGCCAGGCTGCAGCTAGGGAAAAAAGTACAGTCGATGTTTAGGAGTAGATTTGAAAGGTAGTGGAGAGAGAAATGCCAGGCAATAGGTGAGACTTGGAGGGGGAGGGATGAAGCAAAGAGCTAGGATGTTGATTGGTGAAAGAGACAGAAGGCCATGGAAGAAAGAAAAAACTGGGGGTATGGTGTGTGGAGGAGCACCCGAGGGAGGCAATAGGTGGGCAAGGAGATAACATGAGAGTGGGTTAAGGGGATGGGAAATGGTGAAGTAGGGGTGGGAGATATTACTGGAAGTTTGAGAGATCAATGTTCATGCCATTAGGCTGGAGGCTACCCAAACAGAATACAAGGTGTTGTTCCTCCAACCTAAGACATTTCTTCGGTCTTGGAGTGGTGTTTCAAATTTTTGTGCCTAAATGGCTTGATTGAAACTTGAAGGATCAAGTGTGCCAGGAATGATTCAGAGAAGATGCCTACTGGAATGCAGAAGTATGCAAATCAGTATATTACATCTATTATGTATGAAGGAAGATGTACTGTATTCATATTTGTTTTTCTTGATTAATAGGTGACACTACAGGTGCCAACATTTTATGAAAACACTACATCAAATTATATCACTGCCCTCTTGAATTATTTATGCAAAATAACTTGGAGAATTTTGAAAACATTGAGATATCTATGTGTCATTAATGTAAAATAAGCTATATACAAGATTTTTTTTTCAGAATTTAAAGAAAAAGATGAATTCAAGATGTTTAGTCCAATATAAGTAATTGTGCATCTGCAACACAAAATAAGCAATAACGTTTTACAGTGATTTTCCGACTTTGAGTCTTTTGATTTTAAGTTATTTTTTGACATTTGCCTTACACAGTGCAGAGTATGTGTCTGTCAGAGGAAAATGCCCCTTTTAAATCACACCCCTCATTTTCTGAGTCCTGCTCTGCCTCATTCTAGGTGACAATCATTCTTACAGTTATTATTCACCCAGTAAGCATTACATACTCAGTGTTATTGGGTTACAAATGTCAATATGAAATTTAAAGGTCAGGTTCTTCATCTAAAATCACAATATTTCCAAAATTACAAAATTGGCTTAACCCATCATCCCTGTAAGAAAATGGTTGCTGAAAATGTGTTGCATGGTGAAGCTGAATTTAGATGTTGTGGTTTAATGTATCACTAGGTTTGTGGATCTAAAAATATGCAAGTACTCTTCAAACATATGTTTGCTTGAATAATCTTTAAGTTGCAATCTTGTGATTGTCCTATTGAATGAAACAAACTACAGTATTTTGCAGAACTGGGTAGAATAAAAATGCATCTCTTTATTTGAAATAACCCTCAGCAATCAACACAAACAATTGGTATTAATTTGCCCCTATTAAATCACTACCTTTGTGTTAACTATGGTGCCTTTACCTTTTCAGTTTAACTGTCTTCATGTCTTCTAATGCCATGAGTTTCTAGATAAATACTTCAATTGTTAATTCATCTACAGACTTCTATATTTTTGCAACCTCGTGTATGAAAATTCATGTATTTTTGATTCATTTTCTTCCTTCAAACATCTTGATTCCTCTATTATTAATTATATTTCTTTAAACATTCTTAATTCTTTGAACTGTACTATATAATATTTTTTCAGCATAGCTGAATTTCTTGAAATCAGATAAAACATTCTTGGATGTTTTTCAAACCAAAACATATTTCATGTGATGCCTAACCGGTAATCCACATGATTGCTGTAAAAAAGCAGCTCAGCATTTTTTTTTGCTGTTGGTGGACTGTATTTTCACAGGTCATCCTTATATTTAAAACATAAAACTTTACATTTTGTGTTAAAATGAGTCTAGAGCTTTATCTCCCACTCATCCTTTTCTACTGTCACTTTCTACACTCTCCATCACAATTCGCTACACTTTCTCGCTTAGTTTCATCTGCAAAAATGGATAAGTTCCTCTTTGCAAAAGTAGATTATTTAAATGCATTGATCCCAGGGGAACACCTTTTCCTGCTGGCCATCGATCTTAAAATATTCACTTTGCTGCCATCCTCTGCACATGCTATGCCACAGCTGCAACCAATTCTTTTTTTGAGAAACATCATGCATTTTGAGCATGACAAAATATAAAAACCCATTTTCTAAAGTCTAAGGATTTTCCATTTTATCTGAAATTACAACTCATATCGGATTTAAATAGTGTCATTTTAACTAATAGCAGTTTGGAAAATGACTTCCTTTGGAAGACTGAGGTATGAAATTAATAAATCAAAGTGATTGCTTAAGTCTTCAAGAGGGGAAATTCTGCAGATGCTAGATATCCAAGCAACACACACAAAATGCTGGAGGAACTCAGCAGGCCAGGCAGCATCTATGGAAGAGAGTAAAGAGTTGGCATTTTGGGCCGAGACCAACCCCCTCATCAGGGCTGTTTACTCATTTCCATAGATGCTGTCTGGCCTGCTGAGTTCCTCCAGCACTTTTTGTGTGTTGCATAATCTATAATTTCATGTACAATCTGTACAAAATGTTGATGTATTTGAACACCCAGTACACATACACACACCACTTAACTGAAGTGGGAATATTCTCTAATGACTGTATACTGTTCAATTCCATGTGCAGATATCCAGCAAATGAATTAGTCTATAACTGCATGCAGCAAGATTTAGACAATATTTAGGCATAGACTAACAAATGGCAAATAATATTTGTGCCTCGTGAGTACCAAGTGACAACTATATCCATGAAGAGAAAATCTAGTCACCTATGCTTGTCAACTGCATTACCACCACCATCTATGTGGTTGGGGTCAACATTAACTAGACATTCAGCTGGACCAGCTACAGATTTTGCTGTGAGTTACTTTTCTCTTGGTCTCAAAGCATTTCCAGCATCCAGAAGGTACAGATAAGAAATATACTGGAATAATCTACACTTACCTGAATATATTCGTCATCAACAATTCTGAAGAAACTTGATACCATTTAGAAGAAAATGGCCCACCATTAGCCTACTATTGCACTCATCTTTAATTTGCACCTTCCTTAGTACACAATGTCAGCACGTCTATAAAAGGCACTGTGGTTAGTGACATTGTTGCTTTTACAATTTTGCAAGCTGATAATGGCTTCTCCCCAAGCTATATAGGAACACCACTACATGCCTTTAACCATCCAGTTTGCACGTTGTCCTCAAATGGAAATTTAGTGTTCATTTCTGCTGATTGTAAATTCTTTAACTTCTTCCTTATGAACATTATGGAAGCATCTTTACTAGAAAGCTTGCAGTTAGTCAAGAAAACATCACTTACTCCAGGAAATTCTGGTCATTGTCTTCAAGAATCCTGGTTTGGCAATAATGCACAGCTCTTTGATTTCCTCAAACTAAACTAAAGAACATTTGTTAATGTGACTGATAATTCTGATGTACCCATTCTACCTTTACTTTATTAGAAGTTTAGTGGCAAGGTCATACTAGGTTTAGTACTACACAATGAACTTGTTCAGGTGACAGATCTCTCAGTTGGTATTTCAGAGACTGTGACCACAATTCCCTGACTTTTGCACAGCCTTGCACAGGGATAGGAAAAGATGATATGAGAATGTATTTAACTGGGAAAAGGTTTATTTTGATGCTATTAGGCAGGAAATTTGGAGCATAAATTGGGTACAGATGCTCTCAGAGGATGTGTTGGAACCTTTGAAAATCATCAATAAATACATCATTGGAGCTGATGGTATATACTCCAAGATAACATGGGAAGCAAGGGAAGAGATTGCTCAACCTTTGGTGATGTTCTTTGCATCCGATCTGGCCACAGGAGTAGTATCAGAAGATTGAAGGATGCCAAATGCTATTTCTTTGTTCAACAAGGTAATGGAGATAATCCTGGGGTTTATAGGCCAGTGAGTCTTACATCAATGGTGGGCAAACTATTGGAGAGGATTCTTAGAGACAGAATTTATGAGCATTTTGAGAAGTGTAGTCTAATTAGGGAGCATGACTCTGTGAAGGTCAGATACTGCCTTATAAGCCCCAATTGCCTTTTTTTTCCAAGGAATTGACAAAACAAATTAATGAAGATGAGCAGTGGAAGTTGTGTATATGGATTTTAATAAGGTGTTCAACAAAATTCCCCATGGAAGGCTCAGTCAGAAAGTCAGGAGACTTGGGATGCAGGAAAACCTCGGATGCAGGGAAACTTGGCTGCATGAATTTGTAATTGACTTGCCCACAGAAGGTAGAAGGTGGTAGCAGATGGAGCATATTGTGCCTGGAGATCGGCGATCTGTGGTGTTCCACAGGAATCTATCCTGGGACCCCTGCTGTTTATGATTTTTATAAATGAATTAGATGGGGAAGTGGAGGGGTGGGTTAGTAAGATTACAGATGATAAGAAAGGTGGTTTTGTGCTGGATAGTGTAGAAGGTTGCTGTAGCTCCGGAGACTGACAGAATGTTGAGCTGGACTGAGAAGTGGTGTGTGAAGCTCAAACCAGAGAAATTTGAGTAAGGTGCTCTTTAGAAGGTCGAACTGGAAGCAAGGATTCTTAATGGTGTAGAGGAATAGAAGTTTCTTGGCTCCCAGTCCATAGATCCTTCAAAGTTGTTTTGCAAATTAATAGAGTGGTCTAAAAGGCAGATGGTGTGTTGACCTTTATTAGTTGGACGACTGAGTTCAAGAACTGCAAGGTAATGTTGCTGGTCTATAAACTCTAGGACACATCAAAGGGCATGTTTCCATGGTGACTGGAGTAAAGTGTAGAGAGGACTTCAGAATTAGGTTTTGTACACAGAGAGTGGTAATTGCATGGAACACTCAGCCAGGGATAGTTGTCGAAATAGATGCATGAGGGACATGGATGAAAGAAAAATGAATGGCTACGTGGGAGGGCAGGGTTAGATTGACCTTGCGGTATTTTAAAATTCAACATATCATGATGGGATGAAGGACCTATATATTATTATTCTGTTCTATGTTAAAGAGGTTTGGTGTATCACCAAATACTAACAAATTTCTATGCGGGGTGTGGTGCCAGAGTAGCATGGTGCTATTATAGTATGGAGCGCTGGAGTTCAGAGTTCAATTCCAACGTGTTTGTAAGGAAGTTGTACGTCCTCCCTGTGAACACATGGGTTTCCTCCAGGGGCTCTGGTTTCCTCCCACATTCCAAAGATGAAGCAGTTAATAGGTTAATTGGCTATTGTAAATTGTCCTGTGATCAGACTAGGGTTAAATAGGTGAATTTTTGGATGGGGCAGCTCATTGGGCCAGTATCTCTAAATAGCTAAATAATGTATTGTTGAAAGTATCCCAACTGGTTGTATCACGCTCTAGTATGGTAACTTGAATGAAGGAGAATGTAGGAAGCTGCAGGGAACAGTGGATTCATCACAGGCACATCCCTCCCTACCACCATTGGTATCAACCAGAGGAAGGCAGCATCTGTTACCAAAGATTTCCAGCACCTATTTTCACACAGCTATCACTGGGTAAAAAGCAGAAAAGCCTGAAGCCAGGTTTAAGAACAATTACTTCCCATTAACCACTCAGTTCTTGAACCAGTTAGCTCAACCCATGTCACTACAGGTTAGCAACACAGTAAATATTTTGATCAAAATGGACTTTTTAATTCTAATTGTGCTCCTTCTTGTAAAAATTGTGTATAATTTATGTTCGTCCTGCGTCTGTTGCTTTCATTTCACCTCTGCATGTACATACTAGCGCATAAACTCGACTTTGACTTTAACTTTGCAGTAACATTCCTGTTCACTGAACACAAGGCTAATAGGAACCATCCAAATCTATGATTGATTATATTAATCTGGGAACTTTACAGGGGTTTAAGCAAGCCTGACAAGAACTCAGCTAAAGTGTTATATTGGTGTCCTGATGAACATTTCTGGATATTTATGGAAGTTGTCTGATCATAGTATCTTGAAGTAGCAAGGAGAACTATTCACAGTGTCTGGAGGAAACTAATAGAAGAGTTTTATACAGTGGAAGCTGATAGAATCAATACTCTCCCAAAATCTCATCTTTTTCTTCACTGTCATAACTAACTGCCTGGAATTTTCAGAGAGTGGCCAAATATAACAGGTATTAACAATATTGAAGAAACAGGTCCACATGTCTACAGTGGGGCCCAAGACATGGATTTTCTATTTACCCAAAATCATTCGTATTAGTGGCCTCTGGCTGTTCATCCAATCAGGTTGAAGGATTTTGACAGAAAGCAAAGCAGGACATTGAAATTAATAGAGACTGGCTATATTATTGAGAATATAAAAATCAAATCCAACAGATGGAAGTTTGAAATGTTATTCAGCTCTATTTGCAAATATAAAATTAGTTTCTAAGGGATAGGGAGGATGTTCATCAATAAATATGACTTGAGAGTAAAAATATTATTACTGAAAGACATAACATTTTCAATATTTTTTGTAAATATATTTTTCAAATATAAATAAAATGATTCTCTGTTGATTCCACTTCAGAGAGCAGAGTTCCCAGTGGAGGATCAAGGAATTGCTGACAACAGCTTTCAGATTTCCTCATTTTACGAAGCACATCAAATATTAGAGAGCATAATTTTAGCAGAGGAGGTTCAGAGAAGACCTGCGGGGCAAGTATTTTTACATGGAAGTAGTAGAAACAAGTAATATTGCAACATTTTGGAGACAGACACATGAACAAGGAATGAAGGAAAAATGATAATGGGCAGGCAGATGGGATTAGTTAAATTGGCATCGTGGTCAGCACAGATGTGGTGGGCTGAAGGGCCTGTTCCTGGGCTGTACTGTTCTATGTTTCCAAGGATAGATAAAAACTGATCTCAGTAGTTATTTATGCTATAATATTCTAGAAGTGCATTCCTATTTGACAAATTATGCATACGGTATGTTACGTTTATAAGCTCAGAATTGTCCTCTCTGTTTAGAGAAATAATGTATAACTCCATTCACATTCATATATTTTTTCTTTTTCCACACGGAAAAACCTGAAGAGAAAGTGTACATTACAATTGATACAGGACACACTATTCTGATTTCTCCAACAAAATCAGTTGTTGCCAATTTGTCAGAAATTAAGAAAAAAGAGAAAAAGCTGTTTGCTCTGAACATCCCAATGTTGTGCATTCTGTTACGTTTCACAAAAGGCTTTCAACCAGTTAAAATGCAGCATCTTAATAAATAACAAATCACTCTTTTGAATGCTTAAAATCTCAACCAATACAAATATATAGAGTTGAAATATAGGAGTCCCACAGAAAAAAGAGAATGTTTCATGAAAATATTGCCAGATGAAAATAATTCATTGATACTGTCATCTAAAATGTATTCTGTGTACTTCATTCTATGATCTACTGGAATGATTAACCATTTTCATTGGAAAATTAATTAATTAGCATTTTATATGGGAGAGTGAATGGATTGAATGAATGTTTATTCCATTTTATGTCAGAGTTCAACATTATATTTCAAAAATCTAAAACTAGGAATATTTTTGTACTTACCCAGGAGAAACCACTTTCAGTTTCAGATGTATTTGAAACTTGATTTCAAAATACTGAGGTGGGTTTAAATAACTGGGTTGTAATTTTCTGTGAAAGTTGTGCACATCATTTCTTCATGTGCTCTGTGATCAGCAAGGGGAGTGATTCTAACACCACACATTGAATGCTACCAATTTCTGTGTGGCCTTGAGAAAGATATACTTGACAATTTGGCCAAGAACATATATATCTGTAGTAACGCATCTTAACTGTACAGCTTTCTATGATATAGTGTAACTGTCTACAGATTATCAGTAATTAATATTATCATTGAAACTTTTCTAAGCAATCATGATTGACAGATCAAAGCATTTGTAATGACTTGCATCTGGCTACTGATCATATTCAAACTAAATTCTTCAACCGTTCAACAAATGCCAACAGATGGATGACACTACTCATTAACGTATAAAAGTCAAAACTTACAGCATTTGCCCTGTGGAAAATACCGTGCGGATTTTCCTCTGCTGCTAATTGTAGCCTGCAGAATGAAATTTAATATATTTTGACACAGCCCAAATCCCTTGGTGGTAGATGCTCTTTTAAAGATAGCAAGTTGGCATCTGCGAGTTCAGTGCTTGTGATGGTATGCTTGTCAGTCTTGACCCACTATTTGATCTTGTGCTGTGAGGCAGCACTGGCGAGTATCTGTCAATGTGTAGAATCTTAAGAGATATTCCTGAGACACATTGACTTTCTGGTATTGTAATGTTTTGCTTACCTAATACTTCCTTGTGAGAACACTTATGCTCCAGTGTTAGAGCTCATCTTGTTGATATGACTGAATAATTTAAAGAGACTGGCTTTATTTGTCACGTGTACATCGAAACATTGAAACATGCAGTGAAACGTATTGTTTGTGTCAATGATCAACACAGTATGAGGATGAGCTGGGAGCACCACGAAGTGTCACTGGGATTTTCGTGCCAACATAGAATCCCTGCAACTTATTAACCCTGACCCTAACCTGTAAGTCTTTGGAACGTGGGAGGAAACCAGAGCACCAGGAGGAAATCCACCTGGTTATGGGGAGAACGTACAAACTCCCGACAGAGAGCGGCAGGTATTGAACTTTGATCGTTGATCACCGCTGCTGTTAAGTGTTGTGCTAACAGCTACCCCGGTAGCAATTGATCTTTTTTTGCGATAATATTTTAGGATCCAACAAGACTTGCCTCCACTCCTGTATTGTGGGTTCGGAGGTGACAGGGAAGGGACATAAGACACTGACAAATTTAGTCCTTGGTGGGACAGGAGGTGCTCAGCATGGTAAGAAGTTAGGTAACTTCAAAGCTCCTCTGCTCTTTCTCCTCTTACAGTGGGCATCTGACGCCAGATGAAGGGACTCGGCCTGAAATGTTGACAGTTTACTCTTTTGCATAGATGCTGCCTGGCCTGCTGAGTTCCTCCAGCATTTTGTGTGTGTGACACCAGCCTGAATGGTCTCTCTCTACTTTGATAGAACTCTGTGGGGATGTTGCATGGAGGTTTAGAGAACATTTTTGAATCTTTTGTCTGTCCACCTGATGGATCAAAGTCAAAGTCAAGATTTTTGTCATATACACAGCTCCATATAAAGGTATGCATAGGTGCAGTAAAAAACTTGCAATGGCATCATGGACCCATAACATTTTGTAAATAGCATTCACTGGAAAAACATCAATCTATGTAAATTATACGCAATACTTACAAGAAAAACAATTAGAACAAAAAGGAACAAAGTCGATTTTAGTGCAAATTAGTCAAAAGTGATGCTAAATTGTAGTGTTTGGAAGGACTTGTACTGCAGTTTGGTGTTCAGTTTCAAATGACTTTGCCTGTTATCGCATCTGACTGAGTTTCATTATAACGTCAGTTTTTAAAAATATATTCATTCGAGGGATGGGGGCTTCACAGGCTGAGCCAGTATTTAATTGCCCATCTCTCGTTGTCTTTAAGAAGTGGCGGTAAGCTGCTTCTTGAAATGCTGTTGTCCTTGAAACAGACCCACAATGCTGCTCAAGAGTTTTACCCAACAACAGGGAAGAAAAGGTGATACATTTCTAAGACAGGATTATGTGTGGCAACTTCCAATTGGTGGTATTCCCATGGCTTTGTTGCCTTGGTCTTTCTAGCATTTGGAGGCCATGTTGTGAAGCTGTCCAAGTAGTCTTGGTGCATTCTGTGGATGATATAAACTGCAGCTACTGCATGTCAGCCATGGACTGAATGAATGGTTGTGAATGAGATGCCCATCAAGTGGGCTGCCATGTCCTAAATGGGTCATATTATTGAAGTTGTATTCATCCAGGCAAGTGGAGAGTATTCTGTCAGACTCCTTGAGCCTTGTAGATAGTGGATAGGCTATAGGAATTTAGGAAGTGAGTTACTCATCACAGGATTCTTAGTCTTTCACCTGCCCTTGTAACCAGTTCATTTGCTGGAGATGTTGACCTGAGAAAGGAAACTGACCTTAGACTGTTTGTCCTTCAAATAGATTTGGAGGTTTTTCTGAAGATAGCATTAGTGTTAACTCCCTAGTACCTTTAAGTGTTCCACTAAGCACATCCTGTCCCACCTATTACAAAATCCATTGGCCTCCACAGTCACCTGGGAACACATAGAAGTGGTGTGGAAGGAAATTATGATTGATCCTGCTGAACTTCCTACAACAAACGGGCTGCACTACAACCTTAGGTAGCATCCAAATACAAGTAGCTGCACGTCTCTTCAAGACAAAGTTAGAGACGCTTAGAAACTTCTGTCTCCGCTGAGATGTTCCACATATGTCATTGCTTCTCACCGCAAATTTTAAGAAAAGTCTCCGGCAGCAAAGTGATGAACCTTCCACTTGATAGATTAAACTGTTGCATCACTGCAGGAAGAGATACAGGACTGCACTGTATGCCTCCCAAAAGCACAGATGTTCATGGTGAGCTCTCATATGCCCTTGCATATACCTCCTCGGTTACTTCTTTTCTCGTCTGCTGTCTATCTCCACATCTTTGTTAATTTATGATCTGATGAACACAGGCTCCCTCCTCCCCGTCCTTTTACTTGCAAGATTTCTCCTGGCTCTTAGTTTTGAGGCTTTTAATTTTGAGGAGCAACCTGCTGACAGCATAAGGGGTTGTGATGACTGGGATTTCAGTTTGGGTCAGTCTGTCTGAGATCTGTTAGTTAGAAATATATCTCACACCTACCCTATGTCTCCAGGAAGGGAGGTGTTTAGCACTTTTAATTACATGCCGTACGAGTCCAGCTTTATTAAAGATTGGTTCTTCAGTGACTGAGCATTACTAGCCATGACTTGGAAGAGTATGTTTGAAAACCACTTTCTGGACTGTTGATGCCACTTGGATAAGCTCAGTGCTAGAGCCAGTGCTGGTGGACACAAAATCCTTACATTAATATGTCAATACTATGTCAATAACTGGTAGAGACTTACACAGTAAAACCATATCAGCTTGGATTTTCATGATAGAAAACCATTTCAATTTAGTTTTACTTGGTATGCTGCATTAGTTTTGTTGCCAATCATTGCCACTAATTTTGCATGTTACTGTGTTTATTAGTCTGTTGCCTTACAATATCGATATCTACTTTAAAGCGACTCATAGGAATCAATGCACTTCGTTGTTTTGGTATTCCATGTAAGTGAGATCACAAATATGCAGCAATTGTCGCTGCAATAACATTTGAGAGTTTGGGAAATTTGAGGATAATATTCCTTGCAAGTTATCAGGGTGGTGACCCAGATACATCTCCTCTATTATGTCCACACCAGCATCTGCATTTATGGGCTCAGCTTCTACCATCTGCATAATTCAGAAAAGAGCTTTCATCTTTGCCTCCATATCACTAGAAAGGCTGTCATTGTGTTATGTTTTCCTGCTGCTGGCTTTTGTGCTCGACATATTGAATAGGGACCTGACCTGCTATAACTAAGAAGATAAAAGAGCTGGGGAAAATAATACTGGAAAAAGGAAATATTAAAGAAAAACCTGGCTTGGAAATATTTTACACTGCTAATAGGGAGCCATTATGTGACAAGGCAACGTCAGTCTTGATTGTGGTCTGACAAAAGTTCAAAGCCTTAGGTGCCCTGATCACCCATTAGATACTATAATGTGCACAAATAGAACAAGGTGGGGACTGGGAGGCACGTGGTATTGGATAAAACAAGCGTCTATGTTTAAAAAGAATTAAAGGGATCTTCATAGGTTGAATTTGCCAAGGTTGGCGTAGAGCTTATTTTAAAATGTGCACATGCAGAGATAGCAGTTTGAAAGTCTAGTCTTTCCTCAGAACAATGTGACCTAATTTCTTGGGCAATGCTCCAAAGGAAAACACATTGTAGCGTAACTGAATTTCTGGGCCATAAAATTTTAAATTAAAAATAACTCCAGGAATAATTTACTGCCTTGTTGAAGCAACAAGACTCCACAGTTTGAAAAGTTCCCATCCAGGCCTTCAAGGTTGATTGACATGCCTGGGCTATTAATTATCTCATTAACAGTGTCTCCATACTAAGAAATCGCAGCCCCAAAAGTTCTGTGCTATGTTTACTTTGGATTCATTTCACAATTGAGAATGTGGATCAACTGAGTGCATAAAATTAATCTCAAGTTACTTACAATATTATAGACACCGTGATTGATTTGAGAGTTTGCCAATCCTCTCCAGATGGTTGGGAGTTGTGAGTGGGCTGGTGCAGGACACCACACTTTTTCTAAAAGCAATCAGGGCCCTGAGATTCTCTGTGACAAGAAGAAGAACCTCAAGGTAGTAGATGCTGACGTCTACATATTTTGATAATAAATTAACTTTGAATGTTGAACTTTGACTGTTCCTTAAAGGGGCAGTACCCATCTCCTGATAAGATAATAATTTACACTATGTTAGCAGTGTCTCTTTCTGCACTATTATTTCAATCCTGTGTCTTGTCAAATGAAAGGTTATTGAATTTAAACATCTCTCTCTGTAAATACTGCCAAATTTTGTTGTTGAGTATTTCCAGCAAATTCTGCTTCAGTGCAGAAAAGGAAGACTACAGTGTCCAATGGAGAATCTAAAACCTCATTAGCAAGCAAGTGGAGAGGATGTTCTTAGAACATCTCTCATTGTTAACTTCCAAGCACCATCTAATTGACCATGGCAACAGCATGCAATAAGATGGAAAGTTACTTAAGCAAGTGCAGACATCAGCTTCCTTTGTAGAACAAAGAAATAATCCACTAACAACACAGGCCTGCTGTAGATGTGTGAAATGGGTATTTTGACTGCTAACCCAATAGTGTACATTTAAAATCTATCTGTGTTTCCACCTTCTCAGTCTTTACCATTCCACCACAGATTTAGCTTAATGATATGGAGTATTTTCAAAAGCAAAACAAACCACTGAATAATAAAAGAAAATAGTTCTGCATGTTTACTCACGACCTGAACTCCTTCAGCACAAGATGAAACCAGCACAGATGAAAGATGGAAATGCTGAGCACTTAATGGTCCAAAAGGACAACCTTACATCATTCCTCCATTATGTAACTACACAAAGATACTGTCCTTGAAGGAGTTTGCTGGGATACACAGTCTGTGCTTGTCATTATGTCTCAGGTCAATCCAAACTTGCAGTCCTTTCAGCAATTATGGCCTAACTGGGTCACAAGTAGGATGTTAACCCTATTGATGCCAGTGAGCTCCTGTTTCTGCTAAAAATGTTGGGATACCTCAGCATTTCAGACAGCAATATAGATAGATAGATAGGATCTCCAACCTGAAATTGTATTTCTGCCTGACTCACTGATTGCTTCCAGCCTATCTGTTTCTATTTCAGATTCCCTGTCTATGCAGATTCTTTTTGATTTTCCTTTCCAGTTTTTGTAAGATTAATTCTGAAGAGGCACAAAGTATCCAGCATCTGACACTCTTTCTTACAAAAATTGCTGTTGGTTTTTACTTAGTATCATTGTGTAACCCTCAGGCTCACCCAGCTCGTGTTCATTCAGGGGAATCAGCCTTCAGGCCCACCAAACTGGGTAATCATGTTTGTTGTGTAACATACCCCCAGTTAAAAACCCCCAACGCAAGATACCAGACGGTACACCATACACAATTAAATGATAGACATTATGAATCTGAATCTGAATATAGGATTAGTAATGAAAATAAACAAAACAAAAAAAGGGCCAAGTCACAGTCAAAATTGCATTGGAGCTCACTCAGTAGTCATTCTTCCACCATTAGTCCCCTCTGAATGTGGCCAACCTTCAGACCCTCAGCTCCCAGTGCACTCTGTCCGGTGGTCTACCAGTTCTCACCACACGCGTCTTCCCTCTTCATCTCTCCTCGACAAAAGACCGCAAAAAACCCGGCTCCCAGACACACAAGAAAGAACAACATTCCTCCCATTGGTTAGCCACTGAATTCCAAAGTCCCGTTATCTCTAGTCATAATCCAAACATTGCTGCTTTACTAAACCATTACTTAACAGTGGAAAATTACATAGAAGCCATTACATTAGCCTTAGCAGTGAAACCGTAAGGCTTACAGTGTTACAATTGTTATTGTGAAGATGTTATCATTTTCCTGGAAAATTATTTGCATTTGTTTAATTTAACACTTTCAAAATACTCAAAGGAAGCTTTGTAGTTATCTCAAGGTCTCTGGAGCAGACTGTATTCCCACTGACAACACAAAACTTGCTGGTGAAGAGCCTCAGTCTCATGGTGTACATATAGGAAGAGATTAATAGATCAGTGAACCACAGAGATGTCATAATCATGACTATCTTGACCAATGGTGACCAAGTAGACAAGTCTGACAGAAGGATCTCCTGACTACCATAAAGACATAGGAGCAGAACTAGGCCATTCAGCCCATTGAGACTGCTCCACCATTCCATCATGGCCGATCCCAGATCTCACTCAACCCCGTACACCTGCCTTCTCGCCATGTCCTCTGAAGCGGTGACCGATCAGAAAATGATCAACTTTAGCCTTAAGTATACTGACAGACTTGGCCTCCACTGCGGTCTGTGGCAGAGCATTCCACAGATTCACTATTCTCTGGCTAAAAAATTTCCTTCTCACCTCTGTTCTAAAAGGTCGCCTCTCAATTTTGAGGCTGTGCCCTCTAGTTCTCAATATCCCCACCACAAGTAATATCCTCTCCACATCCATCCTATCTAGTCCTTTCAATATTAAGACACAAAGAGAAACACCTACAGATTCTTTCTTCACTATTTCCTTCCAAGGTTAAAAACCAGACCCTTGAGGTACATTGCAAATGTCGTCCATGTAGAAGCCTAGTGGATGATGTCACATTTTGGCTCCAAGAAACATCCCGTGGAGTATCTCACCTCTCAGAAATATGCCAGAAGAACTTATTGATCGATTGAGGAGAGGAATGGATGAAAATAAATGCACATAACTCACAGCCTAATTGTCAGCAATGATACGCACTCGCATTTGTGCTTCTGTGTCCTGGACCACGTACTTCAGGGAAGGCAAACTATATGAAAGATGCCACAAACACTCCCTCCATTAAACTTCTCCAGAATCACTGAGGGGATAAGAGAAGCAAAATCAGTGTCCTCTCTCTGGTCAACATCATCAATATTTACTCTCAGCACCACTGGAAAGGTCACATCGGTTGTATGCTCAACAGCAGACTTCCAAAAGAGGTGTTCTATTTTAGGTTCTATCAATGGGAAGAATTTACCAGGCAGGGGATAACATTAAAAGATGTGTTCAAATCTTCATTGAAGAAACAAAATTTTCACACCAACTTTTGGGAATCTCTGGTCCATGGTCTATCAGCACACGTGCACCACAACACAGTGTGCTGAGCCCTCTGCTTTACTCTCTTTACACTTATGACTGTGTGGCTAAGCACAGCTCCAATACCATGTTTAAGTTTGCTGATGGCACCACTGTCGTTGATCAAATCAAAGCTGGTGGCAAATCAGCATATGGGAGGGAGATTAAAAATCTGGCTAAGTGGTGCCACAATGGAGGGGAATGAGAGGTGAACAGGGTAAGTAACTTTAAGTTCCTCAGTGTGATCATTTCAGTGGATCTGTCCTAGGCCCAGCATGCAAGTGCCATGAAGAAGAAACCCTTACTTCTTTAGAAGTTTGTGAAGATTTGGCATGACATCTAAAACCTTGACAAACGTGTATATATGTGTGGTGGAGAGTGCATTGACTGGTTGCATCACAGCCTGGTATGGAAACACCAGTGCCCTTAAATATAAAATCCTACCGAAAGTAGTAGATATGCCCCAGTCCATCATGGGCAAAGCTCTCCCCACTATCGAGCACATCTACATAGAGTGCTGTCGCAACAAAGCCACGTCCATCATCAGGGACCCCCACCACCCAGGGCATGTTCTCCTCTTGCTGCTGTCATCAGTAAGAATGTACAGGAGCCATAGGACTCATACCACCAGGTTCAGGAACAGTTATTACCCCTCAACCATCAGGCTCTTCAACCACAGGAGATAACTTCACTCAACATCCCTTGCCCCTTCACTTAACAGTTCCCTCAACTTACAGACTCACTTTCAAGGACTCTAGGATTCTAGGGATGAATGGCTTATCATATGAAGATTGTTTGCAGGCTCTGGGCCTGTATACACTAGAATTCAGAAGGATTGGGGTGACCTCATTAAAATCTATAGAATGGTGAAAGACATTGATAAAGTGAATGTGGAAGGGATGTTTCCTATGGTGGGAGAGTCTAAGACCAGAGGACAATGCCTCAGAATAGAGGCATCCTTTAAGAATGGCGATGAGGAGGAATTTCGTTAGCCACGGAGAGGTGAATCTGTGGAATTCTTTGCCACAGGCAGCTGTGCAGACCAGATCTTTATGTATATTTTAAGACCGAGATTGATAGGATCTCGATCGATCAGGGCATGAAGGGATACAGGGAGAATGCAGGAGAACCCTAACCCTAACCCTAACCCTAACCCTAACCCTAACCCTAACCCTAACCCTGATGGGGAAAACTGGATCAACCATGATGAATTGGCAGAGTAGATTCGATGGGCCAAATGGCCTAATTCTGCTCCTATATCTTATGATCTTATGGACTCTTCATCTCATGTTCTTGATAGTAATTGCTTATTTATTTTTTATTATTATTTAATTTATTTGTATTTGTAGTCTTTTGCACTTCGGTTGGGAGTTTTCTGTCCTGTTGGGAGCAGTCTTTCATTGACTCTATCGTGTTTTCTGGATTTATTGCATATGCCCACGATCTCAGGGTTGTATATGGTGACATATACAATCATATGCTAAAGTCAGAGGCACATATATATATGTTTAAGACTTTTGCACGGTACTGTATATGTCAATGTGGAGCAGAGAGCGAGTTTGTAAACTCGGCCATAGCAAAGGATTTTGGGAATAGTGAGGGTGGAGAACTGCGGGAGGGGTGTGGGACAGGTGGCAGAGAAGGAGTGCTGGGGCAGGGGTGTTGCTGATGCAGACACACCCAGCCATAATACACCAGGCAAGGTAGTTTGATTCCTAACAATTGGTTTATTGATCATTGCAGAATATTTCTCTGGTTCTTCCCATTACTTTCCTTCTCCTTTTCCCTTTCCCAAACCATGACTCTCCTCTCCCTGTCCCCTTCCCACTCTCAGTCCACAATAGAGACCCATATCAGAAACAGGTTTATCATCACTCACACATGTCATGAAATTTGTTTTTTTTTGCTGGCAGCAGTGCAGTGTAATAGATAAAATAACTACAGTATATTTACTTTGAATTTTGCAAAGGAGGCATTAGAAGAACCCAATTGCCCAAAATAACCAGAGAAAGACGATACCATCTGATGAGTTGCATCTGCCTGCCCAGTCAGTACTTTGCCCGGGTTCTGATGGAGGGTTTCGACCTGACATGTTGACAACTTCTGTTCCCCCACAGATGCTGCTCAACCCATGGATTTCACCAACACCCATTTTAGACCTTGTGGTTCCCCGACGGCCACACAAGACACTAAAAGCTCATAACCTCAGAGTGGAAGCAGGGACTCGATCCCAAGGGACTGCACTAGATGTTGACATATACACATATCCATTTGGAAGCATTTGAAGTTGAAGGATCTTTTTAAATATTTCTGCTGTAGTGTATTCTCGTACACATAGTCCAGTCTTTTGAAGCAGCTTTTAACTCAACTAATCATCTCTGTTAGAATTAACTTTAATATTTCACAGGGTACAATGAACTCTTCAGCAGTTTCAATTCACACTTCTGAAAATGTGTAAACAATTGCTCTGAATGAATCAAGTTAACACCTCATTATCTCTCAGTAGTTGTATTTAGACAAGCCTTAAATAAAATTAATCAGCCTTGAATTGTGTTGGCTATCTAATATACAAAAAGTATTCATCCCCTTAGAAGTTTTCATGTTTTATTGTTTTACAGCATTGAATCACAATGGATTTAATTTGGCTTTTTTTGACAGTGGTCAACAGAAAAGACTCCTTTGTATCAAAGTGAAAACAGATCTCTACAACGTGATCTAAATTAATCACGAATGTAAAACATAAAATAATTGATTGTATTGTAGTGATGTACTACATACAGAGCTAGAAACAACGACACTCAGTTGGTAAGTCGTTTCGAGACTAGTTTATTCAAACTTCATGGCGCTGGCTTTTAATCCCTAGTTCCCGCCCTCTCCGGGTGGAAATGACATCAGAGGTGCATTACCAAAGTCTCTCCCCGCACGCGAGCTATTTGTGAGCTGGTTCGCCTGTGCAGAAAGTGGGTCGTCACAATATAAGTATTAAATCCTTTAATATGACACACCAAATCATCACTGGTGCAGCCAATTTGTTTTAGAAGTCACATAGTGTGACTATGTGACTAGTGAGATCACCCGTGTGCAGTCAAGGTGTTCCAATTGAATGTAGTAAAAATACAGTATTTTTAGTGAGTCAGTGAGTCAGTATTCTGGCAAAAGCTATATGGTGGTGACAAAAGAACACTCAGTGCACCTCTGCAAAAAGGCTACTGAAAGATACAAGTCAGGAGATGGATACAAGAACATTTCCAAGTCACTGATATCCCTTGGAGTACAGTTAAGTCAATCATCAAGAAATCGAAAGAATATGGCGCAGCTATAAACCTGCTTAGAGCAGGCTGTCTTCAAAAACTGAGTGACCGTGCAAGAAGGGGACTAGTGAGGTAGGCCACCAAGAGACCTATGACAACTCTGGAGGAGTTACGAACTTCAGTGGCTGAGATGGAAGAGATCTCGGAGTCCTTGTTCATCAGTCACTGAAGGTGAATGAGCAAGTGCAGCAGGCAGTGAAGAAGGCTAATGGAGTGTTGGCCTTTATTACAAAGGGAATTGAGTACAAGAGCAAGGAAATCCTCTTGCATTTGTACAGAGCCCTGGTGAGACCACACCTGGAGTATTGTGTACAGTTTTGGTCTCCAGGGTTAAGGAAGGACATCCTGGCTGTAGAGGAAGTGCAGCGTAGATTCACGAGGTTAATTCCTGGGATGTCTGGACTGTCTTACGCAGAGAGGTTAGAGAGACTGGGCTTGTACACGCTGGAATTAAGGAGATTGAGAGGGGATCTGATTGAAACATATAAGATTATTAAGAAATTGGACAAGATAGAGGCAGGAAATATGTTCCAGATGCTGGGAGAGTCCAGTACCAGAGGGCATGGTTTGAGAATAAGGGGTAGGTCATTTAGGACAGAGTTAAGGAAAAACTTCTTCTCCCGAGAGTTGTGGGGGTCTGGAATGCACTGTCTCAGAAGGTAGTGGAGGCCAATTCTCTGGATGCTTTCAAGAAGGAACTAGATAGGTATCTTATGGATAGGGGAATCAAGGGATATGGGGACAAGGCAGGAACTGGGTATTGATAAGGAATTGATCAGCCATGATCTCAAAATGGCGGTGCAGGCTCGAAGGGCCGAATGGTCTACTTCTGCACCTATTGTCTATTGTCTATTGTCCGGGGGCTTCACCAGTCACAGCTTTGTGGGACAGCGGCAAAGAGAAAGTCACTGTTGAAAAAACTCACACAAAATCTCAACTAGAGTTTGCCAGAAGGCATGTGGAAGACACTGAAGTCACTAATGATTCTATAGTGTGATGAAACCAAAATTGAGCTTTTTGGCCATCAGATTAAATGCTATGTTTGGCGTAAGCCAAACACTGCACATCATAAAAAACACATCATCCCTACTGTTAAGCAGTATCATGCTGTGGGGATGTTTCACTGCAGCAGGCCCTGGAAGGCTTGTTAATATAGAGGTTAAAATGAATGCAGCAAAATACAAGGGAATTCTGGGGGGGAAATCTGATGCAGTCTGCAAGAGATCTGCAACTTGGGAGAAGATTTGTTTTCCAGCAAGACAATGACACTAAGCATACAAACCAAGCTACACAGGAATGGCTTAAAAACAACAAAGTTAATCTCCTGGAATGGCCAAGTCAGAGTCCAAACCTCAATCCAATTGAGAATTTGTGGCTGGACATGAAAAGGGGTGTTCAATCACAATCCCCTTGCAATCTGTCAGAGCTTGAGCAGTTTTGTAAAGAGAAATAGGGAAATATTGCAGTGTTCAAATGTGCAAAGCTGATAGAGGCCTACCCACACAAACTGAAGGCTGTAATTGTTGCCAAAAGTGCATACTGGCTTGAAGAGGTTGAATACTTATGCAACCAATTATTTTCTGTTTTATATTTGTAGTTAATTGAGATCACTTTGTAGAGATGTTTTCACATTGACACAAAAGAATCTTTTTCTGTTCATCAGTGTCAAAAAGCCAAATTAAATCATCTGTGATTCTAAGTTGTCAATCAATAAAACATAAAAATTTCAAACAATAAAGTATGGAGACTTACAAGCAATAAAACACAAATACTTTTTATAGGCACTGTGGATTTATCATAAAGTATTGCATATGCATATATGTTTTAAATACCTTCTTTCAGACTGCAATCTATTTAAAATGCATTCCCCACATAAATTACTAAAATCTGAGAGATTTGTTACAAATACATATCCAAAATTGATTTATTTTTAATCACAAAAGATTTTAGACAGTCTTTAGTTGCTTAAATGCTTCTAACCAGAGGACACAAATTTAAAGGGATTAACAAAAGGATCAGATGATATGAAGAAAAGCATTTTATGCAATAAATGATTAAAATATGCAATGCATATCATGACAGGTGATGCATATAGATTAAGTAGTATTCCTGAAGAAGAAAATTGTTTATTAATTGAAGCAACAAAAATGTGTGCCTGACAAAGAGATGTTGTGTAAGTATTGGAGGGGGATGAGGGTTTTGAGGTGGAAAACCTATAATAGGTTGGGGTATGCTGCCTCGTGCTTATTGATCCCATTGCTCAGGTCATCTAAAGCCTGATTGACATTGGCCTGAGGTGGAATGTATACTGCTACCAAAATGATCCCCGAGATCTCCCATGGTCAGTAAAATGGACGGCACTCAACTGCGACATAGTCCAGGTCTGGTGAGCAGAATTATAACAGCACTGTTATATTTGTGCACCAAGAAGAGCTGTTCACAAGGAATACTACTCCATCTCTGCTTTTGAGAGATTCTATAGCTCTACCCTGACGGTGTATAGTAAACCCAAGGAACTAAATCGCTACATCCGGTACAGAAAGGGTTAACTAGGATTCTGTGAAACAAAGGACACACATGGTCCTAATGTTCTTCTGATTCCGCACCCTAGCTCTGAGATAATCGATTTAACTCATCAGAGACTGCACATTTGCCAGCAAGATAGTTGGTATTGGTAGTTTAAAACCCCGATTCCTCAAAATGCACTTCTATCCCTGATCCGCAGCCACTTTTTCTGCATGGAATCCGGCAAGGAGAGCGTCCACAATCGGCATTATTCCCATCAATTTTAATCAGTGGTAGTTCATTTAATCGCGTTAAGGTATCTTTGTTGACTGTGTTGACCTTGGAAGCAGTCGTGCTTTTTTAGCTGTATCAGACTAACGAAATATTTAATTGTATCCATTGAGAGTTCTGCTGCCACACGTGTTGCGTCGAGGCACCCCAGAATTTATTGGCCATTTTGACCATTTGTCCTAAAAATGTCAAATTGAAAATGTTTGTAAGATGCACTGAGATGTTTGTTTTATATTAGGGTTATAAATTACATGGAAGTTGTTGAAGGTTTTTGTTTTAGTGATTGCTAGTCACTGAGTAAGATAATGAGTATTTTCAACAAGATGAATTCCAGTCATAATCCCTTTCCAACCAATAGTGTTGTAGTCATTGACATTTTCACTCTGAACATCTAGAATGATCTGAAATTAAACAGGATCAGCTACATAAAAGGTCAGAGTATGAATGTTCAATTATAAATTATTGAATTCCTGACTACCATAGTTTCTCCATAATCTATAGATAATAAAGCCTGGTACAAATATAAGAAATAAGCAAGATTAAAAAAAAGCATTGACAAGGGTTCTAGAAAAACAAAGGTTAGTGAGTGGGTAAAATGTGTCAGAATATCACATGGAAAAATAATTTGATTTTGGCAGGAAGAGTAAGAAGCCTTCAGAACTACTTGTGAATGCAAGCATCTAATCAACCAATCAAGTGACAACTCAATGCATAACAGCATGCAGACATGGTCAAGTGTTTCAATTGTTGTTCAGAGCAAACATCAGAGTGGGGAAGAAGTGCGATCTCAGTGACTTTGACCATGGTCTGATTGTTGGTGCTACACAGGATAGTTTCAGTATCTCAGAAACTACTGACTTCCTTGGATTTTCATGTACAACAGTCTCCAGAGTTTATGGAGAATAGTCAAGAGACAAAAAAAAATTTATGTAGTAAGCGGCAGTTCTGTGGGCGAAAATGCCTTATTAATGAGAGGAGGATAGCCAGATTGGTTCAAGCTAACAGGAAGGTGACAGTAACTCAAATAACCATGCATTACAACAGTGGTATGTAGAAGAGCATCTCGAAATGAACAATACATTGAACCTTGAAGTGGATGGGCTACAGCAGCAGAAGACCATGAGCAAGCACACAGTGGCCACTTTGTTAGGTGCAGGAGGTCCCTAATAAAGAGGCCAGTGAGTGTAGGAATGTTTGGTTCAGCTTTCTGAATGATATAAAAGTCTTTGATATGTGAAGCACGGAAATATGGAGGTACAGCAAAGGGTTACTAGAAGGATTTTGTTGATAAAAGAAGAGAAGCTTTGTTACATTGCCATTGGGCTTTAGCAAAGTCACACTTTACATAGTATGTGCAGAGTTTGACCTTTGTTTCTAAGTCAAGTAATATCAGTCTTGGAGATGATGTGATATGGATTCACTAAGCTGATTCCTTGAATAACAGGTTGTTGTATGAGGAGAGATTAGGTACTGTGAGGTTTTATATTCATCAATGAGAAGAATTTGAGGTGATCTCATTGATTCATTTAAGATGCTGACAACTCTTGGCAGTTAAATGCTGAGAGGCAAGAGGTTAGACTATTGTTAACAAGATAGAATCATGGAAAATGGGAGCCAGATTAGAGAATGATGGGGTGGAAAATTGTTCGTGATCTCACTGACAGCGAGAGCAAGCTCTGTGAGTCATATGGCTTATTTCTGCTTCTATTTCTTATTTCTTTGTGAATCAATTGTGAGTTGGATGCAGTGATAACAACGGTTATAATTCTTTGACCCTTTTTGCAAGGTGATGGACTTCATCTTCAGCCTGAAATAGTTCTTCCCTTCACTTCTGTTCATACCAGAAATCTGAAATATCTTTAGCAGATAATGGAGCAAATATGCAATATTTCTTTGACAGAACCTCCCAAATACATGAATTCTAACAGTTAGAATAGGATTTACAAGGGAACATTATCAACATTGAGTTTGTTACATCAGTCTCTCCTCACCATTACTGATAAATGGTAGTTCACCTTGCACCAATATTTTTTTCTGAAGATCAACATAACAGATAGAAGGTAGAAATGCTGGTACACAGGTCCCCTGCTCCAGGTCTGACCCTGACCCTGGGTTCAGTCTGTGTGGAGTTATACTTTCTCCCCGTGAACTTTATCTGGGTGTACTGATTTTGTTTCATATCCTTAAGAGGTGTGTGTCAATAGGCTAAATATTGTTCCTGGTATGTAGGTGAGTGGTAGAATCTGGGAGCCAGGAGGGGGAAGAGTAGTCGAAGAGAAAATGGAGAGAATAAAATGGGAATAATACACAATACCCCCAGTATTTTTTTGTGTGTTGCCTGACCTGCTGATTTCCTCCAGCAACTCATTCCCACCTATCTTCCCCCTCTTACTCCTCCCCATCTCCCTGTCCATTTAATCTGGCTTCAGCTTTCTTTCTTATTGATGTGTCACCAGATTCCCTATGTCACCAAAGACACTCGCAAATTTCTACAGAGGTACAGTGGTGAGCATCCCAACTGGCTGCATCGCCGTCTGGTCTGGGTGGGCGGGTGGGGTGGGAGCCACTGCACAAGATCGAATGAAGCTGCGGAATGTTGTAAACTCAATCAGCTTCATTAAGGGCACAAGCCTCTGCAGCATCCTCAAGGAGCGATGCCTCGAAAAGGCGGCATCCATCATTAAGGACCCGCATCTCTTCTCATTGCTACCATCAGGGAGGAGGTACAGTTGTCTGAAGGCACACGCTCAATGGTTCAGGAACAGTTTCTTTTCCCCTACCATCAGACTTCTGTATTGACATTGAATCCATGAACATTACCTCACTACTTTTTTTGCAATATTTATTTAATTTAACACACACACACATATATATATATATATATATATACACACACACACACACACACACACATATATATATATATATATATATACATACACAGTATATACTTACTGTACTTCAGTTTTTATTATGTATTATAATGTACAGCTGCTGCATAATGACAAATTTCACAACATATGCCGGTGATATTAAACCTGATTCAGATTCTGATATTGATTTCTTTGTCAAGTCAAGTCAAGTCACTTTTTATTGTCATTTTGACCATAACTGCTGGTACAGTACACAGTAAAAATGAGACAACATTTTTTCAGGACCATGGTGCTACATGAAACAGTACAAAAACTACACTGAACTACGTAAAAACAACACAAAAAAAAACTACACAGGACTACAGACCTACCCAGGTCTGCATAAAATGCATAAAACAGTGCAGGCATTACAATAAATAATAAACAAGACAATAGGCACAGTAGAGGGCAGTAAGTTGGTGTCAGTCCAGGCTCTGGGTATTGAGGAATCTGATGGCTTGGTGGAAGAAACTGTTACATAGTCTGGTCGTGAGAGCCCAAATGCTTCGGTGCCTTTTCCAAGATGGCAGGAGGGAGAAGAGTTTGTATGAGGGGTGTGTGGGATCCTTCATAATGCTGTTTGCTTTGCGGATGCAGCATGTAGTGTAAGTGTCTGTAATGGCGGGAAGAGAGACCGCAATGATCTTCTCAGCTGACCTCCCTATCCGCTGCAGTGTCTTGCGATCCGAGATGGTGCAATTCCTGAACCAGGCAGTGATGCAGCTGCTCAGGGTGCTCTCAATACAACCCCTGTAGAAAGTGATGGGGATGGGGCGGGGGGTGGGAGATGGACTTTCCTCAGCCTTTGCAGAAAGTAGAGAAGCAGTTCCGATGAAGGGTGTCAGCCTGAAAACGTAAACTTTTATTTCCCTCCATCAAAGCTGCCTGATCTACTGATTTCCTTCAGCATTTTTGGTGGGTTGCTCCAGATTTCCAGCATCTACAGACTTCTGTGTGCCTCCCATATAACATGAGATTCTTGTGAGATTAGTGTAAATGAGTGCTTGATGGTCAGTGCAGACTTATTACTCTAAAGGGCCGTATGATGCTGACTCAGTGTGAGCTGATTCACAAAGCCAAGGTTTAAGTCACATTCCCTGATTATATTTTTGAAGAAGTTGCCAAGCTGATGAGAATTAGTAGCCTAGCCATCTAAGTTCATGTCAAAGAGTCATTGAAGGTAGTTACAACAGGCTGATAGGGAGGTAAAAGAAGTAATATGGCATACTTGATATATTAGTCTAGGAACTGAGTTCAGGAGAAGGGAAGTTATGTTGCAGCTTTATAAAAATTCTAGTTAGGCTGCATCTGAAGTATTGTATTTAGCTCTAGTCACCTCATTATAGGAAGGATGAAGAGGGTGCAGAAGTGGTTGACCAGGATCATTACGGAAGAAGTAATGAGAAATATGGTTAGAAATAGTTCCATCAGGCAGACACAGCATGGATTCATGAAGAGCTGATCTTATCTGACAAGCTTACTGGAGTTCTTTTGAGGATATAATGAGCACTGTGGATAGAGGTGTGGAAACGGTATATTTAGATTTCCAGAATGTGTTAAAGGCATATCCATAAGATAATGATGCTAGAGTTGGGGGTAACCTATTAATATTGATGGAGGCCTGGTTAACCAATAGTAAGCAGAGAGCTTGGATAAAAGGGTTCTTCCCTGGTTGGCAATCATTTGAGTGTGAGGTGCTGATGGGTTGGTGCTGGGCCCGCAATTATTCACAATATACACATCAATTTGGAAAAGGGGACCAAGCATATCTAAGTTTGATGATGACAATAAATAGAGTGGAAAAGTAAGTTTTGCAGAGGATGCGAGAGTCTGCAGAGAAATATAGATAAGTTAAATGAATGGGCAAGGATTTGGCAGATGGAGTACAGTGCTGGGAAGTGTGTGGTCATCTACTTTGGAAGGAAAAACAAATCTATTTTTAATAATCTAAATGTAGAAAGATTGTAGCATGCTGTTGTGCATTGGGACTTGGGAGGTATAGTGCATGAATCACAAAAGTTTGGATTGCAAGTGCAACAGGTTATCAGGAAGGCAAATGGAATGCTGGCTTTCATTGTTAGAGGAACTGAATTTAAGAGCAGTGAGATTATGATGCAACTCTACAGGGTACTGGTGAAGGCACACCTTTAGTACTGCCTGCAGTTTTGGTCTCCTTGAGGAAAGATACACCGGCTTTGAGGTGGTGCAGAGGAATTTCACCAGTTTGATTTCAGAGATGAAGGGGTTAGCCTATGAAGGGAGATTGAGTCACCTGGGACTGTACTCACTGGAATTCAGAAGAATGAGAGGGAATTTTAGAGTTGCATACTATAAAATTATGAAAGGGATAGATAACAGAGGCAGGAAAGTTGTTTCCACTAGTATATGATACCAGAACTTGGGGACATAACCTCAAGATTTGGGTGAGTAGATTTAGGTTGGCAATGAGGAGGAACTGCTTCTCCCAGAAAGTAGAGAATCAGTAAAATTCTCTTCCCCAGAAGGAAGTGGAGGTTACCTCTTTAAATGTATTTAAGATGCAGTTAGATAGATTTTTGCATAGTAGAGGAATTAAGGGTTATGGGAACAAGGCAGATAGTGGAAGCTGAGTCCATGGCCATGGCCTTCCCGAATGGTTGAGCAGACTATGTTCATGATGGCCTATTCCTACTCCGATTATTTACTGTTTTTTTTATGGAATGGAAAGAGCATTAGAGTTTGGTTCATTGATGTTCTATTGACAAACTGATAGATGACATCAGTCGAAGTGCCTATGTGAGGTGGGGGGTGTCTATGGGTTTCAGTGGGTGTTGAATGGTAGAAACATACTAGATTAATTTGTACTGGGGAGTGCAAGTGGTAATATAATACAATGCAGGTAAAAATATTATAAGAGCAACTCCACCCATGAGCTAATTTTTAATAGGCTCCTTAATAAAGGATGCTGGTTGGCAGAACGATCTGGATGTTGTAGGTCAAATACTCAAGATTATGTTTGGTGATCTGAGGCTAATATTTTAGGAGAAATTACTGAAAGATTAAATGAAAAACACAGTATATTATACTCCTTTTGTGGAGGGCATTGGAATCGATTCAATATATTTACCCCAAAATTCCCAGAACTCAGTGATTAATGTTTGCTCACTCACATTCATGCAACAATGGGCCTGGAAATTATTTGGATAGAATCCACTGGAGAGAGAACCCGGCGGGGTGGTTTGAATATCTCAGAAACCGCTGATCTCCTGGGGTTTTCATGCACAACTGTCTCTGGAGTTTACAGAGAATCATGCAAACAATTTTTTAAAAGCATTTAGTAAATGGCAGTTTTGTGGGTGAAAACAACTTGTTAATGAGCAAGGTTGGAGGAGAATGGCCAGACTGGTTCAAACTGATAGGAAAGTGATAGTAACTAAAATAACCATACAACGGTGGTGTGCAGAAGAGCATCTCTGAACATGTAGCACATCAAATGTTGAAGTGGATGGGCTACAACAGTTGAAGACTACAAATATAAAGCAGCCACTGTATTAGATATGGAAATCTTTATAAAACCCATTGTTCTATATTATAATAAATGTCTTTTAAGTTATTTCCTTAATTGTATAACAATTGATCTTGTGGTAATACTTCTTGGAAAGAGGAATAGAAAAGCAGAAGAAAGTGACACAGATCTTGTTTAAGTTCTGGCAGCTGGTCCTTAGCATAGAAGACTGAAGACTGCCCTGAGTCCTTCATTGATGTTTCTCTGACGACGTGATAAATATCCAGGCACTTGTGGTGCTCTTCCCTTTGGCAAAACTAGTCTCTGGACACAAATGGAATGAAAAGCTCAGATCTCGGAAATCCAAAGAATCAGATGGAAATTCCACAGAATATTCTCTTGACTGTCAACAGCCAAGTAAAATTCTAAATCCTATGGACATATTATTTAAATAAAATAGACTGGTAGCCTTGGGAATGCTATCACTGGCTTGCAGAAAATAAAATGAACATGTTACCAAATGAATCTGAAATGAAATAGTAAATGTTTCTTTTATTATTTTTCAGAAGAGAAAAGATAGAAATTAGCTTATCCCTTCCTTTTGAAAGTAATTTACCCAAGCAAGGGAGCTGGTATCTCTCTGCTGACTCCAGTTCTGTTAGGCTCAGGGAGGAATTACTAGGGTAAGCAAGGAACTGCAAGAAAGCACTGTAGATGTACATTTAGATAATGTGGATAGAAATCTTGCCCACTTCCAACACAAAATAGATCAGAGAATGAATGAAGCAAAGATATGAAAGATGTGAATGAATTGGAAATGAAAATTACTCGAACTGTCCCATTGTGCAAAAAATTGCAGGAACTGGATTTGTTACAACTGATTAAAAAAAGAGAGAAAAAAATAAAGTATTTGGCAGAAAAGAGAGTGAAGTTACAGAGTAAAGACAAGGTAACTATGCCTTACGCAGAATAGCTATATAGGATAGGCTGTGATTTATATTGATGCATCATGAGTTCACATAAACCATAGACCAGGTTTGTAGAGAAATTAGAAACATAGAAAACCTACTGCACAACACAGGCTCCTCAGCCCACAAAGCTGTGCCGAATATGTCCTTACCTTAGAACTACTTAGGCTTACCCATAGCCCTCTATTTTTCTAAGCTCCATGTATCCATACAGGAGTCTCTTAAAAGACCCTATCATTTCTGCCTCCATCACCACCGCTCTGCATAAAAAACTTACCCCTGACATCTCTTCTTCGTCAGGTGAATGGCTAAAGGATAAAGCCATTGTCGTCAAGGTTTTGCGCAACATTATCATTGTGTATTCAGTGATTTAACATGGATGTTGATCATTCTGACACCAAGTTAAAAAATGTTTTGGACTTTTCCCAATTTAAACTGCAAAACTTTGCCTGAGTGTCCAAGGCACCATCAAAGGTATCTTTAAGAGGCAGTGCCTCAAGAAGGCAGCATTCATCAGAAAGGACCCTCACCAGCTAGGACCCTTCTTGTTATAAAGGAGGAGATATAGGAAACTAATGCTCCACACTCAATGGTTCAGAAACAACTTCTCCTCCTCCACCAGATTTCAGAGTGGTCTGTGAACACTACCACATTATTCCCTCTATTTTTTTGCGCTGTTTATTTATTTTGTAATTTATTGGTAACTTTAATGTCTGCACTATATAGCCGTCACAAAACAACAAATTTCACATCATACAAGACCTGATTCTGATAATATTCCTTGTTTCTCTTATGCCAGCTGAAATACAGTGCATTATATTATTCTTATTTTCAGCTGACCAGAAATACTACTGCCAGTCTGATTAGATTCTATGTGAACTCCCATAGGTCAATCAAAATAAAATGGGAAATTAGTTAGGAGCCATGGGAGCAATTTCAGATAAGTAATTTTCTGACAATTTATAACTCATTATCTACTCACCACTTTGTTTGGAATTAGTACTTATAAATCAGAGAAATTCAGACTGATTTCTCATTTATTTAAAATTGCTATGACTTGAGACAGCTTTACACTGTAAGAAAACTACCAGAGATCTATCACTTACTGATTTTCAATTAATTTCTGATAGTTTCCAGACCACAGCCAAATCAGAGCAATATGGGATTCCTGTAATGAAATACTTAGTAGAAAGGAAATGGAAAATTACCCAGCGATTACAGTTAAACTTAATCATTGACATGCAGTGTAATTTCCACTACCAAAATATAGGGCTGACCAGCAAGACCTGAAGATAGTAACTTCTTGATTTGTGAAAGAATTAACTTTACTTCAGAGACCAGTTCTAAAATTTTGAATTGTGATCCTTTTAAAATTTATGATTATAGCAACTTTTATATTATTTAAATAAATATACAAAATTAACAGTGGGAAATTAGTCATTAGATTTCCATATATCTAGATCGTGCAGACTTATATCTGTATTTCATAAATATTGGCAAGTCATGTAGGCTTCTCATGAAGCCGTGAACATTATTTTTCAGCTGTGGTAGAACGTATGGAAGAAGTGATAAAAAGTAATACAACAAAGGTAGAGTAGGAGATAACAAAGCTTCTTTGGCAGAGAGAATTCAGCATGAAGGACTGCCCTAATTTGTAGTGTTATGACCCCAGCCCCCTCCTTTGTGAGAATCGCAAGAGAGAGAGAGCAGCCTTACGGTTTGGAATGGGGTCTGGTCTCTCAGCCAGACAAAAGCCAAGGACATGGCCATTGTCTTGGGAGACACCTTTGTGGAATAAGGGACTGGACTACGTGCAAACCCTCAGGGCAACGTGGGCTGGGTGATGGGGGGAAAGATTGCCTCACCCCCACTCTGATTGACATCTACAACCCTGCCAGTCCAGATAAAAGGTGGGCTGCCGAGGCGGGGCCTGAGACGCACCAAGGAGACACACGAAGAAGACACGATAGCGCTTCCTGTCGGAGCGGGAAGCCATTTTGAAGGAAGCCACGTGCGCTAGATTCCGGATCGGGAGTCTGTGGCTGAAACCAAAGGACAAACCGTTTCAACTAACAACTGGGATTTTCTTCGTAAAGACGATGGGCAAGTGTTCCTTCTTTCTCACCACTCTCTCTCTCTCCAACACGTGAAATGCCAGCGGTTCCCAAACGGAAAAGCCTGCAGATTTATGAGTGACTTTTATATTCCATTGGACTCAGTATTCCCCTAGACAACGATAGAGCTTATTTCTGATTGATTATTACTATACCTGTGCTTCAGATTGAGTTTTGACGATGTATATGATCTAAATGTTTTGTATTAACCATACGTTTGTGCCCCTTTATAAATAAAAACATTTGAAAATAGTACCATCAGACTTCAGCGGACCTCTCTATCTTTGCTGGTAAGTCACTCGGTTACTGGGAACGTAACAGTAGAAATTACCTGAATAAAGGGTCACAATGAACCAATGGTTACATACTACAGATGCTGGAAACCTGACGTAAAACTTAAAATGAAGGAAATACTTAGCCAATCAGGCAGTAGTTGATGTTAACAGAAACGCAGTGAATGATTTAGGTAGATAATCCTTCAAATTAATATATCAGGTCTATGACCATTCAATGATGCTTCATTTCCTATCAATGTCCTTCTTCCTCTTTGCCATGGTATATGAATAACCCTGTGTCAATATTTTTCTTTCAGAATGTAGGAAAGAGTATCCCTTTAGAGTTTCATAATGTAACTTTGATAGAAGCCCTGGAAAAATACACTTTGAAAATGGGATTTAATGGAACTTTGCAACCTGTTTCATCATGTTCAAAGTGCAAAATAAATTTATTGTCGAAGTACATATATGTCAACCCTTCAATGCAGAAATTTACCTCAGCTAACCCAACGGACTGCAGTGCAGCATTAAAAAAGGGGAGCTGATATAAAAAGTACCAATAACATTGGATTAACATTAAAGCGGCCCTGAGAATGCAGTGAAATAATCACGTGTGGCAAGAGATTGAAAAATGTTGATATTTAAAAGGACTGGGACACCTTTCTGTACAAGTTAAAGGAAGGCAAGAAGAGAAAAGGGACAACAGTTGTTAGAACCAGAAACAAAAAAAAACTGAATGCTGGAAGAACTCGGCAAGTCAAGAAGGAATAGAAAAGATTGCCAGTAGATAGCAGTCTGAGCGAGGAATGGGACAGATGTTGGTAGGTGTTAGTTGGAACTACATGGGGAAGTCATGATGGGTTGATGGAACAGGGTGGGGCGGGTGGTTGGATGAAGTGAATTGGAAAGGTGAACAAACACATGGTAAAATTCTGTCTTTGTTCGCTAGGTTTCTTTTCCCATTCTTCATCTCTCCTGTCTGCCACCTTTCAACTTACACTTTATGTTGCTTGACTTATTCCAGCATTCTGTTTCATGTCACAGGAGGCAACATGCAGATGCTGCAAGCAATTAGGAAGGCAAGCTATATCTGAATCTTCATCACAAAGTGATTTGAATAAGGAATAAAGATGCCCTGCTGCAATTATAAAAGCTTAGGTGTAACCACACCTAGGGTATCATGTACAATTTTGAACTCCTTATGTCAGAAAGGACATGCAGGCTTAGAGAGAGTGCAGTGAAGATTTATTAGATAGGTTGCAGAATGTGTCTTTTGAAAAGAGCTTGAACAGACTAGACCTGTATTTTTTAGACGAATAGTTAATAATCTCATTGAATCCCAAGAAGTTTTGACAGATTAGATTTAATGAGACTGTTTTCCCTGGTGAGGAGTCTAGAACCGGTGATCACAGAATCAGAATTAGCGTAGATCTAAGGAAGGTAATGAGGAGAACTATTTTTACTCAAGGAGTGGTGAGCCTTTGAAATTCTCTTCCACCAGCATGATGTGAAGACTCAGTTCTTGAGTTTATTCAAAACAGAGATTAACAGATTTATGGATAATGA
The DNA here is from genome assembly GCF_048418815.1 of Hemitrygon akajei. Lineage (NCBI taxonomy): Eukaryota > Metazoa > Chordata > Chondrichthyes > Myliobatiformes > Dasyatidae > Hemitrygon > Hemitrygon akajei. The sequence continues at coordinate 22,768,147 of NC_133150.1, read as the reverse complement.
GGGATTCAAGGATATGTGAATGGTGTTCACAAAATCTGGATAAAGTAATAGATCTTTGTGAATGGCAGAGCAACCTCGAAGGATCAAATGGCTGACTCTTGTGCTCAGTTTTTATGTTCCTATGTTAGGACATCCTGTAACATAATTTAAAGTCCAATATGCATGTTCTTGTGTAATTCTTTTGAAGGCAGCATTTTAAAGGTTCAAAGGTCAAGTTTAATGTCAGAGAAATGTACACAATAAAAATACATCCTGAAATGCTTTTTCTTCGGAAAACATCCAGGAAAACAGAGAAGTGCCCCAAAGAATGAACAACAATTAAACGTGAGAACCCCAAATCTCCCCCCAGCTCCCCTCTCCCACGTGTAAGCAGCAGCGAGCAGCGATCCCCTCCCCCCACCAGAAAAAACAAACGCGCATCGGTTCCATCACCGAGCCCAAGCGTGTGCTAAGCAATAGCAAAGACACAGACCAAAGTTACCCCAAAAACTTTGCATTTCATCTGAATTTGACAACCCACAGGTTCTCTCTCACCCTAGCAAGGGAGAGGGAGGTGTCCCCCGTTTTCACAGCAAGCGGGAGACATAACAACAACACACTGGTTTACGACCTTAAAAGTCCGTTTTGTCGCTTTTCTCGAGCTCGGTGTCTGAAGATCGCAAAGACCTCGGGCCTTTGGGCCCACAGCGAAAGATTTTCTGGCCATTTAATTTCTATTTGCCAACACACTCTGTATTGGGAATATCTTCAGCTACATTAAAAGAACATAAGAAAATTTGAAATACCCTGTAACAAATTTTCTTTCCCAATCCAGTATTGAAAACTAATAAACTATGATAGAACTCGATAAGGCAGTACTGCTTTAAATTTGTGATCTACTCACCTCTAAGAAACATCACACAGTACTTTATTTCCTTTTTCTAGGTGGTGTTTCAACCCTTTTATACTGGATTATCATCATCATTTGTTCCTCTCTTTTTAGGCTCCATCTCTTCTGACTTGTAGCACTGAAAGCTTTGTAGGTCCCAATATCTTATGATAGCATGATTCATGAATAGGATGGGTAGTTCTTTAATTTTAATTGGCAATTAGGATGGTTTGGATAGAAATAAACTGCATCAAGATGTTTCTGAAGAGCTGGTGTCAAGGCTTAATTGGGAATTATTGAAGTCAATTATGAGTCTGTTCCTCCAACAGTAATTTTCCTGACAAAGCTTTCACCTTCTTCATTTTCTTTTTATTATCCATTGCTAGCTTTACAGTGATTTTCGGATTTGAAGAACAAGTGAATTCTTGCTGCAATTTTTAATACTGCATACACGTGGACCAGTTGGAGTTATTCCATTTTTCATCAGAATGGTATTTTGATTCAGCAGTGACAATTTTGTTTTATTATTCAGAACTGTGATCTACAGTAAATTGGAGCAAGTGCTTCCGTGCTTTCTTCCATTTTCATTGTTTCAAACATCAAATTTCAAATTTATTACCTGAATATGTATATGTCACCACATACTACCCGAAGATTCATTTTCTTGCAGGAATTCACAGTAGGTACAAAGAAATGCAGTGGAATCAATGTCAAAGTTCAAAGTAAATTTTATTATCAGGTGCATATATGTCACCACGTACAAGCCTGAGATTCATTTTCCAGTAGGCATACTTAGCAGATTTATAGAATAGTAACAATAACAGGATTAACTAGAGTGCAGAAGACAACAAACTGTGCAAATGCAAATATAACTAAAGAACAATAGCTGACGAGAACCTGAAATAACAAGGTAAGGAGTCCTTAAAGTGAGATCATTGGTTGTAGGAACATTTCAATGATGGGGCAAGTGGCGTAATTATCCCCTTTTGTTCAGGAGCCTGATTGTTGTGGGTTGTAACTGTTTTTGAACCTGGTGGTGTGAGTCCTAACGCTCTTATGTCCTCCAGCTGATGGCAGCAGCAATAAAACAGCATGATCTGGGTGGTAAGGATCTCTGAAGATGGATGCTGCTTTCCTATGGCAGCGTTTCATGTGGATGTGCTCAATGGTTGGGAGAGCTCTATCCGGGATGTACTGGGCTGAATCCGCTAGCTTTTGTAGGATTTTCCATTCAAAGGCGTTGGTGTTCCCATACCAGGCTGTGATACAGCCAATCAATTTTCTCTCCGCTACACATCTGTACAAGTTTTTCAAAGTTTTGATGTCATGCCGAATCTCCACAGACTCCTAAGGAATTGGAGGCACCATCATGCATTTTCAATAATTTCACTTGTGTACTGGGTCCGGGAAATAGTAATACCCAGGAATTTAAAGTTGCTAACCCTTTCCACCTCTGATTCTCCAATGAGGACTGGCTCATGGGCCTCTGGGTTCCCTCTTTTAAAGTTTACAATCTGTTTGTTGGTGTTGGTGACTTTGAGTGGTAAGTTGTCATTACGACACGACTCAGCCAAATTTTCAATCTCCCTCCTGAATGCTGACTCATCACCACTTTTGATTCAGCCCACAACAGTGGTGTCATCAGCAAACTTGTATATTGTATTGGAGCTGTGCTAAGTTGCACAGCCATTGGTGTAAAGTAATTAGATTGGGGGCTAGGGACACTTCCCTGCGGTGCATTTATGCTGATGAAGATTGTGGAGGAGATATTCCTGACAATCTGAACTGACTGAGGTCTACAAGTGAGGAAATCCATGATGCCATTGCACATGGAGGCATTAAGGCCAAGGTCTTGGAGCTTATTGATTAGTTTTGAGGGGATGATGGTACTAAACGTTGAGCTGTAATCGATAAAGAGCATCCTGATGTATGTACCTTTGCTGTCCAGATATTCCAGGGTTGTGTGAAGAGCCGATGAGATGGCATCTGCTGTGGACTCGTTGCTCTGTTTGGCAAATTGGAGCGGATCCAAGTTGCTTCTCAGGCAGAAGCTGTTATGTTTCATCACCAGCTTCTCAAAACACTTCACCGCTGTGGATGTAAACGCAACTGGATGAAAGGAATTGAGGCAGTTCACCATGCATTTCTTGAGCACCGGTATAATTGATGTCTGCTTGAAGCATGTGCCGAAGTGGGAGGTTAAAGGTATCAGTGAACACCCCACCAGTTGATCAACACAGGTCTTCAGTTCCTGGACAGGCACCTCGTTTGGTCTGTATGCTTTCCTTGGTTTCATCTTTGATGCACCATCAATAACTCTCTGAGACATGAGTCGAGATAGGCTTTTATTAGCTGGAAGAAAGCACTGTCAGCAGCAAGAGACCACCACACAGCATCCTGGAGACTGAGGGAGGAGCAGTGCCCCCAATCGCCTTTATACAGGGGTCTGTGGGAGGAGCCACAGGAGCAGCCAGCAGAGGGGCGTGTCCAGACAGGTATATGTAGTTCATCACAATCCTACTGAAGGCAGCCCACACATCAGCTTTAGATACTGAGATCAAAGGATCATCAGGAGATGTTGAGGACATCTCATCAACAATAAGTATACTGTTTTGGATACTGTTGGTGGGGATGACCTACCAGGGACAAGTTGCAGTGGTTGTGTCTCTGGCACCGAGACTGGACCCTCAGCTCAGAAGGGAATGAGGGAAAAGAGGAGAGCAGTAGTGATAGGGGATTCGATAGTTAGGGGGACAGATAGAAGGTTCTGTGGAAGAGATCGAGAATCCTGGATGGTCTGTTGTCTCCCTGGTGCCAGGGTCCATGATATCTCGGATTGAGTTCTCAGTATTCTCAAGAGGGAGGGTGAGCAGCCAGATGTCATGGTCCATGTAGGGACCAATGACGTGGGTAGGAAGAGTGAGGAAGTCCTGAAAGGTGAGGTTAGGGAGCTAGGTGCCAAGTTAAAGGACAGGACCTCCAGGATAGCAATTTCAGGATTGCTGCCAGTGCCACGTGCAGGTGGGTTTAGAAATAGTAAGATAGTGCAGATCAATACATGGCTGAAGACATGGTGCAGGAGGGAGGGCTTCAGATTTATAGATAATTAGACAGTTTTCCAGGGAAGGTGGGACCTGTTCTGGTGCGACGGTATACATCTGAACTGGAGGGGGACAAGTATTCTTGCAGGTAGGTTTGCTAGAGAGGCTCCAGTGGATTTAAACTAGATACGAGGGGGGAGGGGAACCCAAGTGTAGGAACAGATGTATGGGAGAAGGAAGAAAAAGAAGACAGTAAAGTTTTTTGTACTGTTAGAGATAAACAGAGAGGAAGAGGTGGTAAATTTCTTAAATGCATTTATTTTAATGCTAGAAATATTGTAAGAAAGGTGGACGAGCTTAGAGCATAGATTGATACCTGGAAATATGATGTTGTAGCTATTAGTGAAACATGGTTGCAGGAGAGGTGTGATTGGCAACTAAATATTCCTGGATTTCAGGTGTGATAGAATCGGAGGGACAAGAGGAGGAGGAGGTGTTGCGTTGCTTGTCAGAGAAAATATCACAGCGGTGCTCTGGCAGGATAGATTAGAGGGCTCATCTAGGGAGGCTATTTGGGTGGAATTGAGGAATGGGAAAAGTGTAGTAACACTTATAGGGGTGTATTATAGACCACCTAATGAGGAGCGAGAATTGGAGAAGCAAATTTGCAAGGAGATAGCAGATATTTGTAGTAAGCACAGGGTTGTGATTGTGGGAGATTTTAATTTTCCACACATAGACTGGGAAGCCCATACTGTAAAAGGGATGGATGGGTTGGAGTTTGTAAAATGTCTGCAGGATAGTTTTTTGCAGCAATACATTGAGGTACCAACTAGAGAAGGGGCAGCGTTGGATCTTTTGTTAGGGAAAGAAATAGGTCAGGTGATGGAGGTATGTGTTGGGGAGCACTTCGGGTCTAGTGATCATAATGCCATTAGATTCAATATAATTATAGGACTGGACCCAGGGTTGAGATTTTTGATTGGGGAAAGCTTAACCTGGAGGCAATGCGAAAGGATTTAAAAGGAGTGGATTGGGACAATTTGTTTTATGTGAAGGATGCAATAGAGAAATGGAGGTCATTTAAAGGTGACATTTTGAGGGTTCTGAATCTTTATGTTCCTGTTAGGTTGAAAGGAAAGGTTAAAAGTTTGAGAGAGCCATGGTTTTCAACGGATATTGGAAACTTGGTTAGGAAAAAGAGAGATATCTATAATAAATATAGGCAGCATGGAGTAAATGAGGTGTTCAAGGAATATAAAGAATGTAAGAAGAATCTTAAGAAAGAAATTAGAAAAGCTAAAAGAAGATACGAGGTTGCTTTGGCAAGTAAGGTGAAAATAAATCCGAAGGGTTTCTACAGTTATATTAATAGCAAAAGGATAGTGAGGGATAAAATTGGTCCCTTAGAGAATCAGAGTGGACAGCTATATGTGGAGCCGAAAGAGATGGGGGAGATTTTGAACAATTTCTTTTCTTTGGTATTCACTAAGGAGAAGGATATTGAATTGTGTAAGGTAAGGGAAGCAAGTAGGGAAGTTATGGGAACTATGATGATTAAAGTGGAGGAAGTACTGGAGATTTTAAGGAATATAAAAGTAGATAAATCTCCAGATCCTGACAGGATATTCCCTAGGACCTTGAGGGAAGTTGGTGTAGAAATAGCAGGGGCTCTGACAGAAATATTTCAAATGTCATTAGAAACGGGGATGGTGCCAGAGGATTGGAGTATTGCTCATGTGGTTCCATTGTTTAAAATGGGTTCTAAGAGTAAACCTAGCAATTATAGGCCTGTCAGTTTGACGTCAGTGGTGGGTAAATTAATGGAAAGTATTCTTAGAGATAGTATATATAATTATCTGGATAGACAGGGTCTGATTAGGAACAGTCAACATGGATTTGTGCATGGAAGATCATGTTTGACAAATCTTATTGAATTCTTTGAAGCGGTTACGAGGAAAGTTGATGAGGGTAAAGCAGTGGATGTTGTCTATATGGACTTCAGTAAGGCCTTTGACAATGTTCCACATGGAAGGTTAGTTAGGAAGGTTCAATTGTTAGGTATTAATCTTGAAGTAGTAAAATGGATTCAACAGTGGCTGGATGGGAGATGCCAGAGAGTAGTGGTGGATAACTGTTTGTCAGGTTGGAAGCCGGTGACTAGTGGTGTGCCTTAGGGATCTGTACTGGGTCCAATGTTGTTTGTCATATACATTAATGATCTGGATGATGGGGTGGTAAATTGGATTAGTAAGTATGCAGATAATACTAGGGTGGGTGGCGTTGTGGATAATGAAGTAGGTTTTCAAAGCTTGCAGAGAGATTTAGGCCAGTTAGAAGAGTGGGCTGAATGATGGCCGATGGAATTTAATGCTGATAAATGTGAGGTGCTATATTTTGGTAGGAATAATCCAAATAAGACATACATGGTAAATGGTAGGGCATTGAAGAATGTGGTAGAACAGAGTGATCTAGGAATAATGGTGCATAGTTCCCTGAAGGTGGAATCTTCAGTGGTGGTGAAGGAAGCTTTTGGTATGTTGTCCTTTATAAATCAGAGCATTGAGTATAGGAGTTGGGATGTAATGTTAAAATTGTACAAGGCATTGGTAAGGCAGAATTTGGAGTATTGTGTACAGTTCTGGTCACCAAATTATAGGAAAGATGTCAACAAAATAGAGAGTGTACAGAGAAGATTTACTAGAATGTTACCTGGGTTTCAGCACCTAAGTTACAGGGAAAGATTGAACAAGTTAGGTCTTTATTCTTTGGAGCATAGAAGGTTGAAGGGGGGACTTGATAGAGGTATTTAAAATTATGATGGGGATAGATAGAGTTGACATGGATAGGCTTTTTTCCATTGAGAGTAGGGGAGATTCAAACAAGAAGACATGAGTTGAGAGTTAGGGTGCAAAAGTTTAAGGGTAACACGAGGGGGAATTTCTTTACTCAGAGAGTTGTAGCTGTGTGGAACGAGCTTCCAGTAGAAGTGGTAGAGGCATGTTTGGTATTGTCATTTAAAGTAAAATTGGATAGTTATATGGACAGGAAAGGAATGGAGGGTTATGGGCTGAGTGCAGGTCAGTGGGACTAGGTGAGAGTAAGCGTTCAGCACGGACTAGAAGGGCCGAGATGGCCTGTTTCCGTGCTGTAATTGTTATATGGTTATGTATGGTTATATGTTATGTTTTGTAATGGCTCCTTCATGTTCTGACAGTCAAAGCAAGCTATCCATAAAGGCAGGCATACAATGTGCAAAAGAAGACAAATATATAAATACAATAATAAATAAATAAATATTGAATAATATTGAGAACATAAGTTGTTGAGTCCTTGTATGTCTGTCCACAGGCTGTGGAATCAGTTCAGAGTTGAAGTGAGTGAAATTATCCATGTTGGTTCAGGAACTTTATGGTTGAAAGGTAATAACTTTCCTCAACCTGGCGATATGGGAACTAAGGCTCCTTTACCTCTTTCCCAGTGGCAACAGTGGGAAAAGACCATGGCTTGGATGGTGGGAGTCTTTGATAATGAAATCTGCTTTCCTGTGACAGTGCTACATGTAGATGTGCTCAGTGATAGGGAGGGTTATTTCTGTGATGGACTACTTTTGTCGGCTTTTCTGTTCAAGGGCATTGGTGTTTCGATACCACAACATGATGCAATAAGTCACAATACCCTCCACTGTGTATCTATAGAAGTTGTTCACAGTTTTAAATGACATACCAAGTCTTTGCAAACTTTTAAAGACGTAGAGGAACTTCCATACTTTCTTAAGTGCTGGTCCTAGGACAGATCCTCGGAAATGGTAAAACCAAGGAACTTAAAGTTACTGAACCTCTTCATCTCTGATCATCCAATGAGGAATGGCACATGGACCCCTGGTTTCCTCCTTTTGTAGTCAATAATTATTGCTGTTTGCTGATGTTGAGAGAGGAGTTGTTGCTATGACACCATTCAGCCAGATTTTCATTCTCCTTCCTATATGCCAATTCGTCACCACCTTTGATTCAGCCAACAACAGTGGTCAGCAAACTTGAATATGGCATTGCAACTGTACATAGCCTCACAGGCATAAGTATAAAGGGTGTAGAACAGGGACCTAAGCAAGCACCCTTCTGGGGCACCTGGGCTGTACTGTGTGTTGTTTTGGTACATGTCAGTCAAAGCCAATGAATTTAACATATTCATAAACACAATTTTGTTGTAAAATGTGTAATTAGCAAGACTATCCTTGAGACTCTCCATTGGCTGGGGAGACAACCATAGATGTTGCATCCCAGCTGTCAATGTGATACTTAATCCAGCATGCAAGACAGGACAGTACCATATGCAAAGTGTGTTGTTACACATTCAGCCGGCTCTCTCTCTCCACACAGCTGATGAATCCAATGGAACAGCAGAGGCTGAAGCAGTTTGGCACCTATAGTGTCGCATTGAACTCCAGCTCTGGATTTTCCCTCAGGGTTTACTCCTGAAGCCTGCCCCATGAGTGGGCAAAGCCTTAAGGCAATGGGCATTTGAGATCAGAGTTCTCCTTCTCCTAAGTGAGCTGCCAACCACAACTGATGAGCCCCATCTGCCCACACTGACTGGTTTTAAGGCACTAATAACCCACCTAATAACCTAATAACCACACTAATAACCCACGGTGCCAGGGTCCGGGTTGTCTCTGACTGGGTGCATGACATCCTGGTACGAGAGGGAAAGCAGGATACATGTTCAGAAGTCGTGATACATGTTGGGACCAACGACATAGGCAGGAAGAGGGATGAGGTCCTGAAGTGTGAGTTTCGGGAACTAGGGAGAAGGCTGAAGAACAGGACCTCAAGGGTGGTGTTCTCAGGATTGCTGCCAGTGCTACGTGATAGTGATGGTAAGAATTGGAGGAGATGGCAGTTGAATGCGTGGCTGAGGAGTTGGTGCAGGGGGCAGTCTTTTAGATTTTTGGATCATTGGGATCTCTTCTGGGGAAGGTGGGACCTGTACAGATTGGATGGGTTGCACCTGAACTCGAGGGGGAGCAATATCCTTGTTGGTAGGTTTGCTAGCATGTTTCGGGAGGGTTTAAACTAATTTGCAAGGGGGATGGGACCCGGAGCGATAGAGCAGTGAAAGAAGTGCATGGAGTAAAGCCAGATCTAACATATAGAGAGGCTTTGAGGAAAGAGAAGCAGAATAAAGGGTGTAAAGGGAATAAGGTAGAAGGGCTAAAGTGTGTGTACTTCAATGCAAGAAGCATCAGGAACAAAAGTGATGAACTGAGAGCTTGGATACATACATGGAATTATGATGCAGTGGCCATTACGGAGACTTGGCTGGCACCAGGGCAGGAATGGATTCTCAATATTCCTGGATTTCAGTGCTTTAAAAGGGATAGAGAGGCGGGGAAGGGGAGGGGGTGGCATTACTGGTCAGGGATACTATTACAGCTACAGAAAGGGTGGGTAATGCAGCAGGATCCTCTTTTGAATCAGTATGGGTGGAAGTCAGGAACAGGAAGGGAGCAGTTACTCTACTGGGGGTATTCTATAGGTCCCCGGTAGCAAGAGAGATACCGAGGAGCAGATTGGGAGGCAGATTTTGGAAAGGTGCAAAAATAACAGGGTTGTTATCATGGGTGACGTTAACTTCCCTAATATTGATTGGCACTTGATTAATTCCAAGGGTTTAGATGGGGCAGAGTTTGTTAAGTGTGTCCAGGATGGATTCCTGTCACAGTACCTTGACATGCCGACTAGGGGGAATGCCATACTAGATCTAGTATTAGGTAACAAACCGGGTCAGGTCACAGATCTCTCAGTGGGTGAGCATCTGGGGGACAGTGATCACCACTCCCTGACCTTTAGCATTATCATGGAAAAGGACAGAATCAGAGAGGACAGGAAAATCTTTAATTGGGGAAGGGCAAATTATGAGGCTATAAGGCTAGAACTTGCGGGTGTGATTTGGCGAGTAGGGTAAAGGAAAACCCCAAGGCGTTCTTCAATTATGTGAAGAACGAAAGGATGACAGGAGTGAAGATAGGACCGATTGGAGATAAAGTTGGGAAGATGTGCCTAGAGGCTGTGGAAGTGAGCGAGGTCCTCAATGAATACTTCTCTTCGGTATTCACCAATGAGAGGGAACGTGATGATGGTGAGGACAATATGAATGAGGTTGATGGTCTGGAGCATGTTGATATTAAGGGAGAGGAGGTGTTGGAGTTGTTAAAATAGATTAGGACGGATAAGTCCCCAGGGTCTGACGGAATATTACCCAGGCGGCTCCACGAGGCGAGGGAAGAGATTGCTGAACCTCTGGCTAGGATCTTTATGTCCTCATTGTCCACGGGAATGGTACCGGAGGATTGGAGGGAGGCAAATGTTGTCCCCTTGTTCAAAAAAGGTAGTAGGGATAGTCCAGGTAATTATAGACTAGTAAGCCTTACGTCTGTGGTGGGAAAGCTGTTGGAAAAGATTCTTAGAGATAGGATCTATGGGCATTTAGAGAATCATGGTCTGATCAGGGACAGTCAGCATGGCTTGGTGAAGGGCAGATCATGCCTAACAAGCCTGATAGAGTTCTTTGAGGAGGTGACCAGGCATATAGATGAGGGTAGTGCTCTGGATGTGATCTACATGGATTTTAGTAAGGCATTTGACAAGGTTCCACACGGTAGGCTTATTCAGAAAGTCAGAAGGCATGGGATCCAGCGAAGTTTGGCCAGGTGGATTCAGAATTGACTTGCCTGCAGAAGTCAGAGGGTCGTGGTGGAGGGAGTACATTCAGATTGGAGGGTTGTGATTAGTGGTGTCCCACAAGGATCTGTTCTGCGACCTCTACTTTTTATGATTTTTATTAACAACCTGGATGTGAGGGTAGAAGGGTGGGTTGGCAAGTTTGCAGATGACACAAAGGTTGGTGGTTTTGTAGATAGAGTAGAGGATTGTCAAAGATTGCAGAGAGACATTGATAGGATGCAGAAGTGGGCTGAGAAGTGGCAGATGGAGTTCAACCTGGAGAATGTGAGGTGGTACACTTTGGAAGGACAAACTTCAAGGCAGAGTACAAAGTAAATGGCAGGATACTTGGTAGTGTGGAGGAGCAGAGGGATCTGGGGTACATGTCCACAGATCCCTGAAAGTTGCCTCACAGGTAGATAGGGTAGTTAAGAAAGCTTATGGGATGTTAGCTTTCATAAGTCAAGGGATAGAGTTTAAGAGATGCAATGTAATGATGCAGCTCTATAAAACTCTAGTTAGGCCACACTTGGAGTACTGTGTCCAGATCTGGTCGCCTCACTATAGGAAGGATGTGGAAACATTGGAAAGGATACAGAGGAGATTTACCAGGATGCTGCCTGGTTTAGAGATTATGGATTATGATCAGAGATTAAGGCAGCTAGGGCTTTACTCTTTGGAGAGAAGAAGGATGAGAGGGGACATGATAGAGGTGTACAAGATATTAAGAGGAATAGACAGAGTGGACAGCCAGCGCCTCTTCCCCAGGGCACCAGTGCTCAGTACAAGAGGACATGGCTTTAAGGTAAGGGGAGGGAAGTTCAAGGGGGATATTAGAGGAAGGTTTTTCACTCAGAGAATGGTTGGTGCGTGGAATGCACTGCCTGAGTCAGTGGTGGAGGCAAATATACTAGTGAAGTTTAAGAGACTAATAGACAGGTATATGGAGGAATTTAAGGTGGAGGGGGGGGGGGGGTTATATGTGAGGCAGGGTTTGAGGGTCGGCACAACATTGTGGGCCGAAGGGTCTGTAATCTGCTGTACTGTTCTATGTTCTATGTACCTTTGCCCTTTCTGTCATTAGAAACAGCTTACCAGGCCTAGTGACTAAACCATACATAAAGGACAGGAGCTGGACTTGGTTGTCAAAGGTTATATGAGACATGCACCATGAAGAGCATTTAATAGATAGTGGGAGCTTATATCCACTACCTCCCCCAGCTATAACAACCTTAAGGAACTAAGACTATCCTTATTCCACAATTATTACATAAAGTCTGTCATCACAGTCCTGCCTAAAGCAATTAAAACATTGAAACAGTGTTTTTATGTACAATAACAAAATAGAGTCCTGTCAAAATAAAACCAACTCTTCCTTGAAACTGGAGCAGATATTCGATGATAAAATAGACGTAACACTCACTATATGCATCGGTGTAGAACATTAACGATCCACTGTGGAGTACAACAAATTTTATCATGGGAATGCCATTTGTCAAAAACAGCTGCTTGGCATTGAGCAGTGCAAATGAAAACTAAAATTTGATTAATCTCAAAATTTTTGCTCAATTAACTTTGAAACTTGGGAATACATTTCAGAATTTGCCCCGTTTGAGGATTTTGTGGCAATTCTCCTTCAGGAGAATATACTGTACAGGATGTCTCTGAGATGTTTTGAAAGCATAAATAGAATCCATCCTATTGAAAACATCAGATTGATAGAAAGAATATCTTTTTACCGTTGTGTATTTAGTCTGCAATGATTGCTCTGCTTATTTGATCATTATGATGCATGTAGCTGATGTTTTTCAATGGAAGTATCTACTTCCAATGCAGTACTCATCTGGGTTGTTCTCTTGCTTGCCACCAATCAAAGATTAATGAAGCACTTAGTAAACCAAACAAATCTCTCACAATTTGTCATATGTTGCTCACCAATCATAAATCCACTCAACCTTTCTATAAAATTAATTGTGGTAAATATAACAATTATTTTATTGCTAGAGTTAAAAACATCATCTTGCTGAACCATATGTTGTAGCTTAAAGATGAATGAAAATCCTAATTGATTATAATCCCAAAGCACAGTGAGTATCATTTCTGTTTAATTGATCAAAAGGAACACAAAATAATTTACAAAGGAACCAAACAGAAGCCTTTATTTATATATCAAATCTACCAGAATTTTTCTATTCTACACAGCTAAAATCTTCCATAATTGGAATAATGAGGAAAATTTGGTTAGGTGCAATGCTTAGATGGAGCCTACGCTTCATCATTTGGTTCTTTAAATGAAAATCTTTGAGCACTGCATCTAATTTAAGGCCTTTTGAGACATGTTCCACATTACATGCATACATATTCTTTTTTACTGGGAAAGTGAACAATGCTTTAACAAAGAGGTGCTTTTCAAATGAGAAATTTAAAGGGTGTTGATATTAATTCACTCCAGAACTTGGGCATGTGTTGAATGGAAGGAGGTTATGAAAGGTTATGAAATCTGGAATCAGTCGAGAGCTAGATCAGAGGCATTCGAGCCTGGAGATCAAGAATGCTACAAGAGGTATAGGTATGATCTACGGAAAGCCATCCCTCTGGTAAAGTGGAGATTCCGGTCTAGACTGGAATCAATGAGGGATTATCGACAGCTGTTGGAGGATTTGAATGCCATAATTTTCTACAAAGGTAAGTCTTACAACATAGGGAACAGCTTTGCTTCACTTTCAGATGAGCTCAATGCCTACAGTGCTCACTCTGATCACCAGAACAGGAAGAAACCATTGCGCACTCCCATGTCTCCCAAAGATGATGGGTGGATTGCCTTCACATGAGTGAATCTATGAAAGGCACCTGGTCCAGATGGAGTATCTGGCTGAGTACTGAAGACCTGTGCTGATCACCTGGCTGGTGCGTTCACAGATATCTTCAAACTCCCACTCTGGCAGTGTGTGATGCACATCTGCTTCAAGCAGGCTTCAGTCATACCAGTTGCCCAAGAAGAGCATAGTAACCTGCCTAAATGACTATCGCCCAGTGGCACCTGCGTCCACAGCGATGAAGTGTCTTGAGAGGCTGGTGTTGACGCATATCAGTTCCTGTCTGAGTGGTGACTTGGATCTGCTCCAATTTGCCTATTGATGCAATAATGCTATCTTGTTGACTCTTCACACAACCCTGGAACATCTGAACAGTGAAGATGCGTACATCGGGATGTTCTTTATGGACCACAGCTCAGCATCCCCTCTAAACTAATTAGTAAACTCCCAAGTCCTGGGCCTCAATACCTCCTTGTGCAATTGGATCCTGGGTTTCCTCACCTGTACACCCTAGTCAGTCTCGATTGACAGAAACATATTTTCCACAATTTCCATCAGCAAAGGAGCACTGCAGGGATGTGTACTTATCCCCCCGCTCTACTTGATTTACACCTATGTCTGTGTGGCTAAGTACAGCTCCAATACCATATACAAGTTTGCTGATGACACCCTTGTTGTGGACTGCATCGAAGGTGGTGATGAATCAGCACACAGGAGGGAGATTGAAAATGTGGCTGAGTGGTGTAATACCAACCTCTCACTCAATGTAAATAAGACCAAGGAACTGATAGTAGACTTCAGGAGAGGAAAACCAGAGGCCCATGAGCCTGTAATCATCGGGGGGATCAGCAGTGGAGAAGGTCACTTGAGTCCCTTTGAACATCAACAGTACTCAATCTTTGGCACTGACGTGGAGCTTTTATTCCATTTATCAGGACCACATAGATACTCAGCACAAATGGTGAAAGGTGCACAAGGGATCCATTACCTGCCCTGTCAGACATCTCCTACTCCATGTGAAGAAGGTCTCTAGTCCCACATTGGCTGACTGAGTTCCAACAGTACTCAGAAAACTGGAGTGCAAGCCAACTTGACCCTGGCAGCAATGAATATCATATTTGCCTTGCTGAAACAGTAATGTTCAGTTAACATCCCTGGTGCCAGAAAAATAATAAAATATTTTAAAAAGAGATAAAGAATAGGGCTGAAATGAGAGTGTGAAAGAGGAAAATAATGATCAAATCATTACACAGTGCATTGAGGTAGAACAAGGTAATACTTAATTTTGAAATTTTAAATTGGAAGTTAATTTTTAATCCCTGATAACATTATAGTAAAATATATTCCCAATTCAGTAGCACATTGCCAGCTGGTTTTACAAAACTATGAACTGCAGCTGGAGTTATTTTCTTGCTTGTTTGAAGGAAATTAATTTCCTTCAGGATATGTGTGATCCAAAAGCTCAAGGCGACTATGTTACTTATTTTAAAGGGTATTAACAATTCTAAAACTATTTAATGTATAATTCTTGGATTGACTTTTTGGCATACTGCATCAATGGTAATGATTTATTTTTGTCCTTTCAAGAATATGTAAGTTTTATAATTCTCCATTAATGCTGAGATATTCAAATCTTTTGTATAATTTGTTAAGTGCCTGGAAACAACAGAATTTGAATTAGCAGCATTACTTTAAAACAATTTCTTCAGTTAATTTGACAGAATTGTTTCAAGAAGTTGCTAGCAAAATGAAACAATAAAGAGGGAACTACTGAGAAAATCAATATTGCCCATATATGCATTCTGGAGGCAAAGGCCTGCTGTAAGCAGCTGCTAATTTTCCCCTCAATACAAGAAGACTGTTCTGTTTCGGTAATAATTTTGGTAATTTATGAAGAAGGATGTGGGTCCTAACACATTCAACGGTGTCATCACCATTACCACAACATGCTTAGCGCATGTTTCTCCACTTCAAAAATTCCAATATCATAAACTATCAGTGCAAAAATGCAGAGTTTTTATTGAATGATTGCCTTTGGAAAATATTACTAAACTTTTATGAGGTGATTAGTTTGCTGTGTGAATACATTTTGTTTGCTCACTGAGAGAGGAAGCTTGTGGAATTTTAGTACAGACATTAATTCTGGGATAACACAAATGACTACCAACTGTTAAATTTTAATTTACATGCAAGTAGTGTCACTTTTATTTTTCATGTGGATAAATTACATCTGTGTAATGGAAGTAATGTGTCCTCATAAAATAAATTGTAGCTTTGCCCTGTGAATAAAATACATGCATCTCACTGGTGGGTGATGCCAAAGCTTGAACACCAATAGTTTGATGAGTTTAAAGTTCTGGATGGAGCAATTAGATGAACCATCACTAAATACACAAACTAAATATTGCAAATGTAAATGCTGCGCCTGTGAACATGTTATAATTTTGAATTTGGTTTATTATTGTCACATAGACCAAGATACAGTGAAAGATTTGTCATACTGATCAAATCATTACACAGTGCATTGAGGTAGAACAAGGTAAAACAGTAACAGAATGTAAAATGAAGTGTAACAGCTGCAGATAAACAATAAATCAAAAGAATGCTGCAAAGTGTTTGATACTGAAAGATGAATATTACATCAGGTACAAAACTATATTCATACCAGAGCTATTTTTTTTCTCCTTGAGTCTGCTAGAAGAGAAATCATGTTATCTCACAGGTCACCCTTCTCTCACTTATACTTCCTCCCTATTTCAACCTACTGTCTCGCTGGAAGAAATATTTTATTTATTTTATCTTATTTTATGTAGCGATACTGTGTGGAGTAGGCCGTCCTGGCCCTTCGAGCCATATTACCCCAGTAAGCCCAGACAAACGCCTTTAACCCTAACCTTGACACGGGACAATTTGTAATGACCAATTAAACTACCCGGTACATTTTTGGATTGTGGGAGAAAACCAGAGCACCTGGAGAAAACCCACACATTCCACAGGGAGGATGTACAGAGACTCCTTACAGAACTTAACACTGAACAGTGGGACACGTTGAGGTGTAAGAGCATTGCGCCAACTGCTATGCTACCATTGTGCCCTCTAAGAGTGTTTCCAGTTAACAGCCTTACCCCTGAAGGAAGAAAATTTGCAATGTAGGTCTCTCTACTTTTTCAGAACAATTCATTTGCATTCTTATGTCTTCAAAATTCCCTAGTTGCCAAATGACGTACTTTCTATCTGTGCTGAAAGGACAGCCAGTCTCTTGAAATTTTCAGTACTTAAAACTCTTTACCAGCCTTAATCTTTCCATCCTTCTGTCATTTTTGAAGTTCAAGCACAGCATCAGCTTATTTTGATTTACCGCAGCTTCATTTTCTGTGTTTTTTGCCTTCGTACTCTCCTGTGTAATGAGTCTTGGTCATCAACACCTGATTTATGAATAAATCATCCATACAGGTAGACAATAAATAAAATAAAGAAATGTAGCAATAAATTCAAAATGAAATTGAAAATGGAGCCTCTCTTCACATCAGCAGACTGATGAGATGTGACAAGGCTGTTTTGACAGCTTGCAGCTCCGTCAGTTAAACTGACAAGCAGAACTGAAACTTCCACCATGACAGTGGCACTTCTGAGCTGTAAAATCACTCACTCTTCCCCACACTCCTCACCAACCCCCCCCCCCGCAGATAAACCAATCCACTGAGATCTGGTTTTCTAATTAAACCAGCCAATTTGACAAAACTCAAGGGAGGTTCTGATAAGTAGATCAACTAAGGAACATATTCCATCGTACCATCAACTTATTTTGAATAATAATAACTGAGTACAAAAATTAATGTAGCAGATTTTTAAAAATTGCTTCTGTTTGGCTGTACTTCAGCAGTTCAGGTGTTAAATTGTTTATATATACAGTGGTTTATGGTTAACTGGGACTCATCAGGACCAATACATTTTGGGCCAATTAAGCACCTGCCTTATTTAGCTGAAATAGTTAAAAATGTATAAAAAGGCAAACTAGTATTTAATTGAGTAACAAATTATATATTTTAATGAAATACAGAACGAAGTAGAACACTACCAATGCTGCTGATGGTTGCCCATCAGAAAATCAGTGCGGGTGAGGTCATAAAGTGGAAAGGCCATTGCACTGGGCAGTTCCACTCTGTCGACCTCGGAAGTCCAGGTCTGGTGGGATGAGTAGATGTCCAGCTATGATCTTCCCTGGCTGTAGTGGATAATCATGATTTCTTCTGTGCCTTGTTACGCCCTTTGTTCTTCACATAGTGTTGCACCACCACCTTCCCAGCCGTTGAACCTCCAAGTAGATCTCGCCCGTCAGAGCGGACTTCTCATGCTAGAGGGGCATGTCCCTATCTCATCGGGGTATGAGACCCACCAGCTACCCTCACTTGGTTTATCTCCCCCCTGTCCAAGTGGTGTTCCGGGGTGTGGCCACTGTCTCGTGCAAACAGCTACTTGGAGCCACAGACGAGAGTTAAGAGTCTGGTGGGGTGCAAAGGTAGCATTCAGGATGATGGTTGGTACCTTCAAGTTCTTCATAGTTACTAAATTGTTGAAGTAGAAAAATTCTTCCATTTTCCTTCCTGGCTGTTTCTGGCATTTCCAAGTCTGAATGCTTGAATCTGCAATGAGCAAAACAATTCTGGATCACCCAACTGCATATTTCTTGCCAGTTGTCAGAGACAAAAATCAACACACACACACACAAAATTCTGGAGGAACTTAGCAGGTCAGGTAGCTGCTGGAAATGAACAAACAGCTGGGGTTTCCGGTCAAGATTGGAAAGGAAAGAGGAAGACACCAGAATAAAAAGATAGGGGGATGGTAAGGCAGATAACTAGAGGGTGAAAGGTGAAGCCAGATTGGTGGAAAAGGTCAAGGACTAGAGAGGAAGGAAACCAATATGAGAGAAGAACTTTGGAGAAAGGAAAGAAGGAGGGGCACCAGGTAATAGGCAGGTGAGGAGAAGATGTAAGAGGGCAAAGTGGGGAATAGAAGAAGAGGGTAAGGAAGGGGAGGGGAAAAAAAATTACTGGAAAGTGAAATCAATGTTCATTTCATTAGGTCGGAGCCTACCTAGGTGGAATATGAGGTATTTCTTCTCCATCCTGAGAGTGGCCTTATCGTGGCACAAGAGGAGGTCATGTCAGAATGGGACTAGGAATTAAACCGGTTGGCCTCTGGGAAATTCCACCTTGGCGGATAAAGCAGAGGTGCTCGCCAAAGCAGTCATACTATTTACGACATCTCATCAATGTAGAAGAGGCCGTATCAGGAGCACCGAATATAATGGACGATCCGAACAGATCTGTAAGTGAACCATTGCCTCACTTATTATTTGGGGCCGTGAATGGAGGTGAATAGGCTGGTGTAGCACTTTGGCCACTTGCAGGGTTACACGCCAGGAGGGAGATTAGTAAGGAGGGAAAATTGGACAAGGGATTCATTCAGGGAATGACAGAAATCATTGCTTTCTGAACACAAACACACACAACTTGAAAGTGTACACAACTGACACTACTACTCAATGAATTCTATTTGAGATAGTGAAATCATTTGATTTTCACTCCCGGCTGTTTTTGGCATCGCCAAACATGAATACTCCAAACCATAGTGAACAAAATGATTTGAATTGTTTTATTGATTATTTCTCACCAACTAACAGTGACAAAAATCATTGTTTTTTAAACACAAACACACACAACTGATGCTATTTTAAAAACCGTTCACTTAAAGCATGGTGTAGCGTCTAATGGCCGCACAGTTTTACACAACTGACACTAGCTAGAAAATGTTCAGTAACAGTATTCTGTCCCAATTAAGCAGCATATTGTCCCAAATAAACAATGGGAATCCTGGCTATTTTCTCAGTACTTTTTGTTCTTTAAGACTTATCACAAATAAGCAGCTACCACAATTAACTGGAATCTGGTGTGTGTGTGTGTGTGTGTGTGTGTGTGTGTGTGTGTGTGTGTGTGTGTGTGTGTGTGTGTGTGTGTGTGTGTGTGTGTGTGTGTGTGTGTGTGTGTGTGTGTGTGTGTGTGTGTGTGTGTGTGTGTGTGTAGTAATTCATTTGTACTTCCAACTATTTTATTTAGTCAATCTTGAAATAAACTGGCATTTATGTTTTTTGTGGATGTCATTTCATTATATAAGAATTACATCACATTGATGACATCATCCAACAACACACACTATCACTAGCTGTTCCTTACAGTACAAAGTTGAATAAATTTTGCTTATAAATGCTCAGGAGTGCAAAATTTATTTTGTAAGATAATAGGATTTATCAGAAGTCAGCTTTATATAAACAAATTATATAAAATTTAACCCAGAAAGGAAATATTCTCCTAATATGTACAACAAAATTTAATGCAGTTTTCCCCTTGGGGAATTCTTGTGTTTCATTGTGTTATCTCAGCCTTATCAGCAAAATTCAACCTTACATCAAAAGTCAGAAGGTGCTAGTATACAGAAAATTATTTGATAAATATTTACAAGTTAATTCACTGAATTGAAGAAATTGCCTTATATGCTAATGCAAAGTTTTGTCTGTCTTTTCTTGCCATCATAGGGAGCAAATAGTTCTTCATCTGCTTTATAAATGGGTCTTTATCGACTTTCTTAGTAGATTTGTGGAAGGCAAGTGAACCAAACCCTGGGCTTCCACAATTTGTCTTAAGCCGCATAACCAACTAGATATGCAAGCCCCTGTTGCATGAGCGATTCAGTCTAGGCCATGAGAATATTATACCCATGTGGATAAGGTTAATACCCCATAATTTTTATGAAGTCCTTTGCAATCCAAGTTACAAAAATGTACCCAGATCATAGTCGGTCACAATTAACTCAGCTACCTTTGCTGCACCTGGATTTCTGAAGAATATTTACTCATGAACATTGTTCTATTGTTTCTTTAAAGACCAAATTATATCTCTTTCTTTTAGCTTCTTGACTAAATCCATAATCAGAGCAGATATTACTATAATGACAACAACATGGTCAATGCAGTAATGGATGAATTCACCAACATTTCATTGACTTTCGCCTTCTGATCTTGTTATGCTGATGGTCTATGATGGACATCAAACTAAAAGGCAAACTATAATTTACAAACATAGCAGCTGAGAGCCATGTTCATTTTGATATTAGATGTTATGACCATGCACATAATGCATAGCAGATTCTTTTTAAGCTGTGTTTATCTTGCCTTTGTCAGTCAATGAAAGTGATGTATACACTAGGGGTTGATGCTGATCTTGAAACTTTTCCAGCAGCCTGCTTGCTAATCCTCTTTGCACTGCTGTTTCATAGGTCATTCAGTTTCCTAGAATTGGTGAATTGATTTGCTTTGAGAAACCTTTACAGTATAAATATTTCCAAACTTTACTCTGCACAAAAATCTAGATTGGAATAGTGGCCTTTTGCAAAAAGTATAGATTTTCTATGCCAAATAATGTTGACATGAATTAACATTGGAAATTAAGTATTCTGAGAAGAGGCACTCAGTGGATCTTCATTGTATTTTGGTGTAAGTTATTTTATTGATATTGTCAAACTTACTGTTTTTAAAGTCCTAATTCTTATGTTACTTGGAGGCATGGCTGACAAAATAAACTGATTTCAATTGCACATCTACTTTGGTAACAGGTTCAAGTTCTTCTTAATTATATAAACATATCCCACTTTGAATGAAACTTGGATAATTATCACATATATCAAAAATATTGTAGGTTGGTTTATTCCTAAATAAAACAATGTCAAAAACCTATATCTCCATTCTACTCTGCAAAAAAATCTATTAATATATTATAATATCATACTGTGCCATTTTTTCTAAATAAAATTGAATGTTATAGTTTTTATTAGCACTCTTCAGGTATTAAGCAAATTTAAATTTACTATTTTTGATAATAATGATATGTTCACATAATTTATTAGTGCATCAATATGTGTTGTTTGCACTTAATTCTACTAGCTTTATCATATAATTTTACATTTTTGATTCTGCTTAACCAAAAGCCTTTATTATGTGCCTATTAGAGAGTTATGAAACAATCTTAAGCTAACATTTCCTTGGTATATAAACACATTTTCGCATTCTTGTGCAGTCACAATTTGTATTTCTAAACAGCATGTCCCAAGTGTCACATGTGCTGTCTGGTGTTGTTCAAATAATTACTGGAGGAATTTCCTGTGAAGACTCAAAGCTAAGTTGATTAGCACTCGTACTAATTGATCGCTGATAATATAATCTATATTTAAAAAGAATTATGTTTATATTTATGCTAACTAAAAACTAAAATTTCACTTGTTTTTGTGTGCTAAACTTTGTTATATTTTCCCATTTGCTAAATCATAGTTAACCAATTATTGTACATTGGTGGTCTTGGAAATTATTGCTTGTGTATATGTGGACAACTACTACTGCTTTCTTATCAATGTGCTGGCAATGTACAAGTAATCAGTGCTGTAGAAATGACCTTTTCATAACCTTAACACAGACCAGATCAGGCTCCATAATACCAGTGAATGCTCCTTGTCCATTTTACATTGGAAGCAAGGGGAGGGGGAGTGGGTACGGGACCATTAACCCCGTCTCCTACCCTGCTTCCTGCCTTGTTCCCCTCTCCTGACTTTCCTTCATTCTTGCCATGCTACAGCCACAAAGGAAGCTCTTTAAGAATAAACACAAGAAAGTCTGCAGATAACACACACAAAATGCTGGTGGAACACAGCAGGCCAGGCAGCATCTACAGGAAGAAGCACTGTCCACGTTTCGGGCCGAGACACTTCGTCAGGACCCCACAAAATGCTGGAGGAACTCAGCAGGTCATGCAATATCTATTGTCAATGCTTTAGGCAGAGATCCTTCTTCAGGACTGAGAAGGAAGGAGGAAGATGCCAGAATTAAAAGATGCTGGGAGGGGAAGGAGGCTAGCTGGAAGGTGATAGGTGAAGCCGGGGGGTGGGAAAGGTCAAGGACTGGAGAAGAAGGAATTTGATAGGAGAAGAGAGTGGACTATAGGAGAAAGGGAAGGAGGAGGGGACCCAGGGGGAAGTAGTAGGCAGGTGAGAAGATTTAAAAAGTCAGAGCGGGAAATAGAGGAAGGGGGGAATAAGTTACTTAACATAAGGAGAAATCAGTATTCCTGCCATCAGGTTGGAGGTTAACCAGATGGAATATAAGGTGTTGCTCCTCTACTTTGAGGATGGCCTCATCTTGGTCTTAACAATTCTGCAAATGCAGGTTTTGTCAAAGATTCGTTGAAAGATTAAAAGTCTATGGATCTTCAGGTGGAGACACCAGTGTCATCTGGAGGGACTGATCAAAGACAATACCCAGCTGCCCTTTGCTGCATCAGGGCCACAGTTCAAAGCATCTGTAATCTGGAGATGTCAGTGCATAGATGATTTGGTCTTTATTCTGTGCTGCCGCCAATAGAATGATAATACATAATAATGAACTAGTGACAATGTCCCATGCTTGGTTCATTCTTTCAGCACAATATTCAACTTTGAATTAATAACAACGTAGCCATCTTTTGACAAAATTCTGTCAGTAGTGATGGACTTAATCCGATTACATCATCAGATGTACAAAATAAAAAAGGACGTGAAACTTATGTTTTGAAGAAGGGTCTCGGCCCAAAACATCAACTATTTATCTATTACCATAGATGCTGCCTGACCTGCTGAGCTCCTCCAACATCTTGTGTGTGTTGCTCTGGATTTCCAGCAACTACAGAATTTCTCATGTTTAGGACATGATGCCTGCTTAGTGTGAATTACAACAGGAAATCCTTGGTTCAATTTTCCAAAGGATGGGATTTGGGTGGTTGTGGTAGCAACCAGTTTGAAATGCACAGAATGCATTTTCTGCATGGTGTGTGCGTGATAATCAAATTCCACTTTTCATGTTTCAGTTTTATAAGCTGTAGTCTCATATAATATAGTGAAGATATAATATTTAGGTTTACAGTAAAACTGCTGTGAATGTCAATTATTCAATGTCCTTCATTCTCTATAAATGGTGCATTAAGGAATAATAACACGGAGAATCTTTTACAAAAGATCTAGAGACTTGGACCAATGATTCAGTGACATTTTTCAATTTTATAGCAGCAAATTGGATGATTAAATTATGTTAATTTAAGTGATTTGTATCTAAAAATGATCTTTTCTTCCATAATATATATTTGTTTTTTATTTATATGAGCTATTTGTAATATCTTGTAGATGATCATATTCCCTACATTTTAGAAATGGTATATTGTATTGTCATTATAATAGTCTTCATTCAGATTTCTTTAAAAATTATTTTCATAATTTTCACTGATTCTATTTTCTTCACTATCTGTGGCTTTATCTTTGATAACTGTTCTTAGAATTCATATTGTTATATTTGTTATTTGTTATGATTGTTTCTTCCAATTTACTACATGGCTCACAAGGCAATGAATAAAAATTGCAGTTTGGGTAATGCTTTGTTGAACAATTTGCTCAGTCTGCAAGTGTTTTCACAACCTCTGGTTGCCATTAAAGCTCTGCCTCACTTCCCTTCTAAGCTCTACCCTTTGCCTGCTTTTCTGCCTCATGTCCCCTGACTCAAAATGGCGCCAAGTTGTGGTCCCCAGTGAGACTGTGACTCCGATGTAGTTGGTCTTTAAGTTTGTAGGGATGGTTTTGGGAATGGGGGTGACGGGTTGGGGGTCAGCTTAGGGTTTAGAAACAGTGATATTGGGGAGTTAGGGGTCAGATTAGAATTTAGAAGCAGGGATGAAGAAGAATTAGAGGTTAGGCCTCTGGTCTGTGCTTGAAGTCCAGCGATGTGTGTTGTGTAGTATGTGATGAATATTGTAAATGTATTGTTTGATTAAGCATTCTTGTTTGTTTAAATAATTCTTTACGGTTATATCTACAAAGTACGTGAATGGGAAACATCACCACTCCACCACATTTTACGCATGCACCTCTCTTAAAATAAAAGTGAACACACACACAAACTATCTCCTGGCTCCCTTGTTTTCCTTAAAATCAGTTTTTTGCTTTGGAATTATAAAACATAACAACGTGGATGGGTGACGAAGGACATCCACATTCTAGGCCTCCGCTCTGTGCCCGAAGGTTAGCAACATGGACGGATGACGAAGGGCGTACATGGATGTCAGGCTGTCCTAGGTGGGTGGGTCCGAGGATCTGATGTCCATACCAGCAGGAGGCACAAAGAGGCATAGGGTCTGGTGAGGTGATACACACAGAGTTCGAGCCTAGAGTTTGGGGTCCTATGATTGGCTATTTCAGAGGTCGGTACCTAAGATCAAAGCCCAAAGGTCAATTAAATGTCCTGAAGTTGGAGACTTGAAGCCCGGAAGCCTGTCCTGAAGTTGGAGGATGGTCTGTTGGTGTGGTTAGATGGGGCTTGTTTTGCTGTTGTTGTTTTGTTGCTTATTGAGAGCTGTGTTGTTTTGCTAGGCATTATGGGCCTGCTATGCTGGCACTGGAATGTGTGGCATCACTTGCGGGCTGCCCCCAGCCATGTTTGTGTTATCTGTTAACACAAAAGATGCATTTTACTGTATTCTTCAATATACCATATACGTGATACTAAAATCTGAATCTGTTTCAAAGTTCAAAGTAAATTTATTATCAAAGTACATATATGTCACCATATTCAACCCTGAGATTCATTTCCTTGTGGGCATACTCAATAAATCCATAATAGAATAATAACCATAATAGAATCAATGCATAACTGCATCAACTTGGGCATTCAACCAATGTGCAAAAGACACAAACTACAAATACAAAAATGAAGAAGATAATTAATAAATAAATAAACAAACAAACAAACAGATAAATAAATAAGCAAGCGATTAATATCGAGAACATGAGATGAAGAATCCTTGAAAGTGAGTCCATAGATTGTGGGAACATTTCAATGATGAAATGAAATTGAGTGAAGTTGCACACACAATGCTGGAGGAACTCAGCAGGCCTGACAGCATCTATGGAAAAAAAGTACAGTTGATGGTTCAGGCCGAGACCCTTCAGTAGGACCACCTGCGTGTGGTGTTGCTTGGAGTTCCAGCATCTGCAGATTTTCTCCTGTTTGCTGAGTGAAGTTATCCCCTTCGGTTCAAGTACCTGATGGTTTTGAGGTAATAACTGTTCCTGAATGTGGTAGTGTGAGTCCTAAGGCTCCTGTACCTTTTTCCTGACGGCAGCAGCATGAGAAAATGCATGTCCTGGATGGTGGAGGTCCCTGATGTTGTAGATCAATGAAGCTTGATGTAAGATCAAGTCAGAACAATGTCTCTTTCAAATGGGCAAATTACATCTTCCTAAACTTTGAAGTGAGTTCAAAACTTTCCCTCCTGAGCTCCCACCCGTGACTTGCTTGACTGATAGTAGTGGAAACCAAGAGGAAGTTACTGACATGATGAAGGAAGCTTTGAACACCATCAGGGATAGAGGAACTTCATCGCTGCCCTAAACCAGTGGCGTATCTAACATATGGCAAGTATGGCACGTGCCCTGGGCACCACTTGAAGGGGGTGACACTGAGCAGTTTCTATTAAAGTCAGACAAGCCATCCTCTGATAGTGAAAAAAGAATTTTCTTCAGATGTATGATCTGTCTTTGATTATCATGGGTGAGAGGCACTAGGATGGCCTTATTTCAGAGCATTGTGTAAGAAGACCATGAAATATTTTTTTCACAAAGAAGAAGGAAAGTGGAGTTGAAGGACGGAAGAGACAGAAGTTGGAGGCGGAAGAGGCCAAGAAGTCGAGCAAGTTCTTCGTGCCCTTCTTTGAAAAGCCCAGAACAAGTAGTTCAACACGTTCCATGGAGTCGCCTGCACCTGCTACAAGTTTGTTAGAATCCGAAGGTGGATCAAGTACAAATGCGTCACAAGCCGAGGAGGAAGTCAAGTCAGATAATCCGAGTATGACGAGATTAAGAGTGAGGCTGCCACAGAGAACGTGGACATGACAGGAGGGGAAGACGATGGTGGTGGTGGTGATGTTGAGTTTATTGATGGGATTTTACCTGACAAGATTGAACCTGACGACACTGAACCTAGTGAACTGGATGGTGTCAAAGAGCCTCAAACTGTCATACTAGAAGTGATTGAACAGCATGATATTGGACTTCTGAAGTTCAACAAGGATACTGGAAAAGCAATTCTGCCTGACGCATTGAGAACAGAAATAATAAAGCTGAGTTTGAAGTATTTCCAGAACAGTGAGGGGCCTTTCCTAAAAACAAATAACCGTTCAATGAACAAAACTTGGTTCAAGAGGAAATTGGGAAATGGTCGTAGTGAGGAAGTGACTCGCTCATGGCTGGTCTATTCCCCTTCTAAAAAGTCTGCATTTTGTATCTGTTGTCTTCTGTATTCCCCGTCAGACCATCAATCCTCATTGGAGCAGGAAAGTGGATTCAACCACTTGCACCTGAAAGCACCTGAAAGGATTAGTGTTCATGAAAATGCCAAGAATCACCGGGAATGCTTCACACAGTGGAAAGAAATGGAAAGAAATTTAGCTGGAAACAGAGGATTTGTTGACACGGTATTTCAGTCACAGATTGAGAAGAAAAAGCAGAAGTGGCGTGATATCTTGACGAGAATCCTTCACTCCATAAAATACCTTGTGACTCAGAATCTGGCTTTGCGAGGCCACAGGGAATCACTTCAGTTAGACGATGATTCCAATGTGGGAAATTTCCTTGGCTTACTGAAACTACTGGCCATCTTTGACCTTGTCATAAAAGAACACCTCACTCATTTGGAAAGTCATCCTGGATCCACGTCTTATCTTTCACCGGGTGTCCAGAATAATTCATCCACATGATGGCATCCACTGTTTGCCAGAGTTTACTGAGAAGCATTCATAAAGCCAAGAACTATCGTCTCATGTTCGACTCGACTCCTGATCAGGTACACCGTGAGCAGATGTCAGAAGTAGTGAGGTATGTGGAAGTTGACTTTGAGAGGAAAACAGTCCGTGTTAGAGAGTCCTTCCTTGATTTTATCGAGATAAGCCAGAAGGATGCTGAGAGCTTGGTTGAAGACATCTTGAAACAGCTAGAGAAGGACAAAATGGAGCTACAAGATTGTCGGTCACAGTGCTATGACAACGCTGTTGTGATGGCTGGACACAGAAGTGGTGTTCATCAAAGAATAAGTGAGAAAAACAACCTGGCAGTGTTTGTGAATTGTGACAATCACTCACTCAACTTGGTGGATGTACATGCAGCCAAGCAGGACACAATGATGGTCACGTTTTTTGGAACCATCGAAGCTCTCTATGTGTTTTTCTCTTGTTCAACACAGCGCTGGGAAAAACTCAAAGATGTCGTGCCTGTGGTTGTTAAGTCAGAGTCCAAAACCAGGTGGAGTGCAAGGACAGAAGAATGAAGCCATCAACAAGTACCTTGAGGAGGTACTTCAAGTTCTCCAGGACATGATAGACAATGAAAACGAGACCAGTGAAACAAGAAGTGGTGCAAGGCAGTTGTACAACCGCATATTGAGTTACAATTTTCAGATTTTGCTATGATTTTGGAACAAAGTACTCATTTGCATTGACCGTATTCAAAAGGGGCTGCAGGATCCTAGTATGAACTTCCACAATGTTGCCCTGGATTTGAAAGCTCTCTGAGATAATTTTTATGATGAATGAGAAGTGTTGGTCAGTGAGTCACTCGAAGAAGGAGTCGGTCTCTGTCAAGAATTAAATATTGAAGTTGAAAGACATCAGAGATGAAAGAAACGAATGGCTGATGAGAACTCAAGAGACGCTGGGTTAAGAGCTAAGGAGGAAATGGAAAGAGTCATGAAGGGAACACTCAACCATCTTCACAGAGAAATGGACAAAAGGTTCGCTCGTTTGCATGACACTGACGCCAAGTCTGGGTTGCTTCTCGATGTCGACGGACTGTGTTATGTCACCGATAGTAACGACCTAAAGAAGAAGTGCGAAAATTTGGGCAAATTGTACATCTCTGATGTTGATGGACAGCAGCTATATGAAGAAATTTTGGATTGCAGAATGTTGCTATCAAGGCGGGTCAACATGAAAATATCAAGACCTGAAGAGCTTCTTGAATTTATTGTTCAGTATGGAGATGAGAGCATCTTCCCCAATCTTCACATTGCTACTCAGATAATGCTAATCATCGCAGTTTCCATCGCCAGCTGTGAGAGAACATTCAGCAAGATAAAACTAATGCTTTCGTATTTGAGAGCTTCCATGGGTCAAGACAGACTCTGTGATCTTGCTCTGCTGAGTGTAGAAAGAGAAGAAACTGAAAATACTGACTTTGATCATATCATAGACCAATTTGCATCAGTGAAAGCAAAGAAGGTGCAGTATTAATTTTCATGTAGTGCCATAATTTGTTAATTAAAACATTAATGAGCTTGACTTGTATTTTTGAGCTGATATTATGGTAAAGTTATCTAAAAGATGGGTGTTAGATGTTTGGACAGGGGCGCAATTTCAGTGCTTGCCATAGGCGCTATTTTCCATAGATACTCCCCTGCCCTAAATGTCAGTGGTGTAATGGGCAGTAAGTAACTAAGTCAACAGTTTCAGATATCAGCTTTTCATTTGCCCTTGCATTGTACTTTTCCAGTTTTCAACTCCGGTAAATTCTGTTTCTCTCACTTACACCTTTTGCAGCCAGTCCCCTATTGATCACTGCTCTCCTATTTCGCTCTATTATACCTCCAAGCCCTCATTTCATGTAAGGGTTTTCCCCTTCCATGTAAATAAATTTTATGTTATTATATTTTCTAATTACTTTCTCTGCATTTTCAAACATGATTTTTATACAATTTTTCCCTCTTCTGAGGAAAGTGTATTGATTTGAATTGTTATCTGTGTTTCTCTACATATGCCGCCCGATCAGCTGAATATTTACAGCATTTAATGTTTTTATTTCTTTGAGCTAATTATAGGGCTTTCATAAATATTGCTCATGTGTTTTCTTTCTTTTTAACTTCACAATGCAAATACATTCCAATTAATTCTTCTCTTTTACTGCATAAGTTTAAATTTTATGCACAGGAATTATTTAAATGTTTCTTCACTTTAATTTTTACCAGCATTTTCTGCAACAGGCTTTTGAAAGATTTTATGTGATTTATTATAAATTAATTATTTTATTAAATGATTATATTAAATAATTTAAAGATAATCCCCAATTTTATTTGTTGGTCTGACTTCGCTGGCTGAGCTTTGACTTCAGCTAAAATGTCAAAACTAAACAGGGTGCACATTAAATCTCATGTTTTATTAAAATCTCACCAGAATTGTGGTATTACAGATTGGGATGTTGAAATAATTGACCTGACTGGAAATCCATCCACATGTAGAGTGCACCAATTGACAAAATGTTGGGTGACTAATTTAAAATGAGAACAAGCCCTTGGGAAAACATGGAAAAATGGGAAAACATACTCGCTCCATTTTCAAGGATCTGGAAGATGATGTTCTGAAATAAGCTTCAGGCAAACCTTCCAGGTGCTTATGAATCTCGGAGGCCATTTGATCCATCATTGTCATTAACACGAAAAATGCACAGAAAGACATTCTGTGATCCCATCAGAATAGCACAGTGAATGCTTCTTTCCATTTTCCTCAGTCTTTGGAATACTCAATAATTGCCCTTGTCAACATTTCCTACACTTCCTTTTAGCATCAGTCCTTCCACATACTCATTTCTTCCTTGTTCATTTCACACAAGCTGCCAGCAATGCTCTCTGTTCCAGAAGAAGTGTACATGATTCAGTTTGGAGCTGGGTTGTAATGTCATACCCACAGAACAGAAACAGGTCTATCAGCCTGCTGAGTCTGCACCAATCGTCAGCCTCCCCATTTACGGTAATCTGACATTAATATAGTTTTAATCTCTGACCCATCCCAAATTTAACTATTTATCTGCCCACTAGAGGCAATTTACAAAGGCCAATTAACCTACCAAGCCACAAGCAAGGTTAGTATTCAAACCTCATCTCTAGCACTTTGAGGTAGCAACTCTATGAGCTGCACCAGTGAGGGTTGTCTTGCATGCTCTACTGAAGCCACTGACAGCCAATGTCTTAGTAGAATAGCTTGTTAAAACTGTAGGTTTGTTGCTTGAATACCCTGAGTTATGGTTGAAAAACCTGCAAACAAAAGTCCTTTTCTTCACTTGGTAGATTATTATATGATATTGCTTCATTGCAACTAGTCAAATTGTCATATTATTATTGGCTTGGATGTTTAATAAATGTTTGACTTTTATAATGCAGAATGAAACATGTTGAACAAGACAAAAATGATAGTTAACAGAAAACTGTGCCATGGTTTCTAAATGCAAGATGCTGTATATCACTGACCCAACAATCATTTGTCTAGTTTTCCTTCATCTTCATACAATCCTTCTGTAAGGGTGTTTTTCGGGTTAGGACAAATTGCAAAATATTAACTATCAACTTCAGCAACTAACTTAAGCCACCAATCTTCAGATCTGAATATGGACTGTAGATTAAATTTAAAATGCAGCTCTGGACAATAGGTTTTGAAGAACGGTGAACCACTGTTAAATGGGAAATCATACAAGGCTGATTTAACATTCATTTGGGCATCTGTGGTGTTGGTGTGAAGAAGAAGGTGTGAAAGTTACATGTAATTAAAAGGAAGCATTGTAGATGTATTGTAAATATAGAATAGTCCTATGATCATCAGCATATAAAATGTCATGTAATGTTGGGTCAAGAAGGCCCCTTCCTCCAAAGAGTCTCAACAGGATGCCTGCAGGGTCTCATTTTCCAAATAAAGAGACTTCTTTATATCTACCAGCTGTGCGTCACTGGTGACTTTGTTTACGCGACAACATTTGCGACCTCGTTAGGGGATACCTGCTTGCAGCCCATCATGTGGTCAGTGATCTCAGCAGTCTATGCGGGTGAGTATTTTTAAAATTTTGAAATAATGAGGGTGGAGAGAAGTCAGCCCCAGGTACTTGAGATTGAGGGAGTGCAGCTTCCTCTAGATTTTCGGATGTTGCCAAACAATGAAGGTACTATCCTGGGGATAGACGCACGGAGTAAAGCAGATACTATCATTGACTTGGGGAAAAGGAGAAATAACATGGACAAGACAGGGACAGTGAGCGTGTGTGATCCACAAAACAGTTAGAATGGCCCACAGAGTAGACAGCAGACCCAAGCAGGGAAGAGAGAAAGGGAAAGTGTGGGAGGACCCAAGGGTAGGGGCACAGTCAGGAGCTGTTGGAAGTAGGTGCAGCTGCCTGAGGAGGTAGCAGTGATTAAAGTAAAGACTCAACAAGAAAGGGGATAGCAAGGAGCAGAAAGGGAAGGAGTGGGCAGATATCAGAGCAAAGAGGACAGTGGAATAACAAGAAGCAAAAGAAATATACAAGTTAACAGAAAGAAACTACAACTGCAAATTTAGTAAGATTGCATGGAGGTGTGAAGGACCATGGTAACCAGGAAACAAATTAAGGAATCGAGCAGAGTAGCAATGACACATTGCTGATCACAGAGTCGGAAGGAAAGGAGATAGTCCCCCCACAGCCCGGTGACCAAGTCACGGTGAGGGAGCAGTCTGAAAAGGTAGGATTTTCTCCCAGATGGATAGAACCATAGATGTAGTAGGACTTAGACAAATTGGAACAATTGGCAAAAATAAGGCAGATGGAACACAGTGTTGGAAACTGTATGATATGCATTTTGGTAAAAGCAAAGATAGTGTGGACAATTGTCTAAGTGGGGAGAAGGTTCAACATCAGAGGTGCGGAGGGATTTAGGAGTCCTCGTGCAAGTCTCCCAGATGGTTAATTTACAGGTTAAGTCTGTGGTAAAGAAAGTAAATGCAATGTTGGCATTTATTTGTAGGGCAATAGAATATAAAGGCAAGGAGATAATGCTGAGACTTTATAAGACACTAGTCAGGCCGCACTTGGAGTATGTCAACAGTTTTGGGCCCCATATCTGAGAAAGGATGTGTTGTCATTGGAGAGAGTTCAGAGGAGGTTCACGAGGGATTCTGGGAATGACGGAGTTAACATACGAGGAGTGTTTTGCAGCTTTGGACCTGTACTGACTGGAATTTAGAAGAATGCAGGGGGATTTCATTGAAATCTATGGAATGTTGAAAGGACTAGATAGGATGGATGTGGACTGAATGTTTCCTGTGGAGATGACGTTTCCTATGGTGATGGTATCCAGAATTAGAGGGAACAGCCTCAAAACTGAGGGGCAACCTTTTAGAATAGAGGTGAGGAGGAATATTTTAGCCAGAGAGTAGTGAATCTGTGGAATGTTCTGTCACAGACTGCAGTGGAGGCCAGGTCCATGGGCATATTTAAGGCAGAAGTTGATAGTTTCCTGATCAGTTGGGGCATCAAATGATGTGATGAAGCAGGAGTAGGGGGTTGACTGAGATCTGGGATCATCCATGATGGAATGGTGGAACAGACTCGATGGAGTGAATGGCCTAATTCTGCTCCTATGTCTTAAGGTCTTATGGTACTTTTCACAAATGGCAATTGTGTCTGTGTGCAGACTCAGTGAGGAAAGACTGGACTGGGGTTTAAGCATACGATCCACCTGCTGGTCATTCCCACAGACAGAGTGGGAGATCAGTAACAGTGTCATTGCAGAGAGCCCAAGCGATAAACGCCAGCTGGCTGCAGCAGACCTGACCACCGTTGATGGAAACACACTCACAGCGAACACAAAGGCAGAGGATACCCAGAGAGTGCAACAGAAAGCTGTGAATAGCATGTTACAGTGTAAAGGTAACACTACTCTCTAATGAAGCCTGGTTGCTGAAGTTAGATAATTAGTTGTATAGCATGGAATAGAAAAAAAATATTGGGGAAACTAGAAGGGAAGGGATCCGAGATCCAGCAGAGACCTCAGGTTCCACAACTTTGATTGCGTGGAAGACTGAGAAAGAAAAGAAATTGCACACGACATCTGAAGGCAGTTCACCCCCAGCCTGAATGGGGGGTGAATACAAATGAGCCGGGCACTTTTCAGTGGTTGGCCAGTGATCGACCGGACTGTCTGCCAAGTGCTGCCACAGGGAAGGGGTCCTGCAGTTGCTCACATAGAGACCAACCCAACTTTCCCTGTCCATCAAAGAGAGGTCCTGTGATCCTGATCTTCTTACTTTGCTGGTGCCCCTGGAAAGAGAGTAACCTCTGGTAGCCACTGCAGAGATTTAGCTATCAGAGAAGAAGGGGCGAAGATAAAGAATGTGATTAAGTTGCAATATGCCAGCAGTGAAGGGGGCAACAGGCATACGAATGACAAAACTGCATTTTAAAAACTATTGGTCAAATTTCTGAAACAATCCTTCTGCTAAGCGTCTTATAGGTAGCCATCTGGGATGATAGGGGTAGATGTAAATACATGTAGGGTAATTGGGAGGGATTCTGAAGTAGGGCATTTTTGTGCCCTATTTGAGTAGATTCTCCTTAAGGTTGGCCTTTGTCCTGATACAAATTAATTTTTGTCCAAGAGGGCCAAGAGAAGGGACTGTTAAGGCATTTCTGGGGTTAGGACAAATCACAAAATATTAACTATTAACTTCAGCATCTAACTTCAGCCACCAATCTTCAGATATAAATATGGACTGTAGATTAAGTTTAAAATGCAGCTCTGGACAATGGGTTCTGAAGAGCCTTGAATCGCAGTTAATTGGAGAACCAGACAATGCTGATTTAACATTCATTAGGGTGTTCATTAGTGTGCGAGCAAAGAAGGAGGTGTGAAAGTTATATGTAATTCAAAGGAAGCACTGTAAATATAGAATTGTCCTTTGATCATTATAATATAAAATGTCATGTAGTTTTGGGTCGAGCAGGCCTATTTCTCCAAGAGGGTCTCAGTATGATGACTGCTGTGTCTCATTTTGTTGAATAAAGAGACTATCTCACATCTACCAGCTGCTTCTCTCTGGTGACTTTGTTCATGTGACAGCACCTTCCTAACGGAGTTGGATGATGCACTGGCCAACTGCATTCTTCATTGCAATATGCAGTACATATTTTGATTCACTTTCTCCACATAACCCCAGACCGAATTGCTGCTTGAAGCTGTAAGTGCTTAGTTTAATATTATAGCTGGTACTCCTCTGGCAATCATTTGTCCTCTGATACACAGGTGTAGTGGGTGTAATGATCTGGTCCCATGTCTCCCCAGCGATCCTCTGAAATTCCAAGAAGAGTGATGTTATAGAGGAATGAATGAACACTGCAATGAATGGAGAAAGCACCATTGGTGCTCGCTGCCTGTGACATTGATACAGACTTGTGTATTCCTGCTTCAGTGATCACAGTGGCTCATCTTCTGGATTTACAACCACAAATGAACATTCAGTATTGTTACATACACAATAAAAGACAATAAATGTTGCAAATTAAGGAAGCTTCTGTCTAGTTAAACACAGCTTTTGATGCACTGCTTCTCTGAGACATACAGGGCAGTAGCTTTTGAGACCTTCTGCTGCATTTGGCTTTCTGCAAGCATCGTCAGCTGCACAGAATGAACAGAGTCATGTATTCATAGCGATACAGCAAGTGTTACCAGTAAAATTGGGTACTTGGCCTAACGTGACCATTGCGTGCAAGGAGCTCACCTGAGCTAGCCCCATTTGCCTGCATTTGCCACAAATCGCTCTAAATGTTTCCTATCCATGTACTTCCAGCTAACTGTTTTAAATGTTGTAAGCACACCTGCCTTTACCACTACTTCTGCTAGGTCGTTTCATATATTCACTACACCCTGTGTGATAAACTCATCCCTCAGGTTCACCTTAAATCTCTTCCCTTTAGGCTTGCTAGATTTAGACTCCCGTACCTTGGGAAAATGACTGTGATCCTCTAACCAGGTTCTGCCCTTCATGATTTTACCTCTATACTGTGAATGTCTATATGGTTACTCCTTAGCTTCCTACACTCCAAAGGGAAAAAGTTCCAGTCTATCCAGTCCCTTATTGTTCCAGCTCTCAGTGATAGCAACATCCTTATAGATCATTTTTGCACCTTCTCTAGCTTAATCACATCCTTCCTGTAGCATAATGACCAGAAAGGCACATAATACTCTTAATGTCACATACAGTTGTACCATGACAGCCCAGCTCGTGGAAGAAAAGCAAGTCATAGTCCCTTCTAGACTAGACTAGACTAGTCCAGTCTAGACTGGACTGCCAACACAGATGCCTTGTGCAGGAAGGCACAGAGTCGACTGTACTTCCTTAGAAGGTTGGCGTCATTCAATGTCTGTAGTGAGATGCTGAAGATGTTCTATAGGTCAGTTGTGGAGAGCGCCCTCTTCTTTGTGGTGGCGTGTTGGGGAGGAAGCATTAAGAAGAGGGACGCCTCACGTCTTAATAAGCTGGTAAGGAAGGTGGGCTCTGTCGTGGGCAAAGTACTGGAGAGTTTAACATCAGTAGCTGAGCGAAGGGCGCTGAGTAGGCTACGGTCAATTATGGAAAACTCTGAACATCCTCTACATAGCACCATCCAGAGACAGAGAAGCAGTTTCAGCGACAGGTTACTATCGATGCAATGCTCCTCGGACAGGATGAAGAGGTCAATACTCCCCAATGCCATTAGGCTTTACAATTCAACCGCCAGGACTTAAGAACTTTTTAAAAGCTATTATTAATGCTTTTTGAGATAGTGATTTAGATGCATATCATATTTTTTTTTTACTGAGTTAAGTATTGTATGTAATTAGTTTTGCTACAACAAGTGTATGGGACATTGGAAAAAAAGTTGAATTTCCCCATGGGGATGAATAAAGTATCTATCTATCTATCTATCTATCTATCTATCTATCTATCTATCTATCTATCTATCTATCTATCTATCTATCTATCTATCTTCACTACCCTATCTACCTCTGTCACCATGCTCAGGGAATTATGCACAGTGCTCTGTGGCAATTTTACATATTGCACTGCACTGCTGCTGCAAAAATAAATCAAATTTCATGATATCATGATGATAACCCTATTTCTGGTATGGGTCTCTATTGTGGACAGAGTGGGAAGGGGGCAGGGAGAGGAGAATCATAGTTGGGAAACGGGGAAGGGAGCGGTGATGGAGTGGGAAGAACCAGAGATACATTCCATAATGATCAATAAAGTATTTGGTATCAAATAAGCTTGCTTGGTGTCTCAGGGCTGGGTGGTGTCTGCACCCACACCATGCCACCCCCTCTCCCTGGCACTCCTTCTCTGCCACCTGTCCACACCCCTTCCGCGGCACTCCACCTTTGTCATTCCTAGCAGATGTACAAACTCGCTTCTGGTCCACGTTGGCAAATACAGTACCTTGCAAAAGTCTTAGCCACCCCAGCTACATACAAGTACCTACGACATTTGCACTGTACTGTGCTGGTACCCTGAGGTCACTTTGTTCTACAACACTCTTCAACATCTTGCTACTTAGAGTGTAAGTCCTGTCCTGGTTTAATTCATCAAAACACAACCTTCGCACTTGTCCAAGTTCAATTCATCTTCCATTTTTTGCCCACTTTTCCAGTTAATCTAGATCTTATTATAACCCTAGATAACCTTCTTTACTGATGAACCGTCTTGGTCCAAAATGTCAACACTTTATTCCTTATATGTACAGTGTACTGTGTTATATATACTCTGCTGTACATCTTGGTTCAGAGGAACATTGTTTTATTTGGTGGTACACGTGTGTGCGACTCAATGAATATAAACCTGAACTTGCAAACACCAGAGCGCATCTGTACAAAATTAAGGGAGGGAAGTTTAGGGGAGACATCAGGGGTAAGTTTTTTACACAGAGGGTTGTGAGTGCCTGGAACGACTTGCCAGGAATGGTGGTGGAGGCTAAAACATTAGGGGTATTTAAGAGCCTCTTGGCCAGGCGCATGGATGAAAGAAAAATGGAGGGTTATGGGGTAGTGTGGGTTTAGTACTTTTTTTAAGGATTATATGGGTCGGCACAACATGGAGGGCTGAAGGGCCTGTACTGTGCTGTAATTTTCTATGGCTCTATGTTCTATGGTTGAACAATTTTCATCTGGCCCTGCTGGTGTTACAAATGGTTGTTTAACTCAGAACGTTATTGGAAAAGAAAGAGATTCATACCATTTAACTTCAGTTTCTGTTGGAGTTGTAAATGCACGTATGGAAAGAAGTCAGTTTCAAGCTGGGAGAAGATATATTATGCGCAAAACATTTCAGATAATATATTGAATGTATTTTACATTTATGAGGTCTTGAAGGGTGCAGGCTGATGAAGGGGAGTCTTTACCTTCTCATAAGCTGAAAATTAAATTGAAGTCAAATCAACTTAGGAATAACTTTTAATAAAAACACAAAATGCTGGCAGAACTCAGCAGGTCAGACAGCATCTATGAGAGGAGGTAGTGATGACGTTTCAACCCGAAACCCTTCATCAGGAGTGAAGTAACAATGGATGGTTGGGGGGGGGGGGGGGAATAAGAAGTGGGGGGAGGGATAAAGTAGAGAGCCAGGAAGTGATAGGCTGGAGGGAAATGGGCTGGGGGAAGGTGGAGAATTATGGGAAATAAAAGAGAAAGAAAGGTAGGGCTGGAGAGAGATTATAGTGAGGGGGGAAAAAAGAGAGAGAAAGAGAACCAGACTAAAATAATAGATAGGGATGGGGGTAAGGGGGGGGGCAGAGGTATCAATGGAGGTCAGTGAGTTGGATGTTCATGCCGGCAGGTAGGAGGCTACCTAGGCGGGAGATAAGGTATTGCTCCATCGACCTGCGTGTGGCCTCATCTTGACGGTAGAGGAGGCCATGGACAGACATGTCGGAGTGGGAGTGGTCTGTGGAATTGAAGTGTGTGGCCGCGAAACGGTCTCCCAGTCTGCGGCGGGTCTCCCCAATGTATAAACGGCCACATCGGGAGCACCCGATACAGTATATCACCCCAGTTGACTCGCAGGTGAAGTGGTGCCTCACCTGAAAGGACTGTCTGGGGCCTAGGATGGTGGTGAGGAAAGAAGTGTAGGGGCAGGTGTAGCACTTCTTCCATTTGCAGGGATGAGTGCCCGGAGGAAGGTTGGTGGGGAGGGATGGGGGGGATGAATGGACAAGGGAGTCGCGTAGGGAGCGATCCCTGCGGAAAGCCGAGAGTGGGGGGGGGGGGGGGGTGAGGGAAGATGTGGCTGGTGGTGGGATCATGTAGGAGGTGGCGGAAGTTACGGAGGATTATACGTTGGATCTGTAGGCTGGTAGGGTGATAGGTGAGGACCAGGGGGACTCTATCCCTGGTGGGCTGGCGGGGGATGGGGTGAGGGCAGAGGTGAGTGAAATACGGAGATGTGATGGAGGGCAGAGTTGATAGTGGACGAAGGGAAGCCCCTTTCTTTAAAAAAGGAAGACATCTCCTTTGTCCTAGAATGAAAGGCCTCATCCTGAATAACTCTTCATAGGTTTTTATGACAGAACAATTGCTCTCACAACAATATGAAAGGAAGACATGTACACATCTTCAAAATGGAGAGACAAGGAAGTATGCAGATTCTGGAAATCTGAAGCAACTCATAAAAATGCAGGAGGAACTCAGCGGATCAGGCAACCTCAAAGGAGGAAAACAATTGCTCGATATTTCAGGTCCACATCCTTTGCAGAACTGGATATAAAGAGGGCAGAGGCCAGAATAAAAGGGTGGGGGAAGACGAGGAGCATGAGCTGATAAGACCATGAGATACAGGAACAGAATTAGCCTATATGGACTGTTGTGCTTGCTCCACCATTTCATCAGCACTGATCCATTTTCTCTCTTCCTCTCAGACCTTCTCCTTCTATCCCTTTATGTCCTGACCAATCAAGAACCTATTAACCTCTGCCTTAAATATACATAAAGGTGTGACCTCCACAGCCACCTGTGGCAATGAATTCCACAGATTCATCACTCTCTGCCTAAAGAATCTCCCCCTCTTCTCCATTCTAAAAGGACGCCACTCTATTCTGAGGCTGTGTTCTCAGGTCCCAGACTTTCCCACCAAAGAAAACATCCTCTCCACTCTACTGAGGCCTTTTAATATTCAATATATTTCAGTAAGGACACCCCTCATTCTTCTAAATTCCATTGAATACAGGTCCAGAGTTATCAAACGCTCTTCATATCACAAGCCATTCAATCCTGGAATCATTTTCATGAACCCTCTTTAACCTTCTCCAGTGTAAGCACGTTCTTTCTAAGATAGGGAGTCCAAAAATGCACACAATTCTCCAAGTGAAGCCTTACCAGTTCTTTATAAAGCCTCAACATTACATCTTAGCTTTTTTTATTCTAGTCCTCTTGAAATGAGTGCTAACATTGCATTCACCTTCCTTGCCACTGACTCAACCTGCAAATTAACTTTCAGGGAAACCTGCTCATAGACTCCCAATTCCCTTTGTGCTTCAGGTTTTTGAATTTTCTCTCCATTTAGAAAATAGTCTACCCTTTTATTTTTTTCTACCAAAGTGCATGACCGTACACTGCATAAAAC
The DNA here is from genome assembly GCF_048418815.1 of Hemitrygon akajei. Lineage (NCBI taxonomy): Eukaryota > Metazoa > Chordata > Chondrichthyes > Myliobatiformes > Dasyatidae > Hemitrygon > Hemitrygon akajei. The sequence continues at coordinate 22,728,139 of NC_133150.1, read as the reverse complement.
TGTATTCCCAACTTCTTTGCCCATTCTTCTAATCCATCAAAGTCCTTCTTTAGGTCCACTACTAACTCAGAACTACATGCCCCTCCACCTATTTTTGTATTGCCCACAAACTTTGCAACAAAGTCTGCTGCCAACCAGAAAATTCTCCCTGTATTCCCACTCTTTGTCTCCTGCCAACCTGCTGCTGATTTATCCATGCTAGAATCTTTCCTGTAATACCATGGGCTCATATGTGGCACCTTGTCAAAGGCATTCTGAAAATCAAGTACACAGGATCAACCAATTCTCCTGTGTCTATCCTGCTTGTTATTTCTTCAAATAATTCCAAATGATCTGTCAGGCAAGCTTTTACTTTGAGAAAACCATGCTGACTACAGCCTACTTTATTATGTGCCTCTATGTACACTGAAACCACATCCTTAACAATTAATTTCAACACCTTCACAACCACTAAGGTCAGACTAACTGGCCTATAGTTTCCTGTCTTCTTCCTCTCTCCTTTCTATAAGAGTGGAGTAGCATTTGCAATTTTCCAGTCTTCCAGAATCTAGTGACTTTTGAAAGATCATCACTAATGCCTCCACAATTTCTTCAGCCTCTTTCTTCAGAATTCTGGGGTGTACGCCATCAGGTCCAGGTGACTTATCTACCTTCAGACCTTTCAGTTTCCCAAGAACCTTCTTCCTAGTAATGACAACTTAACACACTTTTGGCCCCTGACCCTCTTGAATTTCCAACATACAGCTAGAGTCTTCCACAGTGAAGACAGATGCAAAGACTTATTTGGTTCTTCCGCCATTTTCTTGTCCCACATTGCTACCTCTCCACATCATTTTACAGTGATCCACTGTGAATTCTCCTTTACACTTTATGTACCTGAATAAACTTTTGTATCCTCTTTAATGACTGTCTAGCTTACTTTTGTATTCCATCTTTTCCTTCTTAATGACTTTTTAATTGCCTTCTGTTGTTTATTAAAAGCCTCCCAATCCTCTAAATTCCCACTAATCTTTGTTCTTTTTTATGTCCCCTCTTTGGCTTTTATGTTGGTTTTGACTTGTCTTGTTAGGCACAGTTGTATCATCTTCTCTTTGGAATACTCCTTCCTCTTTGGGATGTATATATCCTGTCCAATTCAATTTTTTTCCCAGAAATTGCAGCCATTGCTGCTCTGCCATCATTCCTGTTCTTTCCCAATCAATTCTAGCCAACTTCTCTCTCATGCCTCTGTAATTCCCTTTCCTCCACTGTAATGCTGATACATCTGACTTTAGTCTCTCCTTCTTAAATTTCAAGGTGAATTCTATTATATTATGATGATTATCCCCTATGGGTTATTTTACCTTAAGCTCCCTAATCAATTCCAGTTTATTGCACAACACCCAATCAGAACAGTTGGTCCTTTAGTGGGCTCAATCACAAGCTGCTCTAAAAAGCCATCGTTTAGGCAATCTAGAAATATAGGTGAATTTAGATTAGAGGGGGAAGTCAGATAGATGCGAAGGAGGAAGGTGAAGTGGGAATAACATGAGAAGTGATAGGTGGATGAGACAAAGGGCTGAAGAAATTGGAATCTGGTAAGGGGGGCAGTGGACCATGGCATAAAGGAAAGGAAGTAGGGAACAGAGGGAGGAAAGTATGGATGATGGGCAATTCTTGAGAGCTAGGGACGGGAAAGAGAAGAGTTAATCAGGCTTGTGGGATAAGGGAAAGCAACGTGGGATGGGGAGAAAAAAGGGACATGGTTACCAGAATTTATAGAAGTAGATGTTGATGCAGTCCGTTTGGAGATTGCTGGATGGATTAAGAGCAGATTTTCCTCTAACCTGCATCAAGCCTTTGCCTCTCTTACCCAATACCTTACAGGTTCTTACATCATTCCTACTCCCTCCCTCCCCCGTCTATCTACCATTCATTCCCCCCACCCTCACCTAGTTCACCTTGTGCTATTCCCCCTTCACCCGGACCATTTAATTTTGGCTTCTGCCCTCCTCCTTTCTAGTCCTGATGAAGTGTCTAGGTCTGAAACATTGACAGTTCATTTCCTTCTATTGATGCTGCCTCATCTGCAGAGTTCCTCCAGCATTTTTTTCATGATTTCCTGCAGATCTGCAACGTTGCAATGAATACATTTAAACTTATTTCTTGCATTAGATCATGATAGGTGCAACAACTTTGTTAAAGTATCATGCCCCTGAGGTGTGTGGTAATCTAAATGCTGATTAATGTTATGACCCAAGAGCTTCCAATCTGCATTTGAGCATTTAGAAGATCCTCATATGAGGATTAATAAGCCACTCATGAGATGTCAATTTTTAGGATGAATGTTTTATCTGTGTATGTATTAAACTACGCTGGCTGGTACAATTACAGCATATTCATTAAAATGAATTCTGTACCATTGTATCTGAGAAGTAAATTCTGAGGGATTTCTTGCTTTGCATGATTGATGAATTTTCAGGATAGTTAGTGTTATTTGTAGAATGGGTGACCTTCTTCAACAGATTACATTTCTGTTCATTAAACAAATAAAACATATACCTTTTCTTTAAGCCATAATTTTATTGAGCCATGAACAAATGAGGTCAAGCTTAAAGTGCATATGTCATTTCCCTTACCTTTGGCAATTTCTGTCTGGATGGTGGTGACTGATCATATAGACATCCAAAGTTCCAAAAGGGCAAGGCACTTGTTTCATAGGTTGGGCTAACAATCACTGTTCTCAGCAGTTTGGATTGAATAAGCAAGTGCTGTGTGACGAGATAAGAGGATTTGCAGCATCATGCTAACACCAATTATGCCCTGACAGTGCGAGTAATGTTCTCCTTCTATGCCAGCATCACATCTCAGACTCCTGACAGAGCAGTTCTTGCCATTTGTTAATCAATATTGCCCACTGTCATTTGTCAAGTGGCAGCTACTTTGCTTGTGAATGCGTATCAGTTGTCAGCATCCCAGTACTGCCGTAGGGGAACTATAAACATGCTTTCATTGAAATTGCTGGTCTTCTCACTTTTTCTTACAAAATCTCTATACAGAAGTTTCCACTTGTGCAAGATAGTTATGGAATGTACTTGGTGTGCAACATCAGAAACACCAGAATGAATATACAAATACTGCATATTCTGAGATACCTGTAGATCGTTTCTAACCAATTTTAGACTCAATGATAAAAATCAACTGTTAAGTTCAAGTTTAGATGCACTGATTATTATATCTGATTTAATAAGGTCATTTTCTTTACAAGTGATTACTGTAAATATGATCTGGAGACAATGTTTATGTCCTAAAACCAAAAATCCCTTACAATTTGTTCTGAAGGCTATGTTGTGATTGCTATTTTGTTAATACCAATTATGCATTTTGAAAACATGATAGAGGTCAGCTTAAAGAGATTTGATAATTTTTCTTGTGTCTTTTGCACCTAGATAATTGACAACAGCGTATATTTATATAGGTGTTCTGATGAAGAACTGTAAGGACAAATGGACAATGGTGAAAACTAATCAAGAGACATACAGAAATGAACACACACAATTTCCAAGACCTTTAATATTACCATACTGAATTAAGCTTCCTCAGTGGAATCAGCCAGCAGTACCAAGTATCTACATTTTTAATTGGGATTATTAGAAGTATTGGACATATGTATAAAGTTCTCAATATTCAGCTTGTGAGAGGATAAATTTCATCAAAGTCCAATGACTTCAGTAAGGCACTTGACAAGGCCCCACATGGGAGGCAGGTCAAGGTAGTTCAGTCACTTGGATTTCAGGATGAGGTAATAAATTGAATTGGACAATGGCTTTATGGGAGAAGGCACAGAGTGGTGCTAGAGGGTTGCCTCTCTGACTGGAAGCCTGTGACTATTGGTGAGCTGCAGGGACTGATGCTGGGTCCATTGTTGTTTGCCATCTATATCAATGATCTGGATGATAATGTGATTAACTGGATCAACACATTTGTGGATGATACCAAGATTGGGGTTGTAGTGGACAATGAGGAAGACTATCATGGGTTTCAGAGGGATCTGCATCAGCTGGAAAAATGGGCTGAAAAATTGTAGTTGGAATTTAATGCAGACAAGTGCAAAGTTTTGCTCTTCAGTAAGACCAACCAGGGTTGGTCTTACACAGTGAAGGGTAGGGCACTGAAGGTTGTGGTAGAACAAAGAGATCTGGAAATACAGGTACATAATTTATTGAAAGTGGTAACCTACAAAGTACCCAGGACATCTTCAGGGAGCAGTGTCTCAGAAAGGCTGCATCCATTATTAAGGACCTTCAGCACCCAGAGCATGTTCTTTTCTCACTGTTACCATCAGGTACGAGGTACAGAAGCCTGAAGGCACACACTCAGTGATTCAGGAACAGCTTTTTCCCTTCTGCCATCTGATTCCTAAATTGACGTTGAATCTTTGGACACTACCTCACATTTTTAATATACTGTATTTTTGTTTCTGCACAGTTTTAAAAATCTATTCAATATACATAGTTGATTGACTTGTTTATTTATTATTATTTTTTTTTCTCTGTTATATTATGTATTGCATTGAACTGCTGCTGCTAAGTTAAAACATTTCATGTCGCATGCCAGTGATAATAAACATGATTCTGATCGATAGAAAGGATCATAAAGAAAGCTTTTGGCTCATTGGCCTTCATAAATCAATGTATTAAGTACAGAACATGGGATGTTATGTTGAAGTTATATAAGACATTGGTAAAGCCTAATTTGGAGTATTGTGTGCAGTTTTTGTCACCTACCTACAGGAAGGATGTAAACAGGGTTGGACGAGTGCTGAGAAAATTTACAAGGATGTTGGTGAGTCTGGAGGATGGGAGTTATAAGGGAAGATTGAATAGGTTAGGACTGTATTCTTTAGAATGTAGAAGTTTGAGAGGAGATTTGATAGAGGTATACAAAATTATGAGGGGTATAGATAGGGCAAATGCAAGCAGGCTTTTTCCACTAAGGTTGGGTAAGACTACAACCAGAAGCCATGGCTTAAGGGTGAAATGTGAAAAGTTTAAGGGGAACATGAGGGGACACTACTTCACTCAGAGGGTCTGAGAGGGTGGAATGATTTGCAGCACAAGTGGTCCATGTGAGCTCAATTTCAATGTTTAAGAGAAGTTTGGAAAGATACATGGTAGGGATATGGAGGGCTATGGTTCCGGTGGAAGTCGATGGGAGTAGGCAGTTTAAATGGTTTTGACATGGACTTAATGGGCCAAAGAGCCTGTTTCTGTGCTGTACTTCTCTCTGACTCTGATATGAAATTAATTGACTTGAGTGATATGAGGCTGAGACTGTCATATGTGTGAACTGAATAATGAGGAAACACTATACATAAAACTGAAGGTTAGTGGTACTTCAGGGAATGTTTATTAATGAGCTTCTTCAATATTCAAAGAAAGGGTAACATAGAAGCACATCTTAAATATAAAAGATGATCATGTGTTTTTAAGAAGGGTTCTCAAATGAGAAATGCCACAAAGTGCCTTAATAGAGTTTGTCTGCTGGACATTAGTCAATAAGTCTACCCATGTTGTTTCTGAGGACACAGAATAGATTCAGCTGGACAATAGAAGGGAGGCAGTGGCAAGTGCCAGAGGTTTTACCAGGCCAGATAAGGCTATGAAGAACAGTTGAAGTCAGCAATTATTTGAATCCATTGAATCTCACAATGTCAAAAGATTTCAGTTGTTTAATTTTGCTCAGTTGCTGAGTGCCGTTCCACATGAAATTGAGCACCTTCTTTACCTCATAACCTTAGATATGTTCAGTCACTTATATCCTAATTTGTCATATAATTCACTGCAGAGGAACACTTGCTATCAACCACCTTTGGGACTGCTTGCGTTTAATTAGGTTTTACTGTGACTCTGCAAAGTAAAGTTGTAAGGAAAGAGCTAATTATGATTTCTCATTGGTATAGTGGAAGTTCAAAGACAAAATGGTGTCAGTTTGAAATGTTGTGATAGTCTGGAGATCAGGACGAGGGCACAATTCCTGTGATTAGATATGAATGATGTTTTTTTCCTTACAGACGTGTTATCTGTTTTCCTAAATTGTGTGTCTGGGTTGAAGGTAAAGTGATAAGGTGGTGCAGCTGGTACTGTCAAGGGATAGAAAAGTACTGGAGTGATAATTACTGTACGTGCTTTGAAGCAGTCTTAAAGGATATAAAGAAGGGACACTTTCTTTGTGCAATGGGAGAATTGTTGTCTCAAACATGAGAAAGTCTGCAGTTGCTGGAAATCCAAAGCAATACACACAAAATGCTGGAGGAACTTAGCAGGCAGCATCAATGGAAATGAATAAACAGTTTCACGCTGAGACCCTTCTTCGGGACTAGAGAGGAAGGGAAAAGAGGCCAGAATAAACAGGTGGGGGATGGGAAGGAGGTTAGCTGGAAGGTGACAGGTGAAGCCGAGTGGATAGGAAAGATAAAGGGTAGAGAGGAAGAATTCTGATAGGAGAGGAGAGTGGGCCATAGAAGATAGGGAAGGAGGAGGGGACCCAAGGGGTGGTGTTAGGCAGATGAGAAGAGGTAAGAGGCCAGAGTGGGAATAGGAAAAGAGGGGAGGGGGGTAGGGAAATTATATTTACCAGAAGGGGAAATTGATATTCATGTCACTGGGTTGGAGGCTACCCCTCAGACTCTTCCATCCTGATGGTGGCCTCATCTTGGCACAAGTGGCATGTCAGAATGGGAACGGGAGTTATAATGTTTGGTCACCAGGAAGTTCTGCTTTTGGTGGATGGAGCTGAGGTGCTATTTTTTGGCTTAGGCTAGATCAGAACTGGTGCTGATGCTAAGAACAAGTATGCTGAGAGAGCATATGTTGAGTCAGAGTCAGAGTCAGAGTCAGAGTTAGAGAGAGAGTGAGAGTTAAAGAGACTGAGAATTAGAGAGAGAGTGAGAGAGTTAGGGAGAGAGAGAGTGCGAGAGAGTGAGAGGGTGAGAGAGAGAGAGAGAGGGTGAGAGAGAGATGATATATATATATAGATGAAGTTGGTTGGATCTGTGGCTCTTCTCTGACATGGCAGAGATTGGCTTGCTTAGTGGATGATTTGCTTTCTGCATTGCCACTATAAACTGCTTTCTTGCAGCCTTGAACACGTGCAGAATTACTGTTGTTTATGATTGTATATGAGAATACTCCGAGCTAAATCAGAAAAAATAATAAATTTTAAAATAAATTTTATTACAAAAGTTAATTTCATTTTGTGAACCTTCTGAAGAAGAGACATCAAACAACAGCAAGTGATTGGTGATGGCAGTAGGATACAAAATCATCCAAATCTTATTCCTACAATGAAGATGCTCTTTGATCTGATAGAGTCAGAAGTGATGAAAGAATATGGGAACTACATCAGACCTAAATGTCTAATTCCTCCTCCAACAGTCCTGTGACTAGCTGCTGCCTAACAACGACTGCCTATTTCTCTCTATGATGCTTCCTGACCCACTGAGTTCCTTTAGTATTTTATGTGTGTTGCTCTGGATTTCCAGCATATGAATAATCTCTTGTGTCTACCATCATCAGGAATTTTTGAGTCACCCAGATAATGATTGACTTGTGTAATCTTTTAATTGTCCTTTTAGTTTGCTTGAGAAATAGTTTGCTTTAGTTTGCTTGAGAAGGAGAAACAATGGACTCACATTCGTAATTTCTTTGACTAAGTTGCAGAGCACCTACTTGGGTAGACTTTGCCTTTATTGATTGGAGGGAGGAGAACTTGCGACGTACATTTCACTTTCCTTGCCGAGTCTGAGGATTTGTATTTCATTGACGTAAGCAGAAGAAAAAAACCTATAAGTGCTGATGTCAATCAGAAATATTTTTCTGCCAGACTTTCCTTTGCAAATGCCATCAAGGTGGAGGTTTAAAGCTAATCAGCAATGATTACAGTTGACTTCACAGACTCCCATGTTCATCCTGTGAAAATTGTCAGTAATTCTACACTGGATGAATTACAAAGCACCTGTCAGAAAGTGTGCCTGAGAAAGAACAATGAGTAGAAGGATACTAATATCCAAAGAATCCAGAGATGTCATAAATGAGTTTAAAAGCTGGGAAATCCAAAACTCATGGATTAGGCCTTCATAAGAAGGTTATTTCGCAGGATCCAATAAGCCAAAAGCTTAAGACCCACTTCAGCACATCACAGAAGTCTATCTCCAATTTTGTTCACGCTTCAGACTCCTAGATATTTTTGTAATGCAAATTGTATAATATACATTCTGCATTACAACCCGCTTTATTGAAAAAACAAAGTATTTTAGGCTAGAACAAAGTGTTCTTATGAACACTGTTTTGGGAGATCAATTACTCAGAGTGAATATTTTTGAACTGTTATCCTTCTGCTGTTGCTGTTGCTGAATCAAGTTAATGCATCAAGTGTACTTAAAAACATCCACAATCTTAAAAGCATTTTGAGGAATTGTGCCCATCCAAAATTTGGGATCACTTCTCTGTATTTAACTAGCTCTTGTTAACAGGTACACACCTTGAAATAATTTTCTTTCTCCGAAGACAGTGTGAAAAGCTTGTTTTGTATTCCCATGACAGGTGATCTAATCAATAGTAAATAGCTAAGTAGCACAGTAAACCTTGTTGCCACTTTTCTAGGCAAAATTCATTGACAAACTGTCATTTAGTTAATTTTCTTAATGCCTTTTTTATTTTAGCAACTCAGTTTCTAATTGGGGACTTAAATGAGTCTTTGAACCCTCACTAACACTGAGCGTTCTTCAAATGTTCAGCTGGAAAATAGCTGCAACAATGGCCAATTTCTGCATTTTGTTCTGAAATAAAAATATTTGTTCTGATTTTTTTTAAAACTCAGCATTCTTTCTAAATCTATTTTTAAAAGAAAAGACTGAAAAGAATATGAAGTAGTTTCAAATGTTTTGTGCAGAGCAAATAGAGGAATAAACCAAAAATATAGCGGTTACCAGCAAAAAAACAAAGGCCAAATTTACCATGAATTTACATGTATTTGCACACCATTTACATATTCATTACAAGTAAAATTGCAGTGATTAGTACTGATGCATGGCTTTGTATAATTAGCATAGATTATGTATAATTAATGACCAGAATTATATATTTAATACAGATGAGGGGAGTTTCTAGGGAGCTACTCTCTTTCTGGTAGTGGAATATTCAAGACAGGTTCTTTGGAAATGTTAAGGGATATTTCTCTTGAGTGGAACCAGAACCCACAACCTTTTGATTCATGAGCATCAGCACAACCCACTTATCCATGACTGACACTAATTTACATTTTGCTTCAATGTTTTCAAGCCCACTTCCACTTTGAGCACATCACATCACTGATTCCCTCAATCCCACAGCTTCACCAGGTTGCACAGACAGGTCTAGTAGTAGAGTCAAAGTCAAAGTCATTGTCGAGTTTATTGTTGTATATACAAATGCCTCAATGCACTGGTGCAATGAAAATCTTATTTGCAACAACATCCAGACACATGGCACCATTTAAGCAGCTTTCATAAGAAAAAAATATAAGTGAAACATAAAATAGAGAATACTTTTTACAAGAAATAATGCAATTAGATAAAGTCCATTTTAATGCAAAGTAGTCATAGTGTACTAAACTTTAGTGATTAGGGGTTTTCACATTGGTTAAAAACTGGATTATTGAAGGGAAGGAGCTGTTCTTGAACCTAGTGGTGAGGACTGCAGCCTTCTGTACTTCCTGCCCATTGGTAGCTGTGAAAAGATGGTATGGTCTGTGGGGATCTTTGATGATAGATGTTGCAATCTTGAAGCAGTGCTTCCTGTAGACACCACCAATGGTGGAGAAGAATGTGTCAGTGATTTATTGAGCAGAGTCCACAACACTCTTCAGCTTCTTACCTTCTGTCTACTTGAATTGCTGTACCAGACCATGATGCTCAGACAGAGCACTTACAACAATAAATCTGTAGAAGGTAGTTAGCGTGTTCAGTGACAAGCTAAACCTCCTTAATTTCCTAAGAAAGTAACAGCATCAGTGTGCTTTCCTTGTGTTGGCATCCACAGTATGTACTGGGCCCAGGAGAGCTCAACAGATTCGTTAATACTTAGGAACTTAAAGCTGCTCACTCTCTCAACTGCTAATTCCCTGGCGTAGAGTGGCATATGTCCACCATCCTTCCCCTTTCTCAAGTTAACAATCAGCTCTTTAGTTCTGCTGATGTAGAGCAAGACGTGTTGAGGCAAAACTCAGCCAGATGGCATAATTTGCTGACTCAGCACTACCTGTGACTTGTCCAGCAACCATGGTGCCATTGGCAAATTTGAAGATAGTATGGAAGCTGCACTTAGTCATACAACATGTGCACATAGAGACTAGATTAGAGGGCTAAGCATGCAGCCTTGAGGTACCCCTGTGTTGACAATCGTTCAGGAGGCAACTCAGCTTCCAATCCTCACTGACCGAGGTCTGCCAAGGAGGAAGTCAAATATCCGAAGATACGGATGCCAAAGTCTTGAAGCTTGCTGATAAGCTTGGATGGGATCACTGTGTTGAAAGCTGAGATTTAGTCAAGGAATATTCTTAACACTTTACTTTTTTTAAATTATTATTGATATATTGCTTAGCTTTGTTAATCAGTTATTTGCTAATTTAATTCCTTATTGCACATAATGACACATTGATTTAATGTATCTTTTTGTGTCAATCTTCAATAATAATTAACAAAAAGATTTTAAAATAAATAAATATATAGTCAAGGAATAGCAGTCTGGCATATGAGGTCCTGTTGTCGAGATGGTCCAGGGAGTGAAGAGCCAGAGAATCACATCTACTGTAAACCTATTGTAGAAGTAGGCAAATTGCAGTGGATTCAGGTCCCCTCTGAGGCTGAAAACATCTCTCCTCCTTTCCACTCACCGGTAATTAATACAGAGCAGCATCTTGGAACTAATGGCTTGTCCTCCTGTTCAGATTGTCATCTTCTGTACAAAGGTTCTACCATTAAGTCCTAAACCATTTCTTCTGCACCTGTGCTGTGTTTGGATGTATAGGCTTATTGGTACCAGTTTACTGAGATACTCATGTTTCTACACACCCTGGAATTCAAGGAAGACCAGTTGCTAAATGATGTCACAGTGCAAGCCTCCTATTTGTAATAAATCAGTTTTGCACTTCTTAAAATTGGGATACTAACATATTGTGAGTCATACGTCTATTGACCACTTTCTTCAAAAGTGTTTTAAGCTGATAAGTATATAAAGCCATTCAAGTAGAACAATTACTGACCAAACAAAAATCAAGAAATAATGAATTTGGAAAGGGTCTGAATTATTGATCTCTTCATATTTGCAGATTGATCAATATGTTTTGGAGGGATGTGGAAAAAAAAATTCTCTAGAGGAATTTACTTGCTGTAAAACCCAGTCCCATGCAGAACTATCATTTGTGTAACCGAAAAACATCAGCTAGCAAAATGGACGTTGCTTGCCTAACATTCTAGAGTTTATTACATTGACTTTGATGGAGCTGGATTTATGAAACCCAGAATTACTCACAATATTTCATCTGAAGATAAACTAATACTAGCAAAGATGTAGCATTATGTTCTGATTTTTTTCAATCTAGGCTTTTGTTTACAAAGCCATGTACTCATTACGCTTTATTAAACTGCATTGTTAACCTATGTGTCTCTCTCAAAATCTTGGACACAAACATCCCAAGTTTGTTCTCGCACCACTTTTAAAGGTGTGGATTGAGTTTATGTCTGTTAATTTTCTCTGCGGTTGCAATCACGGCAAAGCATTTTGAGTTTGCTGGCGATGGGAATATCGATCCTCAATTTATTTTAACAGAATAACGATGTTGACAATATCTGCAATATACATTTAAAAACAAGAAGTTTGCTATTAATGCACCTCAGTCCCCAGGACCTGACAGGTTTCCGATTGTGCTTTGACCCAAGAGAATAATGCAGTACTTTTCAGTTCCAGCTCTGCAAGCATTCTATGAGTCTGAGTAGCTTGTGACCTTTCCAAGCATCTTTTTGCCTTAAAGGGAAAATAGATCTATTCTTACACCAAAATGAAGATACTTATCTGTGGCTTCATTGTAATACATAGCTTGCAGGTCTGGCCGAGGTCACAAATGTAAGTGTTGGTCCAGCTTCTAATCTCTTAAGCCTTTCTCTTTGTGCTGCAAGCTTACCCAAGTACAGTAAATGCAAAAGCCAAATGCTTATCATCAGCTATGGTGCATGGTGTTTGGTGTTTTGCTTATTAGACTATTAAAAGATTACAAGTCTCTTTCTTGATCCATGTGTTTCCATTCTTTGCTATTATATTTCCAAACTGTTGAGGTTTTTGATATAGAGACCAGATTAAAATACTGTATGTCTTTCTGCCCTGCTCGCACAATAAACATGTGAAAAGAGAAAAAAAAGGGATGATCATCAAATTATGTTAAAAATCATGTAGCTGTAATATTGCCTCCATTTATCCCTGCCAGAATCCATTATTCCACACTTAGGAAAGACATAGTAGTGCTGGCAGAGGCTGCAGAGGAGAGTCACCAAGATGTAGCCTGAGACGGAGCATTTCAGTTATGAGGTAAATCCAAAAAGAGATTAAGAGGTGATGTGATTGAGATCTTTCAAAATTATGAGGGGCACAGACAGTATAGACTGCAGGAAACTTCTTATCATATCAGTGGAAGATAAAACATAAACTTGGGATAAGGAGATGGTGATACAGAAGGGATCTGAGGGAGACCACTTTCAGCACTGAATGGTGAGAACCTGGAGGACATAGCCAGAGAGATTGGTGGAAGCAGAAGTAATGAAGTAATATCAAGATGAGCACTTGAATTGAAAATGCATGGAAGTCACAGGCCAAGATGGGATTAATACAGATGGGTGTGCATGAGGCAGCATGGACATACTGAAAGGCCTACTTTTGTGCTTTATGGCTCTTTGACTCTATAAAATTCACATAACTGGAATTCCATCGATTAAAATGTACCCTTCCCACCAGCCTGGCTAGCCTTTGTTATGTTCATCACCAGTCTTTTTCTCACAGCCTATCTTTTTTTTGAGTCACAAACTTCAAAATTGTTCCCTGTCACACAACTCCAAGCTATTAATCTGTATCATGAACTGAACATCTGTGAGTATCACTAGTCCAAGAACAAAATGTTATTCGCCCATATTTTCTGTCTCTTTACAGATTTTATTTCCATCTCAGATCCCTTTGATTTGGCTGGTTGTTCTTCATTCTTTTCCATTCTCCTGTGTTTAAGAGGACTGGAATATTGCAGGCAAAGGCCCTCAAATGTTTTCTTTTTCCTCACTACCCCAGTGTCCACCCACCCACTTTCAGTACTGCTGTCTTTGTAAAATCTCCTCTTTATTTCATCTAGATTCTAATGATGTCCTTGTTCATTGCAAAGTCTTCTTTCTGACAAACACCAATACAAAGTACTCATTTGGTAACTCAGCCATACATCTAACAATAGGTTTCTAATTTGGTTCCTAATGTGTCTACTGTTCCTCTCATAGCCCTTGCATACACAGTACTAAGGGTCTAAAGTAATTTCAGTCACGTATCTTGGAGGTCAATTGAGCAGTCCTGATGAACTGGCTCAAATTTAGCGTATAATGAATTAATACCCTCATACGCTAATCTTAATTTTGTCTAGGATTACATTTAAAGGTCAAATCATTAGGCGTATATAAGAAAAAAGTGGGAAAAATATCCACATTTTCACTTCATTGATCAAGTTGTAATATTGAAACTTTCAGAAGACATTGATGCTGACAATTTTTTTACATTTGATTTATCATTACCATGGTGTGAAAGTTCAGATTTTTTTTTCTAATTGCGCTACCCTACGGATTAAAATGATCAATTCATTGAGTAATTTATATACCTTGAATGAGACTTAATATCTGGAACTACCCTGTGGGATGAAAAAGCACATTTTACAGGCACTGTAATATATATTTTACATACTTATTTTATTTCAGGCAAGATTTAATTATATTTCCACAGAGCACTGTCTATATTATAATTTTGTCACTTGCTGTTTTACCTGAATATTAAAACTTGCTGTAGATGTGTGATCCATTAATCACTTCTTTTGTTTTATATTCTGAAGAAGAGGAAATATATACAGCACCTCTACATCATTTTCAGAATGGTTCCAAGACGTCTGCATTCAATAAAATAGATTTTGAATGTAGCCATTATTGGAATGTTCGAAATGCAGGGAGGAATTTGTGTTCAGCAAGCTTCTGTGACTGGTGAAATGAGGACGACCAGCTGGATAGAATTTTAAACCGCTGGGTGAAGAATATATATAGGCTAGTAGACACAGATAACTCACTCATTCCTCTTTATTGGTATTTCCTATTCTTGTTTTATAATGAGTGCACACTTGCATCTGTCCAGATTCAACAATAAATGAGAAATTTTATGTCATTGCTATTACATTTGGGGAAAATCTAATGAAAATATGATACAGTAAAGTTTTTTGTTTCCAGTAATATTCAGATTAAACTTCCTCCAAATGGTTCAAATGAAAAATATTCATCTAGCAGCCCAATGAAATATATTTTGGCACCAGGTTGGTGGTTTGTCTTAAATTGCTCTGTATTATTGCTTCAACCTAGAGGCTCGAAATGGAGCTCATGAGAGACTCAACATTCAATTTGACCTCCAGCGTGAGAGTTGCCATTAGATGGAAAGCAGACACATGTACTACACAAAGAGTCTCATAACAAGCTGATTGCACAGGTGAGTAAACCACTGACGTGAACAGATGGTGCTAGTGTTGGCAACATGTTGTTCTTGGTTGGGGTAGCTGCCAGAGAGCAACTTGCATCTGTGAAATTAGATGTGAACTGTTGGAGGTAGAAGCACAATGGCAGCATGTACTGACTGCATTAAGAGTATGGCTTCCTGGTGATGTTATTTTTGAATTACAAGCTGCTGACTTGTAATTAAAAATAATAGGTCAGATTACTACAGGTATTAAAACCAAGTGATATTATACCACAATAAGTAAAATAAGTGAAATATGAAGTTCAGAAATAGTTATACAAATAATATTATGATTAAGAGGTGATAGTTCATTTTATAAATCGCCAGTTACCAGCTGTTTGATATAAAATATTTGTGTGGCTAATTCCTCGCTAAGGAGTGGGTGGAGAAAAGGAAGGACATGATTAATGTAATTGTCTCTCAAACTGAAGGGTGAAGCAGTGCATCTAATTAAATCCGGAAGACCGTCATCATTCAAGCACCATGTAGGCTGGATGACAACTGGAGTCCAAAGTTTGTGCATTCATGTCTGATGGTCCAAATGGAAAATTTGGCATTTGCGTAGGATGATCGTTTAAGTAAATATGTTTATATATATCTGAAAGTTACCGTCAATAGAAGCTGGTGATTTGTAATCTCATGAAATCTAAAGATTCTGGATTCATTAAAAGTAAACTAAGAATTGAGAATATTCTGATTCAGTCCATTTTGATGTTACGACAAATAAACTCTAAGTTCCAAAGTTTTGTTAGTAAGATGGAATTTGAGTTTTTGGATCTGTGTATATATGTTCTAAAGACTGAGGTGGCTGGGAAGGAGTCTGCTACATAACCACGCTGGAGTAAGGCTAGAGATTAATAAGGTATGTTTAAGTTTATAATGACAGCAGATTACCAAATGCCCTGGCATAGTGTGGGGTAATTGTAGTGACAGTGTGTCATGAGTTGCCAGTGGAAGTGGTGGATTCAGGTTCGATTTCAACACTTAAGAGAAATTTGCATAAGTACATGGATAGGAGGGGTATGGAGTGTAATGGTCCGGGTGCAGATCAATGGGACGAGGTAAAATAAAAGTTCGACACAATCTAGATGGGCCGAAGTGCCTGTTGCAGTGCAGTAGTGACACTTCTATGACTCTAAACATAACAGGTCTGTGCTTCAACAAAAAATATGTTTTGTGTCCATTAGGTGTAAATAAAAACAATATGCAAGAAAATGTGATAAGGTTGGCTGAAGAAAGGAAAGTATCAATGGAATACATGCAATAACTTTCACAAGTTGGGTCAAAAAATTCTATTTCTGTGCAGGGGGAATGTAAAAAATAATTTGGAGCCTGAGATCTAGAGTGATATTAAAGCCAGTAATTTTGCATATTTTTGTTAGTTTGATGGAGCAGAAGCATCAGAATCTGCTAATTGTGTATTGCATTTAAGGATTAAGTTGTACCTGGGGTTTTATCCAAATGTTAATTGTCAACAATGTTAAGTAGTTTGGCAGTACCTTTGTTGCAGATGTGCTTGATTAAATGGCATAAGTTTTCTCAGAACTGTGTAGCAAGCTGCAATAACTGGAATTTAGTTGATGCATGCGAGCAACTTAATTTCTCTCAATGAACATGTAATTGATCTTTTAGGAATCCAGAAAAAATCATCGGAAGTGGCAAGAAATGTTATTGCCTCAATGTTTGGCATATAATTAATAGGTATGAACAGAGCTAAGCACTAACAAATCTGACAATGGAAGGGAAGATGCAATGAATGAAAAGATGAGTAAATATTTGCACATCTTTTGGTTAATTGATATTTTAATTGCGTATGTTGTATTCCTAGTGCTATGTGCCTATGATCCGAGTGCAAATAAGATTTTAATTTCACTTGTGTACATACGTGTACTATACTTGTGCATGTGACAGTAAATTCAACTTTTTATTTTTTTTCCTTATCAAAGCACAACTTTATTTAGGGATAGAGTTAAGGGGGTGGCACAGGTAAGAGTTGAGTTTTAATCTTATGAGTGGTTGTGAGAGAAGCAGTTGGTGCTAAGGAATATGGGTGTTTTGATATGCAGGAAAAATGATAAGCACATTTTTAGAGTTATATAGCACAAGCAACAGGCCCTTCTGTCCACAGAATCTATAACAACCATATAGAACCCATTTACACCAGTCTTACACTGACCCCAATTTCATTCTTTCCAGTTTTCATCAACTCATCTCTGATTCTGCCACCAGTCAATTACAGTGGATAATTCCAACATTCACACCCAAATCATTGATGCAAATGGCAAACACAGAGATCCTAGTGAAATCCATGCCTCAGAGGCTTCCAATCAAAACAGTAACCTTCTATCATCACAGTCTCCTAAACCAAGCTGACTTTGCTTCCAATTTGCCAGCTTTCCTTGGATTCCATGCGCTCTGCCTTTTTGGACCAGCCTTCCATGTGTGACCTTGTCAAAGGCCAGACTGAACCCTATGTAGACTACATCAACCACACTGCCCCCATCATGAGATCTAGTTGTTTCCTCAAAAAACTCAATTAAATTAGTCAGGTAGTATTCTCTGCCAACAAAGCCATACTGATAATCCCAGATCAACCCTGGCTTTCTAAGTGTATTGTAGATGAAATTGGTCCCTCAGAATATTTTTCCAGTTATTCCTTCACCCCCCCCCCATGACATTAGACTCACGAGTATGCATTTATTCTGCTCATTCCTACTACACTTACTGAATAACACTTTCACATTTACTGTCCTCCAGTCATTTGGCAACTCACCTCTGGCCAGTGAAGATCTATAATTCTCTGTCAGCATCTCTCCCTTGCCACCAACTGCAGCCTGGGACACACTTCATCAGGTCTGGGTGATTTATCCATCTTTGTGCCATTTGAGACAGCTAATGCATTTTCTCTTTTAATGTCAATATGCTCTAGAATATCCTCATCTGAATCCACAACTACATTGTTGTTCTCCTTTGTCAATACAAATGAGAAATATTCATTTAAAACCTGAACTATGCCCTCTGGCTTCACACAAATTACCCTATTGGACATATTCTTACCTGGTTATCTCATGCTTTCATTGTATTTATGAGGTACCTTGGGATCTTCCATTACTCGTCTACCAGTGATATTTCATGACCCTTCTTTGCCCTCAGTTTTTCTGCAAGTCATCCCCTGCACATTACACATACTTGAAAGGCCTTCTCTGTTTTCAATGCTTTGTACTGACTATATGATTCCTTATTGTTCTTTAACAATCCCGAGCAAATTTCTACAGATCTGCTGTGTTGGCACGTGGCCAATTGGTTAAGGCATTCGTCTAGCTATCTGGAGGTTGCTAGTTCGAGCCTTGGCTGAGGCCTCCGTGTGTGTCCTTGAGCAGTTAACCACACATTGCTCTGCGACGACACCAGTGCCAAGCTGTATGGGTCCTAATCCCCTTCCCTTGGACACATTGGTGGCATGGAGAGGGGAGACTTGCAGCTTGGGCAACTGCCGGTCTTCCATAAAAAAAAACCTTGCCCAGGCTTGCGCCCTGGAAACTTTCCAGGTGCAAATCCATGGTCTATCAAGACTAACGGAGCCCTACTGTGCATCACCAGATACTCTGCCCGGTTGCATCACCACCTGCTATGGACTTTCCAATGTTCAGCATATTAAAAAAAAGCTACAAAAGGTTGTTAACTCAGCCAGCTCCAGCATCAGCACCAGCCTCCCCACCACTTAGGACATCTTCAAAAGACAGTGGCTCAAGAAGGTGGTCTCCATCATAAAGGATCCTCAACATCATGCCCTATTCTCATAACTACCATCACGGAGGAGGAACAGGATCCTGAAGACATCTTCCCCTCTGCCTGCCATATGACTTCTGAATGGTGCATGATCACTACCTCACAATTCTGCTCTCTTTTTGAACCATGTATACACTCAGTGGCCAATTTATTAGTACCTCCTGCACCGAATTCAGTGGCCACTGAGTATATGTATGTGGTCTTCTGCTGCTGTACCCCATCCACATTGAGGTTCGACGTGGTGTGCACTCACTGATACGCTACCATTGTTGTAATGTGTGGTTATTTGAGTTTTTGTCACCTTCCTATCAGCTTGAAACAGTCTGGCCATTCTCCCCAAACCTATCTCATTAACAAGGCATTTTTGCCCACAGATATCCCATTCATTGGATTGTTTTTTTTTGCTTTTCACACCATTCTCTTTAAATTTTAGAGACTGCTGTGCATGAAGATCCCAAGAGATCATCAAATTCTGAAATATTAAACCACCACATCTGGCACCAACAATCATTCCACGGTCAAAGTTCATTTATATCATATTTCCTCCCCATTCTGATGTTTGGTCTGAACAACAACTGAATCTCTTGACTATGTCTATGTATATGAAGTTCCATTCAATGCTACTTGACACTTCCATTGTATCCTGGATAATGGACTACCTGACTGGCAGACCACAGCTTGTCTGGCTTCAGAGCTGTGTGTCAGAGTGGCTATAAGCAGCAATGGGGTCCCACAGGAGACTGTATTTTTCTCCCTTCCTGTTTATCCTGTATACCTCAAACTTTAGATACAACACTGAGATCATCTGATGACTCAGCAATAGTTGGGAGTATAAAGGGAGGATGGGAGGATGAATACAGGGTCCTGGTGGAGGAATTTGTCAAATGGTGCAAGCTGAATCATCTGCAGCACGGAGGAGATGGTGATGGACTTTAGGAAGACTAAGCCTGAACTGCTCCCTGTTACTATTGAGGTGAGGATGTGGATGCGATGAGGACCTACAAGTATGTGGGGGTTCACCTGGATGGCAGGCTTGAGTGGAGCACCAACACAGAGGCTGTGTACAAGAAGGGCCAGAAATGCCTTTACTTCCTGAGGTCAATAGACAATAGACAATAGGTGCAGAAGTAGACCATTTGGCCTTTCGAGCCTGCACCGCCATTTTGAGATCATGGCTGATCAACTACTATCAATACCCGGTTCCTGCCTTGTCCCAATATCCCTTGATCCCCCTATCCATAAGATACCTATCTAGCTCCTTCTTGAAAGCATCCAGAGAATTGGATTCCACTGCCTTCCAAGGCAGTGCATTCCAGACCCCCACAACTCTCGGGAGAAGAAGTTTTTCCTTAACTCTGTCCTAAATGACCTACCCCTTATTCTCAAACCATGCCCTTTGGTACTGGACTCTCCCAGCATCTGGAACATATTTCCTGCCTCTATCTTGTCCAATCCCTTAATAATCTTATATGTTGCAATCAGATCCCCTCTCAATTTCCTTAATTCCAGCGTGTACAAGCCCAGTCTCTCTAACCTCTCTGCATAAGACAGTCCAGACATCCCAGGAATTAACCTCGTGAATCTACACTGCACTTCCTCTACTGCCAGGATGTCCTCCCTTAACCCTGGAGACCAAAACTGTACACAATAATCCAGGTGTGGTCTCACCAGGGCCCTGTACAAATGCAAGAGGATTTCCTTGATCTTGTACTCAATTCCCTTTGTAATAAAGGCCAACATTCCATTAGCCTTCTTCACTGCCTGCTGCACTTGCTCATTCACCTTCAGTGACTGATGAACAAGGACTCCTAGATCTCTTTGTATTTCTCCCTTACCTAACTCTACACCATTCAGATAATAATCTGCCTTCCTGTTCTTACTCCCAAAGTGGATAACCTCACACTTATTCACATTAAACGTCATCTGCCAAGTATCTGCCCATTCACCCAGCCTATCCAAGTCACCCTGAATTCTCCTAACATCCTCATCACATGTCACACTGCCACCCAGCTTAGTATCATCAGCAAATTTACTGATGTTATTCTCAATGCCTTCATCTAAATCGTTGACGTAAATTGTAAACAGCTGTGGTCCCAATACCGAGCCCTGTGGCACCCCACTAGTCACCACCTGCCTTTCTGAGAAACACCCATTCACCGCTACCCTTTGCCTTCTATCTGCCAACCAGTTCTCTATCCATGTCAATGTCTTCCCCCCAATGCCATGAGCTTTGATTTTACCCACCAATCTCCTATGTGGGACCTTATCAAATGCCTTCTGAAAATCGAGGTACACTACATCCACTGGATCTCCCCCACCTAACTTCCTGGTTACATCCTCGAAAAACTCCAACAGATTAGTCAAGCATGATTTACCCTTGGTAAATCCATGCTGGCTCGGCCCAATCCTATCACTGCTATCTAGATATGCCACTATTTCATCCTTAATAATGGACTCTAGCATCTTCCCCACCACCGATGTCAGGCTGACAGGTCGATAGTTCTCTGTTTTCTCCCTCCCTCCTTTCTTAAAAAGTGGGATAACATTAGCCATTCTCCAATCCTCAGGAACTGATCCTGAATCTAAGGAACATTGGAAAATGATTACCAATGCATCCGCAATTTCCAGGGCCACCTCCTTTAGTACCCTAGGATGCAGACCATCTGGACCTGGGGATTTGTCAGCTTTCAGTCCCATCAGTCTACTCATCACCGTTTCCTTCCTAATGTCAATCTGTTTCATTTCCTCTGTTACCCTATGTCCTTGGCCCATCCATACATCTGGGAGATTGCTTGTGTCTTCCTTAGTGAAAACAGATCTAAAGTACTCATTAAATTCTTCTGCCATTTCTCTGTTTCCCATAACAATTTCACCCAATTCATTCTTCAAGGGCCCAACATTGTTCTTAACTATCTTCTTTCTCTTCACATACCTAAAAAAGCTTTTGCTATCCTCCTTTATATTCCTGGCTAGCTTGCGTTCGTACCTCATTTTTTCTCCCTGTATTGCCTTTTTAGTTAAGTTCTGTTGTTCCTTAAAAACTTCCCAATCATCTGTCCTCCCACTCACCTTAGCTCTGTCATACTTCCTTTTTTTTTAATGCTATGTAATCTCTGACTTCCTTTGTCAACCACTGTGACCCCTTTCCCCCCTTTGAATCCTTCCTTCTCCGGGGATGAACTGATTTTGCACCTTGTGCATTATTCCCAAGAATACCTGCCATTGCTGTTCCACTGTCTTTTCTGCTAGGATATCTGTCCAGTCAACTTTGGCCAGCTCCTCCCTCATGGCTCCATAGTTTCCCCTGTTCAACTGCAACACTGACACCTCCAAGCTGCCCTTATCCTTCTCAAATTGCAGATAAAAACTTATCATATTATGATCACTACCTCCTAATGGCTCCTTTACTGCAAGATCGCTTATCAAATCCTGTTCATTACATAACACTAAATCCAGAATAGTCTTGTCCCTGGTCGGCTCTCGTACAAGCTGTTCCAAGAATGCATCCCGTAGGCACTCTACAAACTCCCTATCCTAGGGTCCAGCACCAACCTGATTCTCCCAGTTCACCTGCATATTGAAATCCCCCATAACTACTACGACATTACCTTTGCCACATGCCAATGTTAACTCCCTATTCAACTTGCACCCAATATCCATGCTACTGTTTGGTGGCCTGTAGACAACACCCCCGAACTCCCATTGGGCTATACGCCCCTAGAATTTTGTTGTCCTTCCTAAATTTACTTATTCTTTCAACACATTTAACTCCATGTTCCGTCAGACCATCTCTCTGTACATGTGTCCTCCTTATCACTTGTTCCGCCTCACCTTTCTCTACCACACACTTAATATTCTGGAACCGTGTAGTCCCCACTTGTCCTTTATTCTTCCTTTTGCTATCCTCTCTCACATTCTGGATCCCTGCCCCCTGCAAATTTAGTTAAAACTCCCCCAAGAAGCAAACTTCCCTGCAAGAATGTTAGTACCGCTCCAGTTCAGTTGTAAACCGTCCCTTTGGAACAGATCCCACCTTCCCTGGAACAAAGCCCAATTATCTAAAAACCTGATGCCCTCCCTCCTGCACCATCCTCTCAGCCATGTATTAATCTGTATAATCTTTCTGTTCCTTGCCTCACTCGCACGTGGCACAGGTAGCAATCCTGAGATTGTTACCCTGGAGGTCCTGCTCTTCAGCTTCGCACCTAACTCCCTGAACTCCCTACGCAGGACCACCTCACTCATCCTACCCACGTTGTTGGTCCCTACATGGACCACAACATCTGGATTCTTGCCCTCCCTCTTGAGAATAACCTGCACCCGATCTGAGATGTCTCGGACCACAGCACCAGGGAAGCAACATACCATCCGAGACTCCCGATCTTCCCCACAAAATCTCCTATCCGCCCCCCTGACTATAGAATCCCCTATCACTACCGCTCTCTTCTCTTCCCTCCTCCCCTTCCTAGTCTAGGGTCCAACCTCAGTGCCAGAGACAGGACCACTGCAACTTGTTCCTGGTAGGTTATCCCCACCAACAGTATCCAAAACGGTATACTTATTTTTGATGGGAATGGCCACAGGGGTGCTCTGCTCTCTCTGTCTGCTCCCCCTGCCTCTCTGGACTGTCACCCATTTGCCTACCTCCTGTCTTTTCGGTGTGACTACCTTTGGAGTGTGCAGACCTCTCCTTCACATGTTCCACCAGTCTGTTGTCACCCATATGATCTTCTATACAGTGATGTGCTGCGGCAATGGCAATGACACAGGTGATGCCAACAGGCTCAATAGACTGATTGGAAAGGCTGGCTCTGTTATAGGAGTCAAACTAGACACTCTGGAGGCTGTGGTGGAACAAAGGACTCTATGGAAAATCTTGGCAATTCTGGAAAATATTTTTCACCTCTTCACCTGTTAGGGTGTTTTTGGGGTTAGGACAAATTGCAAAATATTAACTATTAACTTCAGCAACTAACTTCAGCGACCAATCTTCAGATCTGAATATGAACTGTAGATTAAATTTAAAATGCAGCTCTGGACAGTAGGTTCTGAAGACTGGTGAACCACTGTTAAATCGAAAATCATACAAGGCTGATTTAACATTCATTTTGGTGTCTGTTGTGTAGGTGTGAAGAAGAAGGTGTGAAAGTTACATGTAATTCAAAGGAAGCATTGTAGATATATTGTAAATATAGAATAGTCCTATGATACTTAACGTATAAAATGTCGTGTAATGTTGGGTCAAGAAGCCCTCTTCCTCCAAGAGATTCTCAATATGATGCCTGTGGTGTCTCATTTTTCAAATAAAGAGACTTCTTTATATCTACTAGCTGCGTATCACTGGCGATTTTGTTCACATGACAACATTTGGGACCTCGTTAGGGGATACCTCCTTGCAGCCCATGATGTGGTCAGAGATCTCAGCAGTCTATGCGGGTGAGTATTTTTAAAATTAGCACTCACACCTGGAGCTGTTTGGGTCGGTGGTTACAGGATTGCGAGGTATCATGAACATGGTGGTGACTTGAACTGGTACATACTGTATATATTAGTGATAATAAATCAAATTTGGATTTTGTTTCTGAGTCTGCACAGCAGGATGAAATCATGAGTTTTTACTGGACTTTGCTTTGGCTCTATATCTAGGATGATGTGTTCATGTGTAGCTACTGTGCTTTAGAAAAGACGTGAAAGCATTAGAGTGGGTGAAGAAGAGATTCACTTAAGTGAAGAATAAATGATAAGAATGAGAAATTCCAGTAGTATAGTCAGACCAGAGGAATTGGGGGTTACTCTCTTTGAAACAGATGAGGTTAACTGGCAATCTGATAGAGGCATTTAAAATCCTGATGTACCTAGATAGATAGAAACTTTGCCCTTTGGAGGAAGAGTCAAGGACCAAAAAATAAACAAAGGAGATAATATCAAAAATATAACAATGGTGATAAAAGGAGATCTTTGTCCAACTGTAAATTAGGATTTGAAATAACTGTATCAGGTATCATGGGTGCAGATTAATTAATGGAATGCAAAAGGAATTGGTAAAGCATTTGAAAAGGGAAGAAATACTGTGCTGTAGGGAGAGGGCAGGATAATCTATATTTGTATCTGTATAGAGGCTTCAAGGACTTGACAGGCAGAATGCTGGAGCCGTTCTGTCATTATAATACCAATATTTAAATTTTACAGAAAAGAATGAAAATGCTCAACATGTCAAGCAGAATCTCTGGAGAACAATGGAGAAAAGCAGTTGAAGTTTCACATCAAACAGGATAAAAATATTTCTCTCTCCACAGATGCTGAGGACATGCTAGTATGTAAAATCAAGCCAGCCTATCATGCTAGCTCCACAAATTGTGTTGCTGAATCATGACACACAGGAGAGGACATCTTATAATTAAACAATTCTTCAGAGAGTGTTCATAAATATTTACATTGGCCTAACTGCTATTTCCTTCAACGTGCTAAAAGATACTGCTGATTAGTTTTATTGACAGCAGATCCATATAGTTCAGAAAGACCAGATAATTGGTTATGATGTGTTGTCACTTTGGAGGCAACAACTAATTAATTAGCAGCAGGTCTAGTCTCAAAACCTAATTAAGTTTTATGAAGAGCAAGAAAGGGAAACTGTACCTGTGTCTGCTCAATTAGTTTAATTGATAGCTTAAACAGATAGAATGATTTGCATTTTGAAACTGAATGGAAATGAGTAAGCTTTAAAATATTCAGAATTTTTGCACTATATTTTGTGGATGTTAACAATGACAATAAAAACAATTGAAATTGGTTGAAAGTTACCATTTCTCAAAAGAGGTGATATAATTATTACCAGAGTTAGAAATTCTAAATACAAACATTTGTACATTATTATGTAAACCTTCCTCCATATTATTAAGAGGAAATTTTAAAATTAAAGAATGGCACAGTTATAATTTATTGTGGAAGATCATTTTACCAGACAGTGCCTGAATTTTAAATTTTTTTACTGATTATGAAGACTGCAACAAAAGTTTCTTTGCTTTAATGAACATGTTGCAAGGCATTTTCATTTGATCAGTAAGTCAATAGCTAAGTTACTAACATCAGCATGCAGGTATGGTCCTCCTAGATTTGTTTGACTATCTCTGTGTTGAGCTAGCAAATCCCAGATGTGTAGCATTAGTGCTGCTGCAATTGGAATAGCATTCATGGATCTACCAGTGTAAAATTAGCCAGTTTGTTTATTCCAAGAATTAAACCAAAAACCTTCTGCTTGGAAGCACATGCACACAGACAATACTTAAAGGATCAGAACTGGCTGAGCTATCAAACAGACAGCCAATGCTTATTTTCAATAAGGAGACTGATTTGCACTTTGCTTTCTAAAGGATAGTGAAAGTCTGTGCACTGTTGACACAGGCAGAGTCAATACAGGCCACTTTCACCTCTACCATACAGGTGGGAAACTAAAGAAGAAGACTGTAGTCCTTAAAAATAGTGCTCAAAATTCACAATGGATTTTAATGAAATCCATTAGTGAAGCACATTGCCAGAATTAAGATCAGAATCAGGATTATTATCACTCATTGGCTTCTTCCCCTTTCCTTTCCAGTTCCGATGAAGGGTCCAGGAGCAAAACGTTGACTGTTTATTCCTCTCCATAGATGCTGCCTGACCTGTTGAGTTCCTCTAGTATTTTGTGTCTGTTACTTTGGATTTCAGATCAATTCAAGTTTAACCATCATTAAATCATACACGAATACTACAGCCAAATGAAACAGCGTTATCCTAGGGTCAAGGTGCAAAACATGGTACCAACAGTCACACACGGCACAAAGCACAGACAAAATAGCAAGCACAAATGGTATCGCAATCATGTAATAAAAGAGGCCCAAAACTCGCGCCATCAGTCCACAGTCGACCGCAATAGACCCTGTCTCTTGCCAAGCGAACACCGGGGGTGCTGACTCCAGCCTAGGGGTTTGGTGGTGGTGGCAGCACCAACTCTAGCCTGAACACTGCACCACACCATCCCCAGTTGAGTACTCCGGCTCAGATACCCCCCACCCCCGTGTCCGCCATGTGCCACCACAATCTACGGTCAACGGCAACAGATGTTGCCTCCTGCCGAGCGAAGCACTGGGAGGGCAGCACCAACTCCACCCTTTTGGATGTATGCCAGAAGTTCGATTCACTGATTTACCAGCTGAGAGCGGGGGCGGACGGCAAGGGGACCTGTGTGGCCTTGGTCGTTTCGACGACTGGACCTCCACCACAAGAGTCACCAGTTTGCAGCCGTCAGGAGAGCGACGTCGAAGCTGGTGCGCTCCATGGGGCCAGTGGGGCGCAGGGTCCAGGATGGAGCCGGTACTGCATTGCTGGTGTCTCGCTCGGCAGAAGGCAACATCTGTCGAAAGAGAAACGGTTAAAACTTCAGATCCAGGGCCCTTCATTACAACTCAATTATTCCTGTTCCAAGGTGTAATATCAATAGATGCTACAAGACATCTTTTTTCTCCTACTCAATCATCTTGCAATGAAGGGCAATTTGTTCGTTGTTTTGCCACTGATCACTGAGCTTGCATTTTATTGTATGGTGGTATGTGTATAAGGATGTTGATATCCAATATTGTTCCACCTCTCAATATTTGAAAACATAATTTGTTTCTATTATACTTTGCTATAATTATTTTTCATTTTTTTAATTATTCAAGTCCTGATAAGGGTCCTGGCCTGAAATGTTGACTCTTTATTGCTTTCTATAGATGTTGTCTGGCCTTCTGAATTCCTTCAGTATTTTATGTGTGTTACTCTGGATTTCCAGCATCTGTAGAAACTCGTGTGTTTTCATTTCTATTATTCTATCTTTCTGTAACATGCTGTCATGGCCTCTCTGTAATGTTTCACTACTAAGGTAATGGTTTCTCTGTAGCAGCAATGTTTGGGTTATGACTAGAGATAACAGGGGGTTTGGAATATATGCTAGCTAATGGAAGGCATGTTGTTCTTTCTTGTGCGTCTGGGAGCAGGGATTTTGCGGTCTTTTGTCAGCGAGAGATGAAGAGAGAAGATGCAAATGGAGGGAGTTAGTAGACCACCAGATGAAATGGACTAGGAGCGAGAGTCTGAAGGTCAGCGACGCACGAAGGAGGTCAATGGGGGATGTCGGGACATATCTGTGAGCTCCAACATATGCTCATTAGACTATTTCATTAATATGGACCCTTCGTCTTTTTATTTTCTTTATTAACCCTATAGTCAGCGTAAGATTTATAAAGTTCAATTGTTAAATTGCATATGCTGTACTGTCTGATTACAAATCAACCCCTGTGTTGATTGAACCAGTGGGTTGTGTGTTTAAGTCTGTGTAGGTATGGATGCTGGCGGGGTGGAGCGCTGGTGTGCCTCCAACGTGTTACCGGTAACGAATGCGTGAAAGTTAAGTCGGGTGGGTATTCGTACCCTGGATGAATTGTTAATTTGATTCTTGAGCGTGGTTAAAGTTGTTGGCAAAGTTGAGGTTGTGGCACAGAGGTCTGATAAATGGTGGGCTCAGAGCTTGTTTTAGTTCGGACTAGCTCTGACGTAATAGTAGTGGAACTGCCAGCATCTATCGGTGTACCAGGTGAGGCGGGGCCATTGGCCTGTCCATACTGTCAGGGAGGAGGAGAAGGTAGTCGAATGCTCCGAGTCCCAAGTCGAGCTTTCTGTAGCTGGGGCAGAGAATTCAAAGACAGGGTTCTATTGTTTCTAAGAGTGAGGGGAAACAGTGGTCGAATTTGGAATGCCTAATTAATCCCTGTCCCTCAGTGAAAAGTAAGAATTCTGAGGTAGTATCAACCCTTACCTCTCTGGCAATTAAATGGAAAAATGCCCAGGTTCAAAGTCCCTGCTACGGTGGGCTCCGCCTATTCTCTGAAATAACGCCCACCCCTAAAAGGGAAGAGCAGACCTCTCAGTTGTTAGATGAGTGGCAGAGTTCTGATGACGTAAAGCGACAGAGATTGGTTGAGAGTTTGAGAGTGGAGAGAGCTGTGAAACCATGGCAACCTGTAGCTAACCTTGCCGATGATCTGGGGCATTGGAGAGCACCTTTGATACAATAGGGAGCCCACTGGAGCTCACGGTGGGGTTTCAGAAATACTGCGTCAGGAGAAGGAGGAGAAGCTTTCTGCTTACATTCTTTGGCTAAAGAGGCAGCTAAATTGCTTGTGGTGCAGAGGGCTCATTCAAGCGGCTGAGTTGGATCAGTTAAGAATGGACCAGATAGCCAAGGGTGCCCAGTCCCAGGACCTGATTGATTGGGGTCTCCAGCAGTCCCGTAAGATGCGACCCCCTCTCTCTTTCGTTGAGCTGATCAGAGAGGTACGGGAGGAGGAGGACACGTCAGAGGCGCGGGAAAGCTCCATCAGCAGGGTACAGTCCTTGGTAGTAGCCCCTTGTGGTGAAGTGACCACGGGTAGCTTGCTCCGGGGAGCGGTAGAGGAGATTGTGACAGAGTTGAGAACGGAGATGTCTTGGCTGTTATCAGCAGGTGTGACCTCCCCCCCCATATGATGAAGCTGTTGTGGGGGGCAGATTCCCCAAGGGGACGAACAATGCAGAGGGCTGCTGGCAGCAGGTGTCATGCCAGAAGGAGAGTGAGCCCCCGGGTACCTCAGCAGGGAGTCGGGAAAACTTAGACGAGACCCAGTGAGGGAACGGCCTGGTGCCTCTGAGGGAATACGTTCCCAGCAATGTGCCAAGGAAATCCTGAAAGCCGGAGACCCTATTCCTGAAGGCTTAGTGGGACCATGCCCCAGTGCATCGCTACGGATAGAGGGTATTTATGCTGAAACCATACTCAACACAGGCGAGCAGGTCACATTGTTGTACTGATCATTTTACAACCTGTAGCTGAAGCATTTACCATTGACACCATTCAGTGCACTGGAGATCTGGGGTCTCAGTGCTGGTGATTATCCCTACGACAGTTATTTGTCAGTGAAGCTGGAGTTCTTGGAGGCTGATGTGGGAGTGTCTGAGGTCTTTGTTAAATTAGTGCTTGTTTGTCTGGACCTGGTTGAGAGGGTGCCATTTCAATGCTGGTGGGGACCAACACCCCTCTTGTGAGGAGGCTCATGGGAGCCTGCAAGGAGAAGGCTGGCGAGAGCTTTCTGCGATCATTGTCCATGCACCTGGTGTTTTGAGCTGCTTTTGAGGAAGAGTGTGCCTGTATTGGGCTGGATACAGAATTTAGACAAGGGACTGTGTGGTTCACCCAGTCAAAGCCAATAGTGGTACGGCCCGGGGAAGTGGTAAGAGTAATGAGGACCCCCAGATTTCCTGGAGTGCCTGAGGGCGAAGCCCTCTTAGTGGAAGCTCTGGAAGACCACGAGGGGGAGTCAGGATTTCCTGCTGGAGTACTGCTGAGGCCCAAACTGCAGACGCCCTTGGTTGTACAGGAGAGCAGGATGGCAGTGTTTGTCAGGAACACTGCGAAGACGGAGGTCACCTTCAAGTGAGAGATGTCCCTCGTACATTTGTTCCCAGTAACAGTGATGTCCAGTGTCCCTGTGAGACAATCTAGGGAGAAACTATTGATTAAAAGGGAGAAAGTTGGCAGCTGAGTCATTCAACTTCGGGGACTCCCTGGTGCTGCCAGGTTGGAAGAGGAGGTTGGTAGAGAAGATGTTGAAGCTGGAAGGTGTCTTTTCCACTGATGAGTTTGATGTGGGTTGTTCCAAGAGCACTCGTAACACTATCCGGGTGACCAAGGACACCCTGTTTAGAGAGCGGTCATGGAGACTGGCCCTTGCAGATGGGGAAGATGTTCGGCAGCATTTGTGTAAGTTGAAGGAAGCTGAGATCATCACCGAGTCCAGAAGCCCTATGCGTCCCCGTTAGAAGAATGGGAAGATACGAATGTGTGTGGGCTATAGAACTCTGAACAGGTGCACTGTCATTGACCAGTATACTGTCCCAAGTATTGAAGATGCACTGGCCTGCTCTGGGTGATGCAAAGTGATTCAATGTGCTGGATCTGAGGAGTGGATATTATCAGAACTCCATGAGGGAGGCTGACAAAGAGAAGACAAAATTTATATGTCCCTTGGGATTCTTCCAGTTTGAAATGATGCCCCAGGGCATATCGGGAGCCCCTACAACCTTCTAGTAGGTCATAGCGTTTGGATCTACCTTGAAGGAACATGAAGTGAGGCTACTGAAGGTGCTCGGCTGCCTGAAAGATGAAGGGTTGAAACTTTCCTTGGACAAGTGCTAGTTCTGTAAAACATCTGTTAGCTATGTTGGGCACATAGTCTTATGGAGGTAGTAGCTACAGATCCGACTAAGATCGAGGCCATGACCACTTGGCTAAGACCCCAGACTGCGAGCGCTCTGCGCTCATCCCTCGGGTTCTGTGGCTACTATCGAAGGTTCGTGAAGGGCTATGCAAAAGTAAGTCGCCCATTGAATCAGCTTCTATGTGGTTACCCTCCCTTGGGGAAGAAAGGGAGGGGGAGAAAAGGACAGGAGGGTGGAGAGTACCTTAGCCTGTTGGAGACCGTTGGACCAAAATGGGATGTAAAATGTGAAGAGGCCTTTCAGTCGTTGAAGGAGCTGCTGACCCAGGTGTGGTGCTGGCTTTTGTGGACCCCCAAATACCGAATGTACTGCACACGGATGCCAGCCAAGAGGGCTTGGTGGGGGGGGGGGGTGCATCCAGTATCAGGATCGGGGCATCACCATCTGAGAAAAACTATCCCACACACAAGTTGGAATTTCTGGCATTGAAATGAACGGTGGCGGATAGGCTGAGTGCCTACCTCTATGGGGCCAAATTTGAGGTGAGGATGGACAACAACTCCCTAATTTATATCTTGACCTCGGCGAAACCGGATGCCAAAGGCCATCAGTAGTTGGTGGCGTTGTCTGCCTATGATTTCAGCCTGAAGTGCCGGCCAGGAAGCCGGAACATTGATGTTGATGCTTTGTCCTGACGGGTGCATGAAGGAATGGACAGGGACGAGTAGTGGGAGACTGTTCCTGCCCCTGGGGTGAAGACCATGTGTCAGTTTGTCATCACCATGAAGGCAGAAGGAAAGGAGGGGCAGGATCGTGCGGTGGATCAATTGACAGCTTCTGATTACATCATCCCCTAAGTTTACTGTAACCTGACTGCTCTGAAGACAAATTAGCTACCGGAATTGAGTTCTAGGGAAGTGGCAGGTACTCAGCGAAATGATCTGGGTGTCAGTACCACTTGGTCGGCAGTCAAAAAGGGAGACATGGCTCAGACGGAGAAGATGAAACACAAGTCGGTGCCTCCATTACTGAAAGAATGGCCTCGGTTGGAGTTGCGGAGCCAGATCTTATACCGGCTCACGTCAGCCCCGGACCGACCTCGGCAGTGCCAGCTGGTTCTGCTGGAGATGTATTGAAGGATTGTGTTAAAGTCACTTCATGATGATTCTGGATATTTGGAGGCAGAAAAGACCTATGGATTGCTCAGATATCGGCTTCACTAGCCCCGGATGAAGTCGGAGGTCGAAGAATACTGCAAGTCGTGCAGTCGATGCATATGGCGGAAGACACTGCCTACACAGACAGCTCCCTTGTCCCACATGCAGAGTGTGAGGCCCCTGGACCTGGTACGTATGGATTTCCTGTCTATAGAACCCGATACCCGCAACACGGCGAATGTCTTAGCCATCACAGAAATGCACAGGCTTTTCCTACCAAGGACAAGAGGGCGTCTACAGTGGCCGAAGTGTTATGGGAGAAGTACTTCATTTATTATAGCCTTCCCAGGTGGACACATAGTGATCAAGGATGGGATTTCAAGAGCAGACTCATCCATGAAGTTACCGGGCGTGCTTAGAGTCGAGAAGTTGAGGACCATGCTCTATCATCTGCAGTGTGATCCCCAGCATGAGAGGTTTAATTGGAGCCTGCTAGATATGCTCAGGGCACTGGAGACCAGCAAGAAGAGCAGGTGGAGTCAACATATTGGACATCTGTTTCACAGTTATAACTGTACTCGAAATGAAGCTACTGCGTACTCGCCATATTATCTGATGCTTGGGCGCGAGGTGTGGTTGCCCATTGACCTTTGTTTTGGGACTGACAAAGGTGACTTACCACCGAGGACTTATCTGAAGCATGTGTCTGACATGAGAAGAGAGCTGGAAAGGGCTTATGAATTAGCTGGGGTCGCGGCTGCCAAGCAGAATCAAAGAAATAAGAGGAAGTCTGATCAAAAGGTGAGGTTCTCCCAACTCCTGCTCGGAGACCGGGTCTTCATAAGGAATTTGGAGCTACCTGGGAAACAGAAGTTGGCAGACCACTGGGTGACTAAGCCCTATGTGGTGTGGAGTCAAATTCCAAACCTACTAGATTTCTGGGTGAAACCAGAGGATGGGAATGGGCTGTCAAGATTCTCCATCAGAACCACCTGCTAACCCTGAGGCAAGAGGTGTAGGTAGACCCAGAGCCCGACTTGGAGCCTACACCTAGTAAGTGGACTCTGCGGAAACGCGGGGCGATGGCAGAGCCCAGAGCAGGAGAGGCTAGGCTGGCCACACCCCTGAGAGTACTCATTCAGAGGGTGAGGACGTGGATGTGTGGTATATGCTGCCTTTTGCTAACTCCCCATTGATTGAGGAAGAGACTTCCAGCCCTTCTCCCGCTGACTCAGGTGAAGTGTGGGTTGGGGGATGGTTGCTATCTGTGGACAGCCTGGGTTACAGCGGGACCCTGTGGGTGGGCACGAGTGATAGCTCAGGGTAGGAGGCGTTGCCATGTAGACCGGAAGTATCCCCAGTAGTGACTGAACCTGAAGAGTTAGGGGAGGGGATACGGAGGTCTCAGAGTATTAGGAGACCACCGGATAGGCTGGCCTACGTAGCACCACTGAAACAGAGTGTGACCCCTACCGTTTTGGGGAGCTATGTCACTGCCTTTTACACCTGGATTGGACTTGTGTTTTGCAGGAAGGGTTGGTAAATAATCTCAGTGTCATGAGGACGTGACTAAATTTGGTGGGGGGACAGTGTAACACGCTGTAAGGTTTCACTGCTTATGTAATGGCCTCTCTGTAATGTTCCACTGCTAAGGTAATGGTTTCTCTGTAGCAGCAATGTTTGGGTTATGACTAGAGATAACGGGGGCTTTGGAATGTATGCTAGCTAACGGGAGGCGTGTTGTTCTTTCTTGCAGGTCTGGGTGCAGGGATTTCATGGGTCTTTTGTCAGCGAGAGATGAAGAGTGAAGGTGCGAATGGAAAGAGTGGGTAGACCGCCGGACAGAGTGGACTAGCAGCGAGGGTCCAAAGGTCAGTGACGCACGGAGGAGGTCGATGGGGGGGGGGGGGGAGGGGTGGTGACGGGATGTATCCATGAGCTCCAACGTGCACATTAGACTGTTTCATTAAAATGGGTCCTTTTCCTTTTTATTTACTTTACTAATCCTATTGTCAGGGTAAGATTTATAAAGATCAGTCATTAAATTGCACATGCTGTACTGTCTGATGTTTTGCGGTTCGGATCTGTAAATGGGCACCACATCATGCAGCATCTACACAAAGGAGATTTCTCAGTTTGGCTGGGCCAGAGACCGGCTTCCCCCAGACAAACTCGCGCTGGCTGAACCTGAGGGTTACATTTATAAAAGACGTATATTAGAGAATGGAATACTTAAGGATAATTTGATACTTCTGTCTAACACCAATTCCAGATCCAGTGTGCTTTACTGAAATTGTAATGGCTGCTGGAAACATCCTTTCTTCACCTGTATTAAACAGGGTCTTTTCTCACTAATATAATGCTTAGAGCATGTGTGTCAGACAATTTTGCTCTGAAATGTGCCCTCACACAAAACTGGTACAGGTTCCCCAAACTTCTAATTCTGTACAGCAGATGCCTTTTCACTTGCGTTACAGAAAGAAAGGATGGATTTGGGGAAACTAAGAAGGAGCTGAGGAAAGTGGTTGAAAATTGTGCCACGCTTGTGTCTGTTACAGGTTTTGAGGATGATCTTAGATTATTTTTCCAGTATATATTATCCAAAGACAAGGTTATGAGGTGAAGAGGTGGAGACAGGTTTGAATCAATTAAACAACTAAGCTAGCATGTACATTGATGGGCTGAATGACCTGAGCTACAATAATTATTTGACTCTATTATACATCCAGATGAGCTCTTCCTTACCAGATATCAGGAAATATATTGTTGCCTGTGGTTGAACCAAAATCTTTGTTACTGTAATTAGTTGGCTGAATTTACAATGAGCTTCTTATGTCTTTCGCATTAGCTTTCTGATAGCAGAAGGATAAACATTCTTATTTTAATCTATAAATTACAAACAGATTTAGTAACGAGAAGTGAAAAATCATTTTGACAGGTTTCATTTGAATACAGGAGTTCTGAACTTCTGGTAGGTGTCTGTGAATCAACCGACAGATTCAAAGCATGGCGAGAGAGACAGAATTTACAATTTTATATGCCTTAAGAACATAAAACATTAAGAGCAGAATTAGGCCACTCAACCTATAAAGTCTGCTCCACCATTCCATCATGGGTGATTTATTACCCCTCTCAATCCCACTCCCTGCCTTCTCCCTGTGAATGTTGATGCCCAAATGACTTGTCAACCTCCATTTTAAATATGCTCAAAGGTCTTGGCCTCCAGAGCCGTCCTTGGCAATGAATTCCACAGATTCTCCACCGTCTGCTCTAAATGCACATCCTTCTATTCCGAGGCTGTGCCCTCTGGTCCTAGACACACCCACTATAAGAAATACTCTCTCCACACCCAGTCTATAAAGGCCTTTCAATATTCAATAATAGGCTTCAATGAGATTCTCTGTCCTCACCCTCGCCATTCTTCTAAACTCCAGCGATAGTTTAAGATTCAAGATTTCTTAATCTTCTTTCCAGTACACTGTGTAAAGAAAAGCAAAGTTATTGTTACCCAAATGTGGTGAACTAGATATACCTGTCTGACTGCTCCTGTGGCTCCTCCCACAGACCCCCGCTGACTGCTCCTGTGGCTCCTCCCACAGATCCCTGTATAAAGGCGACTGTGGCCTGCTGCTGTCCCTCATTTTCCCAGGATGTAGTGTTGTTCTTCAGTCAATAAAATTGATGCACCATCAATAACTCACGCTGAGACTTAGGAAGTGAGATATCGGCTCTGGAAGTCCAGCCCCAACAGCACAGGTGCGCACAGTCGAGGCATGACCAGGAACGCAAAGTTGGGCATGAAGGGCATACAGCTGGTCGAGCTGGGCACTAGCACACGTTCCCCGGGATAGGGCATCAGAGGGTTCATTGAGCCTGCCAGGCCGGTACAGGATATCATAATTGTAGGTGGAGAGTTCTATTCTCCATCGCAAAATTTTATCATTTTTGATTTTGCCCCACTGTTGGTTGCTGAACATGAACGCAACCGAGCGCTGGTCGGTCAGCAAGGTGAACCTTTTGCCGGCGAGATAGTGCCTCCAGTGCCTAATAGCTTCCACTATGGCTTGGGCTTCTTTCTCCACCGCGGAGTGCCGAAGTTCAGAGCCTTGAAGGGTACGAGAAAAAAACGCCACTGGTCTGCCTTCCTGATTGAGGGTAGCAGCCAGCGCGACGTCAGAGGCGTCACTCTCTACTTGGAAGGGAATGGTCTCATCTACCGCATGCATTGTTGACATCCGGGTGGGTTGTGTAGCGACATTGGTGGTGCAGGGCACAGAGTATCGGAACTTTGCGTTCCTGGTCATGCCTCGACTGTGCGCACCTGTGCTGTTGGGGCTGGACTTCCAGAGCCGATATCTCACTTCCTAAGTCTCAGCGTGAGTTATTGATGGTGCATCAATTTTATTGACTGAAATTACAACATGGAAACCGTTTTACGCCCAGAACGCCTGGATTTGGACCCCCAAGACCCTGAAGCTGCTCTTGCCTTTGAACACTGGCTTGTGTGCTTCCAATCGTACTTGGAGGAGGTTCGTGCCACCGACTCGGCTGTTCGGCACAGACTTCTCCTCTCGAGGGTCGCCCCAAAAGTTTATTCATTCATCAGGGACCTCACCACCTACGAGGGGGCACTTGCCGCCCTCAAAAGACAGTACCTGCGGCCGGTAAATCCAGTTTATGCCCGGCACCGCTTGGCAACACGAAAACAGCGGCCTACGGAGTCGACTGCTGAATTTCTCCGAGCTCTACAGGCACTCGTGCGGACTTGTGACTGCCAAGCGCTCACAGCGGAACAGTATACGGAACTCTTGGTCCGAGACGCTTTTGTGACTGGGGTCCGGTCAGTGTGTATCCGCCAGCGGCTGCTGGAAAAAGCTGATCTTACCTTACGCTCCGCGATAGAGACGGCCGATACGTTAGAGGCTGCGCAGCTGTACGCCGAAGCGGTCCAGCCGCGTGATTCCCCGGTTCCGAGCGAATTCGCCAACGCCGCTGCCAGTCGCGGTATCACGAACCCCTCGAATTCGCCAGGTATAAAACTCTGTTACTTTTGTGGGCTTCCGAAACATCCCAGAAACAGCTGCCCGGCCGTCGAAGCGACTTGTTCCAGCTGCGGGAAGAAGGGCCATTTCGCCAAGGTCTGTAAGTCTAAACCGCGCCCGGGGTCGAGCAGCGCTGCGTCTGAGACCTGGGGGCCGCCATTTTGCATGCCCGGATGTGGACAACCATCTTTGCCGGCGTCACCAGGCCCCGCCCCCGACTCGCCATCTTGCATGCCCAGATGTGAGCGGCCATCTTTGCCGGCGTCACCAGGCCCCGCCCCCGACTCGCCCCGTTCAACGCTGGCTTCCGTGACCCTCGACCAAAGCGCCCCGCACCAGCTCGCAAGGTCGATGATGGACATCCTGGTGGAGGGACACAGGACTAGCTGCCTGTTTGACACGGGCAGCACTGAGAGTTTTATTGACCCGGCCACAGTGAAACGCTGTGGACTCGTGACACGGCCGGTACGTCACAGGATCACCTTGGCTTCTGGGTCACATTCCACAGACATCCGGGTGGGTTGTGTAGCGACATTGGTGGTGCAGGGCACAGAGTATCGGAACTTTGCGTTCCTGGTCATGCCTCGACTGTGCGCACCTGTGCTATTGGGGCTGGACTTCCAGAGCCTATATCTCACTTCCTAAGTCTCAGCGTGAGTTATTGATGGTGCATCACCAAACAACACAAAAAGAAACACAAAGTGATAAAGAACACAACGATTTAAAAAAAAACACAATAAAAACTAACACACTGGCTTATATACATAGGTTGATTATATGTCCATAAAGTGATGCTAGGCACAGGAGTGTCTGTATATAAGGTGACTCTGATAGGAAATGATATGCAGTGGTAGTGTGGCGTGTGGTGGGGTGGGTTAGTGGGTGGAGGTGTTGCTCAGCCTTGTGGTGGTGGTGGTTGGCATCTGTCTGTTTCAAAGGATAATGGGTGATGATTATCATCATCACAAGCCTGGGCTGAAGGCATGGAGATCCTGAGATGCCCAGTCATCAAGATCCCCCTCTCAGCCTCATCAGTGTAGTCCAAAGGAAAGCTTATGAACCAATATATTTGGCACCAGCTTGGCAGGTTCAGCCTTACTGCCTAGGGAAAGGGACTGTTTTTGCATCTGGTAGTCCTGGTGTGGATCCTATGTGACCTCCCCCCTGATGGCAGTGGACTGTTTGTTCCAAGGACAGGGCGGGTGGGATCCTTCATGATGTTACTGGCCTATTTCCTGGCACCTTTCTGTATACAAGTCCTTGGTGGTGGATAGATTTGTGCTAGTGATGCATTGGGCAGTTTTGACTACCATATGTAGAGACTTCCTGTCCGCCACGGCGATGTTCTGTACCGTGCAATGACGCAGCATGTTAGGATTCCCTCTACTGCAAATCTGCAGATGGATGTGAGTATAGATGTGCATAGTCTAGTTACCTCCTTTACCCCGAGTACTCATCTAACAATGTTGTCTTGCCTAGCTGCCTTACAGGGGTTGACTCCCTACTGGGTCTTTGTCACATCTGCTGCTATTTCAGGCAGTGGCTGCTCATTTGGGAGGGGGATAAATTTCATGTCTGGTGTTGTGTTGCTTGCCTCAAAGCATGCATAAAATTTGTTTAGAGCATCAGGGATGGAGGTATCTCTGGTACAATTGACACTAAGCCAGAAGGCAAGCATTTACTTCCTTTCAGAGCCATACATAACACTTAAGACAAGATCTAACTATACAAATCTAGTAGTACTATATACTCTAAATGTTGTTACTAAGGGACTCGATAGCATATCTATGGCTTTTCTAATTACTTACATTTCCAGTATGTTAACCTAAAATTGAATTACAAAAAAAAGCTAGAACTCTGAAATAAAACAGAAATACTCAAAGAGATTTATTATTTCAGGTTCTGTAAGAACAGATGAAGTGTAACAGGTACATTAAGTTGCAGAAAGTAGGAAGGATGGAAAGAGGGAAAGGAGTCCTTGTGATGGAGATGACAATTATCCTGATAACAAAATGCTCCGTGGAGCCATCTGGTTAATCAGTAAAATAGAACAATTCGAGGGTGAAGGACAAAGAAAAGAGCTTGCTGAAATTGTGAAAAAGAGAACACGGCAGATGCTAGAAATCTGAAACAAAAGTGAATGCTGGATATATGCAGCAAATCATTGGTAGAAAGAGAAGAGCTGAGTTGAGCTGGATGATGTGACATTGGAAATGTTACCTGAATCATTACATATGTTCTCTCTGTCTCTCACTGCACTGCAGCTTAAAATATATTTTTTTTTCATTTCTCCGGTTCTGACTTAAAATGTTAACAATTTCTTTTTCCCAGAATGTTGCATGCCCTGAGGTGCATATCCAGTACCTACTATTTATATTTGTTAACACAATCATTTGTGCAATTGGTACCTCTGAAGACCCTAATGTTGCATTACTTTCTATCTTTCCTGCCAAGTGGAAAACTTCACACTTTTTTCCAAACTGTATTTTATTTGTTAATTATTTTTGTTTACTTTGCTGGTCTGGTTTCCTTTACAGAATATTTCACCCTCCTCACAGCTTCCTTTCCTACTGAGCTTTGTACAATTACTGAAAATACAGTTACTATCTTCATCTAAATCACCATTACTCTAAACAGCTGAGCCCTAAGCACGAATCCTCATGCTATCCTATAAGTTAAATCTTGTCATCCCAAACAGACTTGTCCTTCAGTTAAGTAGTTTTCATTGCCAATATATTAGTTCTAGCTAATAAGACCTAATTTTGGAGCCTTTTGAACAATTTATAATGGCACATGATAGAAAGCCTTTTGAAAACCAAGCATTCAGCAATCTAGAAGTTTCACTTTTAGCTATCAAGTTACTTAAAACCTTAAAAAAACATACTAAATACATTTTCTGATCCCACAGTTTTCTTTCCGTTAGGTCATAAGACATTGGAGCAGAATTAGTCTATTTGGCCCATCAAGTCTAGTCTGCCATTTCATCATGGCTCAGCCCCATTCTCCTGCTTTCTCCCCATTACCCTTCATGCCCTGACTAATCAAGAACTTATCAACCTCTGCTTTAAATGCACCCACTGACAGGCCTCCACAGCCACCTGTGGCAATGAATTCCACAGATATACCACTGTCTGGCTAAAGAAATTCCTCCTCACCTCTGCTCTAAATGGATATCACTCTATTTTGTGGCTCAGCCCTTTGGTTCTAGACTCCCCCACCAAAGGAAGCATCTTCTTCACATCCACTCCATCTTGTCCTTTCAACATTCAATAGGTTTCAATGAGATCTCCTATTCACTCTGCTAAATTCCAGCGACTACAGGCCCAGAGTCTGCAATTTCTACTCATATGAAAACCCTTTCAATTCCCAGAATCATGCTTGTGAACCTCCTCCGAACCCTCTCCAATGTCAGCATATCTTTTCTTAAATAAGGGGCCCGAAAGTGGGAACAATATTCCAAGTGAGGCCTCATCAATGCTTTATAAAGGCTCAGTATACATCCTTGCTTTTATATTCTAGTCCTCTTAAAATGAATGCTAATATTGCATTTGCCTTCCTCACCACGAATTCAACCTGCAAATTAACCTTTAGGAAATCCTGTACAAGGACTAGCAAACTTCTTTGCACTTTGGATTTTTGAATTTTCTCCCCATTTAGAAAATAGGCTTCACTTTTATTTCTTCTCTCACGGTGCATGACCATACAATTCCGGGCACTGTATTCCATCTACCATCTCTTTGTCCATTTTCCTAATCTGTGAAAGTCATTCTGCAGCCTCTCTGCTTTCTCAGCACTACTTGCCCTTCCATCTATCTTCATTTTATCTGCAATCTTGGCAACAAAGCCATCAATTTCATCATCCACACCATTGATACACTTTAAGAAAAGAACCAGTCACAAAACAGACCCCTGTGGAACGCCACTAGTCACCAGCAGCCAATCCAAAATGGATCCTTTTATTACCATTTGACCTCCTGCCAATCAGTTAATGCTCTGTCTATTCTGGTATATTTCCTATAATACCCTGGACTCTTATCTTGTTTAGTAGCCTTATGTGTGGCACCTTGTCAATGGTCTTCTGAAAATCCAAGTGCACAACATCCACCAATTCTCCTTTGTCTATCTTGCTTGTTATTTCTTCAATGAATTACAACAGGTTTGTCAGGCAAGACTTTCCCTTAAGGAAACCATGCTGACTTTGGCCCATTTTGTCATGTGCTTCCAAGTACCCCAAAACTACATTCTTAACAATTGACTCCAACATTTCGCTAACCAGTGAGGTCAGGCTAACTGGCCTATAATTTCCTTTTTTCTGTCTCCCTCCTTTCTTGAAGAGTGGAGTGACATTTGCAATTTTCCAGTCCTCTGGAACCATGCCAGAATCTATTGATTCTTGAAAGATGATTAAAAATGCCTCTACAATCTTCTCAGCTACCTCTTTTGTACCATCTCCCCAGTAATAGCAACTGCACTCACTTCTGCCCCTTGACACTGTCAAACAGCTGGCATACTGCTTGTGTCTTCCACAGTGAAGACTAATGCAAAATACTTATTCAGTTCGACTGCCATTTCCTTGTCTGCCATTACTACCTCTCCAGCATAACTCTCCAGCCATCCAATATCTATTCTCACTTCTCTTTTACTCTTCATAATATCTGGAAAAAAAATCGGTATAATTTTTAATATTATTGAGATATTATTGGGTAGCTCACCTTCATATTTCATCTTTTCTCCCCTTATTGTTTTTTTTAGTTGCTTCTGTTGGTTTTTAATAATTTACCAATTCTCTAACTTCCCACAAATTATGGTTGTGTCATTCTGTCTTTAGAATGCTTCCTCTTTTTTGGGATATGTCTATTCTGTGCCTTCCCTGAAACTCCAGCCATTGCTGTTCAGCCATCATCCCTGCTAGTGTCTCCATCCAATTAACTTTGGCCAGCTCCTCTCTCATGCCTCTGTGATTCCTTTTACTGCACTGTAATACTGATACATATGACTTTACCTTCTCTCTCAAATTTCAGGGTGAATACTATCATATTACAATCATTGCTTTCTAAGGGCTCCTTTGCCTTAAGCTCACTAATCATATCCAGTTTATTACACAATGCCCAATACAAAATTGATAATCCCCTAATGGGTTCAACCACAAGCTGCTCCAAAATACCATCTTGGAGGCTTTCCTCAAATTCTCTCTTTTGGGATCCAATAGCAACTTGACTTTCCCAATCTTTTTGCACATTGAAATCCCCCATGACTTTGTAACATTGCCTTTTTGACATGCTCTTTCTCTCTCCTGCTCTGATTTGTTGACCACACCACTGTTTGGAGGCCTGTAAATAACTCCCATCAAGGTCTTCTGACCCTTTCAGTTTTTTAACTCTATCCTCTATTCGTTGTCATCTCTTTCTAAATATTTTGTTTCATGTTTCCACCAGCAGATCAACTCCTCCTCCTCTGCCCACCTGCCTGCCCTTTTGACAGATTGGATATTATGCTCTCAACTACAATCATTTATCAGCTATGACTCTGTGACACCCATAGCATCTTACCTGCCAATCTCATATATTGTGTGCATTCAAATGTAACAGTCCTGTATTTCTCACCTTTTTCTATTCTGTCACCCTTTTACACTGCAACCCATCCCACTGATTGCAATTTTGCCCTATCATCTGCCTATCCTCGACCCCATCACTCTGCATCCTTTCCCCCTACTAAATGAGTTTAAACCCTTCCCAGCAGCTCTAGCAAATCTGTCCACAAAGAGATTGATCCCCCTTGGGTTCAGGTGTAGCCTGTCACTTTTGTACAGGTCATATCATCTCCAGAAGGAACCCCAATGATCCATAAATCTGAAACACTGCCCACTGCACCAGTTCCTCAGCCACGCATTCATCTGCCAAATCATCCTATTCTTGCCTTCACTTGCACATGGCACAGGCAGCAATCCAGAGGTTGCTCCCTAAATTCTCTTTTTAGGACCTCCTCTCTTTTCCTTCCTATGTCATTGGTACCAATATGAATGAAGATGTCTGGCTGCTCACCCTTCCCTTTTAGAATGTCATGGACACGACTCAAGATATCTCTGACCTTGGCTCCTGGGAGGCAACCTACCATCTGATTCTCTCTATCACATTTTCAAACTCTCCTATCACTCCTTTAACAATGAAATCTCCTATCACCACTTTGTTCCTCCTCTTGTCCCTTCCCTTCAAGACCCAGAGACCCAGTCACTGCAGCTCACCCCTGTAGGTCTCTCCCCCCTCCCCCCAATAGTATCCAAATTGTATACTTGTTATTGGGAGGTATGGTCACAGGTGTACTCTTTAATGGCTCTTTTTATCCCTTCTATCACCCAACAATCACACATATACTTGCCTCCTACAACCTAGGGCTGACCACCTCCCTGTAGCTCCTATCTATCATTTCCTCTTACGAGTTTCCCTTATGAATTGAAGGTCATTGAGTTGCAGCTCCTGTCCTTTAACATGTTCTCCGAGGAGCTGCAGCTCAATGCACCTGGTGAAGATGTGGTTATCCAGGAGGCTGGAGG
This sequence comes from Hemitrygon akajei, assembly GCF_048418815.1. NCBI lineage: Eukaryota > Metazoa > Chordata > Chondrichthyes > Myliobatiformes > Dasyatidae > Hemitrygon > Hemitrygon akajei. The sequence continues at coordinate 22,684,524 of NC_133150.1, read as the reverse complement.
TCTCCCAGAATTCCCACATCCCACACAAAGAACAAAACGCAACCAGTGGAGCCATTCTTACTGCCCGAACTATGAACACCTAGATGAAAAATGAGCAAGAAAAGAACTTACCAGACACTTACATCACCCACAGCTGCAGTCAATCAAGCCTGTAGAGCCAAAGCCAAAAGTCTCCTCACTCTAACACAGCCCCACTCCAACAACGGTGGATCTTCTTGCCCCTGCCTTATTTATATCTGACCTTGCTAAGGGTTTTTCCCAGGGCCGGAACAAGAGGGCTCAGTTTTAAGGTGCTTGGAAGTAGGTACAGGGGAGACGTCAGGGGTAAGTTTTTTTACGTAGAGAGTGGTGAGTGCGTGGGATGGGCTGCTGACAATGGTGGTGGAGGTGGATGTGATAGGCTCTTTAAAGAGACTCTTGGACAGGTTCATAGAAGAATAGAGGACTATGGGTAACCCTAGGTAATTTCTAAGGTAAGGACATGTTCAGCACAGCTTTGTGGGCCAAAGTGCCTGTATTGTGCCGTAGGTTTTCTATGTTTCTATGTTTTCTATGAATGATTAACTCCAATTGTTGATTGTTCAAGCTCCAAAAACAAAACAGTTACGAAATGCTGATATTTAAAGCTCTATCCTCAACCTGGATGAAGACACCGTTAGTTTCCACCTCCAAAAATCCGATTGGCCGCTGTTCAAGCTCCTTAAATAGTGTTTGCCAAATCATGATCCATCAAATTATCAAGATTGCAGCTTTGTAAATTATGTTTGGCCAGCATGACATTATGTTTTTCTTCCAAGAACTCCCAGTAACTGTGTGATCAGTGCTTACTGAAAGCTGATGCAGGAATTTTAAAAGTGAATGGCTGTATGTATGTGCTTCTGGTGTGGAGGAAAGAAATCTGTTCATAAACCACCCTACCACATAAAAATCCAAAAATAACATGTTCCTTTCCCTTAATAATGGTGAGAAGCATATCACAGAACATCTTTTTAATGGCCATTCTTCCATAAAATTAATCCAGAACAAGGACTTTCCAAATGAATGTTTAAGTTCACTCCAAGGTCAAATTACCCCGAGAAAATGCTGGATGCAAGTTCTTTCTATGCCCTTTAGGAAGCCCACATTTTAAAAAATGATCAAAAATGCTGCAATAAGATAAATAATTCAAAGTTGGGCTCTAACTATTCAAGATTCAAGATTGTGTAACGCCATTTCCAGTAAACTTGTGTAAAGAAGAATGAAATGTTACTCTGGATTTGATGCAGCACAAAAAAACACAATAAATATAAATACATAGATAACTTATATATACTGATTGACTACATGGTATGTCCATAAAGTGAAGTGAGGCATAGGAGTGTATGTACATAAGGTGACTGATAGGAAATGATAAAGTGGTGTTGGTTAGGGGTGTGGACAGGTGGGTTGGTGCATAGAGTGTTGATCAACTTAACTGTTTGGGGAAAGTAACTGTTTTTGAGTCTGGTGGTCCTGGTATGGATGCTCTGTAATCTCCTCCCTGATGTGAATGGGACAAGCAGTCCATGAGACAGACAGACAGACAGACAGACATCCTTTATTGATCCCGAGGGAAATTTGTTTCATTACAGTCGCACCAACCAAGAATAGCGTAGAAATATAGCAATATAAAACCATAAATAATTAAATAATAATAAGTAAATTATTACAAGTGGAAATAAGTCCAGGACCAGCCTATTGGCTCAGAGTGTCTGACACTCTGAGGGAGGAGTTGTAAAGTTTGATGGTCACAGGTAGGAATGACTTCCTATGATGCTCAGTGTTACATCTCGGTGGAATGAGTCTCCGGCTGAACGTACTCCTGTGCCTAACCAGTACATTACAGAGTGGATGGGATTCATTGTCCAAGATGGCATGCAACTTGGACAGCATCCTCTTTTCAGACACCACCGTCAGAGAGTCCAGTTCCACCCCCACAACATCACCGGCCTTACGAATGAGTTTGTTGATTCTGTTGGTGTCCGCTACCCTCAGCCTGCTGCCCCAGCACACAACAGCAAACATGATAGCACTGGCCACCACAGACTTATAGAACATCCTCAGCATCAGCCGGCAGATGTTAAAGGACCTCAGTCTCCTCAGGAAGTAGAGACGGCTCTGACCCTTCTTATAGGCAGCCTCAGTGTTCTTTGACCAGTCCAGTTTATTATCAATTCGTATCCCCAGGTATTTGTAATCCTCAGGGTGGTTGGGATTCTTCATTACGCTAATGGCTCTTTTCTGGCACCTTTCTGTATATATATGTCCTTGATGATGGGCAGGCAGGTGCCGATGATGGGCAGGCAGGTGCCGATGACGGGCAGGCAGGTGCCGATGACGGGCAGGCAGGTGCCGATGATGGGCAGGCAGGTGCCAATGATGCATTGGGCAGTTTTCACTACCCATTGCAGAGACTTCTTGTGTGCCACAGTGCCGTTTACATACCATGCAGTGATGCAGCATGTCAGGGTGCTCTCAACATGGCACAGCTCTCTTCAGCTTTCTCAGAAGGTAAAAGTGTTGGTGAGCTTTCCTGATTGTGTAGAATAAGTTCTGGAACCATGAGAGATTGTGTAAGCTTGCAGTGTGTTATCAGTTAAACACTCATAACTTTCGGTTTGTCTCTGGTACAATCTTGGAATTCACGTTGAAGAAACTGAACGTTGTGTTACTCCCATATAAGATAGCTTTGAGTTATGGAATTGACATCCCTGTGAACGTTTCCTCTTTATGACATAGATCTGGGGAAGCAGGAGCGCTGAAAAGCCAGGCAAAAAGTGAAATTTTACATGATATTCAGATACTCAGAGCTGTCTGGGCAGCAGCAGACCTTGTTTGAGCATGTTGTCAGAGTTACACATCATACCACTGCAGAGATGCTGGACGTGTGTTGTAGCATTCCACAGGGAAGACCAAAAAACATCATTAAAATGCAATGCAGCACTTACTGAGGCTCAGATAGTCCCAGCAGGCAGTTGATCATTCTAAGAGGCAACCAAACACTTCTGTCAAGTAGGTAAATTTACTGCCCAGTCTTCTAAAGCACAAGTAATTAGTGCCCTGTCTGCCAATAAAGCACATTCTATTACATTTTATGAACAATCCATTAATATTTATCTGACTGCAGAGATTCCATGAATTTTAGAAGCTATATCTAGTTCTCACATGACTATATAACTTTTCTCAGCTCCTACATTTATACAATCTTTATTTTATTTTATTTAGAGACACAGCATGAAACAGGCCCTTCCAGCACCACCCAGCAACCCACCAATTTAACCCTAGCCTAATCACAGGATAATTTACAATAACCAGTTGACCTACTGTCATGACCTCAGCCCCCTCCTTTGTGAGAATCGCAAGAGAGAGAGGGAGAGCCTTACGGTTTGGAATGTGGGCTGGTCGCCCAACAAGACAAAAGCCTTGGACATAGCCATTGTCTTGGGAGACACCTTTGTGGAATAAGGAACTGGCCTACGTGCAAACCCTCAGGGCAATGTGAGATGGGTGATGGGGGAAAGATTGCCTCGCCCCCCACCCTGATTGACATCTACAACCCTGCCAGTCCAGATAAAAGGTGGGCTGCCGAGGCGGGGCCTGAGACGCACCAAGGAGACACACGAAGAAGACACGATAGTGCTTCCCGTCGGAGTGGGAAGCCATTCTGAAGGAAGCCACGTGCGTTAGATTCCGGATCGGGAGTCTGTGGCTGGACCCAAAAGAAAAAAACGCTTTAACTAACAGCAGGGATTTGCTTCGCAAGGACGACGGGCAAGTGTTCCTTTTCTCTCTCTCCAACACGTGAAATGCCAGCGGTTCCCGAAACGGGGAAGCCTGCAGACTTTGAGTGACTCTTATATTCCATTGGACTCAGTATCCCCTAGACAACGATAGAGCTCATTTTTGATTGATTATTACTACACCTGTGCTTTAGATTGAGTTTTGATGATGTATATGATCTGAATGTTTTGTATTAACCATACGTTTGTGCCCCTTTATAAATAAAACGTTTGAAAATAGTAGCACCAGGCTTCAGCGGACTTCTCTATCTTTGCTGGTAAGTCACCCGGTTACTGGGGAACGTAACACTACTAACCGGTGTGTCTTTGGACTGTGAAAGGAAACACACAGGCACACAGGAAGAATGTACCAACTTTCTTACAGAGGACGCCAGAATTGAACTCCAAACTCTGATTCACTGAGTTGTAATGGCATTGCACAAATCACTATGCTATTGTGGTGCTCTAATATCCACCTTATTCGCTTAACATCCAATTAATATGTGACTACAACCACATCCTTCTGCAAGTCAATGTCAAACATGTAAACAACTGCCACAAAACCTTCAGCAGTCTTTTAGATAATGCCAACACATTGGTTTGCTTGTGGAGTCAAAAGATATTCAGTATCCTTGTGACTCTCCAACACAATACTCATTAAGTGAAGGAATACACCATGAGCTAAAATGCACACTCAGACATCAAGGATAAAATGATTTTTTAAACACTGAAACAGAGATTCAGATGACAAGTTAGAACTTCAAAAACCTTCATTAATAATTTGCAATTTCAATCATTGCAAAATAGCTATAGTTAAAAATGACAAAGATAATCACATGGAATAAATGAGGAATTCACAACAGCATTGATAACCTGGAGATCCCTGGCTACATCCTTTTAGAATACAGTAGCTGGGTTAACTCCAATGGTGCCACTGAGCAGAACCACCAGGGAGCTTGGGCTGTGGTGCTTAGGCAAGGTGTGAAACGGGTAGACACTGTAGATACAATACAGGTATCCAGAGAAACAAACAATCCACTGGAGGAACTCTGTGGGTAGACCTGCATCTGTAGGAGGAGAATTGTCAACATTTCCAGTTGTAAGACTGCATTCTGATGCAAGGCATGAAGCTAAATTTGTGGCATTCTCAATCTGACAAGATGTCCTGCTGCCACTATAAGAAGTCTGGCTGCTTATCCATCGAATTCGTTACCCTCACCATCTTCTAGTATCATTAACATTGAATTTTGTGCATCTCCTTTTGTCCTTCTCGATGTTGCTCAACTTTTACCTAATAGAAAAATGAAGAAGAAAGTTGACAGCATATTGTGAAATATAAAGGAAAGTTACAAAATAATGTAAACAGAGGATTTTTGCTGTAAAATAATGATCTTGGAATCAAGAATTCTTCACAACTATCTTTATGGTTAGCTTATAGGTAAGAGATAGTAAAAAGTGAACAAAAGGAAAGAGGAAAAATTGTATCAGCAGTTTTAGTTGAAACTTTTGAAAGAGAAATACAAGATTATTCCATATTCAAGGTTTTTTTTAAAATCCAGTAATTATAATAATAACGCAAAGTCATAAAATACACCATACTTTCCTAGAAATAGAAGGATGATCCAGTTTTAAAATCAATGTCCCACAAATTATATTCCGATTGATCCATTACTACAGACAGGACAATCCATAATAACTTCCCAAATATAACCTTACAGTATAAACAAGCAAGAACAACTTACTTAATAGATATAGCCATTCCAAACACACATAACTTACAGAAATAAATAAGTGAAAACAATGGAAATATGCTGAATTAAAAGAGGAAATTGAAAAATTACGGAAAGCGAACATTGTTGCAATAGTAATACCAACAACTGGTATCATCCCAAAGTCACTACACAATAGCATTAAACGGTTAGGCCCACATGGCAATATTTATGTAAATCTACAGAAAACCACAATATTAAACACAACTAGAATAGTCTGAAAGTTCCTCACAATTGAGAACTGAGTGTGCTTGGCTATGCTCATACCTCAGGTTTTCCCAAGAGCTGAGAAAAATAAAAATATAATAACAGAGGAAATTAAAGGACTATGGAACATGAACAGATGTACGTTTTCTCAATAGTAATATTTATGACAGCTGTCATCCCAAAGTTATTACAGAATAGCATCTAACAATTAGGACTACACAGCAATATTTTTGTAAATCTTCAGAAGGCCACAATATTAAACACCACTAGAATAGTCCAACAGTTTTAGCAACTGAGAAATGAATATGCTTGGCTATGCCCGTACTGCAGGTTTTACCTGCTTGAGCCGTGGAAAAATATAAATGCAATAATAATGATAATAAAGTTTGCATGCATTAGATAACCTCACAATAAATTGGGACTTCGTGTTGTTTCTACAAGTATTGGATTTCTTGAATGATGCAAATATAAGAGTGAACAAGTCTTTTCAGAATAGAGTTGGGTCCATGGCAAAGGCAGAAAAACAGAGGAAAAAAAACTGCTAGAATAACCCGCTATCCAAAGAGGAAATTGAGCATTGTCTTGAAGACAATGCAATCAGCAACGGTGTAATGGAAAAGAGCCACCTGTCCAGAATAATAATGTGAATTTGAAAAGTGACCAGAAGACTGCAGGAAATAAGGCACAGGTAAAAAATGCTAAAGCCAACTGTTAAGTCTGAATGCTGAAAGATCTGAAGAGAATGCTGACAAAAGAGCAAGGTAAGCTCAGACAGAAAATTGTGATATCTTTGGTAATCTAGTGACGATAACATGACACTATTGTCAGGAAGGTATTGAGGAAATGCTATATGTATGTTTGCAATGTAATTGCTTGGATATCATCAAAATACATTAATCACAAGCTGAACTTAACACACTTGCTTTTTTATAAGAAAGTGAGGAAATTGTTGAACTATTTTGTGGAGTCCATACTCCTTTAAGTGAAAAGTTCTCATGGCAACACAGAAATGATGTAGGAGAGGATGCACAGCAGAAGCTTTGAAAATTAATGATGCAGGAGGCAAGTATGGTATTTTGAATCAATACATCTATTTCTCTGTCCCACTGTGGCAATGATTTACAGCTAATGTAGCACTAGTGGTCTGGTTCAGTGAGAAACATGCTGGTCATGTTCCAAAATAGGCGTAGTGTGGGGATAGGTCTGTTTCCCTTTGTAGTCGTTATGGACTTACCACTGAAATATTTCCATGATAAATTTCTGGCAATGTAATCATTTTTGTTTTCCAAGGGACACAATTTTATCATTTATAGAACACTGCGATTGTATGGGACAGTTTTATGTAGTTGTGATTCTCTGCTGTATTACATGCTGTTATGAAGTATGCATTATTTCATCTTTTACAATTTTCTTTCACTTTTACCCAAGAAGCAGTTGTAATTTCATCGCACTGTCAAACATGAGTTCATTAAAGTCAGGCAGGGTTTCTAACAAATACATCTACCTTTTACGCCAATGATTCACTTACTTGAAGAAAAATATCCCCTTTTCTGCTTGTATTCATCAAATGTGCCAAATGAGGTGTGAGTTGTACAGTTGACCACAACTACAATTCTTCTCAGTTTTTCTTTCCAATTATGAAAGTCTGCACATCAAAAGATTCTTTTTGTCTGTAAATTAATAATCTCTGCTTTTGGGACAAAGAAACTAGCAAGGAAAGATAACTAGCTCATTAAAAACACATTGTCTTTGAACACTTTCAAATTTATTTTGTTAGTTATTTTGAATACATAATGATCTGATTCTATATCTAGGAAAAAACAACCAGCTCTTAACTTATGAGAGAGCCATTTACAACACATTATATAATAAACTTTGCCAAATGCAATAATCAGTCCCATGCATCACTTCATGTGTTGAATTGTGCTGATCTTTCAAGCAGAGGTGAAGCAATCCATTTTGGTTTTGCCCAGCTTCTGAAGGCACTGATTGCCCTTGGCTAACTGGTGAGCTGAGCAGTTTGCCATTTCATTCCAGATTGCATCACCGGCCCTTCTTGTGCGAGAACAAAGGAAAGGGAAACGAAATGAAACGCTGAAGAGAAAACAGAAGGTGCTGGAAATAATCAAAAAGGTCATGCAGAATTAATGGAAAGGCAAACAGGGTTTGCGATTTCCGCTGTTGTCGTTTCAGATATTTCACTTGGTCTGGAGTCACATGTAGACAAGGCCAAGGACTAGTGGCAATTTTTTCTTTAAAGGATACATTACTGTTACTTGGTCAGTAGACCTGGCAGCATCTATGGAAGTCTAAGCAGTCAATATTTCAGGCCAAGACCCTTCATTAGGACTGGAGACCTGCTGAGTTTCTACGGCATTTTGTGTGTGATGCTGCAATATGTAATGCTAACTGAATAGGAACATCTTGTCAGGGCAATGGGGAAAAGTCAGGGGAGTGAGACTAACTGGATTAGTCTTACATACATCTGGGACAACTTGGCAGGATGATTGGTTTCCTTTCTAGCTGTGTCCTTTCTTGTGATCTATTGCCATCACCTGATTATATTTATAGTTGTAAGAAACTAGAATTTTGAGGTTAGAGGTTCTTGCCAGGAAGGAGGGCAACAATACTATAGGATTAGGAGAAGCTCAGAAATAATCACAACATAATTTATCAGAAACATACAGAAGCTGACAAGGTGAGTTTTTCATTTAAAATTATAAAGTAGTAGGCCTCCGTTAGTCTTGATAGACCATGGATTTGCCCCTTGGAAAGTTTCCAGGGTGCAAGCCTGGGCAAGGTTTTTTTTAATGGAAGACCGGCAGTTGCCCAAGCTGCAAGTCTCCCCTCTCCACGCCACCGATGTTGTCCAAGCGAAGGGCATTAGGACCCATTCAGCTTGGCATTGGTGTCGTCGCAGAGCAATGTGTGGTTAAGTGTCTTGCTCAAGGACACCTACTTATACTGATCTTACATTAACCCATTTTATTTTCCCCAATTTCCCATCAGCTTCCTTCGGATTCTGCCACCCATTCCACACTAAAGCTGCATTACTGCAGCCAACTAACCTATCACCATACACATTTATCAGATGCTAGAGTGCAATGGAGCGTCCGGGCAAAACCCAACATCATCACAGGGAACACACACAAACTCCATCCAGGTAGCACCAGAGGTCAAGGTTGAAAGGTCTCTGATACAGTGGGGAAACAGCTCTACTACTTATGGCAATTTGCTGTGTCAAGAAAGAAATAGAACTGCAGAGAACATAACACACAGACCTAAATTTAGTTCAGATCTAAATTTAGTGTAACTCTAAAATCATACAACTCATGGTAGTTATTTTTATCGGTACCTGTTTAATGATGATTCTAGAGTGTTGTGCACCAGGTATCATAATCTGCTGATAAAGTTGATGTACATATCCAGGTGCTAGTTTTAATAGGAAATCCATAAATGCATCATGACTGATCTGCCTGTTGGTATATTTTCTTTTAAGGATAAAGATTAGATTAGCTTTATTTGTCACATGTAAACCAAAACATTCAATGAAACACTTCATTTGCATCAAATCAAATCAACAAAGATTTGTGCTGGACACCCCACAAGTTTTGCCATGCTCCCAGTGCCGACATAGGATACCCACAATTTAGTAAACCTAACCACACGCCTTTGGAATATGGGAGGAAACCAGAGCGCCTAGAAGAAAGCAATGTGGTCATGAGGAGAATGTATGAATTCCTTACAGAATTGAGTCCCAATATTACAGCTGGTGCTGTAAATCGTTGCGCTAATCCCTCTGCTGTCATGCTGCCCCCACCTTCTATTCTCAGGCTGAATACTCAATGCTTTTTTTTTGTAATTCAAATTTTTATTATTATTTATTCTTATTTTACAAAGCAGCACAGCATATCATAGAGCAGATACAGTACAGCATATTTATACAGCCATCCCATGACAGGAAAACATATAAAACTAAGAAACAGAAAAAAAAACTTCTAGTTTAAGTTTAAATTAACATACAACCAAAATTGATTCCACACATCTTGCACTTTTCCCTCACTGTTAACTCTTCCCAACATGTGTTCATATGATGAAATCTTAACCATTTCCTCAGTCCATTCCCTCACAGTGGGACATCTGGGTTTTTTCCAGTTTTGCAATATAATTCTTGCAGCTGTGATGAGACCCACCTTTAAAATAGTACCGTAGATGTCGGATTATAAGCCGCTACTTTTTTCCCACATTTTGAACAGCTTTGAACACTGCGGCCTTTACTACGGTGCGGCTAATGCATGATTTTTTTTCATGCCGCCAAAAACATTTTGCCTCGTAACAGTAGACCAATAAAATTGATGAGTAGTTCACAGAGGTCCAATGAAATTGTACGATAAATCAAGCGCACTTTCACAATTAAATTATTGTAAATCAGTCATTTGTACTCACCCTCATCAACATGGAAAACACTCGAAGAAAAGCATTGTGCTGCCTTTATGGCAGTTATTTAGTTTATAATATTTTCGCTTAGTAATTCATTTGTTAGTAATTTCTAGTTAAAGTTAGAAGTGTTTTAACTATATTTGTTTTCTGTACTACATCCCGGGATGCTATGACGTCACACCCGGTTTCGCCGCGTCTTGTGGGAAAATACCGGTTTGCGATAAACGGGAAGGTGGGGGCGAGCGGCATTAGATCTGAGCGAACGCTGCTTTTAAGTTAAAGGCGATCAATAACTTTTCCTGGTAGGCTGCAGTATATATATTTTTTACCAGTCGTTAGGAGATATTGGAATGTTGTTCAGTAAAAAAGTATACGCAACGTAATTTGTGTTACCGATACGTATGTATATTTAAAAGTAGCCGTGTTACAGGCACGGTTCGAAAAAAAGCATTTGCAATATGTATTTGTTTATGTTACCATATGGATTTAATTAAAAGTTAAAAAATCCTCACGTGTAATATCTTTCTGTGTAAATATCTCATATTACAACGTGGGACACCTGCGGCCGAAAATCCGGTGCGGCCTAAAATCCAGTGCGGCTTGTACAAGTACAAAATTGATTTTCTTTCTAAAATTAGAGCCAGCGGATTTTAATCAGGTGCGCTCTGTAGTGCGAAATCTACGGTAAATGTGTCATTGTTTACATTAGGTATCATTGTCCTATCACCCAGGAGACAAAGCCGTGGGCACAAGGGCAGTGTAGGACCCAACAAATTCCAATACTCAATGCTTTTTCAAAAATAGTAAAGTTTATGTGTATTAGGCAATTGTTCTGTAGATTTTAAATTTATAATTAAATATTCAAAGATATAGAGTGTTATGTTCGCTTCACTTTCTGCTATATAAATAGAGTGGACCAAAGTATACAAAGCTGAATTTTAGAACTTCAAAATGATGTGAAAGTTATAGAATGATAAGGAGAATAACAATAGGGTTAAGGAGGATAAATGACCTAGTGAGAAGGGCATACACCCAACAGAGGGATATGATGGAGCAAAATGCAAAATAGATCTTATTAGGAAGAATGAGGAGAGGAAATGTAAGCAAATTTTTAGGGATAAGTGGAACAGATAGAGCTTGGAACTAGTGTATCTGAATATTTGAAGGTGAAGAGATGACTGTTTAAAAATACTGTGTAAAGAGGGTCATGGATTACAAAGGAACTACACTCCATCTGTATAACATTGAGATTGATGCCAGCTGGAAAACAGTAAGCTCTAATTTATCTGAGCTTTATGCATCTGGAATTCTCATGCAACCTGCAAACATTTCTAAGAATATTAATGAATTTATTTTCATGAAAATAAGCACAAACAGTGAATTTTATTTCGAGTGCTTCACAAAATAAGTGTGAAAAAAATTAGTCCGTATGTATTTACACATAAGACCAATGCAGTCAGAGGCAATTAGCAGCAACACCTTTTTGAAAATAAGGCACTTTATTTAACACTGAATTCCGTTGCTTATTTGATATATTTAAACTTCAAATAAATTATAAATTTAAATCATTGAATTTTAAAGGTTTGTGCATAGGGCAGTATTTTGGGATGTACAGTTTTCTTTATAAATCAGTAATTCACATGCCACCTGCATGTTTATGCACCCAGCAGTCCCCATTTCCCTTGACTGGGATATACTAAGCATACTGAGGAAGAATATCAAATTCTTAGAGCACAGAGAAGATTAACAACATTATTGCCAAGGTTGAAACAGCTCCTTTGCATTGAGCAATTATATTTATTCTGCTTAGATCAAAGATGTTTTTTGCAGCAGAATTGTTTTGTTAAATTGGACGTTGTCTTCTCACTCCTCTACCCCAACATCTCACCAAGATGTGTATGTGTTTATTGTTTCCATGTGAATCTATATCTAACCGTCTGAATTTTCCGTAGAAATAAATTAACAGAACTGGAGATAAATCTTCATGACAGGCAGCACCTCCAGGATTTGCCACTTACCTGTTACTAACATGTCCAGACAGTTTAACACCAGAAGTTTATGAGAATTTATTTTCCAAGATTTTCTATTTTAGCTCTGTTATTAACCTATTTGTTGTCTGTCCATGATGCAACAATAGGAAACAAATGAAGCAGCAACGACCTATTCTATTATATCTGATAGATACTTGTAATTGTTTCTCCACAAGTGTTGTCATACATGACAGCAACAAGGAATGACAAGTTAAAGTGAAAGTGATGGTCATTATTAATTTCATCCTGATGGCCAATTTGTCTGATATCATTGGACTGGACTTAAAGGATTGAACTGGAAAGCAATAGCAGGAAAATAATTAAAGATGGCTAGAATTTCATTCATTGCGATCTCGATCATTTATTCAACTTCCTACCCTAACCAACTAGATTGGGGTTACTGCTGATGAATAATTCTTGGGCTTGTTCACTTACTTCTCATAATAGGGAGAAGAAAAGGTCTTCTGACTGGAAGAAGTGTCTTGGTTCAAAGCATCGACTGTTTATTTAATTCCATAGATTCTGCACAGCCGGCAGAGATCCTCCAGCATTCTGTGTGCGTTGCTCTGAATTTGGGAGCAACTAGGTGAAGGTGCTCTGGTTTGGGAGAATCAAAACTGGACTCAGTCAGACTGAGATGAATTACATTTAATGTATCATATGTTGAAGATGGATTCCTACATTTCTGCATCCCATTGTTATAAGATTATTGAAGAGGTTCCCAATATGATAAGATGGACTCTTGGCATCATAATGTACCTTGTTATGACCTTGTACCTCCACTACTCTCCTGTAACTGTAACTCTTTGTTCTGCACTATTTTGATTTTCCTTGTACTACCTCAATTCACTGTTCTAATGAATTGATCTGTATGAAAAGAATGCTAGGCGACTTTTTCACTGCATTTCACTGCATGACTTAAGGGTTATGGGGAAAAGGCAGGTAGGTGGAGATGAATCCATGGTCAGATCAGCCATGATCTTATTGAATGAAGGAACAGGCTCGACAGGCTAGATGGCCTAATCCTGCTCTTATTTCTTCTGTTCTTAAATTCTTATTTAATAGTGATAAATCAATTTACCAACTTAGACAATAGACTATCAGATATAGGAACAGAATAGGCCATTTGGCCCATCAATTCTGCTCCACCATTCTATTATGGCTGATGAATTATCCATCTCAACCCCATTCTCCAGCCTTCTCCCCCTAACCTGACTAATCAACAAACTATCAACTTCCCCTTTAGATATGCCCAATGACTTGGACTCCATAGCCATTTGTGGCAATGAATACCACAGATTTACTACCCTCGGGCTAAAGAAATTCCTCCTCATCTCTGTTTTAAATAGACATCCCTATATTCTGAGGTTGTGCCCTCTGGTCCTAGATTTCCCACTGTAGAAAACATCCACTCCACATCTACTCTATCTAGGCCTTTCGATATTTGATTGATTTCAATGAGATCCCCTCTCATTCTTCTAAACTTCGGCGAGTACAGGCGCAGAGCCATCAAATGCTCCTCATGTGTTAACCCTTTTGTACCTGAAAACATTCTTGTGATCTTTTCCTGGACCCTCTCCAATGCCAGCACATTGTTTCTTAGATAAGGGGCCCAAATGCTGCTCAAAATACTCCCAAGTGCGGTCTTACCAATGCCTTATAAAGCCTCAGCATTATGTCCTTGCTTTTTTATTCCAGTCCTCTTGAAATGAATGCTACCATTGCATTTGCCTTCCTTAACACCAACTCAACCTGAAAGTTAACCTCTGGGAATCCTGCACAAGCAATCCCAAATCCCATTGCACCTCTGAATTTTGAATCTTCTCCCTGTTTAGAAAATAGTCTATGCCCCTATTACAGCCAGTCTTCTATTCATGGTAATATCCTTCCAGTAATACTATGGGCTCATATGGTACCTTGACGAAGGCCTTCTGGAATTCCAAATAAATTACATTCACTGACTCTCCCTTGTCTGTTCTGCTTGTTATTTCATCAAAAAATTCCAACAGATTTGTCAGGGAATATTTCTCCTTAAGGAAAGCAGGTTGACTTTGGCCTCTTTCATCATGTGCTTCCAAGTACCCCAAGACCACAGGCTAAATGGCCTCTATTTTCCTTTCTTCTGCCTTCCTCCTTTCGTAAAGAGTGGATTGATATTTGCAGTTCTCCGGAACCATTCCTGAATCTAGTGATTCTTGAATGATCATTGATAACACCTCCACAATCTCTTCAGCTACCACTGTCAGAATCCTGGTGTGTAGTCTATCTGGTCCAGATAACTTATCTACCTTCAGACCTTTCAGCTTTGTAAGAACCATCTCCTTAGTAATAGCAACTATACTCACTTCTGACCCATAATACTCTCAAATTTCTGCAATACTGCTTGTCAGACAGACAGACATACTTTATTGATCCCGAGGGCAATTGGGTTTCGTTACAGTCGCACTAACCAAGAATAGTGTAGAAATATAGCAATATAAAACCATAAATAATTAAATAATAATAAGTAAATTATGCCAAGTGGAAATAAGTCCAGGACCAGCCTATTGGCTCAGGGTGTCTGACACTCTGAGGGAGGAGTTGTAAAGTTTGATGGCCACAGGCAGGAATGACTTCCTATGATGCTCAGTGTTGCATCTCAGTGGAATGAGTCTCTGGCTGAATGTACTCCTGTACCTAACCGGTACATTATGGAGTGGATGGGAGTCATTGTCCAAGATGGCATGCAACTTGGACAGCATCCTCTTTTCAGACACCACTGTCAGAGAGTCCAGTTCCACCCCCACAACATCACTGGCCTTACGAATGAATTTGTTGATTTTGTTGGTGTCTGCTACCCTCAGCCTGCTGCCCCAGCACACAACAGCAAACATGATAGCACTGGCCACCACAGACTCGTAGAACATCCTCAGCATCGTCCGGCAGATGTTAAAGGACCTCAGTCTCCTCAGGAAATAGAGACGGCTCTGACCCTTCTTGTAGACAGCCTCAGTGTTCTTTGACCAGTCCAGTTTATTGTCAATTTGTATCCCCAGGTATTTGTTATCCTCCACCATATCCACACTGACCCCTTGGATGGAAACAGGGGTCACCGGTGCCTTAGCCCTCCTCAGGTCCACCACCAGCTCCTTAGTCTTTTTCACATTAAGCTGCAGATGATTCTGCTCACACCATGTGACAAAGTTTCCCACCGTAGCCCTGTACTCCGCCTCATTTCCCTTGCTGATGCATCCAACTATGGCAGAGTCATCAGAAAACTTCTGAAGATGGCAAGCTTCTGTGTTGTAGTTGAAGTCCAAGGTGTAGATGGTGAAGATAAAGGGAGACAGGACAGTCCCCTGTGGAGCCCCAGTGCTGCTGACCACTCTGTCTGACACACAGTGTCTTCCACACTGAAGACTGATGCAAAACACTTAAGTTCATCTGCTCTTTCTTTGTCCCCTGTTACTACCACTTGTGTCATTTTCCAGCACTCTGATACTCTTGCCTCTCTTTTACTCTTTATTTATCAGAAAATAAATTTGTTGTCATTTTTTATATTATTGGCTAGCTTACCTGCATATTTCATATTTTCTCCCCTTATGGCTCTTTTAGTTTCCTTTTGTTATTTTTTACATGTTTCCCAATCTTCTAACTTTCCACTATCTTTTTCCATATTATATGCCCCCTCTTTGCTTTAATGTTGTTTTTGACTTCCCTTGACAGACACAAAGGTGCCATTCTCCCTTTAGAATTTGTCATTTTATTTGGGATGTATCTATCCTGTACCTTCCAAATTTCTCCCGGAAACTCCAGCCGTTGCTACTCTGCCATCGTCCCTGTTAGTAGCCTCCTCCAACTGACTTCGGCTAGCTCCTCTCTCATGCCACTGAAATTTCTTTTACTCCAATATAATACTGATAGATCTGACTTCAGCTTCTTCCTTTCAAACTGCAGAGTGATTTTTATATATATATTATGATCACTGTCTCCTAAGGGTTCCCTTACCTTAAGCTCCCTAATCAAACCTGGCTCATTACACTACACTCAACCCAGGAATATATTTCCCTCGTGGGCTCAACTGCAAACTGCTCTAAAAAGGCACCTCTTATGCATTCTATAAATACCCTTACTTGGGATCCTGCACCAACCTGATTTTCCCAATCTTCCTGCATATTGAAAACCCCCATAACTACAGTACATTCTGGGACAGATTTGTATAAAGGCTAATTGCAAGTCTCTTAAAAACTAGAGCCAGAGAATTCCCTGCACCCTTGATTACATGACTGCCAAAAACTCTACATACTGCAGGAGAGATATTCACAGAACCAGCCCATACCCAAACCTCACTAAAGCAGTTTTGGAACACATTCATCTCATTCTATTTTATATATTATGGTGTTTAAATATTTTTATAATTACTTTTTTCTGTAATATTTACATTTTAAAATATAATTTAAGTGCATCTGGTGACATACAATAAGAACTTTGCTCAGACATCTTTGAATCACCCTTACTCCTTCTCCTCATAATCCCTGGGTATGATAAAACTAAGAATTAAAATTCAAAATGTAAACTGTTTAAGTCAGCAGGCCCTTCTTTCCATGACTTTTATCTATAGATAAAAAGATGCATTTAGTAGAAACGAGCAGCAATTTTTATCAATCTCTATTGAGAGAATAGTAAACTTAATGGCTTGATTTTTGCTGTGGTATAATGCTTACTTGTGATTTTGAAGACACAAAAATCAGTAGGCTCTGGAAATCAATTTCTTCTAATCTAGTTATAGTTGATTGAGTATGCTCAGCAAAAATGAAATCACCCACAGATATATCAGCCAATCATATTTTAAAAATATGTGGGTCCATTTTTAATCATCCAGCTTGATAACAGTACATATTCTTAAAATGAATCATGAGCAAACTTCAAATTTATTGACAAATTATTTTCCTAAATCTCACCAAACTTAATCCATTTTAATATTATGAAAATGGAGAAACATTGCAGCTTACATTCAAGTTATTTCCTTTTAAGGACTTAATGTAAGAAATTTTCTAACTAATGCTCTTCATAAGCATGTAAACTTTTACTCTTCAGCTCAGCTTTATGACCAATTTCATCTGTATTGCAGTAGTACCATATATATGTTGTCATCTATATCTATTTCATCTATAATACAAGAAACTCGCTTGCATCTGAACTACGATGAACTCTTCCCTATTTCAATAACTGCTTTCCATATGTGTCTCAAAGGCAATTTAAAAGGACACCTGCTGTACAATAATTTATAACTATTTACTCTTAGCTGCTTGAGTCCCTGATTATTAGCTATCTAATTCACCACATAGGCTTCTATCTGGCATTGAGCTCCATACCTCTAGGGTAAGACAGTGTCAAATCATTTTAATTTTATATGTAAAAATTCTAGACATGAGTGCAATCAGTGAGAATGAAACAGATTGAATTATTTTCCTCAGGGTTTTGAACCAACATTTTAGCGTGCCTGCTGAGGGGCCATTTAATGAATATTGTCATATGTTAGAAGTCACTTGAGTTCTAGTTGAGGTAAAGCACAGAAGTGATAGCATTTCTGTGTATGTGATTTTAAATTCTGTGTGTTTGAGATTACATTCTGAAGATGTTGTAGTGGCCTCCCAAAGGAAACTTCAACCTAGAAATTAAACTTGTTCATGTGACTTGATGGAAAGATATCAACTTAATTGTCTCACACTTTGATGTTCTACATTCTAAATCAGGAAACTTGGGATTTAACTGTAAACTGCATGTCTAGCTGCTACTGACTTTCTACTTAGTAATGGCATTCAAAAATTCAATATAATTACACTCAATTGGCATATTGTTAATCTGTCCATTTCAATTTTCTTATTTAAAGAAAACAATAGAGTGGAGAATTTCTGTTAGAGTTCTCAATCAATGCAAGATACTGATCATTGAAAACCTTAGGGATACGCGTGTGTGTATGTATGTAATCATTCATGTCATTTCAAGCTGTTGCTAACCTTTCATCAATGCTATGATGAGTGATCTAGAAAACCCCTGTGCAAATTAAACTTGCCTATTTTTGAATGAGATGACTTTGCATATTGTAGAGAATGGATACTTGGTGCAATAATTATTTCCTATTATCTGTACCCAAATGAGATAACTATATGTCAACATGATGGTCCTCTTATTGAAGTTGTCATCTAATCCACTTAGTTCCTGTCCAGAGGAGTTACTGGTACAATAGTTGCTGTCTCAAAGTTTTGTCTCATCTTCTGATGATGATCAACCCACCACAAACATTGTGGCTAGACACACAAAGTGCTGGAGGAAATCAACGGGCCAGGCAGCATCTATGGAAAGGATGCTGATGAAGGGACTCAGCCTGAAACATTAACTACACTCTTTTCCACAGATGCTGCTGCTGAGGTCCTCCTGCATTTTGGGTGTGTTGCTTGGATGTCCAGCCTCTGCAGACTTTCTCTCGCTTGTGATTTGTCTACCTGGTTTTATGATTTACAAAACCCTAAGTCAGAAAAAAAATTAGGGTGGCAATTGAGGTTAATCTGTAGCATTTCTGGTCATTTTAATAACTTATAGTGCCACGGTAGCACAGCAGTTAGCATAATGCTATAACAACACCAGTAGTTACCAATCAGTGTTCAACGCCTATCGTTACTTGAAAAGAGTTTGTATGTTCTCCCCATGACAATGTGGGTTTCCTCTGGATGCTCTGGTTTCCTCCCACATTCCAAGATGTTTTGTTACTGTTAGTGAGTTGTGGGTATGCTATGCTGGTGCTCGAAGCATGGAGACACTTATGACCTTCCCAGCTCAACCCCCACTGGTTTGATTTCATGCGAGCGGCACATTTCATTGTATGGTTCGATGTGCATGTGACAGATAAAACTAATCTGTATCTTCTTTAATCTTTTGTAATAAAAGTGCACAGTCCTCTCTTTTATAACCCAGTGAGCTGAATTCCCAAAGCCGCCTCTGGCCTGCTTATTCAGCACTCAGCTGCAAATATGTTATCTGTTGGCAGTTTGCCATGACATACCTGCTGGCAACAAAATGAAAACATTAAACCAAATAGGGGGAAATTAGGAAATGGTCAGATGTCTCATGTATTGTGCAAAATGACAAACTCCAATGGTGTGGTCCAAGGTATTTTGAAACTGAAATGGCATTGATAAATCTGAGCTCAGTTCGTAATAATGTTCCAAACCCAAAAAAGCATTATGCCTTCAAATTCACTTCACATGAATGTCATAACTAAACCATAAATTTCAGGGAATGGGAGACTTCCAGTCAGACATGCAGGAAGTCATGTATTAACTATATTGTTATGTAAAGGAACTTGTGCCCATTAAAATAAATTAGTCCACTCTACTCTATCCAAAATATTAGTTGTTACATCACAATTGGGATGAAATCCATTGAATAGCTCTGAAAAACTGCACATAAACAAAGAACTATCCCCATCAAAACACCTAGCACGATAATGATCACTCTTTCAAAAGAATTTCATTTCCTTTGTGGCAATGGGCTAGGCAGTTCAGTGGCTCAGAGCAAGTGAACAGAAGTAGGACAGCAGAATCAATGGAATCTGATAGGAGTGTATCATTAAATTTAGTGGAAAAGCACAATTCACCTGATGTAGTTTCCAGCTGAAACCTATCTCAGCGGGGTAGCCTCCAACCTGATGGCATGACCATTGATTCTCTAACTTCCGTTAATG
The DNA here is from genome assembly GCF_048418815.1 of Hemitrygon akajei. Taxonomy (NCBI): domain Eukaryota; kingdom Metazoa; phylum Chordata; class Chondrichthyes; order Myliobatiformes; family Dasyatidae; genus Hemitrygon; species Hemitrygon akajei. The sequence continues at coordinate 22,664,558 of NC_133150.1, read as the reverse complement.
CCCCTCCTCCCTTTCTAACCCCATCCCTGATATATTTAGGTTTTTTCCACCTCCCTTTTTTTCTCTCTCTGCCCATCACTCTGCCTGTTCTCCATATCCCTCTGGTGCTCCCCTCCCACTTTCTTTCTCCTTAGGCCTCCCGTCCCATGATCCTTTCCCTTCTCTAGCTCTGTATCCCTTTTGCCAATCACCTTTCTGGCTCTCAGCTTCACCCCACCCCCTCCGGTCTTCTATCATTTTGCATTTTCCCTTCCCCCTCCTACTTTCAAATCTCTTACTATCTTTCCTTTCAGTTAGTCCTGACGAAGGGTCTCGGCCCGAAACATCGACAGCGCTTCTCTCTGTAGATGCTGCCTGGCCTGCTGCGTTCTGCCAGCATTTTGTGTGTGTGTCGCTTGAATTTCCCGCATCTGCAGATTTCCTCGTGTTTGTCCTACGTCAGTAGACTTGTAATTTATCAGAATTGTATCAAGGAAAATAAGTATCAAGAAAAAGACAAAAGTGAGATAGTTCAGGCTAATTCCCACATATACAGGATCATTGGGGGTGAGAGGATAGTGAGAAAATTAGTTGAATTAAAGAAGATTAAAAAGTTAGCTGATTACAGAGAAAGTATTTTGGGGAACAGTGATCATAACTCCGTAAGTTTTCATATTTGCTATGAATAAGCACAAAGCTGAAACTCAGACAAAAGTGCTAACTTGGGGGAAAGATATTTACAGCAGTATTAGACAGGAGTTGGGAGAATAGTTGAGAAGCAGCTCTTATTGGGAAAATCCTCATCTGACAATCATGGGATTTGCTGATAGAACTGCCGGTCAGAATTTGAGATCAATATGCTCCACTGAGGATGAAAGAAAATGAGGCCTTGAATGATGGGTGAGGTTGAACGTTTACTCAAAAAAGAAAATCAAAGCATCTGTAAGATTTTGGAAGCTGAAATTGAAAAGGGTCTTTGAGGAATATAAAGGAAGCAGGAAGGCCAAAAGGGATTATGAAATATTCTGGGTGAGTAGAATTAAAGGAAATCATTTGCTATTTACACATAAATTAAAAACAAAAGGGTAATTGGGGAGAGGGTAGAACCAGAGTGGAAGGAATATCTGCCTACAGCTTATGGAAGTGATAAGGTACTAAGCAAGTACTTCACCAAGAAGGACATGGAAGTCGGTGTGGTCAAGGATAGAATAAATTGAGGCTCTTGAAGAACATTAAAGTGGATAAGTTCTCAGGACCTGAGGGATCATGCTTATGTTACTGAGAGAGCAGAACAGGAGATTACTGGCATATTCACATTTAGGAGTCTAACATCCAATTATACACATTAGGGAGGATGGGGTGGCTTTGTTGGTAATAAATGAAATCAAATTCTTCGAAAGAAGTGGTTTAGGACCAGAAAATTTAAAATACTTGTGGGTAACGTTTAGACATTGTAAGGATAGACAGACCCTGATGAGAGAAACATGGAGGCCCCCAAACAGTAGGCAGGATGCGGAGTACAAATTATAAAGGGAGATGGGAAATGCACGTACAAAGTGCAAAATTATGATAGTCATGGTGATTTCAATATGCAGGTGGATTGGGGGGAATCAGGTTGGTACTGGATCTCCAGAGAAGAAATTTGCAGAATGCCCATGAGATGGCTTTTTTAGAGCAGCTTGTGTTTGAGCCCACTATAGAAAATGCTTTTCTGAATTGTATTAGAGCATGTTTAGCACAAATAGAGGATGAGTTTACCAATAATAAAAATTTTTCCCATTGCTCAGTAGATATAGGGCAATGCAATTCTTCCTGCCATTCCTTCTTAATTTTTTCTGATATATCCGGCTGTATCTTCATAATCATATTGTAAATGATAGCTACTAAACCCTTTTGATAAGGATTAAGAGTTAGAATTCTCTCTGTAATGTCCAGTGGACATTCTTTCGAAAAAGACTTTAATTCATTATATAAAAAATTTCTAATTTGTAAGTATCTAAAAAAATGGGTTTTAGGTAAATTGTACTTGTTAGATAGCTGTTCAAAGGACATAATGTTATCATCCAAATACAGGTCACGAAAACATTTTATACCTTTTGTTTTCCATAGGAAAAAAGCTTGATCTATAAATGATGGCCGAAAGAAATAATTAGATGTTATAGGACTTGACAGTATAAACTTATTCAAGCCAAAAGATTTACGAAATTGAAACCAGATTCGTAATGTATACTTAACTATAGGATTAGTTATCTGTTTATTAATTTTGAGTAACGAAAAAGGAAGTGAAGATCCTAAGATTGAGATCAATGAGAAATCTTGCACAGATTTACATTCCTAATACAATTCAAGGTTGTACATAGAGCCCATATGTCTAAAAATAAAATTGCTCGATTTTATTCTTATGTTAATCCAACCTGTGATAGATGTCATTCTGATATTGCTACATTGACTCATATGTTTTGGTCTTGTCCTTGTTTACAAAGCTATTGGAAGGATATTTTTAATATCATTTCAAGAGTTTTAAATATTAATCTTCAACCACATCCTTTTACTGCAATTTTTGGTCTACCTATGATAGATAATATGTGTTTATCTGCTTCTTCTCAGCGAATGATTGCATTTGCTACACTATTGGCTAGAAGATCTATTTTATTGAACTGGAAAGAAATTAATCCTCCAACTGTATTTCAGTGGCTCTCTCAAACCATTTCCTGTTTGAGTTTAGAAAAAATTAGAAGTGCGGTCTTTAACTCCTCAGTTAAATTTGAGGAAACTTGGAGACCATTTATTCAACATTTTCATGTGAGTTAAATGGTCTGATCCTGAACCTTATTGCTACCATCCTGAATTGTATAAATGGAGGTTCGGAGTCATTGGCACTGCTGTGTGTACTTAACATTATACAATTGCCCATGTTAGTTTTTTTTTATATATTGTTTTTTTTTCTTCTTCTTTTTGGGGGTTTTTTTTTTTTGTGCTTTTTGTCTTAAATTCTTCATATTAATATTATAAGTTTGGGAGACTTTTTACATTGATAATATATAATTGATTATTAATGAATCTATTGTGTACTCTCAAATGTTTTTTTTTTGTACTATATTTTACTTATGTTATGTTCTAAAAATCAATAAAAAGATTTAAAAAAGAAAATGCTTTTCTGGATTGGGCATTGTATAAAGAAACAGAATTGGATAGGGAGCTTAAGGTAAAGGAACACTAAGGAGACAATGATTATAATATAATAGAATTCACTACTTTTTGAGAGGGCAAAATTAAAATCAGATGTATCAGTATTACAGTGGAGTAAAGGGAATTTATAGAAGCATGAGAGAGGAACTGGATAAAGTTGATAGGAAGGATCATGAGCAGTGTAATGGTGGAGCAGCAATGGCTGGAGTTTCTGACAATAATTCGGAAGATGCAGGATCAGTACATCCCAAAGAAGAAGCATTTGAAAAGATGACGCAACTGTGGCTAACAGGCGAAGTCAAAGACAGTACAACAGCAAAATTGAGGGCATGCAATCCACTTGATCTATTAAGAAGCTAGAGGATTGGGAAATTTTTAGCAGAACAACAGAAGGCAGCTAAAAAAGAGCAATAAGGAGTGAAAAGGTGAAATATGAAGGTAAGCTACTCAATAATATAAAAAAGGATACCAAATGCTTTTTCAGACATGTAACGTGTAACAGAAAGGCAAGAGTGGACATCGGACCACTGAAAATTACACTGGAGAGGTAGCAATGGAAGACAAAGAAATAGTGGATGAATTATATAAATATAAATTGTGATAGAGGTGTATGAGATGTCGAGAGGCGTTGATCATGTGGATACTCAGAGGCTTTTTTCCCAGGGCTGAAATGGTTGCCACAAGGGGACACAAGTTTAAGGTGCTGGGGAGTAGGTACAGAGGAGTTGTCAGGGGTAAATTTTTTATTCAGAGAGTGCTGAGTGTGTGGAATGGGCTGCCAGCAACGGTGGCAGAGGCGGATACAATAGAGTCTTTTTAAGAGACTTTTGGATACGTACATGGAGCTTAGAAAAATAGAGGGCTATAGATAAGCCTAGGTAATTTCTAAAGTACTTACATGCTTGGCACAGCACCGTGGGCTGGAATGCCTGTATTGTGCTGTAGGCTTTCTGTGTTTCTATGTTTCTGTCTCCTATTCACTGTCACCATCAGTGCGTTAGAAATTCAAGAGCGTCAAGGGACAGAAGTGAATGTTTTCCAAGATAAGGTGCTTAGGATCTGAGAGGTCTGGACCTGATGCTCTACACTTCAGGGTTCTGAAGAAGGTAGCTGAAGAGATTGTAATAGTGATCTTTCAAGAGTCATTGAATTCTAGACCAGTTCTAGAGGATGAGAAAATGACAAAAATCACTCCACATTGTATGAAAAGTGGAAGGCTAAAGATAGGCTAATTACCCTAATCTCAGTGGTTAGCAGAATTTTAGAGTCCTTTATTAAAGGTGATGGCCCACCAGTGGTGTAGTGGCATTCGTACTGGACTTCGAGGGTAAGTGGTCCCGGGTTCAAATCCGGCCAGCTCATTGCATTCATTCCATTTGTGCTGGTTGAATGTTGGGTCAGCTACTCGGCCTTATTAACAAAAAACAGACAAATGCGAAATAAACAACAAGGTTGTTGCCCGATGCACCACAAGGCGTGGAGAGGAACAATCAATGATGAGGCTTCAGAGTACTTCGAGGCACGTGATATGCTAGGCTAAAATCGCAATGTCTCCTTCAGGGGAAATTTTGCTTGACATATCTGTTGGAATTCTTTAAGGGAATGAGACAGGCAAGCTAGTGTCAGTGGATGTTGTTTACTTAGATTTTCAGAAGGCCTTGGACAGTATGCCACACATGAGGCTGCTAAACAAGTTAAGAGCCATTGTATTACAGGAAAGGTATTAGATTAGACAGAAGGTTGGCTGACTGTCAGAAGGCAAAGTGTTGGAATAAAGGGTACCTTTTCTTTTGGCTGCCGGTAATGGAGGTGTCCTGTAGGGCTCAGTGTTGGGTCCACTACTTTTCACGTTATATATTAATGATCTGAGTGATAGAATTGATGTCTTTGTGGCCAGGTTTGTGGATGACATAATGATAGGTGGAGCAGCAGGTAATGTTGAGGAAGCACAGAGTCTGTGTAAGGACTTTTTCAGACTAGGAAAATGGACTAAGAAATGCCAAATTTCTTATGCAGTTTAGAATACAGTTTAGGGAAGTGTATGGACATGTACTTTGACAGAAGGAATAAAAGTGCAACCTATTTTATAGACAGGGAGCAAATTTAGAAATCAGATTGTGCAGAGGGACATGCAAGTCCTAATGCAGGATTCCCTGAAGATTAAATTGCAGGTTGAGTTAGTTCAAAGGAAAACAAATACAATGTTAGCATTCATTTCAAGAGAGCTAGAATATAGATGCTAGGATGTAATTTTGAGAATTTAAGATGCATTTTTCAGGCTGCAGTGGTTGTATTGTGTGCAGTTATAAGCCCTTTATTTGAGAAAGGATGTGCTAGCACTTGAGAGGGTCCAGAGGAGGTTCATGAGAATGATCTCAGAAATTAAGGGTTAACATATGAAGAGTATTTAGAATGAGGGGTGATCTTATTGAAACCACCTAAGATTGAAATACCTGGTCAGAGTGGACATGGAGATGATGTTTCCAATAGTGGGAGTGCCTGGATTCAAAGGGCACTGCCTCAGAATATGAGGTCATCCCTTTAAAACAGAGAATAAGAGGAATTTCTTTAGCCAGACGATAAACAGTGCAAATTAGTGCCATGGATGGCAATAAAGGCCACATCATTGGGTGTATTTAAAACAGAGATTGATTATTTCTTAATGAGAATCAGATATGCATAATCATGTATATCTAGGACATATTAAGTTAAGTAAGCAATGCAAAAACAGAGCAAAAATATTGAGGTAGGTGGAGAGGAAGAGCTGTTCCTAAAACATTGAGTGTATGCCTTCAGTCTCCTGTACCCCTCCTTGATGGTAACAAAGGGAAGAGGACATGTCCTAGGTGATGGAGATCCTTGAGGAAGGATGCTGCCTTTTTGAAGCATCACCTTTTGAAGGTGTCCTGGATGCTGTGGAGAATAGTGCCTGTAATGGAGCTGGCTGAATTTGCAGCTTTCTATAGCTTTTTCCAATCCTGTGCAATGGCCCTTCCATATCAGACAGTGATGCAACCAGTTAGAATGTCCTTCACAGTACATAAACAGAAGTTAGCTAGAGTCTTAGGTGACATACCAAATCTCCTCAAACTCCCAGTGAAGTATAGGCACTGTTGTGCCTTCTTTGTAATTACATCAATGCGTTAGGCTCAGGATAGATCTTTAGAGATGTTTACACCAAGGAACTTGAAACTGCTCAACCTTTTCATTGCTGACCACTTCCTGAAGTCCACAATCAATTTCTTTGTGATGAGAGATCTTGACAATGATCATTAGGACTCAAGTGTTGGAGTATCCAAGGCTAGGATTAAGACAAGTTCATTGATTTCCCAATGAATTGGCACTATCACCTTAGTTTAGGGCAAAATGGTGGTAGGTAGCTCCTCCTTGGGTTCATTGAACTGATGAGACAAGGCATCGGGTGTCTGGTTCTTTTACCCTGGTTGATAAGTCAGGTCAAAATTTAAATGGCTAAAGAGAAGAGACCATCTGGTCTGCATGGAATTCAGTCTCTTGGCCTCCTGAATATAAACCAGGATTTTGTAGTCTAGCCAGAAAATAAAAGGGTTCTTGGCCCCCTCAAGCCAGTGACACCAATCCTCCAAGGTCAACTTAACCGTGAGTAGCTCCCGATTCCTGATGGCATACTTATGAAGAGCATCCTGGAGCACGCCATTTATAAAGGCCTGAAAACCTGCTGGAGCATTCACCAGGCCGGAGAGCATAACCAGGCACCTGAAATGCTACATTGGTGTACTGAATGCAGTTTTTCACTCATTGCCCTCCTTTACATGGACCAGATTGTACACACTCCGCAAGTCTAGCTTCGCAATTACTCTTACCCCTTGAAGAAGCTCGAAGGCAGTATTTATGAGTGGGAGGGGGTAATGATTCTTGGCTGTTATGCTGTTCAACTCTCTATAATCAATGCTCGGCCTTAAGCTCCAATCCTTTTTTTTTGTACGAAAAAGAGGTCTGCACTAGTAGGTGAGCTGAGGGGCCAAGTGAAACCCATGGCAAGAGTCTCTTTTATATACTCTTCCATTGCGCCTCTCTCTGGGCCTGAGAGCACGTATAATTGACCGCAGGGAGGACAAGTACCAGGCAGTAGGTCTATAGCACAGTTGTAGGGCCTGTGCGATGGAAAAGTCAATGTCTTTCCCTTGCTGAAGCCCTCTTCCAAGTCCTTTTAGATGGAAGGGGTTCCGATCATTTGAGTGTTGCAATCTCCTCCAGACCTTCTTTCGGGGATAACTCTTGAGACTTCTTAGGTGTCAGAGTGAGTCGACCGACCTCAGAGTATTCTCCCCAAGTTCACTAGACTATTTCTTTAAAACAGTGGCCAAATCAGAGTCCAAATTTCAAAATCAGAGCTCAGTATTTAATACGATCATTCCCACAATCCTGATTGAGGAGTTGCAGAACCTGGGCCTCTGTACCTCCCTCTGGAATTGGATCCTCGACTTCCTAACTGGAAGACCAAGATCTGTACAGATTGGTGATAACATATCCTCCTCGCTGACGATCAACACTGGCACGCCTTAGGAGTGTGTAGATAGCCTATTGCAATACTCTCTATAGACACATGACTGTGTAGCTAGGCATAGCTCAAATACCATCTATAAACTTACTGATGATACAAGCATTGTTGGTAGAATCTTAGGTGGTGACAAGAGGGCGTACAGGAGTGAGATATGCCAACTAGTTGAGTGGTGTCACAGCAACAACTTGGCACTCAACGTCAGTAAAATGAAAGAGCTGATTGTGGACTTCAGGAAGGGTAAGACGAAGGAACCCATACCAATCCTCATAAAGGGATCAGAAGTGGAGAGAGTGAGCAGCTTCAAGTTCCTGGGTGTCAAGATCTCTGACAATCTAACCTAGCCCCAACATATTGATGTTGTTATGAAGAAGGCAAGCATGTGGTTATACTTTATTAGGAGTTTGAAGAGATTTGGCATGTCGACAAGTACACTCAAAAACTTCTATAGTTGTACCGTGGAGAGCATTCTAACAGGCTGCATCACTGTATGGACTGAAAGAAGCTGCAGAAGGTTGTAAATCTAGTCAGCTCCATCTTGGGTACTAGCCTACAAAGTACCCAGGACATCTTTAGGGAGCGGTGTCTCAGAAAGTCAGCATCCATTATTAAGGACCTCCAGCACTCAGGGCATTCCCTTTTGTCACTGATGCCATCAGGCAGGAGGTACAGAAGCCTGAGGGCACACACTCAGTGATTCAGGAACAGCTTCTTCCCCTACACCATCTGTTTCCTAAATGGACATTGAATCTTTGGACACTACCTCACTTTTTTAAAAATATGCAGTAGTTCTGTTTTTGCACATTTTAAAAAATCTATTCAATACTTGTTTATTTTTAAAATTTTTTTTTTTCTCTCTGCTAGATTATGTATTGCATTGAACTGCTGCCTCTAAGTTAAATTTCACGTCACATGCCAGTGATAATAAACCAAATTCTGATTCTGAAATCCCCATCTGTATCCTCAGGTGATGGCTGGGAAATTTAGAAATGGTCCTTGCACCCCCGGGAATGGGCTCCAAGGGTCTGTGTTTTGGAATCTTTCCTTTAGTCGGAACCCAGTGGCTAGATCCCTTTAGCTTAACTGTAAGAGTCCCAGACTGCTTGGGCCTCTCCTTGGTCTTCTCTTGAACTAAAGATTCCCTGTCTAACTCCAGCACGTCCCTGACTAGACAGGGTCAAAACTCGTACCATCCTGTTGGGCATTCAGCCAAGGGCTGCAGCTTTGGGCATTCAGCCTACTGGTGACCTGTCTCCTTGCAGTAAAGGCAGCAGCCTTATCTCTGATGCTGGGACCTCTAATCAGCGGAGAGCCCCCTGTAACTGATCTGCATGGGTTCAACAGCATCCCAAGCAGGAGTCAGGTCGGTCATGGTCCAAGATCAGAAGGTGGAACTGCAATAGGTGGAGGCCAGGCTCAGACAAGCCCTCTTCAACCTCTTGAGGTAGTCCCACCAATATTCCACAATTATCAAGGTGGATGGACAATTCCATAGGGACCTCTAAGTCACCTGCTGGCTCTCCCAAGCTGAGGGCAGCCTTTAGTTTGTCCCAGTGTCCATGGTCGTATGGAGTGGCCAAGGCATCCCCATTCCAGCCACTCTTTTAGGCCAAAGTCCAGAACTCAGCCACTGACCTACCACCCTAATGCACCTTCTTCAGAGGGTCCGAGGCTCGGCTTGTTCCGCTGGGATGGTGGTACATCTTCCTCCTGGTGGCCGTGAATTCCTCCGCTTCCAAATCCGTGCAAATCTACCACCTTCACTCCCAATGCACGGTGGCCCAAGTAAAGGCTCTCCCGGTCAGGAGAAAGATCAGGAAGGCCACTTTTCCATGTTTTGCAGGGAACTGGGATGACTGGAGTTTGAACACCAATGTGCACTGAATGAGGAAGCTGTGGCAAGAGCCCAGATCACTGTCAAATCTCTCTGGGGGGTCGGAAGATGTACTGGCCCCACAGAGCCACAGACAGCTTCACGCGGGTGACTCAGGCTTCCTGTTTGCCATAGCTGGCGTACGACGATCTGGAGGTCAATTATTTTCAGGCTTTATCTTGAAGTCCTCTGGCTGTGGCAGGCCACAGACTCTGACACCCGACTGGGTCCATGGTGGGTCAATCATACTGTGACGAGAGACCTTGACAAGGATGGTTAGGACTCAAGTGCTAGTACATCCAAGGTTAGGATTGAGACATGGTACGAGACTGAAACAAGAACTGAGCACTAAACAAAAAGTTAGACAATATCCAAGTTGAGCTGACTTTTCAGCACTGAACCTGTGTGCAGGTGCTCCTTAATACTGAAATCCTGGCGCCAAAACACGGCAGCCAGTTAGCGGGATGGTCCTGAATCCACGTTAAAGAGCTACATCTGCATTGTGTGTGCTTGTTTTCATTTGAGAGCGTATCTTGCAGAGCCTTTGCTTAATAAAGTTGAGAAGAGGCCTTATTTTGATTTACATTGATTGCACTTAAAACATTCAATTTTTGAGTCTGACACCAGGAAAATCTGAGAAAGGTACTAATGCCTATAGCTTTTGGACAAGTGCAGTTCAGTTTGCTACAAAACCGCTGTTCAGCAATTCTCCAGCTGTCTCCTCTTCATTATTCCTGATGCCAAGTTGAGCTTCTGCCGAAACAGCTGATTGATGGTTTAATTTGTCAGCCACAACTCCCTTGCACACCTGACCATTTCTCTCGATGCCTGATCAGAGAGAGGGAGAGACAGAGAGAGAAATTTAAAATTAGCATGGAGTGTATGCTTTAATGGTGTTTCAGGAAAAAAAAACAATACTGCTGAGATTTTAAAAAGGATGTGGGTGGATATTTTCAGCTCAATCTGTACCTCACCTCAATGAAAAGAGATGGAAATCAGTGAGAAAGATAATTGTATTTTTATAGAACAGAAAAACTGGACAGCATAGTGGCATAGCCTCTAGAGCAGGAGTTCCCAACCTGGGGTCCGTGGTGTCAAAGCTTAATGACAAGAAGCTAGAAGCACAACCACTACTGATGAAACAAAATTAGGTGAGTCTCAAAATGAAGGATGTAAAAGATTGGGATATCACAGAGTAAAGATATTGTTGAGTTCTTTTGGAGGGGGAGAGGGGAGTCCTGTGGAGAGAATGGGAATGGGAATGGGAATGGGGAATAAGAACGGGAATGAGAATCGGCCCAAGAAATAAGATGGAAATAATTAAAAATAGGGCAGATAATTGACTCATTTTCAGAAGAGGAAATTGTAATACATGAGTAAGAATTAGATTGGGTAAAGCTACGAGCAATATTGTTCAGAAATATATACCTTTATATAGAACAGCATATGGGAGGCCAGCCAGAGGAAGAGTGAAATGGCAAAGTCGAGAGTTAGCAAAAGTAAAGATGAAGGTTTCATCAGAAGCTGAGCTGAGACAGTTGGGAGCAGTGATGTTCCTGAGAAGAAATGAGGCCATATTTGTAAGGGAGAGCATACAGGTTAAAAACAAAAGCTTTCATATGATCTGTGGTGATCGTATAAGATCCACCACATGTAGTCCGGATTTCCTAGTGGGAAATTATCAGGAAACTCTTGGAAAGGATATGAGTGTCGTTATTGAATGTACTACATGAAAATTCAGGTCTGCTTCTCCTGCTGGGCTAAAGACCTCATTGTCTTAGTGTTTGGGAGATAAGTGACTTTCCATATGTAGTAGCATACAACAAACCATGCAATAAAGCCATGATCAACAGCAGCAGCCTGAAGTTAGGAAATTTAGAGTAGCAATGACCTTGACCTCTTTGGACAAAACAATAAAGCATACAACTGGGCCACGGCTTGAAGTCACATGATCTCAGTAAAGATATAAAGACAGTGAGTGTGTTGGTCATTTAAATAACCTGTTTTGAGGAGAGGCTGTGTTAATTAATAAAAACTAGCATTTATTTTAGATCAATAAAGTCAAAATTCTCACTGCAATCGAATGTGGCTTGCTGCATTGGAGGTGACATTATTAGGAAAGTTATAAGTCAGACACAGAATGATTAGACAATAGCAAAGATTCCCCCATTTATTTGGAAGAGTATGCCACTTAATTTGGACAAGAGACTGTTGCTAAACTATTTCTAACTAGTGTCAGCTGAGTGCACTTGCTTGACAATTAGGCAAAACACTGTGCTTGGAGTGAACAGTTTTTAAGTAGCATCAGTTGCTCATATTTGTGTTCAAAAGTCAGTGATTTTTGTCACTGATAGTTGGTGAGAAATAAGCAGTACGACAATTCAGAAAATGAAATGATTTCACTACTTCAACAAGTTGGGAACACCAATGAAATTGAAGGTATTGATCATCATCTTGAATATTACAATTAAATGAAGATACAGTCAACAAAAACATTGGATGAAGCAATCTATTATCTGCACTAGGGGTCTGTGCTGATTTTGTTAATTTACAATCAATCAAAAGAACACAGCAGTGTACACTTTATTAATTCCTCTGTTTATAATAACTGTTAGGAATCAATAAACTGTTTTATAGTACTGTAGTAAAATTGGTAATGTTCTAATTTGTTATGTATTTCATTTAAATACATAATTTGTTACTCAGTTAAATAATAGTGAGTTTTTTTTTATCCCTTTTAATCTATTTCCATGAAACTTTGGCTAATTGGGGCAGCTTCTTCATTGGACCAAGATATACTGGTCCCAATGTGTCCCAATTAACCAGAATCCACGGCACACATATCATCACAAGCCACTGCAACCTCATACTGGAGTTACCCAGCTGACTTATATATCCAAGTACCTGACCCATAGTCTGTAACTTTCAGAATATTGGCAAATATGGAGTTTAAAAAAACTGTCTAAATTCCTCTGTTCCCTTCACTTACGAGGAACGTGGTAAAAATTGACTGGAGCAGATAGCCAAGTTGAAACAGAAAGTGTGAAGCGGGAATGGCATGCCCTCTGAGTGGGAGACAAAAAACCTCATCAATAGGTACTAACTAATATTTGTACACCTGTATACCTGTATATGGCACGGGTCTAGCGCATACCTGGTTCCTGCATTACAGCAGTCATGTGAGCCTTCTTCCAGTTTATCTGGAGATTTAGGGTGCATCACTTCCATTGGGTTACACTGCATAAATATCTAAAGAAAGAGGAGAATAATATACCCAATGTTGTGTTCATGCTGAAGGCTGCTTTTGTATCAAGTTGTGCATCAACTTTATAGAAGTGATTGAAGTGATTCAGGAACAGCTTCTTCCACTCTACCATCTGATTAAACCCATGAACACTGCTACCTCACTACTTTTTAAAATTTATTTATGTTTTTGCACTACACTTTTAAATTTAACTATTTTAACATACATACTTACTCTAATTCTGTTTTTTTTCTATATTATCATGTAGCATCTATGCCCCCAATTTACCAATGGTGAACCGCTGTCGCCCTGCCAACAGTACAATACTTCAGTGTAAATAGCATGTAATTCCCCCCCAGTACACACTCGCAACACAAATATCAGACAATACACCAAAGATGAGTAAATAATTACTATTTTATAATTATTTTTTAGTGATGGGTTAGTAGAAACAGATAACCTAAAGGCGTCAAATCAGTAAGTTAATCAGTATGTGCACATAATATTTTAATACATGGGAGCTCACGCCTCCGATTCCATCCACAATGACCTTCCAAGCCTTCGGTCACTGTCTGAGCCGCCGAGGTCCAGTATCCGCTGCTGTGGAACTGCTGTCCGCTGCTCACACGTCCGTCCTCCTTGCTCGCCTCCCGAAAAAGACTGCAAACTCCTGCTCAGCTCACACATACAAGATAGCATAACAATTCTCCATTGGTTAGTTCCCCCCTTATCTGCAGTTATAACCCAAACATTCCGGCTACAGAAACCCATTACAGCATTAAGTAACATTACAGAGAAGCCATTTCGTTATAACAATACAGAAAAGCCATTTTGTTAGCCTGAACAATTAACACCACAGTTAATGGTACTGAGAGCCCTGCATCATGTATTGCATGCATCGTATTGCCCATGTTGTCTGTGATGAGCATAGTGATAAGCATAGTGCCTAATTAAGCTAATCACATCTGTCTGCACTTGATCCCTATTTCTCTGTTCCCTGCATATTTATTTGCCTACCTAAAAGCCTCCTGAATGCCAGCGTCATTGAATATTAGCTTCCTACACAACCACTGTCTCACACCCACACACACTGCTCTCAAGATGAATGGTCAGTGGACAAGACAATCAATCACCTCTTTGTGGTTTGTGTATTTACTGAAATGGTCTGGAAAAGGATGCAACATCCAGGTCTGCATTCGCCCAAACTGATCTGTGATGGCGGTTGCCAGGGATCTATACTGAGACAACCAGTTACTGCTGCTGGAAGAACATTGACTCGGTGAAAGCTACACTTTTGCTTGCCTGAAACTAGTAGTCTTCCAGTGTAAGGAAATGTATGCAAGATAATGCCGTTCACTGCTACGTTCCAGAGTTTGGGAATACATGTTGATGGATGAAATAATGGAGCAGGCTTGTTGGGCTAAATAGCCTAATTCTTCTCTGTCTTATGGACTTATGGGTGCACAGCAACAGCAAAGGCTCTATAAGGAAGGACCACAGTCCAAATCCTGTCATCACTGAACACTGAGGGGTTGGATTCCTTTAACATGAAATCTCTCCAATGTTTCATAGATGTATTGTTTAAGGAGGAAACATGAGTGCTCTTGACGCACCACATTAGAATGTATCGATTAGATTTTACAATGAATGAAGAGAAGGATATGCACCAATTCTATTTCCTCTATGTAATATTATGAACAATGTATATTTTTGAAATAGAGAAAGAAAGAAATTCCATCTGACCAGATTTTGTCAACGTTTCTTTTAAATATAACTTGATGCCTCAGGGTAAACATAATGAACTAATATTCATCGTCCCAGATCAGGGAAGGTTATGCATGTGCTGAACTGCTCCTCTCTTACATCTGGAATGCAAGCAATTTCGTCTTGAAAGTGGTGAACAGAAACTATTTTTAACATCATTAGCAAGCTCATTGTATCAACAATCTAGATAGGGTATGGGAAGGCTATACAGTATGTGGAAAGATTGAGAAACTAATGAAGGATTGTGATGTGTGATCATTTTGACCATGGTGTCAGAAGGTGTGCCGACACTCGCGGGTGCCCCCAGAGCACCTTTAGGTCGTGTTGCTTGTTAATGCGCCCAACACGTTTCACTGTATGTTTCAATGTACAGCACATGTGATACAGAAATAAATCCAAATCTGACCACTTTATACTACAATGTTCTAATTGTGTTCTTTCTTGTATAACTTCTTGTGTTTAATTTATGGTTGTGTACCTGATGCTATGTGCCTGTAATGTTGTTGCAAATCATTTTTTCGTTGCAACTCTGCATACTTGTGCATGTGACATTAAACTTTGATCCGTGCCTACTGCTTCCAACGTAAACTGCATCCTGACCTTGCACTAGCTACACTCGCCAGGAATACTGCAAGGCAGCCAGAGCTAACCTTGCAGGTAAGTGGCTACGAGTCTCTGTAGCTGAGCCCGTATGAGCTGACACCCCTTAAAGTTAATGTCTTTCTAAAAGTCAATCTGCACATCTGACTGGTGAGAACATCCATAATGGACCACATTATATTCCTGGCTGAATTCAGGTGGGAGAACAGCTCCCAAAGTATCCTTGACAGATATAGTCTTCTACTGAAAGTCTTCTTCTCCTCCTCTCTCATCTATTTGCCTGAATTAGTCCAAGTTGTTTTTATTCATTTTTCCCAATCATTCCGTTAGAGAAAGGTCTAACTAATCAACAACGTGGAAAATCTTAGAATCATACGACACATATGGGACTTCCAGCACACTAAATCCATGTCAACCATCAAATACCCATTTATAGGCCTCTTTACTGGGATCTCCTCTTCCTTTTCTGCTCTCTAAGTCTGGTAGACAAGATCTTATTCCTATTATTAAACTTACATAAAGAATTTGGTTTCAGTTTTGCAGATTTTTTGAATTAAATAATTTTCTCCTTTCTAGTAAAATATATCGCAACTATTTTTTTAAACCATCAATTTTAGATCAGGCTTTTTTAAATTTGGAAAACCAAAGGAATAATAACTTTTTTGGATTTGCTTATAGGGGATTGTTTAATGTCTTTTACTCAGCTAGCAGATACATTTGATTTATCCGATGTACACTTTTTTAGATATTTACAAATTAGGAATTTTTTACGTACTTTGCTTTCAAATTCCGCTTATCCATTTAATATAGTAGATACCATCTTCCAGGTTAAACCACTCCAAAAAGGATTAATAGCTACAATTTATAAATGGTTATTGAATTTACAAATGATATCTAATGATAAAATTAAAGCTGCCTGGGAATTGAAATTTCAAGAGTTACTTTCAGATAATCAATGGAGTAAAATTTTTCATTTGGTAAATACTTCACCTATTTGTGCCTGTCATTCCTTGATACAGTTCAGGGTAGTGCATCGGTCACATATGTAAAAGGACAAATTAGCCTGTATTTTTCCCAATATTAATCCTATTTGTGATCAATGTAATACGCAGTTGGCCACTTTAACTCACATGTTTTGGTCTTGCATAAAGTTGGAGAATACTTGGAAAGTTGTTTTTAAAAACTTATCAAAAGTGCTGGATCTGGATTTACAACCAAACTTATTTATAGCTATTTTTAGGATTATTCCATCAGAAGCAGGATATATTCCTGCTTCTGCTCAGCGGATGATAGCCTTTTCAACCTTATTGGCTGGGAAAACCATTTTCAGATTCAGATTCAGTTTATTGTCATTTAGAAACCACAAATGCAATGCAGTTAAAAAATGATACAACATTCCTCCACAATGATATCACAAAATCATATGACAAAACAGACTACACCAGAAAATCCACATAACGTTTGGCAATCCCCAATCCAGAGTCCAGAGAGGCTGCTGCATATTAATATCGCGCTACCATCTCAGCACGTTTCCCGGAAAGGAGCTCCAAACCCACCAGACAAAACAAGACCAAAAACTAAAGCTGCAAGACCTGCACAAAACCACATAGTTACAACACATAGTTACAACAGTGCAAACAATAGCATAATTGATGAAAAACAGACCATGGGCACAGTAAAAATAGTCCAAAGATGTTAAAGGCCTATAAGTTCAAAAGAAATCACCACACAGTTTCCACAAGTCCCCAGGGTCCTGACAGACTCGCCATCCCACGCCGGCGGCAGAAGGGAATACCCCCGCTATGGACTTCCACGGCGCCGCCCGACTCAGCCTCGCAGACCCAGCACACAATGAAAGTTCAGTCAAACCCAGCCTCGCAGACGCAGCACACACCGAAAGCGACTTGACCGCAGCGGACTCCGAGTCCGTCGAACCTCCGAGCCGACGACCATCCCCTCCAGCACAGCTTCTCCGAGCACCATCCTCTGCCGAGCGTATTAAGACGGCCCCGCCAACGGCCATCGACAACGCAACCCCGAGGACTGGGGGCCTGTTCTTCCCAGCAGAGTCCCGGACCTCACAGCAGCAGCAGCAATGAAGAAGGTCTTCCTGGAGATTTCACGATGTTCCTCCGTGATCCCACGTCCGTTTTCAATCGATTATGATTGCGCACAGCACCCCACTTCACAAATAACAGATAATCAGCTCTGGAGTGGCCGCTGCAAGCTGCGTTGCGCCGCCATCTTAGATTGCCTCCAATTTACTGAAATGGAAGGACCCTAACCCTCCTAGCGCCTTTTATTGGCTTTCCACTATCATGTCCTGTTTAAGTCTAGAGAAAATAAGAAGTTGACATTGGATACATCCTTTAAATTTGATAAAATCTGGCGACATTTTATTCAATATTTTCATATGATCTGATCTTTGTACTGATTCTCTTCCAGCTATTTTTTCAGAACCTTGGAATTGATCAGAGAGTATCTGTCTTCTTGGTTTTTCTCTCAGGATGGACTGCCCAGTCCTTTTTTTACTGTTTAGAATAGTGATTTTTCCTCTCTTTTCTTTTATATAAAAATTTCTAATAGTCCTTCCTTTCTTCATAAATTGATAACAGGAGAATTATACATTCTATATCAAATTTTTACTTTGTAGATCAACACTATGTGTGATTCTGATATTGTTTATTTTACCTTCTTAATGTATTGCTATTGACACATAAACCAGAGATATTCTCCTCCTGTCTGTATACATACTTTTAAAAAAATCAATAAAAAGTTTGAAAAAAGAAAAGAAAGAACAAATAGCCATTTATACTAATCTCACACTAATTTGCTCTCCCCACCTTTCAATCAACTCTCACCCGCCCATTACCCTCATGCTCGAGATTCTGCCACTGACCTGCTTATTAGGAGCAATTTAAAGTGTGAATCAAACCTACCAGCCTTTCATGTGTAAGGTCAATGATCTGTTTCTCACTTTGCAGATATACTGTAAGTACAGCACCATGCTTCTATTGCTGACCTGTTGTGGCACTTTGACCTTGTTTCCTAGATTATCATTACAATGTGACTTCTTCCTATTGCTAGGGAAGAGTACAGACCTCTAGGTCTTCATAGTATTCCAGCTACCCATTCAGAGAGTTATCAGCTAGCTGAAGCTCAAACTCTCCCCGAGTCCAGGATATCGTGAAGGGTTTTATAACCAATATGGCATCTTTTTCTTGGTGGTTTAGATACTGCAATGAAGTAGCAAAGCAAAACCAGCAGCCAATTTGAAAACAGCAAGATCCATCTTGCCCCCACCCCAAACAGCAATACAAACTGATGAAGATAGAGTGGTGATTGCGGTATGAACTTTAGTAAAGTGCTTACAAGCTTCCAGAATTCTGGCTAATCCAGAAATTAATCAGGCATAGAATCCATGGAAACTTGGCTAATGGATATGGAATCAGCATGCTCACTGAAGGTAGATTGTGGTTATAGATGAAGCATATTCTGCCTGGAGGTCCTTGATTAATGGTGTTCCACAGGGATCTGTTTCTGGTTTCCAGCTCTTTGTGATTTTTATAAGGAACTTGAATAAAGTAGGTTAAAGGTGCTGTGAAAGGTTTAGAAGGTTGTCAAAGGTTAAAACAGGATATGAACAGGATGCAAAGTTGGGTGGAGAAGAGGCAAAAGGAGTTAATCTAGGAAAGTGTGAGGTGATACAATACATTTTGGAAGATCAAGCTTCAAGATGGAATATGAGGTCAGAGGCAGGATTCTTAGCAGTGCAGAGAGACAGAGGGATCTTGGGCTGCAAGTCCATAGATTCCTTAAAGTTGCCATGCAAGTTGAGAGGGTGGTTAAGAAGGCATATATTGCACTGGGGAACACACACACACAAAATGCTGGAGAAACTTAGCAGGTCAAGCAGTGTCTATGGAGAGGAATAAACAGTCAATGTTTTGGGCTAAGACCTTTTTCTTTGGCCCAAACTGTCAACTGTTCATCTCTCTCCATAGATGCTGCCTGATCTGCTAAGTTCCCCGAGCATCTTGAGTGTGTTACTCTAGGTTTCAGGCATCTATGGGATGTCTTGTGTGTGTTGTGTACTGGCCTTCAATAGCCAGGGGATTCAATTCAAGAACCGTGTGGGAATGTTGCAGATCTACAAAACTCTGCTCAGCCTATACTTGTATCATGTTCCGTTCTGGTTGTCTCACTCAGATGCTGCCTGATCAGAGAACATTTCTCATGAGGAAAGGTTGTGTGAGCTAAGACTTGTCTCTTTAGAATGATGGAGAATGAGAGGCAACTTGATAGAGTTGTATAAGATTATGAGAGGCAGAAATGAAGTGGACAGTAAGTAACTTTTCCCCATGGCAGCAATGGCCAACACCAGTGAATATCCATTTAAGATGAGCGGCGGAAAGTTTAGTGAAGATGTCAGAGGTAGGATTTTTTTATTTTACACAGAAAGAGTTTGGTGCCTGGAATGCACTGCCAAGGAAATGGTAGAAGCTGATACAATACGGGCATTTTATACAGTCTCTTGCACAGGCACATAGATGTAAGAAACATGAAGGGTTATGATCTGTGCAGGGGGAATGGTTTGATTGATCATAGACTAGGTTTGTATTGGTTAGCATAACACTGAGGGCCAAAGGGCCTGTGCTGTGCTCTACTGTTCTAACAAAGCCGGACAGTCTATTTTAATATGGTTGTTTGATTAGAAAATATTGGACAGAAAAGAAATTCCCCTTCAGTTGTTTGAAACAGTTTTATATCCACCTGAAGAATACAGGTGGGACCTTCATTCAAATCCAAATCTCATTCAAAAGTCTGAATTCCACTAACACAATGCTCTCTCTGGGACCTGAAGCCACAATTTTGTGTCAGGAATAAGCATGCTGTCAAATGAGCCAAAAACTGAAATCTGAAAATAACATGACTTCCAACACATAATCTTTGTCCCTGTGGCTGGGTTCGAAGCCTCTGAAAGATACGCTCCACTGTCTGCCCGCTTTCCCACAAATCACATGTGAATATTCACGCTCCTAATGGGATAAAAATAAGCTCCGTGAAACTGGAATGTTCAGTGATTCAAATTGTCTGCCTGATCCATCTGCGTAATGAATTCTCCTGAAGTTGGATTTCATATTTAGATTTCTTTTGAATGAGTGTTAAATTGTTTACGTTCCACTAAACTTGCTTTTGAAAATATTCAGTCTGTCTCAACAGTGCATTTATTTAAACGGAGTGAAGTTTGGTGACAGTTACAACATGCCTCTAACCCTGGATAGCTATCTTAGTACCACGGTAACCAGGGAGGAAGTTCTAGACATTTGTGTTCGCGAGACTGAGTTCATTACTGCAACATTCAAGTTCAATAATTAAAGGGGAGGATCAAACATATGCCTGCTCCTAACAGGACTCAGATTTACTCTATTATGATGAAATTGATCTAATGATTTTCATTTCTGTCTCTCTTGCCTTGTGGAATAATCTGATAGTGTGATACACTCTCCTCACTTAGAGCTCCACCTCCTGAAGCTTGAGAACTTTCTACAAATGAACATTCAGATCTACCAGATGCTCGTGTGGGGAATTAAAAAATCTATCCCTGTGTGTATTTTCACTTCAAGGCTTTGATTTGAATTAACTAAAATAATGATTATCTCCTATCTGATGACTAATGAAGTGCAGACATAGAACCTGACCTTGATTCTAAGGCTACGTCCACACTAGACCGGATAATTTTGAAAACACTGGTTTCGGGTAAAAACGATAGGCGTCCACACCAGGCATCTTGGAAATACCTCCGTCCACATTATAACGGGTATTTGGGCGAATCTCCTCCTACTGGGCATGCGCAGGACACATCTACAGAAAACAAGCGACATGTTTGGTGTCGAATCACGCCGTGAGAAAAATGGAGTGCGTATGTCCAGTTACAGACTAGAAAAACTAAAAAGGAAATTGCCAAATGACAGGCAGCTGTTGGCTCTTACGCAGGAGGACTTAAGGCTGATTTATACTTCTGTGTCAAATGAACACTGTAGGTATGACATAGCTGCATAACCTACGCTGTACCCTACGCCCTATCCTATACCCTAGCCTGACGTGCACCTCTCCAAAAATGTAACTGCACATCGCGGCAACCCAGACCACAACAACTATGATTGGTCCGCTTGGTAGCATCGCATTTCCTCCTGTCTATAGGCATACTGTACGTACACTGATGCAAAATAAATGGTTGGAGACGATGAACCAAATCGTCAAATCTACCTGCCGACATCCGAAAATATTTGAAGTGCATTTCCTGGTCCATGTCTCTCGGTGGCCGGACAAGCACAGAAAGTTCACCCTCCTTCTACCTCAATCCACTCAATGGTTGTACACACCATCTCCTCCGACGTCTTCTCTCTTTTCTGCGTTGCAGTAATTTCAATAAAAGTAACCCTTGTTCAACATTCGTTAGCTCCAACTCCAACATGATGCGCTCAGTCACCATTGTTTGAAGTACACAAAGAAACTCTACACAGTGGCATAGAAACCCCACCGCCAACTAGCGTTTTTGCGGTGAATTGCAGAGTGACACAGACACACCAACGCACAGGTATAAATGCTCACAACAGCGCAGGCCACTTACAAAGGCTACGGCATAGGCTACTACGCAGAAGAGTAAATCAACCTTTAAAACTAAAAAAACAAATACTGGAGCATATGGAGGCAACTGACAGGGAGCTCACGGACAGTATTGGGAACACTTTCTACAGCCATAGTCTCTTCACTGATGAAAGGGACGACAGCTACAGCTAAATGCAATAAGGTTTGTTACTGGGCAAAAGTGAAATTTGCTGTTAGCTCATTTGTTTGCCTTTACTTTTGCCATGACTTTCTGTATTATTTTGCTGTATTTAACATGTGCAATAAAACGAGTTATTAGGCAAAAGCAATTTTATTTTTACCTAAGTAAAAGTGACACTTATAATTTTCCTTTTTCGGCCTTAACATTTTCACCTCTTTGCCAAACATAAGCTACTACCTAAAAATGACATTTTTGGAAGTAGTGACAATTGCGTCCATTGAATGTTTGCACAAACAATACATTAACAAAGTACCTCGTTAAATGTATAAAACATGTCTGCATCAGTGTTATCTGGTATTTTCATCCAATGTTACATTAGGCTGTAACACATCTATTGTCAGAGAAGTACTTGCATAAATAGGTAAACCACCTTCATACAAGCAAGGACAGTAAACGGCAAAGTGAGCATACTTATTTATTCATTAGGGTTATGGGTCAAAGTATTTGGTGAGTACATTTCTAACTCTTGTGGCTTCAGTCTCATTGCCGTCTGTTCTGAAATTGTTAGCTTGTGTGGGGGGAGGGGCTGAAATTCTCTGTCATACTGCAAAGCTGTAGTAATAGCTGTAGGGACAGACTCCTGAAGCCGTCCGCCATTGTTGCTGTGGTGTTAGAGGCTGCGTTCAAGATAACAATGAAGTGCCGCGCTGCCGCCACCATCTGTTCCAGCACGTCATGACAGCATTTTTTAAAAAGCTTTGGTTACCCTGTACACACTACACCGCCCAATCAGCGTTTTCAGATTTACACACTCTGGAGAGCATTTTAGAAAAGCTCCATTTTGGGAGGAGGAAAACACCATTTCAGTGTGGACGGAAGGTCAAAATGAAGAGAAAAAGCTTTGGTTATAGATTTATACGGTCTAGTGTGGACGTAGCTTCAAGCATACAGGTTCCCAGTAGAAAGTTGTCCTTAAATTGGTGTTAATTGGGCAATCTCAGAAAGATCAAACAAGATGGTGGCAACCAGTGCAGAAGAATATCAGATTTCTAAAGGGGTCTTATATCTTTTGTGGTTGGTTTAAAGGAAGATGTTACAAGGTTATTTATGTTGTAACTCTCAATTTCCCTTGCTTGGTCAATGTGCAGGAAAATAGCAAAGTTTTAGTGAGCTATATCACAATGTATCATCGAGTGCAAAAGGTAGGAAAGATGCTCTATGCCTTATCAAATGATTTTTGCAAGCTTCAAACAAAGTTTTCATAAGTTTTTTTATGTCCTGTTCAATGTTCCTATAAATTTAGAAGTTAGTAAAATTAAAATATCATTTCCAAAGCATTAACAATGGAAGATGTGTGATTATATGTAGCGAATGAAGTGAAATTTCAATTGCTCAGTCTATATTCAAATCCATGCTTTATAACTGTGCAAACAGCAATTCCACAATATGGATATGGAAGTATTATACACCTACTCATAAAGCTTTGTTCAAGTCAAGTCAAGTCAAGTCACTTTTATTGTCATTTCGACCATAACTGCTGGTACAGTACATAGAAAAGATGAAACAACATTTTTCAGGACCATGGTTTACATGACACAGTACAAAAACTAAACTATGTAAAAAAAAAACAACACAGAGAGGCAGCTACACTAGACTACAGACCTACACAGTACTACTTAAAGTGCACCAAAACAGTGCAGGCATTACAATAAATAATAAACAGGACAGTAGGGTAAGGTGTCAGTCCAGGCTTCAGGTATTGAGGAGTCTGATAGCTTGGGGGAAGAAACTGTTACATAGTCTGGCCGTGAGAGCCCGAATGCTTTGGAGCCTTTTCCCAGATAGCAGGAGGGAGAAGAGATTGTATGAGGGGTGCATGGGGTCCTTCATAATGCTGTTTCCTTTGCGGATGCAGTGTGTAGTGCAAATGTCCGTGATGGCGGGAAGAGAGACTCCAACGATCTTCTCAGCTGACCTCACCATCCGCTGTAGGGTCTTGCAATCTGAGATGGTGCAATTTCCGAACCAGGCAGTGATGCAACTGCTCAGGATGCTCTCAATACAACCCCTGTAGAATGTGATGAGGATGGGGAGTGGGAGATGGACTTTCCTCAGCCTTCCCAGTAAGTAGAGACGCTACTGGGCTTTCTTTGCTATGGAGCTGGTATTGAGGGACCAGGTGAGATTCTCCGTCAGGTGAACACCAAGAAATTTGGTGCTCTTTACGATCTCTACTGAGGAGCTGTCGATGTTCAGCGGGGAGTGGTCGCTCTGTGCCCTCCTGAAGTCAACAACCATCTCTTTTGTTTTGTTCACATTAAGAGACAGGTTGTTGGCACTGCACCAGTCCGTTAGCCGCTGCACCTCCTCTCTGTAAGTTGACTCGTTGTTCTTGCTGATGAGACCCACCACAGTCATGTCATCGGCGAACTTGATGATATGGTTTGAGCTGAGTGTTGCAGCACAGTCGTGAGTCAGCAGAGTGAACAGCAGTGGACTGAGCACGCAACCCTGGGGAGCCCCCGTGCTCAGTGTGATGGTGTTGAAGATGTTGCTCCTGATCCGGACTGACTGAGGTCTCCCAGTCAGGAAGTCTAGGATCCAGTTGCAGAGGGAGGTGTTCAGGCCCAGTAGGCTCAGCTTTCCAATCAGTTCCTGAGGGATGATTGTGTTGAATGCTGAACTGAAGTCTATGAACAGCATCCGAACGTATGTGTCTTTTTTGTCCAGGTGGGTTAGGGCCAGGTGGAGGGTGGTGGCAATGGCGTCATCTGTTGAGCAGTTGGGATGGTATGCAAACTGCAGGGGGTCCAGTGAGGGGGGCAGCAGGGTCTTGATATGCCTCATGATGAGCCTCTCGAAACACTTCATGACGATGGATGTAAGTGCAACTTACATGATGGTAGTCATTTAGGCAGGACACTGAAGACTTCTTCGGCACGGGGACGATGGTGACGGCCTTGAAGCATGTTGGAACAGTGGCGCTGCTCAGGGAGATGTTGAAGATGTCAGTGAGAACATCTGCTAGCTGGTCTGCACATCCTCTGAGCACTCTACCAGGGATGTTGTCTGGTCCAGCAGCCTTCCGTGGGTTGAGCCTGCACAGGGTTCTTCTCACATCAGCCACGGTGAGACACAGCACCTGGTCATTTGTAGGAGGGGTGGACTTCCTCGCTGCTACGTCATTTTCTGCCTCAAACCGGGCATAGAAGTTATTCAGCGCATTTAGGAGGGAGGCATCACCTGCACAGTCAGGTGATGTTGTCTTGTAATTGGTGATGTCCTGGATGCCCTTCCACATGCGCCTTGTGTCACCGCTGTCCTGGAAGTGGGTGTGGATTAGCTGGGCGGGTGCACACTTTGCCCCTCTGATGGCTCAGGACAGATTGGCCCTTGCTGTTGTTAAAGCTGCCTTGTCGCCGGCTCTGAAAGTGGAGTCGCGGGACCTCAGCAGCGCACACACCCCTGCGGTCATCCATGGCTTCTGGTTAGCGCATATAGTGGTGGTCTTGGACAGAGTAACATCATCAATGCACTTGCTGATGTAGCTGGTCACTGACGCTGTGTACTCCTCTAAGTTGGTGGAGTCGCTATCGGTTGCAGCCTCCCTGAACATGTGCCAGTCAGTGTGCTCAAAGTCTTGAAGAGCAGAGATGGCTCCTGCTGGCCAGGTTTTCACCTGCTTCTGAACTGGTCTGGAGCGCCTGACGAGCGGTCTGCATGCTGGGATTAGCACAACAGAGATGTGGCCTGAGTAACTGAGATGTGGGCGGGGCTCTGCCCAGTACGCATCAGGAATGTTTGTGTAAACCAGGTCCAACACGTTCTCCCTTGCATTGCAAAGTCCACATACTGATGGAATTTGGGGAGCACTGACTTAAGGTTCTTGTGGTTAAAATCACCGGCGATAATATAAACGGCTACAGTATAAACATGCAACAGCTCAGCCAGTACATGTCTAGAAATTAAATTATGTAATGTTGCTTATTTTGGTGCTCCACAACTGAGGGGTTGTTAGCAAGAAGTGAAATGTGATGGCTGTTATTTCCATGTCGTTTTGTATTACTCTGATATGAGTCACACTTGTGTGCCAACTCATTTTCTGCATCGACATCCATCACCTGTGTTTTTTTGTTTTTCCCTATGCAGTATTCCTCACAGAGTGCAGCAGGTAAAATTATACCATGTTCTCCCAGGCTAGTCATCATTTGGGACTGCATGGAGAGATGTCTTTACAGTGCGAAGGTACAAAAAGTCCAGGAGCCGTCTCTCAAATGTTTGCTTCAAATCAAGGCAAAGGTAAATTGTACAAAAAATAAAATGTGCCAATACACAAGTCAAATGATGAATTTTGTGACTTGAATTCTCAAGTGGAATGAAGTCCATTCTTGTCTTCATTAGGTTTCACACTGGCTTTGGTATCAGTGATGTTGAAATAGGAATTCAAGAGGCATTGGCCGATGGTAAAGTGGAGTCCCAGTAACCATTGGACTTAAATAATATCAGCATTGGGGAAAATTCAAGGTAACAGGGACTCAAGAGATTCTGCAGATCCTGGAAATCTTGAGCAACACACAAAATGTTGGAGGAACTCAGCAAGTCCATTATCCTCACTATAGACAGAAATAAACAGGTGGTGTTTTAGGCTGAGATCCTTCATCAGGACTGGAAAGGAAGGGGGCAAGAGCCAGTATAAAGTGGGGGGAGTGGAAGGTGATAGGTAAAACCAGGTGAGGGGGAAGGTGGGTTGGGGAGGAGGATGACAGAAGAAACCAGGAGGTGATTGTGTGAAAGAGATGAAGGGTTAAAGAAGAAGGAATCTGATAGGAGAAGACAGTGGACTATAGAAGAAAGGGAGGGAGAATAGGCACTAGAGTGAGATGATAGGCAGGTTAGAAGAGAAGGGGTGAGTGGGGAATCTGTCCTGTCCTGTCAGTAAGTTCCTTTTTCTGACTGGTTCATGACAAGTATCCTTTGTGATAGTTCAGAAATAGCCATCTAAAGTATGACTAGAATAGTCTCTATCAGTTGTTCTGTAAATGACAAGTATTCAGATATGTTTTATGATATAGAAACCAAGATTCACACTTCATTTTTTCAAAACAAATCAGTACTCATCTTGAACTGTTGAATAAAACAAGCTTTCAATTGAAATAATCAGTTTTGAGCATTTTCCTAGGAACAAATACTCCTAGATGTCATTTGCTCTCAAAATAAAATCTGCAGAGAGAGAGTATTTCAGCTATATTGTATACATTCTCTAATATTAAATGGAACTATTGAACCATTGAAAGCTTGATGGAGTTAAAGATTGTCTGAGAAGACTAAGAAGATATAAAAGGTGCACTTTGATGCTAAAAAGTAGAGGTGTAGTAGAGAGAAGGAAGTGTGCCTTTCCTGCATTAAAAAAATAATTAACCACTAATTTTAGTGGAGCACAAGATCAGAGTATTAGTAGGTGTAGCAATTCAAAGCAACCTGATGGAAGTTAAGGCAAAATAAGGGCTCCTCAGTTAATGTGGGCATTTCCTTTTCTTTCTAAGCAGAGCGCCAGAACCTCTACATGAGTTGCTATATCATGTGGGAAAATGGAAAAAAGCATAGAAACTGCAAGCTACATTCTGAGAGTCAAATCAGTTGTTTCCATAAGACCATAAGATATAGGAGCAGAGGTAGGCCATTCAGCCCATCGAGTCTGCTCCACCATTCAATCTTGGGCTCATCCAATTCTTCCAGTCATCCCCACTCCCCTGCTTTCACCCCATACCCTTTGATATCCTGGCTAATCAAGAACCTATCTATCTCTGCCTTAAATATACCAATGACTTGGCCTCCACAGCCGCTCATGGCAACAGATTCCACAGATTTACCACCCTCTGACTAAAGTAATTTCTCCACATCTCAGTTCAAAAAGGACGTCCTTCAATCCTGAAGTCATGCCCTCTTGTCCTAGAATACCCTACCATGGGAAATAACTTTGCCATATCTAATCTGTTCAGGCCTTTTAACATTCAGAATGTTTCTATGAGAACCCCCTCATTCTCCTGAACTCCAGGGAATACAGCCCAAGAGCTGCCAGACGTTCCTCATACGGTAACCCTTTCATTCCTGGAATCATTTTCCATTGTTCATTGGCCCATCTGATGGCAAACAACATGCCTATTGTTACTGATCTTACTTTCTTACATTTGTCCAATACATCTTTCTTCCTTTCCTCTCCATGCATCTTCCAAGTCAGGTCAAGTTTATTATCATTTTACTATATACATATATATCGTCAAATGAGACAATGTTTCTCCGAGCCAGGGTATAAAGTATAGTATTACATATAACACACAATAACCTATAAGAGTAAGGATAAAATCTACAATGAGTTATGCTTAAATAAACAAAGAAAAGTTCATAAATTAAATATTGTCAGGTATAGAACAGATTAATCGGTGACACTTCAAATGTGATGCAGCAGAGAGTTCAGAAGCCTGATGGCCTGAAGGAAGAAATTGTTTCCCATCCTGACCATTCTTGTTTTTATGCGTTGGAGTCTCCTGCCTGAAGGCAAAAAATCACAGAGGACGTAGGATGGATGGGTGGGATCCTTGATAATTCTAAGGGCCCTGCATACACAGCAATCCTGATAAATGTCCCTGATGGATGTTAGGGAGAACCCTATGATCCTCTCATCTGTTCTCACAGTCCTTTGTAGGGACTTCCAGTCCCATGCTCGGCTGCTCCCATACCAGATGGAAATGTACCTTGTCAGGACACTCTCAATGGCGCTCCGGTAAAATTAATTCAAGATGGGCTGTGGAGGGGTGCTTTTCTTGCATCAATCTCCTTTGGAAGTAGAGGCACTGTTGTGTCTCCATGCATAAAGCAATCTACCAAAACATTGATATATGAAACCATCTAGCAACTGATTGTGGACCAAAGGATGGATTATCCTGGTTAAATTATTATTGTCACTCAATATATATTATACCACACTTAATATTTAATACATTCCAAATGCAAAAATTTGACCTGCCTGGTGGTTTTCTCTTTTGTTGTTAGTCAACTATTCCTCTCCCCAAGCTTTAAACCTCACCTTTCATCAGCAAATTTATACCACTTTCATTCTGTAGTCAAAGTTTTCAGAAGCAGATCCCTGACCAAAGCTGTCACTGACACATTGCCAACACAACCAACAGGAGTACCCATTCTGGTGCATTTAAAATGCTTAGGTCACAGTGTAATGAGGTGCCTTAATCAATTCTGAAAGAGAGGTTGGCATATTAATAATGTTGATTATTTCAATAATCAAAGAAATAATTAACAAAATTAGATCAAATTAGTTTTTAAATGGCCTGTGATTATGTAAATTAGTTTACATCTGACCTTCTCACCAGTAAAATCTCTGACTTGCTTTGAAAGTCCAAATGATCTAAAATTACCTAGTGGGTAATGAAAAACAAATTAAACAGAAGATTTTAAAAGAAAATTATAAATGTGCTGCAATGCTGGAAAGTCAGATTATTTGGCACTGTGGCCTCGTCGTTTGGTATATGATACTATGACGTTTAAAAGCAAACTTCAAAATTTATGGTGATAATATCTATGGCAAGCTGCACTTCAATCAATGTTTACTGTTTTGTTTTGTGACCAAGAACATTAAATTTCAACAAAAGAGTGTAAAGATTAGTAGTAGATTGTATTAAGTTAGTTATTGAATGTATTTAGCATTAATTCAGTTCACAGAATAAAATCTCTTAATAAGGGCAACCAAAAAAGGCTTCTCATTGCTGATCAATAGCTTCCAAATGTTAGCACCGATTTCATTGGAACAAGTTATTTATAGATATCTTCCATATTCTTTTGGGATTCAAATGATTTCCTACAATTCATGAAAATAAATATTTTGTATTTAAACATGGTGAATGTGTCTGCTGGTAGCTCAGTACTCAACTGGAACCAAATCTTTGTGGTCACATTGGGAAAAAAATTGAAATCAAATTGCTAGAGACACACAGTTGAGCCGGCAGCATCTGTAGAAAGGCAAACGGGCCCAGAATCCTTCATCCTGACCTAAAATTTGATCGCCTTTCTTTCGAAGGATGTTGTTTAAATGCTGAGAATTTCCAGTATTTTCTATTTTAATTTCAGATTTCTGTCATCTGCATTTTGAAATTTTCATTTGCTTCTGCTTACAGGATAGTTACGCTTAACTAGAGGTGGCATGATAGCATGATGGTTAGCGTAGCACAATTACAGCTCCAGCAATCCGGGACCAATTCCCGCCACTGTGCGTAAAGAGCTTGTATACTCTCTTCATGACCACGTGTGTTTAAGGGTTTAAGGGGAATTAAGGGTTATGGAGAAAAGGCAGGTAGGTGGAGATGAGTCTATGGCCAGATCAGCCATGATGTTATTGAATGGTGAAGCAGCTCGACAGGCCAGATGGCCTATTCCTGCTCCCATTTCTTGTTTTTATTTTCCTCCAGGTACTCCGGGTAGTAGTAGTCATATGGATGTCTGAGTCAGGCTCATTGCACCAGAACAGCCTGTTACCATGCTGTATCTCTAAATAAAACAAAAATTCAAAAAAATATTTTTATTGCATTCAGCCACGTCAGCTGCTTTGGTCAATAGGTTTTCACTTGTGTATACCAGTTCAATACACTGATAGCTGAAGTGAAACTAGAATCATAATGAAAAGACCAAAATGATCCAAAATTCAATACCCTAAAGAATGGTGGAGGCAGATTTGACAGAAACTTGCAAATCAAAGTTGAATGGCTGTGAAGGGGACTGTGCCAAATGGCCTCACATTTTGATGTATTATTTAATGATTTCTATAAGCAAACTTTAACACTTTTTGGCAAAATCAGTAGCATGCCATATGTAAACAAATATTTTGTTAACATATCTATATTTTTCATCGTTCCAGAACATTAAATTGCTGTGAAGTATTTCTGGGTCACTAAAATAACCACCAGCCAATCACAGAGTTTTCAGCAGCCGGAAGAATCAACACACCAATGTCTCTTGTTTGATTGGTATAAGTACAAGACAAGTTTATCTGTTGAGCAGGTGAACATAGGCTAAAATCGGTATGATCATGCATCTCGTGAGGTTGGGAAGCAGGCTTGTGTGAAGCAGATTTGCCACTGTATAGGCTATATCTGGAGTATTGCATACAGTTCTGGTTGCCCCACTATAGAAAGGACATTGAGGCTTTGGAGAGGGTGCAGAAAAGGTTTACCAGGATGTTGACTGGTTTAGAGCATATCTGTTATCATGTGAGACTGGACAAACTTGTGTTGTTTTATCTGGAGCGGCGGAGGCTGAGGGGAGAACTAAGAGAGATTTACAAGATTCTGAGAGGCATAGATGGAGTGGACAGGGAGTATCTTTTTCCCAGGGCACAAATATCTAATATCAGAGACCATGCATTGAAGGTGGGAGGAGATGTGAGTGGTAAGGTTTTTACTCACAGAGTGGTGGATGCCTGGAATGTGCTGCCTAGTGGTAGAGGCAAATACATTAAGAGCCATTTAGATATGGACATTGTGTAGGTAAGCAGGATTAGTTTTAGGCATTTTTTGATTTACTTTTTGCCTAGTACAGCACAATGTTGTGGGCCGAAGGAACTGTTTCTGTGCTGTACGGTTCTACGTTCTATAACAGTTAAAATGACTGACTCAGATATGTGCTGGAGATGCTACTATGGGAATTTTGGTGTCCCAGAGATCATGGATATCAAAGGTAATGGTTGGAATGGAGTGGGCTGAGCTATAGTTATATCAATGAAAATTGTTAAGGTCAGGATGTTGGCTTCAACATATCAACTTTTGTGCTTCATCTAAGTGGATAATAGAATGGGAGCAAGCCCACTCCCCTCCTGACAGCTGCAGTCAAGCAAGGATAGGCCTTGATAGAAGGTAATTTCATGTATACCAGTTTAAAGTGGAAATGCCTCTCAAGTACCTCTTAATAACATCATCCCTTCACAAGACATCCTTCCATCACGTGCGATTCTCATTCAGCTCTCTCTGGTTTTAGACCAGGGTTTAGTGGGAAATTGTGTCTTCACAGGGCTTGACTGCCTTTCTTGCTTCTGGGCTCAGAATCCACTCCAGCTCAGGTCTGAGACTGTTGTTTATTGGCTTCAGTTTGGCGTTCAGGACCATCATTCCCCAGAAACTGTCCTCGCTGTGTCTCAACACCTCCCTCTGCAATGGGATACTGGACTTCTCAACAGTAAAGCCACTGTCAGGCTGCGTGGGCAGTCCCATTACGCTGAGCACTGACGCTTCACAAGGCTGTGAGCTCAGCCCACTGCTGTTCACTCTGCTGACGCATGACCGTGTCGTAGAATCCTGTTCAAACCGTTTGCAGATGATACAGCGGCGGTTGGCTTTATCAGGAATGATGATGAGATGGAGCATAGAGAGGAGGTGGAGTGGCTGTCGCATTGGCGTGAGGAGAGCAACACAAGCCTAAACATGGAGAAAACAAAGGAAATGATTGTGGACTTCAGGAAGGTGCAGATGAACCATCTCCCTCTGCGAAAACATGTCTCCTCCATAGAGAGAGTTAAGTGCACCAAGTTCCTGAGAGTTAAGATCATCGATGATCTTGTTAGGTCCCTTAATATCACCTCCCTGAGCGAGAAGGCAGAGCAACGCCTCCACTTCTTCAGAAGACTGAGGCAAGCAAGGCTGCCCCCTTCCTATCCTAACTGCATTTTACAGGAGCACCATTGAGAGCATCCCAACAAGTTGCATCTCCATCTGACCAGAAGTCCCTACAAAGGACTGTGAGGACAGTTGAGAGGATCATAGGGGTCTCTTTACCACCCATCAAGGATATTTATCAGGAGCTTTGTTTACGCAGAGCCTTTCGTATTATTTAGGATCCCACCCATCCATCTGGCATCCTCTTTGACTTTCTACCATCAGGCAGGAGACTGTGATCCATAAAAGCAAGAATGGTCAGGATGAGAAACAGTTTCTTCGCCCAGGCTATTAGGCATCTGAACTCCCTGCTGCAATGTATTTGAAGTGCCACCGGTTCATCTGTTTTGGACCTTAAAATATTTAATATTAATGCACTTCCATTTGTTATTTATGTGTGATTCATCTGTGGATTTAGTCCTTACCTTCATAAGTTATCGTGTGTTAGGTGTGTGATGTGTACTACTGCGCTTTACACCCAAGTTCAGAGAAACATTGTCTCGTTTCTATATACATTATACAGTTATATAAGTTATATACATGCATATAGTTAAGAGACAATAAACGACTTGACTTGACTTGACTTGAATCAGGCACACTACCATTCCAGCCCATTTGGGAATTACCGTTCTCTCTGATTTGGAGCAGCCATATTCAGTGTTAGGTATTGGTACATTGGGAGATGACTAACCACTCCACCCTGCACTGCCACCACTATTCCTGCAGTCAGAGAGCAGGAACGGTTGCTTTGTCATTAAATAACACCGCCCACTCTGCTGGAAGCAAACTGATCAACTGTCTCCAGAGTCTGGAAGTAGCAGGGCACTTACTCTATGATCCCACTTAAACTTCTTGAGTAGCTATTCATGTAATGCCCTGATTACGTTAAAAAATTATCAAATTTCTAAAGAATGCTGAGTCTCCACTCATTACGGCAACATAGCGTAGTGATTAGCACAACACTTTACAGTACTAGTGACCTGAGTTCAATTCCCACTGCTGTCTGTAAGGAGCTTGTACATTCTCCCCGTGACTGCCTGGCTTTCCTCCCACAATCCAAAGACATACCCATTGATAGGGTAATTGGTCATTGTAAATTGTCCCGTGATTAGGCTAGGGCTTAATTGGGGGTTGCTGGCTGATGCACCCTGAGGGGTCGTTAGGGCCAATTACACGCTGTGTCTCAATAAATAGGTATATAAATAAATAAATAAACAAACAAAAAAAAAGCAAGCAAGCAAAGCCAGCTCTTTCACCTCTCACATATCACAAGGTCTTGCATGACTTTCAGTTTCTGATTGACTATTGAATAAAATCAGGCCCAAATATATCATTTGGAATGCTCTAATGAAACAGTGAAACAGAAATGATTAAAATCCATTTCTCCTCTCCCCTCTCTCTCTTTCCCCTCCATCTTCATTCTCCCAATGCTTCACGCATTTCCCCTCCTCTTACCCTCTCTCACTCCTTCACTCTCCATCTCTCTCTCTCCCTCTCCCTCCATCTTCTCCCTCTCTGCCTCCCTCGTGCTCCTTCCCTCTGTGGAAAAGAGGACAGTCGACATTTGGGACCGAGAGCCTCAGCAGGACTTGAGAAAAAAGATGAGGAGTCGGATTTAGAGGGTGGGGGGTGGGGAGGGTGAAAGGCAAGGTTATAGGTGAGACCAGTGGGGGGGGGGGGGGTGGAACGGGTGAATTAAAGACCTGGGAAGTTGATTGGTGAAAGAGATACAGGGCTGGAGAAGGAAAGACGGTAGGAGAGGACAGAAGGCCATGGAAGGAGGAAAAGGGGGAGGGAAACCAAAGGGAGTGGATGAGCAGGCAAGGAGATAAGGTGGGAGAGGGAAAAGGGGATGAGGAATTTGAAGTGGGCGTGGAGGTGTGGGGAATTTACTGGATATTCAAGAAATTGATGTTCATGCCATCAGGTTGGAGGCTACCCAGATGGAATATAAGGTGCTGCCCCTCCAACCTGAGTGTGACCTCATCGCAACAGTAGAGGAGGCCATGGATTGACGTGTTGGAATGGGAGTGAGAAGTAGAATTAGAACAGGTGGCCACTAGGAGATCACGCTTTTTCTGGAGGATGGGGCATAGGTGTTCAGCGAAGCGGTCTCCCAATCTACGTCGGCTCTCACCGATATACAGGAGGCCACACTGGGAGCACCAGATGCAGTAGGTGACCCCAACAGACTCACAGGTGAAGTGTTGCCTCACCTGGAAGAACTGTTTGGTGGCCCTGAGTGGTAGTAAGAGAGAAGGCGTAGCACTTGTTCCACTGTCAAGGATAAGTGCCAGGAGGGAGATCCGTGGGGAGGGACAAATGGGCAAGGGAATTGCATAGGGAGCAATTCCTGCAGAAAGCGGAGGGAGGGAAAGGTGTGTTTGGTGGTGGGATCCAGCTGGAGATGGTGGAAGTCACAGAGAGTTATGTTCTGGATGTGGAGGCTGGTAAGGTGATAGGTGAGGACAAGAGGAACCCTATCCCTGGTGGGGTGGTGGGAGGATGGGGTGAGGGCAGACGTGTACAAAATGGAAGAGATGCATTTGAGGGCAGTATTGCTCCTCCCACCAACCCTCCAGCCCTGTATCTCTTTCACCAATCAACTTCCGAACTCTTTACTTCAGCCCTCCCCCTCCCCCACCAGTTTCACCTATCACCTTGTGTTTTTCCCTCCCCTCTGCCCACTTCCTTGCTCTAACTCCTCATCTTTATTTCTCTGGTCCCGCTGAAGGGTCTTGGCCCAAAACGTCGACTGTACTCTTCTGTAGATGCTGCCTGGCCTGTTGAATTCCTCCAGAACTTATGTGTGTGTTGCTTAATACTTCATCAAATCATTTATTGGGAAGAATTACTACATTTGCCAGGTGCTAGAGCATTAAAACCCCCTTTACTTGATCCATTATTTTATTTCGAGTATATTCCACAGCTTGAAATATACAGCAAACCAAAACTGATTTTAATTCTTCAACTACTAATAGAAGCAAATCCAGGAATGTGGAAATAAATTTCACCATGTTGATCTTGTAAATACAAGGGAATACTGAACAGAGATATGGCTCAAAGACAGCAGGCACTGAAGTTGTCATTGCATCTGACCCATTGCCACAAACAATAGTGGAAATAATCCCTTGATATGATACTCTACAGATGACACCTGAAGGAAGTGTTTGATACAGGCATTGGATATATTCAGTGACGAAAATATATCATTTTCGAGGACAGGCATTCTTCATTTGATGAATACAAAAGTTCACTAAAGAATAATTTCATCCATCTGCACTTCAAAGATGGAAAAACAATAAAACAATATTTTTTCTATTTGTTTAGATTGAACCAAGTGAATGGTCACTTCAGTTTGGACCACAGAATTAATATTGTAGGAAGAAAATATATAACTTAATCACAATGAATATGGCATGATAAATCTTTACAGGGGCAATTTTTAATTGCTCTGTGTTTGTTTTTCTGAGAGTTCAAAATGGAGGACACAAGAGGCATCTTGACTGCATCACTTGATGCAATTTTTCATGTTTCAATTAATTTTTGATTGATCTATAAATAGGTGAGCTCCAAGCTTGTCTGTTGCCAAAATGTTTAGTTAAATGTATAATTTGATCTAATATATTGGATTGTCATTTCCAGATAAAAATGGTAAAGTTACTGTACATACCATCCATTCAATCCAGGGTTTGATTGCCTAAAAATTAGTTCTTGAATCTCTCTACCCAAGAATTTAGTTTTGAGAATTTAAGTAACAGCAATACTATGGGGAGCACTGAGAGTTCATTGCTGACTTTGGCCTGGTTCCCATTCTCCTCAGAAATCTAACCTGGTGACTGGGCTCAACCTGGGATCCAGCCAATTTCCAGTTCCATCTCTCCCAATACAGCAAGCTGCAGATGCATACGCTCATTGGTATCCACTGTGCCCGTAGTTTACTGGTGCTAATTGTTCACTAGAAAGTGGCTTCAATCCAATCATGTTGGCTTGATGCGGGTATTCAGTAACTTTATGGCATTCTGGGCATTTTGAAAATTGCTTTGTCAAGTGCAGATAATGCAGTCCAATTTGCTTTCACAATTTTGACATTCAGTTAATGGTTAAAGATGCAGCCTTCACACTGACTGTTCACCTAATTAGTTACTTCAAAGATGACATTCACCTCACTGCTCTCCAATGATTGTTTTACCAATGAGTTCTGAGGTTTCCCTCATCACTGAAGTGTGATCATAAAGTAGAGGTCACAATGACAAATATCTGGTTAAATGACTAGCTCACTTAAAATAATGAAATATTAGTTCGTTAAATTTTTACTTATGATTTTCCAGATGATTTAAATTAATTAGTGTTAATGAATTACAATGCTCAGCTATCGTGAGCTATCACCAGCCCTTAACAGTTGGTTTGAAAGTATAAGGACTTGTTTCAGTAATGGCTGCAGTGTCATTACCATTAATAAGTTGCTTCTTGTCTGTGATTGCCCAGATACAATACTACTCCTTATAGCTATTTAAATACTAGGTTGGTCAAATTTTATTGGTGGCTGACAGCTGAGTTAATTTTGGAGTCATCAGCACTAAGCTATCGGCTCGGTTAGGTCTGTAGCACAAGTTTTCAAGTTCAGTATGTGAGCTGATGAAGCAATAAAACAAAATGGAGGGATATGCAATGTCAGGCAGAACCTGCAGTGAGAGAGTTTACTAACCTAAAACATCACCTCAAAAAGTCACCATTCCAAAATTATTACTTTGTATTTTTCTCCCCTTTTTTTGAGTTTCGATTTAAATTTCTAGCAGATTTTATTTTTCCAAGAAATCAAAAGAGCATGTTTGGATGATGACAAAGCTGTTGAACATTGAAATCACTGTTGCAAGTAAAGGTGAAGAGGGAATGACAAATAATTGAAGTGTAAAATGATTTCAATTATCAGTGCCTTTATGCAAACTCAAAATTTAATTCAGGTCTACAAGTTAGAGTGTTACAGTCTCGAACACTCAATAGTTTTCTGCCAGATTATTTTTTTTCCCACGTCTGTTGATTCCCTTCCTTATCTACTTGAATTCTTCTTGTTCTTTTTAAAAGACTTTGGTGCCATAGCGGCTATGATAAATAACCATTAACTCTTAGCCAGATTAATTATTTATTCAAGAAAATATGTACCGGCTCTATCAAAATTGGTTTCATTAAAATGGAATAAAATTGGAAATCAAAATGGCTTTTGAACCTTGTTTAATATAATTAGCAATTTATATTACTGTATGTGACAAAAACCCGGTGGACACTTTATTCTGTATACTTGTATACCTGCTTGATAATGCAAATATCTAATCAGCTAATCATCTGGCAGGAACTCAATGTATAAAAGCATGCAGACATCGTCAAGTGCAACAGGTCCACAGCAGATGTCATCTTATTAGCTCTTCAGTCAATTCTGGAAAATTTTGATATCAAAGATAAATATATCATCATGCTCTTTATTGATAACAGCTCATCCCTTCAAAACTAACTAAAAAGCTCCAAGACCTTGGCTTCAATACCTCCTTGTGCAATTGGATCCTGGATTTCATAATTTGTAGATCCCAGTCAGATCAGATTGGAAACAACATCTCCTCCTTGATCTCCATCAGCACGAGTGCGTACAAGGCTGTGTGCTTAGCCCCCTACTCTACTCACTTTACACCTATGACTATGTCACTAAACACACCACCAATGCCATGTTCAAGTTTGCTGATGACACCATTGTTGTGAGCCAAATAAAAGTGGTGATGGAGGGAGATTGAAAAGTTGGATGAGTGGTGTCATAATAACAACCTCTCACTCACTCAACCTGCTGATTGGAGGGTGGCTAATGTTGTCCCACTTTTCAAGAAAGGAGGGAGAGGGAAAACAGGGAATTATAGACTGGTTAGCCTGACGTCAGTGGTGGGAAAGATGCTGGAGTCAATTATAAAAGAGGAAATTACGACACATTTGGATAGCAGTAGAAGGATCAGTCCGAGTCAGCATGGATTTATGAAGGGAAAATCATGCTTGACTAATCTTCTGGAGTTTTTTGAGGATGTAACTATGAAAATGGACAAGGGAGAGCCAGTGGATGTAGCGTACCTGGACTTCCAGAAAGCTTTTGATAAAGTCCCACATAGGAGATTAGTGGGCAAAATTAGGGCACATGGTATTGGGGGCAGAGTACTGACATGGATTGAAAATTGGCTGGCTGACAGGAAACAAAGAGTAGCGATTAATGGGTCCCTTTCGGAATCGCAGGCTGTGACCAGTGGGGTACCGCAAGGTTCGGAGCTGGGACTGCAGCTGTTTACAATATACATTAATGATTTAGATGAAGGGATTAAAAGTAACATTAGCAAATTTGCCGATGACACAAAGCTGGGTGGCAGTGTGAAATGTCAGGAGGATGTTATGAGAATGCAGGGTGAATTGGACAGGTTGAGTGAGTGGGTAAATGTATGGCAGATGCAGTTTAATGTGGATAAATGTGAGGTTATCCACTTTGGTGGCAAGAACAGGAAGGCACATTACTATCTAAATGAAGTCAAGTTAGGAAAAGGGGAAGTACAATGAGATCTAGGTGTTCTTGTACATCAGTCAATGAAAGCAAGCATGCAGGTACAGCAGGCCGTGAAGAAAGCTAATGGCATGCTGGCTTTTATAACAAGAGGAATTGAGTATAGGAGTAAAGAGGTCCTTCTGCAGCTGTACAGGGCCCTGGTGAGACCCCACCTGGAGTATTGAGTGCAGTTTTGGTCTCCAAATTTGAGGAAGGACATTCTTGCTATTGAGGGAGTGCAGTGTAGGTTCACAAGGTTAATTCCCGGAATGGCGGGACTGTCATATGTTGAAAGATTGGAGCGACTGGGCTTATATACACTGGAATTTAGAAGAATGAGAGGGGATCTGATTGAAACATATAAGATTATTAAGGGATTGGACACACTGGAGGCAGGAAGCATGTTCCCGCTGATGGGTGAGTCCAGAACTAGAGGCCACAGTTTAAGAATAAGGGGTAGGCCATTTAGAACAGAGATGCGGAAAAACTTTTTCACCCAGAGAGCGGTGGATATGTGGAATGCTCTGCCCCAGAAGGCAGTGGAGGCCAAGTCTCTGGATGTATTCAAGAGAGAGTTAGATAGAGCTCTTATAGATAGCGGGGTCAAGGGATATGGGGAGAGAGCAGGAACGGGGTACTGATAGTGTATGATCAGACATGATCACAGTGAATGGCGGTGCTGGCTAGAAGGGCCAAATGGCCTACCCCTGCACCTACTGTCTATTGTCTATTGTCAATGTCAGCAAGACCAAGGAACTGATTGTAGACTTCAGGAGAGGGAAACCAGAGGTCCATGAGTCAGCCTTCATTGGAGGATCAGAGGTGGAAAAGGTTAGCATATTTAAATTCCTGGGTGTTACTATTTCAGAAGATCTTTCCTAGAACCAGCACATAATTGCAATTTTGAAGAAAGCATGGCAGTGCCTCTACTTCCTTAGGAGTCTGCAGAGATTTAGCATGACATCTAATACTTTGACAAACTTCTACAGATGTGTAGTGAAGAGTGTGTTATCTAGCTGCATCACAGCCTGGTATGGAATCACCAATGCCTTTGAAAGGAAAGTCCTGCAAAAGGTAGTGGATTTGGCTCAGTATATCACAGGCAAAGCACTCCTAATCATTGAGCACTTCCACATGAAATGCTGTCGTAGGAAAGCAGCATCCATCATCAGTAATCCCCACCACTGATGACATGCTCTCTTCTCACTGCTACCATCAGGTAGGAAGTACAAGACCCTCAGGGCTCGCACGACCAGGCTCAAGAACAATTACTACCTCTCAACCATCTCTTGAATAGAAGGGAATAACTATACTCACTTGCTCTGCTATTGAAATGTTCCTAAAACCAATTATCTGACACTAAAGGCTCTTTATCTCATTACTTATTGCTACTTATTTATATTTGCATTTGCACAGTTTGTTATCATCTATACTCTGGTTCATCTTCTATTGATCATACATAGTTACAATTCTATTGATTTGCTGAGTATTCCCACAAGAAAATGAATCTTAGGGTTGTATATGGTGTCATATATGTACTTTGCGAATAAAATTTACTTTGAACTTCAAAAAGGTTCAGTTGTTGTTCAGACCAGAAGTCAGAATGAGGAAAAATGTGATAATGTGATCTAAGTGACTTTGACAATGGAATGATTGTTGGTGTCAGAGTAGGTGGTTTGAGTATCTCAGAAACTTCTGATCCTTTGGGATTTTCATATATAACAGTCTCCAGAGTTTATAGAGAATGGGGCAAAATGCAAAAAAATATAAAAAAAATCCAGTGTACTGCAGTTCTTTGGTGAAAATTCCAAAGAAGGATTGGTCAAAGGAGAATTGGCAGGCTGGTTCATGCTGACAGGAAGGTGACAGTAACTGAAATAAACATGCATTACAACAGTGGTGTGCAGGAGAGCATCTCTGAATGCATAATACATCAAACCTTGAAGTGGATGGGCTACAGCAACCGAAGACCATAAGCATACACTCAGAGGCCACTTATCCATTGAGTATGGTAGCTATTAAGTTACTGAAGTTACCATAACTAGAGAAAAGGTTCTTAGGAAACTGAAAGGTCTGAAGGTGGATAAATCACCTGGACCAGATGGTATACATCCCAGAGTTCTGCAATGGTGGCTGAAGAGATTGTGGAGATATTAGCAATGATCTTTCAAGAATCACTAGATTCAGGAGTGGTTCCAGAAGTCTGGAAAATAGCAAATATCACTCCACTCTTCAAGAAGGGATAGAGGCAGAAGAAAGGATACTATAGGCCAGTTAGTCTGACCTCCGTGGTTGGGAAGATATTGTAGTCAATTATTAAGGATGAGTTCTCAGGATATTTGGAGACAGATGATAAAGTTAGCTGTAGTCAGCATGGTTTCCTCAAGGGAAAACCTTGCCTGACAAATCTGTTAGTATTCATTGAAATAACAAGCAGGATAGACAAGGGAAAATCAGTTGATGTTGTGTACTTAGATATTCAGAAGGCCTTTGACAAGGTTCCACACATGAGGCAGCTTAACAAGCTATGAGCCTTTGGTATTACAGGAAAGATTCTAGTGTAGATAAAACAGTGGTCAAATTTCAGGAGGCAAAGTCTGAGAATAAAGGGGGCCTTTTCTGGCTGGCTGCTGGTGATGTGGTGTTCCACTGGGTTCTGTGTTGGGATCAATTCTTTTTGCATTATATATCAGTGATTTGAATGATGGAATTGATGGCTTTGTTGCAAAATTTGCAG
Source organism: Hemitrygon akajei (assembly GCF_048418815.1). Taxonomy (NCBI): domain Eukaryota; kingdom Metazoa; phylum Chordata; class Chondrichthyes; order Myliobatiformes; family Dasyatidae; genus Hemitrygon; species Hemitrygon akajei. The sequence goes on along the minus strand of NC_133150.1, from coordinate 22,622,559 downwards.
AGATACGAAGGTTGGTGGAGGGGCAGGTAGTTTTGAGGAAGCAGAGAGGCTACAGAAGAGCTTAGACAGATTAGGAGAATAGGCAAAGAAATGGCAGATGGAATACAGTATCATGAAGTGAATGGTCATGCACGTTGGTACCACAAATGAAAGAGTTGACTATTTTCTAAACGGAGAAAAAAAATACAGAAAAAAACTGAGCTGCAAAGATATTTGGGAGTCCTTGTGCAGGGTTCCATAAAGGTTAATTTGCAAGTTGAGTCTGTGGTGAGGAAGGCAAATTCGATGTTAGCGTCCCTTTCAAGAGGACTGGAATATAAAAACACTGGTGAGGCCTCAGTTGGAGTCTTTTGAACACAAAAGTGTCTTTTTCTGTTGATCAGTGTCAACAAAGCCGAACTAAATCTTCTGTGATGTAATTTGTAAAACAATAGAACATGAGAACTTCCAAGGGGGAGTGAATACACTTTATAGGCACTGTATATCGTGTGGTCTTTTCACTTCACCAGACTATTTAGCTGTTGAAGAAAATATGTATCACTTCTACCAAAATTGCTTTCAATTAAATGGAATAAAATTGGAAAACAAAATGACTTTTGAACTTTGTTTGATTTTAATATGATTAGCAATTGATATTACATGGCATATAGCTATATGGTAGCCAGGGTGCAATTTGTTATTCCTCAGTGCTACAGAAAAGCATTTTGATATTACCTTTAATTTTCAGGTGCTTCCCTGAATATGATTCACTGGATTGACTTAAATTCATCCCTAGAGTTTTTGAAATCTCTTTGGAAATTTCATGTATCATAATGACTTTGAAATACATCTGTGAAGCAAAAGGAATCTATTTTTGAAATGAGATTAATGTAGTAAGGACTTATTTTGGATTTAAGCATACAGCCGTATTCAGGAGATCTCTACTAGGGGACAAAATGGAATACCGTATGCCTCTTAAGCCTGTTATTGTCAATGATGGAAAGAATTATTTATACTTGATGTTGGGTACTTTCAGTTGTCTGCAATTCCTCGGCATAACAGATTGGAACTCTAATGGAAATCTGTTTGCAGATCATGGGTTTTGCACCTTTATTTTATTTAGAATATTCCTTTCATTATAAACCAAGACAAGTACCTGTAGTTAAGGTGAAATTTATACAGGACTTAATAGAACAAAGAAACAGGTGTAATGATTTGAAAGTTTGGCAATTCTTACTTCGACTATCCCTCAGTTTCAAAGAGTCCTGCTTTCATTCTGGTTCTGTGTGTGTTGGTGAAAGATGAGGGAATTGAGGGTTCTCCAATAGATGAAGACATAGGTGGGGTGGGAGGATAGGCAATACGTATGGCAATGCTTCCTTTTGCCACTTACACAGGGGTTCTCTGCACTTGCAATGTATGGACTCAAGATTATCAATGGCATTCTAAATGCTCCTTCTAAGTTTTGAGTGGTTTGAATTATCTTGGGGCATAAATTTATAGATACCGGGAATGTTTCATCTCTTCAAGAAAGCTTTGAGCATAGTTTCAATCCGAGCCTCAACTGCCTGGTAATGGTCAGCACAGAGACACAGCTAATAATGATGATGCTTCACAGCTCCAGTGACCTGAGTTCAATTCTGACCTCTGGTGTTATCTTTGTGCAGTTTGCATATTCTCCTGTGACCATGGGGTTTACTCCATATGCTTTAGTTTCCTTCTACGTCCCAGTTGGTAGTTTAATTGCTCACTGTACATTGCCCCATGTGTGAAGGTGAGTGATCCACACTGGGGCAGAAAGGAAGGAAGACTAATGACAATGCGAGTGGAATAAAATAGGATTAGTGCACTTCGAAGCTTATATTATCATTGTTAATATTCTCATCTCATTCTAACTTTTAAAACAGTCATGCTCAGTTAATGATAGATTAATTTTGTTTACCCACTCAGTGGGAACTGGTTGGGCAAGTGCCACAGTTGCCTACAGGAGGGCAAGGGGCCTGAACAATTTGCAGCCTATTTAGTTAAGGTTGCAACTGTGTGTGGTGAGCTGCATCAATCATTTTCCCTCATTTCACTTCATTATGTTACTCTTTTAAATCAGCAAGGTCGAAACAATCCTGAGGCAGAAAACATTCCCTTAGAGATTCAGTTACTGATCGAAAAAATTAAACCCTTTAATGTACTTTATAATTCTGGAAGTGACTATGTTTAAAATGTTCTGAACTCATGTTCTAAGATATATTCTTGGTTAGGCACAGCTTTCTGTTTAGCTCAACGTGGACATTGACAGTCAATTAAGAGACCCATGAAGTGCCACAGGGATGATTACAGTATACCTTTATCATTAGAACTACGCAAAGCAACTTTATTTACCTTTGTCTTTGCACCAGTAATATCACAAAGTTTCATATTGTGTCAGTGAAATTATACATTTGTCATATCAATAACATAATTATTTGGCAAAACAGCTTAAATAAATCTTGGCCATTATGAAAAAGGTTGATTTGGTCTAGCATAAATTCTCTAACATAAATAAAAAAATCAAGCCTATGGACAAAATTTTCCCAGCTCAAAGCTGGCTTTGAAGTATATTGCTTAACTGCTAGCTGCCTTCTCACTATTGCGTGACTTGCAATAAATACCCAACTGTGTCTCGGAAGTTTAAAGCACAATATAGGTATGTACACCAAGCAACAAAGTATAATTTAGTTTTGTGTTTTAACTGTAATGGTAAACATACAGGACAAGCTACTTGTTGGAGAGCACGCAGCTCTCTCCATCCAGCCAGTTCATTGGGAAATAACGAGTGAATGGCATGGGGTAAACAACTTAGTGTTGAAGAATACTCTGGACACAACGTTTTTCAAAGTACACTGCCCTATGAAGAAGAAAAAAATGCCCTATGGACCAGAAAAAAAATGCACATGGTAAAAATGGGTTAAATAATTACCTCTAATCTTTAAGCAACACATCTTGTTCACTTTCCTGGCTGCAAAATAGCCAGATTTTCTTGCCCTCGGTCTCCCATTTTGTTTCTACTGTAAAAACCAGCTGGCTATTGACTCAATAAATAACAAAACAAAATCTATTTCTCTTTAGTTGACTAATTTATATAGGTCCAGAAAAAGAATAATACCCATTTTTAATTAATTATGAAATTCTTTGTGATATATTTGATTAGCAGAAAACAAACAGCTAGAAAAAAATCCAATGCATCTTTTGAAGGAATTCTCCTTTTTAATAAAAATTAGGGAGCCACATTTTGTCTTGCATAAACTCAAACCTATTAAAAAATTTCTCAAGGATACGTTTCTATGTTGCCAATCTAAAAACTCTCCTTTCTCCTCTCTTCACAGCTTTGAGTGGGGTGAATTTTGAGTGATAAACGGTAATATTAGACATTAAGGGTTTCACAATCAGAAGTCAGGGTTTTGGATGGTGAATATAAAGGTTAGAAAGGAGGGTTTAAATAATGAGAAGTGCAATGGATTGGATGCCGCAAGGCGAGATTTTGGATGACAATGGGCAAGATTTTGAAAGAGCAGATTTGGGGTTTGAACTACAATGAACTAATGTGGAAAACAAGAATTTAGAAGAGGAAGAGTGAAGATTTGTGATAGCCGAAATTTTCAATGGTTGACAGTAATGGTGAGAATAGGGGCTTAAATGTTTAGGTGGTAAACAACTCAAATTGTTGAATTGTGCATTTACAAGGCACTTTCAAAAATGTAGCAGGAAGTTAAATCAAAAGCTATTTTACACTTAGGTTAAAGTTTTCCATCAAAGATGTAGTAAGTTGAACATTGCAAGCTATTACCCTGTCTAATGATGTTGAGGTTCTATCATGTAGACTCATTAAACAGCTGAATCCTGCTTGTTCTGTCCACTTGTATTTATATAGGAAGCAGTGTGCCACTTTGCTCTCGTTAAAGCAGCACTCTGATCAAGAATAATCAAGTCATTATGGAGGATTTTGAGTATTACTTAATGACCTATCTGTTTTTGCATGAGTTGCTGCTAGATATTTGAAGGGAGCTTTTAAAGCATGTTGCTATTCTTTCTGGGATGTTTTAAGATTGCACAATAACTGTGGCACTGGAAGAAAGGAATTGCCTTTCGCTGGGTCTGCTTAGATTTACAGAGAATTTGAGGCCAAATAGAACAAAACGTGCAATGGAGTCTGAATGTCACAAGGGTAAGTTGGACATTTTCCTTCTGCTCTGAATCCCCAGTACCATTTCTGAGAACTTAAATATTCTCTTTCTAGGACTAAACACCAATGCATATTAATTCTATCACCCCCTGCCAGGCAGCACTTCGATTCACTTTTTATGAATCTGGTAATTTTGTTCCCAGGTTCTTCAGAAGTCAAGAAAGAGGAATAAAACTTTGTGGCTTCAGCCATTTTATTAATTATTACAGGAACAAAGAACAAAGGAGCAGTATCATATTCAGACATGAGATAAATAATTCCAGTGATAACACTTAACCTATGAAATAGCCAGATTCAAGTGGGGTGTGACACCTGCTGCAGAAAAGCTGAGAAGCTTCCAAAAGCTACAGAATCAGCTGTGGTCTGATTCAGGTGCAGTGCTGCCTGGCTTCATGTCTTTCATTGACCTTTCATTCTGAATGCTGTTTGCTTACTTCAATTGTTTGCATGGTTTTTTATTTTCTCTCTGTGCATTGGGTGTTTAATGGTCTTTTATTTAGTTGGTTCTTTTCAGGCTTCTTTGTTTTGTGGCTGCCTGTAGGGAGCTGAATCTCAAGCTTGTATAACTCATACGTACTTTGATAATAAATGTACTTTGAAATTTGAACTTCAATTACTGGAAGATTTGCTGACCATGTATATCGGTGATGATATAAAAACACGAGCAAGCCTAGGAAAGTTAAACTATAAATGAAAACTTCAAAAAGGAAACAAATCTTCACCTTCATCTGACATGGGTGAGTCTAAACCACATGCATAAATCCAGGAAATTGCATCCAATGAGCACGTGAGAATTAAACATGCTATTATGTTTTTTTCCCAGTATCATGATCATCATGAGTTACCCATCCCCTTCACTACTCCCAACATCCACTGCTGAGACCCCTCTGCCTCTCACAACTTTGATTCAGGTGTTACTCAACATCAACACAGCATTTAATCCTTCATTTTGACCTCTGGCCAATGCTCCTACTGAGTTTAGTTACTGACAAGACTAGATTAAACCCAGAATAACCTGGTATTTTATTTTCATCTGTTCCTTTGGCTCCACTAATTTGTGCTTAATATAGATTGTTCTAGCTGCTAATTAATATAACCAATCAAACAAGCAAGGCTACTGTCAAACTTTACCCACTCAAGTAAATCACCATATTTAGTGACTTTGCACTACACATCCATACTTTAAGAGAGCTAATAAAATATGCATGATAACATATATATTCTATCACCATGTGCTTGTGAGGTTGCGGTTAAACTTAGATGCAAATAGATAGATAGATAGATAGATACTTTATTCATCCCCATGGGGAAATTCAACATTTTTTCCAATGTCCCATACACTTGTTGTAGCAAAAACTCATTACATACAATACTTAACTCAGTAATAATATGATATGCATCTAAATCACTAACTCAAAAAGCATTAATAATAGCTTTAAAAAAAAGTTCTTAAGTCCTGGCAGTTGAATTGTAAAGCCTAATGGCATTGGGGAGTATTGACCTCTTCATCCTGTCTGAGGAGCATTGCATCGACAGTAACCTGTCGCTGAAACTGCTTCTCTGTCTCTGGATGGTGCTATGTAGAGGATGTTCAGGGTTTTCCATAATTGACCGTAGCCTACTCAGCGCCCTTCGCTCAGCTACCGATGTTAAACTCTCCAGTACTTTGCCCACGACAGAGCCCGCCTTCCTTATCAGCTTATTAAGACGTGAGGCATCCTTCTTCTTAATGCTTCCTCCCCAACACGCCACCACAAAGAAGAGGGCGCTCTCAACAACTGACCTATAGAACATCTTCAGCATCTCACTGCAGACATTGAATGACGCCAACCTTCTAAGGAAGTACAGTCGACTCTGTGCCTTCCTGCACAAGGCATCTGTGTTGGCAGTCCAGTCTAGCTTCTCGTCCAACTGTACTCCCAGATACTTGTAGGTCTTAACCTGCTCCACACATTCTCCATTAATGATCACTGGCTCCATATGAGGCCTAGATCTCCTAAAGTCCACCACCATCTCCTTGGTCTTGGTGACATTGAGACGCAGGTAGTTTGAGTTGCACCATATCACAAAGTCCTGTATCAGTTTCCTATACTCCTCCTCCTGTCCATTCCTGACACACCCCACTATGGCCGTGTCATCAGCGAACTTCTGCACATGGCAGGACTCCGAGTTATATTGGAAGTCAGATGTGTACAGGGTGAACAGGACCGGAGAGAGTACGGTTCCCTGTGGCGCTCCTGTGCTGCTGACCACTGTGTCAGACCTACAGTCTCCCAACCGCACATACTGAGGTCTATCTGTCAAGTAGTCCACTATCCAATCCACCATGTGAGAGTCTACTCCCATCTCCGTTAGTTTGTGCTTTAAGATCTTGGGCTGGATGGTGTTAAAGGCACTAGAGAAGTCAAGGAATGTAATCCTCACAGCACAACTGACCCCATCTAGGTGAGAGAGTGATTTGTGCAGCAAATACGTGATAGCATCCTCCACTCCCACCTTCTCCTTATATGCAAACTGAAGCGGATCCCGGGCGTGCCTGGTTTGTGGCCTCAGATTCTGTATTATCAGATTGTTAATACAATCTGTTAATACAGATTGTTAATACAGATTGTATTATACAACGATCAGGGTAAAAAGGATAGAAATGGAAAGATGAAAGCTTATGATAATGGACACAGCAGAGTGAATTAGGGATTGGAGTTTGAGGTTTAACTGTCAGATGCTTCAAAAAATAACTTTGTGTCAAAATCTGTCCATGGCCAAAGAATTTGGACCTGGAGACCAGAGGATTAACTTGATATTAGGAAGTATTACAGAATTATTAATGTTAGTTGTGCAGGAACAACTCAGATAATTCCACCAAAATAGAAAGTAACTTGATTTCTTCCTGTTGTCTTAAATAACCTGATTTGTCAACACTGATTCTACTGAGATTATCTACAGAGGACAATCTATCAAACTATTGATACAAAATAGAACGATCAATAAGAAACTCTTTCACTTGTATAGCACTTTTTACATCACTTACAGCTTTCCAAAAGTCACTTGGTTGAAGTATCTCCGCATTGTAATGCAGGGGATCAAACAGTCAATTTATGTTTTACAAGCTGTCACAAATATACATACAAGATGATTTCATTTTTACTGATGATTACATGCCAAATCTTGGCCAAGCCACCAGGGATAATTTCTCTGCTTTGTTTTTCCCAGTTACTACACTAGGCTCTTACTTGGCTCTGAGGAAACTCAGATCATTCAGCATCAAGGCTCAACAGGTGATATCACAGTTTCTTTCCAATCATTTCATAGCTCTGTTCCACACTCTCTGTCAACTCAGTGTGGTCCATTTTCCTTTAAGCCTAACTAATTCTTTGGAGAATTTCTTGAACACTTGTGTAGAATCTAAGAAAAAAGTGAATTAGAGGATTGTCGGTGTATTAATAGGATCAACATCCAATACACTAAAAAAAATTGCCAATGCAGCACCACCAAGTATACGCAATGTGTCAGATCATTGGAGTTTTACTGTGAATGGGATCTTTTGGACAATATTTCAAGTTTATTGTCATTCAATCATATACATGTACATAGCCAAACAAGACAATGTTCCGTCATAGTCCTGACTGTACAGCAGCAGGCATTCAAGTTTCTACTCTCCACTTTCCCGGAGAATGGTTAGCTGCTGCTGGTTCTTTAAGATTCAGACTGTCTGTTATTGCCTGCCACATCCCATCATGGAAAGTCTGTACTTAAAAGCCATGTGCCGAACACTCAGTGCTCAATCATATGAGTTCCACTTCTCGTACTACTGTTTGTGATTTCACCTATGGATTCTATTTGTGTCATCCTGTTTATTTCAAGTCTGAGTCTGAGTTAATTCTAGAGCTTATTCTGTCTTGGATTCACCACCATCCATTGTTTAATGTTACTCCAAACCAAGGTGCACAACACATGCAGTGTAACTCACACACATAACACAAAAAGTAATATTACCACAAATAAATTAACAAATAATACAGTACATATGTGATACAAGTTACAAAATAAACAGTATAAAGCTATTGGTGCTTCATAGGTGATGAGACCTTGAGGTGGCAGGAAGTTCACTAGTCTAACAGCCTGGGAGAAGAAGTTGTTTCTCATCCTAACAGTTTTTGTCCTAATGTTATGGTACCTCCTACCTAATGGTAGGGGGTCAAAGAAACTGTTGGATGAATGGGATGGATCACTGACAACGCTAAGGGCTCGATGTATGCAGCACCCCTGATGAATATTTCCAATAGGAATAAATTATGAAGTATGCTAGTTTGTCATAATAACATTCAATTTTAAATGGCAGATATTGATATTTAAAATAATGCAAGACTCCAGATTACGAATGTTAGAATAATCTTTCTCCATCCTTTATATAGCAGCAATCGCCTCACATCTGCATGCTTAGTGTATTAATACAGTGAGATGCGGTGATGACAAACTATTTTTGCAACAGATCTTAATGGGCAGATTTATTTAATATGGCCCATGGTTTTGAATTCATGATGACATTTGCTGTTTGCGCCAACCCTTACCTTTCATTGTTGACCTTGCCATCCAAGAGCACTGAGTTAGATTTTGGGTTTAGCCATTGCATTTGAGGAAGGTTGAAGCCAGGGGCCACCAATGATGAAGTGCTTGTTCCCTCTATTGAGTATTTACAGTTCCTCTGGGTAATAAGTATGTGGCTGAATGTTGGCTGCTGTTTCCCAGAATGGTCAGAGAGATTATAAACTTCTTGGTGATGATTTTCAAGTTGTTTTATTGTCATTTCAACCATAACTGCTGATACAGTACACAGTAAAAACAAAACAACGTTCCTTCAGGACCATCGTGCTACATAAAACAACACAAAAACTACACTAGACTACCTGAAACAACACAAAACTACACTAGACTACATGAAACAACACAAAACTACATTAGACTACGTGAAACAACACAAAACTGATTAGACTTCAGACCTACCTGGGACAGGATTTTTCTAAATCTTTGTAAATGAGGAGATTGAAGTTGCCCCTTAGTTGGAATATTAAGTTCGTGAAGACCAGTACATGAAAATAGTGAACATTTAATGTTAAGCATGGGGAAACAAAATTGAACTTAGTTGTTGGGGAAACTCTTTATCACTTAATTGTGGACGTGCTCACACAGGGAGTGGTGCATACTGTATATGGGACAAGCTGCCAGAGGAAGTAGTGGAGGCAGGCAGATATACACTTTTATGCATAAGACATTTGCACAAGTACATGGATGGGAAAGGTTTAGAGGAATATGGGTGAAATGCTGGCAAAATTGGACTGGCTAAGATGATGGTCAGTATGGTTGAGTGTGGCTGAAGTAACTGCTTCTGTGGTGTATTAGTTTAGGACTCTGCTGAGATCCACAACCATTCTGGGTAAAATAAAGACATTGTTACAAAGCAATTCTAAAGATTGATATTAAAATAGCCAGTACATTTCATTTTTGTGAAAGATAAATGTTGTTTTGTGATGTTTATTTTCCCTCTAGTAATGTGTTTTCAGGATGTGGACATCACTGACAAGACCAGAATTTGTTGCCCATTCTAATTCCTTTTGAAAAGGTGATTGTGATCTGATTTCCCAAGCCTCTACACTAGTGAGAGCACTACCCGATTGTTGTTAGGGGCAGATCATTTGAGGATTTAGGCCCAGCTATGATGTAGAACATGTGAATAGTTTCAAATCAGGATGGTATGTAACTTAAAAGGGAACCAGCAGGTGATGGTATTTCTTTCAACCTGCTCCCATTGCTCATCTTGGTGGTAGACATCAGGGGTTTGAAAGGTGCTACTGGAGTAGCCAGCATGAGTAATTGAGTGCATTTTGAATTTGATGCACACTACAGCAGCTGTGTGCCCGTTCTGGAGGGAATGAATGCTTGGGATGGTTGTTGGGTCACAAATCAAGCAGGCTGTTTTGTTTCATTTGATGCTTATTCACTAGGGCATTTTGGTAGTACCAAATCGTTACTGTCTCCTCACCTCTGTAATTGAGCTCTTTTTAAAGTTGTGATGAGGTTTGGATCAGAGTGGTCCTGGTAAATCCCAAAGTAGGCATCAGTGAATAAGTTATTGGTCAGTTGCTGTTACTTGTAGAAAACACAGTGCAACACAAAAAATGGCGGATAAACTCAGCAGGTCAGGCAGCATCTGTGGAGAGGAATAAATAGTCAATGTTTTGGGCCAAGACCCTTCGTCAGGACTGGAAAGGAAGGTGGGAGAAGCCAAAATAAGAAGGTGGGTCAGAAGAGAAGATGTATAGGTGATAGGTGAATCCAGATGAGGGGGAAGAGGTGGATGCGGGAAGTGGATGAAGTGAGAAGCTGGGAGATGATAGATGGAAAATGTAAAGGGCTGAAGAAGAAGGAATCTGATGAAAGGGGATAGTGGACCATGGGAGAAAGGGAAGTAAGAAGGGGTACTAAAGGGAGGTGATGGGCAGGTGAGGAAAAGGTCTGAGACGGGAGCCAGAATGGGAAACGGGAAAATAAGAACAGAAGAGGAGTTTGGGGGAGGGGTGAGGAAATAAGAGAAATTACCAGATGTTAGAGAAATCAATTTTCATGCTGTTGGGTTGGAAGTTACACCGAAAGAATATGAGGTGTTGTAGAAAACACAGTACTGCTGATCCATCATGTATGGTCTGAACAGCAGTTAGCGGGATTGGATTCACCCTGCTTTTTTTGTAAACAGAACAGACCTCAGCAATTTTCCACTTCAAAAGTTCAAAGTATGTATGCTTTATACAATTTGAAACATGTCTTCTTACAGTCAAGTGGTTGCCCATTTTGTAACTACGTTGGAACAACTTAGAGGCACAGCTAAATCGTAACGACTGACATGATGTTATCTGGTCCCATTGCTTTTGCTGTGCACTCAGCCATTTCTTAGTATCACATGGAATAAATTGAAATGGATGGAAGCAGGCTTCTAGTTTAGCAGGGATCTCTAGAGGAAATGAAAGAATCATCTAAGTAGCAGTCCTGGTTTTAACATTTTTGCAAATGCTTCAACTTTGTGTTTTAGCATTCATATGCTGGGCTCTGCCGACATTGAGGACAAAAGTGTTCTTGGAGCATCTTTCCACTTGCTATTTAATTGTACGCCAACATTCACAATGAAATGTTAGTGAATTCTGGAGCTTTGATCTGGTCTGTTGGTTGAAAAATCGCTGATACGTTATATTTGCATCTATACTGGGCTAACATTTGTCATTTTTCAGTATGCCTGATGCTGCTCCTGTTTGCCCTCCCAATTGAACCTTGGTGCATCCTCCTGCTTTATTGTAAAGGAAATTGAGGAATATCTGTTTTTTTCCTTCTGCTGGTCATCCATAGTGCTTCATGGATGTCTAATTTTAAGCCAAAGGTTCTGCTCTGAATCTAACCAATTTAGCATATTTGAGGTACCACACAGCACAATAAAAGGCATCCATGGTTATGTGAACTATAAATGTACTAAATGCTATTGACCCAGAGCATGTTGGCAGATGAGACATTGTCACCACAAAGACTGCTACCGGTGCTTTCATAGACCTTGGGTGAAGAAGAAATCAGGGATGTTTTACGTTACTTCCTGTTGCTTCAACAGACTCAATCTGAAAAAAGTGTTCTTCAGGCTCAGATATCTTAGTCAATGTTATTGCTTTGTTGCCACTTGGTGCTGGGCATTTGAAGCTCCCACCCAGAGTATATTCTGTGGCCTTGATATTTTCAGTACTGCTTCAGTGTGATGTTCATTATGCTTGAGCAGTGGATTTTCTTGATGGCGTGAGACTTCATACAGTCAATGTTGAAGACTCCAAGAGCTGTTCACTCTTGTCTGAGTTGTACTGTGCCAATATTCCCTGGCAGGGTTGTCACATTAATGAACAAGGCATTCATTCCCAGAGAATATGATGGAGGTCCTGACACATTGTCTGGAAGATATGATTCTGTGAGTATGACATTGCCATCCTATTGCCTATAATAGTGATACCCTTGTGTCATCATAAAAGCACAGATTTAAGCTCTTTAATTTTAGAAACGCAGGGGTGAATTTTACTCTACTTGTCACATAGAACCTGCCTAGCTTTACTCTCCATTGAAGTCAGTAAGACGAAAATAAAACATAGTTTTTTTACAGCAATTCCAATCTCTTTGTGCTGAGCACATTGGGTTATGCATCCCTCCTGGGATTTGATGGACGTTTATTTTCCTGTCATCAACAATGTGGCTTCCCATTTTGAATTAAAAGAAGAAATCCTCTACAACACACCCAGGGAAGTACTTTTTTTTAAACTGCTTGCTTTGCTAATAAAAATTCTCCCTTTTAGTTTTGTAAATAATTAGAAAACTACACTTAGTTTCTTCCGGATCTATAAAAACCATCTTATTCATACAGAGAAATGCAAACAATAGCATACCTTGGGGATATTATTCTCATTGAATCAGGTAAAGAAAAATACACAAGAGGGTAGGTGTTATTTAGAAAGCTTTAGCTGACAACATATACTTACAAGATAAAAATAGTAAGCAATTAAAAGCATTATAGTTATATATTGTAATGTGATATTTAATCAGTTCAACAGCACTAAACTTAAACAGCAATACTGCAATGTTGTAGGTTGCAGCTCTGCTGGTAGCACCTCCGTTCCTGAGTTGGTAGGAACGTACAGAACATACTTGAAAGACTTGGGCTCAAAATTGCCAGTGCAGTTTCAAAATGGTAGATGATGTGGTGGTGGAGGGTGGGAGCAGAGTGCTTGATTTACCCCAACCTCAGAGATCTACTGGGCACTGCAATTGTGAAGACATTATTTCATCCATCATTTCAGTGAGGAACAGGACTTGCTGGCATCTTGCAAGTACAGGCAGCCTTTCACAGAAAGTCCATAAGGGCTCTAATTACTTACACCAAGCATTTCATCAATAGGAAATTGATTCTGGTGGTTGTGAATCATGAGCAATCAAATAATGGTCAACATGATGTTCCCAGTAGGACCTATGGTACCCTGTCCTCAGAAAGGCAGAATTGCCTTACATTTTTTCTGTTTAGCACTGCCCACAGGATGGACCTTAAAGCACGAGGGCTGTCCTGAGGAAGGGTCTCAGCCCGTAACGTCGACAGCGCTTCTCCCTATAGATGCTGCCTGGCCTGCTGTGTTCCACCAGCATTTTGTGTGTGTTGTTGTTCGAATTTCCAGCATCTGCTGATTTCCTCGTGTGAGGGCTGTTTTCTGTTTCTCTGCCTGCTTGCCCTTTTGGATTCTCCAACCAAAGAAGAGGATTCAAATAGCAAATGTGCAAATAAGATCAATGATATGAATGTCCAGGTCCCTTTCACTGAATTCATAAACTTTCCCTTCCACATGGCATGCACCATGTATGTTGTTGCTATTTGGCTGATGTGGAGAAGATGAACAACTTCCTTAGACTGGTGCACAGCGAGGTGTTGGAGGCTGTGTTCAACAGAGCGTGAACCTGTTGGAAAATACATCGGCCTCATTTTAGCACACTGTTCTGGGTGAAAACTACTTGGCAGACTTTGCATTGCTCTGTGGGAGAACCAAAGGAATGCCAGTGCTAGATACGATAATGCTTTAGCACACCGAACTAGACAAAAAAAAAACAATGGTTTTGATCCATAGCACATAAATTTCTTATTTTTAGAATAATTCCGACTTTAATGTTTGTGATTTATTGCTATTTTAGTGGAGTATTACCACAGCTGTGGAGATATAATTTCAGCTAATTATTTATAACAACTTCACAGTCTCAATATTTGCAATATAATAACAATTGATGATCCATTACACTACTAGTTTGCTTTGCATGAATTTTCAAGAACCCTTCTCTGGAAAGAAATTCCATTATACTGTTAAAATGATTAATGGTTTTCTTAAATAAATGCATCAACTTATACCTCAGAAAGCCATATACTACAGAGTTTTGTTCTATAAGTTAAATTAAAATAATCCACTTAAAATGCCCTGAATTAATATTACTTTTATTATTTATAAGGAACAAACTTTATCTTCACAGGGATTAAAGTCCATTTACCTCTTTAGTATAATAGAAGCACATTATCTATTAATATACTTTTTGAATTTAATTTATACCTCCTCATGCTAAAATGTAAATTGCCATCTGAAGTTAAATGTGAGTACTCAGGACGATATGGAAGGTAAACTTGTTACTGATCTCTGAATGATAACTATAATTCAGCTCTGGTCTTGGGTTCAATGTTTAAGATGACTTCTTCCACCTTGAAAACTGAAAGCACCAGTTAAACAACTGGGACAAAAATAAGAGCATAAGAATTGGATGATGGAGTAAATGTATAAATCTTTCAGCCTACTTTAAATTCAATAAGATCAGCAGATCTGACCTTTGGCTTCAGCTAAGATTGAGAAGCTTGACACACAGTTGTGCTTTGTATTATCGAAGGCTCCACAAACTCTGCTTGGAGATCTTTTATTGAGTCTGAGGAGACTGTTCAGTGAAAGATGGTACTACTCTGGTTTATCTGTGGAAAGAAACTTTATCTTTGTAGCATGCCGAGGACATGAATGCCTTTGTAAACATGTAAGAAATTAGTCCGGAGGTAATGGAGACAAATTGGTTGTAGAGATTTATTGGCTGCCAATGAAAGTTCTTTAAGGCAAGCCCAACTTTCCATTTTCCTTGCAGCAATCGCAGGGCAGCTGCAGTCTCTGCAGATATATGCTTATTGGGACTGGGTGACAGCTTTAAATGTGCAGCAGTCAGGGTGAAAACCACCCTAACATTTTAAAATAAACCCCCCATCTTTGTGATACTGGAAGGTCTCCCATTTGTGTTAGCAAAAACTTACCATACGAAACAAGGATGAAAACCAAATTCTAAGCATTTGTCTCCAATATAGCTAGACTTTCTGAAAATGTTTATCACAGGTGTTCAAAATTTTAAATGAAATACACACTTGCTGAAGATAAATCATAATTTATCTCCAGATGGATAATTATACAAGTGGAGATATGTTCCTATATATAGAACACAGAAAAATACTAGAGTCAGCAGCCAGACATAAATTTGGAGTTCTAGTTGACTCTGTCATAGAAATTTCTGATTTCCAATTTACTGATATCAATAGGAAATAAAATCTGGCAATTTCCTAAATGGAAATGAATGAAAATGTACTACATTCACAAATAATGTCCAAAATAATATGATGTGTCCAAAAGAATTGGCTGAATATTGCTACTTGTATATTCCCCTGACAGGAGAAGTGAATATTCCATGGTTAGTATAAATTTGCAAGCTTTACTGTACATGTTGGACTTGGAACTATCCCCTCACTTGATTATATTAATTACTTATTATTTCATTACAACAAATTAAATATATTATTTCTATTTCTGTTATAACGCACCTTCATCACTTCAGCTCATATTTTGCTGACTGTGAATTGTGCGACTGTTAGCAAATTCCTGCATTTGCAGCAAAATTTGGAAATCTAGGGGTGCTGTCAGCAGCATCTTTCTCCATGGGCTACAATATGGTAGGCTTTACTGTGGAGTCTCCATCGCGATCACTGTCATAACTTGAACCCAGGCTAATTACCGATTATTCTAGTTCTTAAAATGCAAGTTGAAGAAGTTAAGGCACTATCAAGAATAATTAATCTAACTGCCATATTAAGCTGTAATTACTGTTGAGCAAACACTCTGGCCCCATAAAATTAATCTGACAGGTGTGCAGTCGTATTCCCTTAAAATAAAGTTATAGATTATAGTAATAATATTGATATAGTTTTGTCCTTATCTTTCTTGCAACAACTGTCTTGATCTTTTCTTTAAGTACGGAGAAGGGGAAAGTTAATAGTCTCATTGTACAGCTATAGATTCTTCATATTTTTCTTGTTATATTGAAGGAAATAAATGAAGTAAAGCTTCCTGAATAATATTTCAAAGTGACAGCCAAATATTCTAAACTATTATTCAATGTGTTATCATGTTACTATTGAAATAGCGTGAACTTCAGGGCTGAAGTTCTGTAAATAAAAATACTGATTTTTTTTTCCTGGTTCATTATAAAGATTTTGTTCTCCCTCAGTAATCCTTTGATGATCATTCAGCTGAAGTAAACTCAGTGGCCATTTTACTAGAAACAACAGTTCACCTGCTCAGTAATGAAAATATTTAATCAGCCAATCATGTGGCAACAGATCAATGCATGAGAGCATGCAGTCATGGAAAAGAGGTTCAGCTGTTGTTCAGACCAAACATTAGAATAGGGAAAAAATGTGATCTAAGTGGCTTTGACTGTGTAATGATTGTTGGTGCCAGATCATGTGGTTTGAGTATCTCAGAAACTGCTGATCTCCTGGGATTTTCATGCAATCTGTAGAATTTACAGGGAATGGTGTGAAAAATAAAGCAACACCCAGTAAGTGGCAGCTCTGTGGGTGAAAATGTCTTGTTAATGACAGCGGTCAGAGGAGAATGACCAGACTGGCTCAAGTTGACAGTAAAGCAACAATAACACTAATAACCATGTGTTACAACAGTGGTGTGCAGAAGAGCATCTCTGAATGCACAACATGTCATGGTACCTACTGACTACTGAGTGAATGTTGGTCAAGTGGTCTTATTCTGAAATGGTAAGCAATATAAAACGGATGACAAACAAGATAGTAAGCTCTTTTCCTTTATAGCGGAACATATCTTTGTTCCATTATTAGGTAAATATTTGCTTTACTATGAATTCCAAATGAATAATTTTCTATATTCTAATGTGTAGCATGGCCATTATGAAAAGTGAAATAGGCACCAGAACATCCACTCACCAGCTGAGCACATGTGAAAAGACCATGCTTTTTAATCCTGTTATAGAATTTCATCCTTGTGCTTTGTGAACGATAAGTATGCAACTACGGGTTGTACACTGATTGTGGAATTTGATTTGTTCAACGGAACCAACTGTTGAAAATTGAGTAGAAAATGCAGTCACAGTGTTCTTGCCCCTAAGTTGAAGAACAGGATGTCACTGGATGTGTAATCAAGACAAGCTTTGCAGTGAGAGTCAAATGGGATTCCATCTACGGTATAACTATCGATCTGAGTAGTAACAAATAGAGACAGCAGTTGCCTTTCAGGGTTGTACCTCATACTGAAACAGGATTAGAAATGCTTGCTTTTGGAAGGGCATCTTCCACATGCATTCTGAGGTGAGTAAATCTGGACCCATCTTGCTGGCTGAACAACACATGGACTGACTTATCTGGACTAGCTATGGTGGTCCAATTTTGCTGGATGTCTGCACCCACAGTCAACCTTTGAGAGTCAGTCAGTGTCTGAACCATGTAGAGTCCAACTATCAACCAGAGGTACCATGTGTCACTCTGCAAGTGCTGAACTCATGGCACCTTATTTCACTTCAAATGGTCACTTAATAAAAATTTCCTTTGCTCTGGAACTGTTGGCCACAACTTCCATAATGTGGTGCTCATATGCATATATATGCATTCATTCATATGTTTTTAGTGATTATGGGGGGAGAGGTTGGGGTGTGTCTTAGTGCTTTCTTATCACTCCTCTCCTTCTCCCATCACCTTGTGCACATAGGCATTGTGGTTTTAAATGAACCAAAATGCCCAAGAGTATGCAAATCAAAGAAAAAGAGATGAACTGGATGAATCGGGGAAAATAATCTTTGTGAAAAGGCACAAAAATAAGTTAATCGACACAAACTCTTCTGAGTGATGGTGTCCGTACAGGGAAATGAACTAAAAAATGCTGGGATTACTGAAATTTGAGAGGAAGGAGTTAGCTCCCAATAACAAAAAGGGAATGTCAATCGGGAGGAAAAGGAACTCAGGAACAATTAAGCACCAAAAGACCTGAGGAAGTTTGCAAGAACTGTGCAGCAGTTTGAAAGGATGCAGCAGTAATGTATAAGATGTTGACAAATGCCGAACGTAACACTCACTGACACATTAAGAAGTTTAAGGAGATAGAAAAAGCTTGGTGCACAATTGAGAGGCCAGAGGGTGGTCATGGAAGAGAAAGTCTTGTGCAATGTCTGAGAAGATTAGAGTGAGACAGAAGAAAGGAAGAAACTGATTTGGAAAGAAAATTAAATAAGGGAAATGCAAATTCACTGGAATAAAGGAATCAGGAATTAATTGGAAACCACTAACAATTCAACCTGTATGCACAGTTCTACACTAAATATACAGATAACAGCATTGCTGTTTTTAATAACTGCAGTTCTTTTCCAAGCTTGAATGTAATCTGATCATTTTTCTAATCAGAGATAAGGGCCTAGGGTCAGTAAACTCCAGGATACAGCTGTCAGCCAGCATTTTAAAGATTTTGTTAACACAGTAACCAGCATGGAGAGAAACAATTAATGCAAGACAGATCTGAAGACTGTATCTAGCTCTAGGACTAGTGCAGGACTCTTAGATTAAACATTTCTCCAGCTTTTTTCTTTAAATATCAAAATACTTTCCAAAGATCATTATTCCTCAATAGAAGTATGTGTGAACAATTTGTGTCATGTGGTGCCAGCAACATAATAGAGTCCCTGGAAATTTCACAGGTGGAAAAAAGACTTGCTATTTCTACTTGACTATTTCTACAGCAATTCCAAGTCGCAGTAAAGCACTATATCCATCATTGCAGTGAATCTAATTAAATTAGGCTTTCTAGAATTGATTGATTATTTATTTATTTATTTATTTGTCTATCTATCTATTTATTGATACAGCATGGAACAGGCCTTTTTGGCCCATCGAGTTGCGCCACCCAGCAGCCCACCTACTTAGCCCCAGCCTAATCATAGGAAAATTTACAATCACCAATTTCCTACTAACCAGTATGAACTCGAACCGTGGGAGGAAACTGAAGCACCAGGGGAAACCCACACGGTCACGGGAAGAAAATACAGACGGCACTGGAATTTAACCCCGAACTCTGACACCTCCAGCTGTAATAGCATTGTGCCAAATGCTATGCTACCATAGGATTACCAAGGCAAAGGAAATAGCCTTATTCATGTTAGTTTTGATGGAAACAAAATGCAGAAGTTTATTTGGTCAGCCACAGAAGATGAGAGATTTAAGTGGAGTCTGAAAAATGCTGTTTTTTAATGAAAGAAATATTGAAAATATCTGCAAAGAATGAAGTCCAATAGCAATTTACTATGAGAGTAACTGAAGAGGAAAGTAAATTAGGGATGTGGAGGATTAGATTGAATCAAATAACTGACAATTAGATGAAAAAGTTCCAGAAAGTCTAAGAAGCATTTTATGCTGAATCATTATTTGATTTGGACAGAAGTTTAAATAAAGCATTTAATTATTGTCCACATCTATCATCCAATATGTTTTTTCTAACTGTGCTATGGCACTATCATTATAAACTAAAATGAACTGTGGTGTTGCTGCTATAAATACAGTGACACTAACAATTATTCATTGTAGCAGATAAATAAAAGTGAATTGTATTAACAAATTAATGTCTTGGGAGACAATAATAGTGCAGAGGTACAGTAAGTATGTAGAAACTAATTTCTCAGTAGTACTACAACATACAGTAAATAATGTCCCTTTTTGCCACTGATTTAGGTAGAGAAAATTGCATAAGAAATACAAGTCAGAAATTCAAATAGCCACAACACTGATGGATTTTATATAATACATTTGAAGTACCATGTTTATATCTTATTATCTTCAGTAGAGAGGTAGGCCATTTAACTCCAGATGTGCCTCCTCCCATATTCACTATAAATACCAATTAATATGTCCTTCTATTCAAATCTCCCTATGGTTTGTATCCAACATCCCTTTGAGTGTATTGACAGAATATGGATTAATTATGCATTCTGGATTATGATCTAACGTCGATCTGCCTCATCCAGTTTAAGTATTTAATGTACAGAATCCAAGTGGACATAACAATGGCTACTTAATATTTCTGGTCCCTAGTGCTGATTTTTGCTACAAGAGAATCATCATGTCAGAGTGGACTTACTTCCCCATTATCACCTCTCAGATGTCTCCATTTCCCTACACTTGCCACCAATAAGATCAAGTTGTCAAGGTGGGGGCATCCTAGACCCAATTCCTAAGGACCTGTGTGTCATCAATGGATTGTCAGTTGAGTTGAAGATGCTTTGACACAATAGCTTTGAAACAAGGAGAAAGCCTCTGACAAATGCTAAGGTCAGACCAACACTTATCAAAGTTGTCATTCTTTGGGAATGTCCCTAAAATTCAGAAGCATTCTAAAAGTCTTAAAAATAAAACAAGTAATCTTGAAGGAAGAATACTAATATTTATAATGAGAAAATAAAATCACCTGAGCATATCCAAGCTCACTTTTAAATATTTAAAATTGTTATTGCAAACACATGAGGTTTAGACAATTTAACTTTACAGATGCCATATCTTCCTTCCCTGCTGCTTTGAAATTATGCACAAACTGCATCTAATTAGGCACAGGATCCATAAGCAGATTATTTAGCATTAGGCTCAACAAAAGGTCTTGTATTGGATTGTACTGATGGACTTGCATGTAAGGATCCATTAGTAACCATTATTATTACTTTCTGCACCTTGTGGCACATCAGGCAACAACCTTGCCGTTTTTTTTTTAGCATTTTGTCTGATTTTTTACATGGCCAAGTTGCTAGCTCAATGCTCAACCAGCATGAATGGAAAGCGATCAAGGAGCAGGCCAGATTGAAACTCAGGACCACTCTCCTCAAAGTCCAGTGGTGATGCCACTGCAACCATGGGACTTCTATATTTGGCATCGAAATGCCAAACTTTCAGGCATCTGTAGGGTTAAAAATGCAGCCTAAATTCTGGCATAATTTGTTAATCTACCTTGGACA
The DNA here is from genome assembly GCF_048418815.1 of Hemitrygon akajei. NCBI lineage: Eukaryota > Metazoa > Chordata > Chondrichthyes > Myliobatiformes > Dasyatidae > Hemitrygon > Hemitrygon akajei. The sequence continues at coordinate 22,601,447 of NC_133150.1, read as the reverse complement.
GTTAAAGGCCTCAATTATTTTCAAATTTCACTCAAAACCTCTTCCTATGATGATCACATCTCTTCAGTGGACCATTCACTATAAGGTAAGCAGATATTCTTCCTATACATTAACATAAGTACAATGGCTGTCTTGGTTAATTGATGCAACAACATGTGCTGTCAAAGCCTTCATAATATATAATAGTTATAGTGGCAAGTTTCCAGAGATTAATATTCAGGTGACTAGACACTGCAAGGGAATCATCATGGAAATTGTTGAGGAACTAATAAGAGAAAAAAATCTACCAATTTAAAATAATATTAACAATGGTAACCTGAAAATAAGAGACAAAATTTTGAAATAATTCTGCATTGGATTTTGTTTCCAGCCACTCAAAGTGTCTGAAGCAATTAGAACTTCCGAGCATTAGAAAGCTTTTCAGAAGAACAGGCCATTTAGCCTAACAAATCTTGCCAAATTTATATTCACATCATGTGTTGAAATAACTATCAAGTTTAGATTTGAAGTACTACTCTTACCTATACAACTAGGCAGTTTGTTCCATGTGTTCTCAACTCAGTGTGTAAAGAAATGCTTCCTGATGTTTGTTTGAAATCTCCCTTTAATCAGTCTCCACCTATGGCCCCGTGTCCTCGTTGATGGATTAGTTTTGAAGTAGCAGCTGACATCCACTTTACTTATACCCTTATGATTTCCAACACTTCTATCATGTTGCCTTCTCATTCAGCATCTACTTAGGCTAAAAATATTTAATTCTTTCAATCGTTCTTCATACCCCGCAGTGCTGGAATTGGTCCCATTGCCTTTATCTGAACTCTTTCCCAGTGCCTTCTCATCACTTACACAATATGGAGATTAACTTTGTACACAGTACTCAAGGTGTGGCCTAACAAGCGCATTACACAGCTTAAGGAAAACCCCTCTAGCCCTGAACTCCACTGAGGCCATTACATAGCTCAACATTCTATTGGCCTTCCTAATTGCTTCTGTGCATTTTCTAGATGTTGATAATGATGAGTCTACCAGGATGCCCAAGTCCTTCTCATACAGTGCACTTTCTAACTCAAGAACCCCATTTAATATTTCTACTTCCTATATGTAATATTTTACATTTACTTACATTAAATTTCATCTGCCATTTATCTGCCCACATGAGGATTTTGATTAGATCTAACTGTATGAATTTTGCTGCCTGAATATTATAAACCCTTCTCCCTAATTTTGTGTCATCTGCAAACTTTACTAGTTTATTTGATATGTGCATGTGCTTTCCAAATCATTAACTTAAATTAAAAACAACAGCCACAAAACTGATCCCTACACAACCCCACTTTTAACAAGTTCTAGGTGTGAAAATGATCCTCGCACCATAACTTGTTGTTCTCTGTTTTTGAGCCAATTCTGCACCCATTCATACTCCTTACCCTGAATCTCTACCTCCCCTGCAATTTGATTATTAACCTCTTATGGGGTACCTTGTCAAAAGCCATCTGAAAGTCCAAGTAAATGAAATCAACTGTTCTATTATTATCATAAACTTCAGTTGCATCTTCGTAAAACTCCAGCATATTAGTAAAACATGATTTCCCCTTTCTGAGCTCATGCTGGCTTTCTGTTAATGTGCCTGTTCTTATCGTTGCTTTTCCATCTCATTCTTTATTAATGTTTACTTTGCCTTACCTATGACACATGTTCAACTTACTAGTTTATAGTTACCAAGGGCAGTGCAGTCACCATTCTTATTGTATATACCGGGACAACATTAACCCATTTCCAGTCCTTTGGGATTTCACTAGTCTTTAATGACTTTTGAAAAATACATGTTAGGGGTTTGTATATATAATCACTGATCTTTTTAACCCCCCCCCCCCTTGGATATATGTTGTCCAGCTCTGGAGATTTATTAACTTTCAGCCTTTTCAGTTGAAGCAGGACCTCACTTTCTAAGATCTCTAAGTCACTTAAAACAACATTACTTTTCTCTACACTTACTGGTATATTTCTAACATCTTCTCTGGTAAATACTTTAGCAAAATATGAGCTATGTCCTTCTTTGTGTAACTTAACACCCCACTATTATTCCTAATCCACTTAATTTCCTCTTTGACTTTTCTTTTACTACTAAAGTATAGAAATTATCTCGTGGGGTCAATCTTAGTATTATCAGCAATTTTCTTCTCAACCTGCCTTTTGCAATCCAAAGTTCCCTGTTGACTATAGATCTCATATTTTCATATGCCCTATGGTTAACATCATTACTATTTTTTCTGTATTCCTTACATAGCTGTCTTTTCAATAATTTTATGCATATCTTTATATATCCATGTAGTTGATCTATTGTTTTTGTTTCTTCTCCCTACTTTGGGTATGATCATTTCCTGCAGTGTGTGTATTGACTTTTTAAATTGACCCCATTGCTCCTCAACTGACTCAACGTGAAGCAGTTCCTTCCATTTTACCTTCTGAAGTCTTTGTTGTATGCACAAACTTTCCCTTTCTGAAATTCAATGTAATGGCTTTGTTTTTTACTGGTATATTCTCCCAAGAAACTTTGAGACTAACAATTTTATGATCGCTCTTTCCTAAAGATTCAACAGCTTCCGTAATTAGAATTCTATCCTGATTGTTACAGAATATCAAATCTAGATAGGCCTCCTGTCTTGTTGGTGCATTTGCATACTGGGTCAAAAAACAATCATTCAACAACTCAATGAATTCAGTTTTCTGTAATCCATTAGTCACTGGGTTCTCCCATTCAATATTTTGGGAAAGTAAAATCTCCCATAACTATAACATTGCTCTCAGAAATTTTTTTCTAATATTCTGATACAGTTGTTTATTAAAATCACATTTAGCATTAAGAGGTCTATAATGTACTGTACACCCAATATTACTCCTTTATCCTTATAGTTTTCAATTCTCATCCAGATATCTTCAGTAAGTCTCGATTCATCTCCTATCATAAACAGCCTCATGTTTAAATTCTCTCTTGTGTATATGGCTGATGTTCTACCTTTATGATCTTGTCTATCTTTCCTAAGTAAAGTATGTCATTTAATATTACGTTCATCACCATCCTTTGAATTCAGCTAGGTTTTAGTTATTGCTATTATATCATAGTTATATGCACTTGCATATAATTTTAACTCATTTATTTTATTCTTAAGATGTCTTGCATTTATACAGTCCATTCTTAGTGTATTACTGATATTTTTCATTAAAAATAATACTCGACATCATATTAACATTATTTTGTACACCAGATTGCTTAGTAGTATTTTCAACCAAAATTGATTGTTTAAAGTCACGAACTTCCCTGAAAAATATTTTTCTTCATGCTTTAACTAGCCCAAAGAGATATTCCTTAATCCCTAAACAAGCATAGATTTTATGCATATCTCATTAAGGGAAAAGCTTTATTTTCAGAACTGTTGCTAATTATTTTGTGTCAATGTTTAAACAATAACGCATAAAACTACAGGAATCAAAAATTTACATATAAAATTTCTATGCTGTACCAGGTTCAGTTTACTATAACTCAAATTAAATGAAGACAATACATCAAATGGACTAGATGTACTTCAATAAAACTAATTAATAAGCTCATTCATTGCTTCAAATTAACTGGCTCTCAATTTCTATCTCTACACTGTGTTTGTTAAAGAATATAGAAAAAGGTTCAAGAGTAAACATTTGTTAAGATTGGGAATGCTGAAACTGGATTTCCGAGAACTAATCCCAAGTGATATTGAAGATGGTACAGTTGGGTGCTACAAAATTGTTTGTAGAACAAATTATGCCGGTCCCTGCACTTGTGAGGGCTATAGCAATGTGATCTGCAAAGACAACAGTAAAATGCATAGCGAGCAGTTTGTGATGACAATCTGCCTCCTACGAGGGGTGATTGATAAGTTTATGGCCTAAGGTAGAAGGAGTCAGCTTTAGAAAATCTAGCACACTTATTTTTCAACATAGTCCCTTCCTACATGTACACACTTAGTCCAGAGGTTGTGAAGGATATAGATCCCTTCTTTGTAGAAGTGGTCCACAGCAGGGGTGATTGAAAAGTTCATGGACTAAAGTAGAAGGAGATGAGTTATTAACTTCAAACTTTCTGCATTATCACTCAAAGAGTTGAACTGCGCAAGCATATAATGAGAGTGTTTTGGACCTCTAGGTGGTCCACAGCAGGGGTGATTGATAAGTTCATGGTCTAAGGTAGAAAGAGATGAGTTATACATCTCTCGTTACATGCACGTGCAGTTCAGCTCTTTGAGTGAAAATGCAGAAAGTTTGAAGTTAATTACTCATCTCCTTCTACCTTAGGCCATGAACTGATCAATCACCCCATGCTGTGGACCACTTCTGGGGGTCGAAGACACCGACTTCTACAAAGAAGGGATCCGTGTGCTCCACGACTGCTGGACTAAGTGTGTAAATGTAGGAAAAATAAATGTGCTAGGTTTTCTAAAATTGACTCCTTCTACCTTAGGCCACGGACTTACCAATCACCCCTTGTACATTGGCTCAGGTTTAGTTATTTATTTTACATCTGTGCAGCACTGGAATATATTTTTTACCCCTCCATAGTTTTCTGTTGAAAAGGTGGTGGAACTCCTCCAGCTGAATAACTTGCTGGACTGTTTCAGAAGGGGTTTAGAGTCACATATACACTCAATAACCTCCTTTAGGTACACCGGATTGTTAGAGCAAATATCTAATCAGCCAATCGTGAGGCAGCAACTCATTACATAAAAGCATGCAGACATGGTCAAGAGGTTTAGTTGTTGATCAGACCAAACATCAGAATGGGAAAGAAATGTGATCTAAATGACTTTGACTGTGGAATGATTATTGGTGCCAGGCAGAGTGGGTTGAGTATCTCAGAAACTGCTGATCTCCTGGGATTTTCACGCATGACATTCTCATAGAAAATGATGTGTAAAACAAAAAAAAAATCCAGTGAGCAGCAGTTCTGTGGATGAAAATGCCTTGGGTTAATGAGAGGGATCAGGGGAGAATGGTCACAATTGTTAAAGCTGACAGGAAGCAATAGTAACGCAAATAACAATTTTTACGACAGTGGTGTCCAGAAGAGCATCTCTGAATTCACAATATCTCGAACCTTGAAGTGAATGAGCTACAGCAGTAGAAGGCCATGAGCACAGAATCGGTGGCCATTTTATTAGTTGCAGGAGGTACTGTACATAGCATCATAGCTTACCAGCTAGTGCAGTCACTTTACAGCAACAGTGATCACCAATTGGGCTTTAATTCCTGTTGCTGCCTGTAAACAGTTGGTACGTTTTTCCTGCAACCGCATGGGTTTCCTCTTGGTACTCTAGTCTACTCCAACCCTCCTAAGATGTACAGTTGGGGTAGTAAGCTGTGAGCACGCTATGTTGGCACTGAAAGCATGGAAATTCTTAAGGGCACAAATGTTGTCATGCTTCCAGTGCCAACATAGCTTTAGCAAAATCCTGGCTGATTTCATTTGATGCAAATGACGTATTTTACTGTATGCTTCAAAGTTTCAATGTACATGTAACAAAAAAGCTAATCTTACATATATCTTAACCTTTAGTTTCAAGTTATACGGTTACTGAAGAAGTGATGGATAGAACGAAGGAAATACTTCTGGTAGGGTGAGGACAAGTTTGTTCTGGTGATGTACTATTCAAAAAGTCATCTGACTGATCAAGTGAAGAGGAAAATTGTAGGAAAGGACCCATAAATGATGTGAAAAACAGATCAGAGTTACTATAATGAACGGAAACAGACAAAAATAGAGAGGCTTGAGATTACTTTTTAAGAGTGCTTCTATTTGGCAGCGGAATAATACGTGATTTGCCAAAGGACCTCATTGTAATGTCCCCAATGGCAGTAAGGCTTGCAGATCAGTCCCTCACCCATTGATTGTGATCACAGTGGTCTGCTGCACCATCTGCTGTATGTATGAGACAACAGAGAATACCATATGACAGACCATCCAATGCTGATGATTATTGTGAGCAGTCCACACACACATCCAGCATGCATGCAGTGAAACACATGATGCCAGAAGAAATGAATAGATGAATGACTCACTGAGTCAATGTACCTGTTGCCAGAACCATTTTAGAAGATCTCTTCAGCACATATCAAAGTGAATGCTGAGACTTGAGATAGCCTGCTTTATTCTGCATGGTTTCAGAATTTTTCAGGCATAACTGCCAGCGAAGCAGCAGGTGAGATCAGAGGTCTGGCTAGGGACAATAAGCGATTCATCTTATGATTGTTGGCTTGCTGGCTGACAGGCAACAGCAAGGGTACTGGCAGACTGCAATTGGTGGAAGCATGGAAGTTGTCACCCTGTGAGACATTGCCAGCTTCTTGTTCCACAAACTCACTGTCATACTACTGAGGTGTTACCTCTGCAATCTTAGTTACATGTTAATAACAGCAAATAGAGGAATAGTAACAACTTTAATTGATTATTTTGCATTGCTTTTCACAGAGGAAAACATTCAGATCATTCAGTTACAAAAGATAATCTAAGGGCTATATGGTGGAAGAACTTAAAATAATTTCTCACAAGAGGAAAACATTCCAGGCAAATTAATGGAGCAAAAGACTGACTAGCTGGCTGGACCTGATAGAATGTACCCTAGAGATTTAATGGAAACTGAAGAGTTCACTAAAAAATTCACTAAATTTTTCTGGATTCTGGAGGGGTCCCTAACGATTGTAAAACAAATTTAAAACAGAAATAGGGAGGAAGTTCTCCCCACAGAGGGCTATGAATCTTTGGAATGCACTACCTTGGAGAACTGAGTCACTGGAACACAGTCAACACAGAATGGCAAACACAATCTACAAGGGTAATGGGGAGAGAGCAGGAAAGTGGTGTTGAGTCCACAGCCGAATCAATCACTCTGTTATTGAATTATGGAACTAGTTTAAGCAACCCATGAGACTATTCTGAGGACTGAATAGAGTTAATTTTTTTTAAAGTTACTTGATCTACAATTTGTTCCTCCAATATAGAAGGGACCATATTTTGAGCATCAGATCAGTACACTAGATCAGAAGAAATGCAGATATGAGCCTAATATCCCTATTGTCTCTCAGCTCAATTTTCTATCATATTCCCACTCTGGCATTACAGGCTTTGATCTCCTCCTACTGTGCTATTGAAGTCCAACCTAAGCTGAAGGAATAGTACCTCACCTTCCATTTGAGCATATTACAGACCTTCAATATCAATGTTGAATTCATCAATTTCAGATGGCTATCCTTTCCTGATCATGTCTTCCACCTGTTCCATTAACTATGATTTTCTTTCTTCACAGAAGTTACTTACTTTGTTGAGTATTTCCTGCATTCTCTTTTATTTTGCTGCAACTCACGTGTCCTAGAACATAGAACATAGAATAGTAGGGTACAATACATGCCCTTTGCTCCATGATATTTTGTGAGCTTTTAACCTACCTCAAGATCAATCTAATGCTCCCTCCCATATAAACCTTTATTTTTCTTTCTAAGTGTCTTTTAAATGTTTCTAATGTATTTCACATCCTACAATTTTTTCCAAATAGCTTAAAATTATTTTAGCATTTTTACCTGGGAAAAATGTGCTGACTTTCCACTCTATCTGTACCTCTTATCCTCTTATACACTTTTGTCAATTTGCTCCAAACAGAAAAGCCCTAGCTCGCTCAACCTATCTCCCTAAGACATGCTATCCAATCCAGGTTGCATCCTCCTAAGTCCTCTATACCTCACTTAAAGCTTCCACATCCTTCCTATAATGAAGTGATCAGAGCTGAATGCAATACCACATGTATAATCTAACCAGTGTTTTATAGTGCTGCAACATTATTTCATGGCTCTTGAACTCAACCCTTGACTAATAAAGGTCCACAGATGATTCACCTTCGTAACCGCCCTTTCAACTTGTGCAGCAAGTTGAGGGATCTATAGATGTATCATTCTGTTTCAACATTTTATTTCTACAAACTGCCCTATATTTTAACCACATTCAGATACATCAACTTTCATCAACCTCTCTTAGATGGCAACAATTTTGTCATGAGAATGTAATGTCCTGCTTATACCATTTCACAGGACAATCTTAAACCTCAACCTATCACAGCTCTGCTCTTTTTTAGTCTCCATCCCTCAACCTTTATTTTCTCACTTTTCCAATTCTGATGAAAAGCCAATGGTTTGAAATATGAATACAGATTCGCTCTCCACAAATGTTCCAGTGACTTCCTTTGGGGCTATAGCATTTGTATTTTTTTTTTATTCTAAGCCTCTATCATCTGAAATTTTGTTTTCTTTTTGACTTTAGAAAGCATTTGCTTTGGGTGCAATGGTAGCTGTAACATTATCATCATAGCTGGTTCATAAGTGTGTTGACTTACTTGGTCACTACCACCATGAAGTATGAGTTTAAACAATGTACAATGACTTGTGCTATGTTCATGCCTGACACTTCCATATCTTTTGAGATTATTTCTCTTCCCTTTGGCATGGATTTCAGAGTGCACTGGAATATATTATAGCTTTCTAACTTTTACACCATCAAAACCTTCTTACAAAACTTCTGCAGGAGAATTCATACACACAATCTGGCAACTGTGTCCTTCATGTCAGTGCTGATGGCTGTGAATGTGGAGTTGTGTGTTGGTGTTTCTTCAACATTGCAATCTTTCTGTTCCCCTTCAGCCAAGTCAGCTTGCATTTATTAAATACTTGAAATACAAATGACAGAAAAAGTGAATAAGCAGCAGAATAGTTTCTTTAAAAGTAATTTTAAATTCATGAAGTTTTATGAATGTTCATTTTTGCATACATCAATTTACTTTAGTTTCTCAGATTCGGTTAGAAAATTGATTATTTTTCTCTGCAAGATATCCTATTATGATGTTTCATTTCAAAATAATGTTATTTGACATTTTGGTATATGTACCTCTCTTCATATGCATGGGATGACATTTATTCTCCATTCCCAATTAGGCTTGGATAGCAGTCCCACTGTACTGAAAATTACTGCTTCTCAGTGATTTGTCAGTAATGATGGAGGAATATTTCCATAACTGGAAGTTAAGTTACTTGGATGTAGTGGCAATCTGATGTGTCTGCAGCCCCTGGTCCTTCCAGTTGTTGTCATGGCAAACTGCTAGAGTTCTCTCTGGCAAAGTTCTACATCTTGCAGCTGATTGTGGAAGAAGAAGAGACCACTAGATATAGTAAAGGGAAGATGGTTGCACAGTCAACCTAACATGACTGGGCATTGACTAATATGATTTATGAGCAGTTGTAATATAGGTGTGCAACCAGTAATGCACATCCTCACATCTGATATTTCAATGATGGTGATGTCGTTTTGAAGCAGTTGATCATAATTGTATCCACCATGTTGCCCTGTAAAATTCCTCAATGATATACTAAGGGTGAAATTAGTGGTTCCAGCAATCACAATCACTTCCTTTAAGAATGGCTTTTAAAAGTGAGAAGATTTCCTGATTCCTTTGACTTCAGTGTTGTTCAGATTTTTTGATGAAACTTGGTAAAATGCTAGCTTGATGTGAAGACAGTCACTCTTACTTCCCTACAGAAATTCAGCCTTCTCATCTGCATTTATAACATGGTCACAATAAAACCTCCAGGTTCTTGGCAAGGTTCAGAGTGTGCTCTGCTGATCAGATTGTTTGTGATAGAGCAAATGATCGCAAGTTCCAGCAGTTTTGTGATAATTGCCAATAGTTCCATGGTGGGGAGGAGGTGTTACTGAGCTGGATTTGTCAAGCTTTTTTTGGATTGAACATGTATGGATTTTTTTTTCACTTTGCAAGCTTATTCATTCTTCAAAATGAGATGGATATTGCTGGCAAGTACGGCATTTTCCCTCATCCCATATTACTGTTGAAATGAGTGGATTTCCAGTTGGGTCAACCACATTTTTGTAAATCTAGAATAATGAATAATAGTAAATTTCTTTCCTGTTATTGGAGACACAAGTAGAGGATGGATAGTTTTAAAACCATCTAGAAGTTTTATTACCACATCTCTAATTCTATCTTTGTATTGCAAATTTATTTAATTAAATGCCCCTTGCAGCAGTGAAAAGATTTGAACTAGTTTCCTAGTATCCAGACTTCTGCATTTTGGTCCTGCAATGTAACTACAAAACAACTAAACTCCTACATATTAATCTGTCTGTCTATCTATTCAAGAAAGTTGACCCAGAGCTTGAAGAAATAAAATAGAACCTTGTGTAATATATAGTGCAGTATTTTATTAAATTTTGTTCAGAATATATAACATTTCATAAACACACGAGATTCTGCAGATCCTGGAAATCCAGATGAACAAATGTAAAATACTGGATGAACTCAGCAGATCAGGCAGCATGTGGAGAGGAACGAACAGTTGATGTTTCAGACTGAGACCTTCATTTTCTGTCTCAAAATGTATAATTTCCATACATATTAAAAAGAACATAATTACAATTCTGATTCATTTTAATAGTTTGTTGGAAATAGTGAGAATTCATCCATTTATGTTGTTTGACAACAAAACCGTAAACCTCATCGTCATTGAGCCTTTGAACTGATATTACCTCTGGAACATTCACAGTGAAACAGAAAATCCAGAAGCTGCAGCCAGTTATTTCCTGCTCTTCCACAATTTATGCAGCACTTTTCCAGCTGCCTAATTGAGGGAAAGTCTGTGTGCTTACTGATGGATGTCTATTTGTGCAATACAAAAATTAGGCCTTTTTCCAGACTTACTCAGGCTCACTCCCTCAAGCCTGCAGTTATGTTGAATAACTATATTGATGTAATTTCTTGCACTTTTAAGAAGTCCATTATTCTTGCTGTGAGCTTTTAACCTGTTCTTATTTCTAAAGGCAGCATAGGACACAGAGCAGTACAGGACAGGGCAGGCTATTTGGCCCACAATGTCGTGCAAAATTAATTAAATTAGTAATCAAATGGCCAATTGAACTAATCACTTCTGCCTACACAATGTCCATATACTTTCATTTCTTCACATCATTTGCCATCTGAATGTCTCTTTAATGTATCTGCATCAACTAACACCCCAGGCAGCAGATGACAAGCACCCACTACTGTCCATGGACTACACTTCTCACCCTTCTATTCCTTCCTAAATTTCACCATATCTATCTCGATGTGTAGGCCAGCAACCAAAATCCATTACAAGTTTACAGACTCCAACTTTCCTGAAAGGATTTAATTCCATTCTTAAGCACATCTTCATTTCCTCCTCTTTTGCTCTCAACCCCTCTCCTTCCATCTGAGCAGAATAGGGTTCTATTTGTCCTCACCTTTCACTCCGCCAGACCACACATTCAACACATCATATTCAATACTTTACATCACAATCAACCCCATTTACTCCCTTCCCTTCCAGGATTCAAAACTTCTCCCTTCTACCTATTTTACTCTTCAGCCTCCAATAACCACCCCTTCTTATGGTACTTTACCATGTAAGAACAAGAGATGAAGCACCAGTTCTTTTGCCATGTCCCTCTGCATCATCCATGGACATGAAGAGATTTTCCAGCTCTAATCTGTTGTATCCTCTATTAATAGTGAAAAATGGCAGATGGAAGTTAATGCAGGCACGTGTGAGGTTTTGCATTTTGGGAGGACAAACCAGGGTAGAACATACACAGTGAATGGTAGGGTACTGAGGAGTGTGTAGAACAAAAGAATCTGGGAATATGAATCCATAATTCCTTGAAAGTGGATGACAGATAAATAGGACCATAAAGAGAGTTTTTTGGTGTATTGGCCTTCATAAATCAAAGTATTGACTACAGAAGTTAGGATCCTATGTAGAAGTTGTATAAGATTTAAGTGAAGTCAAATTTGGAGTATTCTCTGGTCACCTACCAACAGCAATGCAATCAATAAGATTGAAAGAGTATGGAGAAAATTTATAAGCTTGTTGCTGGTACTTGAGGACAAGAAATTTAGAGAAAGGTTAAATAGGTTAGGACTTTATACTCTGGAATGTGGGTATTTTGATAGAGGTAAACAAAATTATGAGGGGCATAGATTATAAAAGCAGGCTTTTTACACTGTGGTTGAGTGAGACTAGAACTGGAGGACATAGGTTAAGGGAGGAATGTGAAATATTTAAAGGGAATCTGAGGGGGGAGCTTCTTCACTCAGAGGATGGTATTAGTCTGAAATGTGCTGCCAATGAAAGTGATGGGGGTGGGTTCAATTGCACCAATAACAAGAAGGTTGGATAGGTACATGGCTGGGAGGGGTCTTGAAAAGCAATTGACCAAGCGTGGATCAATGGGAGGACTTGGCATAATAACATTTAGACATGGACTAGATGGGCCAAAGGGCCTGTTTCTGTGCTGTAGCATGCTATGACCCTATCCTGAAGAAAGTAAATTCTCCATTTAGTTAGTAATGCTGATCCGGAGTTTCTAGTCACCTATCATGAATTGCATCTCACTCCAACACTGACCTCTCTATCTTTGCCTACTTCATTGTTCTAATGGTAGAAAATACTCAAGGAATATCATCCCAACTTCTAACTAGGAGATTTACATGACTGGGATTTGGTATTTAATACAACATGAAATAAGCAGTCTTTATTGTGTACGTTAGAAATAGCCAGCTCTGATTTAAGATGATTCCCATGCAATATTGACTCAGTGCTTTCCTCTCCACAGATACAGCCTGCTATCTGGAATGATGACAGTGTTCTTTTTGTTTTGTTCAGTTTTGTTTCAGATTTCTAGCACTTACTGTCTCCTGCCTTTCACAGTTCCAACTTATTAAGGGAGCTAGGGCTTTACTCTTTGGAGAGAAGGAGGATGACAGGAGACATGATAGAAGTATACAAAATATTAGGAGGAATAGATAGAGTGGACAGCCAGCACCTCTTCTCCAGGGCACCACTGCTCAGTACAAGAAGACATGGCTTAAGGTAAGGGGAGGGAAGTTCAAGGGGGATATTAGAGGAAGGTTTTTCACTCAGAGAGTGGTTGGTGCGTGGAATGCACTGTCTGAGTCAGTGGTGGAGGCAGATACACTAGTGAAGTTTAAGAGACTACTAGACAGGTATATGGAGGAATTTAAGGTGCAGGGTTATATGGGAGACAGGGTTTGAGGGTCGGCACAACATTGTAGGCCAAAGGGCCTGTAATGTGCTGTACTATTCTATGTTCTCTATTATCTGTTTATATTTACTTTGAGTGGTCACTTTATTAAGTACATCTGCTCATTAATACTAATATCTAATCAGTCAAACATGTGGCAGAACTCAATGCATAAAAGCATACATAGTCAAGAGATGCAGTTGTTGATCAGGAAAAAAAAACATCAGAATAGGGAAGAATTATGATCTAAGTGAGTTTGCCTGTGGAATAATTGTGGTGCCAGATGGGATGGTTTGAGTATCTTAGAAACCACTAATCTCACACACAAGCCACTAGGGTTTCCAAAGAATGGTGAAAAAACAAAAAAAAAATCCAGTGCTTGGCAGTTTTGTGGGGGAGAAAAAACACACACTGTTAATGAGAGAAGTTAGAGGACAATGGCCAGACTGGTTCAAGCTGATGGATCGAGACTAACTCAAATAACTATATATTGCAACAGTGGTGTACAGGGAGCACTTCTGAATGCACAATACATCAAACCCTGAAGTGGATGGGCTACAGCAGCAAAGACCATGAACATACTGTGCACTCAGTGGTTATATTATTATGTACAGGAGATACCTAAGGAGCCACTTACTGTATTTCCCCCAATCTACCTCATTCATCTCTTACCTGGTCCATTGGTTAAAAACATCTATGCACACAAACACCACTGTTCTCCAACCTATCACTGTTATTTTTTGTTCTTTCTGCCCATTAATCTCAATGCAACAGGGGCACATTTGTTTTCTTGCTATTTTAGTTCTGATGGCAGGTTATTGACCTGTAATTCCTCTTCCCACAGATGCATCCTGTCTGCTTGAATATTTTCTAGCTCTTCCTGGTGTTATTTTACATTTCCAAGAAAGAATGGTCGCTGATGAAGTCAGCGTGCTGTACCTGTGCTCTGAATTTCAGAGGCAAGAACAATATACTGATATTGCTATATGCTGCTTTCCAGAAGCCAGGGTGATTTTCTGTTGCGAGAACTCTTCAACGTGAGTGGCTGCTCAGCCAGTTTGATTGTACCCTGTTTGCTCTAAATAGGTGATTGCATCAAATCAATGTCTGACAGCAACTGACATCTTAAAAATGCAGAAGTGGGAGCAGCTTTCTTTGAAGTGAGCACAAAGTAATATTGTTTCGCTATTGATCACAAAATCCATTATACTTGACTGAGATTGCTCAGGTACAGGAATGACAGACACAAAAGAGTAAATTTGGATGTTGGCTGATTCTCTCCGTTGAACGCTTGCGCCGGCGTTTCTTAGCTTTTCAGATCGTTTACTTGTTTTATGGAGATCAAAAACAAAATAAAACAGTCTATGCTGGAAATCTGAAATAAAAATAAATATTAAACTGAAAATGTGAGAACGCTGGAAATGCAAAGCAAGTCAGATAGCATCTGTGGAAAGAGACACGGTGCTAACGTTTCTTCAGAACTAGGGTTCGACTTCGCTTCACACTGATGAACCCAAGCTTTCACTGTTTTTACTTGTTTTATGCCGGATTATATGTGGAATCGGCACAGATCAACACAAGATTCCATCCCGTCATCTTTGTTTAAATTCCAAATGGTGGTGGAAATGTTTTTTTTTTGTGAAATGCTAATTGCGTTTATAGAAATCCTATCTCTGCTTTGTATTCAGTACAATATGTCTGTTTGAATTGAAGATAATACTTGAAATAAAATCTCTTTGCTAACAGTACAGAAGGAAGTAGCTTGCTACAATTTCAAGATTCGGTGTACACCCATTTAACAATGTTCGCACCCGCCTTACTGCGTGTAACAAAGGCTCGTTCTTACGTCGGTTGTTGCTGCTATTTTTGTGAGAATCTGACCTGGTGCTTGACACATCAGTGATTTGTAAGTCGTTAATTCGGCATCTTGACTTACGATGATGCTTTAATGCAATTGTGAATCCGCGAAAAAAACACAGGAAACATGGATATTCTTTTCCGTACTTATCAGCGTTGTTTTCTGAAGTGCCCACATAATTTAGAATGCAGGGAATGTGCCCGACCTGTGGAATTTACTTCACCGAGACCGTGCCTTTGTCGGGTACCAAGTCCTGAATATGGATTCCAGATAGATTCTGCCGGTAAACGTGTCTCCGTTAGTTTCGACTGGAACCATGTTCTGGAAAGGGTTGGTGATTTGTTACGTGCGGCCCCTTGAGGCATCTGTATTTTTCTTTTGCATTGTTAAAAGTTCATACATACCAGCTGCATATATCCGGCAGATATAGATGGCGCAATTGTCTTCTGACCTCGCCAAAATTTTCGATCATTTTCTTTATGCATTTGTTTTCTCTTCCGCCTTTCTTGTATATCTTCAACGCATGGATTGCCTTGTTGATTTCAGCTGTCTGTCCCAACCTCACTCCAACCCTTGGGAGGCTACCAGAGGGACACCCGTGAGTGAAATATAAACCAGTACAGATACACGTGATCCAGCATTACCCAGAGGCTGTGTTTAAATTAGTGCATTCTGTTTAAACTCTCCTTCTACTTTCGCCCCTCCCCGATCCCCACACTCATTTCTGATACTATTACAAAATAGATAACACTGCTCTTTGGAAACATGCGTCCAATTAAAGAACTTAAACCGATACTGACATCTACATCTCATATGCATCTACTTAACCCTGGAACTATAAGTTTATGAATAGCTCTGTTGGATGCGAGTGGCGGGTGCTGCGAGAGGTCGGTGGGGGCGGGGAGGGGGTGGTGGGGGAGGAAGCCTATAAATAGTATAGCTTTACTCTTGTAAGAGCTGACGTTTCCAGGTAGGTCCATTCACGGACATCTGCGCAAAACCTACGGATCGCGCGGTGTAATTTTTTTTGGAGATAACATTAACAATTTTCCTTTCAGTTTGATGAGTGTCTTTTACTTGTGCGGGATGTATGGTGCAATCCCATCTCGAGGCATGGTCTAATTTGGTTCATCCCGGGCGATCAGCGTTCAGGTTAGGGAAAAATCGGCAATTAAATCGGGCGCTGTCCAGAGTGCTGAAAGGAGATCTGTCTTTTGAAAAGCGAGCTTAATTCTGATCTTGAAACTGACTGAACAAACACCAAGAACTGGTACTAAATAGGCACGTGCATCACCGATACGTTTCCTGCTGGTTCCTGCCCTCTCTTTATCACAGTCTTCCAGTCTGGGCATTGTTGTTTTAAAGTAATCCTTCTGAACTCCTGGTTGTAGGAGTGTCGTCAGTTTATTTGTCCAAAACGTTACCGTTGAAAAGAAATATGACGACCTGGTTGTCTCTCAGTTCTATCGCTGAAGTTCACTTTTAAGGAAGGTTATGATATGACTACTTCAGATGGAAGGATACTGGCTGTAGCAGTAACATGCCATCAACTTTTTGGTTTCTAGCTATACTGTCAGCGCTTCTCATTGCCTTTTGTAGTAAGTATAAATTAATTATTTTTAGAGAGAATGTGGTTTGAATCTCAATAACATATAAATCTTGTGAATTGTGGATTATAATGACTGAATAACTTAATAGCCATTTCTATATTGAATTAATTTATTATAGTATCATAATTGATTTGCATGTGCATATTTCAAGGTTCCCCTTCAATTCAATAAAAGGTATAAAAAGGAACTCAAAGTAGAACATATATTTGCTGTTATTGAGAGGCTGCATTTTACATATAGGTTAAACATGTTTGAAATTGATTATATCATGTATGCTCTATTAGCAATAATGAAAATGTTGCTGAGAATTACAGGGTACATTCCAGCCTTATAATGGAATTCTAGGAATCCACTTTCTTCCTGTTTTCAAATTACAGGTAAAATCGTTCCAGATTTTACATACCTCTTGAAGATGAGTTATATTGCCAGCTTTAATACAACGCCTTTAAAATAAGTGTTGATAAGTCGAATCCGAGCATTGTCCCACTACTTCTCCCGCACTTGGCAGCCATTTCGAAATATCAGGAACTTAGACAAAATCGACTAGCCGCCTGGTGAGGGTCCGGGGTGGCGGGGGTGACTAGGTGGGCGGTGAGGGGTGTGGTGCTGTTAACACACGTCAACTGCTGCAGTTGCCTCTGTTCCATAGTTAATAGTCTGTCTTGTAACTCGAATTCCAATACACAGTGGTGCCACTAGTGGGACTCGAGATGATGAAAGACTTATAACAAGGACCAAAATGCTGGCTAGAATTGAATGTTGTGAAATGATCTGATGTTGGTCATTCATTGCACTAAGCTTTTGCATGACGCTTTAATAGTATCAGTATCAGTGTCGCCTTTGACTGATTTGACTGATCATAGAACAAAATTAGAAATACAGTAGTAGTAAAGGATAAAACTCACCACAGTGAAGCCATTAGTTCCATGAGTTATCAGAGATTATGTGGATATACAGCACTCTGAACAGCTGCACAAGGGGGAAAAAACTTACCAGTTATGTCTTTGAACGTAACAAATACTTTAAATGTGATATGCGAGGGGAGTAATACAATGACAAAAAATGAACACCGTGTGTTTATTTTTTTTTTAAATGAACAAAATTTCTCATTATGAATAGGAACACATTTGACCTTGTGATTTAGAAAATGTCACCACAAGTTGCAAATGTAGATCGGTTAAGTTCAGCTGCATGTTTCTAAACTAAATGAAAGAAAAATTCGTTTCCATGTATTCCTGTCTTTATAATAAACACAACAAAAATGAGTTCTTTTGGGACTTGGCCTGAAGATAATCAAATCAGTGTAATAGTTTTCGCATGCGTGTGGCATACAGTAAGTATTAGTTTCAGTACAAGTAATCATTCATAAGTGTTGAAACTTTCTCGATGGTAAAATGATTGGTCAAGGGCCAATTTCAATGCACTCTCAGTATATCTGGTTCACTGAGCAAAACATAGATGTTTCTTGTATGTGTTTTATGGGCTGTACTGTCCTTAAGAGTAGTGGGGGTACAAGCTGACGTGCTTCATTGTAGTTTTCTCCTATCCATTTGGTTTACACAGATAATAAAGTGCATGTGCCATCATACAATAAATCAAGACAACTACATATTTCTAAGAACATCAGCTGAATTAATGTTGCCATATAAGGAAGAATCCTACACTCACACCAATCATATCACTAGCATTATTAGAGGAAAATTCTGCAAACTCTATTTTAAAATGCAAAAGTATCAATTCTACTTATTTAGAAATAATATCTGTGTGCCAGGAGCTGAAGACAAGGTATCTGTAGGAAACTCTCAGCTTTCGCCCAATTCCTGTCCAGTTGAAAATGGGGAACATCAATGTTGTTGTCATTTTTTTGGTTTCATAGTTCAGTACAGCAGAGGAATGGGCCCTTCAGCCCATAATATCTGTTCTGACCCCTATCTCATATGGTCTAAATCCCTCATTCCCCTACCTCTTCATGTGTTTGTCTAAACACCACTTGAATGTTGCTACTGTATCTGCTTCCACCACCTTCCCTCGCAAGCATAGTTCAAGCACCTACCATTCTTCTGGTACATATATGGCATGAGCTGCCACCCAAAATGGTTGAGGAAAGTACAATGATTCTTAAAACCACACTTAAGTAAGTACTCGGGGCGTGGTGTTCAGGGAGATATAAACCAAATTAAAGCAAATGGGTCCAGCTTGATGTGCACTACTATCAGCATGGATGAGCTAGGCTGAAGGAACTATTTCATGCCATATTATTCTACGACTTTATATAAATCTCTCAAGTTAATCCCAGTCTCCATGCTCCAATAAAAAAATACAGTTTGTCCAGCCACTCATTTAGCTGATATTCTCTTATCCAAGCAACGTCCTGGTGAACATTTTCTGCATAAAGCCTGGACATCCTTTCTAAAATGGGTTGATCAGAATTGCGCACAATACTCCAAATGCAGCCAAGCCAAAGTCTTATATAGCTGCAAAATTGCTTACTGACTTGTGTGGCAGGTGGCTGCTGCTTTTCCATACTAAAATTGACATATTAGTGATTTGGAGATGAGGGTGAAGCTCTGTTGGTTAAGCCCCCTTTACTCTCATTGGTAGCAATTTCAAATTACAGCATAATAGAATGAGATGCCACTTCAGGGGACTTTCTGGAAGGCAAGGTAGAGGTTAGAATTCTTAGGCCCTCATGGGAATTTTGGTGCAATGGTCAGAGAATCTTCAATGACAGTTTAAACTATCAATATTAAATGTGCACCAAAGGTCTGAACTCAGGTCTTATGGTGACACTAATAACCTTGATGCCATTACATTGGTGTCAAAGAGGTCTGGTAAAAATGAATGGAAAGGGTTGTGGTTTTTAGGAATCTATATCTGCTTTTCAATGAACTTTATTCCACCAGAAGGTCATAAGTGGGATGTTCACAAATGATTGATTGCTGTTCGAATTCCATTGGTGACTCCTGGGAAACTGATGCAGTCCATGCCTGCAACATTAATAATGATACAACATTTAATGACACACACAAGTGAAGTGTAACATTTGCACTAGAATATAAGGGAATGGCCATCTTCAACATGCTGGGGGATCACAATTGACCAGAAACTCAACAGAGTCAGGTACCTAAACAAATTACCTTAGAAATTCAGCAAGGGATTCCATATCCTGAAGTGAACTAGTTCATCACCTACTATTCCAAGCCATTTCCCTAATCTAAAAAACACACACCAGGAGCAGAATGCACAGTTATCTGGATCATTACAGCTCCATCAACACTGAGTATACTTAACACCACCCACTAAATAAATAAATAAATAAATAAATAAATAAATAAATAGCTTCCCATGGGTCAGTTAGAAAATTATGTCCCTTCACCAATAATCAATCTGAATGTGCCCCATCTAAAAAATGCACTTCTCATGAGCTACTCCAAAAACACCTCCCAAACCTATGAATACACTTCTCAAATCTAAGGCTCACCCACGCTTCCATGTTCCTCTGGAAGTCACATATAATTCTGAACGTAAGTGATTCTGCAGATGCTGAAGATCCAGAGCAACATGGCCACAATACTGGAGGAACACAGAAGTTTAAGCAGTGGCCCTGGAGGGGAATAAGCTGCCAATGTTTCTGGCTGAGAACTTTTATCGGAGCCCTTCATCATTCCTAACGAAGTCTTGGTCCAAAACATCAGCTATTTATTTGTTTCCACAGATGTCGCTTGACCTGCTGAGTTCCTCCAAGATTTTGTGTGTGTTACATATGATTCTGGCTTGGATATATTTTGTTCTTCCTCCTTTGTTTTCAGGTGAATCTTCTGGAATTACCTACCCAGTAGTATCATAAAGTATCTTTAGTGCAGCAATTCAAACAGATGGCTCAGCCCAACCTTCTCAAAGACAACTAAGGTTAGATAATTCCCGGCAATACACGTAACTTACTTCCTACTTCGGTGGAGACATATCTGCATCAAGATCACATGCCAACACGATGACAATATGGGAAAAACAAATGCCACTTTTCTAGCACCTGAGCAGATTACCTTCCAAATAACAGGGATAAAACTAGATCATTTGTGGTCCATTAATCAGTGGAACGTGACAACAGTTTAGCTCCATGTAAGTGGCAATGTGACACTGAAACGTATTGCTATTGCACCATAATAAACGAATACAAACTATACAAATGTTGATTTAACATCGTGGTCACATATCACACGGAAAACTTCTCAATGTCTTTCAGATATTTTCTTTATCTCATATGTTTTGGAAGTTTTTCTAGTTTTACTTTCGGAGTATGATCCAAAATTGGGAACATACCAATTTTTTTTTGTGGATGGGGGGGGGGGGGGGGTGGGTTGGGGTTATTCCTGTGGCGCAACTTCCACCGTTCAAGTACTTGGATTTTACACGTATGAGTGTGGTAAGGCGCGATGCCAGAAATCTTATTGTCCTAATGTTGATACAGTTTCATGCAGGCAGGCAGCACTGAGGGCAAATCCCAGTCTTCCGGACTTTACTGGTGCTCTTTATGTTGCATCAAGCGGTTATTTACATCTGATGGGATGCAAATTTTGCTTTATCTCCACGAAGTCTTATCTTAAAAATGGAACAGGTAGAAAACACTCACCACCGCCACCTTGTGGCCAGTAGGTAATGGTTAAACGGAACACTTCGGCGTGCAGCTTTGTATCTTTGAAATAAAAGTTCAGATTATTATTCAGTCCATTTTTCCTAGCATACACGAGTACGATATCCAGTTTTGGTGGGCAATAATAGAAATATCGCAGAACGCGATTATGTAACAACCCGCATCCCTGGCGCATCAATTATTAGCTGATGTCTAGTGGCAGAACCCACAGTCGTATTCGAAAGTGGGTGAGAGCTCTATCCATTTCAGCACTATTTGTTTGAATGGAAAGTCGCTGTGGTGGCATTAATGACCATCTGATGTCCGATTAACTTTCAGATTGATGTTGCGCAAATTGGTGGAGGCAATAGCATCAGTCATAGCGACCAGGAGCTATCTGTCATTCTCCCTTTCAATGGCATTTCTTTGCAATGTGCGGGTCGGTTTCCATATTGATCTATACCTGCATTCATGATTGCACCATCGTTATATTCTAATTTTCCTAACATTTTATAAATATCCTCTTATCGGCGTAAACCCAATAGCAAGTCAATATTCTAAATCACTTCCTTTCTCATGTACAGCAGTTTCCGTATTTTGTTGGGATGCCGAGAATGGGGTTTTCAATTGGCTACATTGAAGACTAAAGGGGAATCTTAATTAAGTGCTTGATTTTATAAATAACAAAGATCAAACTCATGACGAATTTAAGGGAGTCCCTCTGGATATCTATCCATGCCCACTTTATGCAGTTCCTGGCTTCCAGACACCGCGATAAATGTAGCGTTACACGGAGCGACTACCCAGTGAAAGGTACTTAAAACTAAACAGGCTGATAATTAGAGTCGGTCGATAACAGTCTTAGTTCTGGGGAAATGTCTTGGCTACGCAGAGTACGAATGTGAGTGGTGCTTTTAGAGGGTTGATGCCGCTCAGAAATCGACTCGTTGTCACCTTTTAAATTAAAAACCTTGAAATATGTTCAGCCAGACTCTGCCACAGAGTCTACAAAGGAATGCTTTTTTAGTCTGCACTGTTCACTTCGGGCACTGTTTTTAGCATTATTTGTGTGCACTGTTGTGAAGGTATTTATACTCCGGAGCTGAACACTTCACCGCCTTGCTCCTTATATATACAGACAGAGAACACAAAGATTTCGCAAATTCCTCTCTGCTCTCTGATATCCTGGGTAGACTCAAACGTCGGAAGATAGGCATAATATTTTCACTGCATACAACTAAAGCACATATAAAAATACAGTCTTTCTGATCTACCTAATGTTCCATTACTCAATAAAGTTACTCCATTCAAAGAAAGACGTCGATAAAAGCATATAAATAGTTTTAACTGTGGTGCTATAGATCGGCGCCCCGTGATAATTGACGAGCGAGGTTGATATCTTAAAAGGGGTCAGTCCTAGCAACAAAAGAACGACTTCTGATGTAGTTGAAAAGATTGAAATTTATGGCAGAGAATGTGAACTGTGTAGTACGACACGATCTCAACACTTAATAGATGTAATTTTATCGAGTGTTTGTACTGAAGTTTAATGAAAAAGTCAAGTTATACATTATCCTTGTGAGGCCAATTTAAATGATTATGAAATTTACATCTTTCAGTTTAAAATGACCCTTTTCCGAGACCTCTTTAGAAAAAAAAACACACTTGGCAGTTCGTCGGAGGAAGTATTTGTTAAGTTTAACGTTATAAAAATAGCTGGACTGGTGTAACGTGATTCATGGCGGCTGTTAAGGAACAATATGCGAACGGGAGCACTTTGCTCGTCACGCCGCTGACTGGGCTACCTTAAAAACACAATCTGCAGCGGAGATGTATTTGTGCATCACGCGTTACACAAACTTTTCTCCCCGCTCCATAAAGAAAAAAAGCCAACCTCGCCAGCGTGAATATTTTAATGACACGCCAGTCAGTAAATTAAACACCCTTGACTTATTTATGTGCCGATCGCAGCACTAGCAGGGTTAATTACGCGCTGTTGCATATCTGGATAATTACAACAGGCGATCAATAGACGCTGCCAAGCAGTGACTAGCTGCAGTTGGAGACCTCATTGCTGCAGGGTTCAAGTAGAATGTGGTTCTTATAGCGTGGAAGAGGAGAAAGGGCAGCGATCGGGGCTTTTACAACCCAGATGCACATCGCGCCCCGTGGATCTCCTGGTGTGCGCTTAGTGGATTCGCGCGATCGGTGACAGTCCAGACTGGAGATTTACACAGGTGCCTTGTTTTTGGATTAGTGTTGTGTCTTTTTTTCCCTCTGAAATCGATAGCGACTTCTGGGGCTTGAATGTGGAGAGAGGATCTGCATGTGTGGTCTTGGTGCAGATGAGACGCACAGAAGCTGAGCTCTGAAGCCGGGAGATCCGAACATGCTGCCGGCCTGGAGGGGGCTCTGCACTGGGGCAGGAGCAGCCCTTTGCTGCCTCCTCGTCTGGATCATCTACTCGCACTTAGTCAAAGAAGGTAAATGGTTGCCTACCGTGATAAATAGCACTGCAATATTCTGTCACACCTTTCCTTAAAGCTAGCCCGATAAAGTTCAAGTGCTAGATACCGAGGAGGATTGCCGCCAATTACATTCTGTTCCTCATCTTTCTTCCAACAACCCTTGATTTCAGATGCCTTTACTTGTGTAATATTTGGGCACGGAACTGATATCACAACCATGCCAAACGGCTTTGATTATTGAGATGAATATACATCCTGCAGCGAAAAATATTTAGACACCTATACACGCCTGCGTAATTACAATAAATATGTACGCATTTTCTGGTGCGTACATGGGGACGGCGGCATCTATTCTGCACCGTGGTTACATGTCAGTAACTAAACACACTCGTGTACTCCAGCGGATTTAACCAGTGAAATAGGTGTGTTATGATAGGACACCAGTATGTTTAATTCCACACGGTTGCTGTCAGATGTTAAATTGGGGAATAAGAACTAGACATTGTTCCAGCAGAACTCTGTCTGCTTTTCGGGAATGCTTTGAGACTTTCAAAAGCAGCGGTGTTGAATCGTGGGCCTGGCGATTAAACCGTGGCACACAACTTGTGGGCCAGTATCTGAAAATGACTGGTATGTTAGACAGGTGAGCGAGAGGGCTGTGGGCGTTAGGCTGCCCCTGCACACGTGAGGACAGACCGAACGTTATTGTTCGCGTGTGTGACCACAAACGGACGGCAAAGTTTGACAGAATTGTCGCGAAAGCACCATTTACTGTGCGTCTCCCCCCACCCCCAACTTTCTAGCCGCTCAGGCACATAGATTATAAAGGCACGGTGCCGGGGCGCTGGACCTTTCGGCAGCAAACTTAGCATTGAACAGGAAATAAGAGCAATTTTGTCCTGTCAAGCCGATACAGAAACAAGCAACCACCTGTGTCCCGTGAACGTGTGCTAGGCTGTGCAAAGCGTGCCCATAGGTCTAATCTCGTTGCCTGATCCAGGTTTTCTGGTCCATTTGACAATTTGCTCTATATGATATGACTGCTGGGTACAACTTAATTCCAGTTTTTTTTTTGCAGACTCCTATTGCTGAAGCTTGGGGAAAGGGGGGTTTCCGTTCGAAACACTTTTTCTTAAAACACCCTGAAACTTTTCAGACTATATATAAATATAAACCAGGTATGCTCGATTAAATCAAATTATGTTTATTTGCTCTAGGGTGGACTTTTAAATTGAGTTCCACGATAATGCTCTTTACCCTTTGGGTTGGAGCAGATAAGTTTGCACTAGTGTGACAGAATGAATACCCATAACTATCCGTAACAAGGAAATGCTCGCGAAAACCTATTAATACATTCGGTAGAAGTATTTCGAAAAGGATTGGCGGTTCTGTCGTTAGAGCAAAGTAGTCAAATTGGCAGAAGGAATTTCTATTATAAATACTAGCCAACTCGGGATTCTCATCTAAATCCTATGGAGAATCCTTTACTTTCTCAACAGGATGCAGCTGTGTAAAAGGCTGAACGTGCTTATCATGTACGCATTATTATTGCTAAATGGGTCGAATATGAACAATGGCAGAAGGAAAATGAAAGTAATGACCGTTTCATAGTTTCTCCCTTCGCCACGCTCTCAGTTCTCCATGGAGAGCGCCTGCAGCAACCGTTTGGACTACTGTAATGCTATTTTGAACTGGTCAGTAGAGGGTGCACAAAGCAATGGGTTATCAGTCGAACCGTGTCTTCTCCAACCTAGATTATCCTCTAGTCAGTAGGTGCTGCGGTGATGGTATCAAATCGGAAATCTACTGAGTACTGAACTAATTAAGGCTGAAATATACAACATTTCCTCTGTCTCCTCTATCTTAGTTCTCTATGAACTGTAAAATAGTTGCCAATTAAGGAAATAACAAAGTCCTTTATTAATGGAAATGTTAAACTATACGACAGACTTTTCCAAATAAGCCACCTTAAACTTTCTGCAATTTGTCGTAGCGCAAAGCACGAGTCACGTGGTAAATCCTTAAATGGGTGACGGCATTCATCATCCAAAACTGTTCTGTATTAAAGTTGCATCCCTCTTTTAATAGTAAAAGCTGAAATATCCCCAAATCCAAAGGTGGTTCTCCAAACTGAAACTTTCTACTTTCAGACATGCTATTTCATCTTTTTGTAACGACTTTTCGTCATCATCTAGGGGAAAAAAAAGCGTGCGCTAGCTTGAAACAAAGCCACCCCTTGTCTGGACGAGTATCTCTGCCTTTCCAGAATGCGGCCCTTATTGGTTCTGATTCTCAGGAGCCTATCAGGCTGTGGCATTGGTGCTGTGTAGGGTTATAACAACTTCAGATTACTTCTGATGTCCTTTCTCATGTGGTATTTGCCCAATGAGAGATGCCCTCATTAATCATGACCTTGTACAATCAGGTATGTGTTGAGCCACTACTGCCTTCTGCCTCATCTGCTTTTACACTTTACCCTCGCTGTGCTTCAAGCATCTAGCAGTAGCAAGCAACCTTTGCTCTGGTGTTGTACCACTCTTTTGGCCATCTACAGTTCTTTTGTTTTCCCTGTAATTTTTTTTTGTGCTTCTGGTCTTGGCTGCCTTTCTTGTTGGCAGTTCTGGTTTCAGCTGTTTCATGTTCCTGTGCAGAGGTCCTTGTTATCTTTGATTAGAGCAGGGGTTCTCAACCTGTGTCCATGGACACCTTGGTAATGCTAAGGCTCCATGGCATAAAACAGGCTTGGGAATCCTTGGATTAGAGTACTGCAGAGGTAGGCTTTTCTAATTAAACGTCTCGCTGTAATGATGTCTTCTGCAAATCATTATCCACTGTCACATCGTTCTCAACCTTCCCAATTACCCTATGTTAAGTGAAGTGATCCGACTCTGTCTTTGAGGGGGAAAAACCTCAAATTCTCACTGGTCCTTGGTCTCTCTGTTCATTCATGGCCAGTTGATAATTTTATTCTGCAGAGCAAAACATTGCAGTTTGGGGGCAATAAACTTTGTGCTGCTGAAGATCAGGTCATTTTGAGTACATTGTTCAGATGTCACATGGAAGTGTGGTCAGGAACAGACTTAGCCGCAGGTTGTGTTTGTTTCCATTTTGGCTGAATTACTTAAGGTATTGAATTTTACCAATTTACCTAATATGCTCCTCATTCTCCAGTATCAATGGCTGAGAGAATGGATTTTCATCCTGCCAATTCCATTGTCTCAAACTCAGTGTTCTCATCATTTCTTGTTTCACTAGATAGGGTCACATAGGAGAATTGTTTGCCCAGCCATCATAAAAACTTTATATTTGTCTTTCTCCTCCCAGTTACCACTTACCTCCCAGCCTTTGTCATTAGATCCACTCCTCCATCCTCTATCAGTTCATCAAACTTCTTTACTTGGATTCACCTATTACTAATTTCACCCCTTGCCCTCATCTTTTTACACAGGATATCTGCCCCAGTCCTCTGAGTTCAGATGAAGAGATTCAATGAAACATTGCTCATTTCCTTCCACAGATCATTAAGCTCCTCCAGCATTTTTTTTATTTACTCCCTATTCCAGCATCTGTGTTTTGTATCTCCAATTTCTACAGCCTCTTTGTAACTTGGTGGTGCTGCAGCGATTATCTTGAGTGGCTGCGATTATTGTGCACGTATGGAGTTTTCCAATATGTTTATTGGTAAAATATGTGCAGAGCAAATATCACAGCCAGTAACTCCTTGCGCACAATGTGTCACTGGAACTGTCAGGGCTCTGCTTGAATTTTCTCTTCGCTGATCCTCCTGCTGTGAGGTTCTTTTCTGAGTCGTCTTCCTGCAGTGTCAGCTCCTTATCAGAGTACTCCATCATGCATTCCGCTGTGACTGATGCTTATGTTGGAGCAGTTGCTCACGAGTATTTAAGCAGGGCCACTTCACTATCGCATTGGTCAGTCGTTTAACTGGCTCACTCAATTGACTGAGATGGGACAGGAACATACTCATGCAATTGATAAAACCAAGTATTGTTCATCTATCAGGTTTGTTGAGCTCCATGTACTCTGCTGCCTTGATCATTGAAGGATATAACTTTGGACCATCTCTTGTGATTATGTGACCCATAATAGAGATTTTTTTTTCATATTGAACTTTTTTTTTCTTGTTCAACTTCATTTGCTTCTTTCTTTATCTGATCTCCAGGGTTCTCAGTTTGCAGCAATAGTCTAATTTTGCCTGTTCTGTTCATTTATTTTTGAAGGCCAATTTGTCATCAGCTACAGACTTTCCTGACTGAGACTTTTAATCACAGCATGCAGTATTTGTTGAGAAACCCTCCAGAGCTATGTTCATTCCAAGTGGCATTCTTTTGGAAAGGTAACGCATTAACGGTGAACTTCAAAGCATACTTGTCCTAGTTCTGATGAAGGTTCATTGACCGGAAACAATAGTTTTGATTCTTTTTCCACAGATACCCCCTGAATTGCTAAGTACTTCCATAATTTTTTTGCATTTGTATTAAATATTAACTCTTCATCAAATGTACATGTCAGAAATTATTAATCAGGTACAGTACAATAATAAAATGCTTCCTTTATGGGTAGCAAACATCTTTGCTCATCATAGGCTTAGGGTCCATTAAGGTCTCTTGGATCAAGGCAAGTTTAAGCTCTCCTCTTGATTTCTCAGCACATTCCAAGTTTATTCACAGGAAATAGGCCTCTCAACTGCGGCTAGAGAGACTGTCTTAGTCAGCCTGTCTATTCTGCTTTGATTCTACTTGAAAACCACTGGAACATTTCTTGGTGGATGATTTGTCTTGGCTTCAGCAAAGTATTATTTGCTTCCATTTTTCTGTTCCCTGAAAAACATTGCAAATGGATTTGTGAATTGTGTAGCTGAAGTGGATGCTGGTATTGAATCATCATTTATGATCTTCTCCTGTCTACTTTTGTTAGGCCCAACTGCTGTATGGAACTGCTTCTAAATATAGCTGTGACATTTTCTGCTCTCCTCCAATGAAAATCACATTGTATATTTTTTATTTCTCTCAGTTCATTCCCTTCAAAGATCATCTTCCAGTGAGCTTGTACACTGTCACCGCCTTGCGTGTTGAAATATATTACTCACTGGTTTCAGCTGAAACACCTAGTGTCTGGTGGCTTGGTTTGGGAGGACATTAAAAATTGTTGCAGAATGAATCTGTTTCCACTGTTAGCACTTGCACAGTTTGGTGTAAATATATCTGGTCTCTCGGATTCCACAAATATATCTGCTGTTGACAAAATAATTTTTGCTAAATCACAATCATCTACTCATAATCTTAGGCCTGATAAAGCTGCAAAGGATCTCCTCTGTTCTTGGTCACTCATAAATACTGGAAAAGCTCAGCTGTTTTATTTCTGGGGAGGATTCATTGAACTATTAATGCAACTAATGCATCCTCTAGAATTTCATTTGAGGGCTTTCTGCTGTAGTATGATTCTTCCTCCACATGACCAGCATTTATTGTCTGTTCTGATTTTTCTGCCATAGGCAACACAATAGGCAATCTGAACTCTTTCTTCCCTTCCATTCCTTAGAGAAGTTGCTTGCTTTATAAATTCAATTAATTGGACTGATTTATGTTCCTTTGTGATCTCACTCTGTCTGTGTGTGTGTGTGTGTGTGTGTGTGTGTGTGTGTGTGTGTGTGTGTGTGTGTGTGTGTGTGTGTCTCTCTCTCTCTCTCTCTCTCTCTCTCTCTGTCCTGTCAGTGTACCTCAATGTTTCTTAGTGCATATCCACACATAATCTCAATTGGGAGGCAGCATGATTAATGTTTGGTATTCAGAATCAGTTCCTGCATTTAAATATGACAGTATGCCTCAATTCTTTCTCATTTACTGTCCACAATACTGGAAAATAATTGGTAATTCAAACTAGATTAAAATCATCATATTAGATGGTGCAAAGCAAACTGCTGGAGGAGCTCCAGAGGTCATAGAATCTCAGCATAGAAAACTGGAGGGTTATGTAGGAGTGGGGGGTTGCATTAATCTTATTATAAGGTCAACACAACATCATGGGCTGAAGAGACTATACTGTGATGTAGTGTTCAATATTCTAAGTCAGGCAGCATCTATGGAGCAAAATGGAGGGTTGTGTTCCAGGATTCACATCCTTCATCTTGACTGAAAGGTAGAGGCAGAGCATACTTTCTGTGGTTTTCTTCCAAGCAGACAGACGTTAGAACTTTCTACACATTGTTACAGCTCTGGGATCAGTTAGTCATAACTAAGGAGACAGCAGTAGTGCCTGTTATTCTCCACAACTATTATTACAAATATAGTAGATCTCCCAGCTGTGTTTGTAAACAGTTCATCAATCTGTCATTAAGCCATGTTTGAAGAAGAGAATTGCTGTGAATCTATATTGTAAAATTGGCGTTCTAACTGAATTCTGTGAATTCCATTTTAATGTGGTCTTTATTAAAGTTGATTAGAAATATAACTTGTAGCACAGTCATCTATGATTAAATATCCCTTAGGTATGGAAATAGAAGGTAGCCCTTCAAAGACAGCTGATGTAAAACCTAGGAAATTATACTTGAGCTTGGTTTTCAGCTTTGTGTGTGTTTGGAGGAATTATGGAGTATTTTTGATGAAGCTATGAATTATTGCTGGTTTTCTGAGAGGTATTTGAAATCATGAAGGGTATACAGAGTGGATAAAATCTGTTGGTGGAAGGTCAGAAAGGAATGGAGATGATTGACAGAGAGATGAAAAATAATGAGAGAAGTCTTTTGTATGCTGACAAAAGTTAAGGTCTGGAATGCCATTGTGTCATAGAGTAATATGGCATGGAAGCAGGGCCCTTTGATCAACTCCTCCATGGCAACCATCAGGTTTGTCCTATTTACCCATGTTTGGCCTATATTCTAAACCTCTTCTGTGTACTAATGTCATTTAAGTGTTATTGATATACCTGCCTCTGCCAGAGTATTCCATGTGCTCAGCACCCTCTGCATGAAGTTGTTGCCCCTTTCAAATCTTTTACCTCACACCTTAAACTCTATGTGCTCCAATTTTTAGTTCTCCATCCTTGATCTCATGTTCACCCTATCTATACCCCTCATGATTTTATGTGCCTCTATATGATCACAAGATAACAAGACAAAGGAGCAGAAGTAGGCTATTCGGCCCATCGAGTCTGCTCTGCCACTCCACCATGGAGAAACTATTCTCCTGTCTAGTTCCAATTTCCGGCTTTTTTTCCCATATCCATTGATACCCTGACAAATTAGACACCTGTCAATCTCCGCCTTAAAAACCCTCAATGATTGGGCCTCCACAGCTTTATGTGGCAACGAATTCCATAAATCCACAACCCTCTGGCTAAAAAATATTTTCCTCATCACTGTTTTAAATGGGTACCCTCTAATTCTAAGACTATGACTTCTTGTCCTGGACTCGCCCACCAAGGGAAACAGCCTTTCGACATCTACTCTGTCCAACCCTTTCAACATTTGAAATACTTCTATGAGATCCCCCTCATTCTTCTATACTCTAATGAATACAGTCCAAGAGCCAACAAACGCTCCTCATATGTTAGTCCCTGCATTCCAGGAATCATCCTAGTGAATCTTCTCTGAACTCTCTCCAACATCAGCACATCCTTTCTAAGATAGGGGGCCCAAAACTGTACACAGTATTCCAAATGGGGTCTCACTAGTGCCCCATAGAGCCTCATCAACACCTCCTTACTCTTATACACTATTCCTCTTGAAATGAATGCCAACATAGCATTCACTTTCCTTACTGCTGATCCAACCTGGTGGTTAACCTTTAGAGTATCCTGCACTAGGGCCCTTAAGTCCGTTTGCACTTCTGATTTTTGTACTTTCTCCCCATCTAAATAATAATCTGCCCGATTGTTTCTTCTTCCAAAATGTACAACCGTACATTTCTCAACATTGTATCTCATCTGCCATTTCTTTGCCCACTCTCCTAAACTGACTAAGTCTCTCTGCAACCTTTCCGTTTCCTCAACACTTCCTGCTCCTCCACCTATCTTGGTGTTATCCGCAAACTTGGCCACAAAACCATTTAATCCATAATCTAAATCATTGATATACAGTGTAAAAAGAAGAGGCCCCAACACCGACCCCTGTGACAACCAGTCAGAATAGGATCCCTGTATTCCCACTCTTTGCTTTCTGCCTATTAGCCAATGTTCCACCCATTCCAATATCCTTCCTGTAATTCCATGGGCCCTCATCTTATTAAGCAGCCTTTTATGCAGCACCTTTTATGGTCAAGTACAAGAAAATTTCAACCCTTAAGTGTCTTAAGGGAGCTGCCCCTACAACGTGTAAAAGTAGCAGCAGATTCAATGGTAGCCTTCAGGAGAGTGGTCTACCTGAACTGCCATTAGATGAGTTAGTGAAGACTTGATTGGCTGAATATGCTTATTCAACTTAGTAACCAATCGGTGGTTCGCTGACAATCAAATAGTGATTAGATAATGCCTCAAAAGAACTCTTCAATCAAAGTAGGCACGAATCAACTGAGGGTTGTGGAACCTATTTGCAATTTTGACAGGACTTGTTTTAAGTGTTTCTTACTGTAGAAGAAGGGACGGGGTGGTTTATTTTCCTAGATCTACTGGAGGAGGACTAATTGTAATGACCCGCTGCTGAGGACTAGTGTTCAGACAACTTAAAAGTGGGAGACCAGTGTAGGTACGCTCAGGAGGGAGTGGTGGAACTGATCCACATTTTGTAAAATATTTTGTGCTGCTTGCTTGCTAGCTCTGATGTGAAAGAGAATTTTAATCAAACAGAAGTCCATGGCCATTCTATGCTCCGTGCGAGCAAAGTCTGGAATGAATAAAGCCATTGCTGTGCATTTCAGCAGATTAACTGAAGCAAGGCCAAAAACACAAGGTATTACAGAGGCAGTAATACTGTAGGTGTCCTTGATAATGGCGTAGATTCCATGGATGACATAGAAAACTTGGAATCTAATTGCATTCGTAAATACAAAATAGAAACTCACAAGAGAATTATTTTGCAATTGAATGGAAGCATACAGTAACTTCCCTGTAACAGTGTTTGAAATGTTGCACTTAAGTAGCAGAATGTATTTGTCAGAGTTCTGCTGTATTTTATTTATGTGTAGAGGAAATTTAAAAATATTATTTTAATACATTATTGTAAGAGTTTTAGGTCACAATTATAGAGTCATACAAATGGGAACAGTTCCTTCATCTATACTGACCAAGATGCGTATCTACACTAATACCATTTTCTTGCATTAAGCCCATATCCTTTTATTCCTTTCCTATTTCTGTACTTGACCAAATGCATTTGAAATGTTCTGATTGAACCTGCCTGTACAACTATCTCTGGCAACTTGTTCACA
The DNA here is from genome assembly GCF_048418815.1 of Hemitrygon akajei. NCBI lineage: Eukaryota > Metazoa > Chordata > Chondrichthyes > Myliobatiformes > Dasyatidae > Hemitrygon > Hemitrygon akajei. The sequence continues at coordinate 22,568,357 of NC_133150.1, read as the reverse complement.
GACTTACTTGTCAGACCACAAAAAATCTCTCCATTTCACTATGCAAACAACAAAGTTCCTGGTAACAATCCCTGTGATTCAGATACTTAATTAATAGGTGCAAAGTTCACTCGAGGTTATGTGCTGTTTTCTAAGGAATGGATTGTGAGAAAATATCAGCAATCATTGTAGAATACTGAACAATATTGTGATTTACAGTATAAAATTTTAAGCCATTTGGAAACAAATATTTTGGTATTACTAACTTTTCAAGAAAGATGTGAACTTTTTTCACATTGGAGTAAATAGTTCCAGAGTCACAACTGAAATATCTTCACACTTTAAAGTGAAAGATGTTTGGAAAATTGAGAAATAGTGAATAGCTGAGGTAGGGGTTTGGGAAGAATGATAATCATGAGGTGTATCAATAAAACAAAGGTGTAAAATTTAAAGATCAGCCTTATTTTTCCCAAGTACATTAAATATACAGTGAAATGTGTTGTTTTGCATCAATGGCCAACACAGTCTGAAAATTACACTGGGGGCAGCACGCATGTGTCACCACTTTTCCGGTGCCAACACGTGCACACAACTTACTAACTCTAACCCATTTATCTTGGGAATGTGAGAGGAAACCAGAGCACCCAGAGGAATGCCACACAGTCATGGGGTGAAGGTACAAAATCTGTTCGGACAGTGGTGGGAATTGAACCCCAGTTGGTGGTGCTGAAATACTGTCAGACTGCAGATGTGCTACTGTGCCACGTGCATTGGAAGTAAGCGGTAGAACAACATATTAACAGCAATTGCAGACTGTTCTGCATTAACAGTCAAAAATGCATATTCAAATGGACATAAAAAAGAGGTTAATTAGACCTGCAAAGATAACAAGGCTGCATGATTTGTAAATTAATATAATTAAGTTCATGAGAGTTAAAATGCTTGTTGCAGTAAGTATTTATAATAACAATTTATTAACTGCATTTATTTCCTTAAATAAAATCAATATTTGGGTTCCCTTTTAATTCCTGCAATTATATTAGATGCATGAGGCTACAGATGCTGGAATCTGGAGCTACAAACAAAAAGCTGGACTTAGCTGAAGAATCTCAACCCAAAACATCAACTGTCCATTTCCCTCCACATATTGGACATTATTGATGAAACACATGGAAACCTGATTTTCAAAAACCATCTATTCCATAGACTCATTGTGATCTGGAAAAACCAAAGTAGAAATGCTATGTTAAAAATGTATGTCCATGGCTTTAAAAGTAACCTGACAAAGACAGAGCTTGCAGCACACACAAAATGCTGGAGGAACTCAGCAGGCCAGGCAGCATCAATAGAAAAGAGTATAGTCAACGTTTCAGGCTGAGACCTTTCATCAGAACTGGAGAAAAAAAGATGAGGAGTCAGAGTTAGAAGGTGGGGTGAAGAGTGAAACACAAAGTGATAGATAAAACCCAGAGTGGGGGGGAGGGAGGAAGTAAAAAGTTAGGAAATTAATTGGTTGAAGAGATACAGGACTGGAGAATGGGAAGCTGACAGGAGAGGATCGAAGGCCAGGGAAGAAAGAAAAGGGGGAGGTGATGGGGTAGGTAAGGAAATATGGTGAGAGAGGGAAGGGTTATGATCTCACTGTGGTGCTCCTCCCCCTTCTCTTTCTCCAGCACTGTATCTCTTTCACCAATCAACTTCTCAGCTCTTTATTTCACCCCATTTCATCTATCATCTTGTGTTTCTAACACCACCCCCCCCACCTTCTAACTGTGACTCCTCATATTTTTTTCCCCTTCAGTCCTGATGAAGGGTCTCAGCCCAAAATGTGGAGTATACTTTTTTCCATAGATGCTGCCTGGCCTGCTGAGTTCTTCCAGCATTTTGTGTGTGTTGCTTGGATTTCCAGCATCTGCGGATTTTCTCATGTTTGTGAATGATAGTTTGACCTTGGATGGCATTGAGCTGCAATAAGGATGGAAAAAGCACTCGGCATCCGCTGAATATTATGTCATTATTTCATCACATTCATTTGATGAAATAATAATTTTTAAGAATTGGTAATCTGCATTAGGACTTTCCATGAATATTATTTCCAGCTGTTGTTCTTCTGTGTTATCACCACAAAGAACAAACATCTCTTGTATTTGTCTGATTGACTGTTCATTGTAAGCATATTGTTTGGTGCCTTTTGAGATCAAGCTTTATAGGATAAAGTTAGCTGTAGAAGACTAACATGACTGCATTGTTTTAATAATTCATAGAAACAGTTCCTCCCTCCGGACATTGTTTTCTGAGCCCAATTGTATAGGTCACTTCCACAATGAGACTCCAATGATATTTGTGCAAAAAGTATTCCCCTTAACTATTCTAACCTTTTTCTTTGATTCATACACTAGTTTTTGAATTAATGGTAAAACAACATCTTGGTAGCAGCAAGCATCCACCTCTGACATCATCAAATCTGGAGACCTTTTGGTTTCCAGACAGTAAAGCATATTATATAGAATATAATATAGAATGTTATATAGCTGCTTCACAATATTATTTCCATCCATAGAAATTATGAAATGGCATTAAAAAGCATTGACCTGCTGTCAAATTTTTTAAAGGCGAATGAAAATTAACCACAATTAAAAACGTTACCAACTTCAAAACTAGTACATAAACTCAATTAATTAAAGTAAGTGTAAGCTGTTTAAAATGCACTCATATCCCCTGCCATCTCTATTCATTGAAACAAAAAAAGTACCGGTAGTTTGTTACTCCAGGTCTAACCTAGTACAGATTCAGAGTGGGTGCTGAGTCCAGCAGGGCAATGCAGTCAGCAAAACCTGACCGGGTGTTCCTTGTGAAGTTGCTGATATTTCTCAGGAGAATCCAGCCCCAAATTTATCCCCTTCTATTACAAATAACTTACGATCTTTTAAAGATTGTTAGTCAAACTGAAGAAAAAAAACTAAGGCCACTGAGATAAATCAGTGGGGGGAGTTTATTTTTTTATTTTGGTGTGCTTTTTCTTTAGTGGAACAAACTGCTTCAAGGATTGCTGTGGGGGACAAAAGAACGGAAGCTGTTACCTAAACCTGTACAAAGTCAAAAGGACTTTTGAGTCCTTTTGAATGAATATATATCTCTGCAAGCATACTTCACATTGATGTTAAAGAAATATAGATGCGGAAATCAAAAGCAAAAAAAAAAAACTTCAGTTGCTGGAAATCTGAAATATAAGCAAGAAATATAAGCAAATATAACCTGAAATGTCAACAATTCCTTTCCTCCCACAGCTGTTGCTCAAAATGTCAAGTTCTTCTAGCAGAATGTTGCTAGATATATTCCACAGTTCAGGTAGGATCTGAGGAGAAATGGTGTTAATATTTCAAGACTTTTCATCTACCTGCCCAGTTGATTTTTTTTTCCCCCAGCATTTTTTTGTTTGTATTCCAAGGAAAGCAAATTACATTAAGGTTTGCTGTATTTTTCTTCAAATGTCCACGGAAGTAACTTATTATATCGTGCTAAGAAATGTGGATCATATTAGAGTTCATTTTCAAAGTTCAATCCAAAGAAAGTTTGTCAAATTTTAGCCAGGATAGATCAGAAAATAGGGAAGTAGCTGCTATATATGTGCCTTTCTGTGTAAGTGCCTTTTTTCACATTTCTGTTGCTTTTGAATTTGTGTTGGCAATCAACAATTTAAGTCAAAAAGTTGCTCAGATTAGTATGCTTAATTCATCAAGCTCATAATGATTTAGTTGATAGACCAACTATTGCCATTATTATCATTTAATTACATTTATTGATTTGTTTTATTATAAATTAGAGGCAATTGCATGGAGTTAACAAATTTCATGACACATGTCTGATTCTGAATAGTAAACACCATAAATTTACTCCATGTATTTAATCTCTGTAATTTCTTGAGCCACTATATAAATAGACGGTTAACTGTTTTATGAAAGCCATGGGCAATATAGTCAGGTCCATAGAGGGGAAGCTGGTTTCCTTGATGTGCTGAGCTGTGTCCAATGCTCTCAGCAGTTTCTTGTGGTCTTAGGCAGAGCAGTTGCTATACTGAGCTGTGATACATCCCATAGGGATGCTTTCGATGATGCATCGATAAAATGTTATTTAATCAATGGTCATTTTAGTACTAATTTTGTTCTTGCAGAACACTTAGAACCCTAAAATTTTGTTTTGGATTGAATCAATGGATGAAAATTTGTAGTCTAACGGATTCATGAGCTGAAATAGAGCCGGGTTCCCCAACCTGGGGTCTGTAGACTCCTTGTTTAAAGGAATTGGCACATGGCATAAGAAATGTTGGGAACACTTGTCATAGAGCCCTAGAGGAATACCATGTGGATACAGGCCCTCAAGTCCAATGAGTCCATGCTGAATGTGGAGCCTACTCAGCTAGTCTCAATTTCCTGTGTTTGGCCCATATCTCCCTAATCCCTAAACTTCTCTGTACTTCTAAGTACTTCTGAAATGATACAGTTATACCTGCTTCAATCACAAGATCTATCCTGGCCAAACTATAACTCAGACTCTCTAGTCCTCGTATCATTCTCATAAGTATTTTCTGCACTCTTTCCAGTTTAACCACATCTGTCCTTAAAACAGGTGACCAAGACTGTGCACAGTACTCCTAATGCAGCTTCACCAACAACTTGTATGACGGCAACATAATGTCCTAACTCCTAAACTCAGTGACATGAGTGAAAACCAGAAATGCTAAATGCCTTTATCACCACCCTGTCAGGCTGTTAGTTTTAATGAACTATGCACGTGTATTCCTAAGTCTTAACTGTTTAATTACACTCTCTAGTGCCCCACCATCCATAGTGTCAGTCTTGCGTGAGTCTGACTTCACAAATATCACCTTGCACTTATCTGTGTTGAAATCCATTTACCCCTCCTTGAACCCACTTCCCTAACTGGTTAACAACAACAACCTTCACGATCAGCAACACCCTACTCTGCTGATCAAGCTCTTTGGATTTTCATTCAAATCATTTACACAGCAGTGTGCAAAAGTCTTGGGGCACATGTTAAAAAAAATTCTGTAAAGCTAAGATGCTTTCAGAGATGTTACATTTCATTATTTTTAAATCTCAAAAATATTCCAATAGAGAACAGTAAAGAACTAAATAAAATCAATACTTGGTGTGTCCGCCCTTTGCCTTTAAAACTGCATTAGGTACTCTGTCATACAGTTTTATTCGAAAGTTGGCTGGTAGTTTGTTCCAAGCATCTTGGAGAACTTGCCACAGTTCTTCTGCAGTCTTTGTCTGACTTGATTCTGTCTCTCCAGGTAATCCCAGACAAACTCAGTGGTGTTGAGATCAGGGCTCTGTGGAGGCTGTACCATCTGAAACAATATAAAATTCTAGGGTGCCTAAGACTTTTACATAGTGTTGCATAAATAACAAATAACAAGGGTCCTAACACTGACCCCTATGGCACACCTAGCTTCAGGCCTCCGTTTTAAGAAACCACCTACAACCTCCATCCTCAGCTTCCTATCTCTGATCCAATTTTGGATGCACAGAACTAGCCCTCCCTGGATTCCATGTGACCTAACCAAGACCAATCCATCATGTGGGACGTTGTTGCTGAAATCCAAATTGACAACATTCATCGAAAACTCTCATCATTTACCTATCATTGCAGACCAGTCTGACAAGTAGAACCCTTTTGATGGCCTTGCTAGAATCCAGATGGACAACATCCACTGAAAACTCTCATTTACCTTTTTTGGTTACCTCTTCAAAAGTCTCTAATGTATGACCTCCCATGCACAATGCCATGCTGACTCCACTTAATTAGATCAGGATTCTACCAATATTTGGACTGTTGTCTGTGCAAATGCTTGAGGATCCTGTCTCTCAGAATTCCCTCCAGTAACTTCCCCAGTACTGATGTCAGGCTGAGCAGCCTGTAGTTCCTTGGCTTGCCTTTGCTACACTTCTTAAACCAAAGAGCCTTGTTGATGGCTAACAATGAAACAAATACAGTACCTCTCGACAAAGGCCTCTGCAATTTCCGCTCTTGCCTCCTACAAATCCCAGGATGTACTTGGCCAGGCCCTGGGTATACATCTACTTTAATATACCGTAGTGCTGCAAACATCTTGCTGGTAATGTGCATGTCCTCCACAATATCTCCACAGTTCCCTTGTCCCTTGTGAACTGTTTTTATTTCAAATCTGAAGAATAATTGTAGCTTGACCAGACATAATTTCATGATGGGAGAGGCATTTTGAGAAAAAAGTTCTGAAAAGGCCACTGTTGCTAGGATACCACATGTAGCCACTGGTTATGAAATTGGCTGGGTATTCCCTTACATGGTTTCTGCCTATACTGAGCTCAGTGGACTTCAGCTTTGACTTGTTGAGAATGCAGCACTCCTCTACACATAATTAAAGATCATAACATTATTCAAAAGGTACTATTGTTCACAATATTCCAGCTAATTCTCTCCCCTCATGGCTGTACATGAGTCAGTCCCGTAAGCTTTGTTTTTGTGCTTTCATTTTTTTTGTTCCTTTTGAATTTTGTTGCACTTTCATATTACTGTTATTTTATTATATTCCGAAGTGTAGAATTTTGATTGCTGCAATCAAAATGTAAGATTTGGAAGGTATTTTATCTGGTCAATTCTCTCGGTATTTTGGAATATCTGACGAGGGTTGAGGGGCAGGCCTGTTGGCAACAAATGAGCTGCTAGGGCTCCAGCTCCTGCACCCATAAACCCAAATTCTGTACCTAGGGAATATATTAAGTTTTTCCATTGGCAGCTATGCATCAGTACTAGACAGTGTTGAAGACATGCCAAGACTTCGCGGGATAAGATCAAGTATATGGGTAGATTTGGCAGAACCATGAAGGTGAATTTATTGTTGAACTCCGAAGCATACAGAACTACTAATCCATCACCTGGTCACCATCCAATTACTAATTCAACAGAACCTGACAGCAGTGATAGAGAAATTAATGATGACAGGTGCTTAAAATTTACCTTTCCCAATGGGAATCTGGAATGGTATAAATTGCACTGTTCTTCTTTTACATGACAACATTCTACAAAGTGTAGAATTTAGTACAAATGGGTATCTGTTGATGGGTGAGGACTTGATTGGTGGAAGGATTTGTTTCCATGCTATATGCATCTAAGCCTTTGACTCTAAACATGTGTCCGCTCGTCCAATAAAGGACAATTTTTAAATACTTACTTGGACTTAAAGTTTGCACACTTGGCAAAGTCAAGGTTGTGGCAGAGAGTCTAGGTGGATTCTAAGGATCCTTGGCTGTTCTTTGCCATCCTGAACATGCTCCTCAATTACCTAATGTGCTTCCACTGGTTGGGGTCAACCATGGACGTTGTGCCCTAGCTGTCAAAGTCAACACACAAGCCAGTACATAAAGTCATAGAGGTGTACAGCAAGCCAGGACATTACAATATGGAGAGCAAGCTGTTGCCCCTCTCCATAAGACCATAAAACATAGGAGCAGAATCAAGCCATTCCATCATGTAGATCCCTGATCCCACTTAACCCCATAAACCTGCCTTCTTGCCATATCATATGATGCCCTGACCAATCAGGAAACTATTAACTTCCGCTTTAAATATACCCATGGACTTGGGTCAGAGCATTCTACAGATTCACCACTCTCTGGCTTAAAAAAAAATCCTTCTTGCCTCTGTTCTAAAAGGTCACCCCTCAATTTTGAGGTTGCGCCCTCTAATTCAGGATATTTCCACCATGGGGAAACATCCTCTCCACATCCACATTGTCTAGTTCATTCAATATTCGCTAGGTTTCAATGATGTCCTCCCGCATTCTTCTAAATTCCAGTGAGTATAGGCCCAAAGCTGCCAAATGTTCCTCATATGTTAACCCCTTCATTCCCAGAACCATCTCTGAGAACATCCTCTGGTCCCTTTCCAATGTCAACACATCTTTTCTGTGATACAGGGCCCAAAACTGTGGACAGTCCTCCAAGTGTGGCCTGACTACTGCCTTATAAAGCCTCCACATGATCTCTTTGCTTGTATATTCTATTCACCCTTGAAATTATCTCCAACATTGCCTTTGCCTTCTTAACACAGACTCAACATGTAAATTATTCTTCTGGGAGTCTTGCACGAGGACTCCTAAGTCCCTTTGCGCCTTTGATACTTGAATTTTCTCCCATTTAGATAATAGTCTGCACTATTGTTCCTTTTACCAAAATGAATATCATACATTTCCCAACACTGTATTCCATTTTTCCATTTCTTCCCATTTTTTTCCAACTTGTCTACGTCCTGCTGCAATCACCTTGCTTCCTCAGCACTACCTACCCCTATACCTAATTTTTGATCATCCACAAACTTTGTTACAGAGCCATAAGTTTGACAAACAATGTGAAAAGTAGCGGTCCCAATACTGACCCCTGAAGAACAGCACTATTCACTGGCAGCCAATCAGAAAAGGCACCCTTTATTTCCACTCACTGCCTCCTACCTGTAAGCCATTTCTCTATCCATTCCAGTATCTTTCCTGTAATGCCATAGGATTTTACCTTGTTAAGAAGCTTCAGGTGTGGCACCTTATCAAATGCTTTCTGAAAATCCAAGTCCAACCTGCTTGTTACTTCCTCGAAGAACTCTAATAGATTTGTCAGGCAAGGTTTCCCTTTACTGACTTTGACTTATTTTATAATTAGTCTCCAAGTACCCTGAAACTCCATTCTTAATAATAGACTCCAACACTTTCTCAGTCACTAAGGTTAGGCTAACTGGCCTATAATTTCCTTCCTTCTTAAAGAGTAAAGTGACATTTGCAATCTTCCAGTCCTCTGGGACCACGCCAGAATCAAGTGATTCTTGAAAGATCATGATCAATACACCAGTTATCTCTTCAGCAACCTCTCTCAGGGCCCCTGGATGTAGTCTATCTGGTCCAGGAGACCTAAGACCTTTGAATTTGCCTAGGACTTTTTCCTTTGTAATATCAATGGCACTCACTCCTGCTCCCTGACACTCATAGACCTCTAGCACACTGCTAGTGTCTTCAACTGTGAAGAATGATGCAAAGTACTCATTAAGTTCTTCTGTCATTTCTTTGTCCCTCATCTCTACCTCACCGGCATCATTTTCTAGTGGTCCAATTTCAACTCTCACCTCCCCTTGACTCTGTATATAACTGAAAATATTTTAGTATCCTGCTTTATATTATTATTGGCCATATTATTATTGACTAGTTTGCCTCCATATTTTATCTATTTTGCTAAAGTTATTTTTTTAGTTGCCTTTTGTTGGGTTTTAAAAGCTTCCTCAGCATCCAACTTCCCACACTTTTTACTACCTTGTATGCCCTTGATTTTATGCAGTCCTTAACTTCCCTTGTCAGCTATGGTCGCTTACTTTTACCATTTGAGAACTACTTCCATGGGACATATCTATTCTTCGCCTGGTGAACTATTCCCAGAAACTTCAGCCATCTCTGCTCTGCTGTCAACCCCGCCAGTGTCCTCCGTCAATCCACCTGGGCAAGCTCCTCTCTCATGCCTCTGTAATTCCCTTTATTCCCTACCTCCATACAGCAAATAATTCTGAAGGAATGGCAGAGACGTATACATTTAGCTACCAGTGGCATCATAGGAGTTTCCGGTCAGTGTTAAACTCAACATAGGACTACTTTAAGGACTCTAGCTTTGATTTTGTTTTTTTGTTGGCATTTACTCCCGAAGCCTTTCTGTGACAGGGTATCGCCACAAGGCAGCAGAGGCTCCAGTTCAGGGTTTTCCTTCTAGAGGAGCTGCCAACCATGGCTGACAAGCCTCATCTGACCAAAGCTATTGGTTTTAAGGGCCTTTTCCCCTTCTGTCAGTTGAAATGGTTCTGCCGGGCTAAGAAGCTAAGCTACACATGGCCAGGGTCTGGATTTGTTTGTCAGAGGCTATTTGAGACACATGGTGGTGGGAGCTAATCCCTACTACTACCTGCCCCTCCACCCCCCCAGCTATGACAACCTTAAGGAACTTTCAATTACCTAGTCATCTCTATTTAGATTGGAATCTCCAAAGATGGATGTGGCAGGATAGATTTCGAGGCTTGCCTTCCTTTCTTGTATGATTTAATAGTTTCTTCTGTATCCTCATGGGAATATGAGATGGGGAACAGAAGTCACTGCAGAGATAAGCACTTCTATAAAAATATTATGCACGCTAACATCTATTGTATCATGGTATTGTAATGTCTGTGTGTAGTCTGGCATCAGATGGTGAATTGAGTGACAAAGTCATATTTGAAAAATGATAAAAGTGCTGATAAGATATAAACTCAGGAATGTTATCAATGTATTCCTATTCCAATATTACAGCAGATTTTTATTTCCCACATCAAAAGAGATATCAACTTTTATAGCATTGTCTGTTCTGGCAATCAATAATTATGCCATCTACATGGCAAGCTGTCCATACTTGCTCCAGTCACAGTCAGATATTGAATCCAGCTATTGCTTGCATAGCCTTGTCCAAAGTGGAAGTGGCGTAGGTAAGAGTGTTATCTTCAGAAGGTGTGCGGATCAGCATGTGTTTTCACCCATTCATGTCGTTCTGATTTGCGACATGTTGATGTCACTGCCAAGCAAGCTCACCAATGCCTCTACATCCTCGGAAGGCTGAATAAATTTGTATTGTCCCTGTTGAGTGTTAACAATTTTTATCACTGCATCATAGTCTGGATACGTAATGACTTGGTATGACAACTTCTCTGCACGTGACGGCAAGAAACTGCAGGGAGCTGCAGTCTAGCGCACCACAGAGATCAGCCTCCCTTCTATGGACTCCAATGATACTTGCTGCCTCAGTAAAGAAGTCAGAATAGTCAAATACCACACTCACCTGGGGCATTCTTTCTTCGCCCCTCTCCCATCGGGCAAAGATACAAAAGCACATTCCACCGGGCTCAAGGACAGGCTCTATCCCCCTGTTATCAGACTCTTGAATGGGCATTTTGTATGATTAGATGGTCTCTTGTCCTCACTACCTACTTCGCCATGATCATGCATTTTATTGTTTATCTGCACTGTACCTTTTCATTAGGTTTTTTACTTTATTCTGTGTTGTTACCTTATTACTTGTGTGTTGTGTAATGATCTGTATAAATAGTATAGAAGACAAGCTTTTTACTATATCTTAATACATGTGACAATAAGATGCCAGTACCAATATCAATGCTGCATGGTAAAAGCTCCTGTTAGCCAGGTATAGTCTATTGACAATGGATCTCTCATGGAGGTTTATGGAATAAAACTGAAACTAGTAGTATTCCCTTGTGTTCCTGGCTACATAACAATTCTGCAGTCTATTTATTGGTGCCTTTTCTTATTTGATATAATCTAAAAGTAACAAAAAGAATTGTGTCCAGATGGCGAAGCAGATATGAAATTGCTTCTAATAGGCTAACTGGGTATTGAGTGAAACTTAACTTCAGGTGAAGCCAAGTTTTTAAGCATTTCTCAGATGATCAGTTGACTCTTATATACACTGAGTGACCACTTTATAACATAATGAAGTGGCCACTGAGAGAGAGATGTTCATGGACTTCTGCTGTTGTAGCCCATCCACTTCAAGGTTCACTGTGTTATGCTTTCAGAGATGCTCTTCTGCTCACCACAGTTGTAACACATGGTTATTTGAGTTACTGTTGCCTTCCTGTCAGCGTGGACTAGTTTGGCCATTAGCTGATTAGATATTTGCATTAATGAGCTGGTGTACCTATTAAAGTAGCCACTGAGTTTTAATTTTTTTGATTGTAATGTTCTAGATTTTCAGTCAGTTGTGAATGTCAAGCTAGTTCAATTAGACATTTAAGTTGTCACCTCTGTGGAACTGAACTACAAGGGGTGATTGATAAGTTTGTGGCCCTAAGGTAGAAGGAGTCAATTTTAGAAAACCTAGCACACTTATTTTTCAACATAGTCCCCTCCTACATGTACACACTTTGTCAAGTGGTCGTGGAGCATATGGATCTCTTCTTTGTAGAAGTGGTCCACAGCAGGGTGATTGATAAGTTCATGGCCTAAGGTAGAAGGAGATGAGTTATTAACTTCAAACTTTCTGCATTATCACTCAAAGAGCTGAACTGCACGTACATGTAACGAGAGCGTCTTGGACCTCCAGGTAGTCCCCTGCAAGGGTGATTGATAAGTTCGTGGCCTAAGGTAGAAGGAGATAGGTATTACAGCTCTCGTTACGTGCACGTACATTTCAAATCTTTCAGTGAAAATGCAGGAAGTTTGAAGTTAACAACGCCTACCTTAGGCCACAAACTTATCAATCACTACATGCTGTGGACCACTTCTGGAGGTCCAAGACGCCGACTTCTACAAAGAAGGGATCCATGTGTAAATGCAGGGAAAATAAATGTGCTAGGTTTTCTAAAATTGACTCCCTAGGCCACAAACTTATTAATCCTCTTATGGACATGTCTACTATCGCTTAGAGGTTCAAGATTCATCACTATTATTGAGAATACCCTATCTAGTCTTTACAGTGTTAAATAAACTTCACAGTAGAATATTACACTTACTGCTTTTGTTTCTAAAATTATGATGAAGATTTTTTCATTAGTAGGAAACCACATTCGTAATATACACATATTTTCATCTTGTAACATATACAGTATTTTCATCTTAAATTTGAGGCTAAGAATAACTAAACATGATGGTTCAAAACCAAGAGAGAAAATTTTCTTTTCTAATATTCACTGCCTGGTTATGAAAATTACTGGCGGAGGCTAGTATTTCCTGGCTCTTTTAAGCTACCTTTGGCATGATAGTAATGGACTGTTGTCTCAACATACTGCAAAAGTCCTCCACAGGCTATTCTACTCCTTAAAATGATATGGGAATGTATAAGGGAAGATGCAGCAGCTCAGGGCTTATCATCTTATAAGAAAGGTTTACATGGTTTGTGTACGGTTTAAAGATCCCGATGAAAATGGTTTGTATAGTTTTTGGTGTTATAAAGAGATAATAGTTAACAGCTTTTAAGCACTGCAGCTGTAACCACCTTCTCATGATATACCCTGCCAAGACTGTAATTGTGTCTGAGCCAGCTGGATCAAAGGTTCTTTGATATTTCCAAAGATGATCATTGAAATTAGATGCTTAATATTTTGAATGATGTTTTCCTGCCACTAATGCATTCTGATGACTCAAGCAGCCTTAAAAAAAAAAGTGAAATTATTATTTTAAGTCTTTGTGAATAAAACATATAATTGCACAATGATTCTCAGAAAAAAATTTCTCTTAGTGGAATTGTTCATGCTCAGCTGGATGTTGTAGCAATAAAGTACAGAGGTGATTCACCAAGTTTTTGCCTGGAATAGAAGGATATAGTTATAAGGCGATATTTATTCTCATTGGAAGTAAGGGGCTGAGGATTGACCTTGGAGGTTACCAGTATTTGAGATGCATACAGAAGATAGATGCTATGTTGAAGTTGTACAAGATGTTAATGAGGCCTAATTTGGAGTATTGCGTGCAGTTTTGGTCACCCACCTACAAGAAAGATATAAACAAGTTTGAAAGAGTACAGAGAAAATCTACAAGGATGTTGCTGGGTCTGGAGGTCCTGAGGTATAAGGAAAGATTGAATCCACTAGTATTCCTTAGAACATAGAAGATTGAGAGGCGATTTGACAGAGGCATACAAAATTAAGAGGGATATAGATAGGGTAAATGCAAGCAGGCTTTTTCCACTGATGTTGGATGGGACTACATCCAGAAGTTAAGGGTGAAAGGTGAAAAGCTTAAGAGAAACATGAGGGAAACTTTTTCTCTCAGAGGATCATGAGAGTGTGGAATGAGCTGCCAGCACATGCAGTGCACGTGAGCTCAATTTCAGCGTTTAAGAAAAATTTGGATAGGTACAAGCATGGTAGAGGAATGGAGGGCTATGGTACTGGTGCATGTCAATGGGAGTAGGCAGATTAAATTGCTTCAGCATGAACTAGATAGGCCAAAGGGCCTGTTACTATGCTCTACTTCTATATGACTCTACAGATGGTCAGAAACATTCTCCCAGGGTAGGAGAGTCTAGAACTAGAGGTTACTGGTTTCAGTTGAGATGGAAGAAATTTCAAGAATTTATGAGGAGTAAGTTTTTCATGGAGTGTGGTGGCTATCTGGAGTGAGCTATCGGAGAAGTAGTAAAGGCAGGTACAACTATATGTTGTTTAGAAGGCATTTGGACAGTATTTGGATTGCACAGATGGAAGGATTATGGGCCGTATCAATAATTCTACAATATAACAGAAACTTATGGAGCAGGCAGTCAAAAAGAAATCACAATGTAGCTGTGCCTGTCTACTGTACTATGCCTCTGACATCAATGGAATTAATTTGACTGAGACGGATCACATGCTGACGTGATGGCGTGGCATGTTCAGTGTTACTGACCACGTGGATTTCTCTGCAGTACTACATACAGCGGAAACACAGACCATGTAGTTCAACAGACTTCTTATTGGTATTTATAATAGATACCATTCCCCTCCATATCTATTCATTTATGCTGTCAACCTCAGCAATTTGAATCAACTCGTATTCCACTATAATGGGTTATTTCAAGGCCAATTTCAGCATAATCTCTGCCCCTTTCTGCCCTCTGTTCTTTAGCTTTCTCAAAAAAGTCCTTGCTTCTGGGTTCTCTATTTAATCTATTGGTGATTATTCTATATTTAAGCCACAGTTTCAGGTTTCCCAAAGTAGAAATATTTTCTCTGCATCTACTCTTCCCCAGCCCTTTCTAAATAGAAGAGCTCCTTTATAGCAAAAATGATGTCAGGCTGGAGATTTACCAGACCAAAGTCAAATACCTGGATATAAAAGTAACTGGGTGAATTAGGCTACATTTGCAGAATGTGCAGAACAATTGAGGAATAAAAGTTCCTTTTCTATTTAGTTTTTATGAACTCTCTTGAGCTTTTCTGATCATTATATTACTTTGGCTGTGTTAAGTCCTGAGTATATATTTTTCACCTTTAGAGAATTTGACTTCATGCAGCATATGACAAATAGCAAGCTTAACTTTTTAATACTTTAATGTTGTTGTATCTCAATAGATAAGCTTGTTTCAGTCAATATGATAAAAGTTGCTAATTTTCCAGCTGTCCTTTTGTTCTTCAAACCTCTTGGTATCCTTCATCAGTTCCAACTATCTACTGCGCATGACTCAGTGTGGTTCTTGCTTTCAGAGCCATCACCCCCCCAGTCAATTTTACAGGGATTTATTGCGGCTCAGAATGGCTTCTGACATAAGAGGAAAGTAACTGATTCTTTGATTCTGCACACGCACCACTCCCACTAGCTGTATCCTCACAAGATCCCTTGATTTCTCTGAGCATACAACATTAAACAGCTCTGATTGTTCCAAATCCCTCTTCTGTCACTCCCTTTATACATTTATTAAGTAAGTTTCAGGAAAGATAACTGCTTAGGGCAACCTATCCATTTCACTTTCTGCTGCCTGCTATTTGTACATATGCAGTGGGTAGAGAGAATGGATTATTTAATATTGCCAAAACGTGACATTTTTCTTTGTGAAAAGGAAACCTTATTATATTTTTGTTTGAAAACAGCTTGAGAGAGTTTTGCAGCATATCAGTTCTTCATCATATACAGATATGTATCATTTTAATTTTTTTTCCTCTATTAATGAACTATTAGGCTATGCACATCAGTAAATGCTCCCCACCCAACCTCTGCTGCAAATCACTATATAAAGCTTCTGACCGCCTTTCTAATGCATAAGAGAGGTGGGATTTATGGCTAACTATTCCTTATGCTGCTTGTCAGAGGACCTTTCTCACTCTGTGAAGATACCGGAGTGAACATTAGTATGAATTCTCCGGGTAGTTGTTGCAACAAGATGTTTCACTCTCATAGCGATAGGCTGTGCAAAGAATAGAAGTTTATTTTTATCAGTAAGTTCCCTAAACGATTATTTCATAAAATATTAGGTTGGACTCATTCATACATATTATTCAATATGTATAGCAGCCACTGAATGGATTTGATACATGTTGCTTGGTGAGTGTGTTTAGATAAATGGCTTCTCACCTCTGAAGGCTCCTTTCCCAATCACAGGAATAAATATGTGAAATGCTTTTAATGACCATTTCCTGAAAAGCTTTATCTTACAACAGAATGGGTTTCAATACATGAAATGGCCACTTCATTAGGTATACATTTTGTAGCTCATTAATGCAAATATCTAATCTGCCAATCATATGACAGCAACTCAGTTCAAAAAAAGCATGCAGGTATGTTCAACGGGTTTAGCTGTTGTTCAGAGCAAACATCAGAAAGGGAAGGAAATGTGATCTAAGTGACTTTGACCGTGGAAATGATTGTTGGTGCCAGACAGGATGGTTTGAGTATCTCAGAAGGTGCTGATCTCCTGGGATTTTCAATGCACATCAGTCTCTAGAGTATGATACACAAATATAAATGAATACATATATAAATCCAGTGAATGGCAGTTCTATGGTTTTAAAAATGCCTTGATAATGAGAGAAGGCAGAGAAGAACAACCAGACTGGTTCAAGCTGCCAGGAAGGAGACAGTAATTGAAATTAGCCACAAGTTACAACAGTGGTGTACAGAAGAACATCTTTGAATGCACAGCACATTGAACCATGAAGTGGGTGGGTTGCAGCAGAAGACTACTTAATTAGTTACATGAGGTACCTAATAAAGTGGCAGCTTAGTGTATGTGAAATCCTTTTAAATGACTGTCCACTGAAAAGCAGTATCACACAATGGAGTCTGTTTCAATTAAATGTCACTATTCCTGTTGGTCTTAATGAACTGTCAGATTAGGTTTGAACGTATTTCAGAATCAATTTCCAATCCAGCATTGAAATCATTAGCTTCTGATTCAGTAGAACGAAGACAGAAAACAATTTTCTGTTTTCCCATTAACTGCATATCCACATAGGCCACGAAGGCATAAAGAGTGTTGTTGTATATACCAGTTATTCCAATTGTATGGCAATGAAAATCAAGAGGAAGTCTATGATTTGGGTGGTTTTCCACTTAATGGCTTAAAATTGTACAGGCAAAATGAGGCATTTCTATTCAGTCAGCAAATCAAAAGCTCATATTGAACTATGTCTTTATCAGAGCATAGTACTTTCAAAAATATAACAGCATACATTTCCAAATGCCTTTCAAATTAGCTAAACATTTCACTGTGCTTCATTGTGTATCAATAAGCAAGTTTCACACTGAACCATGTAGAGCAGTACTTGGTCAATGAGTTTTATGGAGCACCTTGAAAGAAAGGAAATTGGGTCGCAGAGTTGTTTAAGGTGAACAGTCAAGAGAAGTAAGTCTTAATAATTAATTTTAGGGCTGATCAAGAGGTAAGAACCAGAAGAGCTTGGGTTTCTTGGTGCATAATGTTGATGGAGGATATGGAAGTAGGAAGAGGAAGGATGATGGGGACATTTGGATACAAGATGAAAAAAATTGAATTTTATCATTGCTTTACCTTGAGCCATTATCAATTAGCAAACTGCAAGGATGATGGGAGTGAGTTAGCACATAGAACTGAGGTTAAAGGAAGACACATTGGAATAAACAATAATGCTATTCTTTTTGCAACCAAGGGCATAATACTTTAAAGTATAAATTATCTGGATGCTTCATATCTGTGCTGAGTTAGACAGAACTTGTGTGTACCATTCTAACAGAGCCAAATATCAATATTGATGGATGAAAGTTTATACATATAATGAAACTCAATGTAAATACATTTGTAATGTATATTTTTATGTTACTAGAGTTTCCTTCACACAATAGAAGGTGAAAGCTTGACAGTTTAAACCATATGATGCAGTTGCAGACACCACTATTGCCAGCCATAAGCAGTACAGATCAACCTGTAAGCATCAAAAGAGCTTTTATCTGTAATTTCAGTATATAACAGTGAAATATTGCCTCATACAGACCATAAATCTGAGTTTAGATGCCATTAATATAGCAGCTGTGTTACTCCAATGGTTCCCAATACTGTCTGAATCTTTTAGAATGTTGCTGCCTTGAAGCATGTGCCAAGATGAACTCTCTTGAATTGGTCTGTACAATCATTTTGTATTTGAATTTGATTCGTGTCTGCATGGTAAATGTTTGATAAATCTGATTTCTAGTTTTAATCGATTTCCCATGCAATGGTGCATACTGGTTGGGTATTATTGGCAGGGTGTTAGGATTGCACAGGGTTGAGAGTTGTTGTGTTCAGGGAAAAGGAGCTCAATGGTTTGGGGCATTGGCCCAGGCAGTGGCTATCTTGCAGCTCATGAATATATTAACCAAAACCTTCAAAGTGGTGCGGAGTCATGTGTTGTATTCTGTTGGATACAGATCATTGTACAGCTTAAAATGTTGGCCCCTCTGCATATTTCAGTAATAACTGTATTTGTACAGGTTAAGTAATGAAATTTCCACGTAGGAAATAAAGGAAATAAGTGAATTAGATCACATAGTTTAAAGTATTACAATATGCCAGTATGGATAAACTGTAGCGGAATTAGTTCATCCAGGTTGTTATTGATAAAAGAATAATTATCTGAAACCTATTGTCATATCTGTGCCACTATTAACTTCAATACTAATCTAATGAGTACACAGAAAATACTGAATTGATCTATTTATGCCCACAACAGATTGCAACAATGAGATTTCTCACCCTAAGTTGCTGGAAGTAATGAAGTTAGAACTATAACAATTTTTGCACTGGCATTTTAGATGTCAATTCATGGCTGAATATTATGAGAGTCTTTATATTCAGTCTTTACCATGACCCATGAGACAGCCTTCATCAGGAGATCAGAGGAGGAGAGAATTGCAACTTTAAATTCCTCAATGTTACTTCGGAGGATCTGTTCAGGGTCTACGATGCAAGCACCTTTATGAAAGCACAGCAGTGCCTATCCTCTCTTAAGGTTTGCAAAGATTTGGCAAGTCCTCTTAAAGATTTGACAATCTTCTATGGACGTGTGGTGAAGAATATATTGACTGGTTGCATCATAGGTGTGGAAGCCTGCGAAAAGTAGTGGATACAGCCCATTCCATTATGGGTTTTTATGTTTGGTAACTCCAAAAACATTTTAAAAAAAACTAGTTGGAAGGAAAACATGGAGAGTCCAAAATTTGAGTCTAACTAATTTTTACTTGAGACTGGTTGTCATGGTATGGATGCTACATAGCCTCCCTGGTGGGATTGGGACAAACAGTCAATGAGCAGGGTGGGTGGTTTCCTTCATGATGTTACTGGCACTTTTCTGGCACTTTGCTCTGTGTGTGTGTGTGTATGTGTATATATATCTCCTGGGTGGCAGGTAGACTGTTGCCAGTAATGCATTAGGCAGTTTTGATTGCATGTTGTAGAGTTTCTGTGTGTGGCAGTGCATTTTCTGCACTATGCAATTTGTTCGGGTGCTCTCTATTGCACATCTGCAGAATGACTTGATTAAAGGTGTGTTTAGTCCTGCTCCCTTTGGCCTCTTCAGAAAGTAGAGGCATTGCTGAGTTTTCCTGATTGTGTAGAAAATAATGGATTACAAATTGTGTGTAGTCATAAACACCGGTCTCAACAATAAAATATTTTTTTCTTGTTATTTAGTATACAAGATTAAGATATAGGAGAAGAATAAGCTTGATTGGCCCATCAAGTGACGGCTGATCCATTTTCCCTTTCAGCACCAATCTGCAACCTTCCCCTTGCATCCCTTCATGTTCTGACCAGTCAAGAATCTATCAATCTCTGCCTTAAATATCTATAAAGACTTGGCCTCTACAGCTGCACGTGGCAAAGAAATTCCACAGATTCACCGCTCTCTGGCTAAAGAAATTCCTCCTCATCTCTATCCTCGAAGGACGCTCCTCTAATCTGAGGCTGTGACCTTTGGTCCAAGACTCTCCCACCACAGGAAACATCCTCTCCACATTCATTTTATCAAGGCTTTCACCATTTGATAAGTTTCAATTATGCCACCCCTCATGCCTCAGAATTCTGGTGAACACAGGCCCAGGACAATCAAAAGCATTTCGTATGATAAGCCATTCAATCCTGGAATTCTTTTCCTGAACCTCCTCTGAATCCCTTCAAGTTTCAGCAATCCTTTATAAGATAAAGAACCTAAAACTGCTCTCAATATTCCAAGTGTGGCCTCACTACTGCTTTATAAATCCTCAACTTACACCCTTGCTTCTATATTTTAGTCCTCTTGGAAATAAATGCTAACATTGCATTTGCCTTCCTCACCACAGACTCACCCTGAAATTAACATTTGGGGAATCCTGTACAAAGACTCCTAAGTCCCTTTGCACCTCAAAGTTTTGAATTTTCTTTCCATTTAGAAAATAGTCAACCCTTTCATTTCTTCTACCAAAGCGCATGGACTTAGACTTTCCAACACTATTCCATCTGCTACTTCTCTGGCCATTCTCCTAATCTGTCAAAGTCCTTCTGTAGGCTCTCTACTTCCTCAAAGCTACTTGTCCTTCCACTTACGTATCTTTGTATTGTCTGCAAACTTTGCAACAAAGCCATCCATTCCATCATCCAAATCAGTGACATACAATGTAAAATGAATGGTCCCAACACTGGCCCCTATGGAACACCACTGGTCACAGGCAGCCAACCAGAAAATACTCCCTTTATTCCCATTCTTTGCTTCCTGCCAATGAGCCTCTGCTTTATCCATGTTAGAATCTTTCCTGTAAAACCATGGGCTCTTAACTTGATAAGCAGCCTTGTGTGTGGCACCTTGTCAAAAGCCTACTGAAAATCCAATTACACAGCATCAACCAATTCTTCTTTGTTTATCCTGCTTGCTATTCAAATAATACTGACAAATTTGTCAGACAAAATTTTCCCTTAAGGAAATGATGATGAGTATGGCCTATTTTAATATTTTCTTCCAAATACCCTGAAACCACATCCATAACAATCAACTCCATCATCTTCCTAACCACTCATGTCAGAGTTTCTTCTCTATCACTACCTTCTTGAAGAGTGGAGTGACATTTATAATTTTCCAGTATTCTGGAACCATTCCAGAATCTAGTGATTCTTGAATCATCATTACAAATTCCTCAAATTTCTTCAGCCACTTCTTTCAGAACCCTGGGGTATACACAGACTTATCCACCTTCAGACCTTTCAGTTTCCCAAGAAGCATCTCCCTAGTATTTACACACTTCTGACCCCTGACACTCTGAAACTTCCACCATACTGCTAGGGTCTTCCACAATGAAGACTGATGCAAAATACTTATTAAGTTTATACGTCATTTCCTTGTCCCCCCCATTGCTATCTCTGCAGCATAATTTTCCAGCAGTCCAGTATCCCCTCTTACCTCTCTTGTATCTGAATAAGCTTTTGGTATCCTTTTCAATATTATTGGATAGCATACTTTTGTATTCTGCTTTTTCCTTAATGACTTTTTCATTTGCCTTCTGTTTATCTTTATAAGG